>NC_060142.1:205200172-206450172 GCF_021461385.2 Schistocerca piceifrons | reverse complement strand
CTCGCCGATTGCCCTGATACAGCACCAGGCCCAGACTGCATCCACGCGCAGATGCTGAAGCATCTCTCCAGGGACTGCCAGAGACACATTCTCGCGATATTTAATCGCATTTGGAGCGAAGGCGTGTTCCCGTCGCAACGGCGAGAGAGTGTTATTGTCCCCATCTTGAAGCCCGGTGCGGACCCACTGGCGGTGGACAGCTATCGTCCCATTACCCTCACCAACGTTTTGTGCAAATTGCTCGAACGTATGGTGGGGCGGCGTTTGTGTTGGGTCCTTGAGTCGCGCGGTCTCCTCGCTCCATCCCAGGGTGGCTTCCGTCGGGGCCGGTCTGCCACGGACAATTTGGTGCGGCTGGAATCTGTAGTCCGTACGGCCTTTGCCCGACGTCAGCATCTCGTTGCTGTATTTTTCGATCTGCGGAAGGCGTATGACACCACATGGCGGCATCACATCCTCGCCACGTTGCATGAGTGGGGTCTTCGTGGTCGGCTCCCGGCTTTTCTTCAAACCTTTTTATTGCGCCGCTCTTTCCGGGTGCAAGTCGGTGCCACCTCTAGTTCATCTTATATACAGGAAAATGGGGTCCCGCAGGGTTCAGTGTTGAGCGTCTCCTTATTTCTAGTGGCCATTAATGGTCTGGCTGCAGCAGTGGGGTCGTCGGTGTCTCCTTCTTTGTATGCCGACGACTTCTGCATCTCATTTAGCTCCACGACTACGGGAGTCGCCGACCGCAGGCTGCAAGTCGCCGTTCGCAAGGCAGCATCATGGGCTCTGACTCATGGTTTTCAGTTCTCTGCAGCCAAGACTCGAGTTATGCACTTCTGCAGGTGTCGGACGGTCCACCCTCATCCTGAACTTTACCTCAGCGGCCACCTGCTTGAAGTGGTGAACACTTGCCGCTTCTTGGGACTCGTGTTTGATGCCCGGCTCACATGGGTTCCTCATGTTACTCAGCTGAAGCAAAAATGCTGGCGGCACCTCAACGCCCTCAACTGCCTTAGCCACACGTCTTGGGGTGCAGATCGCTGCACGCTGCTGCGATTGTACAGAGTCCTTGTGCAGTCCCGGCTTGATTATGGGTGCCTGGCCTATGGGTCTGCATCACCCTCAGTGTTGAAGTTGTTAGACCCCATACACCACTGTGGGGTTCGGCTTGCAACTGGCGCTTTTCGTACCAGCCCCGTAGATAGTCTACTGGTGGAGGCCGGGGTTCCCCCGCTGCGGATTCGCCGCCATCGACTGCTCGCCGACTATGCTGTCCACGTGCATTGCTCGCCAGACCATCCCAATCGTCGCCTGCTTTTCCCTGCCATGGTTCTCCATCTGCCCGAACGGCGACCTAGGTCTGGGCTTTCCATAGCTGTCCATGTCCAGTCCCTGCTGTCAGAACTGGGGTCATTCCCTCTTCTGCCTCCCTTCCGGGTCCGTACACCTACGCCTCCCTGGTGTTTGTCTCGGCCGTCCGTCCGTCTGGATTTGGCACAGGGACCTAAGGACTCAGTTCCGCCTGTGGCCCTCCGTCGCCGTTTTCTTGCGCTCCTCGAATCATTTCCGGGCTGTGAGCCTATCTACACTGATGGTTCCCTGGTTGATGGTCGCACTGCCTACGCTTTTGCTCACGCTGCCCATGTTGAGCAACGCTCCTTGCCGGCTGGCTGCAGTATTTTTACTGCAGAGCTGGTGGCCATCTTGCGCGCTCTTGAGCATATGCGTTTCTGCTCAGGTAGGTCCATCGTCATCTGCAGTGACTCCCTGAGCAGCCTTCAGGCCATCGACCACTGCTATCCCTCTTCTCCTCTGGTGTCCTCTATTCAGGAGTCTGTTTCCGCCATTGCCCGTTCTGGACGTTCGCTGGTCTTGGTCTGGACGCCAGGTCATGTTGGCATCCCGCGGAACGAACGTGTTGACAGGCTGGCCAAAGGGGCACTCGACGCCCCAGCTTTGGAGATCGGCCTCACGGCTCCTGATCAGCAGCTGGTGTTGCGCCGTAAGGTGCTTGGGATGTGGTCTGCTGAGTGGCGAGGCTTGACAATGCCTAATAAACTGCGGGCTGTCAAGGAGACGACCGATGTGTGGCGCTCCTCCCTGCGGTCTTCTCGCAGGGACTCTGTTATCCTGTGTCGGCTCCGCATCGGCCATACATACCTGACGCACGGCCATCTTTTGCGTCAGGAGGATCCCCCCCCTGTGTCGGTGTGGGTCCTGGCTGACGGTCGCCCACGTTTTGTTGGAGTGTCCCCGACTGCGCACCCTTCGGCAGTCTTTTAATTTCCCGGGCACCTTGCCTTTGAATTTATGCGACGATGCCTCCATGGCTGACAATGTTTTACATTTTATCCGTGCTAGTCCTTTTTATGGATCCATTTAGGGGGTCCTGCACTTTTCCGTTTCTGTGTCTTTTGTCCTCACGTCTCTCCATATTTGTTGCTGTTTTGGTGTCTCATCGGATGGTTGACTCTTTCCCTTTTTTGTTGTCGTGGTCAGTCAACCAGTCTCCGGCCATCTTCTTTTCTTCTATTTCTTTCTGTCTGGTGTTCGTCTGTACTCTTCTTTTCTGTAGTGTTCATTGCCTAATTTGTGTTCTTTAGCACCTGGGGGGGGGGCAGTCTCCTTCCCCTTGGGGTTTTATCTGCTCTGCGACTTTGTCTCGCTTGTTTTTGGAATGGGGGACTGATGACCTTAGCTGTTTAGTCCCCCTTAAACATCCCAACAACCACCACCACCACCATCAGCGATGCTGCTGTTGCCGTTGGTCGTGATTCGACGACTCCCACATGAATATGGAATCCTTGGAATAAAGAGGGCAATACTCAACGCTACGCAGTGGCCGACCAGAGAGTTCACGTACGAGTATTGTTCGCTCAACCATGGTCGATCGTGCAGCGACGACACTTACTTTGAGTCAGGAAATGAGCTTTCTTGCAGCAACACACGTACCAGACGAACCGTGCGATAAAGTCAGGAGCAATACGGCCTGTCAGCACGGCGACCATATTCGCAGCTTTCCTGGCTAAAAGAGAGGCGCACGGAAAGTTCTGCCCCCAACGCCAGCACTGGGTGAAGGAGTGGTAACGAGTCGTACTTCCTGACGTCCCGGTTGTGCTTACGTCATCATACTGAACGTATCCGTCATGCGTTGTGGCTGCGATGGGAATGAATGTTGGCAGATTGCGTTCAGCATCGTCATACTGGCTCAGCACTTGACATTCTTGTATTGAGTTACCATTGTACAGTATATACCTAATGCAATCACAGTTGGTTCATATAGTCTGTAATTTGAGCAGCAACCGTTACTTTCCTGACGGATTAAGGATAACGGCTGTGCCCTTTCTTCATGGTCTCCGTGACGTTATGTTCCAACAAGATAACGCAGGATTGTTGGTTACCCTTGCTATCCCAACCTAACTCGATACAGGTTGTAAGCGTACAGTACCCTTGCGTAGCTGTACCCTTACATATTATCGATCATGCGCTCCATGCAGCTATCATAAACTAAAGCAAAGACTGCAGTGCCGTCAACAATGTAACAATGTGCGAATGAATGAGCGGGAGTCGAGTGTTAGAGTACGTGATTGGAAGTCCGGTGTGCGAGAGCCTAGAGACGGTTGCTCGGTAGCGAGGCCAGAGATTAGTCATACACTATAGGCGTAATGGCACACAATATTTGGTTTCTGTTGAGTGTTTATAAATGTTGGTTTACAAAAGGATGTTTTAATTAATAAAATCCAGTATATGAGAAAGGACACGTTACCATTTAGTAGTTTTCTTTAGATTTCACAATAAAAGAAGATCACGACAATGAGTTTGATTGATGATTAATTAAATATAACTTCATCTTCAGCGTATGCGAGTAATAAAGTTCAGTGCGAAACTGAGGGGAGGTTATAAGAGGATATTCGAATGTTGTTCTGGCTAGCACGTTCTCCATATTTCTTACTGATTGAAAGCACATGGTCGTGGGCTGCTAAGAGACTGGAATGCCACCACTCTTCAGTGACTACGATTAAGGAACTCTGGCATAGAAATAAAGCACCCTGGAAAGACATGCCCAGATCTGTCATCCAAGCTCCGTTCTAATCGGTTCCCAGAAGTGGCAGCTCTGTGCACTGACTTTCGTGCACTGTACACCCATAAACCATAGCTGAAGTCACAGAGAATAGAAACCCTCCCCGGAATTTACAGGAATTAATTGAATTGGGTGTTGTGAAGTAACAGCCGGCCGGAGTGGCCGAGCGGTTCTAGGCGCTTCAGTCCGGGCATGGATGTGTGTGATGTACTTAGGTTACTTAGGTTTAAGTAGTTCTAAGTTCTAGGGGACTGATGACCTCCGCTGTTAAGTCCCATAGTGCTCAAAGTCATTTTTAAGTTCGGAGCTGGCGTGGCCGCACGGACCGCTCGGAAAGCTGGGGCTCGTCAGCAACCTCGTGGTGCCGAACATTAGCCGGAGCAGGAGGGGTAGCCCCAGCACATGGTCCAGGCCGACCACATGCCTGGCAATTCCATATTGACACTGTGCCGAGGACTGTACTTTGTGCTGATGAAGCAGATTTGTATGCCGTGAGTGGCAAAGGCAGCAGACTTTGTGAAACCATA
The DNA here is from genome assembly GCF_021461385.2 of Schistocerca piceifrons. Taxonomy (NCBI): domain Eukaryota; kingdom Metazoa; phylum Arthropoda; class Insecta; order Orthoptera; family Acrididae; genus Schistocerca; species Schistocerca piceifrons. The sequence goes on along the minus strand of NC_060142.1, from coordinate 206,445,576 downwards.
ATGGCAGACATTTTACAGTTCATGTAGAAATTAATAATAACCAGAGGGATCATGACACCTTAAAAAGAAAGATGTACATTGCCATTATTTTCACGACGATTCTGATAGTGTAACCAGTTTTTCAGTATCTTTATTAGTTTAAAGTTTAGTATCTGACTGTAAATTATAAAGGTAACACCCAGCAACGAATTTCCAAAATCTAAACGGTTCATCCAATTTTGTCGATCGACGTGTATTTAGAAAACTATTGGTGTAAACCTAAATTGGTTTGAATTACGGGCATGTAACTTGAATAGTACATGAGTTATTGGAGGTCAAAATGACTATAAGTACTCCACAGTTACACGAAAAAACGGTGGCAGCATGCTTATAAGTAAATTTATTCGTTACGTCTTTGCTTGTATCCGATATACAGGGTGTTACAAAAAGGTACGGCCAAACTTTCAGGAAACATTCCTCACACACAAATAAAGAAAAGATGTTATGTGGACTCTTAATTTCCATGTTAGAGCTCATTTTAGTTTCGTCAGTATGTACTGTACTTCCTCGATTCACCGCCAGTTGGCCCAATTGAAGGAAGGTAATGTTGACTTCGGTGCTTGTGTTGACATGCGACTCATTGCTCTACAGTACTAGCATCAAGCACATCAGTACGTAGCATCAACAGGTTAGTGTTCATCACGAACGTGGTTTTGCAGTCAGTGCAATGTTTACAAATGCGGAGTTGGCAGATGCCCCTTTGATGTATGGATTAACACGGGGCAATAGCTGTGGCGCGGTACGTTTGTATCGAGACAGATTACCAGAACGAAGGTGTCCCGACAGGAAGACAGTCAAAGCAATTGATCGGCGTCTTAGGGAGCACGGAACATTCCAGCCTATGACTCGCGACTGGGGAAGACCTAGAACGACGAGGACACCTGCAATGGACGAGGCAATTCTTCGTGCAGTTGACGATAACCCTAATGTCAGCGTCAGAGAAGTTGCTGCTGAACAAGGTAACGTTGACCACGTCACTGTATGGAGAGTGCTACGGGAGAACCAGTTGTTCCCGTACCATGTACAGCGCGTGCAGGCACTATCAGCAGCTGATTGGCCTCCACGGGTACACTTCTGCGAATGGTTCATCCAACAATGTGTCAATCCTCATTTCAATGCAAATGTTCTCTTTACGGACGAGTCTTCATTCCAACGTGATCAAATTGTAAATTTTCACATCAACATGTGTGGGCTGACGAGAATCCGCACGCAATTGTGCAATCACGTGATCAACACAGATTTTCTGTGAACGTTTGGGCAGGCATTGTTGGTGATGTCTTGATTGGGCCTCATGTTCTTCCATCTACGCTCAATGGAGCACGTTATCATGATTACATGCGGGATAATCTACCTGTGCTGCTAGATCATGTGCCTTTACAAGTACGACACAACATGTGGTTCATGCACGATGGAGCTTCTGCACATTTCAGTCGAAGTGTTCGTACGCTTCTCAACAACAGATTCGGTGACCGATGGGTTGGTAGAGGCGGACCAATTCCATGGCCTCCACGCTCTCCTGACGTCAACCCTCTTGACTGTCATTTATGGGGGCATTTGAAAGCTCTTGTCTACGCAACCCCGCTACCAAATGTAGAGACTCTTCGTGCTCGTATTGTGGACGGCTGTGATACAATACGCCATTCTCCAGGGCTGCATCAGCGTATCAGGGATTCAATGCGACGGAGGGTGGATGCATGTATCCTCGCTAACGGAGGACATTTTGAACCTTTCCTGTAACGAAGTGTTTGAAGTCATGCTGGTACGTTCTGTTGCGTGTGTTTCCATTCCATGATTAATGTGATTTGAAGAGAAGTAATAAAATGAGCTCTAACATGGAAAGTAAGCGTTTCCGGACACATGTCCACATAACATATTTTCTTTCTTTGTGTGTGAGGAATGTTTCCTGAAAGGTTGGCCGTACCTTTTTGTAACACCCTGTACACTATTCATGAAAAAATTGTTCAAATATTTACTGTGTTTTAGAAAGCACAGAGACATTAGGCTACTTGCCTACTTTTGTTTCTATTTCTTTGATATGTTTATTTGATTTGTTTACGTATTTAATAAGCTTTTTTAGAGCGTGTTTATGGTCCAGCCGTAAGAATATTTATTTAATTTCAAGTTATTTAAATACAAATCCAGTATTTCGTATGTGTTTCAATATGTTTGTGAGTGTGGGTTGGCTTGGAGACATGGCGGGAGCGCTCTAGCCAATCACAGCGCTCGTTACTACAGTAGGCGACTACCGAAGTCAGTGAAGAGACTGGATGGAAGTGGGGGAAGAGCATTGTTTGGCATGGGACAGGGGATTGCTGGACTGGAAGGTGCGACAGACGGTCGCAGGAAATACTTGGAGAGTGGTAGGCAGTTTGCGTGTGGTCGTGGGAGATAGAAATATTTCGTAGTGCCGACTTGTGCACTTGTGAGATTTCCGTGGATTCTGCAGTGATTACGTAGTATGTATTTAGAAGCGAATATCTCACGAGCTATGTTGTTGTTCATATCTAATTACGTGAAGTAGGAATGTATTGTTTCCCTGTTATTCAACTTATATTTTATTTAATTGCTGGACCATTGACACCAATAATTGTTTTGCTGTAATAAATGGCATTCTTAAAGGTACTTCTTCTATTGTACTCATCATTTAAAGTCGTTAAAATAGTACCTGCAGATTTTACTTAATTGCAATCTTTCATTTATAAATTTCTATCTTACATTCAAAATTCGCAATTGCCGAGTGATAGGAACCTTCGACCATTCGATTCATGTGTATATTGTATACTGTAGACTCAGCAGTATTTGGATTGTAATGTGGCAACTACGTATCCCACCCCCTAGACAACGAAACCAGCCAAAACTTTTAATATTTCAACTCTGTGTCTCAGGTTACGTAGTTGAGGGACACATTTTTTTATTTGAAAGCCCGCAGTGTGCAGATGTGATGGCAACTTGAGCGCTGGATCGTGATAACTGACAGAAAATTATCGCACGGGCCAAGGTTCACAATTAACAATATACCCACAGAGGAAGAAAAGGATAGCCTCAAATCATCTACAAACTTAGTCATGTATTCTTTCTTCTGTGCTGCATGTACGTAATAAATTAATTTTTCTTTGCTTGGTGTCCTTCCCACCGTATACAGCTTTAATGGACAGCAGTGTAAACCATTGATCTTGCAGAGCTTTAGTGTGGAGATTCTCGGCATGTGCAAAATGCCAGGAAAACAAATATACGTATTACGTACATATTACTGAACTAATACGCTTATATTCCTTCCATAGTCCCTGAGAAGAATATTGGTAAAAGAGGTGGAGTAACTAGAAAATAACCATCGTTTCTCTTTCACATGTTAATACTGAGTGTCGCAGGAGGAATGGTCAATATTGAGGCATATGACACAAAGGATCATTCGAAGCAATAACGTCTTGTAAACATGGACCGTAAAATGCATACCTTAAGAGCTATGAACACTTCTTCATCTTCACTACTGCAAAACACATCTCTTTGACTGAACAAGTTTGTTATTGCTGTGTAGTCGGTCATTAGTTTAGAAGTTTCCAGTAGGTATTTCTTGCTGTTTCTTGTGAAACAACTGTAGAGAATTCTTTCGGAAAACGTCGCTCATTATGTAGTATTCAATTTTGCCTGAGTGTAACAGCGTATGCATCAAAATTTTTGCTGTAGACAAGTGCTCGTGTGATGTATTTGTGGTAGTAGCATTAATGGTGGAGTAGCAGTGGTAATACTAGTAGATACATTCCTTCTAAGGAATAAAATTTGAAATTACTATAGTCAGTTCATAAAGTCGTTTTACTGAAGTACTAGAACTTAGGTAACGTACACGAATAGTTTCTTTGACAACTGTAAAACTTTTACCACGAGGGTGAATTGTAGGTTTTGCACTTTGTTTTTGAGTAATGGGTTACGATTTGATATTGCTACAAAGTAAAGTATTTTACTTGGGGGGAGTGCACTGGGGAAGGCATTGAGCATTGCGGTGAGACTCTCTCCTGGAATTACAGGATAGGTAGTAAAAATTATTTAATAGAGGAGCAGGAGCGGAAGATCTGTGCCTTCAGGTGAGTTTAGAAGACACAAGGAAGGAACTACACTACTGGCCATTAAAATTGCTACACCACGAAGATGACGTGCTACAGACGCGAAATTTAATCGACAGGAAGAAGATGCTGTGATATGCAAATGATTGGCTTTTCAGAGCATTCACACAAGGTTGGCGCTGGTGGCGACACCTACAAAGTGCTAACATGAGGAAAGTTTCCAACCGATTTGTCATACACAAACAGCAGTTGACCGGTGTTGCCTGGTGAAACGTTGTCGTGATGCCTTGTGTAAGGAGGAGAAATGCGTACCATCACGTTTCCGACTTTGATAAAGGTCGGATTGTAGCCTATCGCGATTGCGGTTTATCGTATCGCGACACTGCTGATCGCGTTGGTCGAGATCCAATGACTGTTAGCAGAATATGGAATCGGTGGGTTCAGGAGCGTAATACGGAACGCCGTGCTGGATCCCAATGGCCTCGTATCACTTGCAGTAGAGATGACAGGCATCTTGTCCGCATGGCCGTAACGGATCGTGCAGCCACGTCTCGAGCCCTGACTCAACAGATGGGGTCGTTTGAAGACAACAACCATCTGCACGAACAGTTCGACGACGTTTGCAGCAGCACGGGCTATCAGCTCGGAGACCATGGCTGCGGTTACCCTTGACGCTGCATCACAGACAGGAGTGCCTGCGATGGTGTACTCAACGACGAACCTGGGTGCACGAATGGCAAAACGTCATTTTTTCGGATGAATCCAGGTTTTGTTTACATCATCATGATGGTCGCATCCGTGTTTGGCGACATCGCTGTGGACACACGTTGGAAGCGTGTATTCGTCATCGCCATACTGGCGTATCACCCGGCGTGATGGTATGGGGTGTCTTTGGTTACACGTCTCGGTCACCTCTTGCTCGCATTGACGGCACTTTGAACAGTGGACGTTACATTTCAGATGTGTTACGACCAGTGGCTCTACCCTTCATTCGATCCCTGCGAAAACCTACATTTCAGCAGGATAATGCACGGTCGTTTATTGCAGATCCTGTACGGACCTTCCTGGATACAGAAAATGTTCGACTGCTGCCCTGGCCTGCACATTCTTCAGATCTCTCACCAAGTGAAAACGTCTGGTGAATGGTGGCCGAGCAACTGGCTCGTCACAATGCGCCAGTCACTACTCCTGATGAACTGTGATATCGTGTTGAAGCTACATGGGCAGCTGTACCTGTACACGCCATCCAAGCTCTGACTCAATGTCCAGGCGTATCAAGGCCTTTATTACGGCCAGAGGTGGTTGTTCTGGGTACTGATTTCTCAGGATCGATGCACCCAAATTGCGTGAAAATGTAATCACATGTCAGTTCTAGTATAATATATTTGTCCAATGAATACCTCGTTTATCATCTGCATTTCTTCTTGGTGTAGCAATTTTAATGGCCAGTAGTGTAGATAGCACGAGGAAGTATAAGGAGGCTTGGGAATGGGAACTGGCAGCTGCTTAGAAGACTGATAGGAGAAGGATATATTTAGACGGTTTCACTTTGTGTGTAACCGGTAGATTTGCCAACTACAAGAGTTTAATTGGGAGGAGTCTTTTGTGTAGGAAACTTAAGGTAGACCTCTACATTCTAGAAGGCTACGCTACACGTAAATTCAAACAGAAAGAAGGTGCACTTCTTGGGTAGTTTTCATGGTAGAGGTGTAAGTCAACAGTTGCAGGAAGTGTTGGGTGGTGCAGAGTTGGCTCAGGTGACTGATGAAATACGATAGTTACCTAGGATTTTTCAAAAGAATATCAGATAATGATCGTGGGTGGAGCTGGGAATATTCTTGATAGCACAGGGAGTGTGACATAGATCCTGACCTGGAAAAGGCAGCTACTGTTACTTACGGCACAAATGTCAATTCATGCATCTGTTGCAGTGTCGTTATCGGCTTCATCTTAATACACCTTTAGGTGTATTAGCATGGGACTTGAGTAGTCACTGATTTGCACTTTATGGCTCACATTGTAGCGGTACCATGTGAATCCATCAACGGATCGAGTTTCACAAGTCATGGCCTGCACCTCAATAGGGTGAACGTTTTCTGTTAAGATTTACTGACTTTGTATGCTTTATACGCTCTAAAGGGAAAAAAGACGGACCACGAAGGAATTATCAGAACAGGACGGAAATCTGTAGATGTGATGTAGATGTACAGTCAGACAAATGACTACAATTTCAGAAAGATTGGAGAAAGAATTATCCAAAGTGCGCAAATCAGTAACACGATGGTCCATTTGTGCCCTTATGCAGGCAGTTTTTCGCCTTGGTGTTGATTGACCGAGTTGATGGATGTCCTCCTGAGAGATGATATGACGCTTTCAGATCAATGGGGCGTTAGACCTTCAAAATCTCAAGCTGGTTGGAGGAGGCTGTCCACAATGTTCCAAGTGTTCTCAGTTAGTGAGAGATCCTGTGATCTTGCTGACCAAGATAGGGTTTGGCAAGAACGAACACAAGCAATAGCAACTCTGGCGTGTAGAGACGGGTATTATCTTGCTGAAATGTAAGCCCAGGATGGTTTCCCACAAACGGCAACAAACTGGGGCGTAGAATATCGTCGACGTACCGCTGCGCTGTAAGGGTGCCACGAATGACAACCAAAAGGGTCCTGATATGAAAATAAATGGTACCCCCGGTCATCAGTCGTGGCTGTCGGACAATATGGTAGGTGACAGTCAGGTCTGTATTCTTCCGCTGGCTGGAGCGACTCCACTCACGACTTCGGCCTTGAATTTCATTGACTGGGGTAGACTTATCCTCAGTGATGAGTCCCTTTTCGAAATGAGCCCCGAATACCAGCGAAGACTTGTCTGGAGGCGCCCCAGGCAGCACTTGATTATCAAACTGACTGTAGGTCTTCATACAACCGAAAAACCCGGAGTGAGCGTCTGGGGTTCTATTTATTTTCATAGCGTGACCCTTTTGGTTGTCATCCGCAGCTCCCTTACAGCACAGCGGTACGTCGACGCTTATTCTGGGTTTACATTTGGGCAAGACAATGCCCGCTCGCACCCGTCGAGAGTTTCTACTGCTTATCTTCGTGTTCGTCAAACCCTATCTTGGGCAGCGAGTCCGCCGTATCTCTCCCCAATGGAGAACATTTGGAGCATTATGGGCAAGGTCTTCAAACTATCTCGCGAGTTTGATTATCTGACGTGCCAGATGGATAGTATTTAGCATGCTATCCCTCAGGAGAACACCCAACAACTCTGTGAATCAGTGCCAAGCGTAATGGCTTCTTGCATAGGGGCCAGAAAAGGACCAACGCGTTACTGGCGTGCTCCAGTTGTGACGCACTTTCCCTTGAATGATTCATCCAAGTTTTCTGAAATTGTAATCATTTGTTTACCTGTACATGTACACCACATCTACTAATTACCGTCGCAATCGTATAATTCGTTCGTGGTGAGTCGTTCCTTTTGTCTTAGACTGTAGTTTACGTGTGTACTAGTCACAGGCAACCTTTGTTGTCATATCTGCGCTCATTGATATATTTACCACCTCCTAGTTGCGGCGTATGCTGTGCTGGGATGGATGGAGGATAAAGTGTTCTTCTTAATGTATATTCCGTTTGGGTGGTTCTGGATTGTAATTGTGTTTTTATTATGTGTGATATGATGTGGTTTTGAGTGAGGCTGCTCTGAATTATACTCATAAAAGTCGAGAACGATATCTTCAAGCAGCTTATAGTATCTGTTCATTCTAGTTTAGTAGCTATAGGATGTTACTTTCCAGTATGGCGTGGAAAGTCGTAAAATGGAGAACACACGTTACCTTCTATTCTGGAGTCGAGGTAGAGGAAATTATTATGTACTGACCACTCTGCTGACCACATAAATGTAGTACCCTTTTTAAAAACTGTGTCAATGGCCTGGCAATATCCACAAATCCTTTTACGAACTGGTGGTAACAGGTTGCAACTCCTAAGAACGATTGAAACTCTTTTACAAATTCTGCACAGGAAATTCACGTACAGCTCTAATTAACTTTGGTTCTGTCTTTACGCCATCTTTACTTACATGACCTTGTAACCTCCCCCTCTCTTATCGACCTTAATGACGGTGAAAAATTAAACCGCGTGTACCTAATGGAAATTTGGGAAAAGCAATCGTCACCGAAGTTAATCTGTCGGTAAAGAGGGAGGGAAGAGTTACATCTAAATGAAAGGAAAAATGCAAATGAAATTGGTGGAAATTAATTTTGAAAAGGGGTAAAGTTAATAAAGAAAGTAAATGTGCGGTCGTTACGTTAACAATTAACTGGCGTTAATTAAATATTTGAGATTCGGGGAAAATTACGGTCGCCAGTCCCATGGACAACTACTATAATAACTGAAAATGAAAGATTAATGCACATATATTTAGCACTAAAAGCGTGGCAGCTGAAGGTTGACACGTGTTGTGTAAAAACTGAATGTGTGTCAGAAGTAATAAATTTCGCTACACTCTGACTTAATTTAGCAAAAGAATTAATAAAACCGGAAAATTGAAAGTTAATTTAGTGACTGAAATTAATAGTGAACTTAGTTTCTGAAGCACTACGAAATTCAATAAAATAAGGTTAGTCTTGGGCTACCTCAACAATCATTTCAAAAGCTACTTGAATCTACGCAATTTAGAAATAAGAGATTTAACTTTGAACTTGAATTAAATGATTCTGAACAAATAACAATAGTAAAATTTAGTACGTACCAAGCTGGGCTGCAGTCACAGGTAAGCTAAAATATGGTAACAAAACTCGCACTCTTAATTTGTGCTTGTGTAATCTAATTATTGTAGCCAGCTATGAATACTTTAACTGAATTTTGAAATTAAAGCAGTGAAATGGAATGATATTACTTTAATGCTGGCGTTTGAATTTCAACGACACTCAGGTTCGTTCCGGAAAAGGAAAGGACCCTGCTTGGTAATGCAACTAGGACAATGAACAACAAAGGTTCATGCTACGTTGCTGAATTTTGAAACAGTTTGAAAAGCTGATGTCTGCGATACAGTTCTAAAACCTTACGTGCTTCCAGTCTTCCTTGTTGGCTGATTGAAGGTTTGAAGTCGTCGATCGAGGAAGTGGCGACAGTCACTCATTGTCGGCCGTCGCTGTTGCAGAAGCTGGATGTTGGCGCACCTTCTTCTCGACATGGTCACCAGGCGAAACTGGCTCTTGGTGTGCGCCAGCTAATGCATCCCGTCCGCGACACCGTGTCAGAAACTATCATAGCAAGTCGAGCACAATTACATGCTGCCAAACCCCGAAAGCGCGGCAACTCGCGGGAGCGTCACACAACACACCTGCTCCACCGCCCTACCTCAGCCAGACTCTCTCTGCTCTCGCTCGACGCGGCCGAGTTCACACTACCACAAGATCCTAAACACTTTGGTTCTCCACACGACCTATCGATGTAATCGTTCGATAGTATAGTTTTCCCTAGACAAGACCCAGCGTAAAAATACAAATAATATTTGCAAAACAAACCAATTAACCAATTATACATCGACACAAATGCTTATATATATATAAGAAAATATATATATATATAAGAAAATGTCCCAAAAAGAAAAAAAACAGCGGAACTGCTTATGCTCAAAACATCAAGGAAATTTAGCATTAGGCTAACTAACTATAAACCAGTTTTTAGACCATAATAATTGAGTGGAGACAGTCCTAACCTTATTCCACTCTGTCATCTTACACAAAAGAAAACAGATTGACAATATATTAAAATTCATCGAAAACATAGAAAATGGTTTAGCTATTCTAAAATTAGCTAAATTTCTAACTGTATCAAGAAATGGAATACTGTTTACAAAATTAATCAGAGTACATGATCATAAAAACAGGTAGATCAAAATATGCAAATTAACAATTAATTACATAGAATAAACACTTTTTATATAACCTTTTCATAATTAATATTCTTGTCATGAGAGTCCACTTAACGCTAAACAAGAAAACAATATACAGCAGATCGAAAAAAAAAACATAAATATTGACAGCAGAATTCTTTCACAGCAACTGGCCGGGAAGAAAAACAACTCCGCCTTTCGTACCCGCAAGTACGAAGAATGCCGACAGCGGCACAAGAGCCGACAGCGGCTCCGCCTCGCCAGTATTGTTGCGCCCGCCTGTGCGGCACGCTTTACTTCACTCGCCTGTGTAACGGCATTTCCAGAACGTCTGTTTCTCTGAATCCTTTCGGAAAAACTCACTCCCGAGCAATCTCAAGGAGTCCATTAACACCATCACAGCGGATAACTCAACACTGTCCATCATCACACGCATGTACTAGCCTGAAACTTAAAACAGTGTCTAAGTACATCGGTAATGACTAGTAAAACACATATTCATGAAGTCTAACAGCTAGTTACAAAATCATTTCTACATTCCTTAATCTACTGTGACTCAGCTGAAAACTTAAACTAGCAGCTTGGATTTTTCAATTGATTAATAATCAGTTACTCTTAAATCATTTAATCAAAATTAATTACAACTTTTTTAATGATCTCTTGGTCAGGCAAAAGCATGGCAATCTAGCAAATCCTTCAATCTTACACTCTATATTTACATACTGTACAAATTACCCATTATGTGGTATTAATCAATCCTAGGTTGGATCAATTTCAAGTCTACAATGTTCAGTATACCTAATAGTTTTCCAGAGCTTGGATACTCTAAGCAATAAGCATTTGTGTGAGGTATACCAATGACTTTATATGGTCCATTATAAACAAACTTAAATTTAGAGATTTCATTGTCTATCTCGCTCGATTTCTCATGAGCTTTTACAAGTACTAAGTCTCCGATTGCAAACTTAGCAAAACGCGCTTTAGCGTCAATACGACGTATGCGAGCATCGGCTTTTAGCTTCATTACTTCTCGCAAACGATCTTTTTTCACACCAATACTAATGTCAATCCGTGGAGGAAATTTGATTATCTCTTCCACTAAACTTTTACTTCTGCAGCCAGTTAACAATGTGCATAGGCTGGTATTGCCCATGCACACCGTCTCCTGCCTCGTCAAAACTAATTACTATTGTTTTATCTTGTGACGTACATGTCAAAGTTTTACTTTCGCAATTAATCACTGCACAGTACTTTAATAGCCAATCTAACCCGATAATTACTTCCGTAGTTGAGTTTGGCACGACGACAAACTCTTGTTCAAATCGTGCTCCACACATCTCGAAGTTGACAAAAATCTGTTTTGTGACCGGTTTGCTGGCCTTCCCAGTAGCACCGATAATTTTCACTCCTGTTACTGGCATAACTACTATACCAGGTCTGTCTTTCAGTAACTCAAATATTTTCCCAGATACAGCACTCAATTCTGCACCGGTGTCAATCAACACGTTTAGTTGTAGGTCGTGCATATTAACAGACACTTCTATTTGTCTACATTTGTCTTCGGCTGTTTCTTTATTTTCCCACAGTAAATCTTCGTCTATATCCAGGTCATTCCAGAAAAAAACCATCCGGCTTTGATCCTAAATCCGGCTTATCTGGCGGCTTTTTCAGCCTCTGTTCACATACAGTTTTAATTTCAACACGTTTTTCCTGAGGCTTAGTCTGTAGCTTCGCCTCCAATACCGAAAACTTTTCCTGTAACTCGTCAACTAATGAGTGTTGCTTTGCTATCAATTCACTAATTGTCACCTTCGTTGATTCCTCTTGGCCAGATTGATCTCATCCGCCAATCTACCTGGAGGAATGTGCCCAGTAGTATCTGCAATTACTTCCTCTGAATCTGCGCAACCCACACTGCTACCGTCCGACCGTATAACGTCTGCTTTAACCTCATACACGCTGTAATCTACGTGCTTTTCTACCAATCGTGTCCGGCTATCACTAAAATTCTCGTAATCTTTCTCCCTAATACTTTCGCAATGTTTAAACTGGAGTTTTGCGTCGGATGGGTCGGCCACTTCTACCACTATAACTTTCGGTAAAGTTTGCCGGTCAGGGCCAGAACTTTCCGTTACTACTTCAACATCCAACTCTCGCGGGACGAAACACGACGAATCTTGCTCGTGCTTCCCATTAACATCAACTATTTCTGGCAAAGTCTGCCGGCTAGGCCAGAACTTTCTATCACTTAACAAACACTATCTTCCTGCGGGACGGGACGCGGCAAATCCTGCCCGCACTCCCCATAAACACTTCTCCCGTACAGGCCCCTATAATCTCTTAGTTCGTCGTATAAGCGACCGAACTGCCTTAACCAGACCTCATCCCTCTCTACATCCCCTCGCTCGATGACGGACGTGTTATCCGACATCTTGTCTTCTCTCAACAATTGCGAATCCTTCTTAAACTCAATCTCCAGTTCCGCTGCGGGTGTTACAGCTGCCACTTTATAATCGTTTTCCGGAACACCACTTAAATTCTTCTCACTGACAGTGAATGTATTTTTTACTGCCGTGTCTACAGCTGATCTACTATTTGTGGCCGCACTCCTTTCTCTTAACACTGGCACACTCTCCCGCCGTTGATTATTCCATACGGAATTTTCATAACGACGACACCTCGGTTTTCTATTGTTGTTGGGCCTCCAAAATTTCTCCACGCCCGGTCGGCCCCTCACCGGTGCGGCTAATGGTTTCCCTGTCTCGTCCCAGCAGATCTGCTCCCCGGATGCTGCTGAGGCGGCTTATCACACCCTCTGGCGTTACTGCTATTCTGTGAAGCCCGCATCACGCTAGTATGATACTGGTTTCCGTCATTCCTGTTATTATTTGCATTGTACCGATTGTCATTAGGGTCCGAACCATTATTGTTATTGCTGCCATGGTTGCTGTATGCATTATTCCCATGGTTATCTTTTTTGTGGTACCCATTGTTGTTACTCTACCACTGTCGCGATTATTGCGCCAATTGTCCTCGTCCTCAACTTTTTCCAGGGGATCATTGATTGTCCTGTAATTGCTTCCTACGTAGCGTTTTGTATCATCTGGAAGCTTCTTGTAGAGTTCCCAGACTATTTCGGATTCTGTGCGGCGATCACGCAAATATTCCAACTTGTGAACCCAGCGCTCACAAAACTCCTTCATCGAGCCACGCGAATTCGCATCGAAAGGCCTCGATACGACAAATTCGCGCCAGACACTTTGTTGTTTTTGCTCTGACCAGTATTCAGCCAGAAACAAGTTTTTAAACTCGTCAAAAGTCAGGTTCGTAATGTTGAGGTTCAAGCCCCAACGCTTGGCATCACCAGCCAATACGTCAACAACCGCAATAATTTTTCTCTCATTAGTCCATGATCTCGGTAAAACTCTTTCACAATTTTTAATGAAATCGGTCGCGTGTATACCGCCTTTTTTCAAGGGGTCGAACCGCTCCTCTTTCATCAACAATTCCGAACTATGTGCACAGATTGTCACGTAGTTCTGTTTTTCATCAAATTTCTTTTCTAACTCCCACACTCTCGTAATGGCTTGGCAAGTGGTTGTCGCAAGCGTATCCACTTCCCTCTTTTTCTCTTCGCAGGCATTAGCCTGCTTCCTCACTTTGGTATCTACTTCGGATACTAAAGCCTTTAAAGCATCCACCTCCTGTTGATCCTCTTTTTTCACTGATCGAATTTGTTCCGTCACCTTATTCTCGATGATCGGAGCAACTGCTTCTCCTACACTTTTCTCGATTCTGCTAATCTCGGAATCAAAACGAGTATTTATGCTCGCAATTTCAGCCTGAACGCCTATCATTTCCTGTTTAATATTACCGATTTCGGTGTTAATCATAGCAATATCTTCTTTGATTTTATCAACTTTTATGTTAACAACTCCAACATTGTTGTTAACAACATTAATAGCTTTGTTCTGATTGTCTAGCTTCCTTTCAATTTTTTCAGACTGTGCTTAATTTCTGCCGATTGACTTTCTATCTTGCTAGACTGAGCCTTGATTTCGTTAATCAAAACGTTCAATAAATCAGTTAAATTCCCGGAAACTACCGGTTTTACTTCCGTAGCGGGTGCCTCTTTAATTGTCCGCCCGCATTCGTCATCAAGGGGTTCAGATTTGATTTTCACTTCCGATTACGAAACATTTTCTAAAGTTTGGAATTCCATTACAGCTCTTTGTTGCGTTTCGGTGGTCGAGTCTTTCATGCTAGCCGCCTGCCCCTGAACAACGGGTTCCGCGGTGCGCGTTTCCCACTGTTCGACCGATTGTTCCGTATCCAAGTCTACCAAATTTTGGTAATTGTTACCTTCACTCATTTTAATAATTTTCAATATAAATGCCAAATCTCAAATCTAATTAGGGTTCCTCCCACTACTTATTCTCGCTGACGTAACGACCTGTTCGTAACCAGTACTCTGTTACGAGATTTGTACAATGCAAAATTCGTGTCCAGAACAACCTCCAATCCAAAGATTGTCCTGTCACCAGGTCGCCACGTGTAACCTCCCCCTCACTTATCGACCTTAATGACAGTGAAAAATTAAACCGCGTGTACCTAATGGAAATTTGGGAAAAGCAATCGTCACCGAAGTTAATCTGACGGTAAAGAGGGAGGGAAGGGTTACATCTAAATGAAAGGAAAAATGCAAATGAAATTGGTGGAAATTAATTTTGAAAAGGGGTAAAGTTAATAAAGAAAGTAAATGTGCGGTCGTTACATTAACAATTAAGTGGCGTTAATTAAATATTTGAGATTCGGGGAAAATTACCGTCGCCAGTCCCATGGACAACTACTATAATAACTGAAAATGAAAGATTAATGCACATATATTTAGCACTAAAAGCGTGGCAACTGAAGGTTGACACGTGTTGTGTAAAAACTGAATGTTTGTCAGAAGTAATAAATTTCACTACACTCTGACTTAATTTAGCAAAAGAATTAATAAAACCGGAAAACTGAAAGTTAATTTAGTGACTGAAATTAATAGTGAACTTAGTTTCTGAAGCACTACGAAATTCAATAAAATAAGGTTAGTCTTGGACTACCTCAACAATCATTTCAAAAGCTACTTGAATCTACGCAATTTAGAAATAAGAGATTTAACTTTGAACTTGAATTAAATGATTCTGAACAATTAACAATAGTAAAATTTAGTACGTACCAAGCTGGGCTGCAGTCACAGGTAAGCTAAAATATGGTAACAAAACTCGCACTCTTAATTTGTGCTTGTGTAATCTAATTATTGTAGCCAGCTATGAATACTTTAACTGAATTTTGAAATTAAAGCAGTGAAATGGAATGATATTACTTTAATGCTGGCGTTTGAATTTCAACGACACTCAGGTTCGTTCCGGAAAAGGAAAGGACCCTGCTTGGTAATGCAACTAGGACAATGAACAACAAAGGTTCATGCTACGTTGCTGAATTTTGAAACAGTTTGAAAAGCTGATGTCTGCGATACAGTTCTAAAACCTTACGTGCTTCCAGTCTTCCTTGTTGGTTGATTGAAGGTTTGAAGTCGTCGACTGAGGAGGTGGCGACAGTCACTCATTGTCGGCCGTCGCTGTTGCAGAAGCTGGATGTTGGCGCGCCTTCTTCTCCACACGGTCACCAGGCGAAACGGGCTCTTGGTGTGCGCCAGCTAATGCATCCCGTCCGCGACACCGTGTCAGAAACTATCATAGCAAGTCGAGCGCAATTACATGCTGCCAAACCCCGAAAGCGCGGCAACTCGCGGGAGCGTCACACAACACACCTGCTCCACCGCCCTACCTCAGCCAGACTCTCTCTGCTCTCGCTCGACGCGGCCGAGTTCACACTACCACAAGATCCTAAACACTTTGGTTCTCCACACGACCTATCGATGTAATCGTTCGATAGCATAGTTTTCCCTAGGCAAGACCCAGCGTAAAAATACAAATAATATTTGCAAAACAAACCAATTATACATCGACATATATATATATATATATATATATATATATATATATATATATATAGTAAAACAATTACAACATATAAAGACACAGAAATGTGATATCTTCAGGTAACAAAATAAGGAAAAAATTTATAATACAATAGATGGAAATAGGAGGATATGCATTTCCGGCGTCACAACCTAATTACGCTGTTTCTTCTATCATAAAATTACGTTTTCATATACTGAATGTTAACTTTGCTGCTTTTAACCTTAGGGATACTTCCCTCAATCGCTGCATATGCTGTTCCATATCATTCCCTTAGATGATTATGTCATCGAGATACGCTAATCATTGCCTTGGTTTTAAAACTCTGAGTACTCCGTCCAACAATCTCTGAAACGCTGCAGGTGCATTTGTTAATCCCAATGGCATTCTTCTGAATTGGTAGTGTCCCCAGGGTGCCGATAACGCTGTTATGTATCGATCCTGCTGTGCAAGTGCTATCTGGTGATAACCACTTTTCAAATCTACTGTTGAAAAATATTTGCATTGCCCTAAATGGTCGAAGGTTTCTGTGCTGTTGGACAAACGGTACATGTCCATTACGGATATAGACGTCTACAATCACAACAAATCCGATATTCTCGCGTTCCAACTGTTGATTTTTTTGGCACGATGACTATTCCTGACCCCCCTCCCCCCTCCAAGCCCCCGCACTCATGCGCTATTACTTTCTTCTTCAGTTATTTTATCTTTCAGCTGTTTATCATTAAACTCCTCAAATAGCCGTAAGTACCTAGGTATTCTGTATGTTTTGCGGTACACAGTTTATTCATTTCCAATTGGTATGTGGTGCTGTGTAATATATGTATCTGGTAATGGCTCTTTTGGAAAAAAAAAATCCTTAAATGAATGATGGGCTCCATGTCGTTCCCAAGTCGTGCAGCGACCGTAAACCATAAAATTACCAAATAGGCAGCAACCAGTCGCAAAATCATGTTTTATTTATTCACTTTTGCAAATCGATTTCAACTTATTAACAGCCATCATCGGTGTTTTCGACCAATATGTGCCCTGAGTAGTAATACTGTCTTAAGCAGAGGTCAAACATAAAGTTATGTTATGTTATGTTATGTTCGGCGATTGTCCGTGGTTGACACCTCTCGTATCCCAGTCTTCGTCCTCCAGGATGTCCACAATAGCGGTTACCAACCTCTTTTGTTAATCCTATGTCCTCCGCGCTAAAAGTATCTATAGAAACAGATACTTGCTTTTTACCCTTTATTTCTTGTACGCTTACAGTACCTTTTTTAACCAAGCAACGCTCCTGATCTAATACCTCATTCTCTTCTAACGGTTCCACCACACAAAATTCCAACCGGCAAGGTAGGTTCAGTATTGACCCAAAGCGATGTGCCAGAACCCTTAGGTACAGAATCGTGCGGGTCAAGTCTTACTGCGATCGTTCGTGGTTTAATCGGTTTGTCTTTCGCGACAGACTCCTCTCGCGATATTTCTACATTGGTAATGGCTTCACCTAAGTGAAATATTTTTCCGTCAGGTTCCACCCAAAATTGCTGAAGATCGATTATGGCATAATGCTGATGTAAGAAATCTAATCCTAGAATCATGTCGTAGCCCTCACGTGTGGCACCATCTCCACACCATAGTTTAAATTTAATTGTATCCAGGCAAATGTCTACGTCCACCGATTCTAAGGGTGTGACAGCTTTATCCCGCACTCCACCCAGTCTGTACTGAGGTGGGTCCCATGGTTTACGTTTCATCAGATCACTACTGGCAGCTGATGCATGCGCCACTTTGTCCAATAATATCCTGCAACCCTTTTTCCCTGCTGTTCCTCTTACCGCACAGTCCACCTCTGCATATTACACTCCTGGAAATTGAAATAAGAACACCGTGAATTCATTGTCCCAGGAAGGGGAAACTTTATTGACACATTCCTGGGGTCAGATACATCACATGATCACACTGACAGAACCACAGGCACATAGACACAGGCAACAGAGCATGCACAATGTCGGCACTAGTACAGTGTATATCCACCTTTCGCAGCAATGCAGGCTGCTATTCTCCCATGGAGACGATCGTAGAGATGCTGGATGTAGTCCTGTGGAACGGCTTGCCATGCCATTTCCACCTGGCGCCTCAGTTGGACCAGCGTTCGTGCTGGACGTGCAGACCGCGTGAGACGACGCTTCATCCAGTCCCAAACATGCTCAATGGGGGACAGATCCGGAGATCTTCCTGGCCAGGGTAGTTGACTTACACCTTCTAGAGCACGTTGGGTGGCACGGGATACATGCGGACGTGCATTGTCCTGTTGGAACAGCAAGTTCCCTTGCCGGTCTAGGAATGGTAGAACGAGGGGTCCGATGACGGTTTGGATGTACCGTGCACTATTCAGTGTCCCCTCGACGATCACCAGTGGTGTACGGCCAGTGTAGGAGATCGCTCCCCACACCATGATGCCGGGTGTTGGCCCTGTGTGCCTCGGTCGTATGCAGTCCTGATTGTGGCGCTCACCTGCACGGCGCCAAACACGCATACGACCATCATTGGCACCAAGGCAGAAGCGACTCTCATCGCTGAAGACGACACGTCTCCATTCGTTCCTCCATTCACGCCTGTCGCGACACCACTGGAGGCGGGCTGCACGATGTTGGGGCGTGAGCGGAATTCGGCCTAACGGTGTGCGGGACCGTAGCCCAGCTTCATGGAGACGGTTGCGAATGGTTCTCGCCGATACCCCAGGAGCAACAGTGTCCCTAATTTGCTGGGAAGTGGCGGTGCGGTCCCCTACGGCACTGCGTAGGATCCTACGGTCTTGGCGTGCATCCGTGCGTCGCTGCGGTCCGGTCCCAGGTCGACGGGCACGTGCACCTTCCGCCGACCACTGGCGACAACATCGATGTACTGTGGAGACCTCACGCCCCACGTGTTGAGCAATTCGGCGGCACGTCCACCCGGCCTCCCGCATGCCCACTATACGCCCTCGCTCAAAGTCCGTCAACTGCACATACGGTTCACGTCCACGCTGTCGCGGCATGCTACCAGTGTTAAAGACTGCGATGGAGCTCCGCATGCCACGGCAAACTGGCTGACACTGACGGGGGCGGTGCACAAATGCTGCGCAGCTAGCGCCATTCGACGGTCAACACCGCGGTTCCTGGTGTGTCCGCTGTGCCGTGCGTGTGATCATTGCTTGTACAGCCCTCTCGCAGTGTCCGGAGCAAGTATGGTGGGTCTGACACACCGGTGTCAATGTGTTCTTTTTTCCATTTCCAGGAGTGTATTTCGTAGCACCCAGTCTTACTGGGAATGACCGAAGGTGGACCTGAGGTTTACTTTGGCAGTTAGCACCTTATTCTTCCCCGATCCTCTACTTCTAAAGCTATTACTTCATTCAGATCACCCTGAGGCTAGCGACACTGTCTCCTTACATGACCCGTTCGTCCACACCTGAAGCATTTTATATTAGCTGCAAACACTATCCGTTTACCCTGCGTTCCACTCGACAAATCGATCTCCTCGCACTCTATATGTAATTGCACTGCTGTATGCAAATCCGTCGTACCCCTTTTTCATACAAGTCTTGACGTTTCGCAGGTAACCCTCTTTAAAAATATCGAGCACCTTCTGCTAAGATTCTTGCAAAATAATTTCATTGGCGGCAGCATCCTGTACTGATTCATAGGTACATCCATTAATTTTCTTTATCCTATCCACAAATGGTTTCATAACTTCCGTATTTCTCTGGGTTGTTACCCCTAATACTTCCCTACAGCGCCTGGCACTATTTAGTTTCGCATATCCCTGAATTAAATCCTTAGAATGTTGTGGCTCCCTTAAGAGCCTCTGTATTCCGTACATTGTAAGGTGTCAGGCAAATCCAACACCTTCCATGAAAACCCTGACATGATAAGCAAATCCAGTAGTATGTCACATAGCTCCGAATAAATCGTGACATTAAATTAACCAAAGTAATACGAGTAACGAGTGAGCAAATGGAATACCACAGACTAACACAAGAATGCCTAAATGCATGTCATACCTTCCCACCATAGGACAGACGCAGTTCCGAGGGGAGAAACGAGAACAGAAGCTGAGAGCAGAACCGTGTTAAGCTGGAAGGCCCTACGATAAGGGACCGACGGACACCCATGTCTCCAGCTAACCGCTAGGACACCACCTGCAAGTTTTAGTGTGAGACTTTTTCGCGTCTCTGTTACGTTAGGACCACCCCCCAGCCCATGTTAAAAGCTAGAGCCCTCCAGAAGAACAGTATAGATCTTACGATAACGCTAAAAGGACCACACCAGCTGCAAGTTTTAGCGTGAGACTTTTTCGCGTCTCTGTTACGTTGCAAACTTTAAAAAACATTGCCCCACCACGAAAAGTATAACGTTCCTCATTGGGTAGACAGAATTTTTGTAGGCGGAGCTTAAGGTTAACATTGAGACCCTGATTGGTCAGATGAAAACACAGCCAGATAGTTTTTTTTTTAACCAACTTCGGTAAATTGTAGTAAGGAGAAGTTAGGAGAGAGTTGCTTCCGAGACAGTGAGGTGAGCGGAGCTGTGCTGTCCACCGCCCCCTGACGAACACCGACAAGGTAATGAACGCATGCGATGCCGCATAACAGCGCATAAAGCTTCACTCAGAACTGCAGAAGTCTCATCTGTTACACCCCCTTTTTGCACAATACTAGTGTCGATCGTCAATTAAAGCTCATGATGTTCACATTTGCCACTTGAAGTAAAAATCTGAAACTCGATAATTTTTCTGTTATATAGTTATTGAGAAGCCACATCAGCCACTGTAATTTACGACAAGTTAGATAAGTAATTAAAGATAATTGAGGGTCACTGTAGACCATTTTGATAGTTTTCTCTTTTGTGAAACTTAATTTAAACCTAGATTATAGATGTGATATGGCATAGGTCATCCTTCGATCCATTGTAGAACTTGGAAACCCATTCAGGGAATATTCGTTCACATTTTTGTTGAACGCAGTTGGTTTTTACCATCCTGTATTAAAACATTTCCTTTTATCAATAGTGCAAATTATAAACAATGTTTTGTGAGTAGAATAAAATTTCCAATGGTAAACTTAACTACTTTTTCGACGTTATTTTACCAGCTAACTAAAAATAGGAAAGCCTTGAACCCCTTCCACTAAATTTAGTTAGTATTAAGATTCTTTTACAGGGAGTGGAGTGGAGCTGACGCTGAAATCATTAAGTATTTGGTTATATCATCGCTAGTCTCACTGAACTCTTCTGAATTCTACATGTCATGTGTGGTCTGGCGTCTCCTTACCAGCAACAGGTCCAAAGTTCAAACTAGTCAATTCCCTAAAAAACACGCTCAGAGCGTCGTTGCGCGAAAGTGGTAGGGAGACACGATATAGAACGAACAGACACCACGCAGAATGTACAGAACATAAGTTTTGGCTTCCCCCGATGGCCTCAATTTTGCAGCAATCAAAAATTCCTTATCAGATAACCTCCCATATCAGCCAGATTGCCAGGGTCTCCCACAAACGGGTGCAATCTTTGGTTGCCTTAGCAGAAAAAAGAGCAATTAAACTGGCGACTGACAAATCTATACCCTGTTGTGACGACTGCAATTCTACCATCCCACACAGTTCTGTGTTTTACACAGTTAATTGCGCTACCTTTTCCAACAATATGCATACTGTTTCCGGCTGTGACACATCTTACATCTTCCGTTCTGTCGAAGCTTTGCCCCGACAACACTCATTTTGAGAACTAACATTCACAAGACAAGAAAACAAAATACACCAACTTAATTGTTACATCTAGTCATGAGCACTGCGTAGACATATGCCCCTAATGATTACATGTGCAACATTTTACTGTAGGTGACTCCGTACATGGCGCTGAGTGGCCCTCAGGTTTATACTGTGCACGTTTAACAGGCAATAACCAATTGTGACTTCCATTACCTCTATCATTAGAAAAATTCACTGATTTTTACCCGCAATATAATCTACTTTACAAAATGCACGAATGTTGAACCTTTTCTCCATGACTGAAATTCAATTAAAATTTTTTGACTTGCCGTACCATAGGCTGTAAGTTCAGACGTTGTCCTAAGAAGGCGATGGCAATGATTTGACACCAGCGTTAGATGACCCATGGATTATCATCCATGGAGAGTGAAATCAGACGTCAGGACAACAGTACATTTGTTTAATTAACTTCTTTATTCTGGCTCTCGACCGCAGTACATCAGGAGCAGCTTTGTGGAGGCGTCCAGTTGCCTCCCATGAAAAAAAAAAAAAAAAAAAAAATAGACGTCCAGCATTGCCGAGAGTGCAAAGAGTGGAGCCGAGTGTAGCATCACTTTGTCAGTGACGTGTCCAACTGAGATCATGATGACAGCACGGCAGCACAGTTGACGATACCGTGGGCGTGGCCGTGACATGCCTCTGCTCAGGCGACAGCTGCTCTCGTGACTCAGGGCAGGCTGCACTGTTCTGTGATCGAATAGCAGATGCTGTACTGCATTCCGGGATGTCACTCTGTGTGTTTCAGTCTCGTAATGTAGGCTGTGATTCTGAGACAAGAACATATTAGTACACAAATGGCTAAGTACTTCTACGCTCCACACTGTCTTCGTCTAGGTTTTAAGGCATGTACTGTAAACACTTCTGTGGTAACAAGTGAGGAAAGACTCCCATCATCCCGCTACAATATTGCAGTGTCGTTTGTTCCTATACTGTGTCCAGCTGGCTCTGACTCGCAATACTTGTCGGCCATGCTTTACTTCGCAACGCATAACAATCTTGCCTACATTCGGATGACTATTGCAACTCACTTCTGCCCTGGCGTACTTTTTGACCAACACGGTCGATACACTACAGTGCCAAAGGCGGACGTACTGGCTATTAGGTAGGTAGTCATAATGCTCTGGCTGACCTGTGTACATGCTGTATTGGTTATTATTCGAGTTTAGTACTGGTGTTTCATTCACCAAAAAGGTTTCTGTGCTGGTTTAACTCAAGACTGTCCAGAAGAATCGGGCTCTGTGTGATACTGATGTCCCTGGCAGGTGTTCATTTAATGCTAATCTCACTGTACTGGGTAAAAGAACTTGTATTTATTGGAAATAATAATAACACATTAAAACAGAATGTAATAGCTCTAACATCTGTATGGTTACTTTTATGAATTTGATTAAATAAAGAACAATCGTTCAAGATGGTAGCACTGAGCAGTCATGAGGCTTTCCACTAATGCCTTGCACAAGAATAACAAGAGATAACATTTCATGCCTTTAGCTCAATCAATAGTTTGATCATAACCATTTTCATATCTCCGTATTGTGTGGTGCAGCAAGGCTTTCTATTACGCACTAAATTGATTTCAAATTGCAGAAAGTAAATTCGCTTCGAGAATTCAAGACCAGCAGTTGTTCGCCGTAATGATTCAATTTTTGTTGGAACGATGTATTACCACTTGCAAACAGCCAGTTGTTACAGAATATAACTGAACCTACGATGCAGCACATGTCTTGCTGAGTAGACGTAATCTGAAGGGTGCTAGATTGCGATTAGAAATGTGCTCAGTTGCTCATTTAACGATGGAGTATCAGTCCAGATGCGAAAGAATATCTGTTGCGTCTAATATGTGTGTCCGTATCGAATCATAACTGAAGGTTTTTCATATTGCATAAAAATATCAGGTTTTGGTCTTTGATAATCAGAGCAATTTCATGTGAAACTCATGAGCACAACTACAAGTATTTTAGAGACGGCGGACCAGTTATAAGAAAGGGATGTCGGCAAAATTTATGTGTGACTGTTTAGCAGGGGCAGTGGGGTCACTCATAGAGAAATTCCTGTAGTAAATAGAATTAGAGCTGCACCTTTTTTAAATTTAACAGCTGATCTTCATTTACACTTCCATCTACATAAAAATACCGCAACTCAACGTACGGTGCATAGTGGAAGATATCACGTACCACTACCAGTCATTTCCTTTCCTCTTCCACTCGCAGATAGAACGAGTGAAAACAACTGTCTTCCTAACGAACTCTCTCAAATTATACTTCGTGGTCCTTACGCGAAATGTACGCTGGCAGCAGCAGAATCGTTTTGCAGCCGGCCTCAAACGCCGGTTCTCTAAATTTTCACAACAGAGCTTCGCGAAAGGAGGGTAGACTTCCTCCCAGGGATTTCCATTTGAGTACACAAACCATTTCCCTGATACTTGCATGCTGATCGAACCTACTGGTAACAAATCTAGCAGGACACCTCTCAAGTGCTTCGAAGTCTTTCTTTAACCAGTCCTGGTGTGGATCCAAAACACGCGAGCAATACTCAAGAACGGAGCGCACTAGCGTTATATACGCAGTATCTTTTATGATGAGCTACAATTTCCAAATTCTCCCAATAAAAATAAGTCAACAATTCACATTCCTTAATATCATCCTGACATGCTCATTCCATTTCATATCGCTTTGCGACGTTACTCCTAGATATTTAGTCGATGTGACAGTCAAGCAGCACTCTGCTATTGCTGTATTCTAACTTTACGGTATTTTTTTCCTGCTCATCCGCATTAATTTACATTTTTCTACATTTAGAGCACACTGATTCATCTCTTCAATTAGAAATTCTATCTAAGACACTTTTTGTACTCCTCGACGACGATACATTTCCTTATAGCACAGCGTCGCCAGCAAACACTGTATATTGCTGATCTCCCTTTAGATCACTTATAGAGATTAGGAGCTGTCACGTCACACTTTCCTGGGGCACTCTTGACGATACCCTTTTCTCTCATGAACACTCGCCATCGAAGACAAAGTACTGCATTCTATTAGGCAAAAAGTCTTCGAGCCACTCACGTATCTGGGAACCTAAACCGTATACTCGGAACTTTATCAACAGTATGCAGTAGGGCTCCGTGTCAAACGCTTTCCGGGAATCTGCTTGTTGCCCTCCAGCCAAGGTTTGTAGGACATCTTGTACAAAAAGGGTAAGCTAAGTTTCTCACGAGCCATGCTTACTAAATCTGTGCTAAATCGTGGACAGAATCATTTCTGTCTCAACGAAATTTATTCTATTCGAACTCAGAATGTTTTCAAGAATTCTGCCGTAAACCTAAGCTAAGGATATTGGTATGTAATTATTCTGGTCCCTTCTTTTACCTTTCTTATATAAAAGAGTCTACTAGGATAGTGATTTTCGATAAATGCAAGTTAATTAGGGGGCCAGTGCCACAGGGTACTCTCTCTAAAAACGATTTGAGATTCCACCTAGACTTATTTGTTTTCAACTCTTTCAGTTGCTTCTCTGCACCACGGCTTTCTATGTCTCCATGTGGAAGTCTGTATGAAAGTCAAACGACAGAATGTTTGTACGAATCTCCTGCGTTATAGATTTCCCTGTTTAAGGGTAGCCTCTCTACCAAAGAACCACCTTCAAAAAAGTTTGATGTCTGAATATCGAAGGAATTATTATACTTCATTAAAATTTGAGGGACTAGAGATAATGTTGATTTCGAAATAACTGGTATATCTGAGAACCAATTAAACACTGTTACAATTCAGAGGCTTCCTATACCACGATACAGATTAGTTGGCTATTTCTCGAGGAGTGGTGGAGTAGCCATGTAAGTGAAAAATTGTGTTCCGCTTGAATTTGTTGAGGCATAAAAGCGCTGTACTGAAGGGGTCGTTGAATCTTCTGTTGTAGCAGATGTATTTAGTGAAACTAAACTCTTAAATACAGTTATTTACAGGTCCCAGAATTATGATTTCTGATTAAGCTAAAGAATGTTCTTGGTTCACCTTCTAGAAAGTACAAAAAATTAGATGTTCATGGTGACTAATATTAATTTTATAAGTGACTACACGAGGAAGAGTACGCTGTCAGATCTCCCAAATTCACATCATCTGATTCAGACTTTTCAACCAGAGTACTGAGGAAGAGTAGTACATCTGTAGATAATATTTTTAATCATTCCTTATTGTTAGAGAGTAAGTGGCCTGTCAGACCATGATGCACAGGTTTTAACACTACCAGGAATTTGTTACATAAAATACAATTACAAACCAAGCAGAAATTTTAATCCTGTGCCAACAGAGACTTTCTCAAATCTCATTAAAGAACAAGTGACAGGATATTCATAGCTCTGTTAGCATAGATGGTAAATATAATGCTTTCCTCGACATATTTTCATATTCTTTGAAAACTGATTTCCATTAGAACGTTTGAGATATGCTACTAGCACCAACAGGGAACCTGGGTGACTGATTAACGGGCTAAGGATGTCACGTAGGACAAAATGAGAGTCATGTCAAAATGTTAGAGACAATCACAATTGGGCTGCTAGCCCATTACAAATGGAACTGCAAGGTGCTTAAAATGTCATTAGCAAGGCAAAAAATATGTGGTATCCAAATAGAATAACTGATTCTCAGTTTACACCGTGTACTCAGTCATGAAGGAAGTAACAGGTTAACAGTACAAGTTCGAGGATATTAAGGTAATTAGTTCAATGCTTGGTAAAAATGTTTTTGTTACTGATAAGTCGGATATGTGTACAGTGTTTAACAATTACTTTCTGAATATAGCAGGTGGTTTATATAGAAACTCAGCTTCTATAGAGAATGTCTTAAAAAATATCTTTGATATAGCCAAGAGGAAGATGGAGCCACCAATTAAATCGTTGATATGATGGGGTATCTAGCAGGATGCTAAGTCACTGTGTTGCATATATTAGCCCCGTACTAGCCACATTTGTAATTTTTCCTTTTTGAGAGGTCAGTTTCCTGAACAAGTACCCAGTTGCGCGACCACTTTATAAAAAAAGACAAAGGAATAATGCAGACAATTTTAAATCTATTTCTAAGCCTTTGGTGTTCGCAAAAGTTATTGAAAAGGCTAATCGGCAATTGCGCTTCACATAATTTGTTGTCAAAAGTAGTTTGATTTTAGAAGTTGTTTAACAACTGAAAATGCAAAGTTCTTTTCTCGGCGAAGCACTTGGAGGATTAAACAAGAAGTTCCGAACAGCAGAACAAAGGAGTAGTTCACAAATGTTCCCTCTCATAATTTCATATTTTAAGAACAGAAAGCAAGAGATCGTCCACAGTAATGAGAATGGTTGTAAGGTAGCATCTGATTGGGGACCGTTAATCGCGGGGGGATGGGGGGGGGGGGTGGGGGGGGAGGGGTCTAGGGGAGTGGAGTGTGTGCCTCAGGAATCGAGGCTGGGAGCACTACTGTTTATATGACATGTGATTTTAAAATATTTCTGTTTGCTGATGACACTAGCTTGGTAATGAAAGATGCTGAGTGCAACAAAGGCAATGTGCAATTCAAGATATAAGTTCATGGAGAGCACAAAATAAATAAATACTAAATCACAATAAGACTCAGTTTTTACAGTACCTAATTCACCTAAAACACACAGTGGGCATATGGTCAAAGAGTCCGAACAGCCCAAATTCGTATTACTTGGGAGACTATATACAGGTTGATTGAGGAGAAATGTCACATAATTAGTGAAGATATTCTACATGACGAGAAAATAAACTGAAAAAGTCCATCTTAAATGTTTATGGAAGTGGATGGCTTGAAAACTATACACATCCATGAATGACTATGAAGACAAGTGTGAATGTTGCTTAACGAAATGCTGTGCAGGCACTGTGGTGGACAGTGTAATGGTGGGACGGAGGACTGATCCATACAGCAAGAGGTGTGGGTTTTATCCATCAGACGGCAGCACTGTGACGTTTCACTGATGCAACAGTTGCAACCGCGCCCAGTGTACAAACGTGGGTTGGATCATTGAGCAGTCGTGAGCCCATCTACTTGTCGTGCTTGAAAGTTGTTTAATTGAGCAAGTCCAGTGTGACCGTGAATACCAACAAGCCGCACACGTTCACTTATGCAGAATATGCAGACATTTTGTTTTTGTATGGGTACTGTCGTGGCAGTGCCCGGTAGGCTGTGACAGAATACAACAGACGTTTCCTTGAACGACAAATCCCTATGCCAGGGATTTTCAAGCATTACACGAGTCCAGAACACTACCCAGTGTACACATAACTTCAGAAGGTGACGTCTCCAATCAGTGGAGGAAAGGTAAGATATTACTGTAATGGTACAATGGTGTCCCACCAACAGTACACGGTGCATTAGCCGTCAGCTCCATATTTAACAAACGCGAATGTGGCATACGTTACGTTCCGAGGTTTTTTATCCACTACCTGTGCGGCCCATGCAGCATCTGTATGCAGGTGAATCAGTAAGCAGACAACAATTTTGTGAATTGTTGGCTGTACGGAGAGACATCGTGCAACACACTATATTTAAGGATGAGGCTACGTTTACACACAATGATATCATGAATACCTACAGTTCTCATACATGGACGATGGAGAACCCATATGACACTAAGGAAACCATATTCCAAGTTAGGTTCTCAGTGAATGCCTGGTGTGGAATGATTGATGACCTAGTGATAGAGCCTGTGATCCTGCCAAATCGCATGACAGCCACAGCATGCGCACATTTCCTGGCAGAAAACGTACCTGCAATTTTCGAAGACGTAACAGTACAACAACGACGGTAAATGTACCTGTAACATGACAGATCACTGATTCAGTGCACCAGAAATGTATACCAGTATGAGTATCTGAATAACGCATTTCCTAAATGATGGATTGGCCATGGGGGACTCATTAAATGGCCTGCCAGATCAACCCACCTAACTTCATTAGACATCTGTTTATTGGTCTGGTTAAAGGGGGATGTTTGCCCTACGAAGGTGAATGTACGTGAGGAGCTCGTCACTCGCATCACTGACACTGTTCTCAGCATTAAACCGGACAGAGACTGTGGTGTCACTGCCAGACACCACACTTGCCAGGTGGTAACCTTTAAATCGGCCGCGGTCCGTTAGTATACGTCGGAGCCGCGTGTCGCCACTATCAGTGATTGCAGACCGAGCGCCGCCACACGGCAGGTCTAGAGAGACTTCCTAGCACTCGCCCCAGTTGTACAACCGACTTTGCTAGCGATGGTTCACTGACAAAATACGTTCTCATTTGCCGAGACGATAGTTAGCATAGCCTTCAGCTACGTCATTTGCTACGACCTAGCAAGGCGCCATTACCAGTTACTATTGATATTATGAATAATGTACCGTTAAGAGCGACGTTCACCATTTATGGATTAAAGTTAAGTATTCCACCAGCTACGTCCGTTTTTTCTAAATTCTAATTTCCTTGTCCTGTTCCAGACCTCACGCCAGACTGCATGAGCTAAAACCCGTGCCTTTCGGCTTCCTCTCGTAACCCGGTGTTGGCTCTCCTGCCAACCCACAACACTGGCGACGAGGCAAAACCGCGTTCTTATCTATACTGCCCTGATTTACTTGTGTAATGGCTTCGCCACCGTCTCCAGATGTACCGTCCGAATGTTATCGCTTACAGAATCAGCAGACGCAGGCCTTACTGGATGCCCTTGGACAGCTCGTCCAGGGTCAACGTGCGATGCAAAACGATGCGGCAGCCGCCGCTCCACCGTTAACGCAGCCACAACACGCTGTTGCACCAACTTTTCGACCTTTTGATGCTGCACTGGAAAGCTGGACGGAGTGGTCACGCCAATTTGGATTCCATCTCGCCGCCTACAGAATTCAAGGTAACGAGTGGCAGCCTTTTTTGTTAGCATCGGTCGGCGTCCAAACGTACCGTGTGATAGTCAAATTATGTCCCTGACGCGACATAGCAACTCTGTCCTACGACGAAATTTTGTCTGCATTAGATGCATATTTCAAAGAATCAGTCAATGTTGTTGCCAAACAGTATACTTTCTTTCGTACAAAACGTACGGCAGGTCAGAGTAATAGGGGGTGGGTTGCAAGTTTGCAAGGCCTTACTAGGGATTGTGCTTTTGAGTGTCAATGTGGACTCCCTTATTCAGATACTATGGTATGTGATGCAATTGCACAGAACGTTTCTGATGTTCATATAACGGAACAGATTTTGAAACTAGTCAATCCCTCCCTTCAACAAGTGATGGACATATTGGATCGACAGGACACACTTGACTTTACTCAGGAATCGTTTAAAACTTCAGCAGCCATGTGTCAGGTTAACCGGCCCTCCAGGCGAGCTGCACGGAGCAGTAAACAGCCCTCGCACCCGGCCGCGCCGCTGCCGTCAGGCTCTCAGCCACGTGTGCTGTGCAGGCAAGCAAATGCAGTGCTAAAATCATGCCCACGGTGTGCTACTAGACATTCGCGAGAGAATTGCCCATCACGACAGGCTATTTGCTTTTTCTGTAATAAAAAGGGACATGTTCAGAGTGTTTGTCAGAAAAAGCTCAGACCGGAAACTCGCAACCATTCCAGGCCCTTTGCTTTGCGCCGGAATCGGATTCGAACCAAGGATACTCAGGCTCGCGAAGCTTCGCCCATGGAAATT
Organism: Schistocerca piceifrons; assembly: GCF_021461385.2. Taxonomy (NCBI): domain Eukaryota; kingdom Metazoa; phylum Arthropoda; class Insecta; order Orthoptera; family Acrididae; genus Schistocerca; species Schistocerca piceifrons. The sequence continues at coordinate 206,415,107 of NC_060142.1, read as the reverse complement.
CATGTAGTTCATTCCACTCCGCCCAGTGCCACTCTCTCTAGCAGTGACTGTGTTCGTTCCACAAACAGTGTGCGTCGACATCGCCGGAAATCCCGTCAAGTCGCAAGTGATTATGTACAAGTGTCAGTTCACGTTGCATGAGACAGTCGCTCTTGTCGTCAGCAGGACAATAAACTTTTTGTGGACTTGGACATTAACGGCACAGTGATGCCATTCCAACTCGATACCGGGGCTGCAGTTTCACTGATCAATCAAGACACTTACAAACTACTGGGCGCACCTCTGTTGCGTGCCGCAAATGTTAAGTTAACTAGTTATTGAGGGCAAGATATCCCTGTATTAGGACAGTGCAGCCTTCTTGCGACATACAAAAAACAAACAAAACTTGTGTCATTTTACGTCCTTCATTCTTCTTCTGCAGTGAACTTGTTTGGTTTCGATTTATTTCAGTTGTTTAACTTGTCTATAGTAAATCAGGTCCTATCAGTGAACCAGACTGTGCCTTCAGACAGTGTTTCTCGTCTATGTGAAGAATTTGCAAACATTTTTGCACCGGGCCTTGGTTGCGCTAAGAACTATAAAGCGCATTTGGAACTGAAGCCGGCCGCAGTGGCCGTGCGGTTCTAGGCGCTGCAGTCCAGAACCGCAGGACTGCTACGGTCGCAGGTTCGAATCCTGCTTCGGGCATGGATGTGTGTGATGTCCTTAGGTTAGTTAGGTTTAAGTAGTTCTACGTTCTAGGGGACTGATGACCTAAGATGTTAAGTCCCATAGTGCTCAGAGCCATTTGAACCATTTGGAACTGAAAGTAAACGCGCAACCGAAATTTTTCAGAGCGCGCAATGTTCCCCACGCATTGCGTGATGAGGTCGCAAAAACATTACACGATTTGGAATCACGAGGTGTAATTGAACATGTGCAGGCTTCTCTCTGGGCATCACCCTTAGTAATTTTGCGAAAACCTTCCGGAAAATTGAGACTTTGTGTGGACTTCAAGGTAACAGTGAATCCACAACTAATGATTGCAACTTTTCCTTTACCCCGCCCGGAAGATCTTTTTGACAAACTGTGCCAGAGTAAATATTTTTCGAAGTTGGACCTAGCAGATGCGTACTTGCAAATACCGATGGACGAAGACTTCCAGCGCATTTGGTGGTTAACGCGCATTTTGGTTTGTATCGATTCAAACGACTGCCATTTGGGTGTGGATCCGCCCCAGAATTGTTTCAGCAATATCTACAAACTGTTTGTGCGTCGGTCCCTACTGCAGCAAACTATCTGGACGATATTGTGATCTCCGGAAAGACGGAAGAAGAACATTTAGCCAATCTCAGAACATTATTTCAGGTCTTGCGACAAAATGGTCTTCGCTTGCGGAAGGACAAATGTGTGTTTTTTGCTCGGGACTTGCCATACCTGGGACATGTACTCAATGCCCAAGGCATACATCCCAGTCCCGAGCACCTCTGTGCCATACAAGACTTGCCTTCGCCGCAGAATTTGAAGCAGCTACAGAGTGTGCTGCAAAAAATCAACTATTATCATAAGTATATCCCGCATGCCTCTTCCATTTCAGCTCCGCTTCATCGCTTACGCCGTAAAGGTGTTCCGTTCGTCTGGACGACGGAATGCGAACGCGCCTTTCGCCAGTTGAAATCGGCGTTGCTTTCCAATACTTGCCTTACGCCATTCGATCCCCAGAAGCTCCTTTTGTTGATGGTGGATGCATCGGATTTCGGGATCGGTGCTGTGCTTGCGCACAAAGATGGATCGCACGATCGCTCTATTGCCTTTGCGTCCAAATTGCTCTCGTCTGCGCAAAGAAATTATTCACAGATCGAGAAAGAAGCATTGGCTCTCGTATTTGGTGTTACAGAGTTTCATGATTTCTTGTATGGTCGTCACTTTACCATCATCACAGACCACAAACCTTTGACATCGCTTTTTCATCCGACCAAGCCTGTACCTCCACGTACAGCGCAGAAATTCATTCGCTGGTCTATTTTCCTCTCGCAGTACCGCTACGATATCTTGTATCTGTCCACTGGTAAGCACGGAAACGCCGATGGGTTGTCCCGTTTGCCTGTTGCTGAGGATAGAGCATTCGATTCCTCCGAACTTGCTTGCATGTTCATTGATTCGGAAACCGATGCCGTGGTCGAATCGTTTCCGATTAATTTTCGTCGTGTAGCTACTGCCACAGCTGCCGACCCTGTCCTTGCTACCGTTCTGCGTCTTGTTGCTACGCAATGGCCCTTGTCAAAGTCACGGATCGGGGATCCGTTGGTTCGCCGATTTTTTGCTCACAAGGAGAGACTTTTTGTTCGACGTGGTGTTTTGCTGTTGCGTTCTGATAATGATCAGTCCAGGGTCGTGGTTCCACGTTCGTTACAGTCCTCTGTCTTACAGCTTCTCCACCAAGGACATTGTGGTATAGTGAGAACGAAACAACTTGCTCGTCAGCACTGCAATTGGTTCGGAATCGATGCCGCGATTACGAATATCTACATCTACATCTACATCTATACTCCGCGAGCCACCTTACGGTGTGTGGCGGAGGGTACTTATTGTACCACTATCTGATCCCCCCTTCCCTGTTCCATTCACGAATTGTGCGTGGGAAGAACGACTGCTTGTAAGTCTCCGTATTTGCTCTAATTTCTCGGATCTTTTCGTTGTGATCATTACGCGAGATATATGTGGGCGGTAGTAATATGTTGCCCATCTCTTCCCGGAATGTGCTCTCTCGTAATTTCGATAATAAACCTCTCCGTATTGCGTAACGCCTTTCTTGAAGTGTCCGCCACTGGAGCTTGTTCAGCATCTCCGTAACGCTCTCGCGCTGACTAAATGTCCCCATGACGAATCGCGCTGCTTTTCGCTGGATCATGTCTATCTCTTCTATTAATCCAACCTGGTAAGGGTCCCATACTGATGAGCAATACTCAAGAATCGGACGAACAAGCGTGCTCTTCCTGCATGGTGTGTGCCGAACAACAATCAGCACCACCGCGGAAATTCTTTGCATGGCCAAAAACCACTTCCCCTTGGCAACGCTTACACATCGATTTTGCTGGTCCATTCTGGAATGCTCGATGGTTAGTTGTGGTAGATTGATTCAGTAATTTTCCTTTTGTTGTCCGGATGTCTTCCACGATGTCGTCTGCCACCATCCAAGCGTTATCTGCTATCTTTTGCATTGAAGGTCTTCCACACACTATTGTTTCCGACAATGGCCCACAATTCATGTCCGCAGAATTTCAGTCATTCTGCAAGGCCAATGGTATTCAACATCTGACGTCCGCGCCGTTTTCGCCACAGTCAAACGGTGCCGCTGAACGATTGGTCAGAACTTTCAATTCACAGATGTTGAAGTTGAAAGAGTCGCATTCTCGGGAGGACGCATTATTGCTCTCTTTGTCCTCATATCGCTATCAGCCCCGAGATGGTCGCTCGCCGGCTGAGTTGCTCCACGGTCGTCATCATCGAACCTTGATGTCTTTGCTACATCCGCCGCATCAGGTTCCTGTGCAGTGGCAGACACCTGCTTTTGCTCCAGGCGACGTTGTCTACTATCGTCACTGCCGAGGTTCACGGCGTTAGCTCGAAGGGCGCATTCTTCGCTGCCTTGGACGCGCTATGTATCTGGTTTTGGGGGCCTCTGGTGAGGTGCGCCGGCATCTCAACCAGCTGCGCCTCTGTCGTCGCATGGGATCTGCCGCTCCCCGTCTGCTTTCAGCGACGGTGCCGTCCGGTCAACGCCCTGGGGACTAATCTACTGGCTCGCCTCAGCCCCAGGTGTTACCGACGCTGCCTTCCATTTTGCCCCATGGCGACGAGCCGCCGCCACCGCCGCCGCCGCCTGTTCTCCCGCCGGCGACGCCCGCAGTGGACGCGTCGCTGCAACCGCCGGGCGCCTCCCTGGGTCACGCGCTGCCGATCGCTTTCCGTGACCGGATGTCATCCGACATGGAACTCTTGCCCGCTCCGGACCATATGTCGTCTTCGCCCGTCGGGTGCCCCGACCCGATGGAGGTCGATCCTTCGGCCCCTCCTGTCTCTCTGCGGGCGCATACACCGCATGTTGGCGTGCACCCTGGAGCAGGTTTTCAGGCGTTTCCTAGCTCCCCGCGGTCCGAATGTCAGGGTGCGGGTGGCACAGCCTCGACTGTTGTTAGGCTCCCCATCTCGTCGCATACGTCAACATGGGGTCCTCCCCACGGCGGGCGGAAGCCTTATGCCACAACCGTACGCCGATTTGCGGGAGAGGAATGTGGTGTCGCCGCCAGACACCACACTTGCCAGGTGGAAGCCTTTAAATCGGCCGCGGTCCGTTAGTATACGTCGGACCCGTGTGTCGTCACTATCAGTGATTGCAGACCGAGCGCCGCCGCACGGCAGGTCTAGAGAGACTTCCTAGCACTCGCCCCAGTTGTACAACCGACTTTGCTAGCGATGGTTCACTGACAAAATACGTTCTCATTTGCCGAGACGATAGTTAGCATAGCCTTCAGCTACGTCATTTGCTACGACCTAGCAAGGCGCCATTACCATTTACTATTGATATTATGAATAATGTGCCGTCAAGAACGACGTTCACCATTTATGAATTAAAGTTAAGTATTCCACCAGCTACGTCCGTTTTTTCTAAATTCTAATTTCCTTGTCCTGTTCCAGACCTCACGCCTGTTTGCGTGAGCTAAAACGTGTGCCTTTCGGCTTCCTCTTGTAACCCGGTGTTGGCTCTCCTGCCAACACACAACAGAGAAAATGTTCGGTGTACAACACATCACACCCTTCAACGCGTTGACAAGTGCACTGAGACAGGTGGTGGTCTTTTTAAATACGACTTGTAGGATAGATCAGTCATCGGTTCCACCATTATTTTCTCCATCACAGGGCCTGTACAGCGATCGGTAAGTAATATTCACATTTGTCTTCATAATCATTCACGGATGTGTGTAGTCTTCAACCTGTTCTAGTTGCATAATGATCGAAAATCGGACACATGTTCATAGGACTTTTTTGGCTTATTTTCACCTATAGAATCACCTCACAAAAATATGTGACATTCCTCCTGAATTGCCCATTTATCTTGCTTTCCCAAAATAACGTTTTCTAGTGCATTCAATTAAAAATTCTTTCAACGAATGTTTTTTAACGTGATTGGATAGTTCTTGCTGAGGATATACTACGTATGTTCTGCGTGTCTCCACAGATGTGAGAGATGCGAGGTAGAAGTTAATTTTTTTTAAATGGAACCATGTACATTTTATTCGAGAATACACTCACTCTCTCCAGGAGCTATTCAAAAATGTATCACGCTGTACTATTTTATCCACAAATCTAGTATCTATGAAAATGATAAATAACATATAACTCATCTAATTTAAATATCGCTTCAGTGCACTGAATTAACTAAATCATTTATCCTCTTCAAGGCACGTTTGAACATTTTACACATTATCAGTAAACACAGAATGCGACAGTACTGAACTGTACAGTGGTTGTATCTTGTTATTGTACAGTACCGCATTACAGTACTTATGACAATGCAGAAGTTACTTGGCCCTTTACAGTAACTTTTATTGTGATACTACCGCTAAATGACAACCAGAGCGTTTACGTCACCTGCTCAAAATGGTGACCATTGGCATTTATACACAGGGTCACTCTGTGGATGAAGAAAGTGTTACATCACTCTACGACTTCCTCTGTGATGGCTGTACAAGCATCAGTAATGCGTTGATGCATGTCCTCTGGTGTTATTGGAACATGTTGGTGGACAGCATCCTTGACTGCTCCCCACAGAAAATAAATCCAGTGATGTAAGGTCCGGAGACTGGGCAGGCCAACTAACTGGTCCCACGTACAGTCCACCTACCAGGGTATTTACGGTCCCCAGTTCATTGTGCTCGTAAGGCTTTAAGTACAGGGCATCCATCATGTTGATATCACACTACCATCCTCTGATTCAGAGGTACGACGTCCAAGAGCACAGTAGGAGTGTGTCTTAAAAACCGGGCATGTTGTCTACCAGCTTCTTGCCATTTACGTAGACAGGTCCGATAATTGTATCTTCAATAATTCCGCACCAAACATAATGTTCCTTGAACGCTGACGCTCTACTTGTCGGAGACATCTTGGATTGTTGATAGATCAATAATGCATATTTCTGATATAGTCAATACCTTTGAATATCTGAGAAGCAATTAGGATTGGTCATTAGTTGTCGCCAAGACCACTGACAAAACTGAACCGTATTGTTGAAGTCATTTCCGTGAAGTTGTTGGTGTAAATCAATATTGTGAGGATGGAATTTATGACGTTGCAGAATGTGATGTGCACTCGTTTTTGAGACCGCCACTTCATGATGAATTCGTCGTATGATGAATCGAGAGTTCATGACTACGGTAACGAGCACAGCGACCTCAGCAGCTTCGTCTGTTCGTGTTCTACGAAAATTTCGAGGTTTTGCATTTAAATTTCCCGTAGACGAGAAATGAGACTACCAAACATCCAGCGAGAAGGAGATGGATTGTTAGGGATTCGTCTGCTGAACAACATATCGCCCAGCCACACAGATTACAGTACAGGTATGTACAGTAGAGTTCAAGACAGACATAATAACATAATAATCATAATGTTCTCTAACAGTACTGAACATAAAAATGCAAGTTACCATCTCATTTCCTGTCAACGTACTTTCTCTGTAGATGAGCAGCATTTCTACCTTATCGTTATGCGTGTACATAGTACACCTTTATGCAAAAAAAATTGCATTCACAATGTGTACTGCCGCCATGCAGTTGCTAAGTTACTCTGACCATTTTTCCCCCATTTCCAATCAGGAATCCACCCCTCCAGTTTGTCAGTTTTATTAACGTTGATTAGACCTACTCAGTAGTTTGATGTCTGCATAGCATTAGTCTAAATTTTAATTAACTGCTAATGACTTTTTGAATGTTAATTTCGCGCACTGACTCATTCAGTAATTTCATGTACTGGCTCATAGATATTTACTCCTCAAAATGGTTCAAATGGCTCTTGGCTCGATGGGACTCAACATCTGAGGTCATCAGTCCCCTAGAACTACTTAAACCTAACTAACCTAAGGACATCACACACATCCATGCCCGAGGCAGGATTCGAACCTGCGACCGTAGCGGTAGCGCGGTTCCAGACAGAAGCGCATAGAACCTCTTGGCCACATTGGCCTGCCCTCAATTTGGTGCGACAGAACTAGACGTGTAATATAAAAGTAAAGTAAACGTGTGCTTGACGACTCAAAACATTATGATCACGCCCCATTGTTACATTAAATGCTGCCTGGTGGCGGTTCGGGCATGTGACGTAGTAAGGAAAGTACAGAACTGGACCAGAGACGCACAGGGAATCATTTTAGCAACGATACAGGGTGCAAATGAGGAAACCTACTGTCATAAGTGACTCCAACAATGCCAGATTGCTAGACCCAGCGCTTAGGAACGAGAACTCGGAAACGTCCAGCTTGACTGTTTGCGTGTTATGGTCGTGAGCATATACGGAAAGTGACTAAATGAAAATAGAACCAGACATAGGCGACAACATGTACGCCTCAAGACAAAAAGTAGAGGTTGGAGGCGTGTCCACTCTGTAAAGCAAAATAAGCGGCGAGCTGTGGAAGGTCTAACGAAAGAGTACAATACTGTAACAGGCACAAACATTTAGAAGCACACCATCCATTGCACACTGTTGAACATGGGACCCCATAACAGATGACACGTAGGCGTTAACATGATGGCCCCTAACGCAATCGACTGCTATTGTAGCGGAGTCAGGATCTATGGAAATGTGTAGACTGGTCACGCTACCTTTTACAACAGGCCATTGGTCGAGTTTCGATATGCTACCGTCTAAAAATGGCTGTTAAGGACATTAACATCACCATGCATGTAGGCAGGCGGGGGCAGTAAGCACCATTAGAGCTGTGGACTGCGTGAACGTCACTGCGTGATGTCTTCCCCGACAACGGCGTCTTCCAGTAAGAAAATTTTCCATGTCACAAGGCCAGAATCGTGCCAAAGTGCTTCGAAGACCATGACAACGGTCAACATTGACACTTTGTGCATAAAATGCACTTACATAAAGCAGATAGAACACATATGGGAACCTCTCAGCTGTCAGTTCTGTGCCCACGAACTACCAGCCTGCAGTTTATGGGTATTGCATGACCTGAGCGTAGTCATGTGATGTCACGTAACTCCAGAAACCTATCACAGAGACATCGAATCCATGCCATCCAGAGTCACTGCTGCATTATGAGGGCGACCATGCACCCCTTTAAGGAGATGCTCATAATGTTTCCTCTCATCAATACAGCTTTACTCCATTCCTGTTACATTTGCGAATAAGATACAGAAGAACTGACTGAGCAGTGCACTGATGGCAACTCCAGCCCATTTACCGAGCGAGGTGGCGCAATGGTTAGCACACTGGACTCGCATTCGGCTCAAACTCGCGTCTGGCTACCCTGACAGCGTTTCCGCGATTTCCCTAATCACTTCACACAAATGCTGAGATGGTGGGTATGGCCGACTCCCTTCCCCACCCCTAACCAATGGGACACTGATGAACTCGCTGTTGGATCCCTTCCCCCAAATCAAACAGCCAAAATCAGGTCCATTTTGCACTCAAATGTCCTTGAATGGTTGTCGGGGTTGGCTACATGCCGGGGGTAAATGCAAGATGTCACAAGCCACACCTTCCTTAATAGTGACGTCATCATAACTTGTAAAGCTACACCCTACACCCTTTCAATAACCATCACTTCTCCTTACTCATCTCCCTCCCCTACCTCAACTCTGCTACAGTCAGAGACTATTGTCTGCTATTAAAACGAAACCGACAGTCATAGAATAGTGTTTTAGCGGCATTAAAATGAAGCCGCCAGTCACAATGCAGCCACAGACCCGCCATTTTGGTCCTGATCGAAAGTATCCGAATGATATGAATTTTTCGCCACGTTGAAAACTATCTGAACGACCTGAATTATGTATCGGGAAACTATATAAGGGCATTACATATAGTATTTCCATGTCTACAACATGGAGGGCACATCGTTATACAAGCACACACATACACAGCTAATAAAGTAACAGCTTAAGAACCACTTGTGAACTTCCATAGTTCGATATTTGTACTTCACTTTGTGGAAGGCACAGTGGACCCTCCAATTAAATATTTCCACATACAAATTTCTCTGTGATGTATGTAAGGTCTAAAAGTCTTAAAAAATGCGTCAATAACGCAAAAATGCAATTTTCTATCGAGTCTGATAATGTTATCACCTCACGTACATATATCCACAAAAATTGGTGCCTAAAACAGGTCCGTGAACTGTCAAATTAAGTGACCCTTTTCTGTTTCCATGTTTAAATTGTTACAGACACACTTGGCATAAAAAATAACGTCATAAGCAGGCAGCTGACATTCCATTTGTAGGCCTAAATGAGGTGATGTAGCAAAATGAACCTGACCAGGCCTATAACTGCACAAGAACATATTGACTAAAATACTATCCTAAGCAGGCAGCAAGACAAAGTAACAAGCTGTCTCACTTAATGGCCGCTTCTGGACGAATGCAACTGATGTGATCAAAGGCCTAAACGGGAATAGGAAAAAGAAAAAAAATTGAACAAGAACAGTTTTTGGGGGAGGAAGATAATGCCTAATGTTCAACACTACAATAATGTAATCGATGATATTCACTGGCTGAAATCAATTTTTATTGTCTTTCATATATGCCCACTCGAGGTTGCGTACAAAAAAATACTGCAAGAAGTATGAGTTGGAACTTTGCACCAAAATAAAATTGTATATTTTCTCAAAGTATGTAAGGTTTCACGCTAAGAACACACATAACATGGCGGCGCTATACTAGCTGTGAAAACTAAAGAACTCATCAGTGTGCATTATTTTACTTGCCATTAAAACGATGCCTCCATGATATCAGGGATTCCGCCATCTTGGGTTATATCGCATGGTCAAGGTCAATGACATACATTTAATATCAGAATGACGCCATTTTGAAGGGGTGGGGCATGTGACGGCAAGATATGGTACTGACCTGTGTGCATATTGTCTTGAATGTGTTTTGCTTGTTGGTACGTCTTGACTTGATGGCATTAGTATGTATCAACTTTAATCGCTTTAGCTTGTTGGAACCAGTTGCAGATTGCCAGAACTAGTCTCAGCATGCTTAGTCAACGAAGTTTGGTGCAATTTTTTAGAATTTCCTGTAATTATATACGATATATGCTGCAATTTGCTGTAACTTATGGCTGTATGGGCATAATTTGTCAATCTTTGCTATACCAAGACAGTTTGTTACTATTTTATTGTAATATATCGTCGTATGACTTAGTTTGGTATATTTTTGCTGTACCAGGGAGGGCAATTTGCTACAATTTTGGTGTAACAGGGCTACTTTGTTATAATTTTGTTGTAACATGGCGAGGTGCAGAGCAATTTTTTACGACATTATACTGTCACATGAAAGAGAATTTGTTATATTCTGTTGTAACATGGGCAGTTTGTGACAATTTCGTATAGTATTGGAGACAACGGTTTAGCTGTGACATGAGTCAGTTTCTTGCAATGGCCATGTGACTTGTCAGAATTAGCTGGAAATAATCAACACTATTGAGAACTACTCTAAACTATTTGGAACTCTTTGGAAATTGCAAAGTGACATGAGAAAGGCTGTGCTAATATGTTTGTATGCTTGTCTAGATTAATGAAAGTGACCTTATACATAGGCTATCATTGTCCCACCCTGTAAACAGACCATCATTGATACACAATTTTTTATATTTTTGTTCAAGATAATGGCAGTCACTCACTGAACATACAATTAGTGTTGTTCTTAAAACTGTATTGGGACAAGTAGTTGCCATCCCCCGTAGTTGACATCCCCAGTATCTGACACCCCAGCAGCTGACACTATCAGTAGCTGACGCTCCCAGTATCTGATACCAACAGCAGCTGACACCACACAGTAGCTGATAATGCTAGTTGTCACCTCGAGTTGCTGACATTCCCTGTAGCTAATACTGCCAGTATCTGCCACCCCCAGTACCTGACACCCCAGTAGCTGACAGCCCCATTATATGACAACTCCAGTATCTGACAGCCCCAGCAGCCGACGCCACCCAATAGCTGACATCCGTAGTAGCTGACATTCCCAGTAGCTGGCACCCCTAGTATCTGACATCCCCAGTGTCTGATACCCATCTGTGGCTGACGCTCCCAGTATCTGACTACACTAGTAGCTGTGTTGTAATATGTGGCAATTTCCTACAATTTTTGCTGTAACATGGCATATTAGTTTCAATAATTGCTGTAATATATGGAAATTTTGTACAGTTGATGATGGTAGTTACCTCAATTACATCTTCCCCAGAGATAATTGAACCGTGATTTATTTTCAAAGAATATTCTTAAGAATTTATTTTATTTACTAGCGATTCATCAAGAACATTAACACGTTTAGTCACACCATGTAAGCATGGAAGTAATTGCCAGGGAGTACCTATTGAAATCATAACCACATTCCTTTTAACAAACGGGAATTTTATCCACTTTAATAGTGCCTAAAAGCATTTAAAAAAAAAACAGATTTAAAATTATAATCAGAAAGCACCCTCTAAATATCAAGTTACAATTTATTCAGAGACAGAAAGAAACAAATTTTGACTGTATGAGCTTTCGGGCAGAGAACCTTGCCATTCCCTTTTGACACGGCCATAGTTACGACCGCTCACAACAGCCTCTGAAAGACTACACTGGTGCAAATCTGCAACACACCAGCTTACTTTAAAATAAAAGTTTTAACAATTTACACAAGCACACAAACTATGCACCCCGTAGGAGGGATGGAAATGGTACAAAACACTAAAAATTAAAATAATAACTTTGCCACCGAAGGTGCAACTTGATTTTAACTTCTAAGAAACGTCTTACTTTGAAAGAGTGACAACTTTATATACTAAGATGATCATTTAAATAAAAGCCCTTAAAATGCAATATTATACAGGGTGTTACAAAAACGTACGGCCAAACTTTCAGGACACATTCCTCACACACAAATAAAGAAACGATGTTATGTGGACCTGTGTCCGGAAACGCTTAATTTCCATGTTAGAGCTCATTTTAGCTTTGTCAGTATGTACTGTACTTCCTCGATTCACCGCCAGTTGGCCCAATTGAAGGAAGGTAATGTTCACTTCGGTGCTTGTGTTGACATGCGACTCATTGCTCTACAGTACTAGCATCAAGTGTGGTGTCACCGCCAGACACCACACTTGCTAGGTGGTAGCCTTTAAATCGGCCGCGGTCCGTTAGTATACGTCGGACCCGCGTGTCGCCACTGTCAGTGATAGCAGACCGAGCGCCACCACACTGCAGGTCTAGAGAGACGTCCTGGCACTCGCCCCAGTTGTACAGCCGACTTTGCTAGCGACGCTACACTGACCAACACGCTCTCATTTGCCGAGACGATATTTAGCATAGCCTTCAGCTACGTCATTTGCTACGACCTAGCAAGGCGCCGTATTCAATTGATAATTAATATTATGAAGCATGTACCGTAACGAGAGATCTTCTACAATTGTGGATTAAAGTTAAGTATTACACCATCTACGCACTTTATTTGCAATTCTCAAGATATTGTCCTGTTCCAGACCTCACGCCAGTCAGCGTGTAATTAAACGCGTGCATTTCGGCCTCCTCTAAAAAAACAGTGTTGGCTCTTCTGCCAACACTACATCAAGCACATCAGTACGTAGCATCAACAGGTTAGTGTTCATCACGAACGTGGTTTTGCAGTCAGTGCAATGTTTACAAATGTGGAGTTGGCAGATGCCCCTTTGATGTATGGATTAACACGGGGCAATAGCTGTGGCGCGGTACGTTTGTATCGAGACAGATTACCAGAACGAAGGTGTCCCGACAGGAAGACAGTCGAAGCAATTGATCGGCGTCTTAGGGAGCACGGAACATTCCAGCCTATGACTCGCGACTGGGGAAGACCTAGAACGACGAGGACACCTGCAATGGACGAGGCAATTCTTCGTGCAGTTGACGATAACCCTAATGTCAGCGTCAGAGAAGTTGCTGCTGTACAAGGTAACGTTGACCACGTCACTGTATGGAGAGTGCTACGGGAGAACCAGTTGTTTCCGTACCATGTACAGCGTGTGCAGGCACTATCAGCAGCTGATTGGCCTCCACGGGTACACTTCTGCGAATGGTTCATCCAACAATGTGTCAATCCTCATTTCAGTGCAAATGTTCTCTTTACGGATGAGGCTTCATTCCAGCGTGATCAAATTGTAAATTTTCACAATCAACATGTGTGGGCTGACGAGAATCCGCACGCAACTGTGCAATCACGTCATCAACACAGATTTTCTGTGAACGTTTCGGCAGGCATTGTTGGTGATGTCTTGATTGGACCCATGTTCTTCCACCTACGCCCAATGGAGCACGTTATCATGATATCATATGGGATACTCTACCTGTGTTGCTAGAACATGGGCCTTTACAAGTACGACACAACATGTGGTTCATGCACGATGGAGCTCCTACACATTTCAGTCGAAGTGTTCGTACGCTTCTCAACAACAGATTCGGTGACCGATGGATTGGTAGAGGCGGACCAATTCCATGGCCTCCACGCTCTCCTGACCTCAACCCTCTTGACTGTCATTTATGGGGGCATTTGAAAGCTCTTGTCTACGCAACCCCGCTACCAAATGTAGAGACTCTTCGTGCTCGTATTGTGGACGGCTGTGATACAATACGCCACTCTCCGGGGCTGCATCAGCGCATCAGGGATTCCATGCGACAGAGGGTGGATGTGTGTATCCTCGCTAACGGAGGACATTTTGAACATTTCCTGTAACAAAGTGTTTGAAGTCACGCTGGTACGTTCTGTTGCTGTGTGTTTCCATTCCATGATTAATGTGATTTGAATAGAAGTAATAAAATGAGCTCTAACATGGAAAGTAAGCGTTTCCGGACATATGTCCACATAACATATTTTCTTTCTTTGTGTGTGAGGAATGTTTCCTGAAAGTTTGGCCGTACCTTTTTGTAACACCCTGTATAAAATTCTACAAGGTTGGCCAAACAAGTTAAGCTGCTCTACAGTACACAGATACCGCCTCTCAAGATGATAGGCAAGATCAAGACATATATCAGGAATTAGGCCGTTACACTCCAAGCAATAAATTCGTTAACACATCAAATCCGACAAACATGACAGAGGCAGTTCCAAACGACTGACAGACACTAACTGCCTAATAAATGCGGATGAGAGACAGACGAACAAGCTGGGGCCGAGAGACTGACCAAGAAGACAAGTAGAATTTAACAAGAGTAAATCACAGACCACATCTCCAATCACTTCTAATAAACTGCGATTTCTCGAGAAGACCTGGCGCAGTACCCCCAAGCCGGCCGCGGTGGTCTCGCGGTTCTAGGCGCTCAGTCCGGAACCGCGCCACTGCTACGGTCGCAGGTTCGAATCCTGCCTCGGGCATGGATATGTGTGATGTCCTTAGGTTAGTTAGGTTTAAGTAGTTCTAAGTTCTAGGGGACTGATGACCTAAGATGTTAAGTCCCATAGTGCTCAGAGCCATTTGAATCATTTGAACCAGTACCCCCAAAACGCTCTCCCGAACCGTCCACTGCCAGCTTCTTCGACGGACGCAGGAAGGCGCGCCGATCTGCCGTCTCACGGCGTCGCAGCTCGCACCGGCCAGACCGATGTCGTGGGTTGACTCCTGTTGCTCTCGGGTCGACCGCGAAGCCACTACCCCTCGCTATACGGCGCGGCCCACTGGACTCACGTGGCGACCACACATGCGCCGACGCTCAAGACGGACAAGTCATCTTGTGTCTCTATGCGCAACCGACCAGCCGATCGATACAACCGCCAATGACCATTGCCTGAGCAAACTTGAGCAGACTGGCGGCCTAACGCGCAGACTCAGATGCAGGTACTAAGCCCCGACCGGGCGACTACTCGTTGAGTTCTCTTACTGGTGGAGTGGAAAGACTCTCATTTTTTCCGGCTTGAAAAGTTGATCCGAACGACAGACATATTAGCACTCCGAACGACAGACAGACACTAACCGCCTAACAGATGCGGACGAGGGACAGACTAGCAAGCTGGGGACGAGAGACTGACCCCAGACCGACTAACTGGCGAGCTCAAAGAGCCCCTTAAATGCACGTGAACAGGCAACCTTTCCCCTTTCCCACCAGAGGGAGACATCAAAGCTGCGATTACCACAGCGGCGCCACCGCCAGAAACGGAGGGCGACTGCTTCACACTATGCGCTGCGGCGCGCTCTTCAAAACAGCAATTTTTACCAGGACTCAATAATGATGGTCACCTTGAAATCTGAATATCATTGCCCCATTGTTTAAAATTGGCCATCTCATACATTAACAGTCATTACCCCACCTTGTAAACTAATAATCATTACCCCATCTGATAGAAAGCCATCATGACCATCCCCCCCCCCCCCAGATATAATAGCAGTCATCCTGCAAGCGCTCCTCATTGCCCCCCCCCCCCCCCCCCCAGTGTAATGCTGGTCATCCTATAAATGACCATTATTGCCAAAATGTTAAGGGTGATCATCTTGAAAACTGATCACCCTCTTGTGATAATCTACATCTACATCTACATCCATACTCCGCAAGCCACCTGGCGGTGTGTGGCGGAGGGTACCTTGTGTACCTCTATCGGTTCTCCCTTCTATTCCAGTATCGTATTGTTCGTGGAAAGAAGGATTGTCGGTATGCTTCTGTGTGGGCTCTAATCTCTCTGATTTTATCCTCATGGTCTCTTCGCGAGATATACGTAGGAGGGAGCAATATACTGCTTGACTCTTCGGTGAAGGTATGTTCTCGAAACTTTAACAAAAGCCCGTACCGAGCTACTGAGCGTCTCTCCTGCAGAGTCCTCCGCTGGAGTTTATCTATCATCTCCGTAACGCTTTCGCGATTACTGAATGATCCTGTAACGAAGCGTGCTGCTCTCCGTCGGCTCTTCTCTACATCTACATCTACATTGATACTCCGCAAGCCACACAACGGTGTGTGGCGGAGGGCACTTTTCTCTATCTCATCTATCAACCCTATCTGGTACGGATCCCACACTGCTGAGCAGTACTCAAGCAGTGGGCGAACAAGCGTACTGTAACCTACTTCCTTTGTCTTCGGATTGCATTTCCTTAGGATTCTTCCAATGAATCTCAGTCTGGCATCTGCTTTACCGACGATCAACTTTATATGATCATTCCATTTTAAATCACTCCTAATGCGTACTCCCAGATAATTTATGGAATTGACTGCTCTCAGTTGCTGACCTGCTATATTGTAGCTAAATGATAAGGGATCTTTCTTTCTATGTATTCGCAGCACATTACATTTGTCTGTATTGAGATTCAATTGCCATTCCCTGCACCACGCGTCTTCGCTGCAGATCCTCCTGAATTTCAGTAAAATTTTCCATTGTTATAACCTCTCGATACACCACAGCATCATCTGCAAAAAGCCTCAGTGAACTTCCGATGTCATCCACGAGGTCATTTATGTATATTGTGAATAGCAACGGTCCTATGACACTCCCCTGCGGCACACCTGAAATCACTCTTACTTCGGAAGACTTCTCTCCATTGAGAACGACATGCTGCGCTCTGTTATCTAGGAACTCCTCAATCCAATCACACAATTGGTCTGATAGTCCATATGCTCTTACTTTGTTCATTAAACGACTGTGGGGAACTGTATCGAACGCCTTGCGGAAGTCAAGAAACACGGCATCTACCTGTGAACCCGTGTCTATGGCCCTCTGAGTCTCGTGGACGAATAGCGCGAGCTGGGTTTCACACGACCGTCTTTTTCGAAACCCATGCTGATTCCTACAGAGTAGATTTCTAGTCTCCAGAAAAGTCATTATACTCGAACATAATACGTGTTCCAAAATTCTACAACTGATCGACGTTAGAGATATAGGTCTATAGTTCTGCACATCTGTTCGACGTCCCTTCTTGAAAATGGGGATGACCTGTGCCCTTTTCCAATCCTTTGGAACGCTACGCTCTTCTAGCGACCTACGGTACACCGCTGCAAGAAGGGGGGCAAGTTCCTTCGCGTACTCTGTGTAAAATCGAACTGGTATCCCATCAGGTCCAGCGGCCTTTCCTCTTTTGAGCGATTTTAATTATGTTTATGTTTGCTGTGAAGTTCCCTTTGCTTCCGCAGCAGTTTTATAACTCGGTTGTTATACCACGGCGGCTCTTTTCCATCTCTTACGATCTTGCTTGGCACATACTCATCTGACGCATATTGTACGATGGTTTTGAACTTAGTCCACTGATCCTCAACACTATCTGTACTTGAGACAAAACTTTCGTGTTGTACCGTCAGGTACTCTGTGAACTGCTTTTTGTCACTTTTGCTAAACAGAAAAATCTTCCTACCTTTTTTAATATTTCTATTTACGGCTGAAATCATCGATGCAGTAACCGCTTTATGATCGCTGATTCCCTGTTCTGCGTTAACTGTTTGAAATAGTTCGGGTCTGTTTATCACCAGAACGTGTAATATGCTATCGCCACGAGTCGGTTCTCTGTTTAACTGCTCAAGGTAGTTTTCAGATAAAGCACTTAAAAAAATTTCACTGGGTTCTTTGTCCCTGCCACCCGTTATGAACGTTTGAGTCCCCCAGTCTATATCCGGCAAATTAAAATCTCCACCCAGAACTATAACATGGTGGGGAAATCTACTCGAAATATTTTCCAAATTATCCTTCAGGTGCTCAGCCACAGCAGCTGCTGAGTCAGGGGGCCTATAGAGACATCCAATTACCATGTCTGAGCCTGCTTTAACCGTGACCTTCACCCAAATTATTTCACATTTCGGATCTCCGTCAATTTCCTTCGATACTATTGCACTTCTTATCGCTACAAACACGCCTCCCCCTTCACTGTCCAGCCTGTCTCTGCGGTATACATTCCAATCTGAGTTTAGGATTTCATTACTGTTTACGTCTGGTTTCAGCCAACTTTCTGTCCCTAGTACTGTATGGGCATTGTGCCCGTTTATTAATGAGAGCAGTTCTGGGACCTTTCTATAGACGCTCCTGCAGTTTACTATTAGCTCATTAATATTGTTATTCCCTGTTGCATGTTGCCTACTCCTACCTTGCCGCGTCTCAGGAGGCGTCTTGTCGGGCCTAGGGAGGGAATTCTCTAACCTAAAAAACCCACATGTGCACTCCATACGTACTCCGCTACCCTCGTAGCCGCTTCCTGCGTGTAGTGCACGCCTGACCTATTCAGGGGACCCTACATTTCTCCACCCGATAGCGGAAGTCGAGAAATTTGCACCCCAGATCTCCGCAGAATCGTCTGAGCCTCTGGTTTAAGCCTTCTACTCGTCTCCAAACCAGAGGACCGCGATCGGTTCTGGGAACGATACTACAAATAGTTAGCTCAGATTCCACCCCGCGAGCGAGGCTTTCCGCCTTCACCAATTCCGCCAACCGCCTGTACATAATGGCAGTAACACTGTAAACTGAACACCATTCCATCAGGGATAATGGTGATCGCCTTGTCAAATAACGATCATTACCACATCTTTTAAACCGACTGTCATGCCTCCCAGAAGCAATAGCGGTCACCTTGTAAACTGATCATCATTGCCAAAAGGTAATGGTGGCCATCTTGTAAACTGACAACAATTATGACATTGGGGTAATGGTGATCACTATTTGTCGCTACCACACCTGGTAAGATGATCATTATTACCCCCAAGGAGCAACGGTGGTCACCCTAGAAAGCTGACGAACATTGCACCAGGGGTAATGGGGAACACCCTGCAATCTGATTGTAATTGTACCCTTGTGCAAATGGTGGTCAACTTGTAAAATGACCAGCATCACCTTTGGATTAATGATGGTCACCTGTAAGTTGACCATTAGTGTTCCCCAGAAGTAATGGTGATAACCCTGTAAATTGTCCATCATTGCCCAACAGAAATGATTCACTCTTTGTAATTGATTATCACTGCTCCCATCTGTAATCCTGGTCACGGAGCGAACTAACAATCCTTGCTCCCTTCCCCTAGAGTAATGATGTTCGTCCTATAAACTGATATCATTGTCCCAGGAGTATGGGTGGTCATCTGTACACTGACCATAATTGTTCCAGTGTAAAATGATGATGTATCGAGTAATTTGTCACGATTTTTCTGTATCATTTCGATGTATGGGGCAATCTGTTGCAGTTTTGCTGTAGAATAGTGCAATTTGTTACATTTTTACTATGACTTAGGTATATTTGTTATATATTTGCTGTAAATTGGTGACATAATAGACGATTCATTACAATTTTGCTGTGACATGTTGATCTACAAAACAATTTGTTAGAATTAAGCTTTTGTAAAGCGATGCACAGAGCACTTCGTTACTTTTTGATGTAACATGACGATGTATGAGGCAATTTCTTACAATTTGGCTATAAAATATTGTTCTATGAGGCAATTTGTGACATTTTTGCTGTATCATGGAGTATTTTATTACAATTTTGCTGTGAAATGGTAACGTATGTTACAATTTTTTAAAATTTTGCCATACCGTGGTTATAGTTGTTATCAATAAGTGCAGTTTAAACTGAAAGTTAGATCATTAGTGTTGTACATGTTGTTTTATAATGTTAAGAAACGTATTTTTATTTTTCATTATCTTTTGGTATGACATAAATATCGATTTATGCGGATGTTAACCTATAATTTATTTCGGTAGTTCTAATAAGTGAGACATGTTTATTTCGATAAGTAGTACAGGAAATTTAGATGTGAAAACATTTGATTTGAGAGTCTATTGTACTTGCAGAGTGTGGTACAGATATCAACCTTTGGTCATGACCAAGTGCTGCTTAATCTGTAAGTTTTATCAGTGGCAATATGCAACCCATATACATTTTTTATTCTTACAGAACAATTAAATTATGTTGAGAGTATCATGTGTTTTGTGTTCGAAATCTTACATACTTCGAGAAATATCACAATTTTATTTTGGTGCAAAATTCGAACTTTTTGTTCACAGTCAGAGACGTATAATTGTACTTGAGTATTACGAAAAGCAACATATCTGTGTGTGTGTGTGTGTGTGTGTGTGTGTGTGTGTGTGTGTGTGTGTGCAGATGTCTGTGTGTGTGTGTGTGTGTGTGTGTGTGTGTGTGTGTACAGATGCCTGTGTGTGTGTGTGTGTTCTCAGAATCTTTACTTTTTTTGACAAGTAAATTTATTATTGATGCAGTGATTGAATTTTGAAGATATTAACCGTTCATCTCCATTTTGCCCCATCATTGTCATTAGCCATCTCTGACATTTTCCGCCATAATCGTTGAACACATTGTACGCAAAAGTTCCCTATTCAATGCATTGTGGAGATATCCATGCATATTACGAGAATATGCAGTTTAAGTGTTAAAACACAACAAAGATCAAGAATGAAATTTTCGCTCTGCAGTGGAGTGTGCGCTGATATGAAACTTCCTGACAGATTAAAACTGTGTGCCGGACGGAGACTCGAACTCGGGACCTTTGCTTTTCGTAGGCAAGTGCTCTACGCACGATTCAGGCCCCGCCCTCACAGCTTCAATTGTGCCAGTATCTCATCTCCTACCTTCCAAAGTTCACAGACGCTCTTCTGCGAACCTTTCAGAACTCAGTTGGTAAAGCACTTGTCCGCGAAAGGCAAAGGTCCCGAGTTCGAGTAAGAGGACCTTCCCGTCCTGAAACAGTGTTTGGTCAGTTCGTTCGTGTTTGGCTGTATTGTGTATTTACACCTTTTTTTGTAGCACTGTGATTGCATCTTGGTATTATTTAGTAGTTCGTTACGGAAATACGGTCGTTAACCGTCTTATAGACTGATGGCACCGTAGTTCTGCTCGGTAAATGTTGCAGCTTTTCTCGGAAGTTTGTTCTTGTGCATAACCTCGAGTAGGCCTAGATGGAACTTCATATGAAGAAATTTTAGCCAGTGATTATCATCAATTATATTCTTCTAGTGATGAACATGACGCATTATTTTTTTGCACTGCACTGGATCAGAGGATGGAAAGTTCCAGAAGGGAGTAAGTTTTATGGTCAGCCAAAGTTTAGCAGCCGCAGGAATTGATTTCCAACCGACTGGTGATACAATAGCTGTCATGAGACTAAAAGGTAGACTCTCAAATATAACAATAGTTACACTATATGCTCCGACCGAGGAAGCGTAGGACGCAAACAAAGACACTTTTTACGAAATTCTCGGAGAAGTAATTAGTAAGACACCAGGATATGATATGAAACTCATTGTGGGAGATTCCAGTGCTAAAGCTGGGAGATCACCTGGAAAGGAATAGCTGGGACTGAAAGCCTACATGTTGAAAGTAATGATAACTGATTGAGGCTACTAAGTTGTGCAAGTGCAGCCAACCTAAGGGTTATGAGTACACTCTTTCCTCGGAAGGACATTCAGAAGGTAACTTAGGTATCACCAGATGGAAAAACAAGAAACCAAACAGAACATGTCCTGGCAGATCAAAGACATAAAGGCAATATAATGTATGTGAAAACCATAAGAGGAGCAGAGGCAGTCACAGACCATTATATAGTTGTAGCGGAGGTACTCCAAAGAATAGCCATAGAAAAGCCAAGGGGAGAAAAGCATAAAAGACCATAACATTAACATAGACAGATTGAAGGGTAATGGCAAAGCACAGGAGTTTGTCATTAAGCTGCAAAACAAATTTGATGTTATAACAATGGAAGACAACCTTGATATTGAAGACCACTGGGAAAGAATAAAAGCAAATGTGGAAGTAGCAGTGGTAGAAGTATGCGGAAAAAGAAGGAAGAAAAATCCATGGTATCCAGAAGAATGTGAGAAAAAGTGAAAAAAAGAAGAGCAGCGAAAGAAAACCCTACACGAGGATACCAACAAAAATAAAGAAGCATATGAAAATGTTAACAGAGAAACTAAAAATCTTCTCAGAAGGAAAAAGAGGGAATATATGGATAGTCTATTCAAAAGAGCAGAGGAGGGTAAAAGTGCAGGGAATCAAAGAGACTTTTACAGATCAGTCAGATTTTTCAGAAAACGATATGTAATACAGATGTATGGCATTAAAGATAAAAGTGGCAGTATAGTTCTGAAAAGATCCAAAGGTATGGAAACTTGGAGGGAATATTTTGAGGA
Organism: Schistocerca piceifrons; assembly: GCF_021461385.2. NCBI lineage: Eukaryota > Metazoa > Arthropoda > Insecta > Orthoptera > Acrididae > Schistocerca > Schistocerca piceifrons. Next base: position 206,392,801 of record NC_060142.1, on the reverse strand, counting down.
GCTTCTAAATGTTTAAGACAGAAGTGGAGAAATGGAGCAACACATAATCATCAGAGTGTAGATCCCTTCGGAGAAATGCCGACAATGAAAGAGAATAGACTCAATGAAAATACTAAAAAACAACAAAGCTCCAAATATGGAGAGTGGATAAATACACGGAGAGAAAGATAAAAGTTTTTGAAAATAAAATCCTGCGAAGGTATTTGGACCAATCTATGAAGGTGGAGGATGGCGAAGAAGAAAGAACAGGGAGCTCAAGGAGCTATATAATGAACCAGATGTAATTGCAGAAGCCATGACAAGATGACTAAAATAGGCCGGCCACGTATTTAGAAGAGAGCAGGGATCTTTACTGACAGAAGTCTCAGAGAATAAACCGGAAGGAGAAGACCTCTAGGCAGGCTGAAACTGAGATGGAGAGACCAGGTTACCAAGGATTTTCAGGTACTGGGAGCAAGGAAAGAACATGCTGAAGACAGAATACGGTGGAAATGGATACCCGACAAGGCCTAAAACCGACTGCGGTTTCTGGGGCCAAGGAAGTTAGAGTAGGAGGAAGATGACTGCTTTCTCGCGCAATGATATAAATAATTAGCCAGTCTGATAGAGAATTTCCGGATGAAACCCATCTTCTTCTTCTTCTTGCGTTACGGCCTCTGTGGGACCACGGGTAGACCCCTCGTGGACTGCATTTTCCTCTTCTTCCCCCAGAACCTCTTCATTCTTTCTCTTTTTCTCTCCCGCTCTTCTACCGAGATTTTCAGCGTCCTTTTCTCCTGTCGACTCCACTGGTGACACTCTAATCTTTTGCTATATTCTTCTCTTTCATTGATCTCTGGCATATTTGTCGGTGTATATTTGTTCCTCCAATTTTCCTTTCCTTCGAATTTGATCCCCAGTTCCACCCAGTCCTTCCGAGGTTCAACAACCCACTTGGTTCCTGTCTTTCCCCTTGTCCTCCCTGTTGCTTCCCACACCCTCTTTGTCATTCTGTCCATACTCATCCTAACTGCATGTCCACCAAACCTTGCCCTTTTGAGTCTGATTTCCTCGGATATTGTTCTCATGTTCCGGTACAGTTCTTCCCTAGGTCTTCGCATCCACCTGTCTCCACCTCTTTTAGGACCTAGTATTTTTCTCAGTATTTTTCTCTCTTCTTTCTCTAGTTTCTCTGCCCCATTTCTTCCTAGTGTCACCGTCTCAGCAGCATATAATACTGCATTCCTCACCGTTGCCTTGTAGTAGCTTATGTTTGCGTCTGTGGATATATTCTTTTTATTGTATCTCTCGTCATGCAAAAGGCTGACTCATCTTCTTTATCCTCTCTGTTATTCCCTCCTTGCTCCTGTTCCTTCCTGTTCTAAATTCTCCCAGGTATTTAAATTTGTCCACCATTTGCACAGGGCCTTCCGGTGTTTCCCAGTCGGCAGTGTCTTTGTATTGTTGTAGGCGATTCTCAGTCCCACCTTTCTGGTTACCTTACATACTTCGTGTCTTCTTCCGTCTCACTTACTATTGCTATGTCGTCTGCAAAGGCTAGGAAGTCCAGTTGAGCCCTGTTGTCCTTTTTGTCCCCCACATGGAACTTTGGTATTCCCATTTCTTCATTTATTGCTCTCCACTGTCTGATCACTTCGTCCAGTGCTGTACTGAATAACAATGGTGGCAATCCATCTCCCTGTTTAACACCAGTCTTGATCTCAAATCCTTCTGACAGTGTTCCTCTGAATCTCACCCTTGTTTTTGTGTCTGTCAGAATTTCTTTTATGAGTTATTGTGTAGATCCATCAAGTCCTCTGTTCTTCAATATCCTAACAAGAGTCTGTCTGTCGATGGAGTCATATGCCTTTGTGAAGTCCACGAAGGTTAGTACTGTCTTTTTGTTTTTTAAGGCCGTATGTTCTATCAGTTACTTCAGGATAAATATCTGTTCAATACATACTCTTCCCTTCCTGAATCCCGCTTGGTAGTCGCCAATTGTTCTTTCTACCTGTTCTTCAACTCTCTTGAGCAATAGTTTTGATAGCACCTTCTATCCGACCTCTAGTAGCGATATTCCTCTGTAGCTGTTTGCATCTCTCTTGCCCCCTTCTTATGTATTGGTACTACAAAAGCAGTCTTCCATCCTTCTGGCAACTTCTTTGTTCTCCAGATCTGGTGGATTATGTTGGCCATGTTGTCTATTGCTTTGTTGCCTCCCCACTTTATCATCCGGCTATTATACCATCTTCTCCAGTTGCCTTATTATTCTTCTTATGGCATGTGCGACTTCATCCGTGGTTGAAGGACGTGGAACTCTCTGTCTTCTGTGTCAGTCACCAGTTCCAGCTCTTCTTCAGGTGGTTCACAGTTCACCAGGTCGTGAAAGTGCTCTGCGAAAATCCGAAAGTTTTCCTTCACACTAACAGCCAGCTCCCCTTTCTTATCTCTTATAAACAGTTCTCTACCCTTGTATCCAGTCAGACTCTTTTTGAATTTGCCGAAAAACTGTCTGCTGTTGTTTTTCCTGAAGTTGGTCTCAATCTCGTCCAGTTCCTGCTTCATCTTCTGTCTTCTGGTCCATCTTATTGTTCGGGCCGCTTCCTTTCTTACTCCTAAGAAAACTTCCCATTTTTCCGGGTCCTTCTTGGTGCTCCAGTCTCTCCAGGCTTTCCTGCGAGTCTCTACCGCTTCCTCACATTCCTTGTTCCATCACCAGTGCTTCCATTTCTTTTCTTCCTTATCCCATAGTTCAGTCAGTTTCGCCATATTTTCACGAGATCAACTCATTACATTTCTGCAGCTTTTGTGACTATGGATCACGCCTCTACAAGGTAAACCATTTTGTTGATTTTGTTCAAAGTAAACATGATTTACTATCAAGGGAAGATATTACTGATATTTTTACTTCTTTCAGCAATGGCTAAAACAGTTCTGTCTTCGAAATGCCTACAGTTGTTTTATTTTATTCTGCCTCACTTTGGACTCTCCGTTTGCGAGGAGAATTTGGGCACGGAGTACTTTCGTAGGCCAAGTGAGAAAGAAAGCTGGACACCCTTTAGAATGATGGGTGTAGGGTGAGGGGACAAAGCATGTAGCAGTAGCGCTCAGTATTAAGTTCAACGGAAAACACAATAACATACAACAGTGTCTGTTCAGCGGAAAACTCGCTGCGACAGGAGACCCAACTTAGCAGTGCGAGCCGTGACTGGCGGCACGTGCTGGGACGAGAAACACACGAGCGGAACGGAGCGGGCTGGGCGAGGGCAGCGGCGAGAGGCTCCTCGAGCCGGCTTTAATCAGCGCCAAATCAGAGAAAAGACACTTTCATTAGGTGCACGTGGCCCCCTCCGATCAAGTAAATGAAGTAGAATATCGCCGGGAGGGTGGAGGGGGGGAGGGAGTGGGCCAGCCGGAAGGGCGGGGCCGCTGCCACATTTCATTAGCAGCCGCGGCGGGCCCGCAATTACAGCCACTGATTCACCTGCCAGCCTCACCGCGGCGCTGCTGACTACACGGCCCTCCGCCCCGCCGCGCCTGTTTGCTCCTATGTCACCTGGCGTTGTGTTGTCAACCGAGCAGCGACATTCTTTCCTTTATTAATAATGTGACACATCATTTCATAACCTTACGGTGCAGGTACGAGCTTTACTGATAATCAATTGTTCGATCTTTATTTCCTTTTTAACAAGTGATTTTAGGTACACTGCTAGCATCGACACCTTGCGTCCTATGACGTAAAGAGTAAAGTTAATCCATAAGGCCTTAGCTTTTTTTACGAAATTTCAGACTAATACACTACTGGCCATCAAAATTGCTACACGGAGAAGAAAAGCAGATGACAAACGGGTATTCATTGGACAGATTATACTAGAACTGAGAGGTGATTACATTTTCACGCAATTTGGGTGCATAGATCCTGAGAAATTAGTACCCAGAATAACCACATCTGGCCTTAATAACAGCCTTGATACGCCTGGGCATTGAGTCAAACAGAGCTTGGATGGCGTGTACAGGTACAGCTGCCCATGCAGCTTCAACACGATACCACAGTTCATCGAGAGTAGTGACTGACGTATTGTGACGAGCCAGTTGCTCGGCCACCATTGACCAGACGTTTTCAACTGGTGAGAGATCTGGAGAATGTGCTGGCCAGGGCAGCAGTCGAACATTTTCTGTATCCAGAAAGGCCCGTGCAGGACCTGCAACATGCGATCGTGCATTATCCTGCTGAAATGTAGGGTTTCGCAGGGATCGAATGAAGGGTACAGCCACGGGTCGTAACACATCTGAAATGTAACGCCCACTGTTCAAAGTGTCGTCAATGCGAACAAGAGGTGACCGAGACGTGTAACCAATGGCACCCCATACTATCGCGCCGGGTGATACGCCAGTATGGCGATGACTAATACACGCTTCCAATGTGCGTTCACCGTGATGTCGCCAAACATGGATGCGACCATCATGATGCTGTAAACAGAATCTGGATTCATCCGAAAAAATGGCATTTTGCCATTCGTGCACCCAGGTTCATCGTTGAGTACACCATCGCAGGCGCTCCTGTCTGTGATGCAGCATCAAGGGTAACCGCAGCCATGGTCTTCGAGCTGATAGTCCATGCTGCTGCGAACCTCGTCGAACTGTTCGTGCAGATGGTTGTTGTCTTCCAAACGTCCCATCTGTTGACTCAGGTATCGAGACGTGGCAGCACGATCCGTTACAGGCATGCAGATAAGATGTCTGTCATCTCGACTGCTAGTCAAATGAGGCCGTTGGGATCCAGCACGGCGTTCCGTATTACCCTCCTGAACCCACCGATTCCTTGTTCTGCTAACAGTCATTGGCTCTCGACCAACGCGAGCAGCAATGTCGCGATACGATAAACCGCAATCACGATAGGCTAAAATCCGACCTTTATCAAAGTCGGAAACGTGATGGTACGCATTTCTCCTCCTTACACGAGGTATCACAACAATGTTTCATCAGGCAACGCCGGTCAGCTGCTGTTTGTGTACGAGAAATCGGTTGGAAACTTTCCTCATGTCAGCGCGTTGTAGGTGTCGCCACCGGCGCCAACCTTGTGTGAATGCTCTGAAAAGCTACTCATTTGCACATCACAGCATATTCTTCCTGTCGGTTAAATTTCGCGTCTGTAGCACGTCATCTTCGTGGTGTAGCAATTTTAATAAGCAGTAGTGTATATAATGGTGTTAAAAGCAAAATTATTGACGATCTACACTCTTATAAGCTTTCAAATGAATTATCAACAGCAAAATTATTGAAAATCAATCTCCTAGATCGTTTCAGGTATAGTGTTAACAGCAAAATTATTGAAAATTTGTACTATCTCGTTTCGAGCAGTATGAGGAGCGTTCAGATGCCACACATTTATTCTTCTCAAGGGTCTTTAGGGAATCCAAAAATTAACTTTAACATTAGACACATGAATAAACGCCGCACTACACTGAAGAGACGTGTAACAAGTTGGATGTGGCAGCTGTAGCAGGTGAGTTGGTGCTTTACTTAACATCATCAGTGGTGGCAGCAGTGTCAGAAGCAGTACCAGTCTGCAGTCAATGGCAACAACAAGTAGGCATCTGGAACACTGACAGACCAGAAATGGGGCAGCAGTTGACAAACTGTCTCTCTTGTTGAAGACAGTCCTCCTGCAGCAGTTGTCAGTGTTGTGGCGAGTGTCCAGAAATATCAACCGCTTGGTCTGGCGCTCTCTAATCCTTTCCTTTGTCGTCGGCAGTAGCATTACATTCGGGTGGGTACCTCAAGGCTGTTGCTTCAAACAGCAGTGGTCCCAGGTGGTCTCACGACGTCAGGGCGAGCCTCCAATACCTGCTGGCTGCAGGGGAGGCACCCAGCTGATGCTTTCAGCCACAGTGCGTGGGACTCTTTTCACCAGCCCCACCAGCTGTGTTTCGATATGGACGCCTGCCCTGTACTATGCCACGTCTAGCCACGGTCTGCTTCTTGCTCGCCATTTGGAGCGCCATAGTCCTGTGCACATTTCTTAGTGCATGCTTTGCTGCTGTGGTTTTACGATGAATGTTTACAAAAATATGATCTGTTTGTAGTTGGAACTTTACAATATGATTAATGGAAAAAGGTGCCCCTCTGCTTTCTTTCAGTTAAACAAAGTTACTAATGAAGATTCTTTATAAAAAAAAAAGATCGCACTACCATCGATAATTACTCGCTCATCTAAAAGACATAGTTGTGAAGCCATGTTGCTGTTGTGTGTGTCAGTGTTTTGTAACTTTACAAACACAACTCATGCACCCCAATGGGCTAAGCCGGCACAGTCTCCACATTCATACATCAAGCACTCTCACACCATTTAACACATATTTCTAATTACTCTCTACCCATCACAAAATCTAGGCACTACATTCTGGAACCGCGCGACCGCTACGGTCGCAGGTTCGAATCCTGCCTCGGGCATGGATGTGTGTGATGTCCTTAAGTTATTTAGGTTTAAGTAGTTCTAAGTGTAGGGGACTGATGACCCCAGATGTTAAGTCCCATAGTGCTCAGAGACATTTGAACCGTTTGAACCAAATCTAGCTTCCTCTGACTCTTTCTGCTTTACGCTAACCTGGACTTTGATACTTCTCCTAACGCGAAATTATTGGACAGTGACGCTGATGCCGTTGTCTGGAGCAGAATCTGGGTCGAATACTTGTCATCGCCATCTGCCCACTCTTTTTTGTGCTGTCAAGAAAGATCAGACTTAGGCAGGAACTCAACTTTCCCTCTGTAACTGACCAATAACTCTCATAAATCGACGGAAAAAAAAAAAAAAAAAAAAGAATTGTTCAAATGGCTCTAAGCACTATGGGACTTAACATCTGAGGTCATCAGTTCCCTTGACTTAGAAACATTTAAACCCAACTAACCTAAGGACATCACACACATCAATGCCCGAGGCAGGATTCGAACCTGCGACCGTAACAGTCGCGCGGTTCCGGACTGTAGCGCCTAGAACAGCTCGGCCACAACGGCCGGCGACGTACATATATCATCAAATAACAGCTGCTGCAAAGACATGAAATACCAGTTTCTTTATAGCTTGTAGTGCAATAAGCATTTGTTATTATCTTCTCTTTCTTTTTCCCATTCGCCATTTCCTTCTTATTCATCTAAAAACGCACTACAATGTCTTGCACTCCACGTGTTCACGTCAGGTAGTGCGAAACTTTGCTGATGACGCGGCTCTGGCGTTGACGATCCACAATCGAAATACCACAAAGCAAACATCATCGCACTGCTGGCGATAATACATAAGCCATAACCACAGACGAAAAAATACCACCAGCGAAAAATATCGCATCATAGCCGATTATCCGTAAGTGTAACCACACTCGAAAACCACCAATGAGAAGACATCGCTCCACAGGCGATAATCTTAATCGAACCATAACGAGAAAACAAAAGCATACTCGAACGTCAGAGACAGTGTACTACAAACGCCAGACTCATTGATCAGATGTCACATCCTCTAATAATAACAATAAATGATCCAAAAAGTGTGAGAGCAAACAAATAAAGAACGATACAGTAAATGACTACATAAATGAATTGAAAACAAATGATTCCTAACACTAATTTAATAGTAAACGAGACCTCAGCGGCCACCTGTCAATTCCTACGCGGACTTCTGCTGTGTTTTCTGTTTGAAGGGTTAGGTGGTCTGATTTCTACTACGTCATTCTCCTTATCACGTTGCGCACTTTGCCTACCAGTCCCTTCATTATTCCTTATTTGTCCTGAGTTCCAGACCGGGCAAATGAATTGATTTTGCATTTCTGTTTTCGTGAAAGTTGCCGCCTTTCGTTCCCCATCTGCTTCTATCTCTCCACTGAGGCTCGTTGCTAAATCTTTGGCCTTTATGTTGGTTTCTTGTCGCTATATTTCAATTTTTGTTTTGCCCGTCATTATTTCTTCCAGGTGCACCTTGCGAATTTCGTTCATTATGTCTCATTTGGTCCCTAGCGTTCTGCACTTTCTTGACAAAATCTCTTAGAGCGCTTTTGAATAACTGTATTGTGTCATTACATTTTCCAATGAACATTTCCTGGTACCTCAATGGCAGTTTCATGTAGCAGCGTCGCATTATCTCCATATCTCTATACGGTTGGTCCAGGTAACGATTCTTGTTGACAAGCGTCTCGAAAAACTTCACTGGACTGAGGCATTCCAACGCTTCGCAATCTTTCCTTAATATAATCCCCTGTTTAATCCTTTCTTGTGTGTCTTCTGACTTGAGGAAAACCTTTCTGAATTCATCGTAGTTGCGGCAGTTTGCTGCAACGCTACGCATGTGCTCTGCTACAGAACCGTCCAGGTACCCACAGACAAGTTCCAATTTGAATACTAGTGCCCATGACTCGGTTAGTACTCTCTCATACTGGGAAATCCATGACTCGTGGTGTAATGAATTATGGTCCTCTTTGCACATCTGAAAATTTTGTCTTCAGAGAAAATGTTTTAAGTCGAAATATTCTTATTTTTGCTCCCTTGGCCTTTCGCTGAATTCTAGCACGCGTGCTCCCAAGGTTTTATGGCTGACCAATCCCTGAATACTGTTGTACCTTCGTCTCGTGTCACCAGAGTTATGAAGTAATATTACCGTATGTCTGAGTCGAGCGCAGTTGTGGTCCGGCTCGATACTTTGTGTACTATGTGCCACTGGCTACGTGCAGTTGGCCGAGCGTAGTATCCCATTAAGCGGGCGCTCCTGCCATATGTTGGCCTGTGCTGGGGATGTGGCTCCAGGTTGGGTTTCACTATTTTGTATTTGATGTTCCTGGCGACCAACGACTCCACATTGACGTCTGTTGATTCTGGCTGGAGCGACCCATTTGCAAATTTGTCTCATCTCATCCGCCAGCTCATTCTGCTGGTTAGTGAGATGTGTTTTCTAGTCTTTGATTTCTAGCATTTCTTTCTGTATCTTTTCAGCTACTACTTTCTGCCTTTTTTTTAGAGTGCCTTCTTGGTTACACTCGCTTCGACCTTTGCCAGCACTATCAGATCTCGCGTAATCAGGGCCTTGTTTTTGCGCGTCTGATATACTGGAGCAGGGTATACAACTGCCCCCAGGCACTAAGTTTCAAATGTCTGCGCCACCACTCATCAAACAGCGGTTAAGCAGATTTCGTTTATTATTGTTCACCACTACTTATCAGCAGACTGCAAGTGGATACGAATGTGTGAATGCAGGCATAGCACCAGATAGTGAGTGCAAAATAATAACAGATATCAAGAATGTTCAATGTGGTACTAAAGTGTTGTTTAATGGGATGAAGTGGGAGCATCTATGTAGCAGTATAGATTACAGCGAGTGTAGATGATAACAGAATATGACCTTCTCATCCTCTTCCAGACCTATATCTTCACTAAGAAGATATCCAACATTAACATGTACAGAGCTACAACACTGAAGTGAGAGACAGTTCATTATGTTCATGATAGGCAAATGAGTTGGTCACATATGTGGAGGCACTATTCAGTGCTGCTGTGAGCAATGCACACAAAGATGGTGTGCTTATGCCTGAGTTAATATATAAATTCATGTATTCATATAGTACCGTTGTCTGCCCCTATTGCTCCAGTTGGTATTGCACCCATTTAAATAGAATTTACAGATGGAATATCTAAGTATATTGTTGCTCCTAAAGATTTTTAAGGCAATAAAGGGTAATTTAAGGTGTTTAAAGAACAATTATTTGGAAAATATTGCTCCAGGTTAAAGTAGAAGAAATAATGACACTATTTTTAGTGATAGTGATTTTTATTTATTAACATTGTATCAAAATGTATATGATAAAATATCCCTCTCTATCCTGTCATTCTTTTACTTCTAATGTGACAAAGTTTCAAAAGATGAATAGTCAATAAGATAATTTCAGAGGTTTATACAAAATAGAGTAGTCATGTTACTATCATATCCCGAACTGGCTGAGCTGTAATGACTGCATATTTTTATAAGAATTTAAAGAAAGAAAAATACCCATAACACATTGAAACAATTACCTTATTTGTTCACTTTTAACCTATAACAGTACGGTTTAATAGTCTTATTCAACTCTTACACACACACGATAAGACAGATGGAGCTAAGGACAAACACAAAGAAGGAGAAGATACTATTATTTGTTTCATTTTCTATCATTGAGATACTGTGGTAGACAGAACATATGAGGTGAACAAGGAACAACCATATGTGCTGGGTACACAACCTGTCAGTTTAATCAAACATGCAATACAAACTGTGATTGGATAATGTTAAAGAATGCCCAGTTTATTAGATCTAATATTCTTAATAACATCAAACCTCAACAAATATTTCGTGAAAGAGATACAAACATATACTAAAATACTACATACAAGAAATGTACATAGGACAAGTAACAGACCCACATACGAAAATAAGAACTTGTATTGCATGAAATACAAAAATATTATTATACCTATGTTTGCTGGTATACATAGCACTAGTAAAGGTATCGACATTCAAACACAGAAATGAACAACCGATCTCTGTAGTATATCTATTATGACAATCTCAATGATCTAATAAAATAGTTACTATTGCTCATGGTATCAGCCAAAACCAGTAATATGGCTCACACGAACTAAATTATATCAGTTGTCTCAGAGCTTTGAGAAAGACACATTATTGAATAATTGTGAAGTGAGTAGTTCAAGAAATATACAAACCTGGATACAAAACATTCATCTGCAGGTGCATTGTGATTTGAGGTTTGGATGATTTATGGCACAAATCTTGTAGATGTTATACAATTTTAAGACAAGTGAAAGCAGCAAATATATTTCATTGGTATTGATATGTAACCAAAATTTCTGTGAGCCTTACCTGTCTAAACAAAGGTGAGAAAAGAAGCTGTACAGATGTTTGAACAATTGCTGCAGATGTCCTGTAAACCTTCAGACATGGTGATGATTTTTATAATAAATATTTGAATCTGGGAATTGAACAAAACTGAATACACCACTATAGAATTCACCCAGATGTATCGTGGAATGATTGGACAGAATCACAAAAACCCATATGTGAATGCATTTTAATCTTCAAAGGTCATAAAAATGGATGTATATCCTTCCACAAATAATTTGGCAGTATAAGTGTACTGTACATTGGACAATAAAAGCGAAACCAAATGATGTTCATGATAATGAGGTACTAAATACAGCATACAATCGTATTAAATTGGTGCATCCACACAAGCATAAATTTAATGTAGGTGATTTTGTATATACTTTGAAGTACAACACTACAGTCGAGAAATCATACCTACCAAACTGGTCAACAGAGATTTTTACAGTCTACAAAGTGCAACAAACTAACCTTAGCTCTTACATCTGAAAGGAGAAGGATAGTAGTGAACAGCTAGGTGTTTTTAATTAAAAGTATTACAGGAAAGCAAAGCAGCAGACATGTCTCTCACACAGCATATGATAAGACAATGGGGTATAAAGTCTTGACTAAATGGCTTGGGTTCTCTTCATTTCACAACAGCTCAGTGAATCTTAAAGACATGGTGTATAATAAGGTATGTAAACCCTCCAAACATCCAGTAATATAATGTACCTGGTAGGGTGTCTTTTTTAGCCTAAGATCAGTGTCCAATCATTCTACATTGATTAAAATTAAGCTTAATGAGAATTTCAGAGAGGCAGGTACTAGAGATGTGGAAATATCACAAGATTCTCATAACAGTACAGTGAAAAATAATGTTAGCGTGCCACAAGATTTACACAAAACCACAGTGAAAAATAATGTTAATATACTGCATCAGAAATCATGGGATTAAAAAACAAAGTAGATGAGCTTCTTGTTAGTTTAGAAGATTTAGAAACTGAGGGTGGAATCGATGTACTATGCCTGTCTGAATATCATATAGTCATTGGTATGGAAATGGTATATGTAGGTGGATATAAGCTTTCAGCACATGTAAGTGGAGACACTATGGAGAGAGGAGGAGTTGCCATATATGTTAAAATTTGTCATAGGGTGAAAAATCTGGTAACTAAGAAATTCTGCATAGAGCAACATACAGAAGCATGTGCGTTTGAGTTTAAACTTAATAATGGCACTTCTATAATTGTAACTGTGTATAGGTCCCATTTGGATATTTTTAATTGGTTTTGAAAAACTTTGATTCTTCGTTGTGCTATCAGTCAGACAGAGGAAAGCAAATTATTGTTTGTGGGGATTTCAATGTAGATTTTGTGAAGGAGTCCATTAGAAAGCTTGACTTTGAAGTATTACTTGGTACATTCAGTTTGACATCAGTTATTGATTTACAAATTCGGTTGGTACAGGAAAGCAGCACATTGATGGATAATGTTTTCTTAGACTAAGATAAATTTAATCAAATAAAAACTTTTCCTTTTAAGAATGGTCTGTCTGATCATGGTGCATAACTAGTTACAGTATATGATATAACTCCACACAGTAACGCAAAACAATCCTCCAAAGTAGTGCATTCAATTAACGATTTAACAGTCCAAAATTTTAGGGAAAGATTGCAACAGTTAGATTGGGATGAGACGTACAGGGAACATGATGATATTTTAAAATTGAACCTGTGTCATGATAGCTTCATGGGAATATTTGAAAACAGTTTCCCTAAGAAAACAGTGAAATATAATTGTAAGAAACCATGTAAAAAGCCATAGCTTACAAAAAGGTTAAAATTATCTTGTAAACAGGAAAGGGAAATGTATCTTATAGCTCGGAGGAGTAATGATCCCAAAAAAAGCGAAACATTTTAAAAACTATTACACTGCATTAAGAAAAGTTATTAAAAAGTCCAGAAGTATGTGTATTATGTCTAAATTTAGCACATCTGATAGTAAAATTAAAACAATATGGAATATTGTTAAAAGGGGACCAGGGCAACTGAGAGTACAGGAAGACTGTATTTCTATCAAATACAATGAAAAGTTTGTTAACAAGAAGTCAGAAGTAGAAAACACTTTTAATAATCATTTTTAAGTGTTTTAGAGAAAATAGGACCCAGCTACTCATTAGAAAATGCAAGGCAGCATATGGAAGTGGCAGTACCTAAGTAATTTGATAAAACTGAAATTCACCACACCTTTCCTACTGAAATTAGGAAAATAATAAATTCTCTCATAAGTAAAAGCTCACATGGAATTGATGGCATTTCAGAGATAGTACCAAAAGCTTGTTACCAACAAATAAGTAGGATTCTCAGCCACGTATGTAGTGGCTCACTGAAATAGGGCATTTTTCCACAGAGACTGAAATACACTATTGTTAAACCATTGCATAAGAAAGGGGATAGGTCTTATGCTAACAACTATTGCTCAGTCTCACTTCTCACAGCTTTATCCAAAATTCCTGAAAAAGTAATGTATTCAAGAGTAGCATCACACATTTGTAAAAATGAAGTACTAACAAAATGAAAGGATTTCAACAGAAAATGCTATATACGTTATCACTGATCAAATATTAAACCCCTTTAATGACCGAACATCTCCCATTGGTATATTTTGTGATCTCTCAAAGGCTTTGGACTGTGTGAATCATGAACTTTTTCTAGTTAACCTTACGTATAGTGGTATGAGTGGGACAGGGCACAAATTGATTAATTCATACTTAACTGGAAGAATGCAGAAGGTTGAAATTAACAGTACAGATAGTCTGCAAAAATGAGCAGAGTCCTCTAACTGGGGAGGTATCCCACAGGGTTCAGTCCTCGTTCCCTTATTGTTCTTAATATATATTAACGACTTGCCGCTCTATATTCATGAAGATGCAAAGCTAGTTCTTTTTGCTGATACAAGTATAGTAATCACACCCAACAAGCAAGAATCAACTCAGGAAATTGTAAATAATGTCTTTCAGAAAATTATTAAGTGGTTCTCTGCAAATGGACTCTCAGTAAATTTTGAGAAAACACAGTTTATATAATTCTGTACAGTAAATGGCATAACACAGTTAATAAATGTAGACTATGATCAGAAGTCTGTTGCTAAGAGGACTACTCAAAATATCTGGGTGTGTGCATTGATGAGAAATTGAATTGGAAGAAACACGTCGATGATTTGCTGAAACAGGTTCAGCTACTTATGCTATTACGGCTATTGCAAATTTTGGTGATAAACATATCAGTAAATTAGCCTACCATACCTACTTTCATTCACTGCTTTCATATGGCCTCATATTTTCTGGCAATTCGTCATTAAGAGAGAAAGTATTCATTGCACAAAAATGTGTAATCAGAATAATAGCTGGAGCCCACTCAAAATCACCTTGCAGACTTTTATTTAAGGAACTCGGGATATTCATAGTGCCTTCGCAATAAAGATATTCACTTATGAAATTTGTCATTAATAACCCATCCCAGTTCATAAATAACAGCAAAGTGCATAGTTTCAACGCTAGAAGAAAGGATGGTCTTCATTATTCTGGATTAAATCTCACATTGGCACAGAAAGGGGTGATTTATGCTGCCACAAAAATATTGGTCATTTGCCAAACACTATTAAAAGTTTGACAGATAATCAACCAACATTTAAAAGCAAATTAAAAGAATTTCTGAATGACAACGCCTTCTGCACAATAGATGAATTCTTAAATATGAAGTAATAACTGTAAAAAAAATTAATTATTTTGTGTAAAGAAAACTTATGTTAAAGTGGCATGTTCCACATAATTACAGAATGTAGTATTCATAATCTATGGATCAAGGATTAATGTATGTATGTGTAGACTTCTGAAATAGTTGTCCAATAGGACTGCTTTTAGGTTTCTCAAGAAGTCAAGTTTTTCTGAGAAATGAGCAGGCTCAACCAGTAGATGGAGTACCGGTTAGGACAATTTGGGATGACTATAATATTGCAATGAATGTTTATTCCAATGGTAGATTGATCTATGGATTCTTTCCTACAGCAGGCCCAGGACATAAAATCGTTGAGATGCCTGTTAATGCATATACCTTCCAGTGACTTTCCAGATATTTGACCAACTTCAGTTGAATTCTGTAGGCCAAAACAGGTATCTAGTCAATTTTTGAACAAACTGTAATATACTTACACTTGAAACAGGAGTAGCTACATAGGTATACAGTATAAAACTGACATGCACAGCAATTAGCACACCTCTTCATGGTGGAAACACAACATGATAATATAAGAAAATTACAAGTTTCTTAAACTGTTATACCTAAAACCACAGAAAGATGTCAACAGACAAAAATATCTCAGTTCAATTAGATGAGCGAATTGTATATCGGGAACAGTTCCATAAAACTTTTCTTTGGTGATATTTAACAATAATTATGATTATAGGATTCTAAGTTAACACCAAGTTACTTTAGCAATTCCAAGCAACATTTTCCTGTATATTGATGCAAAATTTGTGAAAAACGATGGAGACCTTGTAGCGGCATCATAACTTACACATAATGCTTTCACATTCCTGTTTCAAGATATAAGATACGAACTGAATGGTGTGGTAATTGAATGTACAAAAAACATTGGACGCACATCAACTTGTGACTTCTGGACTTCAATTATGATGTTGGTTCATAGATGGATCGATAAGTGATTGCGAGCACTTTAGCTCGTGTATACCACCCGAGATTCTACTGTGATACTTCAGGGATATGAAACGCTTTACCATGAATGCAAAGCAAGAAATAATTAGTAACTCACACATTGAGGGACAGCAAGATGACCCCATAGAGGCGAAAATTGTGCTTGTGAAATTATAACGAAAATGGCTCATTTTTCTGTAAGTTACAAGGAACATTTAAAATCTTTAGACACTTAATGTTGGTATCCAACGGCCTTTAACTTTCAATTCATGGGAACTGTTTGAATATCCTCTACTAGCAAATATACCTAGGGAGACATGAACTATTAAAACAGCTGTTCAGTTAGAAATGCAACGATTCATTATATTGGTGCTGCAAACCACCTGCTTATTCACAAGGTGTTGCATCTGTTTAGTGTCAACTGCCACTCGCTGCATATAATGACGATCGCCTGCATTTCTGTACATCGCTTGCATTTCTGTACAATTTTCCCACGTTGCGAGTTGCCTGAACACAATAGTATCAACTTATAAATAATAGATTTCAGCTATCAGTCGTCCTTTTGAAATTTTATTGGCAGATCTAGATTTCTGATAGACGCTACCCATTCTCAATGCACTATCATTTTTGATCAATGCATGTAATTCCGGTTTGTCGGGCTTCATCCACAGTACATTGAATATTATTTACAAGTCAATATAACAGTTGCTGCAACAGCCGTCTGAATGGAAGGTAACCTGATGACAATAGTACATCCACATAGTCCACTGTGTCATTTATATAAAGACATTGAACTAAATATGGAAACACCTTAAACACAACAGCCTACCAAGTTCAGTATGGTGCAGGAAACCTGTTGATATTAAAAACAACTCCGAGTCGTCTCGGAATGGATAAATACAGGTCCTGCCTGGTATTCAAGCGAATGTTACACCATTCTTCCTGTAGCATAGTGGCACGTTCAAATAACAATTCTCTCCAACGCAGACATCAAAGACCCAATAACTTTCAGATCTGGTGAGTATGGTGGCCAGGGGAGATGTGACAATTCATCCTCCTGCTCACAAAATCAACCCTGGGCGATACGAGCTGTGTCTTGGAACACAACAGCATCATTTAGGAACAAATATTGTGCCACTGTATGATGATGACGTCGTTTGGATTGTGGGGCGCTGAACTGTGCGGTCATTAGCACCCATACAAAGTACCAAGTTTTTCACAGTTCAATTTTTTACAGTCTAATATAGCCACTGTCACGAATGATGATGATGAAATGATGAGGACAACACAAATACCCAGTCTCCGGGCAGAGAAAATCCCACCCCGTCCGGGTATCGAACCCGGGAGTAGGGCACTCCCGGGTGATGGACCTGATCTGCCAAAATGGTCACACAGTCATTGGCAATAATGCGACCTAGCAGAGTAACCATGTAGCCCATGTAATATCACGTCGTGGCCGCCAAAATCATCACCGAATCTCACCATTATTCACTCTTGGGACGTTAAATCAGCTAGAAGCTGGATACATTGTCAAACAAGACTCATTTGACCAAATTAGTTTCTTCCATTGCTCCATAGTCCAGATTTCATGGATTCGGCACCACGTTTTCCTGTTATGGGAATTGCATCACTGAAGAGTGGTTTTGGAATTCCAGCTTGCCCTGAAATTCGCTGTTTATGGAGCTCACTTCGTGTTGTTTTGGTGCCGACGGATTTCGCAAGTGGTAATTCGGTTTTGAAGTGACTTCTGCAGCTGTGGCCTTATATTATTCACCACAATCCTCTCCAACAACCATTTGTCACAACTATTCAACACACACTTTGGTCCGCGTTGTGGCTTAAAGGATCAAGATTTTCCGCTTTCCCCGTATGTGATATAGATCTTCGATACGTTGCCTCTTGAAACACCAATCACTTCGGCTACTTTGGTTGCGAAAGCACCACCATATGCGCACCACCAATTTGCCCACTTTAGAATTCACTTATTTCCGTCATAATGCACTCATGACTACACATAACACTGTTCTGACCACGATTGACACTTTCAGGGTGCTGAGAACATTTCTCAGGTGCTGTTCGTGGTCAAATAGAACAGCGCAACATTGAAGCTTAGCTAGTATCTGCCTTTATGTTCAACCATGAATTTTTCGCGCTGTTTCCGTTTTTTTGTCCAACCCCTACATATTGTGAATAATAATGGTCCCATAACACTCCCTTGTGGTACTCACGAATTTAATTTTGTGTTTGAAGATTTCTCTCCTTTAAGAATGAGTTGGTTTCTTTTCCTAGGAGGTCTTCAATCCGTTCACAAAGCTGGTCTGATTTTCCGTACACTGCTAAAATACGTATATTATGCGACAGTATGCGTAAGTATCGGATGCCTTCCGGAAGTCAAAGAATACGGATCATGCTGAACGCCTGTTTCTGTTGGTTTCTGAGACGCATGATCGAACAGAATGAGCGGAATGTCTCACGAGAGTTTTTGCAGAATACGTGTTGATTTTTTCAGACGAGACATTCGGTATCCAGAGAGATCATAGCACGTAAGTATAAAATATTTACAACATGGTAACATTTTGGGCGTCTGTTTGTCGATATCTCTTGAAAACGGAAATAACCCGCGCATATTTCCAGTCCCTAGGAACTAGAGCTGCGCTCTACCAACGCTACGGTTCGGTAGTTTTGGTACAGCACATAAATGGCGTAGTAAATGGTAGGATAACCGGTAGTTCTGGTAGCATTGGTACGGAAAGAAACATAAATAAATGTGCAAATGAGAAACTGGGCTCTTTGTTGGTTTGGTTATTTGTTTTGTATATATTTATAACCGCTCATCATTTAGTTTTACTCCATTGTATATTTTATGTCCTCATAACAAGAAATGCATTTTATAAGTCATAAAAATTAGTTGCTCGCGTAATTTCTGGGCTTTTTTGTAACCAAAGCAAGTAGTTTTGATGTAAGTATAGCTTACATTACAAATACACCGTCCGAACAGGTCTTCAAGGCCCAACGGTATCGACAGGCCACCGTGTCTTCTTCAGCCCTTGTGTGTCAATGGATGTGGGTACGGTGGGCAATGTGGCCAGAAAATGCAGCTTTCGTTACCAGTGTTGCTACTTCTCAATCGAGTAGCTCCTCAGTTGCCCTCGTATGGGCTGAATGCATCCCGCTTGCCAACATCACTCGGATGGTGACCCATCGAAGTGGTAGCCAATCCCGGCAGCGCTTAACTTCGGTGATCTGACGGGAACCAGTCTTGCCACTGCGGCAAGGCTGTTAGCAAATTTAGTTTAAATCCACGAACATAAAAAGTCTGCATAATTATTGATGTAATTTTGTATACAATGTAACGTTCTTCATCACGATCAAAGGCAAATGACTCCTTCTGTTATTGATAAATATAAACGTTCTTTATGAATAACAGAAACATGTTTTGTATAATCTCAACAAAGTATAGAGGCGATGCTTGATACATATTTATTTTGTGTTTTTTTTCGCTATTTTAGTTTTAGCATTTTAAGGAAATTGCGCTGAATAAGAAATTTGTATTTTTTTATTATTTTTACTGCAACACCCAACTGTTTCATGTTGCAAAGCAACAATTTTCGAATAAAAGCTGAATTAAGCACTGTTTTCGAATAAAATCTGAATTAACACTGGCAGTTTCAATTTTGCTATAAATGCCGTTTATTTTCAAGTAACAGATTGGAGAATAACTATATCGAACAAAACTGTTCCGTAAGGAGAACAATCCTTTATACATCCTCTCTCAGTTTTTAGACCACCATTTCCGATTTGTAGAGGAATCTAGTAAGACGCTGATCGCATACATAAAGAAAGCGACCGATGCGAGGTAACGCTTGATAGGTACAGAATCCACCTGAGGTACAGGAAAGCGGGTACGATCTTAACTGACCGATGCTATCAGGAGAACTACCGTAGTCTATGCTTACCTTTCATAGTCTATTGGTATCATTTTTGAAGATAAAAATGTTAAGGTAATACGCAAGTCGCTACAAGCAATAATATAGGTCTGTGGGGGCTACTTTGCAGTTGAGCGGTCAGCGGCTGAAAGCGTAGCGGTTGGAGCGCAGACGACGACCCCCACCTGGAGCGGCGCCGACGTCCGGGGCTTGAGGGCAAATTGAGTCAAATGGAGAGAAATTGAGCTCTCCAGAGAGCGCGCTCCACAGGCGGGGCTCCTCTGCTCCAGATACCGGCCACAGGAGGCGCCCACCGCCTGCTCAACCGGATAGCCACCTGTACTGGCTGACAGTCGTCCGAACACACTAGCTGACAAAAAGTTACAAAGTATGCCTTACTTAACACCTTCCCGATACAAGATTTTAAAAGAGACGACTCACTGGTATCACCTCACCTTTTCTCCTGGGTATTTCTCTTTCATTGTAACCGTTACCGTTATGCCTAGACTGTAGTCCACCACAAGTGAAATAGAGAAATCAGCAAAATTCTCCGAATGAAAACACCTAATGCGGGAATGATTGACGACGGATTGATATAACAAGCAATAAATTGCAGACCTCTTGGGGTAGAAAGTCGTTGGCAGTTTCAGAAGAGGATCATAGGAATCAGTTCGGAACAAGCTTTTACTTCAATTCCTGATGTGAGAAATGAATCTGTTTTCATTCTGTTCGTCTCTTCTTCCATCGTCCACTGCCGTAGTCGAACAATCAGTCCGTCAGACTGCTTTGCGCAGGACCCGGTTTCGATTCTAGAAATTTCAGGGTAGTTTTCGTCGGTGGAAGAACAGGAACAGAAGTCAATAAGGCTTACGAGGAAGACTGCGCTACTTGAAGGAGAGGCAGCGGCCTCGGATTCATAAACCGACATCGAAAGCTGTGAGAGCAGTATGGTGACCAGATGTCCCATCATCACCGATGTCCAGGAATGACTGACGGGCTTACACCATAGCGCACGTACAGCAATATTTTTGTTTCACCGCTTTTGAATACACAAAGAGATCATTACTTGCTCTACGTCAATTTATTGTAAAATATGTCCAACTTTCGGGAGATTTTTTGTTACAACTTCTGGGAACACCCTCTCGAAACTTGTCCATTGAAAACACCACACCCCCTCCTATCTCGATTTGCAGTGCCTGCAGTGGCTGGCAATACTTGGCCAGTCAGTGAACGATTCCTTTATGGCAGAGATACGCATGAGTGGCAGTGGATCACTGTGCGTGCTCTGCTCCCTCCACAAAGTACCGGGTGATCAAACAGTCAGTATAAACTTGAAAACTGCATAAACCGCGGAATAATGTAGATAGAGAGGTACAAATTGACACACATGCTTGGAATGACATGGGGTTTTATTAGAACCAAAAAAAATACAAAAGTCCAAAAAATGTCCGACAGATGGCGCTTCATCTGATCAGAATAGCAATAATTAGCATAACAAAGTAAGACAAAGCAAACATGATATTCTTTACAGGAAATGTTCAATATGTCCACCATCATTCCTCAACGATAGCTGTAGTCGAGGAATAATGTTGTGAACAGCACCGTAAAGCATGTCCGGAGTTATGGTGATGCATTGGCGTCGGATGTTGTCTTTCAGCATCCCTAGAGATGTTGGTCGATCACGATACACTTGCGACTTCAGGTAACCCCAAAGCCAATAATCGCACGGACTGAGGTCTGGGGACCTGGGAGACCAAGCATGATGAAAGTGACGGCTGAGCATACGGTCATCACCAAACGACGCCCGCAGGAGATCTTTCACGCGTCTACCAATATGGGGTGATTTTTTTTTTTTTTGTTCTAATAAAACCCCATGTCATTCCAAGCTTGTGTATCAATTTTTACCTATCTACATTATTCCGTGGTTTATTAAGTTTTCAAATTTATACTGACTTTTTGATCTCCCGGTATTTGTGTAGGTCCTGAATGCTGCAAAGTATGTGATGTGGGAACTCTCTTGTGGCTGCGCTGTTGTTATTCTCGCGATTCTGATTACACCTAATTTGTATGCATCATCTGTTTGTTCAGCATATTTCTGAGATATAACAACTGTACAGTGAATAAGTTTTGTAATAATTCGTAATTATACCTACCGGCTTGTGCTCACAGCTGCATCTATTTCCCATGTTCGAAAACATCTGGCAACCATGCACGCTGTGCCAGTATCCTCAACCAAAAGGATAAACGTCCTTGAATTCTTGAACTTTTCATCAAAAACACATGCAGCCTCAGGGGGTTGATGGATTGGAACGTCGAGGGAAAGAAAGAGAGAGAGGAATTTGGAATGGGGGGACATCTGACAACAATGCAATCTGCCCAGAGCAGGCAGAACCCCTCACTAACGATCATTCATCTGTGCACACCAACTTCAGGACCAAAACAAACCAGTGAAAATGGTTATAAGGACATTCTTCTTGTCTTCATCTTCGTGAAATGAAATGTCGTGTGGCTAGAGCCTCCCGTCGGATAGACCAGTCGCCTGGTGTAAGTCTTTTTAGTTGACCCCACTTCGGTGACTTACGAGTATATGGGGATGAGATGATGATGAGAACAACATAACACCCAGTGCATCAGCAGAGAAAATCTCCGACCCAGCCGATAATCGAATCCGGGCCCCTTTGCATCGCATTCTGCCGCGCTGACCACTTTTTTTTGTGATCTCATTTTGTTCCATATTGTTCGTGGAGTTTGTTCGGGGTGGATGTCCGATGACACCCGTTCAGGTTCTTCGCTGATCCGTTCAATGAGGTTTTCTTTTTTTTTTGTTTTTGTTTTTTTTTTATTACAGAGGGTAGCTAATCCTCTGACCGAGCACGCTAAGCTATCGTGCCGGCCCACTCAACTATAGAGGCTGATGAAATCAATACATTTTAATGTCAACGCATAGTAAAATGTACAGTAATACTAAATGTGTTTTTCTATCTAACGAATGACAAGTACAGAAGAATGGAAACTGCGCAGAACAGGCAAAATCTCTTACTAACGATCACTCTTCTGTGCACACTAATTTCAGAGCTCAAACACGACATCTTCGTCGAAATCAATGTATTTAAATGTTAGTGCATAATAAAATGTACGGTAATATTATAAGTGTTTTTCTTCCTGAAGAAAGACAACTACCGAAGAATTCTGCTCACAAGAGAAAAATTTTAAATTCACTTCAAACGTTAATAAACTGCCAAACGGTTACTGTGAGCTGTGTATAATGATCATTAGAGCGAAAAAACGAATGAAGAACTTCTTCGAACATTGCTTCGATTGATGATTGTAAAAAATATTAATCAAAGAATGCTTCTAATTGTTGAACATCCTGTGGTCACAAGGGATAATCTTCGTCGTGTAAAGTAATAATTAGGAAATAACGATTGGGGAAAGACCACTGAATCTCTCATAATATCGATAGCTGTTTACTTACTTCGTAAGTATAGATTTGCGTGAGACGAAAACATAGTTTTCCTATTGTTTTGTTTAAAGGTCAGATACGGACGTGAACTGACACAATGAAGTGATCGTGGGGACTTGAATCGTATTTTGCATATGATGATACTGGGCTCCGTAGAAAATACACATGTGGAGGAACTCCGATTTCGTGTCTAGCGAATACAACGAGGGCTTTACACGTGTACAAGTAAATCGACGGAGGCTAGGGCTGCCATGCCCCGTGAGCTCCTCTTTTGATAACGATTCTTCTTTTACATTACAAGTTACTGCCTCAGTACAAAGCTATGGGCAAGATGACGCTGTGTTTAAGGTACTTACCTTGTATTCAAGAGGGGCCCGTCCAGCAGTCGCGATTTAAGTGTATTACACAGGTGTACTGTGGTTTCATTAAATCACCAAGAAGGGATATCCGTATGCTTCTTTGGAAATGGCAGCGCTGATTTACTTCCCGTCACATCATTATCCGTGTGTACATACAGATGTGGTATCAAATTATACGGTCCTTCTGTGTAAGTGCCGTACCACTAACAGGATGCAAGATCCAAATTTTCCGTATTTTTTCTGGTGAACTGATGTTGTGCTCAGTTTACGTCTGTCTCTATAATTTGCGACTCATGAGAATTCAATTGAACGCTTTACCAATTCACCTGGCATGTCTCTACTTCTGGGATAAGTTATCTGTAATATTTCATCGCCGTAAGTATCTGAGATTACATTGTTAATGATTCTATACATCACGCTTTTCGTACTGATCTAGACTGTCCTACACCGTTGATTCTCAATGTGGCTCCCACTGATTACCATAAATTCCGCTTTAAAAACGATCACTGTTGATTTCACAATCAAAAATCGATGTTCCGAGGATCTGCATCTAGAGCAAATGTGTGAATACCGAGAAGCGGTAAAACAAACTTACGTCATATTACATTACAATTATATTCCAGCACACTACTTTACGCATACACCTCAATCTATCGTAGAGTATCAGGATAAATGGACAGACTGGAAAAGCTTAATAACTGGCTGAACGATTAAAATATCTTGTTTAGAAAATTCAGTGAGGAGTCTGCTTCAATATTGCGGACATCTACAGCCATACTATGCCAGCCGCTGTGAAGTGTACGGTATAATTTATTAGCACTTCTCCCCGTCCTGTTAATGTGTGGAGCGTGGAAGGATGACCGTTTAAACACCTCTGTGTGCTCTATGGTTGTCTGATCTCCGTAATGGAGAGATACTTACAGGTTGTAGTATATTCATCTACATCTACATCTACATGGATACTCTGCAAATCACATTTAAGTACCTGGCAGAGGGTTCATCGAACCACCTACACAATTCTCTATTATTCCAATCTCGTATAGCGCGCGGGAAGAATGAACACCTATATCTTTCCGCACGAGCTCTGATTTACCTTTGTGATCGTTCCTCCCTATGTAAGTCGGTGTCAACAAAATATTTTCGCACTCGTAGGAGAAAGTTGGTGATTGGAATTTCGTGAGAAGGTTTCGTCGCAACGAAAAACGGCTTTCTTTTAATAACGTCCACCCCAAATCCTGTATCATTTCTGTGACACTCTCTCCCATATTTCTCGATAATACAAAACGTGCTGCCTTTCTTTGAACTTTTTCGATGTGCTCCGTCAGTGCTATCTGGTAAGGATCCCACGCAGCGGAACAGTATTCTAAAAGAAGACGGAGAAGCGTAGTGTAGGCAGTATCCTTAGTAGGTCTGTTAAATTTTCTGAGTGTTTTGCCAATGAAGCGCAGTCTTTGGTTAGCCTTCCCCACAACATTTTCTATGTGTTCTTTCCAACATTCCTATATTAATCACTTGAAGCTGAAACTTGACATTTTGTAAGTGGGCTTTCTCAGGCTAGTTTGCATCTACCTTCGCCAGTTCAATTTTTGTAGCATCTCTTTGACACTTTCCCATGGATGAATCAAACTTGAGACCATTCGTCGACAAGTGGTCGACAACGACAATATTGGTGCTCAAGTGCTTAGCAGCTGTAATGTTCCTGTAGCGTTTCATGTAGCTCAAACACCAATGAAGGAAAGAGATAAAAATGTGTAATGCAAGCTACCGAATGCTGTAGATCTGTCAGCAGTTGGAACACAAACAAAAGAACTTTAAATGCAGCTATACACACCTAATAGTGAAATACTGTAAAAGATCTTGTCCAGGTAAAGCAGTGGGACACCACGTAGGTAACAATGGAATATTCTGCAGTAAACTACTGAAGAAATACTGCTATACTTGGCCAGCTGACTACCTTTAATTATGTATTCATTTTAATTACTCTATTTTACTATTTACAGGTGGTGGATTTCGGTTTATTGGTAGAATACTGGGGAAGTCCACTCAATCTAAGAAGGAGATTGCTTACAAATCACTCATGACCGGTTGTGGAATATTTCTTAAGTGTTGGAACCCGTACCAGATAGGACTAACAGAGGATATTGAACGTTTACAGAGAAGGGCAGCACGAATGGTCACAGGTTTGTCTAATCCGTGTGAGAGTTTCACAGAGATGCTGAAGGAATAGAACTGTAAGACTCTTCCAGATAGACGTAAACTATCCGTAGAAAATCTGTAAACAAAGTTTCAAGAACCAACTTTAAATGATTGCTGTAGGAATGTACTAGGACCCTGTACGTATCGCTCACATAGGGATCCTGAGGCTAAGATTGGAATAATTACTGTATCACAGAGGCGTTCTAACAATTATTCTTCCCGCGCTCTTTACATGAGTGAAACAGGGACAAACCCTAGTACCTGGTACAATGGGACGTACCCTCTGCCGTGCACCTCACGGTGGTGTGTGGAGTTAAGATGTAGATGCAGATGTAGATTTGTTTCTCCTGGCAAGACCTCTTATATCTAACAAGGTGTTCTTTGTATTTTACACTATATTCATTACGACCTATAATACTACGTATCACAACTGAGAACTTGTTTAGACGGTTGTGTATCACACTTACATTCTCCCTAACTGAAGAATACAGTGGTTCTGAAATGTACTGAACCCATTTCTTAACGAACCACTCCTGTTATCATCACTAAAGCCGATATATATACTACCGGAATATAAAAACGATTGTGGGTGTGAACGGTTTGTTACTTATGAGTTTCACACAGCTGTATCACGCGCGACAACCGGTTGACTAAATAAAAATTGCACTGCTGGGTAATTGTCATCTGATGTTAAAATGTCACTAAGGCTCGGAAGTAGCAGTGGACAATTATAGAGGAGTCAAAGAGTAGGTTATACATAACGGACAATCAGTAAGCGCGAACTGGAGATAAATTATTGCCGATGTCCTGACCAATACATCTCGTTTATGTAGATCAGGAGCAACGGGGACTTATAACACTTGCTTGGGGAAGGCCGGATTTACTTTTGTTTTACTTAATGAGTTTCAGTCAATTATTATGAACTGTAACCTTTCCGACAGGAAATCACGAAACCAGTCACACAACTGAGACGATACTCCATAGGCACCCTATTTAATTATAATTCGTTTGTGAGGAACTCTGTCGAAAGCTTTCTGGAAACCTAAAATATATGGAATCAGTTTGACGTCCTGTGTCGGTAGCACTCATTAGTTCGCGAGAATAAAGACCTAGTTGTGTTTCACAATAACGGTATTTTCTGAATCTGTGCCGGCTATTTGAAATAAATCGGTTTCTTCGAGGTAATTCATAATTCTCGAACACAGCATATGGTCGAGCATCCCACTGCAAGTCGACGTTAGTGATATGGGTATATAATTCAGCGGATTACTCCTATTTCCTTTCTTGGGTACTGGTATGATTTCTGGAACTTTCAGTCTATGGGTATGGATCTTCCTACAAGCGAGAGGTTGTATATGATTGCGAAGTATGAAACTATTGTATCAGCATACTCTGGAAGGAACCTAACTGGTATACAGCCGGGTCCGGAAGCCTTGTTTTCCTTAAATGTTTAAGTAACTTCGCTACAGGGAAGATACCTACTTCAAAGTTACTCATGTTGGCAGTTGTTCTTGATTCGAATTCTGGAGTATTTACTTCGTCTTCTTTTGTAAAGGAATTTCGGTAAATTGTGTTTAGTAACTCTGTTTTAGTGATGCTATCATCAACGGCACCGCCATTATTATTGCGAATTGAAGTTACTGATTGCGTCTTGCCACTGATGTACTTTTTATACCATCAGAATCTGTTTGGCCCGTGTGGAGTTTGCTGGTCTCCCATCGGGCGCCTCCCCAGGTGGCGGATAGGGGAATGCTCACCAGATATGGTGGGTACCGGGGAAATAAAATACCCGGGGTGGACCAAAACTAGCAACTGCTGCCTTGTAGTATGATATTGGCTTATCAAAAACTAAAGAAAGAAAACCTTGAGTAAAAATTACCTGGTTCTCCGGGTTGGGGGTTGTGCAGTGGGCCAGCTCCTCACTCACATAAAAACATAAAAATGCTAAAAAACCTAATAACATACCTCGGAAAAATTAGAACTTTGGACGACGAACTGGCGATGAGAAACGGGAAATGATGTTTGGATGCTGGAATGTTCAAGGTATTTCCACTAAAACGTTTATTGTTTGTATTGTAATTTCCAAGTAAATTATTATGTTGGAGATAAGCCTCTTTAATGAGGAAAAGCTCAAAATAATAAAAAAATAAATAAGAATGTCTTTGGGCTTTATGCTACACTTCGAAACAGAGCTTCTTGTGGAAACTATTAAAAGCATCCTGCATTGAAGTTCGCGGTAAATTTCTGGCCTTTGTAAAACTTGTATTATGCAGATTTTCAGTTGGTGGCATTACGGCGTCTTTGCATGGCCTGTTTCTGAGATTTGTGAATCTAGCCGATAGTTGAGAAGGAGCCAAAGCTTATGGATAGTCGCTAACATAGTCTATAACGAGGAAGGTGACGATGCCATCACATCGTGGTATTGAGCAGTACAACCCTCCCCCTGTCCTATATCCTTCGATAGGTCTCATTACTGAAAGAAATAACACAGGTAGAAAGCCAAGAGCTTGACCACAACCATCTCTAAATGCAAGAACCATCGTCGCACATGGGAGAACAAATGTTATGAAGGTGTGTGGTACGTGTGACACAGTAGTAAAAAGTGAGAAGTAAAATGGGTAAATGGCCTCAAGAAGTGTGTAGTATTAGGAAATTGTGAATTTTAATTGTTTTTGTGTTGTTTCTATTAATTAAGTGTGTTTTTTCGTTCAGATTATTTGTGTGAGCTTGTTTATTTTGTAGCAATATTATTAAATTAATTTAATATGGACACAAAAGCCAGACAATCTAGGCTTAGGGCAAATTAAAATTTGTTCCTGCCCATTGTGCCATGGTGATAAAGTATCCTTCTATTGTGATTAATATTAAATACAGCCCTATGTTGCAGAATGCTCTTTACTGGCTCAAAACCGACGCATTTCACCCAGGTAGGGCATCACTGGTTTATTTCATGCAATGTGGATCATTGTCATTGCATCGCTGAGTAAGACCACGCTCATCAACCGTAAACGTGGCCCTGGAACAAAGTCCCAGTACCCGACCCGTCCTCACACCGTCTATACACCACCGGCACTTTGTTCGAGGACCAGGTTTACAGTGATGAGGATGGTCTTACTTTGCACTGCTATGAATGACGACCCACACCACATGAGACACTCAGGTGAGACCCGTCGCTTTTGAGCCAAGAAAGAGCATTCTGCGGCCTAAGACTATCTTATAATACGGAGACAAAATATAAAATTATTAAATGTTGAAAATTTTTTATGAAGAATAAGTGGGTGGATTGGAGGTAAAGCTTGAATTTGTACCACAAAATTGTATTTCAGATAATGATTTTCGAAATTACTGGAGTTTTAAAACCAATGGAAGCGTGGTGAGACCTTCTAATACGTAATCCAGTCAGTAGATTAAGAAAATAAATTATATATTGAGATATATGTCATTAATGTGTGTTCTGTTTAATTTAATTATGATGGGTGCCAACTAAATCGTGATCTGATATTTTGATCGGTAAATATTTGAATTTTTTATGGAGTACTAGCCTCAGAATTCGCTGGAAGCGCGACGGTCACTGACAACCATTGTAGCGTGAAAGGTATCGAGAGCCACACACAGCGGCGTCATATGGAAGCACAGGGAGTGTTCTGGAATCTTATCGCAAGGACGCTAGGGAAGAAAACTAATAAAAATCAGATGCAGTTTTCGGGACAGGAACCCCTTAACAACAAGCGGTTGGACTCGTCTCAAGCTCAAAGGGTGGAAGAAGAAAAAGTGATCCGTCCGGGAGGATACATTTTTGAAGAGTTGCTATGATCGTGAAATTGTTTCAAGTAGCGGTGCCATAGGGTTAGCATTAGGAAAACCAGTGCAGCGCATAATAGCATCAGAATTGTAAAACTGAAGAAAGGTGGTGTGCCTGACATCACAGTTATTGAAGAAGTTATAAATAAGGGTCGCAGACCATTGTTCGGTGGAGAACGCCTTGTGTATTGGCTTAGGAAGGACCTGTAGCTGATGGCAGTTCCAGCTCAGTGTCGTAATAAGCCTTTTAAACAGTTCGTCTTACGGTTGACAAAGTTAAAATACGAACAGTTGTGTGGGCGGTGACTTTAACTGAGGTCTTGAAGTTACGCTATTGATTCTGACAGTACCTACAGACTTCGACAACGCTTATGTCACGTCATCTCTCACTCTGATGATGGTAAGCAGGATGATGCTTATTGTCTGGTTGTGAACTTTCTCAGTGTTGTACTATGTCATTGAGACTGTGTCAGCATTTATATCGTCTTGGAGAATATGGTGCGTCTTGTTGATACTCAGATTCAGAAGTATTCTGGCGTTTAGTTTTCCAAGTCTCACATTGCAGCAGCAGTATTTTTGTGATCTCATTTGACATTCGATAGAGAGTTAAATATCGGAGTGTTTCTGGTCAGTCGTTTATCTTTTCTGGTGCATGGCGATTGTACTTTTACGTTTTTCTTATTATGAATGTACATCAAACTAGTTTGAGGATATAGAGCTTCAACAAGGTATTGTATTTTACCAGAGTAACACGTAATATATTTTATACTAGTGAGTCACAGTTAGAATCTGTAAACTCATGCAAATACCTGGCTGTAACACTTAGTAGGGACACGAAGTGAAACGATCACATAGTATAAATCGGGGGTAAAGCAGGTGGCAGACTTTGGTTTTTTGGTGAAATCCTTTGTACAAACCACTTGTGTAGCTCATCCTAGAATATTCCTCACGTGGGTGGGGATAGAGATATTTTTTGTTTCTTATTTTTTGACAGCTGTAGAATTGTAACCTCTTCTGTTAGCACTGTCCTGATATATTTTTTAAAGACGGCGAACGCGTATATGGCGTGGTCCGCAATCACTAATTAGTTATTATAAAATATTACTATTGTGCAGTGCTATGTAGGAATTTATGTGTGCAGCTAAGATAAAATGTCGAAAATGTTAAAGAACTTTATTTAAAGAAACAGCCAGCAAGATATAAAATTGAAATGTACGGAGCCTATTGTTAGCAATACTGACTAAGGTAATTAAATTTGTTATTGTGCTCTCAAATACTGTAGTGCCTGCTTATTACTTAAAGTATTTCTATGCTATCCATGCCCTATTAATGAGAACAGAAATAACGGTGATTTTAAAGTTTTCATACAGCTACCGGGGACCGACTGCATGTCGGCAAACGTCGTAGTTAAGGCAGAAGGCGCATTGCTATTTACCTTGTTTGTGATTTAAATCCAATTTCTTTTAATGTGTGCTGTGGTATAGCAAAGAAAATTTCCAATTCTGTCTGGTCCCTTAGGTTGCTCTGTTCGTAGTTGCTATGTCTCATATCCGGTCGCGATCGAACATGATCACGATACAAATAAATTAAGTGGCAGTGCGAACTCTGTTCTTAATCTTGAGAACGCTACGCCTTCTGCAAACGATTTCAGGTGACATATAAACTATCACAAACAGTACTTAAGTTTTTCAAAAGTTTTTGCTCTTCCCGCCAAGAAGTGGTGCAAAACTCACAACAGATTTTTGAATCTTCACAAGAGAATAATAATTTAATCAAAATATAAATATAGAAAAACACCACACTAATCACCATTGACGATTACTGGGTGTATCACTAACCATCATCAGGCAAGCTGTATGCCATTTGTTTAGGACTGCCATGCTGCAGTGCAAAAAGGTTGTTCTCTTAAGGAGAAAACAGTCACAGAAGCATACTACCGAACTCTCTGAGGAGGTTACGGAAGGTAGTCAAGACGAAGCCTTGTGGGCAGCTCTCCGAAGGGGCTGTTTTGGCTCCCTGTGAATGCAGTAGCTCACTCCATACAGGGCACTGTTAAACAAGGCCCTAATCTGGATTATTAACTTTGCTTGAAAACGTCTATTCGAACGTCGTCGAACTTTTTATGTGACAAAATACTTTCAGATTTGAATCCCTAAAAAATATGAACTAACAATGGTTGAGGTCACAATGGACAGATCACGTCTGTATGCATTTGTTGCACAGTATGTTTTGCCTGTGACGTCATCGTATCAGTGTAGACATATACGAGTGCTTGTTACGAATTAGCTTTGGGTAAAGTTATAAATGGGTGTAGTGTGGAAACGCGTTTAATTAGGAAATTGATTCGCATGTAACTGTAAAGAGTTTCCGGAGCAATGCTAGACAGTAAAAACATTCACAGGAAATAAGTGAATTAAAAATTACAAAATAATTAAAGACGTCGTCTGACATGACTCGTAAATGTGCTTGGAATTATAGGAAACGGCAGGCTGATGAATGCTCGCTTCGAAAGGAATCTACAAAGCTTTAAATGACTGGTCCCGAGGGAACATGAGACTACGGCAGCGTTGAAAAGAAAATGACAAATCGGAGCAAAGTGATGACGCAGCAGGCCCATTGGGCATAAAGTGGTCACCCGCATTGGAAACTTACGGTTAATCTATTCAGTAACCATTACACTACTCGGTATAAGCATTGTATTAAAGACATTGACAATTACAGTACACATTGGTGCAATTTTATCTCAGCGTTTGCATTTGCCTCATCATCACCCCCTTCCCATTCCTCCTCCCCTCCCCCCCCTCCCCCCCTCCTCCCCCCAAATTGTATTATCCTGACATGGCACCCAGTGACTTCATCCTGTTTCCCCGGATCAAAACACCATTTCCAGCGTGACGCAGAACAGAAAAGCAACTACAATGCCTTATCAGTGGAAAGGCATCAGGAACAGGTTAGATAGCTACAAGATTTTACAAAGGTTATGCGAAATAGCTTGCTTTATTGTACATCCCTTGAGCAACGAAGGGTACCTAGGGATTGGAAAAAAGCGCAAGGCGTTTTCAATAAGGGTTCAAGGATAGATGCACATAATATTATAGAGCTTTATTGCCGACGTCAGTCTGTTGTAGAATTATGCACCACGTTTTATCCTCAAGAATTATGACGTTTTTGGAGAACGCAAATGTTCCCTCTACAAATACACAGGTATTCTGCAAATAGAGATCCTGCGAATCTCAGCTGCCCTGTTCCTCCATGATCCATAGAGCTGTAGACAACGGCACTCAGGATGATGCCGTGTTCCTTGACTTCAGAAAAACATTTGACATCGTCCTGCACTGCCATTTAGTGAAGA
This sequence comes from Schistocerca piceifrons, assembly GCF_021461385.2. Lineage (NCBI taxonomy): Eukaryota > Metazoa > Arthropoda > Insecta > Orthoptera > Acrididae > Schistocerca > Schistocerca piceifrons. The sequence continues at coordinate 206,360,120 of NC_060142.1, read as the reverse complement.
AAATACGAACTTACTGAGTATAGGACCAGATTTATGACTGGATTAAAAACTTCCTTGCCGATAAAACTCAGCACATCGCTCTTATCGGAACAAAATAGACAGATATACTAAGTTAACTTCGGGATCACCACAAGGGAGTGCGATAGGACCGTTACTGGGTTCAGTGCATGTAAATGATCTGTTAGAAAGCGTCGGAAGCTCTTTAAGACTGTTCGCAGATGATGCGGTTGTCTACAAGAAACTAACAACGCCAGAAGACAGTATCTGTTTGCAGAATGACCTGCAGAGGACTGGCGAACGGTGCAGGCTCTGGCAGTAGACCCTGAAGCGTCACATACTGCGCATACGTAGGAAAACAGATCCACTACTGTACTACTGATGACAGTTTGCTGGAAACGGTATCTACCGTAAAATATCTAGGACTAACTGTCCAGAAAGAGATTAATTGGAATCACCACATGAAACAAACAGTAGAAAAGCAGATACGATACAGAGATTCAAAGGAGAAATTTTAAGGAACTTTAACTTATCCACGAAGGAACTGGCTTATTAGGCACTTGTTTGTCCGATTCTTGAGTACTGTTCATCAGTCTGAGATCCTTACCAGGTAGGACTAATAGAGGAGACAGAGGAGTTACAACGAAGAGTGGTGTATTAGTAGTGGGGCAATGAGGGTACTCACATCCCTCCCCCCCTCCCCCCACCCTGTGTAAATAACGGAAATTTTGGTGGTAAATAGGTAAACTGGGGTACCTCTGCTAAGCCAATTCCCCCACTCCTATGAGGTCACCCACCCTTCCTATGACATCACCCCTGGAAATTGTGAGAATTGGTCAGTCTCTGCCCAGCTGCCAGAGAGGAAGATTAGGTTAGTGTACTTTATTTATTTGCCGTGGGAAACGGTAATTCTATACTGGAGAAGAAGACAGGGTATTAATTAATTTATTTATTTATAGCTCAACTGGCCTATCTCCAGTAACCTAACTCGGAGATGTATGTGTTCACCTCAATGTGCAGGGCAGTGCTGGCCACCCTTCCCCCATTCCTATGATGGCATCTAGCCCCCACCACCACCTCTCACCTGGAAATGGTGGGGAATGGTCAGTCTCTGTCCAGCTTCTGGCGAGGATGGTTTGGTCAGTGCATTTTATTTATTTATGGTGAGAAACTGAAGTAAAGACGGCTCCTAATTACACATCTATGTGCACAGTGCTACACGATGAGTTCCTAAAATCGCATTGTGGCTCAAAATTGACGATGTCACAAATTAGTGCTATCCTGCTGGAAAAAATATTCTATATCACTCCAAACTTGTAGCAGTCGGACTTAAAATAAACAGTAACGCAACATAGGACGCTCCCTTCAACTACAAGTCGAAATAAATCTCGCTGCTCCATGTACGAAATGGCGTTTTACTGAGGAAGCAAGTGGCACATGACCGTGTCCGCTTCTGAAGATATATAGCAAACATATCTAAAATTATATCTCCTGTGCTTGAGAGGAACCACAGACGTGATATCACGTTAACGTTACATGGTTCAATTGGCTCTGAGCACTATGGGACTTAACTTCTGAGGTCATCAGTCCCCTAGAACTTAGAACTACTTAAACCTAACTAACTTAAGGACATCACACACATCCATGCCCGAGGCAGGATTCGAACCTGCGACCGTAGCGGTCGCGAGATTCCAGACTGCAGCGCCTAGAACCGCTCGGCCACTCCGGCCAGTTAAAGCTACATACTGACAAAGTGTTAAAGAAAATGAAGCATACACAGATTATGAGGTAAAATTCATTTATTTCTCAACCAACTTGAATGTAATTTTACATTTTCATAAGCAGACACAACACTATTTCCACACATCTCCTTCTTGAGTCGATGAAGAGCAAAGCACCCTTAGATTTCCAAGTCTTGAAAGCAGCAAACTTGATGATTAGACGCATCCGTGTGACCTTCTCGTCACTTTTGATGTAGATGAGAGTATCTGTGTGGTCAAACAATCAAAGTGATGTCACCACATCTTCATAGGGTATTCCAGGATCATCCCAGAGAATTCCATGATATATATGTGCTAGCCACTTTTACACTCCTCCATGTTTTAAAACACTACATACCCGTGAAAGAGCTCGGTAATGTAATGTGTGCTGAGAATGTTTCTGTTATGCCAACATTTTCCGTGTATGGTACGAATGCTACAAATCCAGCATCTTTACATTTGAAATGTTCACACTCTTCATCACAGAAACCCTCAACGTGTGCAGTGATATTCACACCCTGAGTCATATCATTGTGTAATGCTTCGGGTATGGTGCAGCACTTGTTCATTTATACAGCTCGTTGCGCAACACTAGACTGTCACTGGCAGGTCAGTAATCTTATACGCAGTTCCAACTGACGATAGAAACCGTAAATTGCGTGAATTAGGAGATAGGAGTTCGTTGAAATGTTACTCACGATATGTACTGACAGGAAGTATATCTACCACCTGATCTGAACTGTAAGATTTAGTGGGATCCTTCTTCAAACCGTTTCCTTTTGTAAAACCCAGTAATCGACCTACTGAACCTTTTCTGGTTAAAGTCAGTCGTTGTATTCGCTGTCTTATTTCACATTTAAGTGTATTGATGTTTGCGTGTATCACAATCCTTTTCCAAGACTGTTTTAAAATTTCGTTTAAACCATCAATATCATATGCACCAGGTTCTACGTATTTGCATAATTTCTTTTCGACCATTAATTTACAGATGAAGTTTATTGTTGGTCTCTGTAACATTAGAAATGCTGATGTACGTCTACAGTCCAATAGATGCAATACTCTGCATTCCATTGCTTAACTCAATCGATGCGAAGTAATTTGCACGTAATGCAGACGATCGTTCTTTTAAAGTCAAAGTATGTGACATTGCATCTGAAGCTCAACTGATGAGTAGATGCTTAATTGCTTAATGCACTTACTTATACATCATTCTTCATAAACCTTAGGAGGAACATGATGCACAGATGTCCGCACAGGTAAGTACTAAAGTCTTGATAGCGATGAAAATTGTTGAACACACTTCTTCTGTCTATGACGTATCGTGACTCTTCCGGTGGCTGCAGGTCTTCAAATGAGTCGAAATAATAGACGTTATTTGTATTTTTCTTAACATACGCTGCCCATTGGTTTCTGGGTCCTCCAGAAACATCTAAATTCATAATTCCGCATTCTCTGCATTTGCACATAGTCCTCAGTAACGTGTCCCGCATAAATTCTCCGTGGAACCTCCGAATGCTGAATTTCTTCCGAATGAACTGGAGCAGATCTGTATTTGTAAGCAGTCTATCCGGTAGAGTAGTTCACGGTTTTTTTTGTTTATGAAGAGATCTAGACCTTCCTTGTATGGTTTCAGGTATAGTATTTTTCTGATGGCTGCTGCTTCCATTACGCGGTTATATCTCCTTCCCTCCTCTAGCTGCTCTTGTGAGTTCCGTGCGTTCTTAACTGTTCTGGCAATAGGCACAGCGTCACCGACCAGTGGACGGCATCACTGAGAGACCAGCGAGGGCAGGAATGAGGAAGAGAATATTCCATCTGATGTCTTCGGTATTGCCAGAACCTGGAGTGCTTTAACCGGCCTTTATGCTCCAGTGCGCTTTTAGCTGCATACATCGATGGCAGGAAACAATTTTTAAGGCCCCTTCATCTTCTTTATCGTTTTCTTCTTCTTCTTTTTCCTCTTCTTCATTTCACGATGTGCGGCGTTCATAACTTGCTCGAAATTCACTCACAGGACCCAACTTAATTTTACTGAGCATGGTTTTATTAACTAAAAATGCTGCAATGCGTTGCACTAAACCGGTATCCTTCCTCAGATGTATTGCCTTGGATTTATCAGCTAAAATTCGATCCACAACGTGACATCCTGTGAGATCGTTATGTTTTGCGTATGTAATGTCATGTTCCAAACACGCCTCATCTAGCAGGTTAAGCCACGTATCACAACGAGTCAAACATTTTTGACGCTTTGTACCAGGGAAACTGTAATTATACCCCAGAATGTGCAATTCGACTGGAATTTTGTCGATGATACCACTGTTTCCTATAATGTGTATCCTATCTTGCATGTTACGCTAATGTGCTGGTTGTGCTCTGTGCACTCCATTATATAGCAAATCGTCAGTATCAATACAGCTGCTCTATACTGCAGGAAAACCACGTCATTTAACTAGTGCTGCATTCTCTCGACGTGTTATGACACACTCTATGAGAAACATTTGTAGTTTTTAGCTCTTATTCATTTCCTGTGTGTAAAAGTATTCTGACATTTCAATGCCACTGCTGTCCTTTCAGATGTAAGTTTGGATTTTTTCTCTGCGCTTTGGAAACTATGAATATCTCACTCGACCAGTCTAGGAGGTATGACTTCTCAAATACTGTCTTGTGTTCTGAGTATGTACGAAAACACTCATGTTAAACTTCTGTTTACATGGATCCAGCACTTTAATACGGTAGTATACCACATCCACGAGTCCATTATCATGAACATTGATTGGTCTCATTTTTATTGTGTTATGTTTGGTTAGATTATACTGTGCAGTTATTTTGAGGAGGATATCTGTCCATTTGTGTTAGTTGTGAAGATTAAAATGCATCCACATTTAACCTTTTCTGTGTCTGTTCAGACATTCCATTATACTCTCCTTCAAGCGGGTGAATGTTCAGTAGTGGTGTGTTGCAGTCTTGAAATATCTATTGTAAAACTCCCCACTGTGATCAGTTTAAAGGTTGTACAGATATCGATTTGTTCCTGTCTGCTACAAATGCTAAAACACCCATGTTAGAGTCCTTCCCGTTTTTGTTTTAACAGGTAATGTCTAGGCGAGTTTCCAGTACGTATCAATGGCCATTAAAATATATTTGATTCCATTACTAGCATGTGCATATTCCTTCATATCTACAAGATCGGCCTGCTGTAGGTCACCCAAACCTTTAATCATAACATGTCTACGGGAGTATGTTTTACGTCTGGTGTGTGCAGTTCTTGGACTACTGTCTCCATCATGATTCAGTTATACTTCCCTCTCTAAGCGCAGAAATTACAGAAGCAACCTCGTTGGAATAAGCAGTATTACTGGCAGCAGCTGATACGATAAGCAATCGTAGTCGATTTATTAACTCATTGGGAGCATGTTAGTAGGTATATACTGCTGGGTCAGTTGCTAACTCTTTTACGCTGAATGTCAATAACTTCGCCAGTGCTATATAAAGCATCTAATATAGGTCTTATAATGGTTTTGTATTCTGCCCTACGTCGGTTTCCTGCTTTCCTATGTACATCAGTAATTTGCAGTATTTCACCATACATCTCAAGATCTTTGGGGTGATGGTTCTAGGCGCTCAGTCCGGAACCGCGAGACTGCTACGGTCGCAGGTTCGAATCCTGCCTCGGGCATGGATGTGTGTGATGTCTTTAGGTTAGGCTTAAGTAGTTCTAAGTTCTAGGGGACTGATGACCACAGATGTTAAGTCCCATAGTGCTCAGAGCCATTTTAACCAATCTTTGGGGTGAATAATTTACTGTTTTTGTAGGATTTAGGAAACTGAGGTTCATTAGACCACTTGTTCTGTGAAATTCCATTTCACCTAGCTGTATTATTTTTATTTTAACCTTATAAGTTGCAAGCCTAACACTTACGGTTTTTCACCGCTGACACCAAATATTTTGTCTCTGAGCACTATGGGACTTAACAACTGAGGTCATCAGTCCCCTAGAACTTAGAACTACTTAAACCTAACTAACCTAAGGACATCACACACATCCATGCCCGAAGCAGGATTCGAACCTGCGACCGTAGCGGTTGCGTGGGCCCTATTATCACCAACTTCATTGTCAATGTGTAATTTCACTGAGAGTTCATCGAAAGAGTCTGTAACTGATTTAAGGGTTTCTCTCAGTATATGCTCTTTATTCAATTGCCCTAGCCTTAGCAGTCATAGCTTCTCTCGAACTGCCTTCTGTGCACCTTATGCTTAGTCAACAACTTGTTGTATACTTGGCAAACTGCTTCCTTTCAATTAAACCACCCTTTACCATTATGCCTTTTACGTTCTTATCAGGTAGAGTAACCATAGCATCTAATTTGTTGATCAGCCTCAGAAGGGTTTTTGCCATATGTCTCTAGGTCTTTACATTCGAGAGGGTGAATTTTTTCATCTATGTGTTGAATTCTCTCTCTAGGTATACCAATCGTCTCAGGTGGAGTGCCTGACATGCAGGTAGACTTGTCCGTGGTGTGATGTGTACTAAGATACCCACCTCTTTCATAGTTATATATACAGAGTGGTCGGAAATTCCCGTTACAAACTTCTAGGACTTGTAGAGGGAAGTGAGTACGTGATGTTTTGAACCGGAACACATGCGCGGAAACGTACCGTTTTCGTGCTATAGCCGTTTGAAAAAATGTTTGCTAGGTAGGTTTGCAACAGGATAGCCCTAGTGATGGGTGCTTACGTCAGATCGGCTGATGTCATTTGACATCCTATCCTGCCTCACTGACCTGGATGAGCCTCATTCACGCGTCTGTCAGTGTTGGAGCAACATGTTTGAGTACAAGTTTGCAGAAAACCCAGACATGATCTTACTGAATGGCGAGGCTCACGGCAATGGAAGAGCTGCTCGTCCCCTTTATCAAGATAGTTCTTCACAACTTCAGACTACATCACGTACCCTTTCCGCCACAATCACGCAGCGGTTTCGAGAAAGAGTATCTTCACCAACAGCAGGCGTGACTACGTCGCTCCGCCGGCCGCGGTGGCCGAGCGGTTCTAGGCGCTTCAGTCGGGAACCGCGCGACTGCTACGGTCGCAGGTTCGAATCCTGCCTCGGGCATGGATGTGTGTGATGTCCTTAGGTTAGTTAGGTTTAAGTAGTTCTAAGTTCTAGGGGACTCATGACCCCAGATGTTAAGTCCAATAGTGCTCACAGTCATTTGAACCATTTTTGTGGTGCTCCAGGGAGGCCCCACAAGCCCGAACTATAAGAAGCGTTAGTGCATCACGTTGATGAGAACCAGTCAACCAGTACACGAGTAGTCTCATTGTGTATTAATGAGTGGAACTGTAAAACGAGTGATTTACTGGGTCACACTCTGTCAACTACTTGTAAAAATGGTCGCATTAGCAACACGTTTTCAAATGGTTGTAGCACGGAAATGAAACGTTTCTGAACATGGGTTCCGGTTCAAAATATTATGTACTCACTCCCCACTACAAGTCCTAGATGTTTATAACGGAAATTTCCGACCACCCTGTATATGTATTTATAAACTCCTGGAAGTTATGGCTATACCAACTGTCATTCAGTTTTCGTGTTTTTTCAATAACAAGAAACGCATACTGTGTTTGTTTCCAGAAATCTCCATATATCTTTACAAATTCACTTAGTGAGTTATCAGTTCCTACATGCACTTTGTAAATGTGCTTTAAATTCATATTGTTTTGTGTGTGTGCTGCAATGAGGTTTGCACTATCCCTCACTGACTGAAATAAAATACATCAACACCAATATGACGACCAAAACAGAAATATCGTAGTATTTGATCCTGGTTTTCCACGGTAACATCATCAAATATGAACATGATGTTTGGTTTTTCTTCTTCTGGTGGAGGGCTTTCACTACTTTGACTGAATGTCGTGTATGTTACACCATCGATATCTTGTTGTATCTTTGGAAGCAACTGGTACTTGGGTTTAAACAGAGTTCTTGAAAATTGGACTCCACCGGGTGTATTAACAATGACATGAGATCATTTTGTCTTGCTGCAAATGGATGGACCTACAGTTATCGCTCGTATATCACCAGGAAGGAAAATCCCTTTCTTCTTCTTTTTCTTATTCTTCTTCTTGTCTTCTTCCGCACGGGACCAATCGCTTACAACGACGTTCTGATGGTTCACCCAGCTTGCCATGATGCCAACTACATCAGGTTTTGGTGCGTCATGTGTGAGACGCCCAACTTAACTCGCAGGACAGGACAGGTGGCTTCAATTCTGGAAAGGGGCCAAAATAAGGGGCTATCAGTTACACTCGAACATACAAATTTATTATTTGATCAAACATTACAAGAGCCCAAAAAAAATTTTTTTAAACACACAGCTTTCATCGTTGGGGCTTAATTACCGGCTGAAAGCCACTTTAATTTTAAAAACGGCTGAAGGCCAATAACAAAACGCAAGCATAATCAGAAATTTAAAAACGCAAGCCTTATCTTAAAACAGTTCTTTAGTTAGGCTGAAGGCCCAAGAAATCAGACACTTCAAGAGCAAACCATTTAAATTACAATCTGCTGGAGGCCCAACACTTAAAATTCAACAACATTAAAATTTTTAAAATGTCAAAATCCTCACGTGAAACGCTTCTTTGAACTAGGCTGAAGGCCTTAAGAGCAGAACAACTCAAATTCAAAACTGACCGTAGGCCAAACACTTAAAATTCAACAACATTAAAACATTTAAAATGCCAAAGGTCTTACGTGGAACAGTTCTTTAAATTAGGCTGAAGGCCTAAAGAATCTTACACGTTAAGGGCAAAACAACTTTAATTTTTAAAAAAATCGGCTAGAAGCCATACAAGTACAAACAACAAGGAGAAATAGAAAAAAAGGCAGTACACCCAAGGGCGCTCAGATGTTCGAGGGTCGGCCTGGAATTCAAACACTAACGCTCGCTTAGGTGGGACAGGCAGTCGGGCCAACCATTAACGATCCGACGACAACCCAACCGACAGACAGTCAACGGACACACCGACAAGATAACTTCCACTTCACCCGACCAGGGCACAACAGAGAGTTTAACGGAACAACGTAGAAGATATCGGCGCCCACAACCAATCATACATGGAGCTATCAAACTACACACCGTGCTGGACAACAACAACACGATGAGGAAACTGCACTGCCTGAAATTTACGTCGACGACCAGGGCAGGTAACCGGAACGTTGACGGCCACAAGGCATAAGATTACGCTGCTGCACTTCAATTCAGAGAGCCAAATACAGTGATACTCCACTGGAAGGATGCTAGAATTTTCCAACTTGAAAACGACACAATGTGAACAGTCTTGACTTTCTGGTAGATTAAATCAAACCTCATCTTTCGTGTCCAGGTCTGTGAGCCACGGACCTCGTAGCAATGGGTACCCCCACACACACTCCAACGCCGCGTACAGACCACAAGTGTCCCCGGCCAAACTACATTCCGTGAAGAATTCCTCGCTGCTCCACGCCAACCGGCCGACTGCCCAGGCGAGGAAACGGTGAAAGGACCCAATATACGTCGGCCGATGAGACGACCAACCAACAGTCGTCCCACTCCAGCCTCCCTCCATCGGACAGTTCATGCGTTTCGCCAACGGTCGGCGAGCACTGGCTGTCGGCGCCTCACCGGCGCTCCGTCCCCGACTTCACTGTTGCTGCATCGCGACTGCGCTGCTGGTCTGTCGCCAACTGACCGCCAGACACACGTCGACCTGGAAAGACTGTCGGTCGCTCCAGAGATGGTACGTCAGTGCACTTATCGATACGCGCTGCTGCTGCCGCTTATGGGCAAGTAAGGCAGGAAGTTAGAAACGGCAGTAAAAGGAATAAGAAAACGAGGCGGCAGTATGGAAGACGACAAACCATAAATGGGATAAACGCGAGCCGTGCACAGCACAATGGGTTCTTGTAGAAAAGCACTTATAATATGTTGCTACTATAGCACAATCAGCACCTTCCCCACTCAGCTACAAAGGGTACATTATAGTGAGAAAAACAAAAGGTTTATGATAATATATGTAACATATTTCATTTACGCTGCAACAATTGTACATAGGATGCAGTACATCAGGGAAGTCCACTGGTTCTTTCTTCACACCAGTATAGTATTTAGCAAATAACAGTTTCTTGGATGCATCTGATGGGGATCCCTCTAGCTTCTTCTTTTATCTTGTGTTTACAGTGTTCTAAAATTTCGACATGACAACTGTACATACGGAGATAGTTCACAATGTCTATATGCACTTTGAACATAAGGCAAAGCCAGCCGCTACGGCCGAGCGGTTCTAGGCGCTTTAGTCCAGAACCACGCTGCTGCTACGGTCACAGGTTCGAATACTGCCTTGGGCATGGATGTCTATGATGTCCTTAGGTTAGTTAGGTTTAAGTAGTTCTAAGTCTAGGGGACTGATGACCTCAGATGTTAAGTCACATAGTGCTTAGAGCCATTTGAACCAACATAAGGCAATCATCTGTCCAGTCTTTCCACCACAATGGATAGCACCATCCATAGTCCAAACAAATTTATAATGGTACAGTGATGAAAATAAATGGACCATCCACCTGATCTCAGCATGAGTGCAGTGCTGTCATACAGGGATGTTACAGATAGGTCCGGCTGTCATAGCAAATGTCCTGGGGAAGCTGGGATGGATCTCCTCTGCTGATCGATACAGGGTTCTGCATTATACAGTTCACCCCATTCTGACTCCGTGAACATCACTTTAACACCCCTCAGTGCATTTTAAATCTGTAAGACAACATCCCAGTCACTGTCTGCTGATGCTTCTACATCAATATTTAAGCGTTTTGAGGCACTGTATGTTACATTATAACTTGAACTGAGTAGCTTTAAGCACAAGGAGGAATTTGCATCTCATCCACCACATTTATACCCTGTCCTTGCAGTAACACCAGAATGTTATGGGATAGCATGTGTGCTGGAGACCAGTATTGACCTGCACCATGTGGGGTAGATCCACCAGCTCACTTCTTTAGAAATTCAGGGACTGAACCATCAGAACTTTGTTGTAAGCGACTGGTCCCGTGTGGTAGAAGACAAGAAGAAGAGGAAAGGGGTTTTTCTTCCTAGTAATATACGAGTGATAACTGTGGGTCCATCCAGTTGCAGCAAGACAAATGTTCTCATATCGCTGTTAATACACCCAGCAGAGTTTGATTATCAAGAGTGGGATGGAGAAGAGTAACTCGTGGTCCTGCTCAAACATGATAACCAGGTGTGCTACAGTATCCAACAGTGCTGCAGATCCTGAGAGACCTGATGTCGCTGAAGGCCCTAACGAGCTGCTGGCTGCTCTTGCTGCTGCTGGTCTGGACATCGCAGAGCCCACTTCAGATTCTGACAACCTGGTGGGTGCTGCTGCTGGTTGAAATATGCAGGTCCCCCTGAAAAAATATGTAGAAGAAATAATAAGCACCCACAAACAGAGACATGGAGTTGAACAGAGAACTGATATGCATGGTAATAGTAGCAAAGACTTTTAATAAGTACTTACTTATTCCACTTCTTCTGTGAGATGGAAGCAAACGAGGATCTCACCTGCTGCTGACGCTTCATGGGTACTACTACTTCACTGACTGACACTGGTGGACTTTCTGGGATTGGTGGTGAAGAACACACACACACATGCATCTCTTAGATATACTGATGGGGCATTTCATTTATAGCCTAAGCAGCCATCTGCACAAGTTGTGAAATGCATCTTCAATCCATCATGATGCATCATCATTATATGCTGAAAAGTATTCTTCTTACACTCATCCATAATCTTTTTTCTTTCCAATCATTGTGTGGTAGCTGTGGACGCAGTCTTCAGCTGCATACATACATGTAGTACACTTAGGAACATCCTCCCTGTGCAAAATGGTTCAAATGGCTCTGAGCACTATGGGACTCAACTTCTGAGGTCATTAGTCCCCTAGAACTTAGACCTAGTTAAACCTAACTAACCTAAGGACATCAGACACATCCATGCCCGAGGCAGGATTCGAACCTGCGACTGTAGCGGTCTCGCTGTTCCAGACTGCAGCGCCTAGAACCGCACGGCCACTTCGGCCGGCCTCCCTGTGCATCACCAGCATCTTCTCAATTGAACACATTCTGAACAAGGTGACTACACTGCAGCGGATGAGTGTCCCACCTCTCGTGGTTTGGAAGAACGACTGGATTTTTCATTAAAAGTCTATGTTTGCAGCATAAGCATCTATCAGCATGAGTTGTGAAATATAACTTCAGTCCATCCTGCTGCATCTTAAATATTTGATGAAACGTATTCTTATTCTTATACTCATCTAGTATCACCACTCTCCAGGCATTGTGCAGGGAGCTGTGGACACAGTCCTCAGCTGCATGATTACAACTAATATAGCTATTGAACTCTTTCTTGTCTGACACCAGCATCTCCATCACTAAACACATCACACATACAATAAAGTAAAGACTTATGTCCGTCCTATCTGGCATCTCAGCACAGACTGAATTTTCCTCATCAGTGGAGGAGGTGGGGGCAGCGTGGGAGGGGAGGAGTGGGGAGGGCCAACAGTGGTGTCTGATGGATATAGTGCACATTAGCTCAGTTGATCCCTGCACAATGAGGCAAACACAGATGTCTTTGAGTCTGGTTACTGGAGGTCACCCAATTAAGCTATAAATAGATAATTAGTAATCAATTAATTAGTAATACCCTGCCTTCCTCTCCAACTGAGAATTACCATTTCCCATCAAAAATAAATAAAATGACAACTTAACAAGTGTAACCAACATTTGCCTGTTGCCAGTACAATGGTTCAAAATACAATGCCATTAATTTTCGTTTTCCTCTATGGGATCGAAGTCAGTGGGAAAAGTATTTATGATTCTAGAGATTGCAAGTACCTGACCTGTGCTTCTGTTGTAGTAAGCATACACTGCCAGACCAGGGACTATCTTGTATATTGTTTGAGATGCTATACTACCAATACTTCTTATATGTGTGTTATGAAACTGGTTCTTTCTTTACTTTCCATGTGGAGTGATTCAATGTTACAGATGAAATCAGCATGACGTTAAACAGATTGGAAGATGGAAGTTCATCAGGTTCCTGGATTGCCTCATCATCTGGCTCTCATTTGAGATGTAGTCACTATATATTAATTATCACATCCATAAAAGAAGTTGCCACCATCAGACTCTACATATTTACCCTTTAATGTGACATATTTTTTCTCAATGATGCATGGCTTGGAGGAGACCTTCCTCTCCTGCAGCTGGACAGAGACCATTTCCCGCCATTTCCAGGGGTGGTGTCATAGGAGTGGTGGGTGTACGTGACATCATAGGGGTGGAGGGAGAGTTGAGGAGTTAGATTGGTGGAGGTACTCCAGTTTCCTATTTCCTACCATTTTCAGGGGTTAGAGGAAGGTTTGATGTCATAGAGGGATAGGAAGAACCCAGCCACCATTTGGAATAAATTAAATGTCCTCATACCCCCATTGCCAAACTACTTGTGTTTCGTCACAGGATCATATAGTCGCTGCGAGAGCGTTACAGAGATACAGAGATGCTCAACGAACTCCAGTGGCGACGTTACGAGAGAGGCGTTTTGTATCATGGAGATGATTACTATTGAAATTTCGAGAGAGGAATACCCGCCGGCCGGGGTGGCCGAGCGGTTCTAGGCGCTACAGTCTGGAACCGCGCAACCGCTGCGGTCGCAGTTTCGAATCCTGCCTAGGGCATGGATGTGTGTGGTGTACTTAGGTTAGTTAGGTTTAAGTAGTTCTAAGTTCTAGGGGACTGATAACCTCAGAAGTTAAGTCCCATAGTGCTCAGAGCCATTTGAACCATTTTGAATACCTAGGAAGACTTGGACAACATGTTACTTTTACTCACATAAATCTCGTGAAATGACCACCACGAGAAAATTAGGGAAATTGGGGCTATTACAGAGACTTACCAGCGATAGTTATTCCAATGCACGATTTGCGGGTGGAACTGATAGGGAGGGATCAGCTAGAAGTACCAGAAGCATCCTCCAACACACACCGTAGTTGGATTGCAGAAAATGATGTAGACGTAGAAAAGGTGATTTTCGAGGTGGAGCATATTTTTAACAGCTAAAATACTGACTTATGCAACTAAGGTCTCATCGAAGCCGTCCATCGTTCAGAAAAAATATGCCATATTGCAGGGTAATTATGTAATGTTTGATGGTTGCATCTTCTTTTTTGTATGTGATAATTAAACATCGTGACTAGGTATATCTTAAACGAGAGCCAGACGGAGAGGCAATCTAGGAACCTGACGAATTTCCACCTTCCAATCTGTTTCACTGCTTGCTGATTTCATATAATACATTGAAACGCACCATATGCAAAGTAACGAAAGAACTAGTTACATGACATACAGATAATGAAGACAGCAATATGAAGTATAGGTACTGGGAGGGTAGCGTCTCAAAGAATATTTAAAACAAGATAGTCTCTGGTCTGTCAGTGTGTGCTTACTACAACAGAGACGCAGCTCGGGTACTTCTAATCTCTTGAATCGTAAATACTTTTCCCACTGGCTTCGATCCCATAGAGGAAGACGAGATTTCATGGCAATATGCGAATGTCAGTTACGCTTGTTAAGCTGTCATTTTGTGTCCGGAGTTTAAAAGCAATAAAAAACGCACTGCCTGAGAAAAGAAGTGAAGCTTGCAAGGGGGACGAAAAAACGAAATGAAACTCCCTTGGTTGAGAGTGTACATGATGTTATTTCAGTGACTACAATATCGATTCAGTTGTACAAAGAGCTTAGTAGCATGAGCCCACTCATAAGTATGACAATGCAACATTTCTGGCCTGCATGCAAGCACTGATTTGGTTGAGAACGGTGTCATGAAGCCGTTTTATCCTTTCCTGAGGCAAGATGGCGTGAAATTGTTGTAACCCGTCCTTGATACCCTCAATACTAGCTCTGGGATGCAGCTGACGTCTGGAGCTGGTCCCACACATGTTCTGTTGGGGGCATATCTAGGGATCTCTTGGTATTTCAGTATAACGCAGATAATTCGTAGATACACTTGTGACGTGTGGACGATAATTGTCCAGTGGAAAAGGAGTTCCCTCAATCACTATATCAGTGACAAGAAGTCATATCTGATGGCTGCCAGCTCAATGACGCCAGGAGTAACAGCGCTGTGCCTCTTCAAAACAATTTAAAAATAGGTTCTCGCCGATGATGGTCACCCGGGGTAGTGCAGAACAGCGATTCATTGCGACTCCATTCATTAGCAGTGCATACGTCCAGGTCACAGAACCATTCCTAACGCAGCCCTTTGTGTCGTAGTGTTAATGGTAGCCTAGGCTTACAACGGTAATTCCCACTGCAGTCCAACTGCAGGTAATCTTTGACCTATGCTCAAGGGAGTTGCAGGAAGTCCATTACCTGTCTCGAAGGCCATGCGCAGAAGTGAATTGGTTTAAAATGTGCTTGGTACACAATAAGGCGATCTTACACTGAAGTGGTCGATCGGAATATCGACGAACAGTATGCCAGCCCTCGCGAGCTCCCTGCTGTCCAGCATCGAGCCAGTATCACATCTGAATGCCCCATAAATCTCGATATCGCATGATTCGACCATCGGACCAAATGTAGACCTACTGTGAGGTCCCATTCATACTGTCTGAGGTTCTGATAATGCTGTTCCAAACGAGTGCGTGGCTTCTCCGCGTCCTTCAGAGTGATCAGTCAACATATGACACTGTTCACGTCCGTTGTGTACTCTACCAGGCCAAGTAACAACATTAAACCCGATGTACACTAATGCACTCTGGTGGCCGTTCCGTCACCGAGAATTGCTACTCTAATTTCAAACCCGTCTGTGGGGTGTACGTGCACAAAGTTGCATGGACATCTTCTCGATGTTTCATTTTTTATTTTTTTTTGTCAGGTAGTGTACTACAAGGGACAGTCGAATTAAAATGAGACAGATGGAAATAAGTAAGTACAGTGTTTGTTACGGTGTTTCAAAAGTGAATTTCGTATCTGTTAATACATTTATCGCACAGTGAGACAATACGGTCGATGCCATCACGGAAAAATGTTCGCGATTGGCTACGAAACCATTAGTGTACCCAGGCAAGCACCTCTTCGTCCGAAGCAAATCGACGACCACGAACGTCTTTTTTCAGGGCTCCAAAAGTATGGAAATCGCATGGGGAGTGATTGGAACTGTATGAACGATGTGTAAGGGCTTCCCAGCGGAACTTCTGCAGCGCAGTCGAAACAACGTTGGCAACATGTGGGCACGCCCAAACCGCAGAAGTTTCGCTTAGAAAACCTCACACATACTCCATACAGTCCCGATCTCTCACTATGCGACTTCCCTACTGTTGGAGCCCTGAAGAAAGACATCCGTGGCCGTCAGTTTGCTTCAGACGAAGAGGTGCACGCCTGGATACAATCAGGGTTGGGTAAGCAACACAAAACATTTTTCCATAAAGGCATTAACTGTGTTGTCTCCCAGCATGATAAATGCATTGACAGTCATGATTACTTTCGAAATAATAAACAGTATATTTACTTTTTTCCGTCTGTCACGTTTTAATCTGACTGTCCCTTATAATGTGATTACCATTACAAGAAGCTCTGGTCTTATTATTTCATTAACCGTGACGCTTTTACTAATGGATGTTTATGTTTCACTATAGTACTTTTTTAATGAAGCTGCAGACCAGATGAATAAAGAGAGAAACTCATTCTAGTACGCTATTTCTTTTTAAATAAATCGTAACCTTGACTGACAGACTTTCAGTAACTTACATTTCTGTAAGCGTACGATTTATTTTGACTTTTATTTTCTCTAAACTGAGATTTTCACGATTCTAATTAATTACTTACTCAATGGTATCACAGAGAAATAATTAGCACTATTATAATAGGATGTCCGCTATCGAAAGTGGGTACTTGGTGACGTATGCAGGAAGGCTAGAACATCGCTGTTTTGTTGCTGCTGTATGTATTACAGCACCGCTGTGTGATGAACCACAACTACAACCACATATCATGCAGGCACTTTACGTGTCGTGAAACGCAACTTAATCCCGAGTAGAATTGGTGCGGCTCCAGCTGCAGCGGGAAAATTCTCTCCTTGCTCGCGTGCTCTCATATTTTTTTCTTTCTTTTCTTATTTTTAACGCCCTCGCGAAGCGGTGGTCAAGAAGGCGCGGCAGAACCGCCTAAGGCCTCTACCGGAATGGGAAAAGTTGCCGTCTCCCACTTTCGCCCCACCGCCCCCGCGAGGACGGCAGCCACGCACACACACACACACACACACACACACACACACACACACACACACACGCCCCCAGCCTCCACTTCATTACGCGCCCAGGCCCGGCTTAGCCTAATGGAAATGGATAGCCTTAGTGATATCTAAATCATGTGCGCGCAAACCCCGCAGGCCGGCGCCGCCGATTTATGTGGAATCACGGCACAGTGCAGGCGGCGGCGTCGGTTCCCGGGGGCGGCGGGGGCGGTGCGCAGCTTAACCAGAACATGTGTAGTGGCGCCGCAATCTGGTGCCGGGCGTGCGGGACGCGTCTCGGCGGGCTTCCCCGCGCTCTGTGCATGTGCGAACCTGCCGCCGCTTCGCGAGATCACTTGCTTAGTGATTCGATGACAAACGACTGTACGCAGGTGCTTTCTAATGGTCTGCTAGGACCCTTTGGCTCTTCCACCTCCACTATCCGTAATGCGCACAGTATTTTTTGTGACACAGAAGTTAACGCCTTTGACAAGTTGATTTACCAGTTCAGATACTGCCTCTGGTACATCGTACTTCAGTCCTGCATAACAGCACGACAATGCCAGATATGGAGTATATGCCTTTATGACGACCTGCATATTGTAGTGTCCCAACCAGACAGGACGAATCCAGACTACCACTTCATCTACGTGGACATGCACCCCATCTCTCTCTCATCCTCTACCACCTAATTAAATCCATTCCCTTCCTAGCAATTCCTGGAAAGCCTCCATAAGTGTCCTGGCTCCAGTGATGTCAACGTTATTACCTTGCTTGTAACTTTAATTACACTACTGGCCATTAAAGTTGCTACACCAACAAGAAATGCAGATGATAAACGGGTATTCATTGGACAAATATATTATACAAGAACTGACATGTGATTATATTTTCACGCAATTTGGGTGCATAGATCCTGAGAAATGAGCACCCAGAACAACCATCTCTGGCCGTAATAACGGCCTTGATACGCCTGGACATTGAGTCTCGTGTACAGGTACAGCTGCCCATGCAGCTTCAACACGATATCACAATTCATCAACAGTAGTGACTGACGTATTGTGACGAGCCAGTTGCTCGGCCACCATTGACCAGACGTTTTCAATTGAGAGATCTGGAGAATGTGCTGGCCAGGGCAGCAGTCGAACATTTTCTGTATCCAGAAAGGCCCGTACAGGACCTGCAACATGCGGTCGTGCATTACCCTGTTGAAATTTAGGGTTTCGCAGGGATCGAATGAAAGGTAGAGCCCCGGGTCGTAACACATCTGAAATGTAACGTCCACTGTTCAAAGTGCCGTCAATGTGAACAAGAGGTGACCGAGACGTGTAACCAATGGCACCCCATACCATCACGCCGGGTGATACGCCAGTATGGCGATGACTAATACACGCTTCCAATGTGTGTTCACCGCGATGTCGCCAAACACGGATACGACCATCATGATGCTGTAAACATAATCTGGATTCATCCGAAAAAATGACGTTTTGCCATTCATGTATCCAGGTTCGTCGTTGAGTACACCATCGCACGCGCTCCTGTCTGTGATGCAGCGTCAAGGGTAACCGCAGCCATGGTCTCCGAGCTGATAGTCCATGCTGCTGCAAACGTCGTCGAACTGTTCGTGCAGATGGTTGTTGTCTTGCAAACGTCCCCATTTGTTGACTCAGGGATCGAGACGTTGCTGCACGATCCGTTACAGCCATGCGGATAAGATGCCTGTCATCTCGACTGCTAGTGGTACGAGGCCGTTGGGATCCAGCACGGCGTTCCGTATTACCACCCTGAACCCACCGATTCTATTCTGCTAACAGTCATTAGATCTCGACCAACGCGAGCAGCAATGTCGCGATACGATAAACCGCAGTCGCGATTGGCTACAGTCCGTCCTTTGTCAAAGTCTGAAACGTGATGGTACGCATTTCTCCTCCTTACACGAGGCATCACAACAACGTTTCACCAAGCAACGCCGGTCAACTGCTGTTTGTGTATGAGAAATCGGTTGGAAACTTCCGTCATTTCAGCACGTTGTAGGTGTCGCCACCGGCGCCAACCTTGTGTGAATGCTCTGGAAAGATAATCATTTGCATATCACAGCATCGTTTTCCTGTCGGTTAAATTTCGCGTCTGTAGTACTTCATCTTCACGGTGTAGCAATTTTAATGGCCAGTAGTGTATTTACTGTTATTTTTTTATTATTTAGCGTATGGCAAAACGACAAACATGTGACACATGTAAAACAGGAATAGTATGTATATGCTGTTCGTTGGTAAGCACTTCAATTGAGAAGGGATGAACCGATCTGGATAATTTTTTTTTTTAGTAAGAATGAAATAATAAGAACAGAGCTTCTCGTAATACTAATCAGATTATAATGCACAGTCTAATGAGAACGTGACAGACGGAAAAAAGTAAATAAAGTATTTACTATTTAGAAAGTAGTCATCATGACTGTTAATACATTTATCCTGCTGCGAGATAACATGTTTGTTGAATATATTAAACTGAAGCAAATGAAAATTTGGAGGAAAATCTGAAAAAACGCATTCCAGCATAAAGTAAAGCCAAACTGCATTTTTAATCTTTTGTATTGTATCGCGATCTGCCCAACAAATGTAGTTACTTTATTTCCATTCCAGTTGCAATTTATTTCGTTACTATGCGAGCAGAGGTCGTTTGACAGCTGACTGTGAAATTTCGACGTTTTATCTCAACCACATTTATAAATTTTTATATGAAATAGTTATACAGTAACAACAAAGCGACTCAATTGCCCATTTTCACTTGAACTGTGATTATTCTAATCGCACATTGTGCAGCAATCGACACAGCTGACCGGAATTGTAGCAATTTAATCGCACTGCAACCCCACCTATACGACGGATCAATTTAGCTGACACAACACGCAATGCTAGAAACCAAACGAATTTACAGTCTGATGAACCGAAGAGCTTTCTTTATGTATATGCCAGACAACAAAACAAAAAATGTCGTTTATCATAAAGCACTGCAATGAACGAAATGATGATGTCACAGCAAACCGGTCGAAACAAAGTATTCCTTTGCTTTGCTTGTTTACTTTTGAACATCTATATTTCAATCGAAATCGAAATATAAATAAAACACTTTCAAATTTGTCGTGATTTCAAATTTAATGGTATAAAATAAATAATATGGTTGACACGAAAGTCGGACTTAATTCAGCTGAGGCTTAAATTTTGGAACAAAACCGCATGCTTCCAAGACGATCACATTCCAGCACATCACATATTTCCAGCTTATCATCGTCGTAATGGTGGCAGAATTCACCTCACGTAAAATTTCCCATTGGCGTACTCCTCCTCAAACTTAGTACCCACGATCACAATCGCTAAGAGACACAAGGATGACCCAAAATACGTTCTTTTCTTATTTTCGCTTCGTTTACATATTTCAAATAGCTTTTCATAAAACGATCGTAAACAAATTTATTTAAATTTGGACAGTGCAACGTGTGTCGAGTCGTCTAGTAAGATATAAAACATAATGTACGAAAAGAACAAAAAAGAGTACAAAGCTATAGTAAGAGAAAATTTAGACACGTCATTAATTTCACAGTTTCCAGGAAGCTAAGCCATGCGTGAAGTACTGCAGTCGCCTTTAAATCTTCCTACTGGGCATTCGAAAATATGTACTACTACTTGCTCCGTTGTTCGAAAATTATATTCAGGGCTGTGTGCGATCCTCCATTTATAAAGTGATGTTTTGTATCTTATATGCCTGGGTCTGATGCTCCTGAGGAGGTTCCAGATTTCTCTTTACACCTGCATGTCTTTAGGTTTTGTCGTTGGATCAATCTGACTCTCCAGCCTTTGTTCAACATTTTCTAATTAGACCTCCAGCGCTCTTCTAAATAGCAAGGATCAGGTTGGAGAATCATGCTGCGACCCTAAACTGGCTATTTGGATTTAAACCAGGTATTTGGCAGGTGATGATGATTTTCATTGACTGGGGAGTTCCTAGAAACCGATCCACTGCATAACGTACAGCATTCTCAGTTCATGTTTGCTGCATTTGAGTTCTGCCCGTGTACATTACAGAACACGCGAAGCCAGGGAACTAGTTTTAGTTTTAGCGAGCCAGGATCAGTGTCATTGTACTGTTATGTTGAGCATGAACCTTGCTGACATAAATGCTTCTAGTCTAACCTGTATTCGGCAACATAACACACAATCGATTGAGAGGCTGTATGTAAATTGTTTGGTTGTGTTCCCTAACTTTGTCAAATCAGCTTTGTGATAATTTTGTTTCCGTTTTCAACTTTTTCTCGTGTCATTTCAAGATGTCTCCCAAATTTCAGAGAACGATCAAGTGTTACGCCTAGACAGTCCACAGCTCGTGGTTTACTGGCGAGCGTTGCTGCCTCTGGATCACGGGGTCCCGGCTTCGATTCCAGGCTGTGTTTGAGTTTTTCTCTGCCCAGGGATTGGATGTTTGTCTTGTCCTCATCATTTCATCATCATAATTCGTGACAGTGGCTAGCTTGGATTGAGTAAAAAAATTGTACTGTGTAAGAATTGGGACTTTGTACGGGAGTTGATGACAGCGCAGTTCAGCGTCCCACAAAGCAAACATCATCTTCATTTCGCCTAGATATTTAGAATGCGGGTTGTGTGCTCTAAATCTGTTCTGCAGAAACTGATATTAAGTTTTATGTTGGCGACCTTGTTACTTGGAAAACGTATACCTCTGATTATTCGGCTTGAGACTAAGTCTGCACTGTTTACGATATCTAAACGTTCTGAGACGGTTCTTTCCTCAAAGGATTTACGTCGTGTTGCTCGAGCAATATATACTAAAACATTTTGTTTTATCTTCTGAGAGGATTTCTTCTCCTTTTTTTTGAAAGATTCTCTTTCTTGCTAGGACAATATCAACTGCCCCGCAAAAGTTTTTATTTTACTTTTTAACTTTACTGATTTCTTTTCATTTAAGATTTTATTTCTGTAGCTTCACTTGTTAAGAAGAAGATGGTTCAAATGGCTCTGAGCACTATGGGACTCAACTGCTGAGGTCATTAGTCTCCTAGAACTTAGAACTAGTTAAACCTAACTAACCTAAGGACATCACAAACATCCATGCCCGAGGCAGGATTCGAACCTGCGACCGTAGCGGCCTTGCGGTTCCAGACTGCAGCGCCTTTAACCGCACGGCCACTTCGGCCGGCTTAAGAAGAAGAAATAAATATTAGTGTAGTCCCCACCTTGTATGTTGTTCTAGGATACTAGTTTATCATATTGTTATTGCATTCTGACTGTTACATTAATGATTATGCAAAACTAATTAGGTCCTGTCTTTACCTCTTCTGTATTTTTTTTTACCTATTCTGTGAATATCCTGATATTCTTTCTTTAATACTGTTCTTAAGGAAGAAGAGAGAAAAATGCGTGCGTGGTTGTCTCATGTTTTATTAGCCAAAGAAACTGGTACACTTGCCTAATACCGTGTAGGGTCCCGGCGAGCACGCAGAAGTGCCTCAACACAAATGTGACATGGATTCGACTGATGTCTGAAGTAGTACTGGAGGGAACTGACACCGTGAATCCTGCAGGGTTGTCCATAAATCTGTAAGAGTACAAGGGCGTGAAGATCTCTTCTGAACAGTTCATTGCAAGGCATTCCAAGATATGCTCAACAATGTTCATATCTGGGGAATGTAGTGCCCAAGTCCGTCGGAACACATAATGGAGATGAATCGACGCATGTGACCAGACATGCTTACGCATGTGTCACCTGCCAGAGTCGTAAATAGACGTATCAGCGATCCCATATCACTCTAACTGCACACGCCCCACACCATTACAGAGCCTCTACCAGCTTGAACAGTGCTGACATGCAGTGTCCATGGATTCATGATGTTGTCTCCATATCTGTACACGTCCATCTGCTCGATACAATTTGAAACGAGACTCGATCGACCAGGCAACATGTTTCCAGCCATCAACAGTCCAGTGTCGGTATTGACGGGTCCATGCAAGGCATTAAGCTTTGTGTCGTGCAGTCCTCAAGGGTACATGAGGGGGCCTTGGGTTCCGAAAGCCGACATCGGTGATGTGTCGATCATTGCTTCGCACACTGACACTTGTTGAAGGCCCAGCACTGAAATCTGCAGCAATTTGCCGAAGGGTTGCACTTCTGTCACGATGAACGATTGTTTTCAGTGATATTCACGGTACAATCGTGAAACGATCATATGGGGAAATTCCCACTTCATAGGTACTTCGGAGATGCTGTGTGCCATCGCTCGTGCGCCGACTGTAACGCTACGTTCAAACTCACTTAAATCTTGATAACCTTCTATTGTGGCAGCAGTAACCGATCTAAGAACTGCACCAGACACTTGTTGTCTTATATAGGTGTTTCCGACGACAGGGTCGTATTCTGCCTGTTTACATATTTCTGTATTTGAATAGGCGTGCCTATACTAGTTTCTTTGGCGCTTTGTTTCAATAAGAGTTGATATTGGTATTAAAAACCAAAACCCAAATTTTTTTAATATTATCCACAGATTCTTTCTTGCCTGCAGTTGTTAATAAGGGAGAAACACAGGTGAGCCAAAACATGACGACTACTTGCTTAACAGCGTGTTGGTGTATCCTGGCGAAGTAAGACGGCAGTGATTCTGCAGGGCATGGATTCAACAAATCATTGGTACATTTCTGGAGGCACTGTCATCAGATGTCTACGTAGAGGTCAAACACTTATCAAATATGTGCCATTAATACTGAGTCGATTTCTTACTCATTCCACGAGAACGGACACAGTTGGGCCTGTTGTCAGCTGTGAATTGCATCCATGATACGACAAACGTGAATGAATGTTGCCATAAACCATTTCGGGCGGTAGCAGGGTGAGGTACGTGGCACACTGCTCATGTCCCTACAGGAGGAACTGAGCGGGGTCGACTGCAGTGATAAGCATAGCACATACAGGTTCTTTCAAACTGTTCTGAACTATGGAGTGTTTCCTTCAAAATAGAACCACAGGGGCATTGAATAAGTAATATTGAATAGGACGGATAAAATCATGACGACCAGGCCTCTGAAAAGAACAAATAATCGGAAAATAAACTAAGAGTTACCACATGGAGACTTAGCATCATGGAATAACAAAGAGCAGGAAATTATTATAGAAACGGCAGAGCATAAAATAGCATATGGGCAGTGGCTGAGGTAAAAAGAAAAGGAAAAGATTCAGTCGTAAGAGGACATCACACACTATTCTGCTGTGGTGTTGATAAACATTTACGAGCACATGCAGGAGTGGGGATCCTGATTCACAATAAATTTGGAGATAACATTATTGAAGTTATCTATGTCAAAGAAAGCTCACTCAAGATGAGAATCGTGAAAGATGATTCTAATCTTTACATACATTTCGTATGCGCTCCTGATGTGGGAAGACATGAACAAGAAAGAGAAATGTTTTGTAATAATCTTCAAGCTGTAATTGACACTATACCCAAAACAGGTAAAATCTTGCTCATGGGAGATCTCAATTAACGTGTTGGCGATTTTATTATTCCAGGCATTAACAAAAAATTAATGAAACAAGAATAAATGAAAGTGTAGAAGACCTGATTCATTTTTGCGCGTTGTACGAATTCTGTATTTGTGACACATACTTCGTTCATAAGCCGCAGCGTAAATATAGCTGGAGAATACAAGAGACCAGCGTTCGGTTATTGATTACATCATAATCATTCAAGTCAAATCCTATAACGTGAGAACGTTAACATCAGCGAATGTAGGACAATATTATGGTCTGGAGATGTGTAAACTGAACCTGAAACTTAGACAAAAAAAAAAAAAAAAAAAAAAAAAAAAAAAAAAAAAAAAAAAAAAAGAAACTGAGAGATTGACTGAAGAATTAATTACAATTGCAGTTACAGAGGAAGAGATTACTAAGGTGCAGCATCAGAGTATATTAAAGTAGAAAATCCCTAATAAACCACAGCTAGACGGACAGGATGTAGAAGCTAGATGTACTGCTGTCTGATCAAATATATAAGAGGCTGTACGAGAAGCTTTAGATATGAAAACGGTGAATGTGTTAGGGGGAAGTATTACATACAAAACATCATGATTCAACCAACATGTCAAAGAATTAGCTAATCAGAAGAAGGAGGAATACCTAAAATATAAAGTCAGTCAAAGTCAAGACTGTTACACTGAGTATAAGATCATTTGAAATAGGATGAACTCGGATATTCGGACAATAAAAGAGGATTATGGGGAACGATACACAAAAGAAATGGAACGAGACTTTTATGGATCAAAAAGGAAAGTATGGTGGATAATACAAAAGCAAAAGAAAGATAATAATGAACACATTCGCATACACAATGTAAGCAAAATTCAGTGGGAAAAGATTTTAAATTACAGTATAAGTACGTAGCAAAGTCGGAAGTTAAAACTAGCCTCCAAAGCACAAAAAATGACAACCAAATAGACTTTTCATTGGAGAAAATATACACTGCAATAAAAATAGGAAATCTCCAGTGTCAGAAGGCGTATATATTGAATTAATGAAATACGGGGATAGGCGTTATATCAAAACAGAATACCAAGGGAATGGAAAGGAAGTATTACAATTCCAGCATATGAAAGAGGAGATAAGCAATCATTAGATAGTTAGCGGGGGATACCACCATGAAACTGTTAACATCAGTGACTAGAGACAGAATGCAGTATTATACAAAATACAGGAAGGGTTCAGGAACAACAAGAGCACAATAGATACTAGTTTCGCTTTGAGGCAGATTCTGGAGATATCTGTAGAGTTTAATAACCAAGCTTGCCTGTGCTACGTTGACTTATCAAGACCCTTTGATGGGATTAGAGAAAAGGATATAATTCAAATTTTAATCAACAAGAGTATCCATGGGTTTAGTCAAAATCAGTGAAGATGTATACACAGGTAATAAAACGAGACTTAAAACACTCGAAGAATTGGAAGAATTGACAGACGAATTTATGTTAGATAAAGGAATTAGACAAAGAGACTCTTTAAGCCCACTCCTGTTCAACTTAGTAATGGGCCACATCACTGATGATGTAAGAAAGAATCCGTGCTATAAAATGGGAACTTAAATGGTAAATACTATTGTTATTCTGATGATGCTGTACTGATTGTAATAATGAGGACAATTTACAATAGGTACTTCAACAATATGATGAAACAGCTAAGCGATACAACATCGAAATTCCATTTAAAAAAACTAAGAGTATGGTAACATCAAAAGCATCTGTAAGAAGTAAACTTGAAGTAGATGGTGTGTCAGCTGAACAAGTGATGAACTTTAACCATCAAAAAATGGCTCTGAGCACTATGGGACGTAACAGCTGAGGTCATCAGTCCCCTAGAACTTAGAACTACTTAAACCTAACTAACCTAAGGACATCACACACATCCATGCCCGAGGCAGGATTCGAGCCTGCGACCGTAGGGGTCGCGCGGTTCCAGACTGAAGCGCCTAGAACCGCTCGGCCACTCCGGCCGGCTTTAATTATTTAGGAACTGTTATCACCAGCTGTAAAGACTTAACCATGGAAGTGAAACATCAAGTGACAAATATTGTAAGGATAGCCGGATGCTTAAAAGCAGTTTACGGAGAAATAAATTTACGACAACTGAATGGAAAAAAAATAAAACAATGATGCGTCCTGTTTTGTCATATGCAGCAGAAAAAGAGCAGAAACAAAAAAGATCAAAAAAGTTAACGGCAGTGGAGATGAGGGTACTAAGACAGATCCAAGGAGTAGCCATGTGGAACAAATGTGTCGATAAGGGAACAGCGTGGAATACAAAATATAAATAAATGGATGAAGACAGAAAAAATAAATTGGGAGGATTATGTGGAATCGGCGAACCTCGGAGTTCTTCTCCTTTCGACAAAAAGAGAATAGAAGCTTTAGAAATGTGGTGCTACAGAAGGATGCTGAAGATTAGATGGGTAGATCATATAACTAATGAGGAGGTATTGAATAGAATTGGGGAGAAGATAAATCTGCGGCACAACTTGACTAGAAGAAGGGATAGGTTGGTAGGAGATGTTCTGAGGCATCAAGGGCTCACCAACTTAGTATTGGAGGGCAGCGCGGAGGGTAAAAATCGTAGAGGGAGACCAGGAGATCAATACACTAAACAGATTCAGAAGGATGTAGGTTGCAAGAAGTACTGGGAGATGAAGAAGCTTGCACAGGATAGAGCAGCATGGAGAGCTGCATCAAACCAGTCTCTGGACTGAATACCACAACAACAATGTGGAATGGATTTACATTTCAAGAGGAAATTTGTAAACATGAACGACGGCAGGGGAAACGACCACCTGGACGACCAACCATTAGATGGTCCAGTACACCCACGGAGTGAGGCAGAGATAAAGGGCAACCCTAGCCAGCAGCAGAGGAAGAAGAAATTTTTTTCCGGCTAATTTCCGTTGAAAAAATACGGAATTTGTTGTGGGACATCGTGGAATATTTCTGCTCTGTCCCTATAGTTTCACGAAATTCCGATCGGTGGCGGCACTATATGTAGGCTTCAAATGACGTCTGTAAAAGATGTGCGTTACGAGCAGGGAGCTGTCAATGAGTTTGTTTTGGTGGGAAATCAAAGCATCGCAGATATTCGTAGCCGCTTGTGGAATGTCTACGGAGACCAGGCAGTGAACAAAAGCACGACGAATAGTCGGTAAGGCGTCGGTTATCAGGGCAAGGTCGCGCAGATCTGTCCTATCTCTCGCGTACCGGCCTGAAGTACACAGCTGTCACTCCTGCACTGTTGGAACATGCGGACACTCTCGTTAGAGGTGATCGACAGAACACTACTGCACAACTGAACGGCACTGCTGGTAGTGCTGACACACTCGTCTACCAGTTCGGGTACTCAAAGCTGTGTGCCGCTGGATTCCTCGCCACCTAACAGAAGACCATGAAGGTAAACGAAGGACCATCTGTGGGAAACTGCTTGCGCATTACGTGGCTGATCGTGACAATTTTTGTCGAGCATCGTCACAGGTGATGAAAAATGTGTTCGCCACATCGAACCTGAAACAAAACGGCAATCCATGGAGTGGTGTCACACCACCTCTCCTCAGAAGAGGAAGTTCAAAGCCGCAGCCTCAGAAGGTAAAGTCATGGCGACAGTCTCCTGGAACTCCGAAGGGGTTATTCTGTTTGCTGTCTACCTCATAAACGATCTACACGGAAATGTATTGTGCTACCTTCTGGAAACTGAAGAAACCACTTCAGCAAACGAACTTCTCCATGTCTATGACAGCGCAAGGCCTCACACAAGAGTACACATCCGAGAGGAGTTCACGAATATTCATTGGACTGTTCTTTGTCATCCACCCTACAGAATGGATCGCGCGTCTTCCTACTTCCATCAGTTTTGCCCAGTGAAAGACGCACTCCGTGGTAAGCAGTACGTGGATGATGAGGAGAATACTGATGCAGCAAGACGTTGGCTTCGACAACGACCAGTAGTGTGGTGCCATGTGGGAATACAGACACCCCAGTAAGGTGATACAATGCCGTCACATTGAACGGAGATTATTTCGAAAAGTAGGATTTTGAGCCAAAAGGGTGGGGAATAATATGGTGCATTTGAATGCTGAATAAAACCTACATGATTTCAGGGAAAAAATGTGCTGCATTACTTGTTGAACGCCCCTCGTATATTGCCGTGATATTCTACCAGTTCCCATTTCCTGAATCCATAATCAGTACAGACATGAAATCTGATCTCTGGTACACGCCAATGGATCAGATAAGTAGCTACATCCACGGAGGTAAGAACTATAAAAATTCTATCAGTAACAGTTACGAGCAGTTTGGTAAAGAATACCCAATTAGAGTGCGATTCTTCGTAGCTCATCTGCAACTCATATACATATATTAATACAATTCTGGCCATTAAAATTGCTACACCACGAAGATGACGTCCTACAGACGCGAAATTTAACCGGCAGGAAGAATATGCTGTGATATGCAAATGATTAGCTTTTCAGAGCATTCACACAAGATTGGCGCCGGTGGCGACACCTACAACGTGCTGACATGAGGAAAGTCTCCAACCGAATTCTCATACACAAACAGCGTTGCCTGGTGAAACGTTGTTGTGATACCTCGTGTAAGGAGGAGAAATGCGTACCATCACGTTTCCGACGTTGATAAAGGCCAGATTGTAGCCTATCGCGATTGCGGTAAATTGTATCGCGACAATGCTGCTCGCGTTGATCGAGATCCAATGACTGTTAGAAGAATATGGAATCGGTCGGTTCAGGAAGGTAATACGGAACGCCGTGCTGGATCCCAACGGCCTCGTATCACTAGCAGTCGAGATGACAGGTATCCGCATGGCTGTAACGGATCGTGCAGCCACGTCTCGATCCCTGAGTCAACACATGGGGTCTGAATCAGAGACTGAGACGGTTCTGCGACCGTGTGGGCTGCAGATTCCTCGACTTGCGCCACAGGGTGGTGGGGTTTCGGGTTCCGCTGTATAGGTCAGGAGTCGACTACACGCAACAAGCGGCTACACGGGTAGCAGGGATTGTGTGGCGTGGACTGGGCGGTTTTTTAGGTTAGATGGCCTCGGGCAAGTACAGAAATGGAAGCAGCCTCAAAGGGTGCGGGGCAAAGTCAGGGCATGCGAGGACAAAGCAACAATCGTTATTTTAATTGTAAACTGTCGAAGCTGCATTGGTAAAGTACCGGAACTTCAAGCGCTGATAGAAAGCATCGAAGCTGAAATCGTTATAGGTACAGAAAGCTGGCTGAAGCCAGAATAAATTCTGCCGAAATTTTTACAAAGGCACAGACGGTGTTTAGAAAGGATAGATTGCATGCAACCGGTGGTGGCGTGTTTGTCGCTGTTAGTAGTAGTTTATCGTGTAGTGAAGTAGAAGTGGATAGTTCCTGTGAATTATTATGGGTGGAGGTTACACTTAACAACTGAGCTAGGTTAATAGTTGGCTCCTTTTACCGACCTCCCGACTTAGCAGCATTAGTGGCAGAACAACTGAGAGAAAAATTTGGAATACATTTCACATAAATTTTCTCAGCATGTGGAGATTTCAATTTACCAGACATAGACTGGGACACTCAGATGTTTTGGACGGGTGGTAGGGACAGAGCATCGAGTGACATTATACTGAATGCACTATCCGAAAATTACCTCGAGCAATTAAACAGAGAACCGACTCGTGGAGATAACATCTTGGACCTACTGATAACAAACAGACCCGAAGTTTTCGACTCTGTAAGTGCAGAACAGGGAAGCAGTGATCATAAGGCCGTTGCAGCATCCCTGAATGTGGAAGTTAATAGGAGTATAAAAAAAGGGAGGAAGGTTTATCTGTTTAACAAGAGTAATAGAAGGCAGATTTCAGACTACCTAACAGATCAAAACCAAAATTTCTGTTCCGACACTGACAATGTTGAGTGTTTATGGAAAAAGTTCAAGGCAATCGTAAAATGGGTTTTAGACAGGTACGTGCCGAGTAAAACTGTGAGGGACGGCCGGCCGCGGTGGTCTCGCGGTTCTAGGCGCGCAGTCCGGAACCGCGCGACTGCTACGGTCGCAGGTTCGAATCCTGCCTCGGGCATGGATGTGTGTTATGTCCTTAGATTAGTTAGGTTTAAGTAGTTCTAAGTTCTAGGGGACTGATGACCACAGCTGTTAAGTCCCATAGTGCTCAGAGCCATTTGAACCATTTTTGTGAGGGACGGGAAAAACCCACCGTGGTTCAATAACAAAGTTAGGAAACTACTGCGAAAGCAAAGAGAGCTTCACTCCAAGTGTAAACGCAGCCAAAAGGTCTCAGACAAAAAGAAGCTAAACGATGTCAAAGTTAGCGTAAGGAGGGCTTTGCGTGAAGCGTTCAGTGAATTCGAAAGTAAAATTCTGTGTACCGACTTGACAGAAAGTCCTAGGAAGTTCTGGTCTTACGTTAAATCAGTAAGTGGCTCGAAACAACATATCCAGACACTCTGGGATGATGATGGCATTGAAACAGAGGCTGACACGCGTAAAGCTGAAATATTAAACACCTTTTTCCAAAGCTGTTTCACAGAGGAAGACCGCACTGCAGTTCCTTCTCTAAATCCTCGCACAAACGAAAAAATGGCTGACATCGAAATAAGTGTCCAAGTAATAGAAAAGCAATTGGAATCACTCAACAGAGGAAAGTCCACAGGACCTGACGGGATACCACTTCGATTCTACACAGAGTACGCGAAAGAACTTGCCCCCCTTCTAACAGCCGTGTACCGCAAGTCTGTAGACGAACGGAAGGTTCCAAATGATTGGAAAAGAGCACAGGTAGTCCCCGTCTTCAAGAAGGGTCGTCGAGCAGATGCGCAAAACTATAGACCTGTATCTCTGACGTCGATCTGTTGTAGAATTTTAGAACATGTTTTTTGCTCGCGTATCATGTCGTTTTTGGAAACACAGAATCTACTCTATAGGAATCAACATGGATTCCGGAAACAGCGATCGTGTGAGATCCAATTCGCTTTATTTGTTCATTAGACCCAGAAAATATTAGATACAGGCTCCCAGGTAGATGCTATTTTCCTTGACTTCCGGAAGGCGTTCGATACAGTTCCGCACTGTCGCCTGATAAACAAAGTAAGAGCCTACGGAATATCAGACCAGATGTGTCGCTGGATTGAAGAGTTTTTAGCAAACAGAACACAGCATGTTGTTATCAATGGAGAGACGTCTACAGACGTTAAAGTAACCTCTGGCGTGCCACAGGGGAGTGTTACGGGGCCGTTGCTTTTCACAATATATATAAATGACGTAGTAGATAGTGTCGGAAGTTCCATGCGGCTTTTCGCGGATGATGCTGTAGTATACAGAGAAGTTGAAGCATTAGAAAATTGTAGCGAAATGCAGGAAGATCTGCAGCGGATAGGCACTTGGTGCAGGGAGTGGCAACTGACCCTTAACGTAGACAAATGTATTACGAATACATAGAAAGAAGGATCCTTTATTGTATGATTATATGATAGCGGAACAAACACTGGTAGAAGTTACGTCTGTAAAATATCTGGGAGTATGCGTGCGGAACGATTTGAAGTGGAATGATCATATAAAATTAATTGTTGGTAAGGTGGGTACCAGGTCGAGATTCATTGTAGTCCATCAACAAAGGAGGTGGCTTACAAAACACTCGTTCGACCTATACTTGAGTATTGCTCATCAGTGTGGGATCCGTACCATATCGGGTTGACGGAGGAGATAGAGAAGATCCAAAGAAGAGCGGCGCGTTTCGTCACAGGGTTATTTGGTAACCGTGATAGTGTTACGGAGATGTTTAGCAAACTCAAGTGGCAGACTCTGCAAGAGAGGCGCTCTGCATCGCGGTGTAGCTTGCTCGCCAGGTTTCGAGAGGGTGCGTTTCTGGATGAGGTATCGAATATATTGCTTCCCCCTACTTATACTCCCGAGGAGATCACGAATGTAAAATTAGAGAGATTCGAGCGCGTACGGAGGCTTTCAGACAGTCGTTCTTCCCGCGAACCATACGCGACTGGAACAGAAAAGGGAGGTAATGACAGTGGGACCTAAAGTGCCCTCCGCCACACACCGTTGGATGGCTTGCGGAGCATAAATGTAGATTTAGATGTAGACGGTAGCAATACAACAATCATATGCACGAACAGTTCGACGACGTTTGCAGTAGCTCGGAGACCATGGCTGCTGTTGCCCTTGACGCTGCATCACAGACAGGAGCGCCTGCAATGGTGTACTCAACGACGAACCTGGGTGCACGAATGGCAAAACGTCATTTTTTCGGATGAATCCAGGTTCTGGTGTATCACCCGGTGTGATGGTATGGGGTGCCATTGATTACACATCTCGGTCACCTCTTGTTCGCATCGACGGAACTTTGAACAGTGGACGCTACATTTCAGATGTGTAACCACCTGTGGCTCTAACCTTCATTCGATCCCTGTGAAACCCTACATTTCAGCAGGATAATGCACGACCGCATGTTGCAGGTCCTGTACGTGCCTTTCTGGGTACAGAAAATGTTCGACTGCTGCCCTGGCCAGCACATTCTCCAGATCTCTCACCAATTGAAAACGTCTGGTCAATGGTGGCCGAGCAACTGGCTTGTCACAATACGCCAGTCACTACTATTGATGAACTGTGGTATCGTGTTCAAGCTGCATGGGCAGCTGTACCTGTACACGCCATCCAAGCTCCGTTTGACTCAATGCCCGGGCGTATCAAGGCCGTTATTAGGGCCAGAGGTGGTTGTTCTGGGTACTGATTTCTCTATCCAATGAATACCCGTTTATCATCTGCATTTCTTTTTGATGTAGCTATTCTAATGGCCAGTAGTTCAGTAATTATCAGGTAAATTAAAGGAGGAGTTAGTTTAAATACTGCTCACCTTACATTGCATTTTTTTAGTACTAATCTTGTTACGGAAAACAACGTCTCATACGCTTACAAGAACAGCACATCCTTCCGTGCTAGTGGTTGAAGGACGAAAGAAATTAATACTTTCTTTCTTTCTTCACGCAGTTAAAATCAAGAGTAAAATCATAACAAACTTGAATGAACCGCACTGCATCTCTGACGTCTTAGATATACGCTACGAGACCAGCGACACAGTTTACAGTCTTTCATAAAGCATCGTATTTCAAAAGAGTATATGTAGATGCTCTGAGAGGGTTCCTCCTGTGTCCTCAAAAGATTTACTTTGTAGTGCTAGAGAAATGTCGTCTATAAAGAAAATTTTTTTTATCCTTTAAGAGAGTTTCTTCTTTTTTTCGAGAGATTCATCGTCGATAGAGCGATATGACCTGCGTAGCCCATTTTTTTACTTTTTTCATTCTCGTACGTTTCCTTTTCCTTTTTATCAATTAATTTCTGTGGCTTAATTTGTTAAGAAGAAGGAAGAAATACTAGTGTGTCCCTACTGGTAATACACTGACGGAAAAAGAAATCACAACACCAAAAAGGAGTTGCGCGACCTAAACGAAAGTTGGTAGGTGCCTTTCTACTTCTGGAAGACGATGTCCATTCAAATTTCGCTCCAGTCGCCTAAGAGTGGCGCAAGTAGCTCCACTATGAGGATGCAAATCAAGTTTGCTTTAAACACACGCTGTAACGCTCGTGGGCGTTGGTTGCCTTTGAGACTGGACATGGTGATTTGTTGTTAGCCAAGGACGACTTTAAACCGACAAAGACACCATTATCAACACCCCACCGACTTTGAATGGAGTCATGTGATAGGACTTTGAGAAGCTGGATGTTCCTCCTGCGATACTGCAAAAAGACTTGGCAGAAATGTTTCCACTGTACATGATTGCTGGCAGTGGTTGTCACGAGAATGTATGGCCGGGCTCCGGACGGCCAAGTGACACTACCGAGAGGGAAGACCGTCGTGTACGGCGTATGGCTCTGGCTCATCGTATTGCATCTGCAGCAGCAATTTAGTATGGCAGCAGGAGCATTCTCATCCTACACACCGTGAATGCAAATTTGTCCGCCAACCTGGTGATTCGACCTGGAACATTTGGCACCACAGTAACACAAAGAACTGTTACACATAGGTTGTTTTAACGACAGCTTTGAGACTGACGACCTGTAGTGTTGTTTCCACTGACTCCAGACTACTGACATAAGCGACTTCAATACTGTCAAGCGAGAGCTCATTGGAGGGCAGAGTGGAGATTTGTTGCGTTTGCTGATGAAAGTTGGTTCTGCCTCGGTGCCAGTGCTGACCGTTTAATGGTTAGAAGGAGACCAGTTCAGGGCCTGCAACCAACCTGTCTGAGTGCTAAACACAATGGACCTACACCTCGAGTTATGGTGAGGGGTACGATTTCGCATGGCAGTAGGAGCACTCTCGTGGTTATCCCACGCACCGTGACTGCAAATTTGTATGTCAATCTGGCAATTCGACCTGTTCTAATGCCATTCATTAACAACATTCCAGGGGATGTTTTCCAACAGGATAACGCTCGCTCACATGCCGCTACTGTAACCCAACACGCTCTAAAAGTGTCGATTTGTTGTCTTGGCCTGCGTGATAAGCAGATCTCTCTCCAGTCGAGCATATACGGGACATCATTGGACGAAAACTCCAGCGTCATCCACAAGAAGCATTAACCGTCCTTGTACTGATCAACCAAGCGCAACAGGCATGGAACTCCAAGTCACAGCACCAGTACAACACAGTGCATGCACGTTTGCATGCTTGCATTCAACATTCAGGCTGTTACAACTGTTATTAATGTACCAGTATTTCACATTGGCAATGGCCTACCTCATGCTTACACTAACCTGCGGTCTTGCAAAGTTAATCACTTAAATATGTTACCTAGATAAACGTATTCCGGTAATTTCATTACTCCATATTAATTAGTTTTTGCTGTTGTAAGTTTTTGTTTGTCAGTGTATGTTGTTTTAGGATACTGGTTTACCACAATTTTATTGCATCCTGACTCTTACGTCAATGGTTACGGACAACTAATTAGGTGCCTGAGTCGTGGTAGGGGACAGCTCCTGTCTTATTTTCTTTTCGTAGGGTCTCGGTATCACGTCTTCGAAGGAGTCGGTGCCGTGAGTGATGCAGTGAACGGTGGAGAGTAAGCAGTAGCCAGGAAGCAGTAGCACAGCTGAACTGCCGAGTGCAGTTGGTGCAGAGTCACACTTTGATGCTGATGCAGTAATAACAAGTCCATACACATTCGAGGGAGGACACCTGAGTTTCCGATAAGTATCCAACAATATTATTATCGTCAGTTTTCTGCCCATTAGAGAAGAACAAGTGTTGTAACATTTGTCTCTAATAATATCAATGAGTAATAGCTGATGTTCTCTGTGTGTCAGAATATAAAGAGAAACAAATGCTGTCTCGCACTTGTCTCCCATTGGGATTAAAGTACCGGATTTGTATTGTCAGTACGTGTTGTAAGCAGAGCACTCGTCAGCGAACTCAGGAACCAGGAGTTGCTGGAAAAGATTAACATATAAAGTGGTAGGACGTACTCATTGGTTTGCAAAGATATAAATACACTGTATGACACCTTCGCGCATGAGGTTGAACCGTTGGGAAATAAATTGTTCTTAAATTAGATCCTTGACGATTTGCACCCTTATTCACTGCCTGTGAAGTCAACTTCTCCCCTCCGTTACAAACTCACCTGTGATAAGCATCCTAGACTTTCTCCACCTAACTCCGTAAAGGCAACGTAGTAGGCCTCACCCCACAGTGTCGTCAACATCGCGACTGCACCACGCAGGCCACACCTTCGCTCAATGCTGGTGATGGGACTTGTGTCATGACGTGACAACACAAGCGGTTCCGCATTTGAGATCTAATATCTTTCTGAATTTACCACCATGAATCTTGGTCAATATGTATGAGAGATTTCTTTCATGGAGGAACCACAGTCATAGTTACCTCTATTGAAGAAGAAGAAAGTACGGATACTTCAATTGCATAGGTGACAAAGAATCAATTATCATACATTCAGAAAACTTATGGCAAAGTTATGGATGAATTAAAAATTTATGAGACATAGGGCAAAGTGTATTATGGCTTCTGGAGTTTCTAAAATATCCAGTATCTCTATCACACAATTTTTATTAAAAATTTGTTGTAAAATCACTACTAACCTATGTCCTTAGTCGTATGCTAAACAATTATAGGTTCGATACACGTGAATAGACACACATTCATTAGTCTTTCATATATGAGAGACAGATCATGAAGGAACAGAAGGAGATAATGTAACACATAGTACAGCTGATAATGATTTTGAAGACAGCTTCAAAACACAGAATCATTTATTTTCTGTGCTGCATAAGTTCAATGATATCAATATCTTCGCAGAAAAAGAGAGTGATTACCACTAACACCAATTTGTATCATGATCACGACAGTTCACACACATCAACCAATTATTCATATTTTGTAATTCCATCGGCTGTCAGATCTATGACCTGAATTTAATTTTCTGGGTTTATAACATCTTCTTTCTTTGCATGGGTTGGAAGTAATGCTCGCCTTGGTCTCGCTATCTTGAATACCAATCGCTTCAGAAAGTCTGGGACGTATACGGCGATTCGTCCGTTGGACGGGGAAGTTAAACTTGGCGGTCGCCTTGGTGGTTTTTAAGAGGAGTAAATTACGACCAACTTCGAGTTTTGCTCTCTCCTTTCCATACATCCATAACAACACAAACACAATATTACACTGTACAAGATCTCATGGTACTTATTCATGAAACAAAGATACGCACCTGACGCTTCATGTCAGGTCGCAGGAACACAAACGCAAACCGCCTCCATTAGGACTTTGCCAAGAAAATGCGGAATTTCAGCATCTGACCCTAACGCTCGTATCCTGAGTGTGCGACATCTTCTGACTTTTTTCTGAGGCTGAGATTGGCGGTCCATACATGTCTCAAAGAGAGTGGGAAACTGCCTAAAAACCATACTTGGGCTGGCCAGCGCACGAATTGTTAATCTGTTGCGCGAAATTGATCCTTGCCTGGCTGAGCTCCTTACCTCCTTACGCTATAGGAGTTGGTGCCTTTCCGTCTACCATAATTTGTAACAGAATAACATCTTTATTGGTTCAAATAGCTCTGAGCACTATGGGACTTAACATCTGAGGTCATCAGTCCGCTAGAACTTAGAACTACTTAAACCTAACTAACCTAAGGACATCACACACAACCATGCCCGAGGCAGGATTCGAACCTGCGACCGTAGCAGCAGCGCGGTTCCCGACTGAAGCGCCTACAACCGCTCGGGCACTTCAGCCGGCAACATCTTTATTCTTCAAAACCTTGTACTATGGCGCAAGCCTTCACATTCATCACCTTTAACTGTACTGATTGGTCATGTCTTCTTCAGCTTAGTGTGTTCGATGATAGGTAACCCACGCACATTCCTACAGCGTATTTCTAGAGCGTTTTTTCTTTTTTTTGCGTCAAAATATCTATCATTCATCGAACTTTCTAGTATAACGTGCAGAACAACTTCAGCGAATTTTTAGTACCATCTCAGCGAGAACAATACATAATTAATGTTGGAGTACTCATATTATCAAACGTCTTTCTATTTACACGTCAGCTATCTTAACCTTCATGGATTGAGCTTCGTGTCAAGGGATTTTTTTTTTTTTTTTTTGCTATTGGCCTGGCTAGTCCTCCAACAAGCTCCCTGATAGAAATTAAAAAACAAAACTTTACCAGTTACATTCATTTAAAAGTTCTCTTTTTTATAAGTAAACCATTTTCTTGATGGACTGCTTTATTAGTATTAGATCCACTTGCAAAATATCTGTTCGTAAAAACTATGGTTTTAGTTTCCACACAACTTCCACTTCACAGAAATATAGGTAATACACAGGAAATTTCATAAATAATGCACAGGTTTGTATTACTGTGGACTGTTTGATGCAACAACAATGAAAATTACGTCAGATGTCGTTGAGAGTTTGAGGGAGACGTACATGATTTTGTTTTTTCTCTATGTACTCTAACATACAACTGGCGAGAGATAGAAATGGACCCTGCAGGGGTCTCGGGTACTGTGACTGTTGAAGACCAGAGGTCGCACATCAAGATCGAAACTTTACGCTGGATAACCAAACAGAAATCCACAGCGCGTTAAGTGAAGTTCGTGGTGAAGTTACAGTGGACCTAAATACAGTTTTGCGTTGGGTTAATCGTCTTCGTGGTGGTTATATGAACATAGACGATAATCCAAGACCCGGAAGGCCAAAAACGTCAACAGATCAACGAAATGTGAAACTTGTGGCAGATGCTCTTGAAAAAGATCGCAGTGCGTCCTGTGAGGAACTTCCTGAAGCCACGAGAATTACCCCAACATGAGTATTTCATATTTTGATAAATGATTTGAGAAAAACAAAATTTCTTCGAGATGCGTCTCACACTGTTTGCCTGCTCAAGAGAATCAGAAACACTTGCACATTGGAACCTTGCTGAAACAAACATTCGACCATGAAGATCAAGAAGTCTCTTGTCGAACTGTCGCTATTGACTAAACGTGGATTAGAAACTTTGAATCGGAACTGAAGTCACATTCCAATGAGTGGAGAGCTTCATATTCCCCACGTCCAACAAAATTTCGACGCGCTAAATCAAAGCTCAAGCAGACGACGATTTTTGCTTGTGATTACCACGGATCCTCTATGACAGGTAGAGGCTCATGGGGAACAAGTGTCACAGCAATGTATTATCGTAACTTCACGCAAAACCTGCGCAGAAAAGTGTAAAAACCCGACCTCAGTTGTTCGAGGCTGGGCCGCACATTCTCCATGACACTGCTCGCCCGCATATCAGCAATGTTGTAGCCCAAAAACCGAACGAATACGGATGGGAAGTGTTGCCGCATTCTCCTGCAGCCAGGATATGAATCCTCCAGACTTCGACTTGCTCCAGAAATTGAAAAAAACTTATGAGAGGACATCGTTATCTTTCTCTGGAAGAGCTTTCTATTACTGTTACCCGAGACATTCGACAGATGAGCGGAAGTGATGTCCTGGATGGAATAATAGAGGTTCCGAGACTTTGAGATTCAGCCATAGAGAAGCAGGGAGGCTATACTGAAGAACTGTAGTGATATATTGAAAAAACATGTAAGAAAGAAATTAGTGCACATTATTTATGAAATGTCCCTGGTATTCCCCATTTTTACGTCATTTCGTTCACAAAAAACATTATTTCGTTCTTATATTCAATGTAAAGTACCATAGAATTTCATGTGGGTTGTGTAGCCTGTTGCTGTTTTATAATCTTCAACAATGTGCAATCCTGACTTCAGTAGATCGTGCCTCTCCATTTCTCATTAGCATTTCAATTTACCAGATATTCACCTTCCCGTTGTCCTATTACTCTTCCACATAGTGCAATCTTTGGATGTGATAGGGGCAGCTGAATATTTTTTATTGTGGTCCAGTGAGTGTCTGACTTCGCTAAAGAAATAAAATATTCAATTATTTTTAAAGGAAGTGTGTCCCTCATCATATACAAGTTTTGGCATGTTCTCGACATCTCTGTTTCGATGGTGGTGTTGGAAAATCCATTTGGAACAAGTAGTTTTACTGCATATATCGAACCAAAATTTTGTAACCTGTTATTAACAAATTTGTTTAGATGTATGATTTGTGATTTACTGCAATCGACGTAGATTAAACTTCTTTACTAGTGATGAATTCTGTTACTACTATCCTCTGTTTAAGAGCGTCAACAGTCCAACAGTATTTTAGAAACGGCAGTTACTCAACCCTGCTGTCAACAGAATATGAAGAACATTACAATATGTGTTTTACAATAGGGGACATAAGGATATCAATGACGAAGCATGGGGTAATATACCTGGTAAACAACTGAATCAATATCAAAGAGGTATGGAGCGTACGAGTGCCAGAAGAACAGCAGCAGGAGATCCACCTCGGGAAGGAATTCAGCAAGCGGCAAGGAAGAGGAAACCTCAGCGGATTCTTAGTTCGGACAGAGACGACGACGACGATGATGATGATGATGATGATGATGATGATGATGATGATGATAATGTATTGGAATGGAATAGTGATTGAGTGCGATAATTATTGATGAAATGTGTTCATTTCGAGTAAAAACTATTTAAATTGCATATTAAAAATGTTAGTAATAGGAACTGAAATAGTAATGCGAAGGTTTCCGAGCAACGTTGCATCATTTTGCAGTAATTTAGTATACGATCAAAAATAGACACAGTCTCGAGTAGTGCCAAGATTGCTGATTATCGTTGTATCAGAATAGGGACAGGTGATCTGGTGGTGGAGCTTTTTTTTCACTTCTGCTTCATTTTTCTTGCTTTTTGCATTTATGTCTTTTTCTGTTAATGAGGCGGTGTAATTTATTAAAATTCATAATAAAGATATGTACAGAATATACGGAATATAACGATTCGTCTTGGAATCACAAGAGACGGAGTCTATTTAACAGTAATAAATAATTTAATTAAATAACATTTCCAACCCACACAGTTATTAATGTAGTTATTAACAATGGTATTTATGGTTATGTGCCGTTTTCAAGTAAACTCTCTAACAGAAACTGCTAAAAGACCAGGTCAGTTTGAGGGTAACAGCCTGTCCTCAAAAAATTTGTAAGAGCTAAATAATTTTTATAATGGCATGTCACTTTCTACTTCACTATAAAATGTGCCAATGCGTATTCATTCTTGTTTAGAGGAAATCTTTATTGTTTTAGTCATATTTACAAGTCTCATATGGTGAGGAATCCTGTTCTGCTATGCATATAGAATGTGTAAACATTACTGACAAGAGAATTGTAGTGTTCATGACCAAAGGGAACAACACACATGGACTGATGTGCTGAAGTAGTGAAGAAACCGGAATTTTATTGTCTCTCACAAAAAAATAAAAAATAAAAAAACTGACAGTAGCCTGCCGGTGTGGGTTCTAGGGGACTGATGACCTCAGATGTGAAGTCCCATAGTGCTCAGAGCCATTTGAACCACTCACAGTTGCTTGGAGCAAGAGTCAGCATTACTCAGCTCAATCTGATCATTAACCACTGAAGCACTAGATGTCCTAGCAGATAATCACTGACATTGCAGAGGGATGTTCCTATGTGGACGAAGTCCTCGGTGATAGTGTCCTACTAGACAATGTGCTCGTAAAATGAATCAGAGACGAAACCTGCGAAGCAGGGAGCTGCAGTAGACTGGTGGATAGACCACTAGATGTAGCTTGCGTGGAGCACACAGTGTAGAGTGTAATCGGTGAAAAAACTGTGATTGAGGAAATACTAGCAATGGCTGGCATAGGGCCCGATCTATAGAGTCGCTCGGTGGAAGAACACTGGTTGAGGAACCACTTGGGAAGGTCGGCGTAAAGCCCAGAGTGCGAACTGCCTGCAGAGTGGTCAGGTGTTGACCTAAATACTTATGCCATAGAAGGAGACTGACAGATGCACGTGAGTCGTGGAAGCGAGACAGAGCCATGATGGCGGCTCTGTTTGTAGTGCTCTTCCTGCCTCTGGCAGCGAGGCTGGCACCACACAATATTGTTACTCCACAGAGCAAAAATAGGAGGAAATTATATTTTTCTTCAGCTCAAGCTAGCACAGCCACACGCAACGACAAGCAGAGGAGGTGACATAGCTACACAAAATAAAGAAACAATCAACACTGTAAGACAGCCCACATACACGAGCTCTTGTTACTTAATTGGCGTCAATCGCCAGACCAAGTTCCAAATTCAGCAAAATGGTAACTGAGAGAGAAAGAGATGGAGATATATTTCTTAGCTGTTGTTACGTGAAGCATCAACACGTATCACAGACATGACAGTGCAGCTAAGAACCAGTATATTTTTTCAATCAAACACAGCAGAATGAGGCCACATGAACACCAGTAAAGAAGCATTCCATATCCAGTCATAACAAACAAGGCTTAATGTCATTACCTACCATACATGTTCATAAATATTATGGTTCTCTGTCTCTATTGTGGTTCAGTTAGTCATTAGGATTGATGATGCTTGTACCAAAGCACTCAACTAAATGATTATTACAGAGTAGTAACACCTGAGAGAGGACGAGTTACTCTCTCACATATTTTCCACATACAGAAAATTATTAAAGATTTCATTACAACCTCACGCACCTTGAGCAAGACTCTGGAAAGTGAACGGCCTGAGCAGACGTTGATGGAGACTAGTAGGGAGCTAAAAGCATGAGATATTGTTATGATTCTCAGCTCGTAGAAACGACATGTTGGGAGTTGAAAGCAATTGGCGGTGAGCCCATCCTCTAGTAAATCTTGCTGGACAGGCCCACAGCCATACATGGCAGACAGGACAGCCCTTCTTCAAGACAGGACTCCACCAGAACAATGCCGTATTACCTGTCACAGCGCCAGCAGAAGCCTGGGCTGGGGCGACGGTCTAAAGGAACGCATCTACACAGGGCAGTCATAAACCAGGCATTGTGTGCAGAGCCACGCACAATAAAAATTCACAAGTTTTCGTGTTCGCCGATAGTACAAATAGGTCAGTGAACCACTTCTCCCAGCCACCACGGTTGTATAAGAAAAATCCGGCGTCTGAGAAACGTTTGGAAATAGAATCTTTATTACAGCTCATAGCTAGGAATAACATGCTCCAGGGCTCAGGCGATTTAGATACAGATCTTTGAGATTGTATCTGTTAACTTGCCATGGGAAGCGATATGACATTGACAAAAAATCATCCCTTCTCACTCTGCGAAAACTTAAAAAAAGCCAGTAACTGGCGGTTCCTTTTGTTTCAGAGGCACAGGGTTCTTAACTCTTGCCCTGGTTCTACATGTGCTGTCGCGTGGGAGGGGAGATATAGCGCCTCTAGAGGCCTGTAACTGGCTCAAGGCAGGGTGAAGGCGAACAGTTCGTGCACTTTGCGGAAAAACGGAATTTTTTCTTGAATAGTGCGAAGCACTCAGGTGCGGGACTTTGGTCTGGTAAGCACTTCTGATCGTAGCTCTAGCATGTGTGGTTGGTACTTGGGATCTGTCCTGAGAATGATTTCACTTGCGAGTAGCTTTAGGCCATGAGATTTCTGCATTTCTTTTGTGGCCGCGTTCGATTCACAGGTGCCGCCTCCACGTCTCACCTCTACCACACACATCTCACCAGCTGCAAGTTTTATCGCCGCGCGAAGAACACAGGCTAACGTACTGCTGTTCTGGCATTGTCAGGGCATACAAATCACAATCGCCACTTGCTCTCAGCTGCACCTTTATAGAGAAACTTCAGTAGATTTGATCAATCAAAGTCTGCTCAGCGTCAGTTCGATTCAGCTTGCGTTATCCACATTTTTAGGGCCGGAGTACTTGACTCACGGATCACCTAGTTAAACTGTCTTTGCCACCC
Organism: Schistocerca piceifrons; assembly: GCF_021461385.2. NCBI lineage: Eukaryota > Metazoa > Arthropoda > Insecta > Orthoptera > Acrididae > Schistocerca > Schistocerca piceifrons. The sequence goes on along the minus strand of NC_060142.1, from coordinate 206,316,069 downwards.
AGGATCCAACCAGTGTAGAATTAAAACACCTGTTAATTGTTTAGGATATTCAATCTATAACTAGTTTAGCATAATTTATATCTGTTTGAAAAAATAAATGTTGTTAGTACACAACTTTTGCCTACATTCTCAATCATTTACATAGTCCAAGCAGAGTTATCTTTCACATCCATGTGTTAGATGTTCCAGCACTTCTCATGAACACGCTGCTTGCCATTCCTGAGATGACAACATCCAAATAACCATGACCTGCCACTCATAGGACTTCGCTTTGGCTGCCACTTACCACACCACTAATGGGGAGACGGAGGGTCTTCCAACACTTGTACATTTCGCAATGCTTATCTCACTACTATCATTGTCATTGCTAGATGAAAGGACCAACCAGTGTCTCTATTCATGATCGTCGCTGCAGGTACTTCCAGCTACCAGGACTTACCTGTCTGCCGGCCGCGGTGGTCCCGCGGTTCTAGGCGCGCAGTCCGGAACCGTGCGACTGCTGCGGTCGCAGGTTCGAATCCTGCCTCGGGCATGGTTGTGTGTGATGTCCTTAGGTTAGTTAGCTTTAAGTAGTTCTAAGTTCTAGGGGACTGATGACCACAGCAGTTGAGTCCCATAGTGCTCAGAGCAATTTGAACCATTTTGAACTTACCTGTCTAGTGGGGCCAGTATCAGTCAACTACGCGACTTCCGGCAGCTCAGTCATACTGATAGGTCATCACAGGTCACCGTCACCTCCCATAGCAAGATTGAAAACGCTCTAACAGCATGGGGGAACACTCTCACACCTTGACTTCGTCTACAGACTGCCAGAGGCAGCGTGAAGGAAATCAGCCAAATTGCCGGTGCTACAGCCTTGGCGACCAGACAGTCTGAGCTGACAACAGGAATTAGTTGAATTCCACCATGCCACTAGCATGATGGATCAGCCAATACCGAGAGAAGACACTGAACTTTACGTCTGAATCAATAAATGTTACCTTGCTAATCACGTTTTATTAGCGCCCAAAGACGATCTATGGATCAACAACGCCATCCTTGCAATGTAGAGGTGTCTCCGCATGGCATCCCTACAGTGCAGTGAATTTGTGTGTTGCTGGGGATTGTTTTCGTCTGAGCGCGAGAGGACGTATCAAAAATGGCTCTGAGCACTATGGAACTTAACTTCTGAGGTCACCAGTCCCCCAGAACTTAGAACTACTGAAACTTCACTAACCTAAGGGCATCACACACACCCACGCCCGAGGCAGGATTCGAATCTGCGACCATAGCGGTTGCGCGGTTCGAGACTGTAGCGCCTAGAACCGCTCGGCCACCCCGGCGAGGATGTATCGTTTGTAGGTTTTTGAGAACAGAAATTTCGCCAAAACTTATTTGGTCTTCTATAAATTTACGTACAATTCTACAGCTGTTAAGTAGCACAACAGTCAATATCGCGATCGTAAATACATACATACATGTAATAAGAATCCATACCGAAAACGTTGTCATTTATTTTACGACAGTCTGGTTCTGGACGTCTGTGCGCAATAAACATTATGAAGAAACGCGGAAACTGCAGTGAAAAGTTTATGCCCTCGGGCACAAGGCGCACCCTGAAGTTCAGATTGGGGTGTCCGTACATGTACAGGGCAATGAATTTACACGAAGGAAAAGGAACAACAAGGGGAAGAGAGCGTGGACAAGGCGGCGTTGTTTACAGCAGGGGCTGTTAGCTCGCTGTCACGCGGGGGCGCGCAGTCAACTTCCCCCGGCAAATTGCAGCCAGCCGGGCGGCGCGGCCCGCCCGGTGAACGAATAGGGCGGTAACGGCGCGAAACGGCCCATTTGTATGATCCGGGCAGCGCCGCTAACGCCGCGCCCTGCTGGGGGCTCAGTGCGGGGGCAATTTTATAACGCACTCCGGCCGCAGCGTACACACACAGCAAGTCGGAGAGCAGCAGCGAACGCGCCACTTCTCTCTCACGGCTCCGAGCCCAAACAGTCCTCACTGGGTGGAGTAGCCTTCGACAGAACTCAGTCTTGTAGTCTCAGTCATCGAGGAAGCGGTCGTATGTGCAACTTTTATATTTTGTGGAGTTACGTTTTGAAGATCTTATGAATCGACGGTAGTGGTTCGAGAACACACTACTCATTTTTCACACCCCAGTAAGAACAGTGACACAACGCGAAAATGCAGTAATTGAGAAAAATCGACTTAAAGGGTGGGGGGGGGGGGGGGGGTAGGCCGACTTGGAGCACGAGAGGCACCACAGGACATTTTATTTTCTACTGTCTATACTTTTACAAATAAATTCATTAAACTTTGTCAGCATGACCAGGAAGGATTCAGGATTCACACTCATAGCAGTGGAAGTGCAAAAACACAACAAAATAAATCTTTTTTAGATATGAAATATCATCATTTTTTCACTTATTGTTTGCTGCATTTGTTGCTATAGGTACATTTTTCTTCACAAGTAAGAGAGATTCTTTGATGAATTTTGCACAGCATACAAACCATACTTACAGGTGTATGAAACTCTAGAATTTTCCAAATCTATTAAAAACTGTGGTAAAATTGAGATAATTAACTACAAAATTTGATTTTTTTCAAAACAGAAAGTTTAAACGTAACAGCTCATTCATTTTTCATACATTAAATAGATTCTTGAGTTTCAGACACCTGTAAGTGTGGTTTGTATGCTGTGCAAAATTCATCGAACAGTCTCTCTTACTTATAAAGAAAAGTGTACCTATAGCAACAAATGCAACCAACAGTAAGTGAAAAAATGATGAAATTTCACATGTAAAAAATTATTTTGTTACGTTTTTGAACTTCCGCTGCTATGAGTGTGAATCCTGAGTCCTTCCTGGTCATGCTGACAAAGTCTTATGAAGTTACTTGTAAAAGTATAGACAATGGAAATTAAAATGTCCTGTGGTGCCTCTCCTGCTCCAAGTCGGCCTGTTTTACGTCCTACACCCCATAAGAAATTCTGTAAAACTTGTATTGAAACAGTATAAGAGTCCTTTAAATTTGGAGTATGTGATTTTGGCACTAAGTTCCGTTATAGTCTACGCAACATTAATATGAAAATCGAATATAAGATGTTATTATGTAATTATTAATTTATTCTTTGAGTTATGTCACTTTCCTTGCTGTTCCAAAAACTTTTTTGTTATTATTATTATTATTATTATTTATTACCTAAATGGTCTTATATAATGTAGGAATACTTTTTACCAAGAAAAAATTCAATATGAACTTTCTTTACAGCAGAAATAGGTATTTTTTTCTTTGTACGCTGCAGCGCACGAAATTTCGTAATATTTACAACAGCTGTAATCGTGAAAACGGTGTCCGTTCTTTCAGATATGCTTGTAAGTCTGAAGGGCATTGTGTTGTAAGTTACGGTGTATAAACACGGACCTTGTAATAATCAATGATGTTAAAAACTACATTCAGATTATCTTATACATAAAAAATTTCACGACTCAGAATGTGCCACTCTTCTTGAATGGCCCACACACACCAACCAGTACCATCGCTGGAGTGACACTGTTCCTGTCGTGGGAATCGTGAAGTATCCTACAACATCCCCGAAGTGGATAAATACTGAGATTGGGATGTGGGCGTTTTTCGTGCACGTTGGGCCCTTCTCACGTATTTTTCTCTGACAAAAACCAAAATTGGCCGTTTTTTCACTTGTGTCTGTTTTCTTGCCGGCGTGCGATCTGACAGTCAATGCCGATCGAATAAAGTTACATTCCTAGGAGGAGCGATGATTCATATCATATTTTGACCCACAGATTTACAGATCAATGTCCTTCACAGTGATCGTATACAGAATTTTTGTGCTGTTCTAAGTTTCTTATACAAGAAATTTCCTTGAGGCAGAAAAGCTTCTGTCTTTGAATCAGTACTGATGTAGAAAGCACCGCTCGTGCAAAACTCATCTTGTCCGTTTCTCGCACGATATCCTGCGAAGATCGATGAAGGGTTCAAAATGGGTCAAATGGCTCTGAGCACTATGGGACTTAACTGAGGTCATCAGTCCCCTAGAACTTAGAACTACTTAAACCTAACTAACCTAAGGACATCACACACACCCATGCCCGAGGCGGGATTCGAAACTGCGACCGTAGCGGTCGCGCGGTCCCAGACTGTAGCGCGTAGAACCACTCGGCCACCCTGGCCGGCGATGAATGGTAATAGGCAGCTTCCATATTTGTAACGGTTTTAGAGAGCGATTGACAGAGTGATCCACTGCAGACTGTTAACGATGGAGCAAGCATACGGAATAGGTTCTCAGGCATGTGTGTGTCTCGAAGACTTTTCCCTTGTTAGAACCATGTAGGATTTTCTCGACGGCAAGTGTTCATCAGAAACAAGGGTGTCGATAGGAGTGCTCTAGGAAAGTGAGATTCGAACGCTCTTATTCTCTGTATACATAAATGATTTGACGAAGTGCAGCAATCTGCCGCTGTTTGCTGATGGCGCCGTAGTGTATGAGAACGTATCGTTGTCGAGTGACTGTAGGAGGATAATACCGGTTTTGATGAGTGGCAGACTGCTCGAAAAGTAGGAAAATGTAAGTTAAGCCATCTCATCAGGGAAATCAATCCTGTAATATATCAGTGGTGTGCTGTCTGACATAGTCACGTCGATTAAATATATCTAGGCGTAACGTCGAAAAGCGATATGAAACGGAATGAGCACGTAAAGTCGGTAGCAGCGAAGGTGAATGCTCGACTTCGGTTTATTGCGGGAAAGTGTAAGGTCAACGCATAGAGTGCACTAGCGCAACCAATTCTTCAGACTCTTCGAGTGTTTGGGATCCTCATCAGGTCGAATTAAAAACAGACATTCAAACAATTCAGAGGCATGCTGTTAGCTTTGTTATCGGTAGGTTCGATTAGCACGCGAGTAACAGGGAAATGCTCCGTGTACTCCAATGGAAATCACTTCGAAGAAAAATAGGTTTTTTTTTCTTTTTGGCGAAATACTAATGAGAAAATTCATAAAATTGGCCTTTGCAGCTGACTGCACAACGATTCTACTACCGCCAAAGTACGTTTCACCTAATAACCGCGAAGAAAAGATAAAAGAAATTAGGCCTCGTACGGAGTCGTTTTTCCCTTGTTCCATTTTCGAGTAGTAGCGATGCAAGATACCCTCCATCGTGTCCTGTATGATGACGTGTGGAGTACCTACGTAGATGATAAGTCAAGGGCTGCTGAAAATGAGTGGAAAGTCGAAATAGGTTTAGTCACTGAAACACACAGAAGCTCTCATTAATATTCGGTCAGACATGGTTACTTTTAATAGTTTTCGGAGAGAGTGACTACATACCAAAGGTACTAAAAATTCTCCGGGTCAGTGATAGATAGCTGTTACAGAATAGAGAGTCATTTCATCGCTGTAAAATAATTAATAATTAATTTGGAAGGGAAGTAAATGAATGAATCTTTAACTATCAGTCACGTAAAAGCGTGATTTGAGTTTTGTATAAATGTGGTTTATTGCCTCTTTCTCCCTGTCCACTCACTTGTTATTGTTATGTTTTGGGGCGTATTCGACGATACTGTAGTGAGGCAAAGAACTAACACGATGTCCTTCACCGTACTAAGGGCCACAGATATTGCTAGTTTCTCGATATGCATAGCGGTACCATTATGGACATGATATAGAATCTGTCACTCAAAAAAGCAGCCAAGGAAATTAAATGAAAAAGAAAAACGACTAAGTAAAAGAGAGATTAAGCGCAGTTCCCGATTACGTTCACCGGAAATTGCAGTCAAGCTAATGCAAGACATGGTAAGCAAATAAGCGAATCAACTGTCCATAGGGCTATCAGATAAGAAGATCAAACTGGAAGAATAACATGGACAAAGCCATAGTTTAACAAAGTGAACGGAGACAAGAGGCAGGGACCATGTTTATCGAGTGTGATGAAATAATATTTCATTCATTGATGGGAGCAAATTCAATGATCTCTCAGCAGACAGAGCAATTGTGGTTTAGTGAAACGTAAAGAATTTTAGGCTAAACTTTTGCATCCTTCTGTAAAACCCAAAACCCAGTGGAGGAAGTGTTTTTGTATGAGACTGTACTCGGTCATCAGATGTGGGAGAGATTACCTGCACTGGTAGCTCATTAAACAAGGAGAAATATCTGTACAGCCTGAATCAAAATTTTCATAGGACTGAAGCAAAATTTGACATTGGTCTACATTCAAAGTTTTCCAGGATAACAACAAAGGATTTGTTGTCCAAGAATAGATTCTTTTGCCGCCCGGGTGGCCGAGCGGTTCTAGGCGCTCCAGTCTGGAACCGCGCGACCGCTACGGTCGCAGGTTCGAATCGTGCCTAGAGCATGGATGTGTGTGACGTCCTTAGGTTAGTTAGGTTTAAGTAGTTCTAAGTTCTAGGGGACTGATGACCTCAGCAGTTAAGTCCCATAGTGCTCAGAGCCAATAGATTCTTTATAACTGTCTCAAAGTTATTCAGGCAAAGTCTCAGTTGCCGGACCGTATTGTATTGTATGTTAACCGGGGGCCTAGAAACGACGGAGAGGCTCCGTCCTCGCCACAGCCGCAAGTGGTCCACACAACCCCACGATGACTACCGCAGCCCACTTCACGCCTCTGCCGCCCCACACCGAAGCACTCTTTCAGGGTTATTGTGGCCCCAGTGGACCTCCCCCCCCCCCCCCCCCCCAGGGAACGTCTCACACCAGACGAGTATAACCTCTATGTTTGCGTGGTAGAGTAATAGTGGTGTACGCGTACGTGGAGAACTTGTTTGCGCAGCCATCGCCGACTTAGTGTAGCTGAGGCGGAATAAAGATAACCAGCCCTCATTCGCCGAGGCAGATGGGAAACCGCCTTTTACCATCCACAGGCTGGCCGGCTCACCGGACCTCCACGCCAGTCCAACGGGGCGGATTCGTGCCGGGGGCCAGGCGCTGCTTCCGAATCCGGAAAGACGTGCGTTAGACGCCTAACCGGGCGGGCTCACCGGACCGTAACTCCACGGAGAATTTACGGGCGGTCTTGATAGAAGGATAAGAACTGCAGTCAACTCACATGAAGATCTGTAGTGTAGCATGTAACGTTACACGTACATAGACGAGCTAATCGGCCGCCTAGAATTAGTCCAAGGTAAAGTGAATTTGTATGCGAAGGTGTGCGGTCCCAGGGCCGATACAACGACGGGGCCTGGCGGGCCGCCATGGCCGCTCCAGGTGAGCCACGCGCATTATCTAAGAACCGGATGTGGCGAGAATTCCGAAACCCGGAATTTGGACGACTGTTGCTCTCATGTCCCTTGTGTTGTAGATGCTCCAGGAGATGGCGGATTGTCAACAAATCTCAAAGATAGCTAAGTTGCAACGCTTTGAGATTCGATAATAGCTCACAGTCAGATACTAGAGCAAATCTGAATACATCTGCTTTCTCCGAAAAATGAGGCACATCCAACGTCACAGACCGAGCGAGGTGGCCTAGTGGCTAGCACATTGGATTCACGTTCTTGAAGACGGTGGTTCAAACTCGCGTTCGGTTGCAAAGACACAATAATATCTCAATATTCTTAAAACTGCAGAAGATAAATTTTCAAAGTGAATAAACACTTACACAATGAACCCCTCAGTTAACAACTTTTAATTTCTTCATGCATTTTCAGCAAACGGTATCTCAAATGACAGCATTGCACTATAGGGGGCGGGGGGCTCCACTAGGGTCCGAATGCGCAATAACCCTGGGTTCGGTGTGGGGCGACGATGAAGTAGGTGGTCTGCTGCGGCCTGTTGTGGGGCTGTGAACCACTGACGGCTATGGCGGGACGAAGCCTCTCCGTCGTTTCTGGGTCCCCAGTTTAATACACACCTCATATTTTGTTATACTTGTATCTTTATTTAATGAATAGATACTAGACTGTCAGTAACTTGATTCCAAGTGGTAAAAAAACTGTGCTACGTTCAAAGTGGTAATCACATGTGCTATCAGACACCACCTATGTAAAAGAATGCCAAAAGACACATCTAACGACCAGGCCTAAATAACTTTTTAAACTATATTTAACGACAATTCGCCGTCATTTAAAGAGGGTGCACTTGCCCAAGAATGCTGACTTATTTATTTATGAATCAACTATTACTTTTTTTATTGTGAATGGTCTGAATGTAACCGAATGTTTATAACATTTCTTTTATTTAAATACTGTTGTAATATATTAGTTTATTGCGGAAAAGTGATCAAATGAGTCAAATTATGTATGTAGAACTTGAGGATGATGTATTTTTGGTGGGGATGGCCTTCAGCCAATGGGCGTTGGCCAGTGGCGGAACACTGCTAGAGCCAAGTGAATATTGGGAGCGATTCTGGACACTTCGTATCGAGTGCTGGAAGAATGCAGACTGCCTATGGTGATGTGTGTGACTCAGTGGTGAAGGTGACTGATTCTGGGCTATGAACGGCTGCTACAGTACTCTAACTTTCGAAGGGACTCGAACTGGCGACCGACCTGAATGTGCTCCGCTTATATCACGGAACTGAGGAAACAGAGTATGGGTTACTGTTGTTTGTATCGTTTATATTCATTTGTGAGTCATCATGTTGAACTCATGAATATTTCATGTTCAAAAATGGTTCAAATGGCTCTGAGCACTATGGGACTTAATCTGTGGTCATCAGTCCCCTAGAACTTAGAACTACTTAAACATAACTAATCTAAGGACATCACACACATCCATGCCCAAGGCAGGATTCGAACCTGCGACCGTAGCGATCACGCGGTTCCAGACTGAAGCGCCTAGAACCGCACGGCCATACCGGCCGGCCAATATTTCATGTACTGTGATCACTGAGTAGACGTAGTTTTCACGAGTCTTTAAGAATTGTGTTGTTTGGGGATTTTGCCATCATTCTCGTAACGCACTCGACGTAATTTTACAGCGTTTTATAAGGGTATTTTCTGTCTATATTTTAACTAAATATCCCGTTTATCTGGCATGTCTCGTTTATCTGACTTGAAAAACATTATTCAATATAATTCTCTCTGCCCTACATCAATTACAGATGTTGGAACAGAACCCTTGTTATTAAACCATTCATTTAACTTTTACTTTGTATTTCTGTGTATTTTATTAACCCTCAATTTTGTCCAGTGCGTCGACTATTTGGTTGCAGGTTCATAGCTACAGGTTATTATTTGCAACGAATTAGCAGTGGGGAATGATAGCAGATGTGCGCGGCTCGTTCTTATGACTACTCCGAGCTATTCTTTTTTTAAACAGAGCCCTATATAGCCCTTGTACCTAAAGTACCACGATAAAGACGTAACTGGTTAGCTCGTATGGGATGCTGTTCGGAAGAGCAACTACTCAAGCAGTAACCGTAAGGTACCGTTGCAAGCATGCAAGCAGCAGTCGCGGAGCTGAGAAGATCACCTGTAGCTGTAGCAGTTTGTCTAATATACAGTAATTTAGTGTAGTTTCTGTTTTTCCATCTATTTCTGCGAAGAAGTTAATTGTACCTGTTTATTTTACTTTGTAGACTAGTGTTTGTGTTTATCCTCGATTTCTAAAGACTATAGGTGGTGGAGCTGAAGAACTTAGATTGCGCCCAGTTAACTCTTGGGTTATTGTTACTTGTACTATGGACAAAAATTAGTTGAGGATGGATAGGCACTGCGCCTGATTTGTACGGATGCAGGGAGAATTGACCACTGTCTGTAAACAGCTGGAAGCTGTGTTGGCCACGGTCGACAGAATGCAGGTTGCTGCCTTGGACTGCGGTGTCGTTGGGCTACCTGAGGCGAGTTCTTTGGCACCTCTGGAGCCTACAGCACCACCTGGGTTCCCTGATGTCGCCGAGCATTCCGATTTGCCCGACCCTGCCGGCTGACACCTGCCTGACTGTGACTGGCGAACAGGCTCGTGAATCGCTGGGTGGATGTCGGAAGTGGGTGCCGGCCGGTCGGCTGTCCTCTTACACTCACTGAACTCTACGTCTCAGCCAGCACGGGACGCCTCTCCTGTTGGGACCGTGGCTGATATTACTAAGAGATCCGAACAAGCGCAAAGGGCGGGAATGCTTTTCATTGGAATCACCAATGTTAATAAATGGTTCAAATGGCTCTAAACAGTATGGGACTTAACATCCGAGGTCATCAGTACCCTAGACTTAGAACTATTTAAACCTAACTAACCTAAGAACATCACACACATCCATGCCCGAGGCAGGATTCGAACCTGCGACTGTAGCAGCAGTGCAGTTCCGGACTGATCACCAATGTTAGGCAGCTGATGGAGTCCTCAGGGAAACAGCAGGCAGGTAGATAAAGCAGGCCAACTTCCCTGTGTTTGCTTGCCGTGTGTCTCGTGCGAAGTGGGGACGGGGCTCTGTCGGCAACGAGTGAGCGTACTGGGTGCAGCCAGCTGCAAGTCGTAACTCATGGCGGCACGAAAAATACCTACCGCTTCAGTACAGAGGCCATCCTTGTCTCCTACAAACAATTGGCTCATTTGGGATAGACAGCCTCGCGCACGGGGAGAAAGCAGACCTATTGTTTTGCAGCCTAGTTCCCAGAATGGATCACTGGCCTTCGGTTTGGAGCTGAGTGGAAGGATTAAACAAGAGGCTCAGACGATTGTGTGACCATCTTGGATGCGGATTTTTCGATGTCTGCTATAGGGTGGAGCAATAGGAAAACCTCCTTAATAGGACGGGTGTACACCACACGAAGGAAACGGCTACCTTGGTAGCAGAGCATGCGTTAAAACATTTCTTTAATATTTTGCCCTAAATGTAATCCGCATAATTGATAATGAAACAATTTGTAAGAAGGAAAATTATATTTTAATGGTAAAGAATCTATGATTTTGATATATGTACAAAGACTGCATTTAGCATACCGAAACTTCCAGAAGTTGTAAAAGTGGTGAATGCAATGCCACTGAGAATAAATGTAAGAGCACTGGCCTTTTATCTTCTTCTTGTACTATCACCTTCTGTCGTCCACAGCTCGAGCTGAGCGGATGCAAGTGTTGTAACTGTATTTATTCGACATAGGTAACTTAAACCTGTCTGTCGTGTTGGCGCTGTCGCTACCTTCACTGCCTACATTACTGTATTCAAGTCACTACCTTGTCTTCTAATCATTTATGCTGTTTTCTCCACATACTACAGGCAAAAACAGGCAAGGTTGGCGGTGGCGACGGATTGTTCCGATCGAGCATAATCAGCAATCTTCCGTTAATTACTTTTCAGTTAATTGCCTTAACCTACCTGAGATATTTATTCCGATAATTTCTCTGCTGTATGCAATATCTTGCAATTAAAACTGCGCACGTCTGATCGGTTTCCGTTTCCGAACATGACATCTGCTAGTTTACTCAGTAGCATACTACCACTCCGATTTGCAATTAAAAACCAAGACTATTGATTTCAGTAAAGGAAATCGTTGAAATAAAGTAGGGAACTTTCGTATTCTGCACTACGTTGTGTTATTATTAGTAAAATTATCCATCCTCATTGAGGGTACCCTCCATGTCTCGGCTGTTTTATTGTTCTAAACTGTCCCATTTGTAAACTGTTAAATTCTTGACTCTCCTTTGAGTAAATTCTTGACTCTCCTCTGGCTCTTATGTAGAGACTGGCGGGAAACGCTTCAGCGTGACGTGCACGTGTGGGACTTTGGGACAGAGACATCGTTCCGTTCATGGGCCCAAAAAGACGAGTTCTGAGTCCAGGCAGGGTAGCATTCGTCATAGGAAATTGGAGAAAGAAAATGTTAATGTATTAGTCGTTAACTGCAGGAGCGTCTATGGAAGGGTCCGTAACTAGTCTCACTTATAAAAGGTAATAATGCCCACATAGTAGTAGGGGCAGACAGATGACTGAAACGAGATATCAGTAGGAATGAAATTCCAAACACCTTCTGGAATGAACATCGCAAAGATAGCTTGCACGCTGGTGGTGGAAGGGTGTTTACAGCAATAAAAGAAGTATGATAATATCTAGTGAGATTAATACAGATTCAGAGTGAGAAATAATTTGGATGAAGCTAAGTGTTAAAGGTGAATTAAGCATGGTCACTGGATGCATCTACATGACCCTGACTCAGCAGCAGTAGTGGCGGAACATAGCAGAGAAAACTTGGAGAATTTTTCCGGTAAGGTTTCCGATCTTTTTACACTTTCAGGAGGAGATTTTAACTAACCGGCAACAGACTGGGAGACTGTGATTAGGGCGGGTAGTAGCGACAGAAAATCGAGTGAAATTGTTCTGTTGTTATTCGAAAATTAGGCAACCTTGAGAAACGACTCGTGAAGATAATATCGTAAACCTCCTAGTGACCAACAGACCCGACCTTTTCGACTCAGTTGGCATAGAACAGGATATCAGTGATCATAAGGCCGCTACAGCATCACTAAATAAGGCTGTAAATAGGAATACAAAAGAAAAGAGGAAGTTATTTCTATTTAGCAGAAGCGACAAGATATAGATTTCAGATTACCTTTCAGGTTGATCAGAAAATTTCATCTCCGGCAGTAAAATATTGAGCATCCATCGACAAAATGCAACAGAATCGTAGAATACGCTTTAGAGAGGTAAATGCAGAGCAGAATTGTGAGGGATGGAGAAGACTCACTGTGGTTCGACGGCCGTGTTACAAGGCTGCTACGAAAGCAAAGAGGGTTCCAATCCTAACTTAAACATAGCAAAGGCCTCACAGACAAACCAGAATCAAACGATGTCAAAATCGCCGCAGGGAGGGCTATGCGTGTGGCGTTCAAGTAATTCGAAAATAAAACTCTATCTACTGACTTGACAGAAAATCCAAAGCAGTTTTGGTCTCAGGAAAGGGATCGAACCCATCAGGCCTAATACTCTGTGACCATAATGGCACTGTGGAGAGGATGACACAGGAAACGCCGAAATCTAGACGTCGTTTTTCAAAATATTTCACAAAGGTATACCAAACTGCAGTATCTCATTTAAATCATTGCACAAAGAACAAAATGGTTCACATCAAAATAAGTACCCATTGGACAGAAAATCAACTGGAATCCCTCAACATAGGGAAGGCCGCTGGTCCTGACGGGATGTTAACACGATTCCGTATATAGTATGCGAAATAACTTGCCCCTCTTCTATCAGCATTGTACCGGTGGAGGGCCGAAGTGTTCCTCATGATTGGAAAAAGGTACAGGTCATATCCCTTATCAGTGAGGGTCGTCAAATAGATGCACAAAGCTAAAGGCCTGTAGTACTGTCGTCGGTTGTAGAATTTTGGAATGTGTTTTATGGTCGCGTTTGGTGGCATTCCTGGAATCCGGAGATCTCCTCTGTAGGAATCAGCACGGATTCCGAAAACAACGATCGCATGAAACCCATCTCGCTCTGTTCGTCCACGAGACGCAGAGAGCAGTAGCAGCTCAGATTGATGGCGTGTTTCTTGACTTCCGGAAGCCGTTCGCTGCAGTTCCACATTGCCGTCTAATGAACAAAATACAAGCGTACGGAATATCAGACCAACTGTGTGAATGGATCGAAGAGTTTCTAGCAAACGGAACACAGCGTGTCGTTCTGTGTGGAGACACGTCTTCATACGTAAACGTTACTTTGGGCGTACCTAAATGAAGTTTGATAGGACCAAATTACCGTTGACAGCAGCGTCAACAGACCTCGAATGATTGCTGGTCAGACACACGCACGGTGATACCATATAGTATCAGTGAACGTGGTGTCTGTGTGCAGAACGGGGAAGGCGCGCGATCTATCTGAGTTTTACTGAGGGCAGGTTGTGATGGCTCGCTAGGAGGACTTCGGAAGCTGAACGATTTTCGGATGTTCGAACGATGTTGCGGAGAGTTTCTACAACCATGTCCAGACGTCGTGAGATTGGGTGGCCACCCCTCATTACAGATGTCGGACGTCGTAGAAAGGGCAGATCGGTAAAACAGGACAGACGGCGAGCTGTGGCGGAACTAACATCAGAATTTAATGCTGGGCAGAGTACAAGTGTATCTGAACACACAGTGTATTGAACACTCGAAACGATGGGCCTCCGCAGCGGAGACCCATGCATGTGCCAATATTAATACCATGACATCGGCAACTACGACCGAAATGGGCACGTGACCATCGGCACTGGGCGGCCGCTGTGTCCGAGCGGTTCTAGGCGCTTCAGTCTGGAAACGCGCGACCGCTACGATCGCAGGTTCGAATCCTGCCTTTGGCATGGATGTGTGTGATGTCCTTAGGTTAGTTAGGTTTAAGTAGTTCTAAGTTCTAGGGGACTGATGACCTCAGATGTTAAGTCACGTAGTGCTCAGAACCATTTGAACCAACCATCGGCACTGGACGTTGGCGCAGTGGCAGAGCATTGCATAGTCTGATAAATCCCCATACCTTCTTCAACACGATGGCAGGACGCGAATCTATAGTCTTCCGGCCGAACAGCTACTTGACACCTGGCACTGAGACAAGCAGGCGGCGGCTCCGTTATGCTGTTGATGGTGCTTGGTTTGTGGGGTGCTCAACTGCGCGGTCATCAGCGCCGGTACAAAGATCCAATTTTTTCACAGTCCAAGTTTTTTTCATAGTCCAATCCAGCCACTGTAACGAATGATGAGGGTGATGATGAAATGATGAGGACAACACAGACATCCAGTCTCCGAGCAGAGAAAGTCCCCAACGCGGCCAGGAATCGAACCCGGTATCCAGAGGTAGCAACGCTAGCCACTAGACCACGAGCTACGGACACATTATGCTGTGGGGAACATTCACGTGGGCATCCATGGGTCCAGTGGAGCTCAAGTAGGGCACTATGACGGCCAATATTTGAATAGTGCTCGTCAGTGTGGGATCCATATCTGATAGGATTGACAGCAAGAAGTAGAGGAGAACCAAAGAAGAGCAGTACGTTTCGTTACTGGTTCATTTAGTAAGCATGAAAAGGGCCACGGAGATGCTCAGCTAGCTGCAGTGGTAGACGCTGCAGGAGAGGCGTTCTGCTTCACGGTGTGGTCTACTGTTAAAGTTCCAACTACATATGTTCCTAAAAAGAGTCTACCAATCTCCTTCTTCCTCCTACGTATACCGCGATAAAAACCAAGGAGATTAAATTTGGGATATTCGAGCCCACACTGAGGCTTACCACCAATCGCTCTTCCCGCGCCCGTGCATTGTCATGCAAAATGATGGGTGGGTTGCGCAGAAAGTGCCGCCGCTTCTTTCGCAAAGCTGGTCGCAGGCGATGCTCCAAAAACGAACAGTAATACCGTGCGTTGACGGTCTGCCGTGGAGGAACGTAATGCGTTAGGATAACACCATCACAGTGGTACATGAGAATCACGATAACTTTCGTTGGATTGGCGCTTCAGTTTTATCTCGTACGATGTGGCCCATGTCCCATCCAGTGTTAAGCACGTCTGAGCAGCGTCGTAACGCATACATTTCCGTATTTCCATCAAGTCATGCGGAACCCATCGTGATGCAATTTTTCGCATGCCCAGGCGTTCCTTCAAGATGCGGAGCACAGTCGTATGCGCTAATCCGGTTTCGTGGGCGAGCTCACGAATCGTATGGCATCGGTCACTGTCCACTAACGCGGCAAAAACATGCGCTTCTTCTTCAGAGACGCTAGGACGACCTGCCCGACGCTTGTCTGCCACAGTTAGCCGACATAATTAAATTTAGAGAAATCAAGAAACAAGACTTAATAATATGAAAATATGGAAAGACCCCTTTAGATGCACCGCACGCCAAGATTAGTCCGAGGTATAAGTAATTGTTAACAATACTTAGGATGCACAAAAGAGATTAATAAAAACTAACTGAAATAGCTTAATCAAACTGTGAAGATTCTCGCCAGATCGATGGCATAAGACCGCTATTCGAGCAGACTCTGGCTCACACTCCGCTAACACCACTCGCTGTCCCAGTCAAAGCTAAGGCCCATAATACTAGCATCCAATACTAAATCGCCGAGTTACAACAGCGGTACAATCGGCCACGAGATTCGTACATATTCTTCCGCCAAAGTCCTAGACTCAACTTTTCAGCATCGCCTTCACACCACCACGAATGAGATGCCAGGATCCCAGCCACGTTGCCCGCGGCCAAGCTGCAGACGCCATCCACCGCAGCGCCCTCCTCACCGCGCTGGCTGACTCCAACCACGCTTTCAGTCCATGACGAATGGTCCCACTCCCTCAACGTTTCCGAGAGAAAGTCAGATACCTAGGTGTCTGGCCGGACCTGAAACTTACATGGGGGGACAACATCGAATACGTTGCCAACAGAGCGTACGCGAGGCTCAAATACCAATGCTCTACCCAAAGCTCAACAGGGAAAACACACTGAATAGGAGGGTGTCGAGGTCCATATACATGACAGTGATTAGACCTCTGATGGCGTACACAGCTCTCGTCTGGGGATATGCAGCTCCTGCAGATCATACAGAACAAAGTGCTACGAATCATCAGCAAGGCTCCACGCTACACACGCACCGTAGATCTTCACCAAGAATACCGCCTTGAAACCCTCAAGGAATTATTCAAAAAACACGCCACACGACTATACAGGAACTCGAGACACTCGAACAATCCTTTCATCCTCACTCTGGGAAACTACGATCACAACCATAGGTGAAAGCACAAGCGGCCAAAGACACTACTAGCTAGGGCATAGCCACCTATGGTAAACTAACATACACCAACAAGCGACAAACTTCGGCAAGCCCCTGAATATCAGCAACACTGACTGGAAATTACCAGCTACTATTAGAGCCGACCAACAGGCCACAGCAGGGACACCGACTAGCTCGCTCACTGACGCACAAACAATTCGCCAACATCACCCTACACTGTGCGTCCAATATATGACCTACTGGACACAAAAACGATGATAAACCTGTTACAGCTTGCTGACGCTGAACGAGAGCTCAACACCGGCACCCAGCCGCAGCCGCCGAGCAACACTACCGCACAACGTCAAAGGTATCGACATGCATGATACCCACTACTACAAAGCCTATCCTTGCACGAACTATCGCAGGCAGCAAGACATCCGCTACTCCTCTTACCACCCGACCTAACTATCGCAGAGGTTTTTTTCCTCTGGCTCTTGCCTTGGCACTTTTTTTCCTCTGCCCTTCAAACCGCTACCCTTCGTTCGACTTCGACCCAATCTTGCTCCAGATGAGCGCGTATTAATGGTCAACCTTACACACATCTTGCGACACCTCACTTTAGTGAAAACTAACGCTTTTGCAGAGATGGCAGTAGACCTTTTGAGTTGGCCATCATGCCGGTGTAGGCGTGAAGGCGCTCCATCTCTGTTTAAAAAAAAAGTTCCACTCCCAGCGCACATGGGCACATGAAAGACAAGAAATCCATAATCGTTATACAACCCAGCTCACAGGTCACACGCTACCCACAACGCGCGTTTAAAGCAGTATGTTCAGTTTAACCACCGTTACCAATTTAGTTTAAATTTACTCAATAAGATCACTCCAGAAATGGGTAAAGCCACAACTTTTATAAAACGATTAGAACTCCAATTCGTAGTTCCCCACAGCATGGAGTGCACATTAAAATCAGGGAGCAAGCTATCTCACAACCAGCACATCTACATCCTGATGACATTGCAGTTACATTGAGTTCACCATACCTCTGCTTTACACATACGATTGAATACATAGTATTAAATACTTAAATACCCACTATTGAGTACAGCGATAAAGACTATCTCTGGGAATCACTTGCATTGCGCACGGCTTACAAAATTTATTGCTGCTCGAGATTTGTGCCCTCCTGTAACGTCTTCGCTTGTGACAAATGCTGCCTCAGTATCTGTCTACTAATAGGTCACCGGCGTTACAAATCTCAGGATTTGCCCTGGCCCCTTAAATCTCTGCAGCAACTTCCCCGTTGACAAACTACCTATTAGCCTCTGTCTCGGGTTCTTCGGCCGACGTTCATCTAATGATTTTACTGGCGTTTCGTCAGCACGAGTGGCTGGCATTTGTCAAAGCTTCACCCTCTATTGCCGGTGGTGAACTGGAGCCGAGTTCGCGGCCGCAGACTATATGTACCTGGCGCGCCAACGTCCGAGGGCTTCTCCGCGGTCATTTCCGGTGCGGTTCTCCTCTTGCTACCTGCGACGGTCGTTCGCTGCAGTACGGGAAGCCAGGATCCGTTTACCTTAAGGCTTTCCTCTTTCTTTTTGTATTTCTACAGCTTCTCTGAACAAGCACGTGTGATATTGCTTCTCTACAACCAGAACTTCCGTGTCGGCGAATTTTATTACGTGGTCGGTCTCACTCAGTGCGTGCTCTTCCACGGCCGATTTCTCCACCTGCCCCAACCTGCAATGTCGCTTATGCTCTTTGATCCTGGTGTTGACTGATCGTCCAGTCATTCCGACATAAACTCTTCCGCATGTGCATGGTATACGGTATATTCCCGACATTGTAAGTGGGTCCTTTTTCTCCTTTGCCGATCTGACACTCTTAGATCTTCCTTGTCGGTTTGAAAATTGTCTTTACGCCATGTTTGCACAATATACGGCCGATTCTGTTCGTCACTCTGGGAATGTATGGGAGAAAGGCCGTACCCGACATTTCTTTTTCTGATTCCTTACTTCACCGAGTGTTTGGTTCTGTTACACTTCTAATATATTTTGTGGAGTATCCACTGCTCCACAGAACACTTTCCAGGTGTTGCATTTCGCGTCTGAGGTGCTGCGGCTCACATATTCGTCCTGCTCACGTTACGAGCCAGAAAAGAGGCATGATTAATACGCCAGGTACATATAGTTTACGGCCGCGAGCTCGGCTCCAGTTCACCACCGGCAATGGAGAGTGAAGCTTTGACAAATGCCAGCCACTCGTGCTGGCGAAACGTCAGTAAAATCATTAGATGAACGTCGGCCGAAGAACCCGAGACAGAAGCCAATAAGCAGTTTGTCAACAAGTGTGCATGAAAGCCTTAACAATTTTGTAACTTCCCCGTTACTGTATCTCCCCTCGCCTTACTTCTGATATGAAAGTTCCTTAACCAGACATAGTACCGCAGTCGTCGCTTGCCTTCCTGTGTTGTGCCGGCGCCCCGTTCATTCGTGGGCCAGACTGAGGTTCTTACGGACTTTTCTCAACATTTCTCTAATCTGCGCAGTGTCGACTCTGACTGGAAACAGATCATTTATGGTCCAAAAGTCGAAGAGTGGGCGGCTGTGTCCTGTTTGTGGACATTATGGACACTACATTAAATAGTTACATTAACCATGGAAGCAATGCGTCCCATCTCGTATGGACATTCCGGTGGTACGCAATCAGAGTGGACCACAAATTATGGTTTACTCTTTCTGAAAAGGGTGGTTTGGGATAATACGAAGTAGCTTGGTGTTGCAAATACTGTTCCAATAAAACATTTCTGAAACCCTCCTAAAGTAAAGTTGGGATATTGTCAGTAACTATGACTCACAATGGACCAAAGGCCTCGTAGACAGTCTCCAAGGCCTTAACAGTAACATGTGTCATCCCGTGTTGGGATCAACCGACGAAACCGTGTTCACACACCAACACATAGCAGTTGCCTTCAGACTAACGCGGGAAGGGACCTACATATTCCACGTATAACGTCCCCTCAGCGTGGTTAGTTACCTCCGACGCCAGTAATCACTTGTACAGGCCAGAGAGGGGCGCACACCTTGCACGCCGCAGCCATACTATACATTTCTTTATCGATATCCTTCAATACGAAACTTTCTCCTATCTTCAACCTTGTCTTGAACACCTCTTCATAGCCCTCTACAGTCGTCTCATGGCGAAACTTAAAAACACCAGCTTTTAACTCCATAGGAAACACTATTCAGTGTCCATACAATAGGTACTCTTTTAGGAAATACAGTTTCATTCCCTCGCCTCCCCGATTCTCCCCCTTCATTTCCCTTAGCTTGGGATTGATCTCATGCCACCCCCTTTCACAAGTCACAGAACGGCCTAGAACGCTCACAGTACAGCACTGAGTAATTCTTCTGGTTCTTCCTGTTCAACATGCTCCTCAACGGAAACTTCCTCATCTCCAAACATTCTGCTCAACCCGTCAGCAACTATGTTCTCCGAACACCGATATGCTTCACAGTGGACTTAAATGGTGATAGAGGCAGCGTCCACCACGCTATGCATCCTATACACTACAAGCGACCCAGCATCCGGCTCAGGGCCTCGTTGTCGGTTTCCAGTAGAAAAAGGGCTGATGCTCAAGGCACGTGTGGAATTTATCGGTAGCAAACAATGCTGCTAGCACCTACAGCTCGTACACGGAATATTTCGCTTCGTGGACGATAAGGGGCTTCGAATCGTAGGTGATGGGGTGCCTCCCACCCACATGTTCCTGCTAAAACACAGCAGCTACCCTGGACGCGAACGTGTCAGTTTGGACGATAAATTCCTGATTCAAGTCCATCATCACTATCACAGGTACACCTACTAACATAACCTTAAGTCCTCCAAACGCCGCTTGCTGGGAGGGTCCCCACTCGAATCTCCTCCCCTTCTTAAATGGTGTGGCAATGTGGGCAAATTTAGGGACAATTTGTGAAAGAAATTGGTCATCTCTATATAATGAACCACTTCTTTGGCACTTCGAGGTGGCCAACATGGATCGTCTTCCTGCGTTCCTTGTCAAGCAGACCCCTTTCTCTGAAACTGGGTGCCCCAGGAGGGAAATATGAGACTGGGCGAGGTTTACTTTCCATGGCTTAACTGTAAGATCCGCCGGTCTGAGGTGTACAAGAACCATTCTAACGTGGATAAAATGTTCCTCAAAACTTTCGCTGAAGATCGCTAGGTCGTCCAAGTAATGGTATATACAATAAAATTTAATGTCCTACAGAACTCTACCCTGTATATGGGATAGCACTGCGGCACCTCTCGTCAAGCGAATTGGAAGCCAGTTGCATTGCCAAGGAATCTGGTAATACACCTGGTTAAAGCCGAAGCTGGCAAACACTCTCCGCTTTTGGAACCACCTGATGCAGAAGTAAAGTTCTGGCAAAGAAATAGACTGCAGTCCCACGTCCTTGTTAAGCTTCCTACAGTCCACAACTGGCCAGACTCTGCTTTCTCCCTTCCGCACTAGGAATATGTGCAAGACATTGCTACTTGGATAGCCTAATCATGCCTCCATCGACAATCTTAAGTTGGCTCATCTGGAGTTGGGTGATAATTGAGCAACTCACTGGGATCTTATGAGTCGACTCAGTTTGATAGTCCTCCCCCCACACCTCCCACAGGCGAGCAGACAAAACATGACATCCCTCACACAGCTTCCTAACCCTAAACGTATATTCTGGCTCCAGATACTGGAACGCAAAGATTTCACCATTAGTTCTTCCTCCCCTCTGGTAGCAGCTCGTGAACCCAATTGCCTCCCTGAACTGTGATAACAAAAGGAGAAGGGTCAATGCTCTGCATCGAACCCGAAATAAAACTTGCCTTGTCTACAATCAGGAGTCAGTCCTAGCCAATAAACAAAATCAGATCTGAGTACAATCGGCACGCCGGCCGCTGTGGCCGAGCGGTTCTAGGCGCTTCAGTCCTGAACCGCGCTGCAGGTACGATCGCAGTTTCGAATCCTGCTTCGGGCATGGATGTGTGTGATGTCCTTAGGTTAGTTAGGTTTAAATAATTCTAATTCTAGGGGACTGATGAAAAAATCGTTCAAATGGCTCTGAGCACTATGGGACTTAACATCTGAGGTCATCAGTCCCCTAGAACTTAGAACTACTTAAACCTAACTAACCTAAGGACATCACACACATCCATGCCCGAGGCAGGATGCGAACCTGCGACCGTAGCGGTCGCGTGGTTCCAGACTGAAGCGCCTAGAACCGCTCGGCCACAACGGCCGGCGGTACTGGTGACCTCAGATGTTAAATTCCATAGTGCTTAGACCATTTTTGCCATTTGATAATCGGCACACTAAGACCACTTGTCACCTTCATCACTAGCTTCCAAGTAAAATTCTGTATGCTAATCTTCCGCCAGACGCTGCCCAGCACCATTTTCTCTGAATTAGCCAGCTTAATTCTTACTTCGATGCCATCAAGATCGGTTTCACAAAATAAACTAAACGAACTATCTGAGTCCAGTGAGGTGCACTGCGGCTTCTCATTAAATCTGGCACAAACATACGGCACATTGTGACCAGACAAGTACGATCGAAGTGCAGAATTTTATGCTCTCAGCCACGCCTCTCCCCTGCGCCAGATATTCCCCTGACGTAAAGGTGAATACAGTCGTTCACTGAATGTCCCTTTTTCTGGAAAATATAACAACGGGCCTCAACGCCGCCTCCTTTACCCTCTGGTTTCACCCTCCTCAGTTACTCTCGGTCTTCTTTACCAAGATAAGACTTAGTCATGTCCATCTGCCTAACTGCCTCACCACACCTGATCGAACTAGTTGTTAAAACGTCGTTGGCATACTGCAAAACGTAAACTGTGATTTATCGTTTGGATGCATGCTCCTACATTATTATCAATAACTTCCCACTCGGTATAATCCAAAAATAATACGCACTGCATCGCGCACCCTGATTACGTAATGCTCTAATAATGCGTCTTCCTCTTGAACAGAAAAGTGTCTTCTAGCCACAAATTCATGACGTGCAAGTGGCACATTCAATTATCTGCAATCCCCCTCCTAAAATCCCCGAATACCATTTGATTGCGGACGCATGTCACACCAGATGTTCCTATCAAGCAGGAACAATGGAACTCAACAACTGATATAACACAGTACTAGCCATATCTAGTCCCTCACCACGATCTTGTAGTGCCAAAACGTAACTCATCGTACTGTCGTTCTGTTCCGTTGAACTGATAAAACCTCGTAATATCATTAAAGAGTTGGGTAGTTTAGCAAACATTTCCCCCAATCTCTTTATATTTCTTGCACTAGTTATTTAGTGATCCCCTTCATGTGAGGAGTCAAATACCCCTTTAACCATTCAATTTTTTGACGAATAATCTTCTCCACTTCCTGCACCCCCTCTAAAGACTTCTGCAAGTGCTGCTCCAAATTACCACATACGGTTTAACTACCTTGTCCCGCAACACTTGTATCCCGGCCATTCATTCATCCACTCCTACCTGCAAGAGTGTACAAACTGATTCCGGTACGCCTATGCTACGAAAATCCCGAGCAATTAGCTTCATGCGTTTGACCCTCAGACTACTAAACTGCATCCAAAACGGCTCAGCCCTATCAAAGGATGCTGCTAACGACCG
This sequence comes from Schistocerca piceifrons, assembly GCF_021461385.2. NCBI lineage: Eukaryota > Metazoa > Arthropoda > Insecta > Orthoptera > Acrididae > Schistocerca > Schistocerca piceifrons. The sequence continues at coordinate 206,292,778 of NC_060142.1, read as the reverse complement.
GCGCTTGGAAATATGAGAGGCAGCGACACGCACCTTGTCCGGTCTTTAGCTACGGCGACACCACTGCCCAGCTGGAAGCCTTGCATAGGCGCCGCATCAACTCAGCCGCACTCCCACTGACGTCCTCGTCTGGATCACCAGTCCATAAAGCATCTAGTTTTTATGTAAATCCGTGACGCCAGGCACCTCCCTTGCTGTCGTCCTGAAAAACAACTGGAAACAAGTTGTGTCCACCAGCAACAAAACTCCCACCAAAAATATCAGTACTGAATATTCAAACCCCCTAACTATACACCCTAAATCTTTTTTTAATACTACTTTTATAGTATACCCCACTCACCAACGCAGAACCGTACTCTGCTTACAAAACGCAGCGATAATAGGCTCCAAGTGGGCGTAGGTGGAGCTGGATTGCAAGGAGATTCACAGGTTCACCAAAAAATTCACTATTTACTGGAAATGAACATCATTCCATCCCAGGAAGATATAAACCTACGTTAATTCATATTAAACAAGTTAGTTGAATAAATATAATAATTTCTTCCCCACAGCATATTTTCCCTGGATTCATTCCACGACAACATTGCAATAAAATTTAGTTGTGTGATTACAGTACAGCTGCAGAGCGACAAGACAACAATATAGTAGTACAATCAAAAATCAGTCAACAGGTATTAAATGTCCAAATTAAAACTCAGGTATTTACCCCATAACACAAATGACACTCCTGAATTTTGCTGAGTTCGTAATAAATAAGTGCACTGAATGATTATCACAATTCGTTCACCACAGGGGATTATGCTTGACTACGTCTAACATCAGGATTACAATATAAGTCTGGTGTCTGCTTACGATATGGCTGTAGGTCGGCCACGATACCATACACAATCAATTATGGACAAATCGTAGTTCCTTTTATTCTGAAGAAGGTTGGGTTATCCCAACTGAAACCTAGGTAAATCTAGGTAAGCATTGCAACTGAGGCTGTTGTTAATTGAAATTAATATTTAGAAGTTGCTGACAGGGCCGCGAAATGTTGAAAACATTAAAAGTCTAGATATCACTCTGACAAGTGACACGTACGTAAGCATCCAGACTGATCACCTACATCCTTTCATATGCATTGTGCATTCCGACGGACTTGAGCAATTCCATCTAGACAATGCGAAACCCCACACGTCCAGAATTGCCACAGATTGGCACCAGGAACACTCTTCTGAGTTTAAACACTTCCACTGGCCACCAAACTCCCCAGACATGAACATTATTGAGCATATCTGGGATGCCTTGCAACGTGTTGTTCAGAAGGGACCTCCAAACCGTCGTAATCTTACGGATTTGTGGACAGCCCTGCAGGATTCATGGCGTCAATTCCCTCCAGCACTACTTCAGATATCAGTCGAGTCCAAGCAACGTTGTGTTGCGACACTTCTACGTGCTCGCGGGGGCCCTACACGATATTAGGCGGGTGTACCGGTTTCTTTGGCTCTTTAGTGCATCAATAATAGTTTTAAATACAAACAAGTTGTTGATCCATTTTTCCTGCTTCATACTGGAGATTCATAAATTCTGATATGCTCTAAATATAAAAGTGAACGAAATATCATTGGATTTAATGGACACAGAAGGAGAAATTCAAATATTCTGAAAATAATAGTGTTGAAAACAAGGAAGATATAGGTATTCAATGTGATTATGGAGTCATATGGACCCCAGTGGTACTATAAGAATTAAGGGGATTTTAACTGATGGGGAGCCTTATGGCTTCGTAAAGCAATAAAATGTGTGTTCAAATGTCACGGGAATATTTGTTTTTTGGACAGAATTTTATTTGTTCCATTACGTCAGTCTTATCCCCTTCAAACTAGTCCAAATCAGATATTTTACTTTTATCTCAATGCTTTGTCCAGTCCTCTAATCTCTCCCGGAATTCGGAATAGTTTTTAAATCTCTTATCGTGCACTTTTAATCTCATTTATGAATATAAAACGAAGGCCGCTTAAGCTTTATTTACTTTTGCGAAGAGAAGTAAATCATGTGGGTCTGGTGAATATGGAGGCTGGGCTGTCGATAGAGTATTCTTTTTGGGAAAAATTGCAAACAAGCAAAGAAGCGTCGTCAGACACTTTATTGTGAGGTGAAAATCATGGTTATTGTTTTGCCACAAGTTTTCGGACTGTGTCAAGCAATTGTCGTCGACCTGTGAGCAGTAATTCTTATTGATTGTTGAACATTATGGCAACAACTCATGGTGCGCTGTTGTTGTGGTCTTCGGTGCAAAGACTGGTTTGATACACTCTCCATGTTAGTCTATCTTGTGCAGGCCTCTTCATCTCTGGATCACTATGAAACCTACATCGATTTACCGCAACCAAACCTTGGTCTCCCTCTACAACTGTAAGGTGGATGTATTTTACCCCCTTACATGATCAGTTAATATAATTAATTTGGTTAATTAGATTAACAAATTTATATCGTTTAAGATCGAAGGTAGCTGGGATTATTAGTTTGTTAATTGTACTGGTTGGTACTGGACAGCTTCATTGTAACAACTGTCCTGCTGCACGCTTTTCAAAAGTAATTTCTGCACTAGCTAAGATAGCGAGAGTGGCTGAGGAAGTGATGGAGGGCGAGCTGGGAGTTTTTCTCAGCGGCTCTAGGGCAGAATTTTGCAGCCTACCACAAAATTGTCCTGTGGAGTGGCCCAGCGAGTCCCATTGCGAGTGAAAATTGAGAGGGGGTAGTAAAGATAGCCATGTAACCAGTATGGCCTCCAGTTTTTTCGGGCCCTATGCATCTCCTGCCGTGACACAGGCGCCTGTGAGTCAGTAGTTAAGAATTCTTTCCACATAGAATGCATAGCACTTTCCTGCCATTGTATCCAGGAGACCAAGTGATTGGCTGAGCCCCTCAAGTGAATATTGCTTTCAATTGTTAAATAATCTTCTAGAGCATTTTTTATGAATTGCTCCTGGTTGGTCATCATTTTCATGTCTAGAAGAGTGATAGGAAATCAAGTTACAATGAAGGCCATGACTGGCTGAGTCGAGAGTCCCACATTAGTGAACCAGTGTTTGCTAATATGGAGGTAGAATGTGCCAAGGGACTCTCTGGTGGGTGTATAGCTGACACACATCACTGGGGAACATGTAATTTGTTTGAGATATTTTCCGGAAAGCATCCAGCGATCTCTCTCTAACTTAGTCTGAGAAAGTGCCGATTGCGCCAGTTGAAGCAGAATCATTTTGTTTCTCTACGATTAGAGGAACCAGTCAGTGCTTCTCAGTGGAACTTTAGGGCTTATGACTGTGCACTTCAGTCAAGTGTTTGCTCTTGACAAGAGTGCAAGCAGGTCGTTTTCACTCGTGAAAGCACTCTGTACTTAAGTAACTTCGAACGTAGCAGTTTGCGGACACGAGCACTCGTCCTCTGTGTAGGTAAATTTACACTTGCATATCATGTTTCATCCCCACGATGACCACAGCCTTCTACAGATCGACTCAGCAGATGTGCTCTCCACTATTTATGGTGATACACATGCCCCAGCTTGAGAAATAGAAACCGTATTGATAAATGTGTTCAGTTACAGTAGATTATTCTCTGCGCTCCCTGAGGTCAGCACCAGTCAGGACGGAGAAATTTACTAACAACGGGACTACACAGTATCACCCATTTAAGTGTTCTTGTTGAGAAAATTGGGGGCTCAATTTTTGCACAGTAGATAGTGTTGAGCCACTCGTAAACTTAGCCTGAGTAGTACAATTAACTGAATGTTGTAATCGTACATATAATATTTTGCAACTTCCTCATTTTTTGTAATAAATACCTTGATAGCATCCTACAGTTCTTACTTAACTAGGATTAGTCTTTTCACTACTGATCCCAAATAGGTTATTTAAGAATATTATTAGGTTAGGACCAATGAAATAATTTTTGTCTACCGTTTGAGGTCGGTCAACCATAGAAGGGCTTGTCAGATCACAACGTATTAAAATCACGATCCACCCGTGTTACACAATCAACCCCCATATTTCTATCTTTACCAAACTGACTATTGCTTGATTTCTCAGAACGTATCCTGTCAACCGACTGTCTCTCTTAATCAGCTTGTGAAATAAATTTCTTTCTTCCCATATCGATTCAGTACCTCTTCAATGTTCAATCTATCCATCTAATCTTCATCTTTCTTCAGTAGCACCTCATTTCAAAAACTTCAATGCCCTTCTTGTCTTCACTCCATAATGTCCACATTTGACTATCGTACAAGGTTAGAATCCAGGCAAGTACCGTCAGAAAAGATATCATAGCAAAAACTATGATTGATGTTAACAAATTCCTCTTGTCCACGACTGTTCTTATTGCTATAGCCATTTTGTATTTTATACCCTCTATACTTAGGACATCATCAATTCATTTTACTGCCTAAATGGCGAAACTCATCTAATACTCTCACTGTTTCATTTGCTAATCAGATTATCGTCAGGAAAACGTGATTTAATTCGACTACTTATAGGTCGTACTTACAAGACTGCACTTGTTTTACTTTTGTTACTGTTTATCTTATAACCTAATTTCAAGTGACTATGCATTTCACTCAGTTGCTCTTCCTAAACCTTTGCAGTCTCTGATAAAATTACAAAGTCATCGGCAAATCTCAATCTTTTTATTTCTTGTTCTTAAACTTTAGTTCCCTTTCCAAACTTCCCCTCTTTTCCTTTACTGGTTGCTCGATGTACTGGGGTAGTTTACAGTCTCTCCCCCTTCTCAATCATTGCTTCCCTCTCATTTTCTTCGACTCAAAACTGGAGTCAGGTCTCTATAAAATTTCTAAATAATCTTCTCCTCTTCAATTTTATCCCTGCAACCCTCAAAATTTGAAGGAGTGCAGTCCATTCAATACTAAATCCACAAATGCTATGAACATAGGTTTGTGCTATTTTGTCTAAAACTGACATGGTGAGACCGTGGCTGTGTACAATTAATGTATGTTAATTCTTACAAAGAAGAAGACAGCAACCAGCCACTAATAATACTGCTATTTGTTTAGGTAAATAGCGCCGTTACCGGTTTCGAACTGGCAAGTTAATCATCAGACGGCTGCTCACATGATTTTCAAGTTAAATAGCTGTCTTAATAGTGGCTGGTTGCTGAATTAACCTACATACATAGGTTTGTATTTCTTCAACGTTACTTCTATAATAAGTTGTATTGGTTCACGTGTTCCTACTTTTTCCCTGAACCCAAAGTGATCTTCGCCGAAGTCAGCTCCTATCATTTTCCATATCGTTCTTTTAATTCGTGCCAGTGTTCTGCAGCCTTGGCTCACGAAACTGATAGTTCAATAGTATTCACGCCTCTCTTAAAAATTCGAATTATTACATTCTTTTTGAAGTTATAAGGGTTTTTTGCCCTCTCATGTACCTTCTCACCAGGTAGAAAAGTTTTCCACGGCTGTTATTCCGACGCTGTCAATAATTCTGACGTAATGTTATCTATTAAGCTGGTCTTGTTTAGATTTAGGTCTTTCATTTATCTGTCAAATTCTCTTTGCAATATCATATCTCTCCTCTCATTTTCATTTCCTTACTCTTCCCGTTCTCTCATACTGTCTTCAGGTTTGCTTTCCATGTATAGCGCTTCTACGTATTCCTGCCACCTTTCAGCTTTCGCTTCTTAGCTTAATACTGTCTTGTCATCTGAGTTCTTGGTATTCACTCAGCCACTTCTCTTTTATCCAAAGGTTTGTTTAATTTTCTTATAGACAGCATTATTTTTTCCCTAGTCATGCGTCCTTCTGAACCCTTACATTTGTCCTCTAGCTATTCCTGCTCAGCCATTTTCCATTTTCTGTCAATCACATATTTTAGACCTCTCTATTCCCTTTCGTGCACTTTATATGATGTACTTTTATAGTTTCTCCTTTCTTTTGTCAAATTCAGTGTCTCCTGTGTTATTCAAGAATTTTACTAAGCCTTGTTTGATTCTCTGGTACCTTAACTATTTCATTTCTGAAAGTTGTCCATTCGTCTTTTATTGATTTCACAGTATGTAGCGTGTTGAGCTTGATTACAGTATTAACGATTTATCTGTACTAAAGACTGGTCCAATTTTTATTTTATTTGAGTTGATAATATTTTTCTTAAGTTATGGTCTCCATACAAGCAAGAGAGAGCTTTTCCGCATGCTCTAATAGTTAGTGTATCTGAATGTAAAACCTCGTCTATGCCAAGATCTTGTACTGTTTTTTGGTAAGTTAAACGGATACCATTAAGCAGTGTTTGTGGAACTGCTCCAAGAGTATGTCCAATGATAAACTGTCGGTGTGATATGAGGATTAGCGTGTAATGTCTTAGCGTTTAGCTTAACCCAGGTTTTGTGTCCATTGTGATACTGAACGAAGGTTATCATTCATAACTGCAGCTATGTTCTCAAGGATGGTCCTTACCTGCAGCTGGGTGACATCAGCGTATAAGTGGAACTACCAGAATGAAGTACAGTTGAAATATCAGTGTCGTACGGCGAGAAAAGCGGTGGTCCACGGATTGATCCCTAGGGAACAACAGAGAGCACATGTTTTCATTGAGATATTTCCAACCGAAGAATGACTCATTGTCATCGGTATTTAGGAAGCACTGTTTGACAAATTCATCTGCTTCATTGTTAGGGTTCGGTGCCTCAAACTAAAAACAGAACTATTGTAGGATGAAAACAAAACCATTACAGGATGGCTTTGTTGTCCGTTTGTCTGTCTGTCCGACTGTTAAGAAACTTATTTCTCTCAAATGGGTAGACGCATGGAGTTCAAACATATGTCACATATTAACGTCTATGATCCCCTGCGGGTGTAAAACCTGTAAGTCTGTAAGTGAGTTCAATAGAAAGATACGACCATTTACGTCAGATATTCTGATGCTCTAAAACTCACTTATCATTTTCTGTCAATCACATTTTTTAGACATCTCTATTCCCTTACATAGAATCATGAAATTTGGTAAGAAGCAAGATTTCACTTTTAGAGTGCAGTTATATAACACGAAAGAATATTTCTTTTGTCATTTTTTTATCCGTCTGTCTGTCTGCCCGTCTGTTAAGACCTTCTTCCCCCGGAACAATTTGCGTATCAAGCTGAGATTTATATCACATATTAAAGTCTATGGTCCCTTGTTGGTGCAAAAAATTCAAGCTTCTAAGTCACTGCGATGAAAAGATTCAGTCATTTATGTCATATGTTTTGAAACTCGCAGCTCATTCATCAAAGCCTTAGGGTACTTCTCGATGACCCGGAATCATGAAATTCGCCAAGAAGCAATGTTTCACAGTACAAGTAAAGCAATCTGAAAATTGTTAAATTTCAATTATGTTAGATATACAACATAATTTGCCGTTTGAAAGTACATTGAACATTGCATTCATCATACATCAAAATCGCAACAGGTGAACATTACTGCATGCAAACAGAAAATGTAAGCTGTAGTTATATATTAGTAAATGAATAAATAAAATCTTGCATTAAATCTTCTCTCTCCACATGATATATAGACAGAAGTTTTTTTAAAAAAAAATAAAAGAAAAGAAAAAAGTCCGGGCTAGCCTGAGGAACTAGTGTGGAAACTTTGATGCGCTCGTGGATCTCACAGGACCGATATCTGGCCATTATTAATAATGATAGCAGGCAAAAATCCTTACGATTCTCGATTTCTAGGATGAGAAATCAATGGTAAAACATTGCATTGACCTAACAGGAGACAGGAGACTATGACGACAAATAACTGTAATTATTTTAGTAGATGAAGATGAAATGGGAGATACAATACTGCTTGAAGAGTTTGACAGAGCACTGAAAGACCTGAGTCGAAACAAGGCCCCAGGAGTAGACAACATTCCATTAGAACTACTGACGGCCGTGGGAGATGCAGTCCTGACAAAACTCTACCATCTGGTGAGCAAGATGTATGAGACAGGCGAAATAGCCTCAGACTTCAAGAAGAATATAATAATTCCAATCCCAAAGAAAGCAGATGTTGACAGATGTGAAAATTACCGAACTATCAGTTTAATAAGTCATGGCTGCAAAATACTAACGCGAATTCTTTACAGACGAATGGAAAAACTGATAGAAGGCGCCCTCGGGGAAGATCAGTTTGGATTCCGTAGAAATATTGGAACACGTGAGGCAATACTGACCTTACGACTTATCTTAGAATAAAGGTTAAGGAAAGGCAAACTTACGTTTCTAGCATTTGTAGACTTAGAGAAAGCTTTTGACAATGTTGACTGGAATACTCTCTTTCAAATTATAAAGGTGGCAGGGCTAAAACACAGGGAGCGAAAGGCTATTTACAATTTGTACAGAAACCAGATGGCAGTTATAAGAGTCGAGGGGCACGAAAGGGAAGCAGTGGTTGGGAAGGGAATGAGACAGGGTTGTAGCCTCTCCCCGATGTTACTCAATCTGTATATTGAGCAAGCAGTAAAGGAAACAAAAGAAAAATTCGGAGTAGGTATTAAAATCCATGGAGAAGAAATAAAAACTTTGAGGTTCGCCGATGTCAGACAGCAAAGGACTTGGAAGAGCAGTTGAACGGAATGGACAGTGTCTTGAAAGGAGGATATAAGATGAACATCAACAAAAGCAAAACGAGGATAACGGAATGTAGTCGAATTAAGTCGGGTGATGCTGAGGGAATTAGATTAGGAAATGACACACTTAAAGTAGTAAAGGAGTCTTGCTATTTGGGGAGCAAAATAACTGATGATGGTCGAAGTAGAGAAGATATAAAATGTAGACTGGCAATGGCAAGGAAAGCGTTTCTGAAGAAGAGAAATTTGTTAACATCAAGTATAGATTTAAGTGTCAGGAAGTCGTTCCTCAAAGTATTTGTATGGAGTGTAGCCATGTATGGAAGTGAAACGTGGACGATAAATAGTTTAGACAAGAAGAGAATAGAAACTTTTGAAATGTGGTGCTATAGAAGAATGCTGAAGATTAGATGGGTAGATCACATAACTAATGAGGAGGTATTAAATAGAATTGAGAAGAAGAGAAATCTGTGGCACAACTTGACTAGAAGAAGGGATCGGTTGGTAGGGCATGTTCTGAGGCATCAAGGGATCACAAATTTAGCATTGGAGAGCATCGTGGAGGGTAAAAATCGTAGAGGGTGACCAAGAGATGAATACACTAAACAGATTCAGAAGGATGTAGGTTGCAGCAAGTACTGGGAGATGATGAATCTTGCACAGGATAGGGTAGCATGGAGAGCTGTATCAAACCACTCCCAGGACTGAAGGCCACAACAACAACAGCATTTTTTAAAACTGAAGCCATAGTTCTTCACTACGAGGTCCATAACGATTCACGTTCTCTGCGAGACCTCACTAGCAATTACTGTCGAGAATAGTGTAACACAATATGCATTGACTCAGAAAATGGTTTAGTCCGAGGGTACCTGGAACACCGACTGTCTGTCCGTGCAGTGACGCAGCCGCGCACTGTGGCTGGCTACTCGAGAAGCCGGGAAGACGGCGGACGACTTGTTGCCTGCGGGGGAGTCCCGGACCGGCCCAACCAGCCCGGCGCTGTGTTAATTACCGCCGGCTGGCGAGAGGGCGGCCGCGGCGTGGCGCGTGCGACAGCCACCCCTGCGAGGGGAGGGCGGCGCGCGAAATTGACTGTGTAAATCCCGCACCGCCATAACCTACGGCTGCCGCTGGCGCTGCTGCTGGCCGCCTGCCACACCGCGCATGCGCGTTCGCACCTTCCAGTCGAACATAGGGCGTCGACGGTTAGCGATGGGAAAAACCTGGTTAAAACCTATACCGGTGTTTTGTTTCTCAATAACCGGTATTTTTCAACATTTCTTTGGCATCGGCTATTACAGGTGTTTTTCTATTTCTTAGTAATAACCGAGTAAAAAACCGAAATATCACATAGCCCTGGCAGCAATGCTCAAATTTTCCGGTTTTAAATAAAGATTTTTTTAACAGGAGTAATTTTTATTAGTAAAATTTGCGTATGAAAATGGGAAAGCTTTCAGTGCTGTTTCAATAACAGTGCTGACAGAAACGAACAACAAACACATGGCATAAGAACTGGTACAGCATTGCTGAGACAGTAATGCCTTGTGTCGTGGCTTAAGGCAACCGTGGGAGTGCAGCATGTAAGACTTGTCCCTATGTGGTCTATTCAGTTTCGTTGCCGGACATTCATCGTATTGCAGAATGGCCTGGAAAATTTTTTACAAAGCTGTGTAGCAGTTTGTTTTAAGAGATTAAAGATTTGTCTGCCATTTCTATGAAATAATAAAGAGGAAGGTAACAATAAGTAACAGTAATGAAGTAAAAACTTAACAACAATACATTCTTAGTATACAATAAAAATATAAATTAGCCGATCTACTGCTTGTGTCTACATAATATGCCTTTTTCTCTACATAATATTCCTTTATCTGCGTGTAGCTCTTGAAAACATACAAATTGACGTGAAAAACTACGTTTTTCCGCTTTAGCTCTGACTATTCAAAATCCCCAAATACGGTCCCCGATTACAACATGATGTCTGAATAGAGTTTCGTAAAACTAGAATCAACAGCAGAATACTGGTGCTTTTTGTAGTACTCAATCACTATATCACTTTTCGGGGAAATGAACATAAGACAAATCTACTAATTTTCCTTTATTTGCCTATGTAGTTAAATACTTTTGTTCTGTATATCTGCCGGCCGGTGTGGCCGAGCGACTCTGGAACCGCGCGACTGCTACGGTCGCAGGTTCGAATCCTGCCTCGAGCATGGATGTGTGTGGTGTCCTTAGGTTAGTTAGGTTTAAGTAGTTCTAAGTTCTAGGGGACTGATGACCTCAGAAGTTAAGTCCCACAATGCTCAGAACCATTTGAACCATCTATATATCTTGAAACTGAGAGAGTCAAAATGTTTCAATCATTGTTCGATTTCTGTGTATATTACACGAAATAACAGCAAAAAAAAAAAAAAAAAAATAGGTTATTTCAGAAGCTGGTTATTTTGAGCGATTTTGATATTCAGGTTAACCTGGCGTAGAAAAAATGGATACAACAGAAAACCGGTTGCTTCAGCGATAATAGCCATCTCCATCGCCAGTAACCAGCGGTGCACGCACGCTACGCGAGACTACAGCTACTTGCAGAATTTCACGGTTACCATTCGAAACATTTGCACATGTGGGCGATCAAGCTAAAAAGAAACTTATTAGCTCATAAATGAATCTTCTTTTCGACTCAGTTACTACCCATGCGAGTGAAAATTGGTTCAAATGTTCAAATGTGTGTGAAATCGTATGGGACTTAACTGCTAAGGTCATCAGTCCCTAAGCTTACACACTACTTAACCTAAATTATCCTAAGGACAAACACACACACCCATGCCCGAGAGAGAACTCGAACCTCTGCCGGGACCAGCCGTACAGTCCATGACTGCAGCGCCTTCAGACCGCTCGGCTAATCCCGCGCTGCTGCAAATTGGTCACCCCTTTTTTCCCCATGAGTTGATTCCACCTCTAAAACTCCATTCTGGAAGGTTTGCAAATTGTAATCAACTACTGGCACAGACCCTTCAGCAGAAACACCATGTATCAACAAATTTATTTATGCATGGGGATGAAGTCAGACGGTGACAAACCTAGTGAAACAAGAGGATGTTACAATAACTTGGTGCTTTAAATAGCTTCACCTACTATCAAAGCCTCTTCCTGTATAGATGCGTTGACCTGACAAAAGATTAATTTTTTCTTAGCAGTCCAGGCAACTCTTCACGTACGACTGCCCATTCAATAACTTAAGCAACACATTTTATTCTCTGTTAACTTCGGTTGAAAAAACGAGGACTTCGTTGTAGAACATCGTGGAATATTCACCCCTATAGTTTGATGAAGTTCTGATAAGTCACGGCGCTATACGTAGCCTTAAAAATGGTGTCTGCAACGGAGGTGAGTTCCAAGCACAGAGCTGTCACGAGATTCCTTTGGCGGAAAAATAGAGCATCGTAGATGTTAATAGGCGCTTGCAGAAGTCTATGGAGATCTGGTAGTGAACAAAGGCCTGGTTAGTCGTTGGACAAGGCGTGTGTCATCATCGCAGCAAGTCCGCGCAAAGCCTGTCCGATCTCCCTCGTGCCGGTCGGCCGCAGACAGCTGTGACTCATGCAATGTTGGAACGTGCGGACACTCTTATTCGAGGTGATCGACGGATCGCAGGCAAACACCTCGCTGCTGAACTGGACGTCTCTGTTGGGTAGTACTGACACTCGTCCACCAGCTGGGCTACTCAAAGGAGTGTGCCTGCTGGCTTCCTCGCCGCCTAAAGACGATCATAAAGAGCAACGAAGGACCACCTGTGCGAAATTGCTTGCGCGTTGCGAGGCTGATGGTGCCAATTTTCTGTGAAACATCGTCACAGGCGATGAAACATGATTCATCACTTCTCACCAGAAACAAAATGGCAATCCACCTCTCGTCTGGAGAAAAAGGTTCAGTGCCCCGCCCTCAGCCGGTGAAGCCATGGCGACGGTTTTCGGGTACGCATAAGAGCATAATCTGTTTGATGTCCTCCCTCATGGTGCAACGATCGACTCTGAAGTGCACTGCGTTACCCTCAGGTAATTGAAGAAACTGTGGGGAGGCGGATGGCTATTTTTATCAATTTTATGTTGTAAGGTACGTTGTCCAAGACGCGACGCACGCTAGCGACTGCGACGGGTCGCTACGTGACGTCAGAAGTTGCCTGCTGGCGCATGCGCAGTTCGAGTTTGGGATGCGACGCGCGACTGTTGCGGCAGCTGCCGCAGCACTGCACCAGTGAGCAGTGTTGCGACGGAAGTCGGACGACGCAAAGATGTACGGCTGCCAGAAAGATGTCGAGCCACTCATGGAAAACTGAAATGAGGCACTCACAGGATGTGTTGCTCTGTGAGCTGGTCTCGCAACATCCTTGCCTTTACGATTTGAAGAACCCTAAATATAGAGACATTATGTTCAGAGACAGAATTTGGGAAGAAATTGGTGCACAGTTGAAACTGGCAGGTGAGTGAAATATATAATATTTTCCCATTAATGCAAATTTTTCAGGCCTGTTATGAAAATCAGTATAATCTATGCAGATGTAGAATTAGAATGATGAAAATGAACTTGAAGGTCAATTTTCGCATTACTCTTTTTTGTGACGATAAAAATTGAAAACGGCAAGTACATTATAAAATGAACAATCTAAAGTACAACGAGAAAGTTACATTTTACAATACCTTCACTTTGAAAGTAAACGGTAGATTGGTGTCTTGATGATACCTTCTAGTTGTGAAAAACCACCACTAGATTGTTGTACAGCTTTCTGTAATCAATAGATGTTCGTTTTTGAGGAAGGCGTTTCTCAACAGATTGCGCAAACAGTATGCTGCAATAAGTAATTTGTCACATTCACTTCAATTCATTGATAAAAGATGGTGCTCAAAAAACTTGTGCCAAAAGTGCACTACTGTTTTACAAGGCCCTCCTGGTCTGACACAGTTCACAACTGAAATTCGTCTTTTGTAAATCCTGGAGTCATCTTTTGAGTGCAGCTTGGCAAGATTAAATGTTCGTGTCATCCATAACGATGTATGCTGTCAGAATATAAGAATATGGAAGTTCATTTGGATAGGAATAAAGAGTCAGTCGGCTATGAAAGTTGCCTTAGCTTGTTCCAAAAGTTTCTGCATGGGAGAAACTGAAAGTATAATTTGGGGAAGTTTTGTGAACAAGCACGGACATTATTTCTTCCACAGTTCTGCCAGTGTATACTGTAGACGTTCAGAATGAAAATTCTAGAGATGTTTAAGGTGTAACCCTATCTTGTTATCAAGAACTTGAAACAATGCAATGCCGCTAGCGTGTGCTTATTGTTAATAAACTTATCTTTGATTGGAATTTTAGGTGAAATGTGCAAAAACAGATGGAGGAATATTCGGGGCTCGTATTAGAGAAATAAACGAGAAAGAAAGCTTGGAACAGGTTCAGATGCCTCAGCAAAACCAAGAAAATGGGTTCTGCTTGATCACTTGGCTTTAAGAAACCTACATTTCGTGGCATTTTAAATGAAATTGTCAAGAGCATATGGAGAAATATTAGTAACTCATACCGGAGAAATATATGACATAAAATGGTTTCATTAGGTCCAAATGTGTCAGCGAAACAAAACAAATGCATTCTCTATCGTGTGATGACCACACGATTCTCGTTGCGCGTCGACAGAACTGGCGGCTAGTCGCGACGCTCCCGGAGATATATGAGCCCAAATCTCGGAAACGGAGATCCATATCATTCTGATCTCAACTTTAAAAATAATTTCGATATGTTAGCTTCTTTTCATCTGCAACGATGTATGACCTAACGTGAACCATACGTAAAGTAACCAACGACCACATTTTTCACTGTACACAATTCAAATTTTATGCAGTAGGTTACTTGTAAATTAAGTATCGGAATAACTGTGACGAATATCGGAAAAATAGACACCTCATTATCAAGCTGTGATGTGAAACTATAAGATACGCAAACAACAATTTTTTGTGCCTTTTACTTTCCTCACAATTGATAGAGAAGTAATATACAGCGAAAAAAAACACGCAATACCGGAAGAGATACTTTTCAATTTTTTAAAGTAAAAGGAGAATCGGTATCGAAAAACTAACTCTGGGAGCCGATGTAACTTCGTTGCATTAACATACAGTATTTTTTACAGCAAGAAAATCGGAATTCTTATTTTTCTTACGTATTTGAATCCGCCGCCGCCGACCGGAGCTTGGGAAACGGCGACGACTCCAGTCGTGTTGCGGCCGTGTCGCAGTCTGCCAGGGTGGGAAAAGAGGAGGGGGCAGCGTCGCAGTCGCAGCCAACTGTCGCGTCTTGCACAACGTAACTTAAAGGGAACGCCTGATCAAATCGGCTCTCCCGACTAGCCGCTGGGCTAGTAATGCACCACATTAAGTTATTAAATAAATCATAGCTTCTTTTGCTGATGGCCGACGAAGCTCTCAATTTAAATGTGCATTCAACACACAGGTAAGTAATCATAATAAAAGTTTGACGTGGCTAAGTTAAATATATTGGGCGAGAGAATTAATTTAATTACACTACACGCAGTAGACGAGCTCTGAACTTGCTCTTTGGAGATACGCTATCGCTATAGTTATATTGTCATTCAGTTGAAATGTCTCACATCTTTATGATTATAGCGGATCTCCATTCTACTTAAATCTAAACATCCTAGCCTTATTTATTAGCCTACTTAATCTATCTTGCTTCCTTAAGTTTTAAGACAAAAACCAGAAAATTATGAATTTCAACTAAAATCTTAATTTGAGAGATCCAAAGTACTGTTTCTATTAAATTATTATTAAAAAGGAATCTAATTATACATTTTTAAGTCTCTAGCTCTTTTCTGTTGCGCCAATGATTTTTACAGAAAAACGTCCAAATTTCGAAAATGGTTAAAGTTATCGAACTGATATTCAACACATATTAATTTAGTATTACTCCTGACATGCTAGAAACATTTTAGGTTATTTACTTGATTTTTAAAGTATTGCGCAACATTTATGACGTCAGAGCTAGTTACAGCGGACTAGCTGGCACACAATGGAAAGACTGATGCGAATTTACTGTGGCGTGAGTAGGCTGCTTCCCTACAAAACGACTTAAGCGTATTCATCGGCACAAAAATGCAAATCAGCTTCTCCTTCTCCATGACAACTCAAGCACTCACACAAGTCTGCACACCCGAGAGGAGTTCCCGAAACTTCATTGGACTGTTCTTCCTCATCCACCCCATAGTCCGGATCGTGCAACTTCCGACTTCCATCCGTTTGGTGCAAAAAAGATGCACTCTGCGGGAAGAACTTCGTGGATGATGCAGAGAGTCATTGGCTGCGACGTCGACCGGTAGAGGCCTTCCCTGTAAGGTGGCGTAAGTTCGTCGCACTGAACGGAGATACCCCATCTATTTGGGTCTATTTTTATGCATGTGGAAGTGTGACAACATACACGAAATGTTTGCGAATCGTGTAGCTGAGGTCGTATGTGCGTATTACTCGTCAATCATCTTTTCGGATGTAGGAAACCGCCTAAACGTTTCATCCGGGCCGGGCGCCACAAAGGCCCTCATTGTTTGTCAGCCGGCTGGATTAAATCCGAGGCAGGCACGTCTCCCCGAGTCCCGAAAGAAGCGTGTTGCCGTGCACTTCTGTCCAAGTGGGTCCTATTTATTTATTTAACTGGATTAAAACTTGCTAAGTATTCTTCAGTAATTGGTTTTACATCAACGTGAACGTTGCGCACATCAACTTACGGCGTATGGCGAAAGGTACTTCTTCCCTCCCCCCCCCCCCCCCTCCTTCCTTCGTTTTAGCTTTTCCCAATCGCTAATGGCGGGTGGAAAGAGCGATTGTAAGGAGACCCGCATGATCTCTAATCTTTGATTTCCTCGCCCAAGCCATTTCGCATGATGTATGTGGGAACAAATAATATGTTGCCCTACAGGGCCTCTGTAGATGTAGATTAGGTCCTTTGTAAAATTTTCTGCTGAACTTATCTCCGACTATAGTCAGCTTTTCGTACCTATAACGATTTCAATTCTTGTGCTTTCTATTAGCGCTTGGAGGTAGGATGTTTCTCAAAACAGTAAGGACAATTTACAACTACAATACTGTTTCTTGCTATCCACCCTCTTCCTGTATTCTTCCTGAACTCTTTGAAAGTGAAGATCTTTCTGTGCTTTCTCGAGACTCTCTAACCTAAAAAGCAGTCCATTCCACACAGCCCCCCAAACTGCAGAGAAGCTCTCCAGCAAAATTTGTGGGACTAGCTCTTCTGTAACAAAGGGTCATGTGGAGGTAAGGGTTATTCACAACCGGGGTGATTGTTTCCGGAATGAATTTTCACACTGTCTGGGAATGTGCGCTGATATGAAACTTCCTGGCAGGCTAAACCTGTGTGCAAAACTGGGACGCAAACACGGGATCTTCGCCTATCGTGGGTAAGCGCGCTACCAACCGAGCAAACCGAGCACAGCTCATGACCCATCTTGGTAGAACACTTGACCACAAAAGGCAAAGGAACCGGATTCGAGCCCCAGTCCGGCACACATTTTAAATCTGCCATTAAGTTTCAAGATAGAAATCGTCTGCTTTAACATTGTAGTAACTACTCCTATAAATCGGCAACAGAATGACTCAGATTGCGATCATTTGAATTAAACATGATTTTGCCGGCCGGAGTGGCAGTGCAGTTCTAGGCACTACAGTCTGGAGCCGAGCGACCACTGCGGTCGCAGGTTCGAATCCTGCCTCGGGCATGGATGTGTGTGATGTCCTTAGGTTAGTTAGGTTTAAGTAGTTCTAAGTTCTAGGCGACTGATGACCTCAGAAGTTAAGTCGCATAGTACTCAGAGCCATTTTGAAATATGATTTTTGTCACTCCAGCCACGGACTGTCGCGTTTCAGAATGTAATCTGGCAACAAAGTGGCCGAATGTATATATTAGTACAGTGTCGAATTGAAGGCCATATGGGGAATTACCAAAACAAGTAGAACTCAACGGCGGACTTCAATGTATTCACACTCAAAATCACTATGGGAATTCTAGAAAAACTCCCAAATGAAAGGAACTTCACTATGAAAAAGTTTATGGAAGAGTTACAGAGGGTAACAGTCCACACAGCAGTCAGACAAATAAAACACAAAGATCTAAAGCGGAAGTTAGTATGGTCTAACTTCTTGGATGCGACTATGTTCTGAGGTGGCAAAAGTAATAGGATAGTGATATGCGCATGTATAGTCTGGAAAACCATGGGCTGGTCAGATGAGTCCTGATTTCAGATTTCAGTTGGTAAGAGTTGATGGTAGGGTTCTAGTGTGGCGCAGGCCCCACGAAGCCATGGGCCCATGTTGTTAACAAGGCAAGCTGGTGGTGGCTCCATAATTGTGCGGGCTGTTGTGACATCGAATGTCCTCTGGTCCAACTGAACCGATCATAAACTGGAAGGATGTATGTTAGGCCGCTTGGCTAAAATGACTCTGAGCACTATCGACTTAACTTCTGAGGTCATCAGTCACCTATAACTTAGAACCACTTAAACCTAACTAACCTAAGGACACCACACACATCCATTCCCGAGGCAGGGTTCGAACCTGCGACCGTAGCGGTCGCTCGGCTCCAGACTGTAGCGCCTAGAATCGCACGGCCACTCCGCCCGGCTTAGGCCGCTTGGAGACCATTTGGCGCCATTCATGGACTTCCACTTCATGTTCCCAAACACGTCACCAGGCCACTACTGTTCGCGACTGGTTTGTAGAACGTTCTGGACAATTCGAACGAAGGATCTGGCCATCCACGTTGCCCAACATGAATCCTGTCAAGTATTTATGGGACATAATCGAGACGTCAGTTTCTGCAGAGAACCTGCACCGTCACCATTTTCGCAATTATGGACGGCTATAGAGGCAGCATGGCTCCATATCTCTGCTTTTGACTTCCAGCGACTTGTTGAGTCCTTGCCACGCCGGGCAAAAGGAGGTCCGACACGATATTAGGAGGTATCGCATTATTTTTGTCACCTCAGTGTAAAATTTAGTGTATGATTTTCCAGTTTACTGAACAGGATATAACAAACTGAAAGGATTTTAGACGCAACGAACAATTACATTGGCACTGCAGTTGGAATAGCATGAGGGCGAAATGCAGCAAACTTCAAACTGATGTCGAGTCTACTGCATGCTTGTCATAGTTACACAAATGATTAACATCGCAGACCAATCACACAAAGTACGTAGGACTAACAGCACCTGCATTCTGTATATTTGAAGAAATTATGCACAGTATTTCTCATTCAGAAATCGCACTTCAGTGTTGATGGTTTGCAAGAAAATTATGTTATACCTCGCGTAAGGAGTGTCTCCCAGCACATGTTGAAACTAGACAGCGGCAGGCTCGCGACCTGCCGAGACAGTGGTGCGTCGTTCTGCAATATTCCTGCTCGCATAGGCCAACATCTCTTACAGGATGGAGGATCGTATGTCATGTACCCCGAGTGAGGAGGTAATGCCAAAAAGTTTGTATTCTCGACACACTCTAGACACTGTGAATCAGAATACTGAATACCATAATCATTTTAGAAACAAAATGTCCCGTGCGTCTAGCTCCAACTACTATCCCACGTACACTCTGTTAATTCCCGTCGTGCGTCCATTATCACGTAGGAAAGGTTTTCAGACGAATCACAGGAGTTAAATGACAGTTCTGCCAATGCCCTGCCTTTTTATACGCGATACTACCGCCATCTTTATATGCGCATATCGTTATCCCATGACTCTCGTCACCTCAGTGTAGACAGCTAACAGCGTAGGTGAAACTCGCATGACTGTATCATAGAAGCGGAAATATACCCGTACATCCTCTCTCTCGCTGTGTAGGAAGCCAGAAGGCCTGAAGGCCTGAAGGCTTGGGCCAAAGTGTGATGTGCTCCTCACCGGCACAACAATGTGTTTCCGGACCAGGGGAGTCGTCCTCTGCACTCGGTGAGCCAGGAGATAACAGCAGACGACGACTGCAGAACAATTCCTCTGGGTGCATTTATGGGCCAGGAGGGGGCGAACTGGCTCTGTGGAAGCGGGAACAAGGGAAATTGTTGTGTACAACTGATGTCAAGAAGATATAGCTACATATGGCACCCACAAAAAATTGAAAAATGTCAAATGCTTCGTGAAATGATTTGTCTAAAAGTAAGAGAAACAGTTGACGCACTTTTGAATGATGCTCGAAATCATGTGCAGCAAATGAGGTGCTAATTGAGAATTTGAAGCTCAAATTTAGACTTAGAATTTTAAAGAGTGCGAGAGGATATTTGTTTGGAGAACTATGCAGACCTTGCATTCTGCTGTTGTGACACTATTGCTATGTCAAGTCAAAAATTTAAGTTAAACATAGAATTATAAATTCGCGATCGACACCTCATTTGTTGTACACGATTTTAAGCATCATTCAGAAACGCGTCAAATGTTTCTCTAATTTATTTTATTTCTTATTTTTAGAAGAATTATTTCATAAAACACTGAAATTTTTCCGCTGATAAATCTGATACGCCGTTTTTCCATTTCCCAATCTCCGTTTTGCTACGGAAATTCGGAAAGAAATCCATTGTGTAATTTCCCTCAAATTGTAATTTTTTCTTAACTGCCCAGAATACTTTCAAGTTCCACTCTTCGTTTCGTTATGAAAGTTCAGACAAAACTTTTCCTGAAATCGCTGATTAAGATTTTCTTAATTACCCTGAATCTTTTCTAGCAATGTACCTCACACTAGTGAGTTTGCTATCACATTTATGCATTTCCCAATCTTCGTTCAGCTATGAAGATTCAGACGAAAGTTTTCCCTCATATCGCAAATTAAGCTGTTCTTTATTACCGTGACTATTTCAAGTAATTAATTAATTATTTTTATTTTTTTTTATTTTTTGGAAAACTAGACTTCACGCAGCTGAATTTGTCTATTGCCCACTTTTCGTCTGGCTATAAAATTCATACAAAATCTGTTCTGTAATTTGTTCGTAGTCTTGTTTTGGCTCCATTTTCAGTAGCTGTTCACATCAAGTGGAGATAACCACGGCCTGGATCTAAATTAGTGCCAACAGTGTCAGAAATAACTAAACATAATAAATTTCTTAGTTTCTTATTACTTGAGAAACTAATGCCAATATTAGTGGAACGGATCTTATATGGCAGTTTACGTGATAATTGTATGTTCACTAACGGTTTCTGTAGTTGGTGTATAGAGAAAAGTTGGGAGGCAGTGACGGCTTGATTTGATTTGTAGGGATGGATCTATTCTTCCTTTTTTGTTTTATTACTGTTGTGTAGCTTATTAACTAGTCAAAGCTATTTCATGAGTTTCTATTTAACTTTTCATGAGAGGACGTAATGTGATTTTGATCGTGACGTCAAATTTATTTCGTTCTGTATGCGGTCTACCTCCAATTTATGTTTGTGTGTTGTTGGCTCTATTAAGTTCATGTTCTATAGAAAATTACGCAATTTGTAGCGTTTTTGGGCACATAAGTAAACAAAAATGAAACTTGCTTTCTTTAGTTCAATGAACAAGATACATGTCCGTCTATATACAGTTTATGATAGTAGTGTGATTATTGCTGCGTTGCTTGCAGCTGAAAAAAAAATGTTATCTGTATCTGTTGTATTTTTTCTATTCTTATAAATTTTTAAGGATTTATATTTTTTCCTGTCACAGTAGACATATTCAAATTTATATGCTGGTTCCTGAAACTGGCCTTTAGCGCGACACTAGTTAATGAAAAATAAATTTTTGAGTCAAGGAAACTATAACCTATAGCGGTGCTTCTTTCTCATTGTTATTTCGAAACCTTGAAACCTTCTCATGCTTTGTGGTAACTGTGTATCCTAACATGGACATCTGGGGTAATTGCCTCCAACCACTTACCAACGGTATGTGTTACCCAAACAATTATAGCGTAACAGAGATGATGTTGATAATGTTCACGATGATGGTGATAATGATGATCCTTAGGACATGTTCCAAAAGGTTCAACTGGGAATTCTGGGCCGGTCAGTCCATTCCAGGAACGTTATTGTCTACAATCCACTGCCTCACAGACTCTGATTTATGAGAGGGTGCATTGTCATGCTGATACAAATAATCGTCTCTGAACAGTCTATTTACTGTGCGCAGTGTAGTCGTATAAAGTGTGTTTAAGTCCTATCGTCTTCCGCTTTTCTCAAGCACAATAACCACCAGAAACACGCCATACCATGGCACCATCTCATCTGTTCTTCACTGCAAGTACTACGCATGATAATGCACTAATGCCCATTAAAATTGCTACACCTCGAAAATGACGTGCTATAGACGCGAAATTTAATCGACAGGAAGAAGATGCTTTGACATGCAAATGATTAGCTTTTCAGAGCATTCACACAAGGTTGGCGCCGGTGGCGACACCTAAAACGTGCTGACATGCGGAAAGTTTCCAACCAATTTCTCATACACAAACAGCAGTTGACCGGCTTTGCCTGGTGAAACGTTGATGTGATGCCTCGTGTAAGGAGGAGAAATGCGTACCATCACGTTTCCGACTTTGATAAAGGTCGGATTGTAGCCTATCGCGATTGCGGTTCATCGTATTGCGACATTGCTGCTCGCGTTGGTCGAGATCCAATGACTGTTAGCAGAATATCGAATCAGTGGGTTCAGGAGGGTAATAGCAGTCGAGATAACAGGCACCTTATCCGCATGGCTGTAACGGATCGTGCAGCCACGTCTCCATCCCTGAGTCAACAGATGGGGACGTTTGCAAGACAACAACCATCTGCACGAACAGTTCGACGACGTTTGCAGCAGCATCGACTATCAGCTCGGAGACCATGGCTGCGGTTACCCTTGACGCTGCATCACAGACAGAAGCTCCTGCGATGGTGTACTCAACGACGAACCCGGGTGCACGAATGGCAAAACGTTGTTTCTTCGGATGAATCCAGGTTCTGTTTACAGCATCATGATGATCGCATCCGTGTTTGGCGACATCGCGGTGAATGCACACTGGAAGTGTGTATTCGTCATCGCCATACTGGCGTATCACCCGGCGTGATGGTATGGGGTGCCATTGGTTACACGTCTCGGTCACCTCTTGTTCGCAGTGACGGCACTTTGAACAGTGGACGTTACATTTCAGATGTGTTATGACCCGTGGCTCTACCCTTCATTCGATCCCTGCGGAACCCTACATTTCAGCAGGATAATGCACGACCGCGTGTTGCAGGTCCTGTACGGGCCTTTCTGGATACAGAAAATGTTCGACTGCTGCCCTGGCCAGCACATTCTCCAGATCTCTCACCAACTGAAAAAGTCTGGCCAATTGTGGCCGAGCAACTGGCTCGTCACAATACGCCAGTCACTACTCTTGATGAACTGTGGTATCGCGTTGAAGCTGCATGGGCAGCTGTACCTGTACACGCCATCCAAGCTCTGTTTGACTCAACGCCCAGGCGTATCAAGGCCGTTATTATGGCCAGAGGTGGTTGTTCTGGGTACTGATTTCTCAGGATCTATTGCGTGAAAATGTAATCACATGTCAGTTCTAGTATAGTATATTCGTCCAATGAATAGCCGTTTATCATCTGCATTTCTTCTTGGTGGAGCAATTTTAATGGCCAGTAGTGTAAATAGCTATTTTCCAGGCATCCGCCAAAGCCATACCCTTCCATCGAAACGGTACAGGATGTAGCGTGATTCATCACTGCAGATCACTCATTTCTAGCCATCTGCGTTCAGTAGCGTCACTCTTTACACGACTTCAGTCACCACTTAGCACTGACTACAGAAATGCATAGCATGTGAGTAGTTGCTCGGGCACTGCACGTCGTTCTTTTAACTCTCAATTCTCAGTCACTGTGCTGGCTAGACTGCTGGCAGCACTTTGGAGCTCGCGGGTGGTGCATGGGGGCTTAATTAAATAAGATTGAAAATATTTTTTAGATTTTTAGTATTTAGTAGCTGTCTGTCCGATTACGCTGTCTCGTAAACGGTTGGCCCTGACTAGTATAATTACGCTATCTGACTGCATAGAGCAACGACAAAGAATGAAATGAAAATTTCGTTAACACAATTAATTAATTAAGTCCCCAGCAACTATGAAACCTACGAAACCAAAGCACAAGAGTAACTGTTCTGTATGTGGGAGTGTGACTCAACGTACACATCTGGCACGCTTTGTTGACTGAACCTGTAATGACGCATTATTTAAAACATGGAAATAATATAAAAAAAACACTCAATATTTTACCTTCATATATATTGGCGAAAAGCACTCTGATCGTCACAGTATTTTCATTAGAATAACATCTGCTATCTCTCCCATCAAACAACTGCATAAACCATGGAACAAGCACTCCTTACTACAACATCTCGACAAGCCTTGCCCACTAGCACATCTCAACACTGACAGCTACGAGTTCTCAACAGGCACTGACTTCTACAAGCTCTCGACAAGCACTGACTTCTACGAGTTCTTAACAGGCACTGACTACTACGAGCTCTGCCCACGCACACACTGACTACTACGAGCTCTCTTCTCGCACTGTGGAGGCGGCTTAATAGTACTCTTTGGCGCAATCTCTGGCGCAGTGGCTCAGTGTAGCCACCTTTCATATGCCCCTCCTCCACAGGCCAGAATTTGATGGTATTTTTGCCAGCATTGGTGGTGAAAATACCACCAAATTCGTCCAGAAAAATACAGACAAAAATAAAAGATAATATTAATACCTAAATATCACATAATTAGTTAAAATTTTGGCTTTGCACTGACCTTTCAATAACCTAATATAAGAAATACAATAGGTAATACAAATTCCTTTCATACATGTGGCTTTACATAATAGTTTGCACAATACACAAAAAATCAGTTTATACAAATGTTCACATAAAATGCTTTC
The DNA here is from genome assembly GCF_021461385.2 of Schistocerca piceifrons. NCBI lineage: Eukaryota > Metazoa > Arthropoda > Insecta > Orthoptera > Acrididae > Schistocerca > Schistocerca piceifrons. The sequence continues at coordinate 206,268,260 of NC_060142.1, read as the reverse complement.
AATGATTAGTTTATACAAAAGAAAGACACCAACAGGTGACATCTTTTCAGTAGAAGCAGTCCATCAGAGGCACCCAGTAAAGTTTAGCAGGTACACCCAGCAACAAGTCACATTAGTTCAGTAGAAGCAATCCATCAGAGGCATCCAACAATGTTGAGTAGGTGCAGACAGCAACAAGTGACTTCATTTCAGTAGAAACAGTTCATCAGTTGCACCCAGCAATGTTGAGCAGGTGCAGACACCAACAAGTGACATCATTTCAGTAGAAGCAGTCCATCAGTTGCACCCAGCAATGTTGAGCAGGTGCAGACACCAACAAGTGACATCATTTCTGCAGAAACAGTCCATCAGTTGCACCCAGCAATGTTGAGAGCAGGTGCAGACACCAACAAGTGACATCATTTCAGTAGAAGCAGTTCCATCTGTGGCACTCAATAAAGTTGAAGAGGTACACACAGCAACAAGTCACATTAGTTCAGTAGAAGCAGTCCATCAGTTGCACCCAGCAATGTTGAGCAGGTGCAGACACCAACAAGTGACATCATTTCAGTAGAAGCAGTTCCATTAGTGGCACCCAGCAATGTTGAGTAGGTGCAGACAGCAACAAGTGACTTCATTTCAGTAGAAACAGTTCCAACAGTGGCACCCAGCAATGTTGAGTAGGTGCAGACAGCAAGAAGTGACATTATTTCAGTAGAAGCAGTTCCATCTGTGGCACCCAGTAAAGTTGAGCAGGTGCACACAGCAACAAGTCACATTAGTTCAGTAGAATCAGTTCATCAGTGGCACCCAGTAATGTTGAGAGCAGGTGCAGACACCAACAAGTGACATCATTTCAGTAGAAACAGTCCATCAGTTGCACCCAGCAATGTTGAGAGCAGGTGCAGACACCAACAATTGACATCATTTCAGTAGAAGCAGTCCATCAGTTGCACCCAGCAATGTTGAGCAGGTGCAGACACCAAAAAGTGACATCATTTCAGTAGAAGCAGTCCATCAGTTGCACCCAGCAATGTTGAGTAGGTGCAGACAGCAAGAAGTGACTTCATTTCCATACAAGTAGTCCATCAGTTGCACCTAGCAATGTTAAGCAGGTGCACACAGGAACAAGTCACATTAGTTCAGTAGAAGCAATCCATCAGAGGCACCCAGCAATGTTGAGTAGGTGCAGACAGCAACAAGTGACTTCACTTCAGTAGAAACAGTTCATCAGTTGCACCCGGCAATGTTGAGTAGGTGCAGACAGCAACAAGTGACTTCATTTCAGTAGAAACAGTTCATCAGTTGCACCCAGCAATGTTGAGCAGGTGCAGACACCAACAAGTGACATCATTTCAGTAGAAGTAGTTCCATCTGTGGCACCCAGTAAAGTTGCAGAGGTACACACAGCAACAAGTCACATTAGTTCAGTAGAAGCAGTTCATCAGTGGCACCCAGCAATGTTGAGTAGGTGCAGACAGCAAGAAGTGACTTCATTTCCATACAAGTAGTCCATCAGTTGCACCTAGCAATGATGAGCAGGTCCAGAGAGCAGTCCATGATATTCACTATCACCGATCACACAGTTCAAGCATGAACAATAGTTTGAATACACATACTAATCACACTGTTCATCAGCAGAAATTAAACATGTCCTAGTGACACCAAAGAAAAAGTACAAGTAACAGTCCATAATATTCACTATCACTGATCACACAGTTCAACAGCAGAAATTAATCATTCCTAAGTGTCACACATTACGTTGAAAAAAAGTGCAGGTAACAGTTCATAATATTTACCATCACTAATCAGACAGTTCAGGCATGAACAATAGTTTGAATACACATACAAATGCTTTTACAATGCTCTTACACTAAACATACAAATTCTAATAAACACACAAATGATATCAGATAATTGTCGTAGTAACTATTACAAATAAACAAATAGCAGTAAACCTATAATATTTATGGGTGTCAGTGCAAGCCACTACAAACAAATAAAATAATATTCAGGAGATAGGTGGGTAGGATTAGAAAGGAAAACACACAAAACACACTCATTCATCTTTCATCCACATCAAGTACTACTGTGTAATTGAATAGTGTTAACTGTGTAAATGCAATTCTGTCAAAATCTGATGTTCATCATGTGTATCAAGTAGTAATGGCAGCAATGTGTAACAGTCAATAATAGTTAAGTCAACGTCATAGTCATCATGTCAAGACCAATGTTTGCCAAGCCAGATCAAATGTACTGTTGTTGAACAACTGTCAGTGAGCCAAGATATGCAAATACTTCCTCTCTTCAAAAAAAAAAAAGTATATACTGCTTAGTGATTTAACAAAGTGTGTGTATAGACTATCTTCCTTCTACTTTAGTGTTCTAGTCTGCTATCTTCATCCTCCTTGTTCCATTAAGACCAACAAAAAAAAATATGCTCCTCACTTACTTTACCTCTTATACACCAAAACTCCAATAATCATCAGCATCACATAATCTCAATACTTCACTAATACTTCTTACGTCGATACATATAACTCTTATCATCAATATCATTTACCTTACCTCTTGTCCACAAAAACTGCAATAATCATCAACTTCATATAATCTCTATACCTCAATAATACCTCTTTAATACGTCGATAAATATGAACCTTATTGCCAATATCATCTCACTTCCAACACAACTCTTTCCTCTAGTCAGTCTCCTCGAACAAGTACAGATAAAATCCTAATGCAAACCTCATCATCCCATACAATCCGAAGACACATTGTCAACACACAACCTCTGTGTAATCCATCTGAGCCCAATCTTCTACTCATTATGAATTATAAACAAAGAAATGCATACATGATCTCTAACAGACTTAGGTCGAATAATTCTCAGTAATTAAGTACGATTACGGAGTGTGAATGATCATAATATTTCACAGTGTGTACACCACTTCAAGAATTATGGCAGAAGCAAACATGTGGAGTATTTCTTGTATCAAGTGTCACTTCCTATTTCAATTGCTCACGAAAAATGCAGTGTAATAACTGTTAATGGTCTAAACCTAGTATTGGTATGTCATGTCGTTAGCTTCCTTCCTATTAGCATAAATTTATACAGCTTCCATAAAACCTCCAGCTCATGTGACCTCAACGAAGTTCTTTGTACCAATGTCGTTCGTCGAATTATAGCAGTTCATTTTCTTATCTTAAAATATAAGGCACTGAGCGTAAGCAAAACAAGCACTAGCGAGTAAATATACTAGTAGAGAACAGAATGTCAACAAGTGGATGCAGCACAATCCTTACAACGAGGCTCTGCCAAGCGAACAATCTATAATTAATACAATAGTGTGACCTACACTATGTTCATACACAGTATATCAGCATTTCTATATACCAAATTAAAGAGTAGTTATGACAACAACAGATATGTATAAATATGCAATCCGTACGCATAGCAGCAAACAGGTCATTAGCATCATATCAGCATAAGCAAATAAGTGTTCATATGTAAACTTAATAAGTAAACATGAAGGCGCAAGCAGATAAATCACAAAGTATAACTTACATACATAATCACAGTCAGCACAATTAATCAGGTTACAATTATAATTTAAATAAATAAGCACAGCAGACACATAACAGAAAAACATGACATCAGTGAAAAAGCAGCGCAGCCAAGCGATGCATAATATACACAAGTTACAACCCAGTTCATTAATAATCATTGTCAAAATCAGTTAACGTACGCAAGCACGTCGCTTCACAAGTAAATTCATAGAACATGAAATTAACACAAAGTATGAATCACGTAATCGCGAGCAGCAAATTACGTCTAAAGTACGTACCTAAGTGGAAATATGTTACCTGAAAAATGAACTCAATTAATAATTACCTTTTTTAGTTTATTAGTTTCTTCTTGGAAATTACATTCTTCCTGAAATTTTCTCGATAGCAAGTCCTCTTAACGTCGGAGACACACAGAATTTACCTGAAGTTCTTAAATATTTTATAGAACCGTATCCTGAAAAATACTGAATGTTAATAACAGAATTCATCAAGTCACTATAGCTTTATACTGAATTTAGTCGGAGAAATTAAACTGTGTATTTGTTTACGGCTGTCAGTGCATTCGCAGTGAGCGCTCGATCAGCTGTAGGCGCGTGACGTAGGAAGCAATTGTTCGCGGTCAACAACTGCCTTGTGCGGCGCGCAGACTTGACTGTTGCTTTGAGTATGTGCCGCCGCCCAAACACAGCGCGGTATCCTTGTACTCTCCGCATGTTTACATGTAGCTGTTGGTTTCTCAAAAGTATGTCATTCCACAAAAATATTTCAAAAGTATATCATTCCACAAAAATTTTGGAAACTACGAACCTCACGTTTTGTGGTAGGAACAGCATAATTACGAACAGCGTTTAATTTTTCTGGATCAGGAAGAATACCTTCTGTAGAAATAATGTGACCGAGAAATTTCACCTGAGAACGACCAAATTCAGATTTTTCCAAGTTCACTGTAATGCCAACTCGTGCAAAGATACGTAATCATGAATCCAAAATTTGTTGTGCTCACTCCAAGAACGTTTAGCAATAAGAATGTCGTCAACATATGAAGTTATATTGTCACGAAGATAAACAGGTAAAATTTCCTTTAAACTACGAATGAATGCTGCTGAAGGTAAAGTTCAGACGGTAAATTCCAAAGTCACTTTTGGGTACAATTAGTCATATCAGGTTATTGTTTACTTACTCACTAGATAGATTGATAGTCGAAGAGTTGGTTTGACAGATGCAAAGAATAGTAAAAGAGTAGGCAGCGGTACAGAAAACTAAAAGAGAAATAGCACCACTACAGCTCGGGGCCCTATGCTCGCTACGGCACATATTCACTTACAGTAGTGAATCCCCTGAGGACTTTAATAAATTCAAACAGTAATTTTCGAAATCTCATTTAGGTAAATAGTCAAATCCGGTTATTGTTTACTTACTCACTAGATAGATTGATAGTCGAAGAGTTGTTTTGACAGATGCAAAGAATAGTGAAAGAGTAGGCAGCGGTACAGAAAACTAAAAGAGAAATAGCACCACTACAGCTCGGGGCCCTATGCTCGCTACGGCACATATTCACTTAGAGTAGTGAATCCCCTGAGGACTTTAATAGCCGCACATAATTTCTAGTTTGTGACTTAGTGGCAAATTTGGTGGAAGTGCGTACATAAATTGATCTAGCCATGCACATGGATGTATGTCATTCTTAGAATTGCGGAAGATCTTAAATTTCCGGACAGTCAAAAAGTGTTTATAGTCAAAGTTTTCGCCTCGTGGCGACAAAGACCTGCCGCGTCTGTCCCAGTCCGAATGTCGATTATTGTAAAGTTCGCGCGCCTGGTGCTCTCTTGTTGCATCCCGTAAATGAAACAAATTATTTTCATCATACCCCTCTGCTATCTGTGATTCTAAGTTTCTTCTACTGTCTTTTCCTACAATTTCGCCTTCTATTTGTTTGACTTGCTTTTTAAAGCCTCAAATTCCCTTTTCACGCGTTCATTAAATTTTCCCTGATTTTCAACATGTTTATTTATGTTCTGATACTCTTCGGTTTCTGCAAATGGCAATGGAGCTGTATCATCCGAATCTCTGTCCCCATGTAAACTAAGATTTGTCAGTTTATCTGAAATTTCCTCAACTCTTTCCGATAAATCACCTATTTGTTCTTTCTGTTTATTTACGTCTTCCGTAAGTGTCGCGACTCGGGTTTCAGTATTAACACATTTAGTAGTTAACTGTTCATACTGTTTTGTTAGGTTATTTAATCTGTCATTTGGTACGGATTCCTCGATTCTCTCAAATATTTCTTCCTTATCTTTTGCACGTTGTAAATTTAATTCTGAAAATTTCTGTACTATCACGCGATCTCTTTCTTCCTGTTCTCTATCCTGTTCCCTTTGTCTGATTTCTACTGCAATTAATCTATTATTGTGAGAATTCAGAATCGGTTGTACTTCTTCCCTGATTTCTATCTTTAATTCATCTTTCATATTTTTGAAACATGTCCCTATTCGTGAATCTATCCGTGTTTCCAAAGTTCCCATATCAGTTTTAATTTCAGATCCCAAAGTTCCCATCTCTGTTTTAATTGTTCCCATCTCAGTTTTAATTGTTCCCATCTCTGTTTCTAAACGTGTTGCCACTGTTTTTAATTCAGATCCAAACCGTGTTTCCATTTTTAATATAGCACTCATCAACTGCCCCATAGTAACTGATTCGAAACTCCTTTCGCACCTAACATTTCCCGCAAAACCAGTTTCCTTCGTCATAGCTGTAAAGCTATCTGTGTTCGATACTATTTCAGAATCTTCTATCGTTAATCTCGTATTCTGTGAATTTTCTGATTGAGAAAAATTTTGAAATGGTTCCGGACTATTTTCCCGACTTATTACATTGTTTTCCACTTCATTATTCATCGCACTGTTTTCCTCTGTCGGCGAGTTCGCCATGATAACAATTTCGTCATTCTCACTGTTCATCATTTTTGCCTTTTTCATTGTTCGCGTAATCATTTACGAAATATACAAAACTCGTCACTGTACGAAAATTACACACAATGACTCTTTATCTCCAGCAATACCATTTACATAAAATGTTTCCCTCAAACACGATTAATCGAACAATTGAAATAATTGCACTAAATTGTCAAACCCATAGACAAGACAATAAAAATTAAATTTTGAAAAATACCATTAGAAGAATGCCAATTACCAAATCTACACATGCAATATAAACTACAATTACTAAACTACAAATTACTACAACAATACTACTGTCTACTATTTTTACAATCAGAAGATTCCAAGGGACGATCCGAAGCAGCGGTCGCCACGTGCATGGGGGCTTAATTAAATAAGATTGAAAATATTTTTTAGATTTTTAGTATTTAGTAGCTGTCTGTCCGATTACGCTGTCTCGTAAACGGTTGGCCCTGACTAGTATAATTACGCTATCTGACTGCATAGAACAACGACAAAGAATGAAATGAAAATTTCGTTAACACAATTAATTAATTAAGACCCCAGCAACTATGAAACCTACGAAACCAAAGCACAAGAGTAACTGTTCTGTATGTGGGAGTGTGACTCAACGTACACATCTGGCACGCTTTGTTGACTGAACCTGTAATGACGCATTATTTAAAACATGGAAATAATATAAAAAAAACGCTCAATATTTTACCTTCATATATATTGGCGAAAAGCACTCTGATCGTCACAGTATTTTCATTAGAATAACATCTGCTATCTCTCCCATCAAACAACTGCATAAAACATGGAACAAGCACTCCTTACCACAACATCTCGACAAGCCTTGCCCACTAACACATCTCAACACTGACAGCTACGAGTTCTCAACAGGCACTGACTTCTACAAGCTCTCGACAAGCACTGACTTCTACGAGTTCTTAACAGGCACTGACTACTACGAGCTCTGCCCACGCACACACTGACTACTACGAGCTCTCTCCTCGCTCTGTGGAGGCGGCTTAATAGCGCTCTTTGGCGCAATCTCTGGCGCAGTGGCTCAGTGTAGCCACCTTTCAGTGGTACTTCTGCTGGTTTCATGCGATTTTTTGCAACCACTCTCCACAATTCTCCATGGTGCAAGTCCTTCAGTACATCAAAGCTTCCTGATTTTGGTTTAACTGCGATTGTTTCTTCATGTTTCCACTTGTCTCACTTGACCAGCAGTCGTCGTAGGCTTCTCTAGAAGGACTAAATGTTCGTGATGTATTTGTTACTCAGGTGACATCCAATGACTAGTCCGCGTTCAAAGTCGCTGAACTCTCGTGACCGACCCACTCTGATGTTACTGCTACTCTACTGACAGCACAATACTCCCCGCCCCATTTTATACTGTCGGGTTCATCTCTCGTGACCTCTAGCGGTCAACTGCGCACTATGGAGGAGCGTCCTTACTTTTCATCAGATGGTATTGGTGGATCATCCCGCCGAAGAAGAAACTGATTGGCAGTGGACAACGTCCTATTCTTAACCTGTAATTATCACTTTCTTCTATGGCTAGCATGAGGCTCGCCATGCCTGGTGAACGATATGTGTTGTGACTTGGCAAGACAGCCAAAGTCACAATGAGAGGAAGCCGAAAGGCACGCGCTTAAGCTCACGCAGGCTGGCGCGAGGTCTGGAACAGTTAAGGGAATTAATAGTAGCAAATAAAGTACGTAGTTGATATAATACTTAACTTTAATCCACAATTGTAGAACATCGCTCTTGATGATACATTAATAGAATCTCAATATCAAATGCTATGGCGCCTTGCTAGGTCGTAGCAAATGACGTAGCTGAAGGCTATGCTAACTATCGTCTCTGCAAATGAGAGCGTAGTTGTCAGTGATCCATCTCTGGCTAAGTCGGCTGTACAACTTGGGCAAGTGCTAGTAAGTCTCTCTAGACCTGCCGTGTGGTGGCGCTCGGTCTGCAATCACTGACAGTGGCGACACGCGGGTCCGACGTATACTACCGGACCGCGGCCGATTTAAAAGCTACCACCTAGCAAGTGTGGTGTCTGGCGGTGACACCACAATATGACTGACACACAGTTTGTTGTTTACCATCTCCAATCGCTCACCATCCCACTGACGTGTGTCATTCTGTCTGATAATGATATGATGTCGTGCAGGGGATCAGAACACCAATTCACACGCTTCTTTGGTTGCTTTGTCATTTTCAGCATTTCTCCGCATCGCACCGTGTCCCGGTGTTCAGCAAAATACCATTTCAATGCCTTGTTTTTTGTTGCAGGCTGGGGGAGTCCATTTTGATGAAAGTCTCGCAGCCCCTTAAAAAGGCCAATAAAGGTCTCCTGGTAGGACAGATTCAGCTTTGTAACGCTGGTTACAGTAATTGTAGAATAGAGGTTTAGCCTATCCGTCCTGCGTTGACCACAGTTCCATGAACACAAACTAAATAATGTTATCTTAACTAAAGTGGGATGAAAACTAATATTCTGTCTCGATGTAGTAATCGAAGAGCAGTTCCAACTAACAGTACTCAGTTAAATCTCTAGGGAGATGTTCTTTGTCAACACACAATAATTCCATTCACTGTTCTATTTCTATTGAAGATTAACCAGTGTTCATCTATCGGTCGTTGTTTGTATCTCACTCGACGACTTGACTACACGATGCACGTTCTGCAGGAACTCCCTAGCAAGACACGGACTGACTTACAACTAACAACTGACAACTTCTACTCGTCCACGGTTACTTAAGCGCTCGCCTCTCTTTCTGGGGGCAGTGCCTGTGGTGTCACCGCCAGACACCACACTTGCTAGGTGGTAGCCTTTAAATCGGCCGCGGTCCGTTAGTATACGTCGGACCCGCGTATCGCCACTATCAGTGATTGCAGATCGAGCGCCGCCACACGGCAGGTCTAGAGAGACTTCCTAGCACTCGCCCAGTTGTACAGCCGACTTTGCTAGCGATGGTTCACTGTCTACATACGCTCTCATTTGCAGAGACGACAGTTTAGCATAGCCTTCAGCTACGTCATTTGCTGCGACCTAGCAAGGCGCCATATCCAGTTACTATAATTACTTCAAGAATGTATTCTGAACAGATAATATTGTGAATCATGTACCGTCAAGAGCGACGTTCATCATTAATGGATTAAAGTTAAGTATCAAACTAATTACGTCCGCTTTCTGAATTCTAATTCCTTGTGATGTTCGAGACCTCACGTCAGTATAGTGATTCCCTCCTCACGCCAGCCTGCGTGAGCTAAAACGCGTGCATTTCGGCCTCCGCTCGTAACACGGTGTTGGCTCTTCTGCTTACACAAAAGTGCCCATCCAGGGGGTGTGATTCTCGCGGGCAGCTTGATTGGTTTCCGCGCAGCATCGTTGTCTCCAATAGGCAACACGGTGTTGAGTACAGGCTCCTGATGAAAGCTAGCCCACTTGTGCTAGTAAATGGGATCCCACAAGAAACGCGCCAAAGAAATCAAACACTCTTTTGGCAGAGGTGGGGGCCTGAGGATGGCGGTAATGTGTCGCCGAAACTAGTCACGTGATAGAGACTCTCAAGATACAGCTGTGGTGGTACTTTTATCATACAAATCAAAGCTGATTTGCATCGTCATAGTGGCGCTACTGGTGTGAAATTTGAGTAGACATTATGTTTCAGACGTAGAAACACGCCTACCAACTTTCCATTTATATCGCTTAACTCCTTCTTGGTGTTGCGATTTTGTATGTCAGTGTATAATCATACCCTCGAAGTCAGGGAAGCATCTGAATCTGACTTTAGAACTTTCTCTCCGTCTCGTAAATATTCACTGCGCACAGGTGCTATTTTAGCAAAGAAAGTGTGTGTTCACTTGCATGTAGGGAGAGTGTCTTCTGGATGACGTACACTGAGATACGCCAGCGGCCGCACTCCTGCAGGGAGTCGTTGTATGCAGAGAGGTTATTACTTAGCGCCTGTGTTATTGGCGAGGCTTGTAATCAAGTTAGGTCGTAAGTTCGTACATGAAGAGCCTCAAGATACAGGTCTTCTCCAAACTGTGTTAATGCCCTCGGCGCAGTTGAGAGTCGTTAAACTTCCCAAAACGAGGGCCAAAGAGCAACACGTTTGCAGTGCTCTGCGCTCGCAGTTGGAAGAGGAGGGGTTGAGTACTTAATGTCGTTAGCGTACGTGTCTTCACGGGGAGACTCGTGTTCTAGCGGGGCTTGTGACGTCACTGTCGATGAAGCATACTGATATATCTGACATTGTCCGGTTCCGGAACTCATTACATTCGCGTAAGGATACCAAAGGGTAAAATGTTCATCTATATGCACCGACTAGACACAGAGCCACTGATCACACTCCTACATACCGTGGCCATACAGCAGTTAGGGATATCAAAGGGTAAAATGTTCACCTATATGCACCGACTAGACACAGAGCCACCGATCACACTCCTACATACCGTGGCCATACAGCAGTTGTCGACGCACCTACAGAGGTAAAACTGCAGCTAACTCGAAACCAATCCGCAGTAATCACACTCCTACATACCGTGGCCATACAGCAGTTAGGGATACCAAAGGGTAAAATGTTCATCTATATGCACCGACTAGACACAGAGCCACTGATCACTCCTACATACCGTAGGCATACAGCAGTTAAGGATACCAAAGGGTAAAATGTTCATCTGTATGCACCGACTAGACACAGAGCCACTGATCACACTCCTACATACCGTGGCCATACAGCAGTTGTCGACGCACCTGCAGAGGTAAAACTGCAGCTAACTCGAAACCAATCCGCAATAAGTACTCTACATGCCCGATGGCAACTGCAATTTTGAGGCAATTGAAAAAGAATCAAAGAGCCCAGCTCCGATTATTGAACTTCCTAGTATCTATTGCACTGGAATGTTACCTTCCTTCTAAATTTTTCTAATTTATATTGGTTTATTTTTGTAGTGAGACGTTATGGGGTTCGACAACGGTCGTGCAATCTGCCTGCCAGTCCCACGAACTCAGCAAATAAAGGAAAACTCTCCCAGCGATATCAACCCTCCAAAAAGTTAATGAGATTTTTGCACGTTGCTCACTCATTTATGCAGAGTATAACAACCAAATCTTTCCACTGAAAAACAAATTGATCCCAGCGGTGGTACCTATATAGCGAAGGGTGATGTGCACAGTGAAAGCACAATTAAAATAAATAAATATAACTGAACATTTTATTACATTTTCAATAGCAAAGGCTCGCCTATGCAGAGTCATGATGTTGAGCGAAGTAAGTTAAATGAATCGCTTTTAATTGTTGTTGTTGTTGTGGTCTTCATTCCAGAGACTGGTTTGATGCAGCTCTCCATGCAATTCTATCCTGTGCAAGCTTCTTCATCTCCCAGTACCTACTGCAACCTACATCCTTCTGAATCTATTTAGTGTATTCATCTCTTGGTCTCCCTTACGATTTTTACCCTCCACGCTCCCCTCCAATACCAAATTGGTGATCCCTTGATGCCTCAGAATATGCCCTAGGGACTGGTTTGATGCAGCTCTCCATGCAACTCTATCCTGTGCAAGCTTCTTCATCTCCCAGTACCTACTGCAACCTACATCCTTCTGAATCTGCTTAGTGTATTCATCTCTTGGACTCCCTCTACGATTTTTACCCTCCACGCTCCCCTCCAATACCAAATTGGTGATCCCTTGATGCCTCAGAATATGCCCTACCAACCGGTCCGTTCTTCTAGTTAAGTTGCGCCACAAACGTCTCTTCTCCCCAATTCTATTCAATACTTCCTCATTAGTTATGTGATCTACCCATCTAATCTTCAGCATTCTTTTGTAGCACCACATTTCTAAAGCTTCTATTCTCTTCTTATCAAAACTGTTTATCGTCCATGTTTCACTTCCATACATGGCTACACTCCATACAAATACTTTCAGAAACGACTTCGTGACACTTAAATCTATGCTCGATATTAACAAATTTCTCTTCTTCAGAAATGCTTTCCTTTCCATTGCCAGTCTACATTTGATATCCTCTCTACTTCGACCATCATCAGTTATTTTGCTCCCCAAATAGCAAAACTCATTTACTATTTTATGCTTCTCATTTCCTAATCTAATTCCTGCAGCATCACCCAATTTAATTCGACTACATTCCATTATTCTCGATTTGCTTTTGTTGATGTTCATCTTATATCCTCCTTTCATGACACTGTCAATTCAGTTCAGCTGCTCTACCAAGTCCTTTGCTGTCTCTGACAGAATTACAATGTCATCGGCGAACCTCGAAGTTTTTATTTCTTCTCCATGGATTTTAATTCCTATTCCGAATTTTTCTTTTGTTTCCTTTACTGCTTGCTCAACATACAGATTAAATAACATCAGGGAGAGGCTACAACCCTGTCTCACTACCTTCCCAACCACTGCTTCCCTTTCATTCCCCTCGCCTCTCATAACTGCCATCTGGTTTCTGTACAAATTGTAAATAGCCTTTCGCTCCCTGTATTTTACCCCTGCCACCCTTACAATTTGAAAGAGAGTATTCCAGTCAACATTGTCAAAAGCTTTCTCTAAGTCTACAAATGCTAGAAACGTAAGTTTGCCTTTCCTTAATCCATTTTCTAAGATAAGTCGTAGGCTCAGTATTGCCTCACGTATTCCAACATTTCTACGGAATCCAAACTGATCTTCCCCGAGTCGGCTCGTACCAGTTGCTCCATTCGTCTGTAAAGAATTCGAGTTAGTATTTTGCAGCCTTGGCTTATTAAACTGATAGTTGGGTAATTTTCACATCTGTCAACACCTGCATTCTTTGGGATTGGAATTATTATATTCTTATTGAAGTCTGAGGGTATTGTCTCATACATCTCGCTCACCAGATGGTAGAGTTTTGTCATGGCTGGCTCTCCGAAGGCTACCAGTAGTTCTAATGGAATGTAGTCTATTCCCGGGGCCTTGTTTCGGCTTAGGTCTTTCAGTGCTCTGCCAAACTCTTCACGCAATATCATGTCTCCCGTTTCATCTTCATCTACATCCTCTTCCATTTCCATAATATTGTCCTCAAGTACATCGTCCTTGTATAGACCCTCTATATACTCCTTCCACCTTTCTGCTTCCCCTTCTTTGCTTAGAACTGGGTTTCCATCTGAGCTCTTGATATTCATACAAGTGGTTCTCTTTTCTCCAAAGGTCTCTTTAATTTTCCTGTAGGCAGTATCTATCTTCCCCCTAGTGAGATAAGCCTCTATATCCTTACATTTATCCTCTAGCCATCCCTGCTTAGCCATTTTGCACTTCCTGTCAATCTCATTTTTGGGACGTTTGTATTCCTTTTTGCCTGCTTCATTTACTGCATTTTCATATTTTCTCCTTTCATCAATTAAATTCAATATTTCTTCCGTTACCCAAGGCTTTCTACTAGCCCTCTTTCTACTAGCCCTCGTCTTTTTACCTACTTGATCCTATGCTGCCTTTACTACTTCATCTCTGAAAGCTACCCATTCTTCTTCTGTATTTATTTCCCCCATTCTTTGCTCTCCCTGAAGCTCTCTACAACCTCTGGTTCTTTCAGTTTATCCAGGTCCCATCTCCTCAATTTCCCACTTTTTTGCAGTTTCTTCAGTTTTAATCTACAGTCCTTAACCAATAGATTGTGGTCAGAGTCCACATCTGCCCCTGGAAATATCTTACAATTTAAAACCTGGTTCCTGAATCTCTGTCTTACCAATATGTAATCTATCTGACACCTTACAGTCTCTCTAGGCTTCTTCCATGTGTACAATCTTCTTTTATGATTCTTGAACCAAGTGTTAGCTATGATTAAGTTGTGCTCTGTGCAATATTCTACCAGGCTTCCTCTTTCATTTCTTCCCCCCAATCCATATTCACCTACTACATTTCCTTCTCTCCCTTTTCCTACTATCGAATTCCAGTCACCAATGACTATTAAATTTTCGTCTCCTTTCACTATCTGAATAATTTCTTATATCTCATCATACATTTCGTCAGTCTCTTCGTCATCTGCAGAGCTAGTTGGCATATAAACTTGTACTACTGTAGTAGACGTGGGCCTCGTATCTATCTTGGCCACAATAATGCGTTCACTATGCTGTTTGTGGTAGCGTACCCGCATTCCTATTTTCCTATTCATTATTAAACCTACTCCTGCATTACCCCTATTTGATTTTGTGTTTATAACCCTGTAGTCACCTGTCGAGAAGTCTTGTTCTTTCTGCCACCGAACTTCACTAATTCCCACTATATCTAACTTTAATCTATCCATTTCCCTTTTTAAATTTTCTAACTTACCTGCCCGATTAAGGGATCTGACATTCCACGCTCCGGTCCGTAGAACGCCAGTTTTCTTCTCCTGATAACGACATCTTCTTGAATAGTCCCCGCCCGGAGACCCGAATGGGGGACTATTTTACCTCCGGAATGTTTTACCCAAGAGGACGCCATCATCATTTAACCATACAGTAAAGCTGCATGCCCTCGGGAAAAATTACGGCCGTAGTTTCCCCTTGCTTTCAGCCGTTCGCAGTACCAGCACAGCAAGGCCGTTTTGGTTAGTGTTACAAGGGCAGATCAGTCAATCATCCAGATTGTTGCCCCTGCAGCTACTGAAAAGGCTGCTGCCCCTCTTCAGGAACCACACGTTTGTCTGGCCTCTCAGCAGATACCCCTCCGTTGTGGTTGCACCTACGGTATGGCTATCTGTGTCGCTGAGGCACGCAAGCCTCCCCACCAACGGCAAGGTCCATGGTTCATGGGGGGAATACCTCTTACTGACCGATTTTCACGCTGTAGTCTCGTATAATGAGAGCAAGCACAGTATGTACTAAATTTGACGTAAGCAGAGTGAGACTGTAGAGAGGAAGAAAGAATTAGTGACCGTAACCCCAGTTCACAAATGCAGACATGGTAAAATCAGTCCCTATTGATTCTAGAGAGTCTGCCTAAGATTTATTCAATACACAATCATAAGCGATTTCTTGTATCTCCTTTTCAAAATGGCTGAGAAGCCATTTGGTATCTCACAGAAGTAGTAATGATATCTCTTAATTTTTTGTATGCATTCTTCTCTACATGTTGAAAAGTTAATCAATTTGTTTTCTATAACTTCACTGCAAACCGGTCCCACAAATCAACTGGCAAAAGACTTTATTACAGATAACAGACTAAAGAAGCAAACAATCAACTTGAATAAAAGAATGAGCATAGCAGACATCAAAAATCTAAAAAGGATAAATTAGTATTTAATAGGTTATAATAATAAAAAAGGAAAACACACAAATTAGAAATTTTTATGAATCCTTCCGAAATGTATAAATTCTCCAAATGTGGATAAGTACTTAAGAGCTGTGTGAAAGTCAGCTGCAATTAGACAGTGTAGCAGTGATCAGATATGCAAGAAAATAATAAGTAAATAGACACAAAATGGTCTTATGCTTTGAGAGTTTTTTCTTTTTTACACAAATTTCGAGTTCCGAAAATATTCTTTATGATGAAAAAATCCGTCTTCGTGGATGATTAGATGCCTAAAACTATTATTGAAACATTATTATTACAAAAATTGATACATGTGTATAGATATAGTTACCACTAATCCACTCATAATTAATTAGTTATGCGTGAACTTATGGCAACTACATTGACCTCTGGTTTGCTTATAGCTTCTGATAAAGCTGCCATCCCGATACTGATTTTAGTTCTGCATGAACTGAAGTAATTAATAGGTGACAATGACATAAAATTAGTGTTAAGGAAGCGTTTGAGTTAAGGATCATAACACCCAATATAAGAGACTTTATTTCAGCAGTTGCCAAAAATAGTCTTCCAAAACAAGTTTGATCAGTTTCATCTATCTCATAGATGGCGAATGAAAATTTCTAAAACCTTCAGTTCTTTTGAAAATAAATTATGTAGTGAATATGATGAAAGTACTAATTAAGTTATCAAATGTTATTTCCTTGAAATGGTCATTTACCATGTAACTCGTGTAATGTAGATCTCTGTCATTGCAGTTTTCTACTCAAATACTGCTGTATTGCTGTCAATTTTCTTTCCAACAAGGAAATAAAACATTTTTAAATATCTACTAACCCATCACTCTGTTATCAGCTTTTTTCAAGAAGTTCGTATACCATAGAATTTACAAAACCTTAGTACAGAAAATCACCTTTAGGGAGAAGCAGTTTGAATTTCAGAAAGGACTGTGTCACCCGAATGACAAAATTACTGCCTATTGATGTTGCTGCATGCTGAGCGCCGCCTGTCGTTTGTAGCGGTTACTGTCATCAGTGTGATCCCTGCGTCCTATAACTACGAGAATGAATCAGTTTATTAGTGGTGAGCTGTAATTTCCTAGAACACTCTGTGTATGTATAACTAGGAGCACTGACTATGTGGTCACCTAGTTCAGCTTAACATGTTCTTTAGTGTTCCTAATAAACATACGTAGAAGTTACGAAATGGCTGAAACAGAAAAACACGGTGCGGCATTTGAAGTTGTGGTAAAAAAAGAAATTCACGTTGATCAGATCTAATGAGTTATTGTGGAAGGAGACTCTTGAGGAAATAGTTGAGAGAAAGACGTTATACCATCGATGGGTAAGCATGAAATACTGCGAACGTCTTGCTCTGAAAAGGCAAAGAAGAAAAAGATCCTGAAGGCTGTAAGTGAACTCAAGAGTGAGGCATGATACAAGCTAGAGAAGAATATGGATCATGGGAAATGCTTATACTGGAAACGTGTGGAAGATCCTCGAGGCAGTGAGAATGTAGACAATGTCTGGATTAGTATAATAAGCTAATTTTTCTAAATAAATAGTGGATGAAGATTGAAGAGGACAATAGATCCCAGCAGTAACAGCTGATAAGTCCGTAGAAATGTGTTTCCTGGTACGGGGAATAAGGGTCGAATTGTGAAATAAAGGGCAGAAATGGAATTACAAAACTCAGAAGTGCACAACCGATTTAGACCGAGACGTCCGTATCCAAATGACTTCTCTGTGTGTGTCTGTGCAATATGTTTCATGTAATGTAATGAAATAAAGTGTCCACAGATTTGAATTTGTTGTAATTTTCCATGTAGTTTCTATCGTATTTTCATATCTAGTAAACGAAACCCCTATTTCTACTTCTCCTTTTTCTTATCTTGGATTCTGTTTGCCCCACTGCGTGATGGACTGTCCATAATCTCTCAACTTCGGCAATTGACATCTACTTGACTCACCCTCCGTGACATCCGCCGTAGCTCATATATCGAAATCGAAGCGTGTTACTGTATGCTGTCTCGATTCTTTTGAATATTTTTCTTTTTTTTAGTTACGATGGCCTGTGAGGCGAGCTCTTGATTTACTGAAGGGTTAAAGTTTTGAATTGTCTTCAGAGAACCTGATAGATTTCCGTCTGCACGCTGTTAGTGTGTATGATGCCCATACTGACCGACTACCATAGTGGCCCCTCATTATGTAGGCTCCAGTGTATTCCACAGACCTGCTGAAGCATCGAGTTAGAATCAATAAAATGACTGATCAGTACTGCCGTAGTTAAACCGCTGTATGTGAAGATAATCACGAAGTGAAGGGAATCAGATTGGTGTTCGTCAGAGTGAATGTGGTGAAAAGGTTTACTCTATTCGAAGGGAAGCTCATGATAGAGATTATTCTCCTTTTATATTGCACCTGGACCAATTCAGTCCTTTCTTTATTCACATAACTGTCACAAAAGCGCTTTGTAGTATCGCTGCCTCCAGTATCGATAGTGCTCAATTCGGAAAACGCATGAGGAAGAGACTATTAGCTGTGCACATTTTTCCTGAGTACTGTAAATGTTGTCGTTGTGTGGTTTGTCAGTGCGCTAGTTACAGCAGATAGGACGGTAAAATAATGTTACTGAGTAGATGAGAACATACGAAGCATGAACGTCGGCGCTGTGTACATCTTGTGTGGAGAATGTTTACAGGTGATTAGAAGCTTCACATTACAACTGCTTAACCGCGCTGCCACGCGATTACGCTAGGAGTTATGTAATTTTCCTGTGTCGTGAATAAAACTACAAAAGTACTGGATCAATCAGGATGTACGGATTTGCAGTGATATTATGATTAATCCGAGTGTTCACGAAACTTATACTTTTAACAACATTGACGAAAATCTGTATTTTTACTGTCAAAATATTTGCAGATATATATATTACTTCACTGATGAGCTGTATAAAGAGGTACGTCTAAAGCCCGCGTTGTCATAACTAATTGAACGCTGGATTCCTCGCCGTCTAACAGAAGACCATAAAGAGCAACAAAGGAACATCGGAGTGGAACTGCTTGTGCTTTACGAAGCTGATCGTAACAAGGTCTCACAGAAGTCTGCAGACCAGAGAGGGGCTCATAAACCTCCATTTTACTGTACTTCCTCATCCATCCTACAGCCAGGGATTCGAAGCTTCCGACATCCATCCATTTGCCCCAATGAGGGATGCACTTCGCGGGAAGCAGTACGTGGTTGATGGGCAAGTTATTGATGCAGCAGGACGTCGGCTCTGTCGTCGACCAGTAGAATGGTACCATGCGGGCATACAGGCCCTCCCAGTAAGGTGACGTGAGGCTGTCGCATTGGACGGAGATTTTATTGAAAAATAGGATCTTGTAGCCAAAAGAGTGGGGAATAATATGGTGTATTGGAATCCTGAATAAAAACTATCTAAACTCTCCGTCCGAACAGGCCTTGGAAGGCCCAACGCTACCGACCGGCAGCCGTGTCATCCTCAGCCCACAGGCGTCACTGGATGCGGATATGGAGGGGCATGTGGTCAGAACACCGCTCTCCCTGCCGTATGTCAATTTACGAGATCGGAGCCGCTAGTTCTCAATCAAGTAGCTCCTCAGTTTGCCTCACGAGGGTTGAGTGCACCCCGCTTGCCAACAGCTCTCGGCAGACCGTATGGTCACCCATCAGCGAATGGTGCTTCTGGTAAAACAAAATATTTAATTTCAACATGTTGCAGTGGAAAAAGTTACGTTCCTGTCATATCTGTAACTAACGATCTTCCAACCAATGCTTCACTGGTGAAAGCTGTTTGTACTAGGTGTGTTCAAGAACTAAGGGGAAGTCTTTTTTTTAAAAAAATCATTTTATTTATTAGCCAAATCAATGTTGTCCTCTTCAAAAAAGTCCCCATTAGTTATTACACACATATTCTAGCGCTTCGTCGAATTCCCGAAACATTTCTGGAACTCTGTCTTTGCGATAGTTTTTTGCTCTCTCAGTGATGCGTTTTGAATCACATATAAGCTTGTGAAAAGATAGTCCTAGAGGTTTTTAGTTTTTACAGAAAGAAGTCACATGGAGCTATGACCGCCTAATATGGAGGCTGGTGCAGCATTACTGTATTATTTTTGGCCAAAAATCCACGCACAGGCAATGAAGTGTGAGCAGCTGCGTTCTTCTTCGTCTCCTTCTTCTTTGGTGTATCTGTCTTATGACAGGTTTCACCTGGGAGGTCTCCATTATGCCATGTTCTGGGCATCTTCCTTCACCTATTTGTCTGCTCGTCAATTTCTAATGTTGTTCACCGAGAACGGTGGCGCAGTGCTTAGCACAGGACTCGCATTCGGGAGGACGACAGTCCAAACCCGCGTCTGGCTAACCAGATTTAGGTTTTCCGTGATTTCCTTAAATCCTTACTGAACAGCTTGAAAGGTCGATTTTATTCCCCGCCCTTGAAATAATCCGAGCTTGTGCTCCGTCTCTAATGACCTCAATGTCAACGATACTTCAAACCATACTCTTTCTACCTATGCGGTAATGTCGTCCACCATTCCAATTCTCTTTCTACCTGTTCCGTACATTCCTCCGTTTCTCCATGTACAATTCTATGTTATAGACTATTACTATGTAGTTTACATCCCAACGGAGATTTTCCCCCTTTCTTATCTCTTTCAATAATCTTCTTTCTTTCCCTATTTTCTTCATTAATTTTTTATTCTCAAGCCTGCAACTCCACTTCACCTTAAGCGTTCTTATCCATAGCTACATTTCAAAACTTTATAAATACCTTTGTTCTTTCTTTCTAGCTCCCCATTATTCACTGCTGTATAACACTTGTAAGTAGTACTCCTTGTAAGTAGGCTGTTTAGGTTTTCTTATTGGTAACGCCACGTAGCGCTCTGTATAAAAATCACTGGCTGTGCTGTGTGCAGTCTGTGCCTAGTTTGCATTGTTGTCTGCCATTGTAGTGTTGGGCAGCGGCAGCTGGATGTGAACAGCGCGTAGCGTTGCGCAGTTGGAGGTGAGCCGCCAGCAGTGGTGGATGTGGGGAGAGAAATGGCGAAGTTTGGAAATTTTTAAGACTGGATGTCATGAACTCCTATGTATATTATGATTTTTCAACACTATTAAGGTAAATACAGTGTTTGTACTCTATTAAAATCTTTCATTTGCTAACTATGCCTATCAGTAGTTGGTGCCTTCCTTAGTTTGAATCTTTTATTTCGCTGGCAGTAGTGGCGCTCGCTGTATTGCAGTAGTTCGAGTAACGAAGATTTTTGTGAGGTAAGTGATTTGTGAAAGGTATAAGTTAATGTTAGTCAGGGCCATTCTTTTGCAGAGATTTTTGAAAGTCAGATTGCGTTGCGCTAAAAAATATTGTGTGTCAGTTAAACCACAGTCCTGTATAATTGTTCAAAAAGGGGACGTTTCATATGTCGACCCTTAGCCGAGGATACCTCACTGGAATCTTCTGATTTTTTCCTTGTAGTTTGTGTAATTAGCGTAGATTTTGTTTATTGCTAGTGCGTAATTGTAGAGAGAATCTCCTTTGTAGTGGCAGTCTTTCATTGTTGTACAGTAAAACAGTTGTGACATGCATATAGATTTGCACCAAGTATTTCGCAGCTGCGCTTCCAATTAAGTAGACATTATTTCCATTTCTATGTTAATGTGTTATCTTATTTTGCTCTTCAAATTGTGCTTTTCTGTGTTATCGTGTGAAATATTGTGACAATTATGGCGTGTGAAAAACGTAATACTAGGCTCCAAAGTAAACTGAGATATGACAGTGAAGACGAAAGCAGTGTGTTAGCGCCACCATGTAATGAATTAACTAATGTTCAACATAGTAATTTGGTAATTGTGCATAGGGAAATGGAGCGGGCGGCAAACAATGGCGTAGGCAGTGAAACAATTAGTGAACAGGGAAGCATTATCGATCGATCGCTCGGCAACAGCTCGCCTCAGGAATCTGAAATGACAGGACACAATTTTGCAAATACTGTAGATTCAGGTTTTACGTCCTCACCATTTTCTCAAATAAGTCAAGACACATTTCCTGCTTGTCAAAATGTGAATGTTGCCGGTGCAAATGCACTGCCGAAGAGTGTAGAGGAACAGATTCCAGACACTAATGCATTGTTATTACAGTTAATGCAACAAATGGAACAAAATCAGAGACAAACACAGCAAAAGCTTCAAAAGTTAGACACGATGGAACAAAATCAGAGACAAACACAGCAACAGCTTCAAAAGTTAGACTCATTGGAACAAACTCTTGAACAAACACGTGAAGATTTAACTACTGAGTTACATAACATTGAATCGAAATGTCAAAAAGTCTGTAATGACATAAAAACTCAAATTTGTGAGCATTTTCAACCTATTTTTTCGCGGCATGAAAATGCATTACAGAATCACGAAGCAGCCATAAAAGAACTGCAAGCTATTGTTCATGAAAATCGTGAGACCTTGCAAGCTAAATTTGACTCAGTTGCATCTACCAATTCGGTTATGCAACTTGCAAAAACTCAGGAAAACTTAAAGGACACAGTAGATACTCTGAAACTTGTTTCAGAAAAACACACTGAGGAAATAAGTTATCTACGAAGGTAGATGATAATCTGAATGACACAAAACCGGTAGTCTTTAATGACACAGAAGAGTGCGAACAAATTAGGAAGTTCAATGAAAATCAAATCAATATACAGTACAAAAGAGAAATCCGGGGAGTACAAGATCAGTTGGCACAAGTAATACAAAAATTACAAATTGCAGAGGACACTCGTGCTCCAACACGGGAAGAGGGACTTAGAAATACGGAAAAGCCGCAAAATAATAACACAGGGCATTTCGGAAGTTATGAAAGAAATTGGCAAAGTGCACCGAATTTTGAGATGGAACGGCCGACACGACCTAACAATGACCGATATGCGATTCGCCGACATGATGATTTTGACTATAAGCTGTTCATTACTACACGTAAATTCAAAACATTTAAGAATTCTGGCAACGACATTCATCCACAAGCATGGCTCCATCAATTCTCTCATTGTTTTCCTCCCAACTGGTCGTTAGAACACAGATTAGAATTTATGTGTGGCTACTTAGAGAATGAACCAGCTGTAAGAATGCGATCGGTCATTCACGATTGTCACAGTGAAGGAGAATTTTACCATGCCTTCCTCTCAGCATATTGGTCTCAAGCTACACAAGACCGAGTAAAACATAGCATCATGATGATGAAACACTTTGAACAATCTGAATTTTCCAGTCTTGTCAAATATTTTGAAGACATGTTGCATAAGAATCAGTATCTTTCAAACCCATACAGCCCCTCAGAACTCATCCGCATTTGCTTACTCAAATTGCCTGAACATTTACGACATATTATTTTGGCAGGACGTTGCAAAGACGACATTGAAGCTTTTCAGGGACTCTTACAAGAATTAGAAATTGACTCAGACAGTCACGGGATGCGAAAACAGGAAAACAATCACTACAGGTCACATTCGTCACAATTCCGTGACGACAGAAATAATAACTGGACACGACAAGGCTATTCTCACAACACATATCGTGACCAAAACAGACACCATCCATATGACAACCGTTGGCAGAGTAGTAATAATTACAGGGAAAGATCACCTCTCCGCGGTAATGACTATGACAGAGACAATCATAGAAACAGACAATGTAGCAACCAGAACTATTATTATCACGGGAGACAGAATAACTTCAGTCGCAACGGTCCACCGTGCAGTGATAATTCAGGGAGAAATTCTCCACCACTTAAACCGACAAGAAAGAAACTACAGGAACTACCGACATGACGACAGACGATATAATCATAACAACAGACGTGAATTTCATCAGAACTGGGGGGATTCTAACAGGGCTGGGCCCTCTCGGCAAGGCGAATTTGTAGAAGTTAGGTCTCCTAATCCCAGTAACGACGCGCGCCAACAAAGAAACAATGACTCGCACCGCAGGCAACCACGTGCGGCCGCTGGCTCAGGGAAAAATAACATAGACGCTAACCTTGAGAAAAATTCCAGTTTTCTTTACCGACGTATACCACATGATAATTGCGTTAAAGTTGAAACTCTGCGTACTAGGAAGAGCAAAGGATTGCACCACATTTCTCATGTAAAACCGTTTATTGAAAGATAATCTGCTTTTTAACTTTGTCTTTGCCATAAAATTTTTCGCTTCACATTTCTAGTATGCTTTGTCAGACTTAGAATCTGTTAACATGCAACAATGTTTGAAGTTAAATATCCAGTCATGAACCAAGAGAACTTATTTAAACAGAAATTACGAATGCATTGTTATAGTGAACAGACGACACAGTGTTGTTATTTGTACATTCTTGCTTGTTAGCTGCATGATTACGTAACGACTATCAGGCTTACATACTTCAAACATGTACCGGTACTGCTAATGAGATTTTAATGCAACATTTTGGTTTACTTAAAAATACATTCTGGAGTTTATGTGACAACTACACGGTTTTATCACGACGCTACTAATGAGTGACAATTTACAATGTTGCTTTTGCGGTGTTTCTGTTTTATGTCTGCACAGTTTTATGTATTATTCTGGAAAGTAAAACATGTTTTAGTAGTAACTTTTGTGGTATAGCTACAATGAGACAGCCTTTTCCGTAGCACAACAATACGTTACAGCACAGTACTTTCATCATCACGGAAATAAGCATAATAACTAAGATATCTATACTCAAAGAATTTCACTTTTGTTTATCATGAGGTAAGTACGTTGACTTCTGCAGAACTTAGCTTTCGGAGGACGATAACTACGACACTTCCACAGAGATTATCTTACAACAAGACGCACAGTTTAGCGCTACAGTACACGTATTTGAGTGATTAATTTTGTACTTAAAACACTTATTTTTAAAAATATTTGAAGTACAATGATACAAAGTTTTTCTGTGATACATTTCATTCCATTGCAATAATCTGTAACACCTGTGGGTATAATTACATTAATCCTCAGGGGGGTACACGCTTACTTTGTGTACCATGTGTTTGGCAAGCACAAGGAGCCCTAGCTAATATGGTATTTGCTTATACAACTTTACACATCGGTACCATATTTGTTTAACACAGAATTACACAGCTATCTGATTATTTGACAGAGAAACAAACATTCTTTTTACTATGTCAGTGACAGATGTTTACGCAATTACACAGTTGGATAACTTCACACTTATGAAACTGTATTTTGTCTGTACTTTGTAAACTGTTCATATTTTTTCGGAACCATTGTGATACTATGAAAGCTTTGAATGATGTATTTGGTATGGGATCATGATTTTTAAAGTGCGTTTGAGGCAGATGACACTTTTGACATGAGCAGAAGATTTTTTTAGGTTTTGAAATTATTGGAGGAAGCTACGGCGATTTTGAGAGTTGACTGAGGTGTTATGATGTTATTATTACGATGACTATGTGTATTATGCTGTTGCGGTATGTTTATGATCAGTAAGCTGATGCTATATGAGTTATTTGATTATGCTATGTATCTGTTATGATGAAATATTGAAGAAGTGTCGATAAATAAGGTAAGGAATAATGAGAAGTGGTTAGGGACTCTGGTTTGTGAAAAAGGTTGTTGGAAACCAAGAATCATACTTTAAGAGTTATGAAATGTGTGTATATGCGTGAATGTATCACAATGCTGGCGAAAATTTTTTGGACGCTGTTATATTTATAGGATTTTGTTTCTACAGATTTGTAACCCAAATTCTTGACCTGTGAAATATTTTTATATGAGACTGTCACTGTGGTGGAAACTGCCGTCGTAAATATTTCAGCAAGAAAGGTAAGTGACCTTGGCGTAATGTGTTTTGGGCGCCCAGCTGAGAGGTAGACGTCTGACAAAAGAAAGCCATTAGGTGCAAAAAAAAAGGAGGCCATTATCCTCGCTATTGACATTCCTTTGTAGAAAGCATCGCAAATACGACACGCTCAAACTTGAAAACATATGATTATACTGTGGAGCTCTTAATTTATGATATTTACTAAAATGCCTAATGAAATGATGAGAAACATTTTACATCCATTGTCTTTCTAGTTGAGAGATTGCTCATTTTGTTTAATATCTAGTTTCTAGCGGCACAGCAGCATTGGTTAAAAATAAAATTTTATAGATGTACTAATATAAATATTTTCTGTCTACAGATCGAGTAAATAATAATTTTTTCAAAAAAAATGAGGGAGCACAAAAAGACATTTACCTTCACAGGAACTGCATTCATAATTTTCTTTTCAAGTACTTGGTAACTTTTTTGGTAGAATAACTTCTTCTGGTGCACCACTTTAATTACTTAGACATTGAGATGTGATTATACATTTCCCTTATCTGCATTGTTATCTTTAGTGTACTATTTTTTCTGCTTGAGCTATGTCATGTTTAGGTATAAGTTATTTCATTTTCTGCTGCTGTTTGCCAGGTATAGTGTTACTGAATTTGACTTTGTGTTACTCTGCTAATCCAGTTTACTACTGACTTATTTTTGTTTGCTGCTCATTGCCTTATATTAGTTGTAATATTGTTGCTTACTTTGCCAATTTGTATTTTTTTATCATTGTTGTTTGTGTTAATTGTTTTTTGCTGCTGCATTGCCTCGTCCCTTAGTTTAGCATCTGAGCTCAGTAGATTTAAGTTAGCTTAAGAGGGGGTAGACTATATAAGAGAATGAGTTGTGATGAATTGGAAGAAATGCATTGAGAAGCTATAAGAATATGGATTGGCCAAAAAAAAAAAAAGTATTTTGAAAGAGGATATGAACAAGAAAAGTAGGGTTTAGAGACAACAAGTTTAGGTAGGATTTTCTTGGAAATAAATGATGTAAGATAATGGAAAATAATTAATGAGGTAAGAAATATGTGAACATATAAATACAGAAAGCATGCTTGGATAGGATGTTTTGGTGAAAACATATGTTGAAATAAGACAAAAGATCTATGGAATGAAGTTTTGGGTTGGACTGCAGTACCAAATTTTACACTGAAAACGAACCCTGTCCTTTCCATTGTGTTATCCCCCTATGTGTTTGTGTACTCTTGTATATTTCTGTTTCTCCTGTCTTTATGTGTTTAGCTAATAAGATTTATGTTGTAGAATTTCTCTAATACTCAGCTACCTTCACTATGATGAGGAATACTGTTATCCTCAAATATAATTTGCATTAATAATATGTTATTTACTTTGTAAAGATGTTAGACATTATTAATTCTGTTCTGTTTTAATGCTCATGTGTGAAGTCGATGTTTCAATAATTATTCTGATCTTTTATTTACGTACTCATGTCATAATTCCTGAAACACTGATGTATATGTTAGTTCGATTCTTTTGTAAAGCCTGTACCACAAATGTTATCTGTATTGTTATGTTCTTTAATGATGTATTTTGTACCTTTGTTATTGTTTTCTCATGTTATAAAATTATAATTGACACCAGTTCATCAAATTAAGCAACTTGTAAGTTACATTTCACTGCACACGTTTCTGTTGGTCATAGTATATGGACAATATGTGAGAAGTAGGGACTGTTAGTGTTTGCACGTGTGTTAATGATTCAGCAGGGGTCTGGATAACAGCATTGCTGGTTCTAAGGACAATTCCAGAAACTTTGTGAGTACGCAAGTGGTGGTTTATGGACTTGCTATATTGTCCGCAAGACTCTTCGATGGTGATTGTGCACATGCACAGTCACAACAGATGGCTGCTGACCATCTCTACAAAGACTACAGTGGGTCTGCATCTTTGATGACCCACCAATACCATTATTTCTACAAGGACTACAGTGAGTCTACACCTTTGCTGACTCACCAGTACCATTATTTCTACAAGGACTGCAGTGGGTCTGCATCTTTGATGACCCACCAATACCGTAATCTCTACCAGGACTACAGTGGGTCTGCTCTGTGATGACCTACCTACCAATATTCTTCAAAACTTCGAATGACTCTGCTGTGGGTTTGCTCTGTTGTGACCCATTACCTGTCTGCATGTCAAGAGTCAGCACTGTCTTTCCGTTGAAAGGACAACACTACTTCTTCAAGACTGCATGGAAATCCACTACTTCCGTGTGCATTTTCTTTTACTGCTCAGACTTTGAGAAAAACACTGCTATTTTACTGTGATGAACGATTAGGACTGTCTTTATGGACTGTGAGAAAGTTTAGCTTTTGACCAACATTGTATCAATAAGTGTTTGCATTTGTTATTGTAATTATGAAAAATTTTATCAAATCATTATTGGCCACTGCCCAAAACAATTTGTAAAATTTTTTGTGGGGAGCATGGGGGCTATGTAAGTAGGCTGTTTAGGTTTTCTGATTGGTAACGCCACGTAGCGCTCTGTATAAAAATCACTGGCTGTGCTGTGTGCAGTCTGTGTCTAGTTTGCATTGTTGTCTGCCATTGTAGTGTTGGGCAGCGGCAGCTGGATGTGAACAGCGCGTAGCGTTGCGCAGTTGGAGGTGAGCCGCCAGCAGTGGTGGATGTGGGGAGAGAAATGGCGAAGTTTGGAAATTTTTAAGACTGGATGTCATGAACTCCTATGTATATTATGATTTTTCAACACTATTAAGGTAAATACAGTGTTTGTTCTCCATTAAAATCTTTCATTTGCTAACTATGCCTATCAGTAGTTAGTGCCTTCCTTAGTTTGAATCTTTTATTTAGCTGGCAGTAGTGGCGCTCGCTGTATTGCAGTAGTTCGAGTAACGAAGATTTTTGTGAGGTAAGTGATTTGTGAAAGGTATAAGTTAATGTTAGTCAGGGCCATTCTTTTGCAGAGATTTTTGAAAGTCAGATTGCGTTGCGCTAAAAAATATTGTGTGTCAGGTAAACCACAGTCCTGTATAATTGTTC
Organism: Schistocerca piceifrons; assembly: GCF_021461385.2. Lineage (NCBI taxonomy): Eukaryota > Metazoa > Arthropoda > Insecta > Orthoptera > Acrididae > Schistocerca > Schistocerca piceifrons. Next base: position 206,239,585 of record NC_060142.1, on the reverse strand, counting down.
AAAAAGGGGACGTTATTCACTGCTGTATAACACTTGTAAGTAGTACTCCTTATTGATCATTTGATCTTGTAGTAAGTAGTCATGGTGCACTATGCCGTTGAAATCGATGAAACTGTAAGCATAATCATTAGATTTGGCCGTACATTTGAGCTTTTCTCTGTTTTAGAGATCCAGAATGCTTCCACTAAGACGATGGAGCCTTTATTTCGACGTCGTATCCATAACTTCATGCGGCTTCACCTATTATGACACGTTTCAGTGCCTCTGCGTCGTTGTTGACTTCAGCTCTCAACTCCTGAGCAACTTTCATTGGTCGCACGTTTTGTTCTAAATTCATTAACGTTGGAAAAAATTCTGTAGCCACACGTTTCATACCGAATACATCACAAAAACTTTCATGGCGTGAGTCTGTTGCCATGTGAATACCATTCACAACTTCTTTGACTATTATTCGGCGATCGTTCATATTCGTTTCAATTTTCCCACGATTTCATCGACTTATGATCTTCGACGTAAAAGACGCTCGTCCTCTTCGAAGCCTTCATAGTCTCCTTCTAAACGCTTATATCACTCGTTAAACCTTTTTCTGAAACTTTTCTGTACTCTATACCATTCATAAGGCAAAATTCAATAGAACTTCTCTGATACATTTTTATAAAGCTTAAATAATCACTGGTATTGTCAAAATACATTTAATCTTTCTGACAGCTGACGACAGACTAAACACCCAATTTGAAGATCCCTGTACAGATAACTTTTCAGTCATGTTTACCAATACAATAGCTCGAATCGATCTAATGCCAACACAGTCGCTCGAATCGGACTTACACAACACATGAAGTTAGTAAATTCCCCTTACTGTTTGAATGCACCTCACAGTTTCAGTAAAGACTATGTAATTTACATATTGTTACTCCAACTGTAACTTATGATAAGAAGAAATTGTGAACGTCATGAATGTTCTAAGCCATCGTAACAGCACTCCATGCGGAAAATATGTTAACTTCTGAGTAGTTACTGCACTCAGAAAGCAGAAGGTGTCCTTGATGACTTTCAGAAACTAACTGTGGAATTTCTGAGCGACCGGAGGATCCATCGCTGTTTACTATCCGCCTAATACGAGGTCGTGCTGAAAACCAACGCCTCCGATTTTTTTACGCGAAAAATCATAAATCGTTTTGAATAAAACAAACGTTATCAATAATGTACATCTTTATTCTTCATGTAGAAATTTTTATTTCTGAAACAGTCACCCTGGCGACGAACGCATTTCTCCCAGCGAGTGACCATTTTGTTGATACCGTCAATGCAGAATGTCTGACTTTGTTGACGGAGCCATTGTGTATTAAACCTGGACCTAGAAACAACGAAGAGACTTCGTCCCGATGTAGCCCTCAGTGGTTCACAACCCCACAACAGGCTACAGCAGTACCCCACTCCACCGCCGCCTCACATCGAACCCAGGGTTATTGTGCGGTTCGGCCCCCAGTGGACCCCCGTGAACGTGTCATACCAGATGAGTGTAATCCCAAATGTTTGCGTGGAAGAGTAATTATGGTGTATGCGTACGTGGAGAATGTTTGCGCAGCAATCGCCGACATAGTGTAACTGAGGCGGAATAAGGGGAACCAGCCCGCAGTCGCCGAGGCAGATGGAAAACCGCTTAAAAACCATCCACAAGCTGGTCGGTACACCGCACCTCGACAGCAATCCGCCGTGCGGATTCGTGCCGGGGACCGGCACACCTTCCCGCTTGGGAAGCAGCGCCTTAGACCGCGCGGATAGCCGGAGGAGCCATAACCTCACCACTGTCTGCACCTCTTCATCACTATCAAATGAAATCCTTTAGGTCTTGGAAACAGATGAAAATCGGATGGGACCAAGTCAGGTGTGTATGGAGGATGATCGATACCCGTGAACCCAAGGCATCGGCTTGTTTCAGAAAACGTAGTGCTCGTGTGTGTGGTCTGGCGTTATCATGCTGAACCAGAAGGTGTGTGAACGAACTCTTCGAATTCGAAACTCGATTATAGCACGCCGTTTCTCACTGATCAATACAGTTACGTTACACACCGCAATGGTACACGCTATAATCCGGGGCCCTCTAGCTCCAGAGGGCTGAAAATACTTATACATGAAGAACAAAGATGCAGAATATTAATAACGTTTGTGTTACTTAAAAAGCTTTAAGAGTTTTCGCATAAAAAGTTTGGAGGCATTACTTTTCATCATGTCCTCGTACGTTCCATCTAACGAAATCATTTACGTTGGTGTCTGATAGATAAATATGGAAATCTAATACGCTGTGGCAGGCTTCTGGCAGCATTGATAAACTTAAATTAGCGTCTAGCAGGTTAGTCCAATCAAGAAATAGGAGCTTATTTCCTGAACTATGTTGGGCAGCTTACAAAAAAACACATAATGCTCAATCATAAGGGTTCCAGTTCGTGACACTATCTATCATGTATAACTAGGAAAGATCTGAAACTGATGACATGCAGTAAAAAAATTACGATACCGAACAAAATCCATAATAACAAAACAGTTAATAGGAGAGCTGATTGCCCATAGTCGACACACGTACTTGTCAGCGGCTTTGGACGTTCTATATAAAGTGTCCAAGAGCTCGTTTGCCAGTTAATTCCACTATTTTTTAAGAGATATCTATGTGGAGATGTGGAAGCTCCATTGCTGGTGGCTGCAAGGCAGTAACACATATTCACAATGAATCCCAGACTCCACGCTGGTGCCTGTGACCTTGTTGGCCAGTCCACTCGCTGCCACCCTTAATTTGCGAAAAATTCATCTACAAGAGCAACGGCCGATCTTCATCGTCCATGAAGAGGCTGTTCGGACCAACAGTTCCTTTTTAAAAGTCACATAGGTGTCTGTGCTCTCCATTTTAACACCATACGTTTGACCTCCAAGTGAGATGTGAAGACCTGTAACCCCACTCAACATAATGACACTTCAGCTCACAGCCTCAAAAACACAAAACTGGTCTCCTTCCGCGAATTTACTACAGTGTTAGTAGCTGCGAATCTAGTCCAGACAAATGTGTCACGAAAAACGCTCTGCAAACGGAAGCGTGATTCATCTGTGAAGAGTATGCACCTCCATTCGTTCAGGGTCCAGTCTCGGCGTTTATACCACATAAGAAGTCGACCCTTCTGTACAGTACCTCGAGAGCGATACACGTTGTTAGCAGTCTTGCAAACGGATTAACAGATTTTATCCAGTGGCACGCTGTTTGCTAGGAAACTTCTGTTTCCGAGGGAGCTGCAAGCCCTGCCAACAACCGTACCGGAGCTGTCATTATATTTTGTCATGGAGTCTGGCAGGCAATAGTCAACGCTGTTTCTGACCTGCTTCAAGGCCTTCGATCATAATAAGGATCACATGGCGATTTCGTAGTATTATGTTGCAAATTACTATCAAGTTCTCACACTCTGCATTCATCGTGACTGCGAACACGTCGTACTGAACCGCGTATCATCAGTTTTGACGTATTGGCCTTTTTAAAGCAGTGAGTTGTTATTTACAGTTCTGATGGAATAATTCTGGGTTTTGACGAAATCTTAGCAATCATTTACTGTAACTGCCCACATTTTATCTTTGGACTCTCTTGTTTGCCAGATTATGATTACGTGCATGATTAAGTGCAATAGCAAATTATGCACGTATTACTGATAGTGATTTATCAAGTTACGAAGACTTTACGAAGTACTGGAAGTCAGTTGAATTCGGAGCTCTGAGGTAAATAATTTTGTATTTTGATACAAAGAAGGCTTTCACGACAGTTGTTTACTTCAGTTAAAGTTTCAAGGCTGAGAGGTCGTGGTCGATGTATAAGACAATTCACTGACGCTTCGTCCTCATTCTCCGGAGACATATTCGGAGACAACTGGACAGCTGCAGTTTCCGAGTTAGCTGGGACGACGTCTCTCTTAAATGAGTATGAAACTTCAGTGATTACTTTTATACAACGCCCTTGGTCTTTCAGTACAGATTTAACTGACGCATTTCGTATATTGTTAACAAAGCTGTGCCATCGGTAGTAGACTAAGCATTCTCATTAATTTGCTCCCGTTAGCCTACGGAGAGTAATGGCAGAAATCACTTTTATCTTGTAGTAATCCTGGGAGCGATTTACTACTTCGTTCATTAATGGACAATAACGGACTTTTGTAAAATTTTGGCACTTTCGAAGGGTTGCATGTCATGTAAAATTTTACACAGTTGCTTATATGTAGAGCGCACAGCAATTCATGAAAAGTACAGAATTTTAGAACAGTTACAAGCAGCATCCGTAGAACGGAAAGTTTGCATTGGTGCCTCGCCTGGATGCAAAAACCACCTATGACTGAAATATATATCTATCTGATGGAAAATCGTGCTACAAAAATACAAGTTTCACCGTTCAAAGAAACAGATCTAGTTTCCTCTATGACACTCAGAATTACATTTACGAATGTAAACAATAATTCGCCTCACGCTCAGAGCGATAACTTTTTTTTCGGTTGTGATTTGTCGCTGTAATGCCACGCGTTGCCGGCTGAGCATTATTTATCCGCCGCTGGGATTCAGTAGTTTGTTCGCCTGATGCGAGCGCTGAATAATTTGTTCCAGTGGGTATATTATTCAATCCGCGGCGGTTAATAATGGATGGCGGACAGACTGTTTCCAGCACGCTGCACGCTGGGTTATTCGAAGGTGCGTCATTCCCGTGTCCCAGATTTTGCGGGCGGCTGTTAAGCGAACGCATTCCCCATATTTTATGCAGCCACTTAAGGGTATTACTGCTTGTCGCTATTGTGGTCATAATTAGACTGCAGCACGCATAAATGATTACGTCTGCTATGACTATAACGCGGTCTGGCCTTGCTTCAGTTTTAAGCCTGTTACAATCCAGTTCATCTTGCACTTCAAAATTACTTTAACGTACGTTTTAACTAACACTTACGTTGTATAAAAGCTGGAATATTTCAAAACGCCTGTGTAATTCTATGTTTACCATGAAGTTTTTAATTTTTAAAGAATCAATATGTTCACTAATGAGTAATGCAGTCCCCCTTTGGGGAAACTCAACTTACAGAGACAGTATTTTTACAGTACAGCAGCATGTTATAAGAATTATATCTGATTTTAGTTCTACAACATCCTGTGCTGACTATCTTCGTAAAAAGTTTATATTTTGGCAACTACAATAAATATCTTAATTGCTCTTCATCGTCATTATGGTTTCCACAACAGCTAAAAATTTGTTGAAGATAAGAATCATAATTCCATGGTGGTTGTCAAATAATACATACTTATATAGTCCAAAGATCTTACGGGAATTCAGGCGAGGAATGTCATCGACAACCGCCGATATTTCGACAAACTAGGGATCATTATTGTGGTGTGCGTACTGTAAGATCTTCGGTACACACACCATCAGATTATTTGACTTGTCGCTCTAGCGAAGTAGGCGAGTGTCAGCAATATGTCTCGTGGCGTGTTTATCTTCTGCCGTTAGGCCAGACGATAGAAATGCCACTTGCACGCTTAGAGTAGCAGATTGACGGTGACCAACTTTAAACAGAACTTGATTAATTTTCACACACATTTATTAAAATAATAAAAAACATAGATCTTACGTAACTGGATTCTGGATGCTGTTTACAATTGACAATCTGAAGTTCCTTTGGTCTTGGTACGTTAATCTTATTCTCACATATCTCTGATACTTGACAAAGTAATCATTTATCTTCATGGCTATGTACAGGAATATGATAATCTTATTAGGCGCAGACTGAAGCTTGACTATAGACTGGTACAGACAAATGCTGACTAATGCAGACTGGTACAGACTGGTGCAGACTTACTGATCAGAGGTTTTTTTTTTTTCTTTATTGTATTTCAATTCCCCATCGGGGCGGGCTGGCAGCAGCATATGCGCTGCTCTTCAGCCGAAAGACATAGAACAAAACAATAGAAGACATTTAAAAACAGCAAAGGAGAGAAGAAGGCGAACATAGATATAAAAAAAGGGAGAACATCATGGAAGGCAATATACAAAAAAAGGGGTGACTGTAAAATGGAGATAAAAAACTGTTTAAAAGTAGCACACACAAAAAGCCACACACTGCGACGATTAAAAGAACACAAGGCACAGTATGACTGGAGCAGAAAGGTGTTGACGGATGGCATAGCACACAACGTAACACTGACGGCGAACCTCAAGGCAGTACACAATTAAAATCACACCTCTTGACGCACACGAGAAACAGCACTAAACACAACACTGATGTGGTACACTGATGATGATCAATACAGAAGATCTGCCAGGTTCAAGGAGATGAGGGAGACCTGAAGAAGGGAGGGAGGGGAAGAGATGGGGGAGGGGAATGGGGGGCGTGCGGAAGAGGGCCAGGTAGGGAGGGATGTGGGAAGGAGAGAGGCAAGTATGGGGTGCAGGGTCTCAGGGGAGGGGGGGATGGAGGAAAATCCGATCTGGGAGAAGGAGGAAAGAGGAGAAGGGGGCCCTGGGGAGGGGGGGGGAACAAGGCCGGGTTATAGTTGGAAGGAAGGGTATATGTCACGGCAAAGTTCGTCATCCGGGAGGGGGAGGTGTTGGAAATTGCCCTGATGAAGGAGATGGAGGGTGTGGAGGTGGAGAGAGGGAGGGATACAGCGATAGAGGCGCGGCAACGGGCGGGGAGTGGAGAGGAAGGAGGAAACCAGAGGGTGGGGGGAATCAACCCTGCGAACAATGTAAAGGATGCAGAGATGTTGGAGGAACAAGAGGAGGTGGGGGAAGGGGATCAATTCATACAGGAGCCGTGTGGGGGAAGGAAGGCGGATACGGAAGGCAAGGCGGAGCGCATGGCGTTCAAGGATTTGGAGGGCCTTGTAAAAGCGGGTGGGGGCGGAGATCCAGGCGACGCTGGCATAACAGAGGATAGGACGGATGAGGGATTTGTAGGTGTGGAGGATGCTAGAAGGATGCAATCCCCATGTCCGGCCGGACAGGAGTTTCAGCAGGCGGAGGTGGGAATGGGCTTTCTGCTGGATGGTCAGGAGATGAGGGGTCCAGGTGAGGTGGCGGTCAAGGGTGAGGCCAAGGTATTTCAGGGTGGGAGTGAGTTGGATAGGACGACCATAAAGGGTGAGGTAGAAATCATGGAGGTGAAAGGAGCGAGTGGTGCAGCCTATGATGATTGCCTGGGTTTTGGAGGGGTTGAGACGGAGGAGCCACTGGTTACACCAAGTGGTGAACTGGTTAAGGTGGGTTTGGAGGGTACGTTGAGACCGTTGAAGGGTAGGATAGAGAGCCAGGAAGGCGGTGTCATCAGCATATTGGAGAAGGTGGACTGGTGGGGGTGGCTTGGGCATATCAGCTGTATACAAGAGATAAAGGAGAGGGGACAGGACAGAACCCTGGGGGACGCCAGCCGTGGGATAAAAGATATGGGAGTTGGTGTTGTGGAGTGTGACATAGGAAGGACGGTGCGAGAGGAAGGAAGCGACCAGACGGACAAAATTGATAGGCAGGGCGTAGGTTTGGAGTTTAAAGAGGATACCGGGATGCCATACACGGTCATAGGCATTTTGGAGGTCAAGGGAAACAAAAATGGCGGAGCGACGGGAGTTGAGCTGGAGGGACAGAAGGTGAACAAGGTTGAGGAGTTGGTCGTCAGCAGAGAAGGAGGGTCGGAAGCCACACTGTGTAAGGGGGACGAGGTGGTGTTGAGCAAGGTGCCAATGGATACGGTGGGAGAGGATGGATTCAAAGACCTTACTGAAGACGGAGGTGAGGCAGATGGGACGATAGGAAGAGGTGGCAGAAGGGGGTTTGTTGGGTTTGAGGAATAGGAGGACGCGGGAGGTCTTCCACAGGTCAGGGTAGAAGCCAGTAGAGAGGATGACATTATAGAGATGGGCGAGGACAGTTAGGAAGGAATAGGGGCTTTCTCGAAGGTGACGGTAGGTGACACAGTCGTGACCAGGGGCCGTGTTGCGTTTGGACTGGAGGAGAAGTTTAATGTCTTGTGCTGTGATGGGAGTGTTGTCGTCGGAGGGGGGCAACTGCCCCAAGTACTGGAGACTAGGAGCAAGTGGAGCGACTGAGGTATCAGCACGTTCCATGACGGTGGGGAAAAGAGAATAATCAAAGTGGGGATCATCGGGGATGGAGAAGACCTCGGAAAGGTGGGAAGTGAAGTGGTTGGCCTTACTGAGGGTGTCTGGAAGGGGGCGATCGTTATGGAGAAGGGGGTAGTGGGGAGCAGAAAGGGAACCAGTAAGACGATGGAAGGCAGACCAGTACTTGGAGGAGTTGATAGGGAGGGTGGCATTGAGTCGTGTGCAGGTCTGGCGCCAGTCCCGGCGTTTCGTTGCTGTAATAAGGTTCCGGACGTGTCGCTGTAGTTGCCGGTGGCGTTGGAGTGTATCCCTGTCACGAGTGCGGAGGAAGGAGCGATAGAGGCGGCGGGATTCACGGAGGAGGACAGCCCATGGAGGGAGAGTGGGACGGTGTGGGTGGATGGTTTTAGTAGGAACATGGGCCTCCACGGCGTCAGTAATTACCGTCTGAAGGAAGGACGAGGCGTGGATGATGTCGTCAGGATGGCGATAGGTAAGAGGGTGGCTTTCGACCTGGGTGGAGATGGAGTCCCGGTAAGCATCCCAGTTGGCACGGCGATAGTCATGGACGACCTTGGGAGGGGGTGCAGGTTGCGGAGCCGGAGGGGGGTGGTTTGCAGACGTTATGGGGAGAAGGACAGGGAGGTGATCGCTACCTGTGGGGTCAAGGACGGCGACAGTGATACGCCCAAGGAGGTTGGCGGAGGCAATGACAACATCGAGGGTGGTGTTACTTTCGGGTCGGGTGTGCTGGGGAATGGGAACAAGGTCACCCTGGATTGTGGAGAGGAACTGAAGCCACCGCCGAAGGGCAGCAGGAGTGCGGCTATGGATGTTGAGGTCGGCGGCAATCACATAGGTGGAGAAGGTGTGGTCAATGTGTGAGATGAAGTCATAAGGAAGAGGAGCAGTGGAGCGGACATAGATCGTGGCACAGGTAATGGTGAGGGAGGGGAAGAAGACGCTAAGGATAAGGTGTTCAGTGGGGTCATTGAGGAGAGGTTGTGGCCGGACGGGGATATGCTTAAGGTGGCCAATCGCGACCATCCTGCGCACGAGGACCAGGAGCATCAGTGCGGTGGAGGATATAGGGGGAGGATAGAATGATGGGGCTGGAGAAAGGTTTCGTTCAAGAGGAAGGTGTCGAACTGGTGGTGGGAGAGGGTGTGCATGAGGAGGTATTTGTTGGAGCGGAAGGAGCGAATGTTCTGGAAGAGGATGCGAGACTCGTGCCGCGCCATAACGGGAAGGAGGGGGGGAAGAGAGGGAAGGGAAGAGACTTAAACTAGGGTGTCGAGGCGGGTGAAGGTGAAGTGGGCTTGGTTGTGGGAGTAAGTGGCGAAGGTGTTCAGGTGGAAAACAGAGCGAGCAGCAAGGGATATTTGTTGGAAGGTGTGCGGGCACTGAAAAGGGTGAATGTTTTGGAGTACAACGGTAATGAACCGGATGATGTCCTCGGCCGTGGGGGGTGGACGGAGGGAATTGTTAGGATGGACGAACTGGGACTGTAAGTTCAGGGGTGGCTGGAGGGGGTTTAGCTTTACATTTGTGGGAGTATGTGGGATGAGGGCCATTGCAGGTATTACAGGAAGGAGGAGCAGCGAGGTTGGGGAAGTTCTTGAGAAAGTGGGAGGCCTTGCAATGGGGACAGGTGGGGGGGTTTTTGCAGTTGGGAGTCAGGTGGTCATTGTACATCAGGCACCGCTGGCAACGGTAGGATTGGGGAGGGGATTTGGAGGATTCAAAAGAGTGGCAACGGTGGTATATCAGGGCACCCTGGGTGAGGAGATGGTCTATGGATGGGGCGGACTCTGAGAATACCCGCACGAGGTAGATGGGACCAGAGGCATTGTGGATACGGCGGGCAGAGCGGATTTCCAAGTCCGGGTGGGAGTTCAGTTCTACCAACACTTCATCCTCTGTGATCACCAGTCTGAGCTTGGTGATCACAGCGGTGTAGGTGGGGGGGGCGACGGGGAGGCTGGGGCTGATGAGGAGTGGAAGCGGAAAGGAAGGGTGTCAGAGAGGCGTGGGGGCCAAACATAACTCGTGGGAGTTTTCGCAGGAGGTCTGTGTGAAAGGATGGGGACTGGGACTTGATAAGGACTGAGTCCCTGCGGGGAATGAGTTGGGAGATGGGAGCACCAGGTAAGTACTTACGTATTTCCTTGGTGAGGGTACGAGCGTCGAGGAACTTAGGATCAGGAGTTGACAGGACAAAGGTGTGGAGGGTGGGGGCCAAGGTAGGGGTGGTAGGAGGAGGGGTGGTGTCCATGGTGACGGCAGGGGGAGGGGGAGGTGGTGTTGATTTTTTGTGGGAGTGGCGGGAGCAGAGTCGGTAAGGACGCGCTTTTGGGGTTTTTTGGAGACTGGAGGCTGGGAGGAGGGGAGAGGGACGGGGTGGAGAGGGAGGTGGCGGGTGGCAGATCCCTGTGGCGTAGTGGAGGCACCGGGAGAAGCAGCTGGTTCAGTGGTGGCGATGGTGGCTCGGCGCGACGTGATGCGTGCGGGAGATGCAGAAGACGAAGCGACGGGGTCGGTGAGAGAGGGGAAGCCAACCACCTGAGGGGCGGCAGCAGAGGCGGCAACAGAGGCGTACGTGAGGGCGGGGGTAGTAGTGGGAGCTGTTGAGGGTGTGGAGGCTGGAGGAAGGGTGTAGAGGTGTGGGTATACAGCAGGGGAGGAGATAGGGGGGTGGGTAAGTGGGGGAAGGAAAGGGGAGGTGGAAGGAGGGAGGCCAGAGGCGGCACTCCAGGAAGTGACTGTGGGAGAGGGGGAGGAGGAGGTGTAGATGACGGTGGAGGTGGGAGTACTCATTGCAGATGAACGGCGACGGACAGACGGACGAACAGCAGGCGGCGGCGGCGGCGGCGGCGGCAGCGGTTACGACGACGGCGATGGACAGCCAGCAGGCAGGCGGTCGGACGGACGAACGAACGAACGAACGAACGAACGAACAGCGACAGCAGCGGGCAGACAGACAGACAGACAGACACACACAATCTTCGAAGACGGAGATTCCACACTGAGAGTAGCCCAGGCTTTGCAATCTGACGCTTTCGAAGGAGGGGATCCAACCCTCTAGATGCTGATCGGAGGTCTGTACACTCGTTAAATACCTCGCGCGCTCAGGTATCACTGCGCGATTGTGATCCGCGAGGAGAAAAGGTTCTACGTTAGTAGCAATCTCATTGGCTGCGTTACATATTAATACGCGGATCGGCGGAAGCAGAATTTGGTCCGTCTTTATGGCAGCGCCATCTCGTAGAGCGGAGACGGACGAGCGCTGCGCCTGCGCTGTTGTGCTTAGCGGGGCGCGCTCTAGTGGGAAAGTTGTGTACGCGCTGACTACGCGGAACTATGTACACAACAATTATGCATGGCAACTTAAACCGCCGAAAACAAAAGACGCCCTATGCAGCAAAACAACAACGCTTCGAACAATTAGCGCCTCCACAAAACCGAAGATGACCGTGGTTCATCAAAATGTGTGAGCAAGTAGCAGTAATTATGTCCCTGTGTTATTTGACCAAGGTGAGAGCAAAATTCAAGCAGAATTTAATCGTTAATAACACTACCAAGTAACTAAAAGTGTATCCTAGAATCTTTGTGTTGTTATTTTCCTTCGGATGGCCGTCACTAAGGCTTTGTTGCAGTCATAGATTTGACCACCGGTTGCAAGCGCGTGCGACCATTATGCTCTACACAACGGTACTCCACGGTGCTGATGGTCTGACCGCTGTATTACATACCAAAAGGCATGGGATACAGCAGTCACTCATCTTACGCTAGCCAAGATCGTCCCTTACAGATCTAAAAACAGTGGTAGAAAAACTCACTTTGTACCGTGTTTCCTCAGAATATGATCAATACTGTTGCCAATATTACCTGCGTGAGGCAAAAGAAGCTTCACACTTAGGAGCCCCCGAGTTATTCTCATAGCTCGATCGCTTCATATTTGATCGATAACGCAACGCGCATTGGAGCGGTCCCTGATTACATCCATTCTAGAGGAGGGTGGCTCAGTTGACAAACTTTCGGAGCCTGAGATGACGTGAAATAAGGTATGAAGGACCTTTTCACGCTCAGACAGCAATCGTTTTCCACCTTCTTAATGAAGCAAATGAAGGAGTGGACTGAACTGAGATATTCTAAAAATCTGTGCAAACTATCACAGCAATTAGACTAGATGGCACAAGCGTCGTTTGTATATCTGAAAGAGCACGCAAATTTCAATGCCGACGACTTCGGGGCACGTCCCACGAAATCTTCCACAAAAAGATTGACGACTCTATACGACAACTGGCTCTCCATCGCAACCCCGTCTGTCTGCTCATAGAACTAGTCATTGAATAAAAAGTAGGTGGAAGTGAAACACGTGTCGAAACAGATTTGTTAAAACTGGTCATTGAGTAAAAGATAAGGGTAACTCAAACACGTGTCGAAACAGATTAGTTAATTCACCCCATATCTAACGTCAATTACGAGTTACTAATACGACAAATGAACACAAGAGAAGAAAGAGACTACATCAATAGCCACTAAAATATCAGTCTCGCAAAGACAATTCTTCTAGTTGATTTATGGAATCTGCCGAATTACTAGTGAGATGTGCATGTTGACGTACTGGAGGGCTCAACACAGTAGTAAAGTGTTCTGCTGCACGTTATGTCGGACCACCTACATTACTGACATAACGCGTTAGAAGAACCCCTCGCTAGTGGCCCTTTGGAAGGCCGTGTAATCTATGGGGAACAGCAGCACAGCTCCCTTCATAGCACAGGGTGGCGCACGAAAAACTGGTGTCGAGTACTAGACTGCTCATTGTCTCCCACAAATTTCATCTATTGTTTCGAAGCTATTGCAACTATGTTTTGTATTGTTATGACTTACTCTCTAATTATTACTGTTTATCTATTTGTTGATGTATCTGCTCGTGGGGGCAACAATTCATGCGTAACTGGCAAGCAGCTTGTACTTAAGGTCGGTTTTTGAGCGCCATCTTGTGTCTTGCGACAAAGAACTTTTCCTATCAATCCTTTATATAGGTTCACTATCAACTCTGAGATGCGCTAGATCAGACAGTCAACACTGAATCATATGAACATGATCTCACTTGTCCAACACGACCACTGTATTTCCCTTGTCCGCAAGTGGTTTAACAATATCAAGATCCACCCTGAGAGAACGCAAAGTGTATCCCTCAGTTTTGTCGTCTTGTTGGCACTGTAGCCTTGTACCATGGGAAACATGGAGAGGATGTTGTTTGCTGGCCGGTATCATCTTTCTATAACACAATTGCAAGCATATATTAACAGGGTTCGTTAATAACTTAAACAGGAAGCTACTCAAGATAGTCCAGGTGTTCTGTACCAGGTCTTCCGTAACAGTCCATGTTAGCCTCATTGCTGGTGAAGTAGAAGTCCTGCTATGTACGCTATTCTGGTTGCTAAGTACTGACTGACTCTGAGCTACAGACTGAGCTAAGTGTGACTGCAACTCCCACTGGGCTGCGACTGATGACTCTACTCGTTGACTTATTGGTTGACTAACTAAGCCCTCCGGTCCGCGGTGGCAATCTATACACTGGTGGTCGAGAGGACGTTGGCGGAACGTTGCCTGCGAGTCTGTTTTTTTACTTCTCTCCTGATAGGCGCGCTGCTTGCGTCTACTAACGATCTTCTCGCAACCTCTTTGCCGCCTGGTGTGCTGGCTACAGTTTACGCCAGCACACTCAGCTGCTGTACTATTACGCTTGGGTGAATGTGCCCCTGCAATACATGATGTACTTCTATCTTAGCCTCCTCAACAGCCACTCAAAAAAAAAAAAAGTGTTCAAATGTGTGTGAAATCTTATGGGACTTAACTGCTAAGGTCATCAGTCCCTAAGCTTACACACTACTTAACCTAAATTATCCTAAGGACAAACACACACACCCATGCCCGAAGGAGGACTCGAACCCCCGCCGGGACCAGCTGCACAGTCCATGACTGCAGCGCCTTCAGCCACTGAAGATAATTTAAAAACAACTTGTCCGACAGAACTTTAAAAAACAACAAATCGCGAAAATCGGGGAGTTAGTGTGAAGTTCAAAACCTATCCTAGCATAGAGAACAGCTGTTTTGATGATGTTACCCGGCTGTATTCTTGTACGTTATTAGAGAAGCCAATGTGCTGGGTGAAACTCCACTTTCACCAATACCTGTCCAAGCAGAAACTGCCTCTCTGCGCGTTTATGCACTAATGTAAATGCGACTGTTGATGCTTATGATGCCAAACTGAGTGAGTAATCAGCTGAGATATATTACTAACGCATATATATATATATATATATATATATATATACAGGTTGAGACACTCGGCTTTTTCACCTCAAATTATTTTTAACCTGCTAAAAAAATGGGTAATCTATTTTCACCTAGACTAACCAGAACCAAGGGCTCACGAAAGAAAGAACAATGGCTTCTAGCTAGTTCAATAATAGTCGAGATACAACGCCACCTTTTTTTCTTTTTCTTTTTTTTCTTTACGTAATGGAACTATGCTACCTTTTGCCGCCGGAAAAGCAGATCTCGATGAGAAATATTCAGTGGTATAATTTTTTTCTAGCTTAGCAAGAAATAAAGAAATGACAATGCATTGAATATGTGGATTTTTTTTCTATTGTTGCTGCCATTGATCGTTGAATGGCACACCATCTGAAAGTTTACGCCATGCTCCAAAGAAACTAGTATCTCTGGGTTAAGATGCAGTATCATACTTGTCCGTTAGATTTTACATATGTCTAAAAATGTTCCTCACAAAAGAAAACGTAACATTGCTGAAAGTGTTATTCAGCTAACATTAAGATGAGGGAATCATCATTTTTTATTTCCCACAATGTTCGATAAATCGTCAGATATCCACGTGAACACCTGATGGGCGGAAAGGAACGTTTGTTCGTGACAAAATTAACAGATTTTGCAGGATAAAATTCATTATTTAAAATGAAAATTTAATTATTGCGAATGGAAATGAAATTATTGCAAATTAAAAGCAAATCATTGTAAATGAAAATAGAGTTATTTCTTGCGAAACTAGGGATCCGTACCTAAATCGGTAAAAGCGGGAGCCTTACAGGATCACTTTGTTGTCCGTCTCTCTGTGGGACTGTTATAACCAGTTTTACTAAGGAAGTGCTAACGAATCAAGTTGAAGTTTATGGCACATACCGTGGTTTATAGTGCCTTGGCCGTGTAAACAAGTCAGGTTTCTAAGTTAACACAACCATTAGATACGGCCAGTTACGTCAAATACTTTGATATGCGAAGACTCACCAAAACCTATACGGTACTTCCCCTTGACCTATAATCATAGAATTTGACAAGAATAAAGGTTGGACAGTACAAGTAAGGGAACAAATCAGAAACGTGTTAATTTGTAACACAATGAAATATATTCTTTTGTCATTTTTTACCCAACTTCAAAATTTAAACATTCTCGAAAGTCTTTTGATTCCCGGGTACGAAGTCTCGCCAGTATCAATATCGAGAACAGGCAAATATTGTCAAGATTCTCGATTCCCGGGGTCGAGGAACTGTCTATGTACATAATTAAGTTAGTACAAGAGCCTCAGCGCGCGAGTCCTACTACTGGACAATTATTTTATCTCTGGTGTTTATCAAGTTGCGAGAACCCAAAAAAGTTTGGTGCCTCACTATACATTATTGACAACGTCTTAAAATGACGAGAAATTCCCAGCCCTGGTGGTATCTTCGTTTAAACCTCCAACTCATTTCTAACTGTTATCTGATGTTGCGAAACAAAAATATATGTAAACTGCCCGACCCTTTCACGGCAGTGAGATATCAATGGGAGAAGGAGCTGTTGTCGGCAAAGTCAGTTACCGAAACGCTGTTTCCTGGAAGAGTCGTTCCGATGTTCTCTCCTATCCAGGCGATCCGGTCCTCCCCACAGTTGCAAGGCTCTCCCCATTGTCGGCTACACAGTGGAAGGATAAAGGGGCAGGGGGAAGAAGCGAGGGGGAAAAAAGAGAAGGAAGGGAATGTTCGCATTCGCATTCAAGAGCCATTCCAGAAATAAAAGCGCCTTAGCCGGATAAAAGCGAACGTGAAAATATCGCGTCGCCTCTCGTTTTAATACGGCGCTGGCCGCACCCTTTAGCGGGGACGGCGCTACGTCCTAATCGGGAGGCCGTAACCGCAAGCGATGTCGCGGGGAAGGCAGCCGTGCTATTACCGCAGTCCGGCCTGTGATCGCGCTGCCCTGCAGGCGGCCTTCACCCAGCTCGGCTAATCCCCGCCCATGCAGGCATTCCTATTTCTCCTCCGAAACTACCCGGCAACGCCACGGAACTAAAGCTGGGCAGAGGGCCTAACAGTTGCTTCATTGCTCGTCTCCACCGCCTTGCAGCCAGCACATCGATAGTAGTACCACGTTCTAACACATAAAATTGAGACTCTCCCTCGCTACCGCCAAAGTTGTTACCATCTGATCGTTGGAGGGTCACAAGTGCCGCTAATGGTGAGGAAGCAGCCATTACTTATGTGTGCCGTAACGTTAATAATGGTTTTAATTTTGTCTACTTAATTTACGAGGATGATTTGGAAAGTTCTCGGGACGGAATAGAAAAAAGTAATCAAAATATCCACGGGTGTACTGCCGGTCTACAGTGTCCAACGGGCACAATATTTCGGCGATCATACATGTCGCCATCATCAGGTGAACTGACGGACTGAGCTCCTGTGAAAGTGCCGGTACGGAGATCCGTACGCTATGGCTGCTCAGGGGGAACTGGGTTCGGTCCCGGCGGCGGCCGATTTAAATACCCTCCGCCCGCGGGGCACTCCCTCCGCCGTCCGCGCCCCGCGCCACGGTCACGCGGTGGAACAGATTGCGACGGCGTCTGAGATGACGTCGGTGTGATGGCTCTGTCCGCCGTGGTCGTCACAACTATACGTTTACTCGATTTACTCTTGATTAACCCAATCGCTGGTTCCCAAGCCTTGCTAAGATTATAGCCACAGTCACGGTTTATGAGGTCATCATTGGTCCGAATTTCGATGGCCTCTCTAACAACGCTGTCCCAGTATCTCGACGTCTGTACTAGAGTCCTCGTGCGTTCATACTCCATAGCGTGATTTTCCGACAAAAAATGTTCAGCGACCACCGACTTGCTCGGATACATCAGTCGAGTGTGCCTCTGGTGTTCACGGGTCGGAACTGTGTTTTGTCCTCCGAATAAAACTCGTGCACGGTGGGGAGCGCCAAAGATGATCTCGGTTTGAGGAAGGCCGGCGTGTACCAGATTCCGTGTCAATGTGGTCAGACGATGCGTACCGTCGAGGAACGATGCAGTGAACACCAGAGGCACACTCGACTGATGTATCCGAGCAAGTCGGTGGTCGCTGAACATTGTTTGTCGGAAAATCACGGTATGGAGTATGAACGCACGAGGATTCTGATACAGACGTCGAGATACTGGGACAGCGTTGTTAGAGGGGCCATCGAAATTCGGACCAATGACGACCTCATAAACCGTGACTGTGGCTATAATCTTAGCAAGGCTTGGGAACCAGCGATTGGGTTAATGAAGAGTAAATCGAGCAAACGTATAGTTGTGACAACCACGGCGGAAAGAGCCATCACACCGACGTCATCTAAGACGCCGTCGCAATCTGTTCCACCGCGTGACCGTGGCGCGGGGCGCGGACAGCGGAGGGAGTGCGCCGCGGGCGGAGGGCATTTAAATCGGCCGCCGCCGCGACCGAACCCAGTTCCCCCTGAGCAGCCATAGCGTACGGATCTCCGTACCGGCACGTTCACAGGAGCTCAGTCCGTCAGTTCACCTGATGATGGCGACATGTATGATCGCTTAAATATTGTGCCCGTTGGACACCGTAGACCGGCAGTACACATGTGGATATTTTAATTATCAAATACGCCGGGAGAAACTCAAGAATCACAGACAAAAGTACTTAAGAAAAAAGATTCAGTGATGTAAGTACTTTTTTCTGTGATTTTCTGAAAAAAAAAAAGATTCAGTGATGTTTCAGTGTAGTCTCTTTGTAGATTAATGCACTTGGTCCAACAATGTTCCAGTGCCTTGATCCCATCTCGAAAATGTTTCCTCCAGGCCTGCAAAATAGTTGTCAAATCAGACCATCAGTTCTTCATTTGAAGAAAAATTTTCAGTTTCAGGAACAGATAGAAGTCTGACTGAACCATACCAGGTGAATAAGGCGGGTGTGGCAACAATTCATACCTTAGTACGTGTAATTTTGCCATGGCGACGGCATATTTTTGCGGGCGCGCATTGTCTTGATGGAAGATGAGTTTCTTCCTTGCTAAACCTGACATTTCTCAGCGTATCTGTTGTCGCAACTTGTCCAGGAGGTTACCATAGTATTCTTCTGTAATTGTTTGTTAAGTGGGGAGATAATCTACAAACAGAATCCACTTCGCTCGCAGGACACTGATGCCAAGACGTTTTCCGCCGATTGAATTGTCTTTGCTTTCTTTGGTGGCGGGCAATTAGCATGTTTCACTGCTTTGACTGATGTTTTGTCTCTGAGATATAGTAGTGCACGCAAGTTTCATCTGTGATCACGAACTGGCGCAGATAATCTTGTTCGTTTCTCTTAAAACTGGCCCAACATTGTTCCGACATGTCCATTCTCATGCTTTTTTGATCCAACGTCAAGAGTCACGGCACCCATCTTGCAGATAATTTTTCCACTTATAATTCTTCAATTAAAATGTGATATACCCTTTCAGATAACATCTGGCAAGCGTGTGCAATTTCACACACTTTCAATCGGCGATCCTTCATGACCATTTTGTGCACTTATGCAATGATTCCTCGAGTAGTGACACATCTTGGCCGATCACTGCGCGGATCATCATCTAAGCTTTCCCGACCAAATTTAAATTCATTTGTCCACTTGGCAACAGTTGAATATGAAGGAGCAGAATCCCCACTGTATTCTGGAAATCAGCATGAATGTCCTTTGCTTTCATACCTTTCTTTACGAAGCACTTAATCACTGCTCGAATCTCGATTTTTTCCATCCTCGCAAATCACTACGCGGGAACAACCACAGCTCTTTTCCAAGAGCACTGACGTGGCACGTGTTTACAGGCAACAGTAAAATGAATACCACGTGAACAACTTGTTGCGCTAGCGCTGACCTCTCGAGGTGATTCAGAGAAATTTTCAAACCATCCACGTACGAAGTAATTAATATATATTAGTGCCACCAAACATTAGTAAAATATTAAGATACGCGAATGGTCGTAAAATAGATGTTAAGAGAGCAACTGCTCACGAGTGAAATAACAGAAACTACAATTGTTCATGAAGATATCTTCTCGAAACAGTGTAGAATTCTACCTTCTTTTCCTTGTCACTTTTTACAGGGTCGGCATTGTGAAGGAATGGCCTGATGCCCTTCTGCCGTCACCCTGTTACCGCTGACGGGATGGAATATGTGTACCCCAACTGTGAGCGCGTAGTGTTATGCATTTGCAAGTGAGAGACAGTTTTCCCAACGTTTGTGAATACTGTAACAAAAACGGGTCTTGCGTACCAGTCCGACATTCACCTAAAAGAATATGGGAAAAACCCACATCCAGGAGGGCCGGCAAGCCGATCCTCGTTGTTAATCCGCAGGGCCGACTCGATCCTGTGCGATCGCACCTCCCCGTCCCGCAAGCGGCGCATTAGCACGCACAGCTATCTGGGCAGCTATGCATGTCATAATGACTTACCACGCTAAAACTAAGAGAATATAAGCACAGCGTTTCGTGCATAAGAAGCATTTGAATAGTGTAGCTGTCAAACATTGTAAGCGCTGAAACTTCCTGGGAGATTAAAACTGTGTGCCATACTGAGACTCGAACTCGGGGCCTTTGCCTTTCGTGGGCAACTAAGTGGTAGAGCACTTGCCCGCGAAAGCCAAGGTCTCGACTTCGAGTGTCGGCCCAGCCCAGAGTTTTAATCTGCCAGGAATTTTCATATCAGGACAGACTCTGCTGCTGAGTGAAAACTAACCCGCGGCCAGCTCGCGTTGATGCCGTTTGTTCTTTGGCATTTTGTCACAATCGAGTGGCGTCTTATTTCTCCCTGACTTACTACCATAACGAGTTACTGACCTGCCTCCGTCAGTGGCTTATCGATACTAGTATTGCTGTACCGTCTTTGGTGTGACCGCTATATTTCCGTGTGGTGGAGTGTGTGGCAGTCAGTCGATTGGGACAGAGCAGCGAGGAAGTCTCAGCGGCGCGCGGTCAGGCCAGGATCACTGGTGGCGCGCACACGCAGTCATATTGTGAGGCACTAGCTGCGAGAGCTACAAAGTTCGTTGCCCACCGGACCTGGACACTGAAGTTGAGTGATCAGTTAATCTGTTATGAAACCTCAACTGCTATGACATCTCTTCGTTCATTGCTGGTTGTTGCTTCCTGGACCGTTCCGGCTATCTGTAACGTATGGTGTATTGGAGTAGGCAAAATTTTGCAGCCGTCTTTCTGTATGGTCTTTAACTATTAAATTGGTTGTTACTTACCAGTGAAGTGCACCAGCGGTATTTTCTGCCTTGTGGCCGTTAATGCCCCAGTTAACTGCCCTGGCCGTTAGCGTAGTTTTCCGGCAGTTTGTTTTTCCTCGCCGTGTTGATGCTGTATGGCATGGCGTGTAGCTCGACAGCATTTTAGTTGTTTGTTCATTTTTTTTTTCTTAGAGTGGTTATTGTGCCTTGGCTGTTTTTAGACGCCAATTTTGAAGACGTAGTGCTGCTGGTATCTTCGTCCTCGGCTGATACTTTTCATTGTCGTGCCTTTGGTCGGGCAGAAGGGAATTGATTAGGTTGTTGTTCGGTTCTTCTGCCATCCCTGGGTCGGGTTGCCATCCTATTATTTAACCTTACTCTTGGCTGCCTGTCTCACCTCAGATTACGTTAAGAGTTACCTCCTCAGGCCAACCCTTGGAACACTTTAAGCACAACTGTTCTGTTGGTTTTAGACTGTGATTTTCATTTTAGTCTGAAGTACTGTGCGAGGCCTTCAGCAGTCTATTAATTTAGTTTGTTTTAATTTTAAAATAAGGCCTTCAGCCGACTTAAATTAAAATTTGAAGATTGATTTTTTTAAAACTAAATTTTGAAAGTTTGTTCTGACATTCTTGTTATCCAGGCCTTAAGCCCTGAGTTGTTCAACGTTCAAAAAATGGTTCAAATGGCTCTGAGCACTATGGGACTCAACTGCTTAGGTCATTAGTCCCCTAGAACTTAGAACTAGTTAAACCTAACTAACCTAAGGACATCACACACATCCATTCCCGAGGCAGGATTCGAACCTGCGACCGTAGCGGTCTCGCGGTTCTGGACTGCAGCGCCCAGAACCGCACGGCCACTTCGGCCGGCTTGTTCAACGTCTGGTGTGTGGTCTTCAGCCGAGTTTTTATGTGAAATATTTTTAAGATGAGGCCTTCAACCGTCTTAAATTAAATTTGAAGATTCATTTGTTTAAAACGATTTTTTTTAATTGCTCTATCTGAAATTCTTGATATCCAGGCCCTAAGCCCTGAGTTGTTCAGTCTCTGGTGTGTGGCCTTCAGCCGAGTATTTATGTGAAATATATATATATTTAAATAAGGCCTTCAGCCGCTTGTATTCTTTAAAGCAATTTTTTTATAACTTGTGTTCAGGCCATCAGCCGCTCTTGTTTTTGGTGTCGTTTTGGGCGTTCAGCCCAGGAAGTATCTCAAGTTTCCTTAACTAGGCCTTCAGCCATATTGTTTTGATCCAAAATGGTTCAAATGGCTCTGAGCACTATTATTTTGATCCATTTTAAGGTAATATGTAATTTAGTGGTTCTTAGGAAAATAAAAGTTTGTTTTCTGCGCAACCAACAGTAGCTGATTATGGCCCCATCCACAACCGTAACCTGATCCGCTCTATCCTGCAAAACCAGATTTCAAAAATTTCATCCTGTATTCTAAATGCCTCTTTGTTTTTCAAATAACAAGTTGAGTTATTTTGTTCTCCTTACTCTTTTATGTCTGTAGGCTTGTTAAAACTATTAAATCGGGCGAAAATGTCTCAAACATTCGTCGGTAGACGGCACGTGGTCTTTGTGCTAAGCACAGCTTCCCTCTGGAGCTCGAAGCGCCACGCGTCAAATGTCCTTCATTTACTTAGCGCCCAGTTTGTGTGATGAGCAGAGTGGAAGTAAGCTTTTGTTTGTATCAATAAAACATCTCTGTAATCAAAGGAAGAATGTGTGTCAGGAAAATATTATGAAAAAAGAAAGCCAAGGGTTACAATTCCTGAAAAGCAGCCAGTGAGCAATGAGTTTTGTAAGTTTTATTTGTTAATCAATAACATGAACATTCTGCATTTACTTCACTCAACCAATACTGAATAGCGAGAGTAGTATTAGTGATCTCATTTATCATTGAGAATTATCTGAAGCAGTTTCGACGGTATAGTTCATGTTATTGTTGAAGCGTTCCTGCAAGTCTCTTTATAAATGAAAACATAAATCTTTTCATTGGAATTTAATACTTTTCAGCGAACATCACGGAATAAAAAGGTTGTTTGGCTGGTTGATTTGGGGAGAGGGAACCAGACAGCAAGGTCATCAGTCCCATCGGATTAAGGAAGTATGAGGAAAGAAGTCGGCCGTGCCCTTTCCAAGGAACCATCCCGACATTTTCCTAGAGCGATTTAGGGAAATCAAGGAAAACCGAAATCAGGATGGTCGGACGCTGCTTTGAACCGTCGTCCTCCCAAATGAGAGTATAGTGTGCTAATCAGTGTGCCATCTTGCTCGGTGAACAAAAAGGGAAATGCTTTTTGTTGAGTATAGTCCTACTAGTTAAAACCTTATGACCATGATTCCGTATTGTATTATCACAAATAAAACGTAGTGCCTCAGTATTAATGGCACTTGAAATAAAAACTTTCTTATTGGCACTTAGAACCAGTCAATTCCACAGCGTTCTTAATAAATTATTTATTTTTGTCTCATTATCTTTAGCAGTGATTAGGTGATAGTTGTGTTATATCAGTATACTTTCTCAATTTGTTAGGACGTGAATAAGTTACGTACAAAAAGATGTGCATTGCCTTTTCATTCTTCTCAGAAATGTGAGATTTAGCTCTTGAAAAGTTTTACATTTCCACTCCACATTCATTTCTGTTGGTGACAGTTCTTATTCTGATATTAACTTTGACACGCAACGACTTTGCACAGAGTCTAGTGATTTGCACCCTCTCTCGTTTCTAAAAAAGGACTGTATTGAAGAATTCAGATGTTAGTGGTCTTGTGCAGGAGAAATTTCGGAATTGGTTTCTTTTGAATCGAGAGACACTTTTATTGCTTTTGGCGTTCCATTATCACACCTAGTGGTACTTTTCTCTCCTGGTACCGTTGTGGTAACTTATATGGTACGTTAAAATTGTGTAGACAATGCATTCCATATCAGTCTCATATTTCATGCATTCATGAACTCGTTCGAAATTTAGCGAAGAAATCCTTGCAAAGCCCAACGTGTGTTTTAGATTAATGCTGGTTCATTCATTTGCTGTCGGTTGGTTTGGCATCGGACTCTTGATCTTGACAGAATAGTCGAGTAGCTTTATTCCCAAGATACACGTATAACGGTGCCAAAGGTCTTAACCGTGTGCCTTAGTGACGCGTCAAACTCCTATTCTCAATATTCCACATAGCTAATATCTCTCGAAATCAGAACAGTTTACACTAGATGCCTTTTTTATTACACTTGAACTTCATAGAAAATGCTTCTGTGATATCTAAAATTCATTCCCAATGCTTTAGCTTACACAACCTTACTAGAGGCAGCCACTGTTTAATTGTCCGGCACCGGAAAATATTACGTATATTTTGTCTGATTTCATATAACACTGATGTAAATCAACAATTACTAATGTTCGGTCCTACTTTTCGTGCTCCGATGCTTAAATGGCGCACCTGCTCACCTGCCATTCATTCTGGTGACTTCCTCGGCCCAACTGTAGCACGCCAAATCGGCAAGCGCCAAAACGCACCTGTACCTGGATAACAGGGTATCACTGCGCCAGCTGTGAGCTCCAATCCAATCGAGATGAGTAAGGGCAGAATCTGTTATGTAGGAACAGTAAGATCTACGACGTTTTTCTGCAGCGGGTCGTGCTGTCCAGTTCTTGTTCATAAAAAGGAGTATCAGCATTCAGTAAATGTTTGTAGGTTACAAGAGAGTCGGAACCAAACAGTGCAGCAATGTGCTGTTTCAGGACCTTCTTGGTCCTTTGTAGACCTAAACAATACACAATTGCGCTGTCTTCCTTTTGTTACTGATATAATTTACTGAGCTGTGTGATCCGAACAACCATTCGTAGGCAGCTTTACAGCTTCGGTCCAAAATGCCGCTGAGTTACTCTTCCATACGCAACATTCACAAACACAAAAGGGCGTCTCCCTTACACTTGCATGGTAACAGTGCAGTCAGTGGGAAAATTTCACGTCATTCCACCTGACGCCTAGTTCTGACGCCTTTCGTTTCTTGCAGACAGACCTGCGAGCTGGCAAATCTTAATTCGCCTTTAAGTTATACTTAACTACCGGAGTTATTACTCTCAAACTGCGTGGGATAAATCAATGGTAATGGGCAGTCTAAGGCGATTACTAGTTGTTCAGAACTGCACCACAGTAATGCATAATTAACTGTTTAGGGTTGGGATTTCATTAGTGAGAACGGTATGTCACATCTATTCACATTAAAAGACACTTCATTCAACACTCAACCATTGCTCCGTATTGCATTGCGATCTTAATTAGCATGTTGACGTGATAGGAAATTAAGAACCGGAGGACAACAACCTTCTCTTCATGTGGTCCTCGTAAACGGTATGCTACAATCCCCAGGGTGGGGAAGAATGAGGATGGGGTACACAATGTTAATTGCAGTCAGTTGGTCTCTTAGACGCCCCGCCACCGTCACCGCCCCATATACAGGAGCGACATATCTCTGGCAGTCTCGGCAACGACGTCGCATGGAACCGCTCGCTCGCTTCAACTCCAGCCCACACGAGCGATTTGTCAAGCACTTTCAATCAGTGTTTCGAACTCCACTGTGTCGCGAAGTTCTGCTATGGAAAATGCAGTATAATGTTTACCAGCAGTGACACTTTGTTGAATTAAGTGTCTTTTAATGTGAATAGATGTGACATACAGTTCTCACTAATGAAATCCCAACCCTAAACAGTTTGTAACGTCTAGAGAAACAAAAACAATATATTATGTAGTAATTAGAGAATTAGATGTATCATATTGTGTCATTGTATAAAATTATGTATTTTTTTTTTATTATTTATTTCTGAAAACGTCTGCGTCGGCGAGTAATAAAACCGACACAGAAGATAAATGTTAAACAGAGATTAAAATAAGTCACTAGTATATAATACGTGACGAATAGTAATTTCTTTGTCTTCTTCATCTGGGAGTCGAACGAGTAAGATATCCTGTGTCGTAGTAGCGAACGCTAATGTAGCATTCTTTTGTCGAGACTAAGCAATGTACGCCATTACGTGTGAATTCACAAAGGTCTGTAATCACTGAGATATTTAAAGGTTTTAATAGAGTTGTTTAAATGAAAACTTGTATTATTTATTGTTAAGCTTGCTTGCATATTATCCCATCCTGTTGAGACATTTTTCAGTTATATAAATATTATCTGTGGTGCTGAGCTGCGTGGAGAACGAAGAGCCGCTGCCGCGGCGTATTTAAACGACTTACAATATAGTCGAGCATACCGCAAGGAAGCGGTAAAATAATAGTAAAAATAATATTATTTCTTTTAGCTCCCAGACTGGCAGTGAAGATCAGCAGATTTTATGATGTGTTGCAGATTGACGCGGGCTGCTGATAGGATATAATTTACAGTGCAAATAATTTAATGTACCTTCAGAATCTGATAGGAATCTTGCTGTGCTCCGTTCTGATCTGGCAAACTTTATAGTGACAACGTATTTTTTAATGAGAGTCTCATGTTCTTGGGCTAGTCGTGGTATGAAATAGCATTTTAACGAGAAATAAAATCCACTGCGAACTTGTGTTTTTGAACGATCACACGGACTGTAACATCAGTGCTCATAACAAAGTAATTTCAACTTTTAATCACTATGAAGTAGGGAAGATATATTGATTCTTAGCATGAGTTGCAGTTACGAAAAATCGTTCCTTAAATTGTAGGCCAGATACAGAACAATAAGATCTCAATATATATATTTTGCTTTGTGAAAAGGTAATGATGATAAAGAAAAGCAAAGCACAGCATTATTAACAGATATTTCACGTAACTCTTTTCGTATATGCGATAATAATAAAAAAACGTGAAACTGTCGCCCAAAAACGCGGGGCCCGAATTTGCAGTGGCCACAAATATAAAATTTTATGTATTTTTCTTTCAGTGTTGATTGTTACGTATGTGTAGATATATATGTATTTAGTGATAAATGTATGTATGTATATCATGATCAATGCTATGTTTTAATGAATGTGTAAATACTCTTTCATGACAAAACGTACTACTGCAAACGAGTCTGAGAAGACGATCCTGATAGTACTGAGAAGCTGTAACGACTACGTAATCCGGGGGCAGCCGAACCCCGAGATAAGATAAACTAAAGGTAAGACGACAGTGTAGTTGTCCTGTTTGTAGAAGTCGAGCTCCAGTGAAGTGATCTCATTTCGCTAGTGGTGTGCATATTGTGCGTAGTTTGATGTTAGTGTTTGTGACAGGACAAAGTTGATGGTAGATAGTAATTTTTAGTGTGCAGTTAGTGTAGATAAATTAACGTATTTTGTGTGCAAGGGGCAAAACTGTCAGACTTTGTGGTTTAGTAAGCAATTTATGAATATGGTTAAGTTGCGTAGTCAACGTCCGAGCAATATGGATACTGAGGAACAACAATTAGTTAGTGCAGGAAATGTGGAACCGGGTACCTCAAGTAGTACTAGTACTCTCTTCGAGGATATAACATGTGAGAATGTGGGGGCAGGGGCACAGGAAGTGGTGCCACCGCCCACTAGTCCTCAAGGGGATGTAGAGAAAGGAGTTGTACCACCACCAGAAAAGCAGGAACCAGAGAGTGGTAATCTGCCTGGTGGGTATTCGCTTCAGGCTATATTAGAGCGCGTGCTGAATTACCAGGCAGAATTTGCGCAACAGCAAGTCGAGCGAGACCGCCAGCAAGCTGAGCGAGATCGTAGGCTAGCAGAAAATTTACTTGCCCAGCAAGCTGAGCGAGATCGCCAGTTAACAGAAAGTTTCCTTGCCCAGCAAGCTGAGCGAGATCGCCGGCAAGCTGAGCGGGACCAGCAACTTGTGCAATCGTTAGAGAACATGAAAAAAGAGATTGCAGATATGAAACAGAATTATGAGTCGATACCTAAGGCCGTGCAGGAGCTGACTGAACAGGTCAACAACCTGCAAGTAGCAAACACTAACAGGGTAGACGAAATAGGTGTATTAGCCAATCGAGTAGAAAAGCTAGAAACAGATTCCACGCAGCTTGTAGAGCAGAAGTGGAACGAACAAGCAACTAAAATTGAAACAGAATTCAACTCATGGCTAGAAGTGAAGGAGTGTGAGATTGACAAGAACATTAATTCCAAAGTACAAGCAGCCATAGCAAATAGAGGATCCGAATCGTTCAGTACCGCAGTGAATAGTCAGGTACAGAACGACGTGCAAACCATCAAACAAATACTCAGTGAGGATATTCCGCAGTGGCAAGTGAATATGAACAAACGGATATCCGACCTGGAGAAGGGTTTAGCACAAAGCAGAAAACATTTGGAACAGGAACCTCTGTCGCCAACAGCCCATGGTTTTGGCAACGCACAAACTTATACGCGATACAACAATGGGGAATCTGTAGTCGATAATGCGAAGAGCTGTAGCTTCGGTTCGGAGCACACAGCATATGTCCAAGGAGCAAAACCATGTAGTTCAAAAATATTAGTGGAAGAAAGTTTAATCAAAAATAGACAATTTCAAACGTTTACTACTGAACGGAAATCAGTACACCCAGTAGTATTCATAAAAAGCTTTAAAAATATCTTGCCCAGTGTGTGGAACGAAACACAGAAAATTCAATACGTAATGTCATACATTCAGGGTGATGCAGCGTTGTGGGCTACGGAAGTAGCAGACAGCTGCATGACATATGAACAGTTCGAAAGGGCGTTTCTGTCGAAATATTGGTCGCCTTGTATACAAGAGCGTCTAAGAAAAGAAGAATATAATCCCGAACCGTACTCACCCCGTCTTGGGAATTTGAGACGGTATTTTGAAAAATATATAAACAAAACACGCTACTGGGACGAGCCTATATCACCAAGAGACATAATAAGACTACTAAAATCACATTTACCCATTCATATCAAAGAGAAATTAATACACGTACCAGAAAGCGATATGGAAAACTTCCTGTCTGTTCTAGATTCTATAGACTTGATACAGGAAGACGCAAAATCAGCGTGTGATCACTCGCGGAATAATGGGTCAGGATGTAAACATGACAGAAATAGTAGTGCACAAAACCACAACCATGGAAATGGTGGGGGTGGTAACAAGTGGCAAGAACATTCGCAAAATGGTAGTAATGGTAGAGGCCAGAACGGGTATGGACAAACAACTTATAACAAAAGGCGTCGATTTGACGACCGGTACGAATCTGGAATGTCAGGGACCAACCGCTGGAAAAATGCGCGAGGTCAGTGGCAGAGCAATTATAGTGATAGTAATCGAAATTGGCAGCAAAATCAGCGAAGAAGCCCAGAGCGACAGGGTAATGACCGGTATGACAACAATAGACCACCGCCGCAAAACGCGCCTATTGCGCAGCCGTGGCGGCCGACAAATCAGAGTGTACATATAGTGGAGGTCGCGGGCAATAGCCTTCCAAGTACTTCACAAGTAACTAATTCAACAAACTAGAATCGGCCTCGATATGCTCTCCATCGATGGCCGAGGGATGGAGTGAGAGCAACACGAGTGATAATAATATACGTGGGATACGTATGCTGCGATACAACGATGGTGTCAGTATGGATAAAGATCTACTGAACGAACCACACGAATGTAAGAAAGATAATAACGAAAATGTGCAAGCTATTATCGAAGCGAAAATCAATGATGTTGCAGTGAATATAATCATCGACACAGGTGCCTCAGTAAGTGTAATGAGTATGGAGTTATTTAAGGCACTGGGAAAAGGACATAGCGTTCCGACTTTCCCGGTTAATAATTGTAAGGTGTCTGGAGCCATTGGTGCACAGAGCCAATCAGTTAAGTACCAGGTGCAGGTGGAGATTTGTAAGGAGGGCGAAGCCATAGTGAGCTCGTTCCTCGTTGTTAAAGGATTGAAGGTGGCCTGCATTCTGGGAGTAGATTTTCTCCGTGAGAGGGATGCATTGATCGACCTCTCCTTGGGGAAATTAAGCATAGTTGATAGGGGTAGGAGGATTGAGTTATCTATGATGAAATCGAAGGAGGTACTTGTGCCGTGTTGTAATCGAATCAATATCAAGGGTAGGAACCCTTGGGTACTACACCTTGATGATTTGTCACATGCAGCAGACCTCTATTACCCGAATTTAGAGGATCGAAATTTTGAAACAAATATTGAGGCATTTCAAACCAAAGTGCAGGAATCTGAAGGTTTAAGCGATAAACAAAAGCAACAGTTGACGCAGCTGCTATCGGAATACACTATGGTATTTACCGACCGACCAGGAATAGTCAAAGGGTACCACTATCACATAGAGGTGATGCCCCACAAAACATACTGTCGCGCGACTTACTCCATCCCTTGGTCGAGGAGGGAATTAGTAGCTAAAGAGATTCGGAAGATGTTAGATTGGGATATCATTGAGCCCTCCTTCTCTCCATACAGTAGTCCTCTTGTAGCAGTGGCGAAAGCCAATGGAAAAATCAGGCTAGTGTTAGATGCGAGGGACATTAACAAAATTATCATACCTGTCCAGACTCGCCCTGAGAATTTAGATGAGCAGATACAAAGATTTCATGGAGCACAGTACTTGACATCGGTCGATCTGAAAAGTTCATATTGGCAAATTCCCCTTACACCGGAATCCAGGAAGTACACAGCTTTCATATTCGGAGGGCGGAGTTACCAATTCAAGGTACTTCCCTTCGGATTGAATGTGAGTGCTGGAGTGTTTATTACTGCACTAGATACGGTACTGGGTCCAGACTTATTAGAAAAAATCACTGTATCTGTTGATGATCTGGTAATCGCTACTGCTACTTGGGACGAACATATGGAATTGTTGCGTAGAGTACTAGAGAGATTTAAGCAAGCAGGTGTGACAGCAAACCTAGAAAAGTCAAAATTTGGGCGAAATAAAATTTAAAAAAAAGGCCAAGATAACGTAATAGCGGATGCTCTGTCGCGACTGCCGGTAGGATTACCGGATTTAGCAGAAATGTTAGAGCAATCCGCGGAGTATAAAGTGCTGTTAGTGCGTGACAATACTTACATGAAGGATTTTTTATATATATGTAAAAATATGTGCGAATTACAAAGGGCAGATCCGATGTGGAAAAAAATCATTAATAATATTGAAGATAGTGTTAACAATAGAGGTGAGCAAGGTTTTAAAATAGTGAACCATATTTTGTATCATAAACTTAGTACGAAAGAAGACTGCTGGGCAGTATGTATACCTAACCAGTCGGTAAAAGTTATGATATGGCACACGCACTTGGCATGGGGCCATGCAGGGATTGGAAAGTGTGCAGAGATCATGGCGAGATACTGCTACTTTCCTCGTATGAAACACCAGATTCAGGCAACAGTTAGAACTTGCGTGATATGTCAAAAGGCAAAACATTATAATAGATCCACTAAGTTTGAATTACATCCCATAGTTCCACTCAGGCCGCTTCAAATAGTATCTGTGGATGTAGCCGGTCCTTATCCCATGGCCAGAGGAGGTATGAAATATATACTGGCCATGTACGATATTTTTTCCAAATACTTGGCAATTTATTGCATAAAATCAGCTACTGCCAAAACCATGGTCAGGCGGATCAGTCAAGAATACTTGCCCCAAGTGGGAAAACCCGAAGCCATAACGACTGATAATGCTTCTTATTTCACGGGTCGAACTTGGAAAAATTACCTACGGGAACAAAATATACAGCATATTCTGGTATCCCGGTTCCATCCCGAAGCCAGTCTAGTTGAAAGAATATTCAGAGAATTGAATAAGTTCCTTAGAATCTACATAGGGAACCAACATACAAAATGGCCAGGGCTAATACCGAAATTTGTAGAAATACACAATTTAACACCCCATTCAAGTACAGGCTATACACCGGTAGAGATATTGAAGGGATTTAATGAGACACCGAATGAATGGCTCACGCCTTTGCCGAGACTACCAGTCAAGGCAGAAACAAGGGAGGAAAAGATGAAAAAGATATGGAACAGACTAACCAGCTGTGCGGCAAAGAGGAAAAGGAAGTACGACCGAGGTGTAACTAATGAACAGAAATATAATGTAGGAGATCTAGTACTTATTCGTAACCACGCTAAATCCTCAGCCACCTTAAAACAGAATAGTAAGTGGCAATTGCTATATTCAGGGCCTTTTGAAGTAATAAGCGTGCCACACGAATGTAGCTATTTGTTAGCACATCTCCATACGGGGAAGATCAAAGGATTGTATCCACGTAAAGATGTGAAGTTATTTATTCAGTGACATATCACATATAAAGAGTAATAGTTGTAAGAAGATTTTAATTGTGTTTTAGAATATAAGTATGTTAGTATTAAGAAAGAAATTTGTGTGTAATGAAACTTGGAGGAAGTGGATTCAGAAAGTAGGCAATAGCTTACACAGGAAAGATTTTGTTTACAGACAATTAGAGCCATTTAAAAAATTATAGGCTCATTAAGCAACGAACAATCTTCTTGTTGATAGAGTGAGGATTAATTTCTTGAATCATTATACAAAGGATTAAGTTCTTGAACCATTTTCTATGTGTAGTATGTAAGTGCAATTAATGATGCAATCTAATATAGTAAGGTAACTGTTGTAATTGTATTAGGATAAGGAACCCTGAGAGAGAGAGTCTTGACTAGCCAAACATGGACTCTGTAATATGCAACAATTATGTGATGTTTGCTGCCAGTAGTGATATGAGAACGACACTGGAGCATAAGCTAATCAAAAAACAAGCCCGTTCCGTGGAAAATCCGCTTTGTAATATAACAATGCTTCAATTGAAGTCTGTGTACTTGGTACACGCCCTTGAATATTCATTACGCGATACGCGAATTAAGTCAACCAATGTGGAACCTACACTGTAGTCATATAGGAAAAATCATTAAAAATAATGCTAGTGCTAAATGAAGTATTTATTGATCAATATGCCCAAGTCAAGCTGTCATGCACATGGTAAAATCTGTTTGATAGATGGGTGATAACCAGGCAAGCTACACTGATAAGAAAATAAAAAAAATTTTAAAAAAGGGCTGTATACGCCTAGTAACAATATGAAAAGTGTGTTGTGATAAGGTAAAAACAAATAGACGCCATGTAGATGAGAGTGAGTATGCGAAGAACAGTTAAAAGGTATTAAGAAATAAACTGTGTGCATAAACAATGGAGGAAAGGACGGAATATTGTGTGTAGCAGGGACAGAAAATGACTGTGGTATCTGCACCAATATATACGTCGATAAGTCTAGTGTTGAGTGACACTGTCCTAGTGCAGTGCTCAACGAACAATAGACAGTGTATAAAAACAGCAGTTATTGATTCGTTCGGAGTCGAGTTAAACGAACTTCGATCGACGGGGACATTTAGTATGTGTGTTACGAAACATTTTCACGTGTTGAAAGACGCTCTGGCAGTGTACCAACCGTGGAGTGAGTGAAAATGTGTAGTACAATGTGCGTGTGACGGACCTTGAATACCAGTGTCACAATGCCACAAGAAACCTGTTATCACGCCAAACCATACTGTGCATACCAGTGAAGCGACGGCTTACTGAACAATAAACGCTTTTAACAAGTTGCATCTTCTTCCACAGCTAGTAATCTGTGTCCTTAAAGACAGTACACCGTTGTGGAATGTTTGTTTCATGCGCTACAATGGGGAGCCATGCGGAGAAGCCGAGACGAGTGCCGTGCCGCCAGCCAGCCGGTCGCGGTAAACCACTGCCACTCGCCGACATCGGCGAATGGTTCGCCGCGGTACGCGACTGCTTGGGCGCCACGTCAGCACGACGTAGTTGTTACTGAGAGCCGGTCGTCGAACCCAGCGGCCGTCGGCACGCGGCGTTCCAGACGACGCTACTCAACAATTGCTTCGCGCCGCCAGCTCCGTACAACATTGTTGTCATTCAAATGAACTATCAAATATGTGTTTAATGCACTAACATGAATAGGGTTTAGTGGACACGAAATGACGTGACAAACATTTGTTTTTTTTTTCTTGAGTTATTCAATACGGACCCAAAGCATTCATTGGTTCAGTGATATATAGATATAATATGTTTTCGTCATGTTAATGAAGTATACTCGCATGAATGCTAGACATTTTAAACCAATTGTCGCGAGTAAATGCAAGGACGATTCATGATATTACTGTAAAAATGTGTAATAAGTGACTTTCATTACAATCCAAAACACAAATATTATATGTGTAACAAAGAGACTAAAGGTTTAACATGCTCTCACAAATAGCCTTTGTTATATGTGAACATTGGATAGAATCTGAACTTTTTGTGATCAAACTGGGTATTAAAACAAACCAGACGAGATGACCATGGCTCCGGCGCAGTTTTCCCAGGTTTTCTGATCGCACATAGCCCGAAAGGGGGAGCCAAATAAATGTAATGACCCTGGGACTAGGTTGACGGTCACCTCGCAAAGTGAAAGAACTAAAAAGTGTAAAGTGAATGATCCAACCAAGGTAACAGACAATAACCAAACAGACGTTAGTGG
Organism: Schistocerca piceifrons; assembly: GCF_021461385.2. Classification (NCBI taxonomy): domain Eukaryota; kingdom Metazoa; phylum Arthropoda; class Insecta; order Orthoptera; family Acrididae; genus Schistocerca; species Schistocerca piceifrons. The sequence goes on along the minus strand of NC_060142.1, from coordinate 206,205,410 downwards.
CAGCATATTGCCGAACATTTCCAACGTTAGTCAATTGCTGCCAGGGGGCATTGTAACGTCTAGAGAAACAAAAACAATATATTATGTAGTAATTAGAGAATTAGATGTATCATATTGTGTCATTGTATAAAATTGTGTATTTTTTTTATTATTTATTTCTGAAAACGTCTGCGTCGGCGAGTAATAAAACCGACACAGAAGATAAATGTTAAACAGAGATTAAAATAAGTCACTAGTATATAATACGTGACGAATAGTAATTTCTTTGTCTTCTTCATCTGGGAGTCGAACGAGTAAGATATCCTGTGTCGTAGTAGCGAACGCTAATGTAGCATTCTTTTGTCGAGACTAAGCAATGTACGCCATTACGTGTGAATTCACAAAGGTCTGTAATCACTGAGATATTTAAAGGTTTTAATAGAGTTGTTTAAATGAAAACTTGTATTATTTATTGTTAAGCTTGCTTGCATATTATCCCATCCTGTTGAGACATTTTTCAATTATATAAATATTATCTGTGGTGCTGAGCTGCGTGGAGAACGAAGAGCCGCTGCCGCGGCGTATTTAAACGACTTACAATATAGTCGAGCATACCGCAAGGAAGCGGTAAAATAATAGTAAAAATAATATTATTTCTTTTAGCTCCCAGACTGGCAGTGAAGATCAGCAGATTTTATGATGTGTTGCAGATTGACGCGGGCTGCTGATAGGATATAATTTACAGTGCAAATAATTTAATGTACCTTCAGAATCTGATAGGAATCTTGCTGTGCTCCGTTCTGATCTGGCAAACTTTATAGTGACAACGTATTTTTTAATGAGAGTCTCATGTTCTTGGGCTAGTCGTGGTATGAAATAGCATTTTAACGAGAAATAAAATCCACTGCGAACTTGTGTTTTTGAACGATCACACGGACTGTAACATCAGTGCTCATAACAAAGTAATTTCAACTTTTAATCACTATGAAGTAGGGAAGATATATTGATTCTTAGCATGAGTTGCAGTTACGAAAAATCGTTCCTTAAATTGTAGGCCAGATACAGAACAATAAGATCTCAATATATATATTTTGCTTTGTGGAAAGGTAATGATGATAAAGAAAAGCAAAGCACAGCATTATTAACAGATATTTCACGTAACTCTTTTCGTATATGCGATAATAATAAAAAAACGCGAAAAGTTAATTATGCATTACTGTGGTACAGTTCTGAACAACTAGTAAAAAACGAATAAAAACGCGAGAGCTGAAATTTATTAACCTTGCTTTAAACTCTTTCCTTGGGAAACGTAGATTATGTTACAGAATATATTAACCACTGCGGCCAAGTGCGTTCTGTAGTTCTTTCCATTATATATTTCGGAAATACATCTCAAAGCCCTCAATACCTTCTTCATTTATTAGTCTTGTAATTTAGCTACATCTAGTTGCACTATGGTTTTGTATTCGAATTGTGTCTCTTTGGTTCAAACGGTTCAAATGGCTCTGAGCACTATGGGACTTAAGATCTGTGGTCATCAGTCCCCTAGAACTTAGAACTACTGAAACCTAACCAACCTAAGGACATCACACACATCCATACCCGAGGCAGGATTCGAACCTGCGACCGTAGCGGTCACGCGGTTCCAGACAGAAGCGCCTAGAGCCGCACGGCCACAATGTCTCTCTTTATAAAATTGTTGTCAATAATAGCTTTGTTAGGAAAAAAATTGCAAATTTGTGGTAAGATCTTATGGGACCAAACTGCTGGGGTTATCGGTCCCTAAGCTTACACACTACTTAATCTAATTTAAACTAACTTACACTAATGACAACACACACACACACACACACACACACACACACACACACACACACACACACACACACACGTGCCCGAGGGAGGACTCGAACCTCCGACGGGGGGAGCCGCGCGGACCGTGATAGGGCGCCTTAGACCGAACGGAGCTGTGTTAGTCACATAACGTTTGCTTAATGTATGGGTTATCGAAATGGTAAGAGATGAAAGCACTATATAATTCTAGAACAGGTACCATATTCCGGAAGAAATTTAAATTAAAATCTCCACTCAGTATTGCCTTATTGTATTTGTAAGCTAAAAAGTTTAATAAAGTGTTAAGTTGTTCATGAATAACAAGAATCCTGCACATTTTTATTATTACTATCAACTTCCCACGGATTTCTACTTTTATGATACGATCTTCAAAATACTAGTCACTAAAAAATCAATGTTTTTACATTGGTTGTTAATGTAAGTGGCATGTCACGCTTCGAATTCGTTGTTCAGAGTAGTCTGTGGTCCCTGCATAACTCTATAAAATCTGTCGAAAATTCTTTACTCCAAGCACAACAGAAACCAAAAGCTTAGTAACTGGACAGGAAGGTCGCAGCCAGCCAAGCATATTGATACACACAATCGCCAGCGATTCGCCAGATTGCTCGGAAATCTGTGTGTAATCTGTGAAATTCGTTAATCATGGTTAGATTTACAGCTGGATGCGCACTATGCCAAAGACTTTTGAGCGTAACTCCCCCACCCACACGTTCCCAGTTTTTTTTTTTTTTTTTTTTTTTTTTGTTTCCGACTTCAGAATTTCTGGTTTTTGTTTGTTGCCCTCAGTTTAGATTCCACGTAAAAAATACGTTATAAATGATGGAATTGCCTAGAACAGGGCTTCCCATCGTGTGGTCCGCGGACCCCTTAGGGGTCCGCCGGCTCTTTCTAGGGGGTCCGCGGCCACCTTTCACCAAATCGTGTAAAATAATGAGTAAAATTAGTGAATAAAAACGTGAAAATCAACTTCATCAATATTTTATTTTTCGTGTGAAAAACATGTGTACTTTTACTTCAGGTCGTATTCCCAAGCAGCCTTTGCGGTTCCTAGGTGAGAACGCATACACAGTTTAGTGCCGGAGAATGCGGCTTCTCTGATCGACTGTTTCGCAACAATACGGGGGTCGTTTGTGCGCCGGCTCACGGCGCTAGATGCGCTGAAACCTGTTATGCATGCTCGGAGCGATCTTTGTCGACCAATCGCAGCGCTCGCTGGCACGTATGCGGCCCCAGACATCATTAAATGTTAAACTTTCTTTGTCAGTGCACTACCTATTTCATAAGTCGATTTTTGATCAGTTTATTACTTCTAACATGGATCGGTGGCTCAAGTCAGGATCATTGAAGAAGGGTGCAGTTTCTCCATCGCCTTCACAACAAGGGAAGTTACCAGTTGAAATGAATGAGGAGGGAGGACGACCAAAGGAAGAACAATCACAAGAAGCTCCACAGCCGGTTTTGTTATGTGAAAATAACCTCCTCTGCCAGAATTGTTTCTTTGAGAAAAAGTCTTGCGTTCTGTGAAATGCTTTGTCTTCTTATATAGAAATAAGAGGGTCTGTTTGTTTTCCTAATTTGTTTACAGTCGAGGCTGACTGCCACGATATAGTGTCCAAGTAGTAGTTGAAGTTGTCAGTTGTGGTTAAACTGTTGCCACGCGACCTGTCATTTGCCAGCTACCAACTGACAGTACACTGTTGCAACGCCAGCTGCTAGCTGCCGGCTATGGACTGACAGCTGCCATTCAATAGATACGCAAAGACGTAAAAATAACTAGAATTTCCGAGCTGTTTACATTGTGGCACCGGAAAACGGCTTTATAGAAGCAGATTTCCAGAATTGATTTTGAAGTGTTTACCTTACCAACCAAAATCGGAACTGGACATCGGCATACGAAATCCGCTTTTGGAAACGCATGTAAACTGGCTGAATGTATTCCCACACATTGCACAACAGATATCACAATAGTCCTTTAAAGGCAATTCTTTGGCCTCTTTCCTTTCATGATGTGATTGTGTCCCGAATCATGGGTCTGCTCTTTTCTTCACAGCCGGGTGGAATGGCCGAGCAGTCTAGGGCGCCATGTCGTCATGGATTGCGCGGCCACTCCCGCCGGAAGTTCGAGTCCTCCGACACACACACACACACACACACACACACACACACACACACACACACACACACACACACACACACGCGACTGTTACGAAATATGCATGCTCCTTACACAACAGCAGCCAACCAGTGGAAGTGAACAGACCACAAGCGGCAGCCTGTCAACAGCAAACAGTTTGGACGTGACGTTGATTGCTCTTGGAGGAAGGCAGCTCCAACGTGTGAAATGTCAATTACCAAGTAATTTTAATCGGGCTATAGTGTGTTGAACGAAGGGAGTAAATCCACTAGTAAGTGTCTGGATACAATGGTAATTCAAATTGGATCGTTAATTTCAAGTTGTTTTCATTCATCTCTAAACCAAAGACTATTGATACTTCGGGGGGCGGGGAGGGGGGGGGGGAGATGGGGGCGGGGTGGGGGAGATAGAGGGGGTCATTGGGAACATGTCACTTGCATTAAAAAGCTTTCAGTTCCCATGGATTTCGCTCTGAAATTTAAAGTTATTGTGCTCTTGACTGACTAGGGGCCGCCATGGATTTTCGACTGAAGAAGGGGTCCGCCATGGATTTTCGACTGAAGAAGGAGTCCGCCAGCTGAAAAGGTTGGGAAGCCCTGGCCTAGAACAATCATGTCATAGACTCCACACTCAGAAGTTACATTTCCGCTCACAATTATCTTTCCACTGAGCGAAGGAGTTTATAGGAGGTATCAGAGAAGCACAAACTACTCTCATTAATGAAATCTGAGCAGTAGTTGTCACATTTCGTTCACCATTTAGCTTCTTAACGCCAGTTATAATGTTGGTTAGAATAGCTTTGAAAACAGAATGATAGATGGCACATGCATGATAATTGACAACTGAAGCAATGTCAACCTGTACAAGAATAGATACGTAAAACAAATATGCAGCAGTTGTGCACAGCATTATTAACAATTGAACTCTAACTAAACTCACCAATGAACCAGAGTCGGCGAAAGAAGAACCCTAACAGTTGCCGTGGACTTGGCGCGGCTGCTTCGTGCTTCTGTCTCAACCAGTCACGTAACGAGATTATGTACACGTATCTATGGCAGCGCCACATCGTTGTCGCAGCTCAGTAGACAACTATCGTTTCCGCCTGTAGCCATTTGTGCATCACAATTGAAAGCTGCTAGATGTTTTAGTAAACTTTCGCCATCACTAATACAGTTGCTGGCTTCCCTTCCGCAGGGTCTACCTGTCCTACGCATAAATCCACCCCTGTTGTTTATTGGTTTCAGTGGTGACTGCGGTAGTGTCGACAGTTCTTCAGGTTATCCTTGTAAGTACCCTCGGAGGAATATGTGCTTTTTGACAGATCACACCGTAAGGCTTTCACCTAAGGAATCTGTACGCTGTTCCCAGGATCTGGTCCAGGTTTGTATGTCTCTTGATAAAGAATGTAATCTGATAGTGGTTGGCTTTATGTGTATGTAATCGAGTAGAAATATTGTAGGTGTTGTTGTTGTGGTGGTGGTCTTCAGCCCAAGGACTGGTTTGCTGCAGCTCTCCATGCTTCTCTATCCCGCAAAAGCCTCTTCATCTGTGAATAACTGCAGCAACCTACATCCTTCTGAGTCTGTTTACTATTTTCATCACTTGGTCTCCCTCTATAATTTTTACCCCGCACACTTCCCTAAAATACTAAATTGGTCAACCTTTGATGTCTCAAATGTGTCCTATGAAAAAAATGTGTGTGAAATCTTATGGGACTTAACTGCTAAGGTCATCAGTCCCCAAGCTTACACACTACTTAAGCTAAATTATGCTAAGGACAAACACAAACATCCATACCCGAGGGAGGACTCTAACCTCCGCCGGGACCAGCCGCACAGTCCATGACTGCAGCGCCTGAGACCGCTCGGCTAATCCCGCGCGGCGTGTCCTATGAACCGATCCTTTCTTCCATTCAAGTTGTGCCACAAATTTCTTGCCTCCGCCATTCTGTTCAGCGCTTTCTCATTAGTAACTTAATCTACCAACCTATTCTTCAGTAGCACCACATTTAAAAAGCTTCTATTCTCTTCTTGTGTAAACTGTTTATCGTTCGTGTTTCGCTTCCATAGACACATATCTTCAAAAAAGACTTCCTAACACTTCTGTGTGTATTCGATGCCAACAAATTTCTCTTCTTCAGAAACTCTTTTCTTGCCATTGCCACTCTGTATCCTCCCTACTTCATCATCAGTCGTTTTTCTGTCCAAATAGCAAAATGTATCTACTATTTTAAGCGTCTCGTTTCCTATTCTAATTACTTCAGCGTGATCAGATTCAACTGGACTACATTCCTTTACCTTTGTCTTGCTTTTGTTGATGTTCATCTTTTATCCTCCCTTCAAGGCACTGTCCATTCCTTACCACTGCTCTTCCAAGTCATTTGGTGTCTCTGACAGAATTGTAATGTCGTCGGCAGACCTCAAAGTTTTTATAAATTCTCCCTGAACTTTAATTACCATTCCAAATCTTCTGCGGTTTCCTTTACTGGTTTCTCAGTGCACAGACTGAATAAATTCCGGGACAGGCTACAACCCCGTGTCATTCCTTTCTCAACCGCTGCTCTCAACCACTAAATCCCTTTCATGCTCCTTGAGTCTTAAAACTGTCGTCTGATTCCTGTGGTAATTGTAAATAGCCTTTCGCCCCTTGTATTTGCCTCGGATAGCTTCAGAATTTCTGAGAGAGTACCCTAGTCAACATTGTCAAAAGCTTTCTCAAAGTGTACAAATGATACAAACGTAGATTTTCCTTTCCTTAACTTTCTAATGTCATCGAAGGGCCAGTATTGCTTCACGTGTTCCCGGATTTCTCTGAAATTCAAACTGATCATATCCAAAGTTGGCTTGTACCAGTTTTTTCATTCTTCTGTAAAGAATTCGTGTTAGTATTTTGAAACCACGACTTATTGAACTGATAGTTCGGTAATTGTAGTTGTATGTGTTGCCACAGAAAATATTAGTGTTCTTTCCATCCCTTGAACATGTTCTTCCACAAATGCCTTTGAAGTTTAGAACAGCCTGATTATACACTTCTACATAATCTCCATTCGCCATTCAGCCAGCCACGTAATCATCGCCATCGAATAAGCCAAGGGGCGAGTAATTAAATAACATCTTTGGTCTATCCAAGACTTCAGCAGCCGATCACGACAATATTCTGCTTCCTACACTCGCGTAAATACACTCCTGGAAATTGAAATAAGAACACCGTGAATGCATTGTCCCAGGAAGGGGAAACTTTATTGACACATTCCTGGGGTCAGATACATCACATGATCACACTGACAGAACCACAGGCACATAGACACAGGCAACAGAGCATGCACAATGTCGGCACTAGTACAGTGTATATCCACCTTTCGCAGCAATGCAGGCTGCTATTCTCCCATGGAGACGATCGTAGAGATGCTGGATGTAGTCCTGTGGAACGGCTTGCCATGCCATTTCCACCTGGCGCCTCAGTTGGACCAGCGTTCGTGCTGGACGTGCAGACCGCGTGAGACAACGCTTCATCCAGTCCCAAACATGCTCAATGGGGGACAGATCCGGAGATCTTGCTGGCCAGGGTAGTTGACTTACACCTTCTAGAGCACGTTGGGTGGCACAGGATACATGCGGACGTGCATTGTCCTGTTGGAACAGCAAGTTCCCTTGCCGGTCTAGGAATGGTAGAACGATGGGTTCGATGACGGTTTGGATGTACCGTGCACTATTCAGTGTCCCCTCGACGATCACCAGTGGTGTACGGCCAGTGTAGGAGATCGCTCCCCACACCATGATGGCGGGTGTTGGCCCTGTGTGCCTCGGTTGTATGCAGTCCTGATTGTGGCGCTCACCTGCACGGCGCCAAACACGCATACTACCATCATTGGCACCAAGGCAGAAGCGACTCTCATCGCTGAAGACGACACGTCTCCATTCGTCCCTCCATTCACGCCTGTCGCGACACCACTGGAGGCGGGCTGCACGATGTTGGGGCGTGAGCGGAAGACGGCCTAACGGTGTGCGGGACTGTAGCCCAGCTTCATGGAGACGGTTGCGAATGGTCCTCGCCGATACCCCAGGAGCAACAGTGTCCCTAATTTGCTGGGAAGTGGCGGTGCGGTCCCCTACGGCACTGTGTAGGATCCTACGGTCTTGGCGTGCATCCGTGCGTCGCTGCGGTCCGGTCCCAGGTCGACGGGCACGTGCACCTTCCGCCGACCACTGGCGACAACATCGATGTACTGTGGAGACCTCACGCCCCACGTGTTGAGCAATTCGGCGGTACGTCCACCCGGCCTCCCGCATGCCCACTATACGCCCTCGCTCAAAGTCCGTCAACGCACATACGGTTCACGTCCACGCTGTCGCGGCATGCTACCAGTGTTAAAGACAGCGATGGAGCTCCGTATGCCACGGCAAACTGGCTGACACTGACGGCGGCGGTGCACAAATGCTGCGCAGCTAGCGCCATTCGACGGCCAACACCGCGGTTCCTGGTGTGTCCACTGTGCCGTGCGTGTAATCACTGCTTGTACAGCCCTCTCGCAGTGTCCGGAGCAAGTATGGTGGGTCTGACACACCGGTGTCAATGTGTTCTTTTTTCCATTTCCAGGAGTGTACACCAAATGTATACAACTGACTTATAAGTCCTGTCGCATTTGAACGTGATACGATAACGCCTAATGTTTGAAATAACCACGGCTGAGACAATTGCGAGCTTAGGTTGTTAATTATCTACTAATTACACAAGCGTGCTAGTTTTTGCAAGTAATCGGCGTCGGAATCACAGGCGTGTCTAGATATACGTAGGCCAGTATGAAAGTTGCCTCGGTGCGTAGCTTAAGCGTTACAGCAAAAGCTCGACTTAACAATACTGTACTTGTTTATTGAGCTTAATCTGATGTCGTAGCAGTTTTTGAGCTTGAAGTCTCTCGAAAATCTTCTCTGAGGGTTCAAATCTTCTTCTCTTTTCTCTTTCTTTCGCTTGTTTCGGCACCAAATTTTTATACTGCGAATTATAATCATCAGTATTAACATTTTTGGCTCAGAACAAACTCAGATGAATATGCGAAGAATTTCCATACACTTACACTATTCTCTCACTCACTGCAATATGTCTTGTGATTGAAGGTATAGAGTAGGAATATCTATGGAAAGAACATTCAGATCATAGGCCATAGATAACATAGATAACATAGACTGTGCATGACGTCATTTTACTGAAACGAACACTGACTCGGAGTACGAAGTATGTCATTACGCATTTATAGTGCACAGTTTATGACATTTTTGTTACAGATCAAATGTTGTGCTTTTTATTAGAAGCAGAAGTAATGACCGTCACTTTTGCTCATATAAGTCTTGTTTTGTATCCTGTAGAATAGGTAAACTACGAAATCTCAGTTGTGAAAGTGAACTACTTTAAATCACTTGCAGACATCTTTCCATAAGTTGAAAGTTAGAATGTATGTTTATCCTTAGACGTAAAACGCGATGAAAGACTAACGTTTTAAAATAATAGAATGTCAATTTCTAACTCACTTCAGGACTTCTCTACAATATTTTCTAATATATTATGTTCATTGTTTTGGTATCTGTATTGGATTAAGCAAAAGACATAGAATATAAACTCTTATTACGAGAAAAACGGACGTTATGTGTATAAAACGTCCTGGTACATTAAAACTGTGTGCCCGAGAGAGACTCGAACTCGGGACCTTTGCCTTTCGCAGGCAAATGCTCTATCATTTTTTTATCTCATTTTCTTCTATCGTGCGTTGAATTCGTTCGGGGCGGACGTCCGATGACACCCGTTCAGATTCTTCGGTAATCCCTTCACTCAGTTTTTTTATTACAGAGGGCAGCTAAATCCTCTGACCAAACACGCTGAGCTACCGTATTGGTAACTCTGCGAGCTCCCCAAGCACGACTCAGGACCTGTCCTCACAGCTTTAATTCTTGGAGGAGTGCTAGTTCTGTAAGGTTCGCAGAAGAACTTCTGCCGGCCGGAGTGGACGAGCGGTTCTAAAAGCTACAGTCTGGAACCGCGCGACCGCAACGGTCGCAGGTTCGAATCCTGCCTCGGGCATGGATGTGTGTGATGTCCTTAGGTTACTTAGGTTTAAGTAGTTCTAAGTTCAAGGGGACTGATGACCTCAGTAGTTAAGTCCCATAGTGCTCAGAGACATTTGAACCATTTGAAGATCTGTGAAGTTTGGACGGTAGGAGACGAGGTACAGGCAGAACTGAAGCTGTGGGGACGGGTCCTGAGTCATGCTTGGATAGCTCAGTTGCTAGAGCACGTACCCACTAAAGGCAAGGGTCACGACTTCGAGTCTCGGTCCGGCACACAGTTTTAATCTGCCAGGAAGTTTCTTATCAGTGCACACTCCGCTGCAGAGGGAAAATCTCGATCTGAAATCATGGATGTAAACGGATTTCATTTCTTATAAAAGCGTTGAGGAACCGTCAGAGAACTAATGCTGCTTGCCAAACCAATACTTCGTCTTCTACTCCTGTTAAAGCGGTGATTTAAGACTGACAGTGCAACAAATTCAGGCATTCACCAAATATCTGTAATTCTGTTGTTTGCGAAAAGAACAGTCCCATCATTTTCGTGTAATAACGATAACCCTCGCATAAATATTAGGAATTTCCGAACAATTAGATCAACTATACTAGTACATGACGTATGATACTAATACGATAAGTCAATTTATTGTTAAAATCTACGCCCGATTTCAGATACAAACGATAAAAAAATGGCAGCTTCACTTCGCATAGCGCGTAATGATAGATATTCGGCTTGCTGCAAGGAGACCTTGCTGTCCCACGTCATGTGACTTATATGTTAGTGTCAGACGTCAACACGGTAGGATTAATGCGTGTATGTATATATATGGATGTACTGCAGCCTGGAGTGGCTTCTCTTTAAATGGGAGGAAATCGAAGGCATGGAGTTTTGGATTTTCAGAGCCCATGGCGGGATCCACCTACTAGCCGCCAATGCTTTGTAATTTGCAGTGGGTAAGTACATAACAGTGGCCTTGATCGTAAATAGCAAAGATAGCTAATGGACATGTCATCATCAATAACCATGGTTTGATATGATTTCGCAGCTGAGATATTTGCAGCAGCCAGATTCTCACTATACCTGCAGGGGTGGAAAAACATATGGGAACACCAAAAACACAACACATTAACATGGTTAATGCGGTGTAGGAAAAACCCTTGGCATTCAAAACAGCTTCCAGTCGTCTCGGAACTGATAAATACTGGGCAGGTATTGTTTCCAAAGAACTCTTATACCATTCTTTTGCAAAATAGTGAAAAGTTAGGTTAACGATAACGGAAGTGTATAGCGATCACGCACCTTTCTCTTCATAGTAGACCACAAAAGCTCGATAACATTGAAATCTGTTCACTGGAGCCAGGGAAGATGTGACACTCCATCCTCGTTGAGAAGGATGTGAGCTACGTGAACAGGCGCCCTTTCATCTTGGAAGACAGCATCACCACTGGGGAACAAATATTGTATCATGGGATGGACCCGATCAGCCAAAATTGTCAGTAATGCGACCTTAAAAAGTACCCATCGAGCCCAGGGAACACCACGATATGGCACCCAAATCATCACCGAACCCCCACCATGTTTCACTCTTGGGAAGTAAACTCCGCCAGAAGTTGTAAACATGATGGTGCTAGACTCATTCTACGAAATGACTTTCCTCCATTGCTCAGTGGTCAATGTGTTACGGCTGCAGCAACACGTTTCCCTGTTATTGTCATTTGCATCACTGATTAGTGGTTTTGGAATTCCAGTTCGCCCTGTAGTCTCCAGCTTATGGAGCTCCCTTCGTGTTGTTTTGGTGATGACAATGTTCGTGAGTGCGACATTCATGTCTCCAGTGACTTTTGCAGCTGCTGTTCTCTGATTTTTCGTGATTAACCTGTCGAATGATCGTCCGTTGCGATTACTCAACACACAGTATCGTCCGCGTTGCACCTTAATGGATGATGTCTTTGCAATCTCCCGGTTTGCGGTATAAATCTTCGACACAATGTCTTTCTCCCAAACACTACCGATACCTTGGTTAGGGAGCACGCACTATACGAGCGCCAATAATTTGCCCACGTTCGTGTTTACTTACCTACGACATAATACACTAAAACCACACAGACTACTATTCTGACCATGACTGACTCTTGCAACGTACTGAGGACATTGTAGTGGTGCCATTCTTGGTCAAGTACAACAGCACATCCTACGGACTTAGCTAGCATCTGTGTTTATGTTCAAGCATCTATTTTTGTCCAACCCCCGTATTTTTCTCCTTGTTGTCATAATGCACATTGTATATTAAGTAAAACAGGGGATCCGAAAATTAAATTCTTATTAACATAAAAAATGCAAATAATAGTGTCGATGTATGCAATGACCAATTGTTTATCTAACTGACAACTTCTCCTTTTGAGATGCTTATCACAGCTTATAATCCATATTCACTGTGGATCGTAATTTATTAAATTATTTTATGGTACTAGAACTTCAGCTAACGAAACATCAGATTTTTTTTTACTTTATAAAACAGTTGTACCTCGTTAAAAACCAATTAGGTACAACTTCCACTTAGTAAGACAATTTTCTTTATACTACAGATTACAGTGACCGACTGATCATGGTAGCAGTAATAATCAGTGTTCACTCAGGATCTTACTTTTAAGTCAGGTTTCGTGGTAGCGGTAACTGAGACGCTTTAATTCTTTGAGATGACTAAGTAAATGTCTATTCAGATTGAACATGGATTACAATTACCAACATGACCGTTGACTACTAAACGAAGTGTTGTGACCTGGGCAGCTGGTGTCACGTTGTGAACAGAGTGCGAGCTCTGACTACGCGTGAGTGGTCGTGTTTACTCCCAGAGGAATCAGTGACTGTCATATCTACATAACATTTATTTATCGCGTTGAGTTTTCTCAAAGCGGCTGTCGACGGCTGGCCATAAATGCACTACGGCGAAGAAGTGTTGACGTCTCGACAACGAGACTGACGCCGCTCTGTAGATCAGTGAGTCACGGCCATGTACTGTGCTGTGAACAGAGTGGAAACAAGGAGGCGAACCCCGCCGAACGTTCCACGATACTGTGTGTCTCTCACCTCAGCCCTCTTTAACACAGCCCGCCACCTGCTTAGGTGGAGACTGCTAACTGTGCTCGAAGATGTTGGTTATCGTGAAGACTGGGATCTGGTGAATCACAGTGGATCGACCAAGACTGCAGGAGGTGCTCATGACTCAGTCAGGGCGCTGTGCCAGTGAGCCTGGTTCAGGTGGAGTTGAGAGCTTGCAGATCATCCACAAAGATCTGTAATAGAGGAGAGATGGCCGCATATCAGTTTCTCATCAATGGTGATCTGGTAGAAGCAATGGCAGAACACATGCATTGTATTCATTAGGTTGGTTGCGTCTCATTGTTGAAGTCAGCAAGCTGGTATCAAGCAGACTATCATCGATCAACTTCTTGTAGTTTCACTGAAACTCTAAGTGGCACACCGGCCCAGAGCTAGCCTTCTCCATTCTGAGCTCGCCTGCTGGAACCTTTTTTTAAAACATTTAAACATGTACATTAAAATTGTTCAACTGTGCAAGAGTAATTTTCATTCTGCAATGTGCAACTTACCGTAGCATGAGATCAGCTAGTGAGTATCTTTGTTGGAGATGGTGTGTCACCCACTGGTACAGTTTATCTTGCGTATTTGTATGAATTAAGACACAACTGTTGACACAGAGACGTATTTCAACATTTCCCATCATTTTCTCAGTCACTTAGCCTGTAGCTCATTTCACTTTACATCGCCAATATTCTCATCTCCCAAAATGAAAATTCACACCTACTAATGAAACAATAATTCAGGTTTGTCACAGCATTGACAGAACCTACCAGTTACTATTATATTTCACACATTCAGAAAACAATTCATTGTTCCAGTTTGGCATGAAGCACCTGTTGTGATACTGGAAGATGTTCTCGCCACTTGTACCAATGTACAGTTAAATGTGAATGGCATGCATTCCCATTCAAAATAACAACCTCTATACACTACATGCATGAAACAGCAGTCACATAACTGTGTCACTAGCATTTCACAACGAACCTTTGTCCTGGGCGACTTATCGTATTTAATTTCCCATGGAATGCAGGATGTTAGTCAAATGCATAGAGGCAATTTTATAAATAACTGGTTTCTGTAGTCTTCGTTTGCTACCATGAATTGGGTAAGGACTGTTACATGAGTTTCAGAGCTTGTAAACAATTGACATGCTTTAACATTTTTCTCTTACTGTGATCAGAAAATATGTATGTAGCCTCTACTTTTATCACATTTGATATCAGACACTGGGAATACACTATACTGCTACTAACATGTAATAGCTCAGCACAGACTATATACTCCATAACACCTTCTTGACTAAATGTAACTCAAGATGCACATCTTGCATGTCAATTTCCAGTAGGTATGAAAAGCTTCCGACTTGAGCGGATCTATTCATTCAACTATCTTGCAGCTATATTCCTTCTGTACAAATGAATGACATGATACATAGCTATGTGAGGTAGCTGAAATTATACTTTTAACTACTTTTGAGGTAAACTAATGAACATGCAGATTCACTGTAAAAATTCCAGATCATAAAATTCATTATCATTATTTTTATTTTTCTTCTTTCTTTTATACTTTAGTTTAAGGTTGCCTTCTTCAAATATTTGAAAATCCAAGTCAGTTACTATTTTATGATACCTACCTGGCCAAATAATTTTAAATGTATTATCGAGTTCCATACAAAGTTTTCCTCATATCTAGGTTTTCAATATTGACAACCCATAATGTAAGACAATTCATTTACTTCTAGCTCATTAATTCTGTTAAAACAATAAGAACTGTTTTCATTATAGAGCTTCTTCAAAAAGTCTTCCATTTATACAGGATAAAATTTTATTATATTATTTGTAACATAGATATGACTAATATATGGGATGAATTTAAATTTGGTATTGTTGTTGAGAGAAATAATGAACCAAGAGAGAAACAAGTTGAATGTAATATTTGCAATGAATATTTTGTCTCATCTTTAATTATAGAACAGTTGAGAAGTCCGGACCATACTGACAGTATTGATGTATCAAAGCAAATTTATGGAGAAGAAGAACACAAAATTAGATTTTATAGTTATAAGGATATGGTATGAAATAGAAAATTTAGAGTGTCTAATTTTTATAACTGGAAAAAATACCAAATTATAATTTGCCAATAAGTGTATTTACCAAAAATATTACAAAATCGTATTAAAGCCAATCAAAGTACAATAAAATGAACTAAGTTTATTCACTTACTGTAATAAATGTGGTAAGGATTTTTATTTTACATTAGAAGTAATCAATAAGGCACTATATCACAAATTTTCTGTTGTTTTACTTCTTCAGTAGTCTCCACTTATATAGAAAAAATTGTATTTATATTTTTCCTGTTAAATTTTATTTGTTGTAAATGGACTCTGAAAACAACAACTAACATTCTAGATAGGTTTATACAGTTGGAAAGATAGCAGAAATGATATATAATACAACTGAATTAAGGTCTTTATTTTTTAAAGAAGATATTATGAATATGGAAACTATACAGAAGATGATAATAATGAATAATGTCCATATGATAATGTATCTCTCCTATTTTCCAGAACATATCTTTTATCATCATGAGGAACCAATGCTTTCTTGTTTGCCTCAATTGTGTAGATTTCATATTCTTCACTTTGAATAAAATCCATCATTCTGTATTGTTCTCTGTTGTTGGATAAACAATCTTTATAGTCTTCTAAATTTATTCTGTTTTAAACATCACAATTCATAACTCCTTTAGGTTTTTCTCCTCCTAATCATCAACTTTATAAGCATATATTTTCAATCTTAACCATAGATTCTTGCATTATTTTTCCATTACACTTGTGTTTCATTTTTCCATAAACTTTCTCTTTACTTGTGTAATACTATAAATATCTGTTAGATAATCACCTGCATCAAAGTAATGGATCATCAATTTCATATCTTCACACAAATCTTCAGTCTGTATATCGTAGATGTAACTGTCTGTATCTTGATAACATACTTTGCTACATTCTCCATATTTCAGTTCTTTTGATAGCTCAAGTATACTCATACCAACATAGATGGATTCATGAAATGTGATATTTGTCTTATTCATATACATAGCAGCAAGATTTTCATTAAATGTAGTCCTTCCTTTAAATTTTGGCTTTGCTATTAATTTATCACTTTTTGTACCTTCTGAGACTAATTTTATTTCCACCCTGCTTCTTATATTTTACATTGCCTTGACAAATACTGAATTATTCATCAATTTGTAGAAATCTGTTTCAAACTTGTTCTTTGCCTTCATCCTCATTTTTGTGTTTAAGTCAATGTACTTCTTCAACCAGTCAGACATTAAATTTTAAAACCCTGTATAGTTTTGCTAATTTCATTTCTAGAGACATGTACTGTTTAACATTTCTACAGTGAACTACAAAATTGTTTTTAAACTACCAGAGAATCTGACAACTTACTTTCCTTTGGTCCTGGAACAATTTCATTTTCAGGAGCGAGTGGTAAATCTTTATGTAAATCATGTAATTCCATTGGATACTCTAGATTTACTTCGAAAATTTATCAACTTTTAGCCATATCTGATATTTCACTTATCTTTGTACAATCAAAATAATCTGGATTGTTCCATTCAAATCCAGAATGTGGTAAATACTGACTCACAGCATAACATTCAAATTGCTGTATCTAAATAAGCTAAATAATTTGACTTCTTTTAATATCAAAAGCTTTTTATATTTATTATTTGCTTTAACATATCTTTTGCAACACTGAGATACTTATCATCTTATTCCTTTTTCACCCACTGAAACCATATTGAAATCATGCAATAATTCTAGTGGTTTGTTGGTGATTTTTAACTGTGCACCTCATGATAAACCAGGCCTGCAAAAAATGAAGAAGGATCTAAATGATAATCTTTTATACAAGGTTTTAAAATTTTCAAAGACATGGGCCAATGACAAAATATAGGATACAGATATTCATCAAGATTTTTTTTATTAAAATTTTTCCATATTAGTTCTGCATGACTGTAGTCTTCACCATTTTACTGTAAAATTCTTGTTTTGATTGAAGCTTCTCTCCTGCAAATTTTTTCCAAGAATCCATATAACCATGGTGATATACACCTTTCCTGATCACTGGATTGAATAACCTTTCTGGGAAAAATTTTCTAATGTTTTTGATTTAAGTTTCTTCAAATTTGATGAAAGCTGGCTTAAGCCAGAGATAAATTCTGCCGAAATTTTTACAAAGGTACAGACAGTGTTTAGAAAGGATAGATTGCATGCAATCGGTGGTGGAGTGTTCGTCGCTGTTAGTAGTAGTTTATCCTGTAGTGAAGTAGAAGTGGATAGTTCCTGTGAATTATTATGGGTGGAGGTTACACTCAACAACCGAACTAGGTTAATAATTGGCTCCTTTTACCGACCTCCCGACTCAGCAGCATTAGTGGCAGAACAACTGAGAGAAAATTTGGAATACATTTCACATAAATTTTCTCAGCATGTTATAGTCTTAGGTGGAGATTTCAATTTACCAGATATAGACTGGGACACTCAGATGTTTAGGACGGGTGGTAGGGACAGAGCATCGAGTGACATTATACTGAATGCACTATCCGAAAGTTACCTCGAGCAATTAAACAGAGAACTGACTCGTGGAGATAGCATCTTGGACCTACTGATAACAAACAGACCCGAACTTTTCGACCCTGTATGTACAGAACAGGGAATCAGTGATCATAAGGCCGTTGCAGCATCCCTGAATATGGAAGTTAATAGGAATATAAAAAAAGGGAGGAAGGTTTATCTGTTTAGCAAGAGTAATAGAAGGCAGATTTCAGACTACCTAACAGATCAAAACGAAAATTTCTGTTCCGACACTGACAATGTTGAGTGTTTATGGAAAAAGTTCAAGACAATCGTAAAATGCGTTTTAGACAGGTACGTGCCGAGTAAAACTGTGAGGGACGGGAAAAACCCACCGTGGTACAACAACAAAGTTAGGAAACTACTGCGAAAGCAAAGAGAGCTTCACTCCAAGTGTAAACGCAGCCAAAACCTCTCAGACAAACAGAAGCTAAACGATGTCAAAGTTAGCGTAAGGAGGGCTATGCGTGAAGCGTTCAGTGAATTCGAAAGTAAAATTCTATGTACCGACTTGACAGAAAATGCTAGGAAGTTCTGGTCTTACGTTAAATCAGTAAGTGGCTCGAAACAGCATATCCAGACACTACGGGATGATGATGGCATTGAAACGGAGGATGACACGCGTAAAGCTGAAATACTAAACACCTTTTTCCAAAGCTGTTTCACAGAGGAAGACCGCACTGCAGTTCCTTCTCTAAATCCTCGCACAAACGAAAAAATGGCTGACATCGAAATAAGTGTCCAAGGAATAGAAAAGCAACTGGAATCACTCAATAGAGGAAAGTCCACTGGACCTGACGGGATACCAATTCGATTCTACACAGAGTACGCGAAAGAACTTGCCCCCCTTCTAACAGCCGTGTACCGCAAGTCTCTAGAGGAACGGAGGGTTCCAAATGATTGGAAAAGAGCACAGATAGTCCCAGTCTTCAAGAAGGGTCGTCGAGCAGATGCGCAGAACTATAGACCTATATCTCTGACGTCGATCTGTTGTAGAATTTTAGAACATGTTTTTTGCTCGAGTATCATGTCGTTTTTGGAAACCCAGAATCTACTATGTAGGAATCAACATGGATTCCGGAAACAGCGATCGTGTGAGACCCAACTTGCTTTATTTGTTCATGAGACCTAGAAATATTAGATACAGGCTCCCAGGTAGATGCTATTTTTCTTGACTTCCGGAAGGCGTTCGATACAGTTCCGCACTGTCGCCTGATAAACAAAGTAAGAGCCTACGGAATATCAGACCAGCTGTGTGGCTGGATTGAAGAGTTTTTAGCAAACAGAACACAGCATGTTGTTATCAATGGAGAGACGTCTACAGACGTTAAAGTAACCTTTGGCGTGCCACAGGGGAGTGTTATGGGACCATTGCTTTTCACAATATATATAAATGACCTAGTAGATAGTGTCAGAAGTTCCATGCGGCTTTTCGCGGATGATGCTGTAGTATACAGAGAAGTTTCAGCATTAGAAAATTGTAGCGAAATGCAGGAAGATCTGCAGCGGATAGGCACTTGGTGCAGGGAGTGGCAACTGACCCTTAACATAGACAAATGTAATGTATTGCGAATACATAGAAAGAAGGATCCTTTATTGTATGACTATATGATAGCGGAACAAACACTGGTAGCAGTTACTTCTGTAAAATATCTGGGAGTATGCGTGCAGAACGATTTGAAGTGGAATGATCATATAAAATTAATTGTTGGTAAGGCGAGTACCAGGTTGAGATTCATTGGGAGAGTGCTTAGAAAATGTAGTCCATCAACAAAGGAGGTGGCTTACAAAACACTCGTTCGACCTATACTTGAGTATTGCTCATCAGTGTGGGATCCGTACCAGATCGGTCTGACGGAGGAGATAGAGAAGATCCAAAGAAGAGTGGCGCGTTTCGTCACAGGGTTATTTGGTAACCGTGATAGCGTTACGGAGATGTTTAATAAACTCAAGTGGCAGACTCTGCAAGAGAGGCGCTCTGCATCGCGGTGTAGCTTGCTCGCCAGGTTTCGAGAGGGTGCGTTTCTGGATGAGGTATCGAATATATTGCTTCCCCCTACTTATACCTCCCGAGGAGATCACGAATGTAAAATTAAAGAGATTAGAGCGCGCACGGAGGTTTTCAGACAGTCGTTCTTCCCGCGAACCATACGCGACTGGAACAGGAAAGGGAGGTAATGACAGTGGCACGTAAAGTGCCCTCCGCCACACACCGTTGGGTGGCTTGCGGAGTATAAATGTAGATGTAGATGTAGATGAAAGTTTGTCAAGTGAAGAAGCCATGAACCTAAATGTGCCAATAAATCTCATTTCAAATATTCTGTCCTTTCACCAAAACTAATCTATCTCTCTTCATTGTTGGGTGTTAGAAGTATTTCTTATTTATCATAACCAAGCTCATTCACAAGCAAATGAGAATAATACCCAGATAAATTATGTAAATAAATAGGTACAAAACTAGTATGCTGTAATTGTAAATTACAATTATTGCACAGTGCACTGATATATTTTACAGTCAAAAGACCATGACTTGATTGTTCATCAGGAGTTAATAGTTTCACCTCTTCAGTTTCAGAATAGATTCTTTCAATAAATTTTATGACAATTGGGTCCTCTATGAATAACACGATCTTAATAATGTCCATTGACATACTTGATATAATAACAGAATCCACATGGCTAATGTTTTTGATACTTCGTTGTGTATGGACCTTCTGTATATGGTTGACAGTTGGTCATCTTTATTAACACACGCTCAAAATCTGCATGAATGGGTCTGTTTATATCGATAATTTTCAGAACTTACATGTAAGTTTTTCTGTCGTCATTCTAATTCCAACAGCTTGTTAAATAAGCAGTTTGATGTGTGGCTACCTAATTTTTTTACTATTAAAGTGGAGAAAACACACATCACACATAAATTTTGATTCATTATGTTTTGAGAAATGAGCTGAATCAAGATGAGATAAATCTCTAATCCAACGATAATGTGAGTGTTTTTAAAATATAATAAATTTACGTCTTTTTCTTCCTTACTTTTCGTAATTTTTAATGGATACACTTGATATTTTCCATCAGCTAAATAAACATCTTCAACTCTCGATTTTTTGGAATGCTATCAACCACCACAGGAAACTCTAAATTTTCTAGTTTCTGATCAAGATCAAGACCAGCATTTTCGTATTGTGTAATCCTTTGTGGATATTTATTTACAGGATAAAATGCAGATTCCATAAACCATGGATAAAATGTTTGATAATTACTTTTTACATCAATAGAAACATTTTTTCTTTTATTTTTTTTCCCTGTAAGTCGATGTAAGAAGATCCTCTCAGAGGAGATACCTGTTAATTCATAGTTGCAAACCAATATTTCTATTTAATGTTCATCCTGATTCTCATACTTGAAAATTATATAATTTTGTTAAAATATCTCATTATCCATGCTCGAATTTTTTAATCAAATCATTCTCCATAATGATAGAATTGATTTGTGTTTGTTGTCCAAATTTCTGAACCTCATCATTCATCTGTAAACTGTTCTAACAAATAGTTTGAAAATTTATTTTCAAACCATTATAATTCTACATTCTCTTAAAGTATTTTCATAATTTTCGGTTTCACCACATTTAAGGACTGAGTAGGCTCATTTACATTTAAATTATTTTCAAAAGTTACAGCTTGCAATCTGTTTCTAAATACTGTATCAAACAGACGATCTCTAATTCTAAAGGAATTTACTGAAACCTAGCTAAACATTCCTATCCAATATATTTATATACTATACTACTGGAGACAGACCTTGTTAATAATAAGCTTGCATATAATGACAAGCAAGCAATTATGATTAGTGATGAAAAGAATAATCCTCAATTTAAAGCTAAAGATGTTTCTGAAGTATTAGAATGCAAAGACACTGACTACACAATTAGACGACATATGATAAACGAAAATTTAAATCCCAAAGGAACCTCTGGATTAAGAGGTAATGAACACACATCAATATATATCAATGAATCTGGCTTTTATTCTATAGTTTTTAAATTGCAAATGCAAAAAGCCAGAGCATTCAAAAAATGGGCTAAATATGTAGCTGTGCCAGAAGAAGGAAAATATAAAATTAGAAAAGAAATGATAGATGCCTACAGAAATCAACAGAACACACTAATTACTGTATAGAATGGCAACACGAAATAAGTAATTTGGAGGTAAAATGAAAAGGAAATTTGGATGAAGCAGTTAATGTGACTTTAGATGCAAAAAACAGAAGAAACATAGAAATAGATGCACTCTTACCAAGTGTTGTTCCCCAAACTGAAGACTAACTTATGATCTGGTTTTGATCATTTAAAATTATTTGATGATGAATGTGATTATACTTACAACATCATCATAACACAGAGAATAAATCTACAAAAACAATTGAACAATACTAGATGTAATCATCTAAATTGTGAAGAAATATTAAGACATAATTATAATCCTCATTCAGTAATTTATACAAAGTAGTGAAAGAAAACTTACATATTGTTTGTAGTCTCAATTATTTTAATATTTTGGATGAGTACACTCAAGAAGAATTGTTTAATGATATACTAAATCTTCACTAAACTAAGTTATTATTTTGGATAAACACTAAAATGTCCATTTCGATATCTCCATAAAAATTCAGCTTCTGGATAAAATATAATTTGGGTGGGGTGGTTATTCGTTGCACTCACAAGAATTCAACTTTTCAATAAAAATTTTGATGTGAATGGGTAATAATTTAAGCAGAGAGTATTAACAACATCTCCAAAATATGGAAAAATTTGATGTACAGAATAAAAAACTTTTAAGCAAGAATATCTAGAATTGCATGATAAAGCAAAAGATTTAAACATATGAAGTTATTCTTACAAGTATAAACAAAATTTAATAGCATGTATCCATAAACTACAGCACAATCAGATCGAGTTGAAGCAACTAAAATATCATAAACATGTGGAAGTAGAAATGCTGAATGTAAAACAACTCTGCATTTTGCAAAGACTTTAAAGGTTGAAAAATACTCTAACTATCATAGAGAGGCACTAATAGATTTAATAAAAAGCTGTTGTTGCTGTGGTCTTCAGTCCTGAGACTGGTTTGATGCAGCTCTCCATGCTACTGTATCTTGTGCAAGCGTCATCATCTCCCAGTACCTACTGCAACCTACATCCTTCTGAATCTGATTAGTGTATTCATCTCTTGGTCTCCCTCTACGATTTTTACCCTCCACGCTACCCTCCAGTACTAAATTGTTGATCCCTTGATGCCTCAGAACAAGTCCTACCAACCGATCCCTTCTTCTAGTCAAGTTGTGCCACAAACTCCTCTTCTCCCCAATTATATTCAATACCTCATCGTTACTTATAAGATCTACCCATCTAATCTTCAGCATTCTTCTGTAGCAACACATTTCGAAAGCTTCTATTCTCTTCTTGTCTAAACTATTTATCATCCATGTTTCACTTCCATAAATGGCTACACTCCATTCAAATACTTTCAGAAACGACTTCCTGACACTTAAATCAATACTCAATGTTAACAAATTTCTCTTCTTCAGAAACGCTTTCCTTGCCATTGCCAGTCTACATTTGATATCCCCTCTGCTCGCCCATCATCAGTTATTTTGCTCCCCAAATAGCAAAACGCCTTTACTACTTTAAATGTCTCATTTCCTAATCTAATTCCCTCAGCATCACCCAATTTAATTCGACTACATTCCATTATGCTCGTTTTGCTTTTGTTGATGTTCATCTTATAAAAAGCTATAAACAGATATTAGAAAAGCCATTTTCAAAAGATTTAGAAAAGAAGATACTTGTTGAATTAAAACAAATAGCAAAAGAATGCAAAATTCGTGGATTTCTCATGAGTATTCGTAACAAAACGAAGTTGCATGTATGAAAATAAAATATGATAATCAACTAGCTTTAGAATATGAATATAATCAAATTAAAATTAACATATAAAAATTAAAAATCTAATAAAACTAATTATATATACATAGCAGCTACTGTAAGACATCTAATTCAGAAACAGATATGATGAATATATTTGAATTTCTTTAGATTAATGTTTATCAATTAAATTTGGGTGGTTGGTTTAAAGATATTTCGGTTCCACTGACTGAAGAGAATAACGTATTAATTACAAATGACATATTATGTTTTATTAATTATGTTCTTTTAGGGTTGATGAGCATCAACTCTGAAAACATTAAACAAATAAAAGGACATTTTATTAAAATGTAAAAAGTTAAAGTCTTGAATATGTTGATCCAAAAATTAATTAGCTCTAGAACATGAATATATTCAAGATGAATTTAAAAGTTTAACACCTAATAATTTAGTCCAAAACATGGATTTTACTATCTGTTACAGACTTTAAAAAAGTATGACTTCAAGACGTAAGACTGCCAATGAAATTAAAGACTATCATATAACAATTAAGGATATATTAGTTACTTATCAAAAGTATCCAAAAACTATGGAACAAAAGAAATCTCAACAAGTACCTCTAGATTTTAAAAACCAATTAAAAATCAAAGAAGAAGAAAGAGAAGAATTTGAAAATAAAACTAAATAGCTAGAACAATTCAATATGAATATAAAAATCATTATTCATAGGTGCAAACAAAGAAATGGTTTCATTTACACAGTTACCTCTTAAAGATATTCTTGAATGATCAATTTGAAAATAGGCAAACCAGACAATTTTCTGATAGAAATTGTTACTTTAATTCTTTACACAACAAACTAGATAACTTTCATTTTTGTTAGTAGCATAAAGTACATGATGTAAGTAAAGCAGAAAAAATAATCCATGAATTACTTGATGATTTTAGAGATTGAAGAACAAAGAAACTTTACATTACACACCATTAATTGAGGATGTTAAATAAACGAATAAAAATATAGGTAAGCCTTTTTATTATATTAACGATCTAACTAGAAATTGTTAAGAGAAATATACATAATGGAATCAATTACAACTAATGAAATACGGTTAGATGATGAGGAATTATAAGAGAAAATAAATAAAGTTTACGATTATTGTGTAAATAAATTAATATAATCAATAACATTCTCTATATGTTTCATTTCTTAATTACCATTCATTTAATTGTGTAAAATGTAAAATTTTCACACATATGATGAACAATTTGTATAGCTAGTTGCCATTTAGTTTTTAATTCACTCCATTTAATTTTCTAATTCGATACATTTATATATAACTATTTAAAAGAATTTTATTTTTATTTGGTCAACTGTTGTGTGAATTATAAAAAAGAAACCATTTAATGTATACTTTACATTTTTAGTTAAAAAAAATTTTTCAACAGTATAGACTTTGGGAAAATTTGTCAAACTCATGAAAATTTCCTTTTATTTCTTCACTATTCAAATTTTTTAATTTATTTATAACTGGATTATAATGAGTAAGTGATTTAATGTCAAAAATTTCTGTTCATCATTTGGCAATATATCCTTTCTCGAATATTCTCTTTAATTTACTAATGCTAACTTTGTCACCTTTTTTAAATTTTGCTTTATCATTAGGTACACCAACAGTCGCTTTATAATACTTTCCATTAACTTCCATTGGCATCATTTTCATTGTAGAATGTTTTGTGTTATTATATTCATCAACTAGATTTTTATCTGAACTATCCCATTTATAACTTCCCTGAAGACCATTTTTTTCCACATCTTCTAACAAATCTTTCAACAACAGATGATTTTAATTCAGTAATATTTGCAGAGTGATTAATGTTTTATTTTTTCATCTGTTCTTGAAATTACTTATTATAAAATTCTTTACCATTACCAGTTTATAAATTTCTTTACATTCTAAACTTAAATATGTTTTTCAAAAGCATTAGTTAGATTTTTCCTGCTTTACTTCTAACAGAAATTACCCAAGCAATTTTCCAAACAAAACGATAATACTTAAAAACATTTATATGCTTTATTTACTTTTGGAATTATTGTCAGATTACCTGATCTATTTCCACTAAATCAGCTTGCTGTATATGATCAACACTGATAGAAGTTACATTTTTCCATATTAAGTTTTTCTCATTAGTTTATGTAATTCATTTATATCTTCATGAGTATTTAAAGGGGCATCTCAGAGAAACCCCATCACCTACAGAATTTTTTAAGGATTTACTTTTTTTACTTTTAGAAATTGTACAAAGCCCTTCAATTCTTTGTCTTCCATCTTTAGTTGCTACTCTGTGAAGATCATGTGTTTCACTAGATATGACTGTCCATTTATATAGAATATAAATTTAATAAGCTATAAATGATTGCAGCAAATATAATTAACTTTACATCTGCAGGAACATTTGTAACTGTGTCTTTTAATCTTACAGTTTGAGAATTTGGTTTGTGTACCATTGACTGATTACTTATATTTACTACATGTAGCTTATCAGATGTGCTTATTGTGATATCAAAATCGACAAATTTCCAGTCTTTGTTAATACTGTCACCAACAACAATAACTCTGTTAAGTCTAAAATCTTACTAGATCTTGTGCATTTCTTGTTCACCTCCAGTCATAAATGTGAGTTTAGTTATCATGCACTCTATCTCTAAAATTACGTAACTCATTTCCGTATGTTGTTAAATCCATTTTTGAGAAATACTCGTAAAAAGCATTTTCAATATCTCTTTTTCTAAAATAGTTAGTTTTATTAAATCCTTAAAATTCGTGTCAGTGACATAATTCTTCAACTGCATTAGAATAATTGTATATCCAGGTTTTGTGACAAGATTGATTAGTCACAGACTAAAGTCTGCTTTAGCTGATGCTAACTCAGTTTCGAAATATTGTTTGGTAATGGCATCATAAGCACTTATAAGATCTTATAAATCTACTTGTCTTCTACCTTTAAAATCAGTACATTCTTTAATTACTTTAAAAATGTTACATAATTCCTTATGAAACTGTTTAGTTAAACTTTCTGTTTTTGGATCAGTTTATGCTTGTAAATCATTTCTTATGTTTTCTTAACTTACCTGACCATTAATCGAGTGACCTTCAGCCTGCAGCTTATTTCCAAGAATGTAGATTTATTAAGGTAAATATATAATAAAACTTGTAATTTCCTGTTAATAGTTTTAACACAACTTTCACAAATCGCTACAAATTACTTCATCAGAATGTTATACTGTCTTAATATTGTAGCATAGATCATTTTTTCCTAAACAGTTAACTAGTTCCTTTGGTATATTTCCACCAAATGAACCAAAAGCAAATTCCATACTTTTCGGTTTATGATAACAAATCCAGTGAATACCAACATGATCAAGTGTGTCTAAATTAACTATTCCACATTCGAGGTTCTTTGGTCTGTTGAGTAATTTGTCAGTCATGAATACAACTCTAAAATATTTTATTTTCAATTGCTTACCCAATTCTTCTATGTCAAAATTTAATAATGATCTCTCATATCTATTAATAATTTCTTTGAACTGTTTTTCTACTTTTTTAATTCCCCAACTTTAATTTTTATTGCAAAGTTGTGTCTATTTTGTTCTTCTAATTCTGTATCTTCTTTTGTTTGTTATGGACTGATTTTGTGTTTGCTCCTGCAACTCCTTTTTTATACATCAGTCAAAAATTGATCAACTCTATATAACTGATCATTATTCAGTTTAGTCTTAACTGATTTAGTCTTGCCACTAAGTAACAAAGTATAATCAATGCTGAATTTATTCATTTATATAGATAAAAATTTATGAGGATCAACACATTTATATTCGCCAACCATTTTCATCCCTATTTGAGCCCATACCTCATTTTCGTTTACCATACATTATGCCTCTAACTGCAGTTGCAGCTAATTTTTCACCTAATGAGGCGTCAGAAGTGTGTATTCTTTCTTTTGCGGCTAATTGAAGGACTTTATCAGCTTTTTGTCCTTTTTCTAAATGAATATGATCACTATAGGCTATTTCGTGTTGTTTGCAAGCTTCATCTAATGGATTTATTCCTTGATCCCTATGTGCTAGTTTTTCTTATAGCTTAGTAAAAGAACCACAAAATTTGTATCCTGGAAGATGTGTCTCTGGCATTGGCAAATTATTTAAAGTGCAACTTACTAAACCTTTTCCATATTTTTCACTTTTACAAAATGTTTGAGGAAGAATATTCAAAAATTATTAAATATAGAATTCCTTTTGGATTACTGATAATAAAATCACTAAATCTGTTTTTATGATTCAAGCTATTATTTTGATTATGATACTCTTTATTTCCAGTTAATTAATCTCCATGTATTTGTACTAAGCTATCAATTAATTGATAGACATCATCCATCCAAACATATTCAATTGATTTATTTTCTTTATATTTTTAACAAATCCTTCACTTCTTTTTTCACCTGTACTTGAACCTAAATCTGCTGCTCTTTTTTTAAGAAGTTTGGCAATATCTTTTACTGAACACTTATATTAATTAACTTTACCTGATTTTATTTTATTTGGATTACTATCAGAATACAATGCTTCTGAATGAATCAATATATTGGCATAATTTGATAAATCAAAACCTGCAAATAATTTATTCATATCTTCTACAGTAATCTCTATCTTCTTATGTTCTACCATCAACATTTAATTTACCTCCTAATTTTACTAGTAATATATCAACATATTTAAAACCTACAAACAGGATTTGATACAAAAACTTCATGTCCACTGTGGTTGATTTATTCTAGCATTCCTTCATTGACATTTATTTTTATCCTTCTTTCCTTTTTTTCTATCTTTAATCTTTTCTCCATTCAATAAAACTTGTATTTCTGATTCACTTAAAGTATAGTCACACTGAGGACTTTCACATTTTGTAAATGGTGGTATACCATTAAATTCTAACTGGTAATGAGAATAAGAAACCATTCGTTTTTGAGTTTTTCTTTTTTATACAATAGCTTTCAGAACATTATCACATAATCCCCCAATTTCTTGTTTAACTTGTCAAACAGAATCGATAACTGATAGATCTTCTTTTTTGAATTTTTCGAATTTTTTCTTAGTTGTTTTTTCTATTTTTTAAATTCTTCTTTTCTTTGTTCTTTAACTTTTCTCTTTTGTCTAGCTTTCTTAATAATCTCTAGGTATACTTTGCAGACATTTATTATAGATCAAAAAACGTTAATTGAATTTTTTAATATTTGCATTTATGTTTATTTTTATTATACCACTAAAATGGCTTGATTTTTGTCGGTACTTTCCATCACTTCCTTTCCTAGTCATGTCATCATAAAAGATCCAAACTCATGTTTCAAACATTTACTACACCTTTCTGTAAATCATCAGACTTCAATTCACCATCTTGTCTCAATATACACTCCTGGAAATTGAAATAAGAACACCATGAATTCATTGTCCCAGGAAGGGGAAACTTTATTGACACATTCCTGGGGTCAGATACATCACATGATCACACTGACAGAACCACAGGCACATAGACACAGGCAACAGAGCATGCACAATGTCGGCACTAGTACAGTGTATATCCACCTTTCGCAGCAATGCAGGCTGCTATTCTCCCATGGAGACGATCGTAGAGATGCTGGATGTAGTCCTGTGGAACGGCTTGCCATGCCATTTCCACCTGGCGCCTCAGTTGGACCAGCGTTCGTGCTGGACGTGCAGACCGCGTGAGACGACGCTTCATCCAGTCCCAAACATGCTCAATGGGGGACAGATCTGGAGATCTTGCTGGCCAGGGTAGTTGACTTACACCTTCTAGAGCACGTTGGGTGGCACGGGATACATGCGGACGTGCATTGTCCTGTTGGAACAACAAGTTCCCTTGCCGGTCTAGGAATGGTAGAACGATGGGTTTGATGACGGTTTGGATGTACCGTGCACTATTCAGTGTCCCCTCGACGATCACCAGTGGTGTACGGCCAGTGTACGAGATCGCTCCCCACACCATGATGCCGGGTGTTGGCCCCGTGTGCCTCGTTCGTATGCAGTCCTGATTGTGGCGCTCACCTGCACGGCGCCAAACATGCATACGACCATCATTGGCACCAAGGCAGAAGCGACTCTCATCGCTGAAGACGACACGTCTCCATTCGTCCCTCCATTCACGCCTGTCGCGACGCCACTGGAGGCGGGCTGCACGATGTTGGGGCGTGAGCAGAAGACAGCCTAACGGTGTGCGGGACCGTAGCCCAGCTTCATGGAGACGGCTGCGAATGGTCCTCGCCGATACCCCAGGAGCAACAGTGTCCCTAATTTGCTGGGAAGTGGCGGTGCGGTCCCCTACGGCACTGCGTAGGATCCTACGGTCTTGGCGTGCATCCGTGCGTCGCTGCGGTCCAGTCCCAGGTCGACGGGCACGTGCACCTTCCGCCGACCACTGGCGACAACATCGATGTACTGTGGAGACCTCACGCCCCACGTGTTGAGCAATTCGGCGGTACGTCCACCCGGCCTCCCGCATGCCCACTATACGCCCTCGCTCAAAGTCCGTCAACTGCACATACGGTTCACGTCCACACTGTCGCGGCATGCTACCAGTGTTAAAGACTGCGATGGAGCTCCGTATGCAACGGCAAACTGGCTGACACTGACGGCGGCGGTGCACAAATGCTGTGCAGCTAGCGCCATTTGACGGCCAACACCGCGGTTCCTGGTGTGTCCGCTGTGCCGTGCGTGTGATCATTGCTTGTACAGCCCTCTCGCAGTGTCCGGAGCAAGTATGGTGGGTCTGACACACCGGTGTCAATGTGTTCTTTTTTCCTTTTCCAGGAGTGTATTTAAAAAATTGGATTATCTCTCACTAGTTGTTTAGGTTTTTGGAATACATTTATGCCACATATAAACAATCTATTCCTTTATGTCTACTTTGAGTCAAATATTCTCTAACTATATCTTGATTTTCAAGAATGAAGTCATCAAAAACTAAGAACTGACTTTTCTTACCATGGATCTAGTCGTATAATTTCATCATTTTTTCAACAAAAGTAATAATTTTTTCATTATGTGTATCTTCAAGTTTTTACACACATTTATGAACTCTGAGTATTTTAGTTCATCTAAACTTTTTGAATAAACATACAAGTGATTAATTTTTATTTGAATATAACCATCTTGGCGCTATAATATCATTGGTAATCATTAATACTGTTTTTACATAACCACTAGCTCCTATTATTGCATATCGAATATAATTTGGTAAATATTTATTATGTTTTTTACTGATTTCCTCTCTGGTATTCTTATTTTCGGATCTCCATTGGATTTCATTTATTTAATAATAATTTGAATGATAAATAAGTACATTATTTCAGTGAAGTTATAAGTCATCTGTTCTCAAACCATATTGACTGTACATATATGAGAAAGTTATTATAATAGTGGACAGGTTAATTTTTATTTAAGTTTTTTAGCTCAGAATATTCCATCGAAAATTAATAAAGTGCATTGTGATGGAGAAACAATAGAGATTTCTGTTGGTGAATATAGTTTAAAAAACTTAGAAAAATTCGTGCATTTGAAAAAGCCTAATCTAAACATTAAAGCAGATGAAATTTTAAACAGTGTAACTATCATGTGTGATGTAAAATTATGTGTGGATATAAAAGATAGTATTGTAAGTGAATAAGGATTTAGTGGAGAAACTGTTGAAGCTAATGAAAACTTTGTTGCTAAAGATGTTTCTTAAATTATTCCATTCAATTTAATTAATACAAATGTTAACATAGGTAATGGAATGATTGTAAAGCATACTGATCAGTTTCATTGAGAAACTAATATTATTTAT
Source organism: Schistocerca piceifrons (assembly GCF_021461385.2). Classification (NCBI taxonomy): domain Eukaryota; kingdom Metazoa; phylum Arthropoda; class Insecta; order Orthoptera; family Acrididae; genus Schistocerca; species Schistocerca piceifrons. The sequence goes on along the minus strand of NC_060142.1, from coordinate 206,173,828 downwards.
TCATTTAAATCTATTACTGAACTTGTTGAACAAATAATTCATTAACCACATTATCTTACTTTGGCCCTATTAAAGATTTAGAAATTACTGTAACTGATGGAAATGATAATTTAATCCACTTCAATGGTCTTTGTGTAACAGTTGTTTTAGGAATGTCTTAATAAATTTTATGCTTAATAAATCATAAACAAAATCAAGAGTTATCAGTTTTACTCATTCCCTGTGAACGATAAGGTTGAAAATTATCTATGTCTCCTCTAAAGAAAATAGAGATTAATATCAATATGGGAAATAGTTGGCTTCACCCCAATCGTGCTCAGTTATACATGAACTTTAGAACTGTTATAGACAATCCTGAAGGGTCAGAATCAGATTATCTGACATTCGATTGAAATGCCGATAAGAAATTAATTGATAACTATGTAGCAGAGGTTTTCATGGTCATCACCATACAGGAAGGAAAGAATATTTTGTCTGGAATTGAACATCCATTTTTTTATTGGTCCTCATGTGACTGACTGTAGCTCATAAGTTAACCATGGCAGACATATCCTCAATGATGGTAAGATAAAAAGTAAGAAAAATGAAGTACTTTTTCCACTACATTTGTTTGTTGGATTTTTCAGAGTTTATAAGAAGATGATTTGCGAAGGAGATTTAATGTAATTTTTACATGGTCTTTGTGTAATGGAGATGCTATCTTAGATAGGCTGATCAAAATGAACTTGGAGTTGAAATAAGAAGGTATTCTTCCAAAAAAGGAAAAATCGGTGTAGATTCTGTGGAAATTCGTGTTCCTGTAGTTATATATGAACCAGAATATTCATTCGAGTTAGAGCAAGAAAGACTAAAAAATACGATGGTTCCCATATCTTTCTACGAACCATAAACAGTATGGAGTGCTGGATTAAATGGAAAATGAAACTTTGAACTCGATATTACCAACTACTTTAATTTTGCAGAATTTGATATACCTTATTTTATTCTTATCATGTTCCAAACTAATCGAAAAAATATTCAACTAATTCATTCTTCTTTATTTGATCATGTTACATTACAAATTATCTACATAAGAAATGGAAGAAACGAAGTTTTTCCTGAAGAAATGTGGAACCTAGATCCATCGAATAATTATCTGAAAGCATATGATGCATTCCTAGATTTTAAGGAAGTCACATAGTTGAATGATGATTTCAATGTAACTCCATTCAATTTCATTAAAAATTATTTTCGTTATAAATATGTCTAGGAGAACAAATTTGTTAGCCATGCAGAAAAGTACAATGAAATTAGTGCAACTTTAAGTGATAAAATTCTGAATGACACATTTACATATATATGGTGTATCAAAAAGAATAAAGCAATAAAAATAAAAATCATAACTGTTATGTGATTTGAGGTATGTGTGTGAACAATGTACTGTTGGAAAGACCAAACTCTCAAGTTTTATATGGTTCTCGCTAGGTAGCAGCAGTGTGCTGTTTCATGGGAGAAAGTCAATTTTTCTTTGCTGAGAACACTGTTACAGGAAGCACATATCTTGAGAACTTTCTTTTCCCACAGATAGAGACTGATTCAAATGACTTCTTTGACAAACAGGATGTGGCACCAACACACTGGCTTCTGGAAGTGTGGAAATTTTTAAATAAAAGGATTACTGAAAGGTGGATCAGTCACTCTGGACCAAATGGTTCAGCTTTACATTATTGGCCTTCATGGTGACCAGACCTGACTGAATGTGATTATTTCTTATGGGGGTTAACAAAAGACTCTGTTTATATGCCACCACTACCAACAACAATGAATTAATTGTTTCATCGCATAACAGCAGCTGTGGAAGCTGTACCTCGACATGCTCACTGCAGTGTGGGTGGGAACAATCTGAATACCACATTGACATACGCCATGCATCTCAAGCGGGCGTATTAAACACCTAAGAAAAGGTGTGAAAGAAGTTTTTGTTTAATATTTCTCAAAAAACAAAATTAATTGTTTGTTTATTAGTTTCAGAAATATAGACATGCCAAATCGGATGATTCTTTTTGATGCACCCTGTATAATAATGTATGGAAAGAAAAATCTCACATACGATCATCAGTATTTTATCAGGATTTTAAGCAAACATTTTTAATCTTATTGATTTTTAATTCTAAATAAACGAATACTTTACTGAGGAACCTTAACAACTGAAGCATTTCCAATTTGTTGTCAAAGATTAGTGAGCTAGAAGTAAATGAATTGTATTACATTGTGGATTGTGAATATTTAAAAACTGGATATTTGGAAAAATTAGTATGGAACTCAATGGTAAGTTTAAGATTATTTTGCCAGACAAGTATCATAAAATAATAACTATCTGGGACTTTCAGTTTTTTGAAGAATGTAATATTAAACTAAATTATAAAGGAATAAAGAAAAATAAAAATAATGATAATGAAGCTCATGATCTGGAAGTTTTACTCTGAATCTGACTATGCATTACCTTACTTCAAAAGTAGCTGAAAGTGTAATTTCAGGTACCTTATGAAGTTTATACTGTAATTTATATTCTTCATAGTTTGAAAGTAGGTGAAAGTATAATTTCAGTACCTTCTTAAATTCGTATCTGTCAGTTCGCGCTCATGGGGTGTGGTGAGTGTGTAGATTGAGGTTTTGCTGTTATTTATTTATAAGAATTTCATTGTATATGAATGTAATTGCCTTCTGTTTTATCTAAAAACTGGGAATTTTGATTTTTTATGGTTATTTGTGTATAAAATGCCCCTATTTCTAAGACAGCTTCTGTTTCCCCAATATATATCTTCTCACATGTGCACACACACAGACACACACACACACACACACACACACACACACACACACACACACACACACACACACACACACACTGTCACTCACTCACTCACTCACTCACTCACACAGACACACACAAAAGAAAGACTGGGAATAATTGGTGAAGGAATAATTGCTGTCAGTTAACAGTAAGATACAAAAGTAAATATGTTGGACAGTTTCTCAAATACGTCATCTAGAATGATTATACTGGGAATAAGTGAAATGAAAAAGTCTGTTGATGTGTGCTGGCAAATAAATCCAGCAACATTTCAGATCAATCATAATAACAGAATCAGTTACTGAGTGTCCTAGTGGCGTCCAACATTGAATGCTAACTGGAGTTAAATTTATCGTAATATTGATTATTACATGAATGCAGTGGAAGTTAATAGCACTTCTGTGTATAGTCTCAACCCAAAGAAGCTGACGGCCAAACGAAATCTTCTGTTGCGCTTTCCAACAAAACCTACCTTTAATTTTATCTGAGTAAATTGCTATGCTTTTTAGTCGCATTTTCAGCTCGCTCAGAATGTATTAGGATAATTAATTCTCGTAATGTCAGAGTGGGATGATAAAGAAGGAAAAATACATTGCTCAATGTATAAACTCTGTGGTAAGCAAAATTTTGTACATGGCTGCAAGTTCAGAGACCATGAAGAGTTACAATTGAAAGAAAAACAACCCTCAGTCACTAAATTTAAACGAATTAACTGGGTTTCAACACTGCTAGGAGTGTCTTCCTCAGAATTTAAATCAAAGAATGGTCTATATATTCTATAACATGGTCACAGAATTATGACTAAAAACGTATGGTAGACTATAAGTACGGAATTATGGTACTTATATGTCATTTATAAAATAATAAATATACCAAAAGGGCATTAGTCATAAAGGTATTTAAGATAAAGAAAACTGTGATGGTGAGCCACTAAGGGCTGCTCGTTACTTGCGTGGTGCAGGTTGCAAAACGGACTGTGGTAAACACTAGTCACACTATCTAATGGTAAAACTATCACTGCCTCATCACGTCCATTAGTGGCAGAACTCTCAAACAGAAAAGAAATGGACTTTAATTGTTTTTTGGTCTGAGCATGAGACTGGATATTATTGGGTTAGAAAGTGATGCACAGATATTGCAATAACAGCAGCTTATTTCCGTATTAAAATATCTAACTTGGTCCTCACACATCCAAGGATAGATTTGTACGAAGTAAACGACAGGTCGGTGTTCAGAATGCGTTCAGTAAAATTTCAACTTCTGATCAATGCGAAACAAGGAAGATCACAGTCTCTAGCTCGCCTTTTATATCCCAGAAACGAAGCTCGGTTGGCTACTCAGTGTAAATCGTAATGAAATAGTGTTCTCCAAACTGTTTCTTATTTCCACACTACTAAAATAACTCTTCTTTTCACGAATTAACAGGCTTTTCTGAAAATTGCAACACACGTGCAACTTCCCCTCTCACACAACACAGTCCCACCTTGAACCAACTTTCTCTTCAGTTGTCTGCTTCTCGTTCGTAAAACTTTCACAGAGATATAATTCTTTCTCTACTGGACCAAAGTTTCCATAAGTACATACACAATATACACTAACGAGCTAAAACATTACAACAACTGTGCACCTCGACGCTGGATGTCACCTGATGGGGCTGCGGGCACGTGACGTGGTAACAAAGATACTTAAGCGGAACAGACACGGACTGAGGGTCACCCAAGTGAAGATATGGGCTGAAAATGGGAAAATCCATTGAGATAAGCGATTTTGACAAATGGGAGGTTATTATTAGGCAGAGCCTTTGAATGAGTATCTCGAAAACGCCGAACCTGGTCGATTTTCACGTGCTACTGTCGTGAGCATCTATGGAAAGAGGAAAAAGAACAGCGAGACTACCACTAGGTGCTAAACGGTTGGACGTCCACGACTCTTCACAGAACGTAGGGTTCGGAAGTTTGTCTCTGTAAGGCGGAATAGATGGTGATCTGTGGCAACTCTCCTGAAAAACCACAATGCTAGTACATGCACAAGCGTTTCAGAGCACACTGTTCATCGTACACTGATGAACATGGAGCTGCGCAGCAGACCGCCCCTACGTGACCCAACGACATCGTCATTTACGACTGCAGTGGGCACGGGAGCATCGCGATTCGACTGTCGATCAATGGAAACATGTCACAGTTTTGCTACACTAGGTCGATGGTCGCCGCTACAAACGCTGTCGTCGAGATGAACGGCGGCTCGAAATGCGTAGCGCGCTACTGACACAGGCTGGTGGGAGCAGTACTGTGCTATGAGAGACAGTTTTCTGCGTTTCATGGGGCCTGGGGTAGTAATCGATGACACGCTGGCGACTGAGAACCATCTGCATCCCTTTATTCTTGATGTTCTCCCCGACCGTGACGTTATCATTTATCAGTATAATTCTCCATGTCTCGGAACCAGAACAGTGCTACGGTGGTTTGAGGGTACTGTAGTGAACTCTTTCTAAGCACACATTGGATGGATTGCATCGAAGATCGCATGAAAAATAGTAAAACGCTTCCTTACTATTACCATCTCCCAACCAACGTACCTCGTCTTCCGGCAATAAACATTCTACTATAGCTGGGTGCCGAAATTTCCTGTAAGTCATGGAATATTTCATGAGGTTTGGTTCCAAACGTCAGAGACATAAGACATGAATACCAATGTTACAACAGACTTCCCTAGGTAGACAAATACCTGTCTTCACATCTTCATGAAACGCAAAAGGCGAATCCATACTCATTAGATGGTAGCTCAGTCATCCAGCTTCGAAAGGCGCTTCATCTAGTCTACTTATCTGAAGAAGCTGCCTAAAATGCCCTGCATTTAGTAGATCCCAGATAAATTTATATATCTGATACCTTATTAGTTCGCCGACAGATTTCTGTACATTTCATTCATTCCAATACTTTTTAAAGACGAACATGGGAGATAATGCAGATACTATGCGAACTCCTGTTTTGCTGTAAGCACTAATAAGTCTCCCAACTGATCTTCCCTAAAAGATGTAGTGCTGCTGATGTCATCTGTACTGCCTGGAGCGTTGGGGCTGAAATCGGCTACAACTATCACCAACAGTGAGCTTCATGGAGGCAGTGGGATTGCCTTGGATTACTGCTACTGCCGCTATGGCTCTGATGGCGACAATGCTGCCAGGTTTTCTATCGTTGCTGGGATTTGTGGGTTTGCCAAGATTAAGTGGTTTTTAAAAGATGCAGGAAACATAGACTTTAGAGGATGACAGGGGATGTGGTGGGTTGTCCAAACAGAAATATTGCTATGAACAGCAGGTTTCTGAAGAGCAGCAGGGCTGCCAGAACACACGAGTTTTCTGTGGGCTGTGATTTTGCTGGAAAGGGAAGACAGAAGATTGGTCTTTAACGGCTCATCGATGATATGGCCGTTAAAGACGGAGCACAAGATGAGAATGGGAACCCATGTGAAAGAAAATTGGCCTTGCCATTTCAAAAGAACCATCCCAGCATTTTATTCAAGCTATTTGGGTAAATTATAGGAAACCTAAATCTCGACGACCACAAGCCGTCCTTCGAAATACGTGTCCAGTGGCTTATTAGTGCTCCACCTCGTTCAATAAGTTTTCCAGAGGCTACATGGTTGTTAGGAACTGCAGTGCTATCGAGGAATTTGGCAGGTGGGCGTTACCGATGTTGTGGGACTGTCGATGTGAATAGGTCACTGGAGGCAATAAGATTGCAATAAGCGACAGTGCTGCAATAGAAGACAGAGTTGTTGGGGCTACACAGTTGCCAAACCCAATGTGCGTTCCGGGGACATGCTGTCTCAGGCAACTTTGAATATTTCGGAAGCCGAATGGTTGTCAATGATCATTTCGTTACAAGATGGGGTGGCGTTGTGCAAGTGGCGAGATTACTGGTAACGGAAGATTAACAGTGTTTGACAATACTGCAGCTGGAGTCAGGGTTGCAGGGATGAGAAGACTGCCGAAGTCTACATCGTTACTGGGAACTGATGAGTTTCTGGGGCAAAACAGGTTGACAGGAGTTTCAGCCTGCTGGGGCTTGAAAGGTCACCAGGGGGTTCGGTGGATTGCACTGTGTTGCTGGGAATAGTAGGTTCCCAAACAGCGGAAGTACCTCACTTAGCATCAGAACTGCTGGAGCCACAGGGGTGCAAGAGCACACAGGGACAGCGCTTTACTGTGTTATGGGAGCACAGAATTGAAGAAGACATGAGGGAGGTAAAGTTACTTGGTGTAATGAGATTTTGTGTGTGCGTGTGTGTAGTGTGTTAGTTTGTGTGGGTTTTGATATGAATGCTTAAATAAGCACATAAATTTTACAGAATACTGCGTGGGTTGGGTGTAAGGTACAAACTGAATTGATATGGCAGCGTTTAAGGTTGGAGAATGAGAGGGGAAAATGATAGTGAAGGCAAGTAAGCAAGGAGGAGATGCTGCATAAGAACTAAATTAATTTGTGGGAGTTCATGCGAGGAGCGTTCCAATATTTAATGCAGGAGATAAGATAACAGATAACATAAAAAGAGCATCGCGTGCTGTACAAACCACAACTTTGCTCAGCATGTAATACAGCCCTTCAAATTACGTTCGTTCGCAAGTGAGCTGTACTTCGTGTGAATGTCGAGTGAATAGGGCTCACTGCACTCTAGAGAACGACCACGTCAGCTCTATACGTCAACAGCGACACCTGTGAGGCGCAGTCAGCAGCAATCGGTTTCTGAGCATTGAACATAACTTTCTTACGGTAGTATAGCTATAGCTCCACTTTCTTCTAAAACAGTGCTAAGCTGATAGAATTGTCACGAAATAAAATTACGTTGAACGTGAATTTACTATTGTTTTTCCATAAGTATATCATATTTTATTCGTTCGGTCTCTACGACTACATGTCATACACCTACGAACAGTTGATAGTCAATGGTACTTTCTGTGTTCATTCGAGGTTCCATTTTTATTTTATTTTATTTTTTGGGAGAAGATACACCTTCATAGTATCTCCAGGAAGTTAGGAAGAGAGAGACGATGAAAGCCAGTGGGATAACAAAAGGGAGACATTGTGTTTCTTAAGGAAAATGATGCCACCCAGGGTAGAAATTCACCCACAACGTTCACTGGCTAAACGATGTGAACGCTCTATGCACATGTCAGAAATGGCTTCAGAAGAAATGAACATATCGTGGTGCAGGGGACTGAGTTACCCAAGCCCGATAAATGCGAGGTGTTCTGAATGTAAGGCATGCGTTTCCCTTACATCAAAAAGAGACTGCTTCAAAAAGTTTCATACTTCGTGAATATTACTGTTTTGCATTTTCTTAATCATCATATGATATCGCTTTCCCTATTTCACGTCTTGCTACCCAGACATTCTCCTTCCTGGAGGTTTCTGCCTGTCTCCGCTTTACTTCAATATTCTATAGTTGCCCTTCCTTCCTTGTACCTTCTGGACTCCAATTCTGACTTCCTTTTGGCCACCTGTCGTCACTGATTCTCAGTGTGTGTTTTGATTGTGTTGCATCAATTATTGTCTTGATGGCTTCCAAATCTCCCTTATTAAATTATTCTTCACATGGTACTTCCACAAATTCCACAGCTTCTGCTCCAAAAGTCCGTTTCTAATCCCAGTATCCTTTCTTTCCACCGTTTATTCAGCAACCGAGCGAGACAGCGCAGTTGTTAGACACTGGTACTCAGAAACGCAGCGGTTCAAATCGCCGCCTGGGAATCCAGATTCTAGTTATCTGTAATTTTCCTCTGTCACTTAAGATAAATGCCAAGATTGTTTCTTTGTATGATAACGGCCAAATTCCTTCGTCGTCCTTTCCAAGTTCGAGCTCGTGCTTCGTCTCCAATGAAGTCGTCATCGAAGGATCGATAAATCCTAATGACCTCAGATGTTAAGTCCCATAGTGCTCAGAGCCATTTGAACCATCTTATCTGTCCACCTAATTTTCAATATTGTTTTGTAGCACCACATCTCAAACGCTTTGATTCCCTTCTACTCCCGTTTCCTCACTGTACATGATTCTCTACCATACAGTGCTCTGTTCCGAAAGTACATTCTCACAACATTGCTCCCAAAATTAAGGCCTATGGTTGAAACCAGCAGACTTCTCTTGGCCATGAGCGCCCTCTTTGCCTGTACTAGTCTGCTTTTTATGTCGTTTTACTGCATCTGTTACGGGTTATTTCGATTCCAAGATAGCATAATTCCTTAATTTTGTCTACCTCGGGGCAACTAATTTTGATGTTAGGTATCTTGCTATTCTCAGTTTTGCTACATCTGATTACCTTTGTCTTTTTTCGTTTTATTCTCAATCTATACCTGTACTCGTTAGACTGTTTCCTCCATTTATCAGATCCTGTAATTATTTCTTAGTTTCACTGACGATAGAAATCTCACCAGTGGCTCTAATCACAGACATCCTTTCACCCTGAATTTTAATCCCACTTTTCAAGCTTTCTTTGTTTCCATCAGTGCTTCTTCGATCTATAGACTGAGGAATAGGGACAAAAGGTTCAGACGTCGTGGAGTTGGACGGGCAGCCCGCATTACAGATGTCGGACGTCGTAGACTGGGCAGGTGGCGTTCTGTGGCGGACTTTAATGCTGGGTAGCGTACAAGTGTGTGTGAACATGCATTTCACCGAACACTCCTAACGACTGCCGTCCGCAGCCGACGACCCATAATGTGTAAATGGTAACACCACGAAATCGGCTACTACGACTGAAATGGCTCGTGACCATCGACAGTGGACGTTGGCGCAATGGCAGACCATTGCATGGTCTGATAAATCCCGATACCTTGTTCATCACGCCGATGGTAAGGCGCGAATCCGTCATCTTTCAGGACAACAGCTCCTGAACACCTGTACTGCGGGACGGAGACAAGCCGGCGGCGGCTCCATTAAGCTCGGGGCAACATGGTTCCAACAGAGCTCGTGCAAGGCACCATGACAGCCAAGGAGTATCGTACGCTGGTTGCAGACCACGGACACTCCTTCATGACGATCATGTTTCCGGACAGCAGTGAATTTTTTCAGCAAGATAATGCGTAGTCTCACGAGGACAGGAGTGTGGTAGAGTGGTTTGAGGAACACAGTGGCGAATTTCAGTTGATGGCTGGCCTCTCCAACTCGCCAGATCTGAATCCTATTGTACACATTTGGGATGTGATTGGATGTGGTGTCAGAGCTCATCACCCTCCTACCCGAAATTTACTGGAAGTAGGTGAGTTGTGTGTGCAGACGTGATGTCAACTCCCTCCTGTGAAAGCCGTCATTGCTTACAACCCACGATACGTCTCCGCTGTTATCTTGCCACAGTTGGACATACCTGATATTACGTACACGTTCACAATGCTCTGGCTGGTCAGTGTAGATTCTACACAGCAGCTAGAATGGACGTTTGGTTTCCACTTCACTCAATGATTTTAGGAATACTAATGGAATGTTGTACGTCACCTATAGCGCTCTAGAGCTACCAGGGGTAGATAAATATACTGACGGGAAAAATCGCAACATCAAAAAATAATTAATGTAGAGTAACGAAATTTCGTGGATACATTTGTCTAGGAAACATATTTAAGTGATTAGCATTACCATATCATAGGCTAACATAAACTTGAGACAAGCCGCTGCAAATTCAGTACATTAATAATCAGTATAACCGCCAGAATGTTGAATGCGAGCATGCAATTGTGCATGCATTGTGTTGCACAGGTGCCGGATGTCAGTTTATGGGATGGAGTTCCAGTCCTGTTGCACTTGGTCGGTCAATACAGGGACAATTAATGCTGGTTGTGGATGACGCTGGAGTTGTCGTCGGATAATGTCCCATATGTGATCTGGTGATCGAGCAGGCCAAGGCAAAATGACGACACTCTATAGAGCAAGTTCGGTTACTTCAGCGGTATGTGGGAGAACACAACCTGGAATGCTGTTCAAGAATGGCACCACAACACATCGAATCACCAAACGGACATACAGATTTGCAGTCCGGGTGCTTGGGATAACTACGAGAGTGCTCCTGCTGTCATACGAAGTCGCATCCCATACCATAACTCTAGGTGTAGGCTCAGTGTGGACTTCTCTGTTATACATAAATAAAGATAAATATGAAACTTGTATTCCAAATCCGGCCGGAGTGGCCGTGCGTTTCTAGGCGCTACAGTCTGGAGCCGAGCGACCGCTACGGTCGCAGGTTCGAATCCTGCCTCGGGAATGGATGTGTGTGATGTCCTTAGGTTAGTTAGGTTTAATTAATTCTAAGTTCTAGGCGACTGATGACCTCAGAAGTTAAGTCGCATAGTGCTCAGAGCCATTTTTGAAGCCAATGCGCCGCCATCATTGACACCCAGGTAGTACTATCTTTCATCAGAAAAACTACAGACCTCCAGCCTGTCCATTATTAAGCTGTTACTTGATACCGTTGAAGTAGCAAATGGTGGTTGTTGGGGTCAGTGGAACGCACGCTACACGGCGTCTGGCTCGGAGCTGTCCTTGAAGTAACCGATGTGTTAGGGTTTTTTCTGTCTCTGTGGTGCCAATTGCTGCTCGAACTACTGCTGCAGATGCAGTACGATGCACCAGAACCATATGCCGAACACGATGGCCGTCTGGAGTCCGGTCTTCTTGCGACCTTACATTCCCGGACCACCTCTGCCAGCAGTCGTGTACAGTGGCTACATTCCCGCCAAATGTTTCTGCAATATCGTAGAAGGAACATCCAGCTTCTCGTAGCACTGTCACTCTACCTCGTTCAATGACAGTGAAGTGTTGATAATAGCTTCTTTGTTGTCTGAACATTAACTCGCCATATCCATCCTGAAAAGTAACTAACGCTCCCGACCGTTACAGCGTGTATTTAAAGCACACCTAGTTTGAATCCTCATAGTGGCGCTACTACTGCCACTGTTATGAAACTGACGCGAAATTTGAATAGACATCATATTTCAAATGTACAAACACGCCTACTAACTTTCGTTTATACTGCACAACTCCTTGGTGCTGCAACTTTTTCTTCCGTCAGTGTATTTTGTCTGATAAACTTATATGGTACAAAGATTGTAACATTGTATGATCACCTGAAAACATACAATCCCGCGTCCGGCCATCCTGATTTAGGTTTTCCGTGATTTCCCTAAATCGCTCCAGGCAAATGCCGGGATGGTTCCTTTGAAAGGGCAAGGCCGACTTCCTTCCCCGTCCTTCCCTAATCCGATGAGACCGATGACCTCGCTGTTTGGTCTCTTCCCCCAAACAACCCAACCCCAATCCACCCGAAAACATAATTCATGAATATGTTATTACTGAAGCCAGTAGCTGTGTTAAAGTTTCCCCTGCCCGGCAGACTGTGTAAATCTGGCTGCTGCTGTCCGGACTTGTAGAGGGTAAGGTGAGTCTGGCGGACGGCTGAGTCACAGCGGCAGGCCGACCAGCGCTTAGTGCAAGCGCTAATGGGGGCGTGCCCCGGCCGTCGTCCCCAGCCGCCGCCGCCGCCGCCGCCGCCTCCGCAGTTTACAATCCAATTGGATTCCCAGCAGGCGGCCGTCCCATTACCGCAGGCGCTGCCTCTGCCCCTGTCGTCCCGCCACTCATACGTCCGTCCGAACCTCCGCCTCGCCGTCTCAAGCCCGTCTGACATTCTCTTCACGAGGTGCGACGCAGATACGTTCACGTGCCTTCCTGTCGCCGGGTATTTCATTTACAGCAACGGGTAAAATTTCCATTATTTTTTGATCGGTACGCTACAGCTTGTTCGAAAATTCCCCTTACAAACTTCTTAGACTTGTAGTGGGGAGTGAGTACATAATATTTTCAATAGGAACCCATGTCTGGAACCGTACCGTTTCCGTGATACAACCATTTGAAAACATGTTTGCTAGATAGGCTTGCAACGTAATCACCCCCCTCATGTTAGGCGGTGATTCATGTTAGGAGGTGCTTACGCCGGATTGGCTGATGTCATTCGACGTCTATGCTACCTGTCTCACCTGTTTCGAGTCTCGTTCGCGTGTCTGTGACTGTTAGTGGTGGCGTACAGTGTTGGAGGTGGTATGGATGTAATTTTTGGGCATCCACAACATACCAGACGGTTCTGCGAGCAACATCAATTCCACACGCAATTGCTCGTGTACTCTTTGACGGGTTCTCATCAACATGATGCAGTGAGACCTCTTCCATTTCGGGTGTGGAGCTCCACAGTCACGTCTGCTGACCATGAAGATAACCCTTTCTCGAAGATGTTATTTAATTGTGGCGAAAATGGAGTCGGATGTTGAGCATTACGATCTTGATGAAGGCAATGAGCAGCTCTACAATTACCAAGATTCGCCATACAGAAGGATCCTCTCGGTGTATTCTGCAAACGTCCATTCAACCATTTAGCTCTAGCAGTCACAGACACATGAATGAGGCTCGCACCATGTCAGAGAGGTAGGACAGACCAACTGACATCGCCCACTCCGACGTAAACACCCCACTCCATGACTATCCTGTTGCAAATCTACTAAGCAAATATATTTTCAGATGGCTGCAACACGAAAATGGTAAGTTTACGGACATAGGTTGCTATTCTAAATATTATGTATTCACCCTTCCTCAAGTTCCAGAAGTTTGTAACAGGCATTATTGCCTATGCCGATGACTTGTTGGTCGTAGTGTCGGCAAACTCAAGAGCACAGTTAGAACTAAGAGCAAGTAGCCTACCGCAGGAGATGAATAACTGTTGTATACAAAATAAAATGAATATAGTTCTAAACAAAACAGTGTCGTAGTCTCGGCAAACTCAAGAGCACAGTTAGAACTAAGAGCAAGTAGCCTACCGCAGGAGATAAATAACTGTTGTATACAAAATAAAATGAATATTGTTCTAAACAAAACAGTGTGTATCACACTAAAAGGATGCATCATTAAGGCCCCATCTATTAAGCCAGGAACAGATAATATAGGTAGGTAAAGGGTAACAAGATACAGAGATATAATGATGAATGAAAAATTGTCATTCAAAGAACATATACAGACAACTTCTGATAAAGCAGAATTAACACAACATGCTACAAATTGCAGCTGCGCGACATTAGCCGAGCGGTCTCAGGCGCTGCAGTCATGGACTGTGTGGCTGGTCCCGGCGGAGGTTCGAGTCCTCCCTCGGGGATGGGTGTGTGTGTTTTTCCTCAGCTTAATTTGGGTTAAGTAGTGTGTAAGCTTAGGGACTGATGACCTTAGCAGTTAGGTCCCATAAGATTTCACACACACACACACACACACACACACACACACACACACTAAAAATTGCAAATAAAGAATATGAGACTGTATCTCCATGCAATATTTGAGTCAACTACGTGCTTCGGTGCTAGTGCATGGACGCACAAATTCAGCCTTGTGGTAAACAAAACCATTGTGCATCGTAGACAGAGAGGTGTCTTGTTAGGATTCTTATGCGTCTTTGGAACGACATCATTTGAAACTCTTTGTGTGGTCTCGAGTATTTGTCCAACTGACATAACGATAAACTACCGTGCAGCGGCATATTGGAACAAAAAGGGGAATATTGATGTAGTAAGAGTAATAACATGAGAAGATGTTACTGACAAATGATTTTTAAAGATCTGGTACGTGGACACATGGCAGAGCGATTGTGATCTATCTGAAAAAGGCCATAAGGTTTACGACCTCTTCCGAAATATTAGAGAAAGAATCAAATTAAAAAACATTGACCCAAGTCGTGGAATGATCCCCTTCTTTACTAGTCACTGCCCCTACGCAACTCATTTGCATAGAATCAACCTTGCGGGAACACTATGACACAAGAGCAAATATTACTCTACTGCATGATACACATTCAGGCAGGGCGACTGGACTTTGTTCATGACAATATTTACAATTCTATTAGAAATTAGGCCAAGTGGATAGAACTGAATAACACAGCTGACAGAAATTCGAGACAGTTACAAAATGAATACAACAGGGGTAGACACAGACAAAGAGGTCAAGAACATATGAATAATAATAGAAGAACAGAGGATACAGCGAGCTCAAATACTAACAATGAGACAGGAACACACACAGAAAACACAACTGGTACACTTATATGATAAATTTAATAAGTAATTATTTACAATAATGTTGAAATTTGATAATGACTCAAACTAAATGACCTTCAATAATCGAACACAGAAGGGCTTATCATTTTTCAATGTAATACTGTAGCACAAGTAAACGTGTAAGGAAATGGTGAAATGGTGAAAGCACTTTGAACTACAGCAGAGACAAGTATGTAATAAAACAAGAACAGCACCTAGTAGGAACTCGAAGTGTATCATAATTCAAATGTAAATGACATCACTCACTCCGACGTAAGCACCGCACTCCATGACCTTCAATAATCGAACACAGAAGGGCTTATCATTTTTCAATGTAATACTGTAGCACAAGTAAACATGTAAGGAAATGGTGAAATGGTGAAAGCACTTTGAACTACAGCAGAGACAAGTATGTAATAAAACAAGAACAGCACCTAGTAGGAACTCGAAGTGTATCATAATTCAAATGTAAATGACATCACTCACTCCGACGTAAGCACCGCACTCCATGACTATCCTGTTGCAAACCTACCAAGCAAATATGTTTTCAGACGGCTATAACACGAAAGTGATTCGTCCCCGGACATAGGTTGCTGTTCAAAATATTATGTATTCAATCTTCCACAAGTTCCAGAAGTTTGTAACGGGAATTTCCGAATAGCTTGTATATTGTACCACAATTTTGCAGGGTAGATCAATTTTTCTATGTGCTGATTCAGACACAGTTCGGGATGAGTCACGTAATATGTAACACCCCTTCTTTTCATGAATGGTCTCAGATGTTGAAACGAGGTTTTCAGCAAATGATAGTGCGGTAAGGGGCAAGTACTATCGTATGTGACGATGTACCTTAACCTTTGTATCGATCGAAATACTGAAGCAAGTATGGTTATTTAAGTAGAATGATATGTTTTTGAATGTCTTCTGAAAGCGCTCGAGAAGATGAATACAGTCATGTAACTGTTGTTAATGTTGAGGTTGAAACTCTGCAGAAAAGCATCCGTGAAATGTACTGAAATGGGAAAGCAATGTGGCCAGAGTCAACTTTTGCGGTGTAAACACCGCCAAGCAGAGCTCTCATGTGAGGCTCCGTCATCGTATGCAGCAAAACAGGACTACGCTAATAAGATTAATACCACATATCCTGTACGACACAGAGACAGGGTCAGCTATGATGTTTGTATACGGAACTACGACATACGATAGTTTCTGGCACATCAGATGTGGATTAGGAAAACTATTTCAAATGTGTGTACGTTTTCAGGCTTTAGTGGAAACAACTACAGTTCCGTCAGGCTGATTTCCATTTAAACCCTTTCCGTTGCTGCTTGCTTGTCAAAGCCGAAACAGAAAGATCCATCATTCATACATCATAATGATAATCAACCCTTTTTAAGGACAGAGTAAACTGCTAATTAACTTTAATTAATTTTAATTAATTTTAATAGACGGAATACTCATTAAATAAACTAAGCAGTTTATTCATAATGACTGAGGACATGTCATCCACATAATTAACGAAATAAATACTTTTCTTAACGAAACCTAGTTTTACACTTTACGCAAACAAGTGCTCAAATTGTTTACCATCGACTGCAAGACACATCTGCAGTCGCCGTTCGATAGATAGCTGAACAGATCAAAGTACTGTACATTACACGATATGCTGTTTTAAGCTTAGGCGATTCGACGGTGCAAGTCATCTGGCGTAGTTGGGCTTCACGACAGACTATATCATCCGTGCTCTCCATAGAAAGAAATCAAGAGGAGTCAAATGAAGAGACCTGGCCAGCAATTGTACTGCAGCATTTTATCGTACCCCAACGTGAGGAAATTTTGCATATTTCCGTTGCTGGGTAGCAGTCGTGCTAGAAACACATACGCTGTCGCTTATCTAGTAGTACCTCTTCTACAAGATTAGAAGAACAAATAGAATGTTCGTAAAAAGTGTACATATATATTTCCATTTAACAACCCTGGGATGAAGAAAGGCCCCACACCGTCATTGTTGTTGTACCCGACGAAGCCAGCGCGGATTTTCATCTGTCCAGTAGAGCATGCCACGTACATTTACATTATAATGGTTGATTCGTCGGTAAAGAGCACACGTTGGGAAATCGTACTATCGCCTCCTAAGCGTTGCAAAACAAGCCAACAAACTCCTATACAACTTTCCCTATCACATCCTTCAACTGCGTGTTGTGGTGACAGGTAACAACTGTGCAATTTATGTCAGTGCAAGATGCGAATGAGACTCCTCTAGCTGATCCCACGTTCCTTGGTAATACATCTCGTGCCACGATACTCCGTACAAAAGAAGCAAATCTAACTTCTCCTCACAGGCGTGTATGTCTGCAGGCAAGGAACGTTGAACCAGTGACCTCAGTTCTTGATAGTTGTGCAGTGCATACAAGTAAACAGTCGAAAGGCTTGATACAAAGACGTAGCCTGGCATGAGCGTGTTTTCAATGCAATGGCCGATTTTCCCTCCAGTTTTAGAATATTCTCGGAATCCATTGCGAAGAGTATCAGCCTCAACATTAACAAGCATTATATCACTGTAGTCTCCTTTTCAAACGTTTTCGGATGTCGTTGAAGAAAGTATATTATTCTATTAAAGAGACAATTTTAGCTTCGGTATGTTGATCGATACCAGACTTTAGACTCTTTATCACATACCAAAGTACATGCCTCTTGTCGTACTATCATTTGACGAAAACCTCGTTACCATGTCTAACACCGTTCACGAAATAAAATTAGTGTAATATCTTACGTGACTCACCCTTTGTTATTGTTATTGTCGATGTTGTTGTCTTCATTCCGAAAACTGGTGAGATGCAGGTTTCCGCACTAGTCTACATTGTGCAACTCTCCAACTCTCTTCGTTTCTGTATAACCTCAGCACCGAACACCCACTGCAGCGTGCTTAGTGAAGTCAAGTCTGGATCTCAATTTACAATATCCCCTACAAAGTTACCTTCATAATGAAACTACAGTTCTCTTCTTTATAAAAATGATCTCTCGATGTCTCAGGGTGTATCATATCAACCTATGCCACCTTCTAGTCAAAATACGAAATGAATTTCTTTTCTGCTCGATTACATTATGTGCCTATTCATCAGTTATCCAGCTACCCAGACAATCTTAATCATTCTTCTGTCACATAACATTTTAAAAGCCCGTATTCTCTTCTTGACTCCGCTGTTCATCCCTCACATTCCACTTCCTTATAAGGTCAAACTGTACACAAATACTTTGAGAAAAGACTTTTTATCACTTACATTTGTATTATATGTTAACATAATCCTATATCTCACAAAAGCATGTCTTGCTATTGTCAGCCTGAACTTTATCGACTCAAACCAAACTTCACCGAAATAATTTCGAAGGTTGTTTTGAAGTAAATACAGAATAAAATGGTTCAAATGGCTCTGAGCACTATGGGACTTAACATCTTAGGTCATCAGTCCCCTAGAACTTAGAACTACTTAAACCTAACTAACCTAAGGACATCACACACATCCATGCCCGAGGCAGGATTCGAACCTGCGACCGTAGCAGTCACGCGGTTCCGGACTGAAGCGCCTAGAACCGCACGGCCACCGCGGCCGGCAAATACAGAACAACTCAATATATTCTTACAGGATAAATTCACGCCTATCTGTGTTGTTTTGTATGAACGGTAACTACTCAAGCTATTTGTAGATGATCCTGAAAATGTGACTTTATATGTGGAGGAATTATTCTGTGCATAACTGTTTTGTAACGTACTTCAACAAAATTGCGAGAATAAACTTTGCCGTCACGCATATCATCTTTCTAGCAGCGTTTACCATTTATGTATGTTGAGGCTCCCCCTGCAAACCATGGACCATGCGTGCCTTTACGATATAAATAAACGTACCGTGTTTGCAGTGATAACGGAAGGGTATCTGTGCAGAACCTGCCTGAAGAGGGTCACCAGCCTTTTCAGTAGATGCAGGAACAATAGTCTGGTTAATTGACGAATCTGGCCTTGAAACACTAACAAACGTGGCCCTCCTATATTCGTACTACAGAGGTCTGAAAGCAAAGGAAAACTAAGGCCTTTGTATTTCCGAGGACCTAAAGGTCTACAGTATAGCTTAATGATGGTGACATCTTCTTGCGTAAAATATTGCGAAAGTAAAGCAGTCTCCCATCTGAGTGTGGACTATTCAGGAGCACCTTGACATCAGGAAAAAAAGTTTGCAATCTACACATAGGAATAGTGTATATTAGATCCCTGAATCAGCTACACAGGTTACACAATTTAAGAAGAGAAATGGATAGTTTCCAATTAGATGTAGTGGGAACTGTGAAGCATGGTGGTTGGTTGAACAGGACGTCTAATCAGGTCGTTGCAGGGCTGTTAACGCAATATCAAACAGAATAGGTCTGAATATGAATAAAAATAGGAATAAAGCGAGCCGGCCGTTGTGGTCGAGCGTTTCTAGGCCCTTCAGTCCGGAACCACGTGGCTGCAACGGTCGCAGGTTCGAATCCTGCCTCGGGCATGGATGTGTGTGACGTCTTTAGGTTAGTTAGGTTTAAGTAGTCCTAAGTCTAGGGGACTTATGACCTTAGATGTTAAGTCCCATAGTACTTAGAGCCATTTGAACCATTTGAATAAAGCTAAATTACTATGAACAGAATAGTGAACGCATTATCTTGCCAAAAAAAAAAAAAAACAAACAAAAAAAAAAAGCACATGAAGCCTACACCCACCACAGTAGTTTTAGTTTATATGTCTACGAACTACGAACTCCGCAGATGATAAAGATACTGAAAGAATGTGCAATGAGATAAAATAAATTTTTCAGATAGTAAAGGGAGATGAAAGATTGTCATGGAGGACTGGTTTTCGATAGTAGAAAAAAGAGAGGAGGAAAAATTATAGGTGGAATTTTGAGCAAAGTGTAATTTAATCGTTGTGAAAGACGGCAAGTCCTGAGGGCTTCCCTCCTTTCATTTTTAGTTAACTCAATTCTTGAAGGCTTTTTACAACTTTCTGCCTTAATCACGCATTGAATCGGTGCCGTGGAAATAGTTCTTTGTTGGGAGAGAAAACTTCTTCAGAATCTATAGGTATTTTGTGGGCTGGCTTTCAAAGGACTTTTTTTAAGAGACTCGTATCTGTTAGCAACGTAAAACGTTTTTCCTCAAAGCCGGGGCAGTTTGTCACCATAGCAGCCGGTGTACATTTTAGGACGATTTGGATTCCCACACTAAGTGATTTCCTGTATGCGCTGAAAATAAGCGTCATGATTGGGATCATGCCTGACGTCAGAAGACGCACTCTGGATGTCAGTAATTTTTTGCGCGCAAACCTCTCTATTGGAGAAATGACTTTTCCTTGTCTCCTAGGGGGAGACTGTGCCCCGATATATGGTTATGTGATTGGGGCGGAGAATTCCTGAGGCGTATAACTGGTAGTTAGAATTTGACGAGATTCTCGCATGGAGTGTTTTTCGGAGGAGGAAGTTTTCGGTAGAGTTTTTCGAAGAGTTCGTCCAGGCGCGGCTGTTGCGAAGTTTGGAGAGTTCGTCCAGAGGAGGCGATCCAGGGTCCAACGTTCGAGTCGGAGCACGGACTCTCTGACTGCGGTCTTGCAGATTTTCAGAGCTGAGCATGGGGTCCACTTATGACGTGCAGTTGTCTGTGGTGAGCAATTTTGGAATTCCGTCACATGGGGAATTTTCCGGGTTACTTTACACCCTCCATGGTGTGTTCTTTCGATTAGCAATAGTAGTACAATGCATGTAGTGAGACCTTACAGAAATTATAACTTGTTCACTTGATAATTTTTGGCCTTTTTCTGTGGGATATTTCATGTCATTTATTGTTTTATTACGAGTTTCCCAACCTAGTGTTCCGTCTATGACCACACATAATTAACACGCGTTTGGATGGTCCCAAGTGCACAGACGTGCACAGATTTTAGTAGTATTTCTTAAGGGTGGTTCTATGTCAGGCGTCATTCCGGTGCAGAAATAAATTATAGATAGTTCCCTCATTACCATACTGCCATGACATCTTGTAATTGCTTACATTTGGTTTCGCATTTTTGTCTGTTTGATATTGTGCTGCTTTCCCTACTCCATTTCTCAAATTTACCCATGCCTCTTCTATTGTGTTTCTTTCTCCTCTTTCAATCGTTTCAGGAGTCGCCAAAAAACTTCGGAAGACAGTGACGTAGAAAGCAGAATTTAAACTGCAAAACATTTCCTAATGCAGATGTGGACTGGGACCATAATTTATTCATTATTAACTATAGATTAAACATGAGTTAACTGCATAAATATAGTAAATTAAGGAAATGGTATGAGGTTGAATTCAAAGAACTATCAGGTATTCGGAGTTCAAAGAAATCATTATGCAACCATTATCTGAAACAAGGAAATTGATTACCATAGCTGAAGAATTGGTAGGTTTAAGCGATGAAATAGTGAAGGCAGCAAAGGGTCAGATAGGGTCAAATACAAGACCCAGGAAATATTATTAGATAACATAGGAAATAGTTAACTAACGAAATGAGAAAATACAAACATGCTGCAAATGAACCAGCAAAAGGGAGTACAGACGTCTAAAAATGTGAATGACTGAAAGTGCAAAGTGTCTAAGCAGGAATGGTTGGAAAGAAAATGCAAGGCCGTGAAGCATGCGTGACTAGGGGAAAGATAGAAGCTGCCTATAGGAAAATTAAAATGCCATATGGAGAAAAAAGAAGGATCTATATGAGTATCAAAACTCCAGACAGTGAGACCTTACTAAACAAAGATGTTGAAAAGTGGAAGGAATATATACAAGACGATATGATATTACGTTAAGTATTTGACGGCACTGAAGGATCTAAGTTGAAACAAGATCCGTGATGTAGATGGCATTCCCCACATTACTACTGAGATGCTTGGGAAGGTAGCCATGTCAAAATTACTCCACTAGTTGTGCAAGATATATACACTAGTGAAATATCAGCAGACTAGAAGAAGAATAGAACAATTAAAATTTAAAAAAAAAAGCAGCAGTGACTGATACGAATACCACCTACCATTAATTTAAGAAGTAGGCTGGCTCTGAGCACTATGGGACTTAACATCTATGGTCATCAGTCCCCTAGAACTTAGAACTACTTAAACCTAACTAACCTAAGGACAGCACACAACACCCAGCCATCACGAGGCAAAGAAAATCCCTGACCCCGCCGGGAATCGAACCCGGGAACCCGGGCGTGGGAAGCGAGAACGCCACCGCACGACCACGAGATGCGGGCATTTAAGAAGTCAAAAGAAAAATAGACACAAATTATTTTCGGAAGAATAAAAAAACTGATATGGGGCGACCTCGAGGAAAAACAGTTTGGATTCCAGAGAAATAAGGGGACACGCGAAGCGCTAATAATCCCTCAGCATATCGTAGAATATCGATTCGAAAAGGATAAAACCGACTTTTATCGAATTTGTAGATTTAGAGAAAACGTTTGACAATGTTCATTGATCTACACTCTTCGAAATTCTGAAAGTAGCAAAAAATTATCTACAACATTTACAGAAACCAGACTGCAGTTATAAGAGTCTAAGGACATGAAAGGCAAGCATTAATTGAGAAGAGACTGAGCTATGGCTGTAGTTTATTCCCGATGTTATTCAATTTTTACGTTGGGCAAGCAAGCCTAGAATAAATTCGGAAAGGGAATTAAAGCACAGGGAGAAGACATAATAAATTTGCGGTTACCGATGACACTGTAATCTTGGCATAGACTGCTAAAAACATGGAATAGTAGTTGAGCGTAATGGATAGTGTGTTGAAGGCAAAGATGAATGGCAATAAAAGTAAAACAAGGGAAATAAAATATATCGAATGAAGTCAGGCGATGCTGAAGGAATCAGATTAGGAAATGAGACGTTAAAGGTGTTCGATGAACCTTGCTGTTAAGGTAGCAAAATAAGTTATGATGGCCAGTGAAGGGGGATATAAAATGCAGACTGGCAATTGCAAGAAAAACATTTCTGGAAAAAGTAATTTGTTAATATCGAATCAAAACTTAAGTCTTTTCTGATGACATTTGTAAGGAATGTAGCCTTATCAGGAAGTGAAATGTGGATGTTAAACAGTTCAAGCAAGATTGGAATGGAAGATTTTGAAATGTGATGTTACAGATGAATGTTAAAGATTGCACGGGTATCATATGGGGGAAAAAAGTTATTTATGGGTCAACTTGCGAAAAATAATAGAAAAACTGATAGGGCACAACATGACGTATCAACCAATCTCAGTTTGGTAATGGTGGGTAGTGTGGAAGGTAAACATTGTAGGGGGAGATTAAGACTTGAACACGGAATGCAATCTTCCGAAATCTTTTCACAATAAAAACCTGCTCTCGAAGTGTGTAACGCATGTTTCTGCCAGATAAAGACTGCGAACGAATCACTAATTTGATGGTTATTGTCACGCGGCCTTAACTATACATTCATAGACTTCACAAACTGCAACCGACGAGGCTACGAACGAGCTAACACGAGCGTGCAAGACGGCATGCCCGCTGGGCTCTTCATACACACATTTAGGGCCGTCAAACCAGCCTACCTTGCATTTCTAAGATCTGAATTTGCTTACATGCAAATTGTCATTTCGCCACTGTATTGTATTGTCGTCCAAAGGAGGTAATCGGATGCTATCTACCAGCATGTACGTGATTGGGAGTAGGATGCATACATAATTCTGTTCAGTTCACGTTGGAGACGAGCAGGAAGTTTTGGGCGATGAAGCGGCTTTCCCTCTTTTGATGTCAGGGGCCAGAGCGACGAACGCTCGCTGTTTTTACAATTATTGGGGGCAATTTTCTTGCGAAAGTCTTATGTTTTGCCAGGAACGCACCAGCTCAAGATTAAGGCTTTGCTTTTTTTTGGACATTTTGGAGACATGGTCGCCAAGCTCCACGGCATAGCCGACAGAACAGCGGCACAAGCACCATGTTCTGTTGGCGCCCATCGCCAGAAATCTCCTGGTGGAGGCTATGGTGGGCTGCTCAACTCTCATACTTCAGCACACGTTTGCTGTCACCGTTGGGAACTGGCGGGAAGGAATGGCGCCTGGGTTAACAGAGTACAGTAGTTGGAGTCTAGACGAATTTGTTGTAACGTCATAATTGGTGAAAGCTTTGTTTATTGGGGCCGATTGACTGAGTTCTGGCACAAGCAGGGTGGTCACTCCCTTTCTGCAGGGCAAAAGAGATTTTAAGGAGTTGGTTCGTTGTCGCCACAAGAGTCGGTCGCATACTTTACCACCCTTGCTACAGAGAAATCTCATTTGCAGTTTCACTTGTCCAGTCACCTGAACAAATACAGTTTTTTTCATGCTCCTGTTTCGAGGCAGAGACCATCTCAGTCGAGTGGAACCGACCACAAGTAGCAGCTGTCATCAGCATGCTGTCTTGCGCCGTACTGTTGGTTACATACGCAACTCCCATCTATAGGGTTTCAGTTGATTTTTCATCCGCCCAAAATTCAAAATGAGGTTTGCGTAGAACCACTCTGCCTCTTTATATGATACCGTGGTATTGCATCCGATTATCCGCTTGTTTGTCGATTTTATACATTTTACCTGTTCTCTTTGCTTCCCTCGTCGTACACACATCGGAAAAGGGTTTTGCATCACCTCGGTTCCGAGAGTTCCGGAACCTGTACAGAAAATTGGAATAGACATCAACATAAACATGATTTCCGCCCTTTCTATTGCTCAAGAAAACCACACATTGCATGTTGTACCATACAGCGAGACCTTCAGAGGTGGTGGTCCAGATTGCTGTACACACCGGTACCTCTAATACCCAGTAGCACGTCCTCTTGCATTGATGGATGCCTGTATTCGTCGTGGCATACTATCCACAAGTTCATCGAGGCACTGTTGGTCCCATTTCTCAACGGTGATTCGACGTAGATCCCTCAGAGTGGTTGGCAGGTCACGTCGTTCATAAACAGCACTTTTCAATCTATCTCAGACATGTTCAATAGGGTTCATGTCTGGAGAACATGCTGGCCACTCTAATTGAACGATGTCGTTATCCTGAAGGAAGTCATTCACAAGATGTACACGATGGGAGCGCGAATTGTAGTCCATGAAGACGAATGCCTCGCCAATATGCTGCCGATATGATTGCACTATCGGTCGGAGGTTGGCATTCGCGTATCGTACAGCCGTTACGGCGCCTTCTATGACTACTAGCGGCGTATGTCGGCCCCAAATAATGCCTGAGCTAGGCATGTCATCTACAGTACCTGTGTCTCTGTATCTCCTCCAAGTCCGAACAACATCGCTTTGGTTCACTCCCGGACGCCTGGACACTTTCCTTGTTGAGAGCCTTCCTGGCACAAAGTAACAATACGGACGCGATCGAACCTCGGTATTGACCGTCTAGGCATGTTTGAACTACAGACAACACGAGCCGTGTACCTCCTCCCTGGTGGAATGACTGGAACTTGTCAGCTGTCGGACCCCCTCCGTCTAATAGGCGCTGCTCATGCATGGTTCTTTACAACTTTGGGCGGGTTTAGTGACATCTGTGAACAGTTAAAGGGACTGTTTCTGTGATACAATATCCACAGTCAATGTCTATCTTCAGAAGTTTTGGGAACCGGGGCGATGCAAAACTTTTTTTGATGTGTGTAGTAGGGAGGCACACTAGATTCCATACAATGTTGTTTGTGCGAAGAATTTGGAAACACCTCTGTCAAACGAGTATCATTTACATGTTTGGTTTAGATTAATATACTCGATTGTCTCTTGTACAAATTCATGATTAATTTTGCGTTCCATTTAAGGAAAATACATTTAATTGTAAATTTTTCAGATGGTATTTATCTGTTAAACAGCGACACTCACCATAGCCCTTTCCCATCATCATTTATGATTTGTGGGGGAGCGGGGGGGCAGGGTGAGGAACTTGGATCAATTAATATAATGAATAAATTATATGAGAGGCTAGCTACCCCACATAGGATTTATATCAGGGCCTTTATGAGACAGCGTTACACACCTTGTACAGAATGAATATAAACCTACTTGGGTGTCATTTGCATAACAGCGGGATTCTGGCACCTAATTTCCACGCCAGTTAAGGGTCCGGCGACAGCAAATGTGCGGATAGTTTCCAAGCCTCCAGGCCTCCAAGCCAAGCAAGCCCAGCATTAAATTGGGCATAGGACCTCATGTGCAGAAACAACAAGTAATACCAGGGCACTAACGGTTGCGGCGGAAAACGCTGACTCATTATTTGCCAGCACCTTTTTATCTGTGGTGTCATATGACAACTGAGAGAACTGCACGTGTCTTATTTTGCTGACCTCAGCATCAGTAGTTTCTTTTCTCCGTTCCAGGAACCATGACATCTATCACTTGCCAAGATCAAGGAGGAAAGGAGAGGGCAGGACCTCACATTCTGCTAATTTTGTATGAACTACCCCCTTTCATTAAGTGCACCACATACGCTGCATTTGAGAAAGCAAGACTCACCAGCACCTGACGTCAGAACCCCCACTGACTGAGCCCTGCTCTTCTGCAAATCGTGCCCGGTGCGGCTGTAGGAAACGCAGCAGCGCACATAGGTATTTGAAAGTGCGGCCTACTGGATGGCGCTCGGTACCACACCTCTCCCCTCCCAAATCGGTAGGTACGGGATGAGGCCTGTGCCATGTACAGTGATGAGGCTGGTTGCTTGGCTAGGGCAGAACAGACCAAACCGAGTCACGACGCTGCGTCTTGCGGGCGACAACGAAACTGCTCCGGAAAACCAGGCGGGAGACACATCCAACGATACAGATATGGGGAGTGCAGCAGAGGCGTCGATGTCCTTGAGAGAGGCGACCTGCGGCGTTGGCGGCAAGGGCGTTCCAATTGGGCAGCCGGAGATTTCCATCAGTGAGATGTCCCCGGGTGGAGGTACCCGTTCGGTAAGCTGCGTAGCTGGTTGCGTTGCGGCGGACGAATGCGGCTACGTCACTGCGGCTGGGTGTCGTGCAGTGAAGAAATCTGAAACAGTTTGATCTACGGCATGGTCACTGAATTCACGGATCCTTAGCCGATTTTGGTGCCGCGACTAGTACACCGCGCTCTGCCAGCTGATCTGAGATCAATGTCAGTTTCCCATAAATGTGGCTTGCAGTGTACTCGATATTGAACTCTGACGTTCGGGTGAAACTTTGTGGTGACGTCTGAAGTTGAAGCAGAGCCTTAAGGACGAAGCACATGCAGCAAAGTCCGATGCTGTCTCCCATGTAAACGTTCTGCCGGTGAAACGTCAGGAGGAGACAAAGTACAATATGAACGTCTTTTTACTTTAGTTTCACTTTATTGATACACTTTTGAGTGGGTACATTAACACTAAACTTTGCTATTAGTTTTACAAAAGTGGTCTATTAATATGATCACACTTCCAAGCAAATAAACAAAATAGTAGTATGTACCAATGGAACGGCCTCTTAGCCTCTCTGGAATCCTCCCAGAGGGTTGCCCGTCCCTAGCCACGGTGAGGCGGGCCGCTACTACTAGAAGAAACCATTCTTGTATTCCCTCCACCACCATATTGAACAAACTACAACACAAAGTCAGAGACTTAGACAAACAATATATTTACATATTTACATTTTTGCACTAGATCTTGAGCGCATATACGCTTTTAACCTCTCCCAAGGTAGGCTCGCTGAGCCTCCCTTGAGATTTTGTTGATCGATTTTGCGAAATTGTTGAACAATTCGCCATTCGTCAATATTTCTTCAACATTCCTTGTTTGTAGACGCTGCCTCTCAACTGAGAAAGCCTGTTCGTATATTGGACAGTCAAACAATGTATGTTCAGGTGATCCCTCGTGAGCACCACAGTCATACTCTGGTGTTGGCCTTTCCCTATTCGATGTAGGTACAATATGAACTATGAAACATCAGTAAAGCACCTACTCTTGAACGTGAAGCTCGAAGTTTTGAAATCTGCATTTCGAAAGTTCGAACGAAACGTTCGGCCTCGCCGTTAGACTGTGGGGAGAAGATGCCGTCCTGACTTGATGTATTCCATTGTGTTTGCAAAACTGTGCATTTCCTTCGAAGAGAAGAGAGGTCCATTGTCAGAAACAAATGTTTGGAGCAAGCATTCGAGAGAAAATACAGAAATGAGGGCGTTGATAGTGCTGGCAGCATTCCTCGAATGCATTGCGGTAACAGAACGATGTTGCTGTGGGCATCGATGATAATCAACCAACATGTTTGCCAAATGGGGCCAACAAAGTCTACATGAAGACGTTGCCATGGAGTATCAGAATGTGCCCAGGAGAAACTTCCCTGGCGCAGAACCGCATGATTGTCAGCCCAGCGCAACATTGTGCTGTTTGCTTATCTAAGCCAAGTCACGTACAATGCTGGCGCACCAATTGCTTAGTGCGAACTGTTCCCCAATGACTTCTATGTAGAAGACTTAACACTTGCTGTTGCAACAAGGCACGGATTAACACTCTGGTCTGTTCATTAGGTGTGTGAAGCAGAATCGCATAACTCAAAAGATAACCTGTTACGGTGCAAAAAATATCTTCACACTAAAGGATCAGGAATAATTGTAAATTTTTAGCAATCGCAATGATTTGGCATGTTCCGTGATTTGCGCGAACAGCCGTGAATCAGTAGGACAAGAACCCAGTGTTTATGAATCAGAAGAATCAATATGTAAACATGAAGCTTCAGATACATCGAATGTCCCGACAAATAAAAGAGACAATGTGTCGGCGTTTGCGCGTCGCGGCGTTGGGCGATACAGAATTTCATACTGGTAATTTGACAATAATAGCAACTAACGTTGAAACTTTTCTGCCTTGCGGTCGAGAATTTGTTTTGATGGATGAAACAGTGCAGTCAGCGGCTTACGCTCCGTGATCACAAAAAACTTTTTGCCGAACGGGTCATGATGAAATTTGGTGACACCATGTACTCGTATTACAGAAAGGGCTTACTTCTCCAGCTGACTATATTTAATCTGAGCACTGTTCAAAGTTCTGGAAGTAAATGCGATGGAACGTTTTGTGCTGCCAATTTTGTGGGGAAAAAAAAGCTGCTCCGGTGCCACGGGATGAGGCATCGACTGCAAGCCCAACTGGCTCGGGCGAATCATAGTGCATAAGGTAAGGTTGATGAAGCAACACTTTTTCAGTCATTGAAAATCTTGGTCACAGTCTTTTGTCCAGTGAAACGGAGCATTTTTATGTCCGAGGTGATTCAGAGTGGCGGCAATTTGCGTCGCATTAGGAGTGAACTTTATGTAGTAAATCAATTTTTCCAGAACAGTTTGCAGTTCACGTAAATTCTCAGGACATGGCATTTGCTGAATTGCTTGCAAATGTTTCGTTGAAGGACGAGCATCATTGGACTCGATTATATGCCGTAAGTATTCCTGCAAGTTACATTTAAGCCCCACCTCAGTTAAAACTTGAAAAAGACGGTCCAAATTTTCAAGGCGTTGTTCCGGTGTTTGTCCAGAGATGATTATATCTTCAAGATAATTATAACAAGAAGATACCTTAGACGTTACTTGTTGGAGAAATTTTTGAAGCAGTGCAGGTGCAGAAACATTTCCGAAAGGTAGGCGCTGATATTCAAACAAGGCGACAAGAGTATTCACAATAAAAAAAAATTGTCCTCCCGCTAGGCGGTCCTAAATTTCTTTTATATATCTGAATCAACGACTGTCTGAATTTACCGTGTGTTTGAAATTCGCACAGTGACTAATCGTCCCATTTGGCCCACGAGTGACGACTAAGAGTGATGCCCACTAACTTGCTGAAAGGTATTAAGACACCAACGGATTCCAGTCTCCGAATTTCCGTAGCTTCGTCTTCGAGTAATGCACGCGGCACAGGGAATGTGCGGTCATATTGGCATGTCCCAAGTACACGGATGTACAATCAGACTTGTATAAGAAATTGGTTGCGACAGATTATCCCCTACCCACAAGCGTTCCTGTTTTATTCTGGCGTTTGACAAATATAACTTTCTCAGAGACTATTTGAAAGCCACCAGCATCCAAATTTAATTTATTAGTTGACAACATTTTCATATTCACATGGCATCAGCCCGTTTCGTAATCGGGTGCGTAATTTTGTGTTTTAATTTGCGTACAGACTTATATTTGTAGATTAAATTTTCAGTATGGTTCTATTGTGCATTTTACATCACTATTCTATAAACCGTTGCTTGTACACTGAAGAGCCAACGAATCTGGTACACCTGTCTAATATCGTGTAGGAGCCCCCCGAGCACTCAGAACAGCCGCAACACGACGTGGCATGGACTCGACTAATGTCTGAAGTTGTGCTGGAGAGAAATGACACCATGAATCCTACAGGGGTGTGCATAAATCCATAAGAGTACGAGTGGATGGAGATCTCTTTTGAATAGTACGTATGCTCAATAATGTTCTTGCCTGGGGAGTCTGCTGGCCAGCAAAAGTGTTTAAACACAGAAGAGAGTTCCTGGAGTCACTCTGTAGCAATGATGGACGTGTGACGTGTCGCATTGTCCTGCTGGAATTGCCCAAGTACGTCGGAATGCGCAGTGGACACGAATGGATGCAGGTGATCAGACACGATACCTACGTACGTGTCACATGTCAGAGTCATGTATCAGGGGTCCCATACCACTCCAACTGCACACGCTCCACCACACCATTACAGAACCTCCGTCAGTTTGAACAGTCCCCTGCTGACATGCAGGATCCATGGATTCATATGATTGTCTCCACACCCGTACATGTCCATCCTCTCGATATGATTTGAAACGAGACTCGTCCTGCCAGGCAACATGATTCCCGTCTACAACAGCAAAGTGTCGATGTTGACGCCCTCCGGCGAGGCGTAAAACTTTGTGTTTTGCAGTCATCAAGGGCACACGAGTGGGCCTTCGGCTCCGAGAGTTCATGTCTATGATGTCTCATTGAATGGTTCGCACGCTGACACTTGCTGATGGCCCAGCATTGAAATCTGGAGCAATTTGGGCAAGGGTTGCAGTTCTGGCACGTTGAACGATCCTCTTCAGTCGTCGTTGATCCCTTTCGTGCAGGATCTTTTTCCGGCCGCAGCGACGTCGGAGGTTTGATGTTTGACCGGGTTTCTGATATTCACGGTACACTCATGAAATGGTCGTACGGGAAAACCTCCATTTCATAAATACCTCGGAGGTACTGTATCTCATCGCTCATGCGCCGACTATAACACCACGTTCAAACTCACTTAAATCTTGATAGCCTGCCGTTGTAGCAGCAGTAACCAATCTAACAACTGCGCCAGACTCTTGTGCTATGTATGCTTTGCCGACCTCAGCGCCTTATTCTGCCTGTTTACATATCTCCGTATTTGAATACACATGTCTGTGCCAGTTTGTTTGGCGCTTCAGGTTTTTTGTTTGTACTTTTGGGATTTTCTTTTACTGTAAGTATGTCTGTATGCTACATATCTCATATTGTTATATGATGTTACTTGCAGTTTCATTCTTCAGCTATTGTTATACTTTTTGTTTGATGTACGGTGTTTGCCCTTTCATGTTTTATCTTTTACTATAAAAGCGCGTTTCTCATAATGTTGCTGTATAGTGCTGTTTTTAATTCCGCTCCAGTGTCATTGTCATCACTGCCGCCGGCTGTCTGCTATTTGTCTAACTGCGCTTTTATTTTACTTTGAGAGTGTTTGTATGCTAACTTCGTAATTTTGTGCTATTATGATTTTTTGGAATTATGTTTCTTTGGCATTTTACATCCGTTGTTAGCTCTATGGTCCTTGTAACCCAAAGCAAAAGTAAAGAAATAAACAGGGCGTGTGCGGCAAAATTTGGGATGCGCATTAGCTGTCAGCGTAATGTGAATGTGAAAATCTTTTGCACATCCTAGAGTACCGTCTAAGAAAACTTGATTCTTGGCTCAGAATTGCTTAATTGTGATATGGGAAACTTTTGTGTCAGTGACATGGACAGCGTCCTGTATGTCTAATCCGAAGGAATCAATTTGTACAGAAAATATTTAGAATCTTGCCTGGGTGCACTAAGCGAAAGGTACACCCTTACTCGCTCTTTTTTATGTTTTGCGGGTAAGCATCACGTTCCAAGCAATGAAATACTGCCGCCTTATGGCTGTGAGATGCAGACTTGATGTTTGCAAAGGTGTGTGTATCTAGGTTAAGCAACGTGGCAGATGCTCAGATATCTAGTCGAAAAGGCACTGACTGGTTAAAAATTTGCGGTGTAATCCACAGTATACTGTGCCTTCTCTGAATACAATTGTCCATTCGGGATTGTGAAAAACCGTTCTCTTCTTCCACCGGCGCGCTAGAGCGCTTTCGTGAAATTCGAGATTGGGAGAGCCTTTTTAATGTGTGTGGCATTTTCACTAAGTATGTGTGGGGGGGTTTTATACTTCTTCGATTGTCTGATTTATGTGCAGAAGGAGGCGCAAGATCTGAGACTGGAATGTCATTGATTTTCATTCGTTCCTGCTTTGCTTTAAATGTCTTTAAATGTATGTGAGTTCCTAAAGGACCAAATTGCTGAGGTCATCAGTCCCTAGACTTACACACTGCTTAAACTAACTTATGCTAAGAACAATACACACCCACGCCCGAGGGAGGACTCGAACCTCCGGCGAAAGGAGTCCCGCAGTCCGTGACATGGCGCCTCAAACAACGTGGCCACTCCTCGCGGCTGCTTTGCCTTATTCCCACGTGAAACAGAGGAGGGCTTTCTAGTATTTTGCAGGAAGACCGGTTCTGTATGTTCGGTGCGATGAAAAATTTGCATTCAGCTTGTCTGAAGAAGCAATACTTCCGATCATGGGTCACATAGCATTTCACACATCACTTCGCTTTGCGCGGGGCTCGGGCAATGTAATTAGCGTTGCGCCGCCGCGAGAAACACTGCGTGTGATGTGTCCGGCCTTATTTACGCTGTACTGACGTGCGCCGGCCGGTGTGGCCGTGCCGCTCTAGGCGCTTCAGTCTGGAACCGCGTGACCGCTACGGTCGCAGGTTCGAATCCTGCCTCGGGAATGGATGTGTGTGATGTCCTTAGGTTAGTTAGGTTTAAGTAGTTCTAAGTTCTAGGGGACTGATGACCACAGATGTTAAGTCCCGTAGTGCTCAGAGCCATTTTGAACTGACGTGCGATTGCTGTGGCCGGAGCTTTGGCTGGGGCACGGGTTGTTTGCCTCAGGTGAAGATATAACTGATAGACAAATCTTGCTTGGCTAAGTCTTGAACTTGGCGTGCTTCGATAACTAATTTCACTGAGGCTATGGTTGCGCTGCTTTAGAAGTTGCACCATCAATTCTGATTTGATCAATTCTGAATAACAGCATTAGGAAGCATTTCATTCCGATAATGTGCACCATAGACACAACTGAATTTACAGTCTCTAATCATGCCCAGCAATTTTGTCAACCATTCTTTACAGGACTGATCACTACGACGTTGCGTGTGGAAAAAATTATACCGTGCAGCAGCAACGTCTCTTTGAGTTGCAAAAAATTCGTCTAATCTTGCAGTTATGACCTCGTAGGGCTTTGTGTGAAGCTCTCTGAGGAAAACAGTTTCACTAGGAGGTAGTAGGTGTACACTTCCATACAGGGAAAGAAAAATGCACGGCGTGGTTCACCTACGATTTTGTAGGCGCCGAAATGTTGATGCAACTGTGTTATGTATTCTTTTCGCGCCTTCTTCGTCCAATCTAACTGTCGGAAGGGCGGACGCAGCAGCTGAATTCCTTCCTTAGCTGCTGATGCTTTTTGCTGCTGGACTGCTTGCGCTTGTACGAGGCAAGAAACTGATGACAGCAGTTCCGTTATTTGTTCACTCTGAAACTGAACAGAGATGTTAGATACTGCTAAGCACTTAGATATTGTTCTCCCTCGTTTACGATAATTCCATAAATATCTCAACTTAAATATTTCAGCTTATCTATTTCAACTTGATAAATGCAAACACACAAAAAAGAATTCACTATAAACAAAAAATTGTCCTGCTCTGGAGTCCAAAGCTCCTTGTTCCTTTTGCTCATCGCCAGTCTGTTATATCTTCCTTGCACGCTGTATGGCTTTTTCGTAGATACAGCTGCATGAACAGATGCCGTTAGTGAACAGAGAATCCCGATATTCATTTACTCTACATCTAATGGCAAATAGTAAAAATAATACATAACTTCGTTGCTGTATTTGCAGCGTGAGTTCCTAAAAATAGATCTGGATGTATAAATGTAAAGGGTGATTATAATTAAAGTCAAACTTTCAAAACGCTGTAGAAATAACACCACTGGTCAGAATGTTGTTAAATTGCAACGGAATATTATCGGAGAATGGGGAGAAAGTATGGCAGAAGAAAAAAAATAGTGTTAAAATTGATCAATAGATGGCGTTGTAAATGAAAAAAATTCTTTCATGCACACGACCCACTGAAGTTGGTATAAACACGCCGGGTACACGGCTTTTCCTCCTTTCGCGTGTACGGCGTTCGCAACGACTGTCTCAACATAGGATCGCGCTCTACTTGTAAAGCTGTATTACAAGAATGATTATTGTACACACGTCGCTCTGCAGAAGTTACGGACTCAGAAGTGTTTTTAAAAAATCATTGGTCCGATGACTGCCGTGTGTCTGGAGAAAATGATTCGGAAATTCGAAAAGACAGTTTCTTTTGGTGTGCAACATGATAGAGGGAGGAAACGAATTGATTCGACGTCAGTGGAAGCATTGGCCACTTCACTGCAAGAGAAGACGTGTGGTGGTGTGAAAACGTATAGTGAACGGAGAATTGCCCGAGCACTGGACATACCCGCCAGCAGGGTACGTAAAATCCTACGAAACATCTTTCTTGGCTATCCATTCAAAACTACTCCGTGCACGAGTTGCTTCCTGTTGACCTGTCAGCAAGAGAGACCTCTGCTTTAGAACTTCTTGCTCAAGTGGAAGTGTACAATGATTGACCGTGGAGATTTTGTGGAGAGACGAAGCCCACTTCCGTCTGACAGGATATGTCAATACACAGAATCGTGGAATATGGGCAACGAAAAATCCACACACAAATCAATCAGTACCACTTCATCCTGAAAAGGTCACTGTGTAGTTTACAACATCATTTATGATAGGGCCATATTTTTTTCGAAGAGACAGGTGCTTCCGGTCCTGTTAAAAAAAATGGTTCAAATGGCTCTGACCAATATGGGACTCAACTGCTGAGGTCATTAGTCCCCTAGAACTTAGAACTAGTTAAACCTAACTAACCTAAGGACATCACAAACATCCATGCCCGAGGCAGGATTCGAACCTGCGACCGTAGCGGTCTTGCGGTTCCAGACTGCAGCGCCTTTAACCACACGGCCACTTCGGCCGGCCCGGTCCTGTTACCTGTACAGTCACTGGTAAGCGCCATGAGCGTCTTTTGCGCAACCACGTCATTCCAGCTCTCGAACAGTGTGGATGTAAATTGCAAATCCAGTTAAGCAGCTGCTGAAGCGCCATTTCGGAAAAGCTAGAATTATCGGCCACCATTTCCCTACAGCCTGGCCGTCCCGATCACCTGACCTTAATCCGCGTGACTTCTGGCTGTGGGGCTATCTGAAAGATGTTGGGTGCACTGTTCCGACTACAAACTTAGCTGAATTGAAGACACCCATTGCGCAACACATTCTGAACGTGACCCCGGAAACACTTCGACCAGTTGTAGAACATGCTGTTTCTCGATTTCAACTTGTTTCAGAAAACGGTGGAAGCATATTGAACAGGTTTTGCGCCAGTCATGGAAATTAATAATCCGATTTGATTCTGATTGGAGTTTTTTATGCTGTTTTTGGCCTCAGGACAATTAGATCCGATTTTTCCCATCCGATGTGACATAACCTTGCCGTGGTGGATGAGCTTACGTAACTAACATTACCACAACTGTACACCGATGCACAGTGAGTAGTACAGTTTGCTTAACGTCAAACGTACACATTAGGCATTGTTGTACGATTCATTTGTCATTTGTAGTCGACCACTATTAAATTATGATACTTCCAGCGCCATCCATTGTTACATTTTGCAACTATTTATTTTCTTCTGCCATACGTTTTCCCACTTCTCCGATAATATTCTGTTCCAATTTGACGTCATTCTGACGAGTGGTGTTATTTCTACAGTGGTTTGACAGTTTAATTATAATCACTATGTACGAAAGACATAAATCTGTCACTCTTCAATACAATGTCTACTCAGAAGTTCGTGAGCATTGGCCGCTATGAAAGTCTGTAAATATTGTAAAAGCAAACACACAAAAATGGTGTCACTGCATGAATGTTCGAACGTAAGTAGGTCCAGCGCTGAAGCTCTGGAGTGGGGATGTTCACATCTCATTGGCAGCGGCGTGATCGTTCGTGGCAGAGCCCACGTCCTGTGGTGGCGGCTGTAGGAAATGCGGGCAGTGTCACTAGCTGCGCACGTATTTGAAAGTGCGGCCGACCAGATAACTTCCCATACCGCAAAGTTAATTTCCACTTCTACTCATATTCGCCAAATAAGTGCCAAAAATTCTAACGTGTGCACCCCATTCAACATGGCCATCTCCGGTGTTCACTTTGTGTTTCTTTCCCATATAACACGGTAAATCAGGTACACGTCTATTCGACCGTGGTCTAGGGGTAGCATCTTTGATTCGTAATCAAAACATCTTCGGTCCGGGTTCGATCCCCGCCACTGCCTAAATTTTGATAAATAATCAGCATTGGCGGCCGAAGACTTCCGCCATAAGAAGTCAGCCTCATTCTGCCAACGGCCTTGTCAAAGAGGGTGGAGGAGCGGATAGAGGTTCAGGGCACTCTCTTGTCCTAGGGGTGGTAAATTGCCCCTAAAGGCGGAAGAATCAGCAATGATCAACGACATGAGGATGCAGAAGGCAATGGAAACCACTGCATTAAAGACACGTAACGTGTATCCACAGGACATGTGGCCTGTAATTGAAGAAGTGTCATGATGATCTCTCCATTGGCAAAAGATTCCGGAATAGTCCCCCATTCGGATCTCCGGGAGGGGACTGCCAAAGGGGAGGTTACCATGAGAAAAAGATTGAATAATCAACGAAAGTATAACGTTCTACGAGTCGGGGCGTGGAATGTCAGAAGCTTGAACGTGGTAGGGAAACTAGAAAATCTGAAAAGGGAAATGCAAAGGCTCAATCTAGATATAGTAGGGGTCAGTGAAGTGAAGTGGAAGGAAGACAAGGATTTCTGGTCAGATGAGTATCGGGTAATATCAACAGCAGCAGAAAATGGTATAACAGGTGTAGGATTCGTTATGAATAGGAAGGTAGGGCAGAGGGTGTGTTACTGTGAACAGTTCAGTGACCGGGTTGTTCTAATCAGAATCGACAGCAGACCAACACCGACAACGATAGTTCAGGTATACATGCCGACGTCGCAAGCTGAAGATGAACAGATAGAGAAAGTGTTTGAGGATATTGAAAGGGTAATGCAGTATTTAAAGGGGGACGAAAATCTAATAGTCATGGGCGACTGGAATGCAGTTGTAGGGGTAGGAGTAGAAGAAAAAGTTACAGGAGAATATGGGCTTGGGACAAGGAATGAAAGAGGAGAAAGGCTAATTGAGTTCTGTAACAAGTTTCAGCTAGTAATAGTGAATACCCTGTTCAAGAATCACAAGAGGAGGAGGTATACTTGGAAAAGGCCGGGAATACGGGAAGATTTCAATTAGATTACATCATGGTCAGACAGAGATTCCGAAATCAGATACTGGACTGTAAGGCGTACCTAGGAGCAGATATAGACTCAGATCACAATATAGTAGTGATGAAGAGTAGGCTGCAGTTTCGTACCGAGAGTAAACGGTTGACTGGAACATTATCAAAAGCGTTTTGTGTATGTTTCTCACTTTCTCCTTTGTGTCTTCATGTGAGTGCGGCAGATTACAACCAGGTAAAGTGTCTAGGAGTGTATCTCATTCGTGTTGATTGATATTGCCATTTTCTCCTTCCGGAGATAAAATTTTGTCGAAAAGTACGTTAGTTCGACTTGTGTACCAGGGAGAAACTTCGTTCTGTGTTTCACGGAGAAAATTCGTTTTGTGTACCACAAACAAAGCCCGATTTAAGGACTACGAAAATGGTTCGTTTTGTGAACCACGGAAATAATACGCTTTGTGTACCACAATCTGTGAACCACTGATCAAGTCTATCACCGTCCTTCGACTTTACCGGGAGACTGGCGGCAGTAAGGAGAACAGGAGCAAAAGTAGGAGTCATGATTCCTCATCCCTTGTAGTAATGGGAACTAACCCCAAAACACAACAGGTAAGAGCTCGCCAGAGTGCTCACAGATTTCAGAAATGGATTATGTGCAACCAATCTCTGCATCTGATAAACTAGCCGTAATTGATTCATGAAAATATCTAACGAACAGAAAGGGAAACATGTTGGACAAGGCATATTGGAATCATAAGGAACGAGTTATTTCCATTGCATTCCGTCAAGCCAACGTCAATGGACATATAACTGTGTTACAAAGGGAAAATACAAGATTGCAACTGTAGGTAGATACGTAAAATGGGCTACACGCCGCCAGTGATGTTGAATCACTCGAGGCTTTGAGACAGGCATGTCTGGATGGACAAACAGATATTTTGAAGAAAGAGAATGACCAACTAAGACAAGAATTAGCGATTGCAAACGCTCCAGATGATAAACAATAAACAGTGTACTGTAGAATTACAGAGATTAAATGGCAAACGCAAAACTGAAAATGACAAGCTACGAAGTGCAGAAAACAAACCGGTTCTTTCCTCGTATTCAGCAGTAGTGGGTGCCAAGAAAAGAAGTACACAAATAAAGCTTGATCAAGTCAAAGAAAAGCAAGAGACAACTCTGTTTATTAGGTCAATAACAAAACAAGACACGAAAGATGTGAGGGACTTAATAACGAGAAATATCAATCCTCGTGTAGACAGAATAAAGCCCATCAAGGCTAGTCCAAACGTAGACGTAGTGGAAAATGAATACAAAGACGACTGTAAGAAACTGATGAAGAAAAAGCAGGAAAGATAATCGAAATAAAGTGTGAAGGTCCCAAAAAGAGGATACCGTTGCTCCCAGTATATAGAGTACCATCATCTGTTTCTGTTGCGGGTTTCTTAGATGAGCTGTACGCTCTCAATCTTAGTGACAACCTGATTGATCAGGAATACGCAAATGTAGCGAAAATTCGCTTCAAAACTGGACCCAAGGGAAGAGATACGCTCATCAATATAATTTAAGTTAGCCCCAGAGTGTCTAACGACAAGAAAGAGTTTACATCAGTTTCCATGCCCTCAAAACAGAAGACTATAACAACATTGTTAAATGTTTCAAGTGCTGTGACTTAGGGCATTCCACAATTTTTTGTTCTGACAGCCAATCTGTATGTATCAACTGTGGCGCGAAGGGACACAGAAAAGCAGATTTTCCCGAAACAGACAGGCAGTTCTGAGTGCCCGCCCTACAAAAAGTTGTATATTCGTCAAATATGAAAAACCGATTATGGCAAAAATGACATCTAATAAGATGGCCCATAATACGATCAGTCTGGACGCCTACATAAAGAAGGAACACAACAAAACAAACACAAATCAAGGTATGCGTAGAACCTCAAAACTTAGAAAGAAATACAAATCTCTTCTACGAGTGGGCTTGCATGAAGAAAAGCCACTGCATAGTAACAACAAAAGGAACACAAACAGGGATACGAGGTGGACGCCACCGTACCTACGTTTTCAGTTCAAGAAATTCTGTTGTAATTTTTTGAACTGACTGGTTACATACATGATATGACCGTGCAGGGTTCAATTGATTATTTTGTTGCACATAATTCGAAACGCAAGTGTTTCGAGTGGGCATTGTCAGAGTTAAGGGCTATAATTAGAGTCGAAGCCATAGAAGAGGATGTATCTACCTATGAATGCTTGTTTATATGCAATCACAAAAATTCTTTAATGGGAAATTATTCTTCTGAACGTGACAATGAAAGTTCATAACGGATCAACCAATCACGGTGCGCAACTTTAGTGAACCCTCAACACAGAAGACATTAATAAATGAAAATAAAATCGCAATAGAAGAATCTAAAAAAGGACCAAAACGCAAATACGGCACAACAAAGTGTAAGTAAAGTTTTAATTCAGTAGAATTAGTGTCAGTAGGCTAATTACATATAAGTTCGGAGGGGGTGAGAGTATAGGATAAAACTACGTGTATAGTGACCTGAACCACACCTGCGTCAGAACAAGTTCAAAACAAGTCCAAACTAAGAGCAAATAAAATCACGCAAGAAACAACACCTTCTCCTTACCCCACGAAAGACTACAACAAATTGGAGGAGAGCATGAAGTTAGGTAGGGTGGAGAACAAAGATAACCTACAACCAGCACAGAGGCTGCTTATTAGGCTAACCCGTCCACAGGGTGATAAAATATGTTCAACAATGGAACAAACGGTTAGGATACTTTTGCGATCATAAAACATACTTACTGATGTGAAAGCATTAGAAGAGTTGTTGACTAGGGTGCGTACACGTCGTTCAGAGAAGTTAAATGTAGAGAACATCTTTAAGGACTTAGTTCGTCTTCATGGAAGAATTTACTTTGACCATAACAAAACCTCGCCAAATGATTATATCTTTACCAGACATCTATTACGAGAACAACGCAGCTGAATGCAGGTAGGAGTGAGTGCCGTATTGATGAAAGCCGCAGCAGAACTAGAGACGGATGTGATGTCTGCAAGAGCCATACTCCAGCGATGGACGAATAAGATGTATGAGTAATACACTTTCCTCCAGGCACAGTCACCATCATCGGCGATCGCACTCCAGTCGCAGCCATTATTGTATTAAATAGAAATTTTACTGTTACGAAAGTTAGTCAGTGTTCTAATAAGCATATAGTTACGGTAGAACTGACATGGAGACATACAAAATGGGTCACACTGTATGCCCAATACTCAGACGACATTCATCTGTATGCACAATACATTGCAGAGGTTGTATAACGTTCGAAACACAAAATCCTACTGATCTGTGCTGATATAAACTCTAGACCCATGCTACGACACTCAAAAGAAACAAAGGATGAAGGTAGAGTCATCAATGGTACATTACGTGCAAACAACCTTTGTACTCTGAATAAGAAAGGACAACAACCAACCTTTCGAGCGTACGCTGGACAAACGTTAGTGACAGACTAGACTGTTTACGAAGGATACACCCAAAATGATCACAATGTGATCATGATAACAATATAGACCCATAACGAAGTAAATGAAACACATGATAACGAGTTATTACTGAACAA
This sequence comes from Schistocerca piceifrons, assembly GCF_021461385.2. NCBI lineage: Eukaryota > Metazoa > Arthropoda > Insecta > Orthoptera > Acrididae > Schistocerca > Schistocerca piceifrons. Next base: position 206,132,488 of record NC_060142.1, on the reverse strand, counting down.
AGCAGATTACGACATACTGCCACAAATTATCGCAGAATACGCACTAGCCGAGTGTACAGGAAGCATTGACTATAAAGTACATGTACTCACGGAATGAATACAAAATGCGCAAATACTAGCAATACCACGCAAAGACGTACCCACAAAACAACGATCTAAAATTCCATGGACACGAGAACTCATTAATCTTAGGAAAGAGACTCGTTCGTGATTACTATCAGTAAGCAAACAAAGGTACAGAAAAGTTGGCAAGACTACAGACGTACAGAGAGACTAAAGAACAATACCGGACAGCTCTACTGACCAAATAATGGCAATGGGATCATTTTATGCAACACCAGATACCAAAAAATGTATATCATATTAAAAGGATGCATCAGTAAGAACCCATCTACTAAGCCAGGAACAGATAATATAGGTAGGAAAGGGTAACAAGATACATAGATATGATGGTAGACGAAAAATTGTCATTCAAAGAACATATACAGACAATTTCTGATAAAGCAGATTTTTTTTACAGAAATTACCAAGAATTGACACAATAGACTAAAAACTGCAAATAAGGAATATGATTTTGTATCTCTGTGCACCCCCACCCCCCCCCACCCCCCCCCCCCCCCCACCCCCTCCGTGAACCGCATGGACCTTGCCATTGGTGGGGAGGCTTGCGTGCCTCAGCGGTACAGACAGCCGAACCGTAGGTGCAACCACAACGGAGGGGTATCTGTTGAGAGGCCTGACAAACGTGTGGTTCCTGAAGAGGGGCAGCAGCCTTGTCAGTAGCTGCAGGGGCAACAGTCTGGATGATTGACTGGTCTGGCCTTGTAACACTAACCAAAACGGCCTTGTTGTGCTGGTACTGCGAACGGCTGAAAGCAAGGGGAAACTACAGCCGTAATTTTTCCCGAGGGCATGCAGCTTTACTGTATGGTTAAATGATGATGGCGTCCTCTTGGGTAAAATATTCCTGAGGTAAAATAGTCCCCCATTTGGATCTCCGGGCGGGGACTACTCAAGAGGATGTCGTTATCAGCAGAAAGAAAAATGGCGTTCTACGGATCGGAGCGTGGAATGTCAGATCCCTTAATCGGGCAGGTAGGTTAGAAAATTTAAAATGGGAAATGGATAGATTAAATTAGATATAGTGGGAATTAGTGAAGTTCGGTGGCAGGAGGAACAAGACTTCTGCTCAGGTGAATACAGGGTTATAAATACAAAATCAAATAGGGGTAATGCAGGAGTAGGTTTAATAATGAATAGGAAAATAGGAATGCGGGTAAGCTACTACAAACAGCATAGTGAACGCATTATTGTGGCCAAGATAGGTACGAAGCCCACGCCTGCAACAGTAGTACAAGTTTATATGCCAACTAGCTCTGCAGATGACGAAAAAATTGAAGAAATGTATAATGAAATAAAAGAAATTATTCAGATAGTGAAGGGAGACGAAAATTTAATAGTCATGGGTGACTGGAATTCGTCAGTAGGAAAAGGGAGAGAAGGAAACGTAGTAGGTGAATATGGATTGGGGGTAAGAAATGAAAGAGGAAGTCGCATGGTAGAATTTTGCACAGAGCACAACTTAATCATAGCTAACACTTGGTTCAAGAATCATAAAAGAAGGTTGTATACATGGAAGAATCCTGGAGATACTGACAGGTTTCAGATTGATTATATAATGGTAAGACAGAGATTTAGGAACCAGGTTTTAAATTGTAAGACATTTCCAGGGGCAGATGTGGACTCTGACCATAATCTATTGGTTATGAACTGTAGATTAAAACTAAAGAAACTGCAAAAAGATGGGAATTGAAGGAGATGGAACCTGAATAAACTGAAAGAACCAGAGGTTGTAGAGAGTTTCAGGGAGAGCATAAGGGTACAATTGACAAGAATGGGGGAAAGAAACACTGTAGAAGAAGAATGGGTAGCTTTGAGGGATGAAATAGTGAAGGCAGCAGAGGATCAAGTAGGTAAAAAGACGAGGGTTAATAGAAATCCTTGGGTAACAGAAGAAATATTGAATTTAATTGATGAAAGGAGAAAATACAAAAATACAGTAAATGAAGCAGGCGAAAAGGAATACAAACGTCTCAAAAATGAGATCGACAGGAAGTGCAAAATGGCTATGCAGGGATGGCTAGAGGACAAATGTAGGGATGTAGAGGCTTATCTCACTAGGGGTAAGATAGATACTGCCTACAGGAAAATTAAAGAGACCTTTGGAGAGAAGAGAACCACTTGTATGAACATCAAGAGCTCAGATGGAAACCCAGTTCTAAGTAAAGAAGGGAAAGCAGAAAGGTGGAAGGAGTATATAGAGGGTCTACACAAGGGCGATGTACTTGAGGACAATATTTTGGAAATGGAAGAGGATGTAGATGAGGATGAAATGGGAGATATGATACTGCGTGAAGAGTTTGACAGAGCACTGAAAGACCTGAGTCGAAACAAAGGCCCGGGACTAGACAACATTCCATTAGAACTACTGACAGCCTTGTGAGAGCCAGTCCTGACAAAACTTTACCATCTGGTGAGCAAGATGTGTGAGACAGGTGAAATACCCTCAGACTTCAAGAAGAATATAATAATTCCAATTCCAAAGAAAGCAGGTGTTGACAGATGTGAAATTACCGAACTATCAGTTTAATAAGTAACGGCTGCAAAATACTAACGCGAATTCTTTGCAGACGAATGGATAAACTAGTAGAAGCCGACCTCGGGGAAGTTCAGTTTGGATTCCGTAGAAATATTGGAACACGTGAGGCAATACTGACCCTACGACTTATCTCAGAAGCTAGGTTAAGGAAAGGAAAACCTACGTTTCTAGCATTTGTAGACGTAGAGAAAGCTTTTTACAATGTTGACTGGAATACTCTCTTTCAAATTCTGAAGGTGGCAGGGGTAAAATACAGGGAGCGAAAAGCTATTTACAATTTGTTCAGATGGCAGTTGTAAGAGACGAGGGGTATGAAAGGGCAGCAGTGGTTGGGAAGGGAGAGAGACAGGGTTGTAGCCCGTCCCCGATGTTATTCAATCTCTATATTGAGCAAGCAGTGAAGGAAACAAAAGAAAAATTCGGAGTAGGTATTAAAATCCATGGAGAAGAAATAAAAATTTTGAGGTTTGCCGATGACATTGTAATTCTGTCAGAGACAGCAAAGGACTTGGAAGAACAGCTGAACGGAATGGATAGCGTCTTGAAAGGAGGATATAAGATGAACATCAACAAAAGCAAAACGAGGATAATGGAATGTAGTCTAATTAAGTCGGATGATGCTGAGGGAATTAGATTAGGAAATGAGACACTTAAAGTAATAAAGGAATTTTGCTATTTGGGGAGCAAAATAACTGATGATTGTCGAAGTAGAGAGGATCGCTTGGTAGGACATATTCTGAGGCATCAAGGGATCACCAGTTTAGTATTGGAGGGCAGCGTGGAGGGTAAAAATCGTAGAGGGAGACCAAGAGATGAATACACTAAACAGATTCAGAAGGATGTAGGTTGCAGTAGGTACTGGGAGATGAAGGAGCTTGCACAGGATAGAGTAGCATGGAGATCTGCATCAAACCAGTCTCAGGACTGAAGACCGCAACACAATCTCTGTGCAACATTTGAGTCAACCACGTGCTTCGGTGCTAGTGCATGGATGCATAAACTCAGCCTTGTGATAAACAAAACCATTTTGTATCGTAGACAGAGAGGTGTCTTGTTAGGATTCTTAGGTGTCTTTGGAATGACATCATTTGGTACTCTCTGTGTCGCTTTGGGTATTTATCCAACTGACATAACGATAAAGCACCGTGCAGCATCATATTGGCTCAAAAAGGGGAATGCTGACACAGTAAAAGTAATAACAGGAGAAGATGTTACTGACAAATGGTTTTTAATGATCTGGCCTGTGGACACATGGCAGAGAGATTGTGATGTCTGAAAAAGGCCGTAGGGTTTACGACTTCTTCCGAAATATTAGAGAAAGAATCAAATTAAAAAACATTGATCCAAGTCGTGGAATGATCCACTTATTTACTAGTCACTGCCCCTACACCACTCATTTGCATAGAATGAACCTTAGACAGAGCAGTGTATGCTCATGCGGGAACATTGGGACACCAGAGCAAATATTACAGCACTGCATGATAGACACTCAGGCAAGGCGACTGGCCTTTGTTCACGACAATATTTACAATTCCATTAGAAATTAGGGTAAGTGAACAGAACTGAATAACACAGCTGACAAAAGAAGAAGACAGTTACAAACTGAATACATCAGAGATAGACACAGACAAAGGGGAAATAACATGTGAATAATAATAGAAGAACAGAGGATACCGCGAGCTCAAATACTAACAATGAAACGGGAACAGACACATAAAACACAACTGGTACACATATATGATAAATTTATGAGCAATAAGTAATTATTTACAATAATGTTAAAATTTGATAATGGCACTAACTAAATGACCTTAAGTAATCGAACACAGAATGGCTTATGATTTTTCAGTGTAATACTTTAGCACAAGCAAACGTGTAAGGAAATGGTGAAATGGTGAAAGCACTTTGAAGTACAGCAGAGACAATGCCAAGTATGTAATAAAATAAGAACAGCAATTAGTAGGAACTCCAAGTGTATCATAATTCAATTGTAAATGAATTTGTATATTATGAATTAAAACCAGAGCCATGAATACAAGAGAGACAACTGAAACAACATAAATGACATTCCGAATTATGGTTTACAGAAAAGTTTGATTTATGATATAGACAACTGAGAGAATGTAAGATATAAAACAGAACTAGAAGGAATTAGAATAGATTTGTAACTAAACTAACATTATATTTAGGAATAGACCTAAAAGGCATAGGCTCGAAGAGATGCCGAGGCTTTCCCTTTATAGTCTAGTTGGTAACGCGATTCCATTCACTTTCATTTTTATTTATCTTCCTAACTTTTATCAATTTAACATCTAACCGATTCCTATTTCCGTTTCCTTAAACCAATAATTACTAACATCTTATTAATTTCCATTTTGCTTTACTTCACTCACTAATTTTAATTTATATTTCATTTTGTAAGTTCAAAAAGCTGCTGATAATTCACTGTCACTGCCATCCCAAAAAAAATGATCTGCCTCCGCGTGGTAGGACATGGTCAACGGTACGCCCGTCACTCAAGGGCAAATCTGGAGGCGAGTATCTAAATATAAATGTGGGAGTGTATGTGTGTAAATGAGTGTGTACTTATAGATACATTTGAGTGATTAATGTGACGGCTAAGAGACAATCTGTGGAAAATACTACCTGTTATACAATAAAGCCAGTGGGTCTGAATGCAGTGCCACAGGGGGTAGCTGCGTGGTCTAAGGCGCCTTGCCATGGTTCGTGCGGCTCCCCCCGTTGGACGTTCGAGTCCTCCGTCGGGCATGGGTGTGTGTCTTGTCCTTAGCGTAAGTTAGTTTAAGTTAGATTAAGTAGTGTGTAAGCCTAAGGACCAATGACTTCAGCAGTTTGGTCCCATAGGAACTTATCACCCACCACCATCTGAATGCAGTCAGCATTGAAAGAAAAACAATGGTAGATTTCAATACCCAACAACAGTTGACATTTTACAAGTTAGGCCTAAAAATTCTATGTCATAAAACTACCCTGAGCAGGCTTATAATAGCAGAAAAAAATTCGAAGTCATAAGACTACCCTGCCCAGGCTTATGACAACAGAAAAACGTTAGTTAAGCATATAGAGACTAAGAAAAGGAAAAAAACGCTGTAAGACTCAAATCAAATAAAGTAATGTCACGTATGACTACAATATAAAAGAAAGCGTGAGTTAATTTCCACGTATACACACATTCATCAAATTGGTGCTCCAAATTCCGAAGTATGTGTCTAAGAGGTAGCCTTCAACACCTAAAAACAATTAAAATTTTACAAATTAGGCCTACTCCTATTATTAAAATGTCACCGACCTACTGAAATCCGTGTAAATAACAGCAGCTTGTAGTCAGAAGACTCCCTAAAAGTTTTATAGACGGTATTTTGCCTGATATTGTTGTTCAAAATATTCTAACAAATACTTCAGCAGCGCGAAAAGAATGATGTACACGTATATAAATATGTAAAGTGAGTATTCAATCCGTGCAGTTGCGTTTCCAGAAACTATGACTTGTGAAAAATGAAAACCAGTAACCAGCTACACAACCACAAACACATGCATCAGACAATCGTTTCATTAGGAAAGGAACGAAAGAACAAGGTTTTTTTACAACCAAAATATAACTTATACAACACAAAAACTGATACAGCTTGCAAACACACGATCAAAAACGGTAACAATGAGAGTTGTCACATTTCCAAAGACAATGTCAGAGTCAATACCTCAGAAAAAACGACTTATATTGCGGGACGCTTCCAAATTTTGCAAGCACAAATCGAATATTTCCGTATCCAAATTGTCTGTTTAATTCATTAAAATACACGATTTCCATATATAAGCTGAATCGCTACGAAAATTCGATTTCGTGCGTCTAGCAGACACAATATACATAACGTAGGACTCTGAATGACCACCCTCCATTGCCATAAATGCTAAACAAGTGCCGCAACGCACATTAAAGTGACACTGTTATCTATAACGTTTAGATATGCAGAGGTAGATGCGGAAGTCATCGTGCTCTAAAAAAAATTGTGGGTCACAACTGGAAATTTCGTTAGAAATTCTACTAACACATGATGCTGCCCCAAATTGAATATACGCTTAATATCAACTCCTCAACCAGATAGTCCATGTTAGGACTTCCAATAAGCAAAGCTCTAATGAAATGGCTCTAAATATTACGAGGTATGGTAGTGCAACATGGTAACATAACAGCATGACAGTGCTGGTTTGCAGGGGAGAAAATATTGACACTGTAATAAACGGAAAACAAGAGACAAAATAATGTGATTACAGCAGCAATAGTGGTTGGGAATCACCAATAATTTCCGAAGTGACGTAATTATATTTCATAACAGGCTAGTTGAAAGAAAGACACAAGTCACCATGTACTTACCCAAACAGACTTGCAGAGCGATGAAACACACGATCCATTCTGCAGCTGACTCCAACCTGGTTATATCACGTTCCTTAGCCAAGGAAGACGTAAAAAGTTTCCTGTAGTCAAATATCTGGATATTTTAGAAAAAGCAGATGACTCAGAGAAGAAATGTGGAGCACATTGTAAATACTGTAAGATTGTGTTTAATAAACTTGAGGAGTCTTTCACAGTGTCCATCCTCTTCTCACCTTTAATATTCTATTCTACCCTTTATTTGGATTCTGAATGCAGTGCTGTTCTGTTCCAATAGCTGCCACCTGCAAGTAAAGTTCTGAAGATAACATCAGGACCGTTTGCAGAGTTTAAAACTGATGGAATAGCAGCTTGTAACTGCAGTTCTGAAGTGCTCCGTAGCAGCCTGCTGTCATATTCCAATGGTGAGCTTCTCTGCATACGGAAAAAATTTTGATATTCAGAAGGTTTTAAGCTCTACAAACGGTTATTCTGTTGCTAGGTGCACGACATTCAAGAACGCGTTTAGATACAACGTAACCATAGTTCGTAACCAGACCCAGATGGGAATGGAGCTTCATAAACAGATATATCGTGTGTCCTTTAATGGAGTAAACATACTCCAATCCATCTTTTTCCACTAGGACTACACATATGATCACTTACCAGTGCTGTTTACAGTAAAACCGATATTTTACATTTTCCAGTCATAGCCAGATTTCGCCATACGCAATGTTTAAGGCATTATGTAAGCTTTGCATGCGCATTGCAATAACTATTTCTTTTTCCAACTGCAGTTTATGCTCTTCTTTTATGACAGTTGTCTTTCTTCACCATACACTGCAGTTTTGGTTTTTTTCTTTCAATTCTAGTATGCTTTTTCGTACTCACACTACAGTAAGTGCACTTAAAGGCGTAATTTCTATAATGGGGAATACATTTACACTTTTTCTTAGGACTTGTGGGATAACATTGTTTGTGGGCACCAGTCATAATTCGGTGATATCTGTACCTGACGATATTGTGGAGAACAATGTCCTGGATAGAGAGAAATGAGTTTTCCCCGCTCTAATGTAGCACATCTGTGTAATACTCATACTGCCTTTGTTGGAGTCTGTGTTAACAATCTCCACATAGTTTACACGTAGATAATTAAAACAGTATGCCGACTGTCTTGAGTATCAGGAAGGATTACTGCGCACCGGTCAGTTTTCGGGTATTCTTATTACCCAAGTAGACAAAGAGCAGAAAATTGTTAAACACAACACAGCAGCTGATCTGTAACTTATTAGTTAACTGACACAACGTGGACATGAGTGGCACAGCGTACAGTGGAGAGCATTGTAAATACTGTCTGTTAGAGTCTAATACACTTAATCATGCACAGGTTCAACCACACGATCCGTTCTGTAGCTGTATATTGTAGCCTCCAGCCAGGTATTACCATGATCCTTACCCAAGGAAGACGTTCAAGTTTCTTCTACATCTACATCTACATGATTACTCTGCAATTCACATTTAAGTGCTTGGCAGAGGGTTCATCGAACCACAATCATATCATCTCTCTACCATTCCACTCCCGAACAGCGCGCGGGAAAAACGAACACCTAAACCTTTCTGTTCGTGCTCTGATTGCTCTTATTTTATTTTGATGATCATTCCTACCTATGTAGGTTGGACTCAACAAAATATTTTCGCATTCGGAAGAGAAAGTTGGTGACTGAAATTTCGTAAATAGATCTCGCCGTGACGAAAAACGTCTTTGCTATAATGACTTCCATCCCAATTCGCGTATCATATCTGCCACACTCTCTCCCCTATTACGTGATAATACAAAACGAGCTGCCCTTTTTTGCACACTTTCGATGTCCTCCGTCAATCCCACATGGTAAGGATCCCACACCGCGCAGCAATATTCTAACAGAGGACGAACGAGTGTAGTGTAAGCTGTCTCTTTAGTGGACTTGTTGCATCTTCTAAGTGTCCTGCCAATGAAACGCAACCTTTGGCTCGCCTTCCCCACAATATTATCTATGTGGTCTTTCCAACAGAAGTTGTTCGTAATTTTAACACCCAGGTACTTAGTTGAATTGACAGCCTTGAGAATTGTACTATTTATCGAGTAATCGAATTCCAACGGATTTCTTTTGGAACTCATGTGGATCACCTCATACTTTTCGTTATTTAGCATCAACTGCCACCTGCCACCCCATACAGCAATCTTTTCTAAATCGCTTTGCAACTGGTCGTCGGATGACCTTACTAGACGGTAAATTACAGCATCATCTGCGAACAACCTAAGAGAACTGCTCAGATTGCCACCCAGGTCATTTATATAGATCAGGAACAGCAGAGGTCCCAGGACGCTTCCCTGGGGAACACCTGATATCACTTCAGTTTTACTCGATGATTTGCCGTCTATTACTACGAACTGCGACCTTCCTGACAGGAAATCACGAATCCAGTCGCACAACTGAGACGATACCCCATAGGCCAGCAGCTTGATTAGAAGTCGCTTGTGAGGAACGGTGTCAAAAGCTTTCTGGAAATCTAGAAATACGGAATCAACTTGAGATCCCCTGTCGATAGCAGCCATTACTTCGTGCGAATAAAGATCTAGCTGCGTTGCACAAGAACGATGTTTTCTGAAACCATGCTGATTACGTATCAATAGATCTTTCCCTTCGAGGTGATTCATAAGGTTTGAATACAGTATAGGCTCCAAAACCCTATTGCAAACCGACGTCAATGATATAGGTCTGTAGTTAGATGGATTACTCCTATTACCCTTCTTAAACACTGGTGCGACCTGCGCAATTTTCCAATCTGTAGGTACAGATCTATCGGTGAGCGAGCGGTTGTATATGATTGCTAAGTAGGGAGCTATTTTATCAGCGTAATCTGAAAGGAACCTAATCAGTATACAATCTGGACCTGAAGACTTGCCCGTATCAAGCGATTTGAGTTGCTTCGCAACCCCAGAGGTATCTACTTCTAAGAAACTCATGCTAGAAGCTGTTCGTGTTTCAAATTCTGGAATATTCCATTCTTCTTCCCTGGTGAAGTAATTTGGGAAAACTGCGTTCAATAACTCCGCTTTAGCGACACAGTCGTCGGGAACAGTACCATCGGCACTGCGCAGCGAAGGTATTGACTGCGTCTTACCGCTTGTGTAATTTACATACGACCAGAATTTCTTCGGATTTTCTACCAAATTTCGAAACAATGTTTCGTTGTGGAACCTATTAAAGGCATCTCGCATTGAAGTCCGTGCCAAATTTCGCGCGTCTGTAAATTTTAGCCAATCTTCGGGATTTCGCGTTCTTCTGAACTTCGCATGCTTTTTCCGTTGCCTCTGCAACAGCGTTCGGACCTGTTTTGTGTACCACGGGGGATCAGTTCCATCTCTTACCAATTTATGAGGTATGAATCTCTCAATTGCTGTTGCTACTATATCTTTGAATTTGAGCCAAATCTCGTCTACATTTGCATAGTCAGTTCGGAAGGAATGGAGATTGTCTCTTAGGAAGGCTTCTAGTGACACTTTATCCGCTTTTTTAAATAAAACTATTTTGCGTTTGTTTCTGGTGGATTTGGAAGAAACGGTATTGAGCCTAGCTACAACGACCTTGTGATCACTAATCCCTGTATCAGTCATTATGCTCTCTATCAGCTCTGGATTGTTTGTGGCTAAGAGGTCAAGTGTGTTTTCGCAACCATTTACAATTCGCGTGGGTTCGTGGACTAACTGCTCGAAATAATTTTCGGAGAAAGCTTTAGGACAATCTCGGAAGATGTTTTCTGCCTACCACCGGTTTTGAACAAGTATTTTTGCCAAAATATCGAGGGAAGGTTGAAGTCCCCACCAACAATAACCGTATGAGTGGGGTGTTTATTTGTTACGAGACTCAAATTTTCTCTGAACTGTTCAGCAACTATATCATCGGAATGAGATTTTCACTCTGCAGCGGAGTGTGCGCTGATATGAAACTTCCTGGCAGATTAAAACTGTGTGCCGGATCGAGACTCGAACTCGGGACCTTTGCCTTTCGCGGGCAAGTGCTCTACCAACTGAGCTACCCAAGCACGACTCACGCCCCGTCCTCACAGCTTTACTTCGGCCAGTACCTCGTCTCCTACCTTCCACACTTTACAGAAGCCACCACCTGCAGCTGGCTGCACCCTGTGCTCTTCATGGCATCCGGAAGGACCCTTTCCACATCAGGAATGCCTCCACCCGGAATGCACACGGAGTGCACACTGGATTCCTTCCCCTTCTTAGCCGCCATATCCCTAAGGGGCCCCATTACGTGCCTAACATTGGAGCTCCCAACTACCAATATGCCCACCCTCTGTGATTGCCCGGACCTTGAAGGCTGAGAATCATCCTCTGAAACAGGGCAGGCAGCTGCATCTGGCTCAGCCAGAGACAGTGCCTGAAACCTGTTTGTCAGACGCACCGGGAAGGCTTTCTGACCAGACTCCGGGGACGTCTTTCGCTGCCTGCCACGCCTTGGAACGACCTCCCAATCAACCACAGGCGAGGACTCAGCCCCACTGCGGGCAGCAACCGGGGCAACCACAGCGGCAGACCGACCTGGGGACAGACGGGACGAGGTTGACATCCCCGTGATACCCAAGTCCGGCTCCCCACAATGGTGCCCATTGGCAACAGCCTCAAGCAGCGCGACCGCAGTCAGCGCCGCTTGCAGCTGTGAGCGAAGAGATGCCAACTCAGCCCTCATCCTAATACAGCAATCATAGTCCCTGTCCATTCTAATCGATGTTGAACAACAGTTACTGAAATACGAATCCGTGCCTAGATAACGCAAGGGAAACACGCAAAGAATGTATTAACTAACCTGTACAAATGCCTAAAGACTGCGCTACAATCTGCCTGAATTTACGATTACAGTAACTAAAACTCGAAATTACACCTCCTATACGAAACTCACACGCAATTTAAGTAAGAATCTACGAAGTAAACACTAAAGCGCGATGCTACAACTCTAAAATACTATAAGACGCCCGAAATTTATCAATTAAACAATGCAAGTACCCAAAAACACGCAAAGAAATTAAGAATTAAACTATGTAACAAATAAGTAAGCTAGGGGTATATGACTTGCTGCTGCAGCTACTTACCCAACGACGGCAGGGAATATTCAAACTTATTATGATCAGCATGTTATCTTGCAGTTAATTTATCCGTTGGCACGATAATAAGTCAGGTGTTGTAAATCCGGGGTTCTCTTGCCGATGTGCGTAGGCGGGTTCTTGAACGCAAGTTCACCTCCCGTATTAAACATGAACTTACTGGACAGTATTTCTATCGTGTGCAACAGGGTAATGAAACGTTAGAGCAGTACATTACTGAGGTTAGGATCGCTCTTACTGCGCTGGATTTAGATGTGACGGAGAGAGAGGCCGTTGATAATAAATTGGAAGGCATTAGGCCAGAAGACCGTTCTCGCGTGATGTTTGCCACAAGACCAACGACCTTTACTGAACTGGAGAATTTGGTTTTACGAATTGAAGGACTCTGTATTGCGGATAGTAAGAGAGACATTAAGGAGCGAGTCAATGTCGTGATCCAGAAAGGAGTAGCTAAAGCTACCGAGAACATGACAGGAGCCGTCAAGCCTAATAGGTGTTTTCGGTGTGGTAGTTCGGAACATTTGGTACGTGTCTGTCCGGAGAAAGGAAGACCTCCTTCGAGCTGACTAGAAGGGGACAGAGGCGCCACGTCACAGAAGTGTCCCATACGGAGTTGTAATCACATAAGGGCTCTTGTAGGGTCTTCCTTACCCTTTGTGTGCGGGGCCTTGAATCGCGAGCCGATTTGAAACGTTGATTACGTTACTTATGTCTGTCTTTTTACTGCTAACGTAACCTAATTCTCTGAATGTATTTAGTAATCTTTTCCTTGGATAGTCCAACCATGATTGTTTTCCTGTCCTCACATATGTTTGTAGCTGTTTCACTCCCTGTCCTCACATGTGTTTAAAGTTAATTCATTCCCTGCCCTTATATGTGTTTGTAGTAGGGTAGTAATGGTCTGTATTCTGTGTAACTAGGTAAAATAGTGAAACATCAATTGTGTGTACACAAATAATTCCTTTCTCATTCTGAGTATTAATTATTAATGTGTAATATTTTTATATTACAGCTATGCATACTTTCTTTTGCCACCTGTTTATAACATTTAAAATGTTTTACCTCAACGTTTGCTAGGAATATTATTTTTACTCGTGTCTACTGTCATGATTACACTGCACATACAGCTTTATATTAGTGCCTTATAGATGATTACTATGTTCAATTTTTGTATTTATATTAAGTTTTTATGTTAAAAGTAGTTATATCTGATTAGGAACATAAGTTGTTATATATGTCACTTTTCGTATTACAATCGTTTTCGTATCGTCTTCTGCGGCTCATTCAGTATTAGATTGTGAAGTATGTTCTGCTGTTACATTAGCTTTGTTGTCCTTACCAAGGAGATAATCGTTGTGACCAAAGCACACACACACACCTATGCTGAAAGAGATGGGCATTCACAATGTTAATTCTGTACTGTAGCCACTAATACAAATGGACTGGACAATTTGCCATTTAATATGCCAATACAATGACTTGTCCTGTCATCAGACAGGAAGAGGACATTCATGTCATTATAAACTGCAGTTCTGGTCTGGTGGGGCAAATAAGCCATCAGCAGAAGCATCAATATAAATAATGGATTTGAAGGGTGTCAGAAATAATCCCCCCACCTGCCTTGTTGAGTCTCCATCTACCAGGAATACGTATTACATTTCATGCACCAATGTTATGTGTCATGTGCCAGTTCCTATTGTCTCAAAGAATGTGCCAAATGGGTTGTCAGTGAAGGACATATGACATAACGTCCTTCCTGTATTCTCATATGTGCACTACTTCAGCACTTTATACTGGTTTCATTCTTGTTTGGAAACTTCGGTGAATTTTGTTGTGTAGTTGTGTGACGTGTGTGTGTGTGTGTGTGTGTGTGTGTGTGTGTGTGTGTGTGTGTGTGTGTGTGGGTGTGTGGGTGGGTGGGTGGGTCGGTGGGTGTGGGTGACAATCATGTGATACATTTTTACCTTCTTCCCTGAGCGGAACAGTGCCCTCCATTTCCTTTTTTGAATAGGCTGAATTTGCTTTACTTAGATATTAGGTCTTACTTAGGTATTAGGTCATACTTTCTGTACATATGGACTCACATAATCAGAAGTTTAATCTGCTTTATTAGGTATTCGAATTGTAAATTTTTTTATTATTTGTCAAAGTTACTTTCACAGCTATTTGGAAAAGTTGGTCTAAATTAGGGGTATCTACTAATACCTTCGTTCATAATTTCATTATAAATTTTTCCATTTGTCTCTTTTCTATTAATCTTTATGAGAGAATTTGTTTGATATTCCTTGCTATATGCAAGCAACATCCTGCTAAATTCTAATTGGTAATTGGAGGTGGTGTGTGTTATATATTGTAATAGCTTTTGGTGTTCAGTGAAAATATTTTCATTCAATGTGTCATACTTTGTATTTGTAAACTAGATTTTTAACGAACAGACATTTTCAATAATTAATATGTTATGCCTCAGACGTTCTGAGTACAAGCAATGTGATCGTTGGTTGTTGGTTACATTGTTGTAGCCAGTAGTACTCTGTAAAAAGCAAATGAGAGAGTCAGGTGTTGATCACACAACCGAGCAGTCCGAAAATTGCTAGCAGAGCACAGAGATACAAATGCAGAGGATGTTGATTTCTGAAAATATGTGATCTGAGCAGGGTGAAGATATTCAGGTAACAGTGTCATTGCATTGCTTGCTTGCACATAATTTATGATATGTTTGAAAAAGAAAATTTTACTGGTATTTTCCTTATTGATTCCGGTTAGCTACTTTCATTGTTCATATGAGATTAAACAAATTTATCTGTTCACATGGCTTGCACTTGGAAGTTATAGATTTGCCACTCATTTACCAGTCTATTAATTTATTTCATGTCACAATAACATGCTTTTGTTTAGGTGATTGTAGATTGCTAATGTTAAAGAATTAGAGTTTCAGTACTGTTTTTGAATGCTGCTCTCTTCCACATAATTTAATACATGCAATATTCTCTACCATCTCCTCACGAAAACTATACTTTTCAGAATGCAATGGCTAAAACTGAGACGCGATATGTTCAGCATAACTGCATCTCCTTGCAGTGCACTTGCACAAGGCTTTCTTTTCTTTAGCTGGTTTGCTGCCGTGATGTATATTAATGTTCATCACTTTTGTGTAATATTGAGTTTCTGCTGCCACAGGTAAGCCATGAAAGTTGTCAGGACCAGTTTTAACATTACAGGCAGAGCAATAAAATTTCTATCAGGTTCAGTTTAGGTAAAAGTTCAGTTCAACCTCATTTTTGTCAGACAATCTAATTCTTATAGTGCCTTATTACATTCACGTGCGTATCATTTAATGTTTGGAATTTTATCAAGTCAGTCTACATATTTAAATTTACAGGATTTTTTTTGTGGAAACGTTTTGGTTATAAATCTTTCAAAATTAGCTTTGTAATTTTATGTAGAATTTTTATTCAGTTAGTTATGAATGTTGTGACTGCATGTCACCTACTGTTACGTCACACATTGTAACACTGCTTACTGCATTGTGAAATACAGAATTTCACAGGATAGCTTACCTAGTATACAGTTTTATTTTTTCTGATTATTTTTCTAAATATTAATAAATTACAGTTATACAGTTCCAAATTGATTTGACTGTTCCATTTATCAGATAGCGTTCTCGTAATTACACCACTTGCATTGTTTAGGACTACAGCACACAAACACACTTAAAGTTCAGTTTTATTTCAAAACATCAAACATTTTTTTAAAAAAATGTTACAAGTTAATGCCTTAATTGGCGTCACTGCCATCTGAAGGTTTTTGATGAGTTTACTATGTGAAAATAAAATCACATAATAAATAAAATTTACATATTTTAAACCACAACCGGTTTCGGATATATCACAAGATGTAACTGTAACGTAACTGAAAATTTTAATTATTTCAGTTTGCACTGAAACCTATTCTTTACTTTATACCTACATGCACATGAGCTTGCCAACTTGTCTTTCCAGCATTATTATTGAATCAGTCCGTATAACCTCTGGCTATTTAAGTCTCTTTCATTGAATGATTGTACATCCCATGTAAGAGACAGCTACACAAATCCTCGTTTATTTGTTTTCGAAAAGCACTTAAACGTAAAATCTAGATGTGTGAACACCGTTTGAGACCCACAAGACTTAAACACATGATCTAATTACTTCTTAATCAAAGAAACTGCGTTAAAAGCTCTAAATTGAGAGGACTTCATCCAACCATCATCGCACCAAAAAGTCCGATCTCAGCTTCTATGAAAACGTAGAGCAAGAAATCTGGAAACGGAATTACAAAAAGATAATGTTCGTATTGTAGGAATTGTGTAATAACTGACGAAAGACATTGCAAAAAATCTCAAGTGGAATAATATCTGCCGGCAGGAGTTGAAAATGTAGATGCTAGTTTAACCTTTTAAGTAAAGGGTGTTCACGAAGTCTATAATAAACACAAAACAGTTATCTTAGAAACAGCCGTGAAAAAAATTGAGAGTGCACAGCAGAACTTACCAGATCTTCGTGCAAGATACAGAATATCGGCGAGCAAAGCACGAAGGTGCCCTGACAAAGCAAGTTAAGAGGTTGCATGAAAAAGGTCGCAATATTGAAAATTTTGCAGAGGAGATCAGTTGTACACTAGATGTAAAAAGACAAGAGCATGTTAGTTTTCACAGAAGCAGCGTAATTTTAACAATGCTGTAGATACTAGGATCAGTTATTTGTCTACTAACACAAATTTTGAATTGAGACTGTCCTCAAGCAAGGTTCTCAGCAATCACACGTTGTCAAAGATGACGCAGCATTTACAAAATGTAGAAATTTCAGTTATTTCGATGCACAAGGATCTGTGTGTTGAAACGGTTTTTTAGGAGTTTGAAGATTTTTTTCCTGAATTATGGAGTATATAGGAAGAAATATCTTCTGCTTCTGGCTTCTTATTGGAATATCCAGTTAAATGGATTAACGAGAATGCTAAAACATGAAGCAGTGTGGAAGAATTTAAAAGATGTTTCCTAGCTTAGTACTGCTCAAAAAAATTATGAAAGATTCGTAAATTGATTTCCAGGATGGTGATAACTATCAGTGAGTTTGTAGTTCCGTGAAAAGATTTGGTGAATATTGGTGAATGCATTTCAGGTTTTATAAGTAGATGCAGGTATGGATATGAAATTTATGGTGCAGGTAACGAAAAAAATTGTCATTTCACATGCTACAATTTTGATCAACATAAAAAAACCTTGGAGCGTGCAGAAAGGTTACAGAGACAAATTGTCGTCAATCTGGAAACACAGCACCGACATGACAGGACTCGTCACGTTAACGTCATGTACAGACAGAGATGCCGCCTACCGATGGCGCGTCGAAGTCAAGGTCGCGCACAGATTTGATCATAATCATGAGTATGAAGACCAACGCCTGCAAGAAAATAATTATTCGGTTAATTAAACGATTCCTCAGTGAGGAATTGGCTAAAGACAGGGAATTCTGAGATTCCAAAGCCGAATGTAACTCTTGATCAAAATGTTATGTTTCAAAATGACGCAAACAAAGAAGGTCAAGATGGTGACGCCATGGAGCAAGTGAGGTATTGGCAGAAGGGTGCACTGATTTCCGCACACATCTTCTCAGGCATACTCTGCAGACAGCCATGTGACTAATACTCTATTGGAAACACAAGAAATGGTTTATCGTTTACCCAGTTTTAATAATGATACTCAGAAAAGCAATAAAAACATAGTATATTACAGAAATTTGAGATGGCAAGTTTGTTAATTATAGTCACCGGATAATGACAGTCGTAAAATTAGTCACATCGAGTGAACTAACGTATGCAGAATCAGTTCGGAAATTAGCGTGCAAGAATCCAGCAAGTGAAGTGACCAGAAAAACAGGGAATAGTGTACTTAGATTAGTGTTCGAAGGAGAAACAGAATGCATGCAGGCCTGCAGGCAGTCATAGAAGGAAAAACTAGAACTAAACGTGCATGAAGTATGGTACTGGACACCGAGGCTACGTGATTTTTCGCTGAAATCGCAAAACAAAGGAGTTCCCTGTAATGAACACGGCATTATATAGAGGAACAAATGCTATACAGACCCAAGTAAAGATACATAACAGAATAAAATCAATAGCCACACTTTATGAAGTATGCCAAATGAAGGAATACTACAAAGAGTGGCCACGCATTCGGACTGGAACTTAGCAAGCTCGGTGGACGTTAAATCAGTATTCCACCTAATTAGCACCGTTACTGGATGTTTGCTCGTTGTAAAATAATAATGCCCATTATCTTCAGTGCTTAAGTCCCTTGCTACTACTTTACCGGTGTAGCAGCGTAGCAGTAGAGTTGCCACAGATCATAGTCCCTGCGAGTGCCTGTAATTATCCAGTTTGGAATTTAGAAAGGAAGTGGCCTGTGAATCTGCTGGTTAATCAGTAACATAATATAGGCAAAACTGTATTGGATGTAATGTTTAAAGTAGGGACATACAGTCCTCTATAAATTGGCAGTGCATAAATACAAGGGATTGATAACCATAGAGTTGTTTGGCACTTGGTAATTTTCGAGGGCAAGGACGTTGGTCTTTACTCGTTAGCCAGGATATGAGTGAAAGTAAACATAACAGTACTCTGAACTTAGAAGATATGTGGGACTATAAAAGCGACAAATTTCATCCATTCAAAATGAATTGCCACGCGGGCTTGCTTACCTGCAAAATGTAAATTTAACAAAGAAACGTGACTGAAACTTTATCAAGCAACCAGTAGGTCATCAATGTGACAGAAACAAACCAAAATTAAAAAATCACTTAAATGTGAAGTGAAGCATCAGAAGCACTTACCCACTTTGATGTAGCGGAATGTTGCAGTGAGAATGCCGAACTACCGTCGTTCTAAACAATTTCACAGCAAAAAAAGTCACAGCACGTAACTTACGTGTATCTGCATGTAAACTAAAGTGTTGTTACTACTCAAAATAAGGATGGGTCAATAGTGAAAATATTTTGCAAAAAATGGGAACAACAACTCGGCAGAGCACCCATCCAGGCAGCAGTGGATTGGCAGGTGGCTGCTACAGACACGAGAGAGACACAAGGCCTCGTAGCCCTGAGGTGATCCTTATGACACAGTCGCAAACACAAAGGAAACTGACGTACAGGTGCACGTGCTGCGACCAGTAGACGAGTAGTGGTGGGAAAGGATGAACAAATTGAAAGCTGCAACGAGCTTGTTCAAACCAGCCAGTAGAGGAGTGGTGGTGGTGGTGGTGGGAGGGAGGCAAACGAGCTGAAACCTTCAGGGAGATTGTTCAGGCTAGTCAGTCGCCACAGCCATCTTTCATAGCGTTCGCTGTATTGTTTGTGAAGAATTAGCAGTGCTCAGAAATTTAACCTATTTCTTATCTCTTGAATTTGGGAGTGCAGCATTTTTTAAGAAGCACTAGTAGACTACCTCCAACATACTACTTTTAACTGAGAGCAAGTGACCTACTTCAACCATCTTCAAATGTAAGTAGCACAGATGAGTTACCCCCAACAAAGCAGTAGATCTACAAGATGTACCTGAAAAGTTCTGTGACTGGTCTTAGAAAATAAAGGAAATAAGAGTTACGAGAAAAAATCTTTACTGGCCTTCGATGTAATCACCATTAGCTACAACTCATTTTTGACAACGGTTGAAAAGCTGTTGAAAGTTCAGCAGTGCTTCTTGTGGAACCGCTCAGCGCACTGTCTGTGAAGCGTAAGGGTTTCGAGCCAATTTAAGGCAGGGAGACAGAGATAAGTATGCCGACACCAAATCTGGACTGCAAGGAGAGAGCTGAAGAATAATTACCTTACGCTGAACGAGAAAGCAGAGGGACGCAGACACTACAGATATCCAGCAACCAGAGTGCTTCCAGCGATTGTACAAGAATCGTTTGCTGACACTTTCCGACAGCGTTACAACCAATGTCAGAAGTGTGTTGCAGCTATTGGTTGCAATTAGTGGTAATTAGACGAAATATTGATTTAACGCACACAAAGATTGCTGAGTTCCAATCCGAATGGGTGGCCTTCCTTTCTGGCTTTCCTGGCATTTGGAATTTTTGATCTCAACTATTGCTTCAGTTTTGTTACATATGTCTCCGTTTATTTGGGCCTGTACAGCGTCTGTTCCCAGTTTTAAATCTGTTTATTTTGCGGCTTCACTTGAGTTAAACATTCGCATTTATGTGCTAATCTGTCGTTAAGCGCCGGCCGCGGTGGCCGTGGGGTTCTAGGCGCTGCAGTCCGCAACCGCGGGACTGCTACGGTCGCAGATTCGAATCCTGCCTCGGGCATGGATGTGTGTGATGTCCTTAGGTTAGTTAGGTTTAAGTAGTTCTAAGTTCTAGAGGACTGATGAACTAGATGTTAAGTCCCATAGTGCTCAGAGCCATTTGAACCATTTTTATTTTTGTCGTTAAGCGAGAAGTCACTTTGAAGGCGAGTAGAGGTATTTTGTCTCCTTTATTTCCTGAGACCACTCAGCAACCTTTTCAAAAGTACCAAGTACAGAGTACGATTCAAATTCCCACGATTCCGTCATGTTAAATTTGAACACTAAGACTCTCGGTCCCTCTCTTTAAACGTAGTTCAAGTGAGCTAATTTCACCGTCTCGAATTTTAAGTACCACAAGTGAGCTATATCTGCGTATTGGATGTTTCGCACCAGAAGTGTGGCAACGCTGCATGAAAGGAAGGGGAGGAGGAGGGGAAGATAAGAGAGGACGTGGGGGAAGAAGAAGGATCATCATGAACTGATGTATGTTGCTGTTGTGGTCTTCAGTCCTGAGACTGGTTTGATGCAGCTCTCCATGCTACTCTATTCTGTGCAAGCTTCTTCATCTCCCAGTACCTACTGCAACCTACATCCTTCTGAATCTGCTTAGTGTATTCATCTCTTGGTCTCCCTCTACGATTTTTACCCTCCACGCTGCCCTCCAATGCTAGACTTGTGATCCCTTGATGTCTCAAAACATGTCCTACCAACCGATCCCTTCTTCTAGTCAAGTTGTGCCACAAACTTCTCTTCTCCCCAATCCTATTCAATACCTCCTCATTAGTTACGTGATCTACCCACCTTATCTTCAGCATTCTTCTGTAGCACCACATTTCGAAAGCTTCTATTCTCTTCTTGTCCCAACTAGTTATTGTCCATGTTTCACTTCCATACATGGCTACACTCCATACAAATACTTTCAGAAACGACTTCCTGACACTTAAATCTATACTCGACGTTAACAAATTTCTCTTCTTCAGAAACGCTTTCCTTGCCATTGCCAGTCTACATTTTATATCCTCTCTACTTCGACCATCATCAGTTATTTTACTCACTAAATAGCAAAACTCCTTTACTACACTGCTGGCCCCCGTAAATGCAACACCCTGAAGGAAGCATCCGAATCAAGTGAAATTTACACCATCGGTTTGCAGCGATGAGATATGCAACTGATTAGAATTTCAGCGCAGACGCACATCACGCGCGCCTGTGGCGCCACCTCATAGCGCCATTTAAGGTTTGGCGATTTCGGCAAGTGTACGTTCGGCATGTGTGTTTACCTTGTGGTTGTTTCACAAGACGATCAGTTATGCCTCGTAGACAACAGCGAACATCGTTTGATCAAGTATCCGAGTTCGACAGAGGAAGGATAGTGGCTTACCGAGATTGTGGATTATCATACAGAGAAATCGTTAGTCGTGTTGGACGAAACCAAACAACTGTAATGCGGAAATGTGACCGTTGGATGCAGGAGGGTACGACGGACCGACGTGGTCGATCGCATTCACCTCGGTGCACCACTGCACGTGCTGATAGGAAAATTGTGCGCATGGAAGTGACGGATCGCTCAGTGACACCCCGAACCATAGCACAGCACATTGCGTCTGTAACGCATCATCCAGTGTCTGCGCGTACCATTCGACGCCGTTTACAGCAGAGTGGTCTGTCCGCAAGACGTCCATTGCTTCGTCTACCATTGACGCAGAACCACAGACGTCTCGGTCGCCAATGGTGTGATGACAGACGGATGTGGACGGCAGAATGGAATGACGCTGTCTTTACTGACGAGGCACGCTTCTGTCTGCAGCACCACGACGGTCGGATTCGAGTGTGGAGACACCGTGGAGAGAGGATGGTGGACAGCTGCATTATGCACCGCCACACTGGTCTTGCACCGGGTATTATGGTATGGGGCGGTATTGGATATTACTCTCGCACGCCTCTAGTACGCATTGCCGGTACTTTAAATAGCCGGCGCTACATATCCGAGGTGCTGGAGCCAGTTGTCCTTCCTTACCTTCAGGGCTCGGCCACAGCCATATTTCAACAGGATAATGCGCGACCACATGTGGCACGCATTGTCCAAAGGTTCTTCGTCAATAACCAGATTGAAGTGCTTCCCTGGCCGGCTCGCTCTCCGGATCTTTCGCCGATAGAAAACATGTGGTCCATGGTTGCTGAACGAGTGACCCAGATTACATCCCCAGCTGCCACACCAGATGATCTTTGGCAACGTGTGGAAGCTGCTTGGGCTGCTGTACCCCAGGAACACATCCAACGTCTCTTTAACTCAATGCCGGGACGTGTGGCAGCGGTGATCTCCAACAATGGCGGCTACTCTGACTACTGATTCTGGCAGGAACCACATGCCACAGACGTCTCTAAACGTAATCATTTGATACTTGCTCAACATGTTATCTACAAAATAAATTTTGTTGTGCTACCTCTTGTCTTTCTTGGTATTGCATTTACGGTGGCCAGCAGTGTACTTTAAGTGTCTCATTTCCTAATTTAATTCCCTCAGCATCACCCGATTTAATTTGACTACATTCCATTATACTCGTTTTGCTTTTGTTGATGTTCATCTTATATCCTCGTTTCAAGACACTGTCCATTTCGTTCAACTGCTCTTCCAAGTCCTTTGCTGTCTCTGACAGAATTACAATGTCATCGGCGAACCTCAAAGTTTTTACTTCTTCTCTATGAATTTTAATACCTACTCCAAATTTTTCTTTTGTTTCCTTTACTGCTTGCTCAATATACAGATTGAATAACATCGGGGAGAGGCTACAACCCTGTCTCACTCCTTTCCCAACCACTGCTTCCCTTTCATGCCCCTCGACTCTTATAACTGCCACCTGGTTTCTGTACAAACTGTAAATAGCCTTTCGCTCCCTGTATTTTACCCCTGCCATCTTCAGAATTTGGAAGAGAGTATTCCAGTTAACATTGTCAAAAGCTTTCTCTAAGTCTACAAATGCTAGAAACGTAGGTTTGCCTTTTCTTAATCTTTCTTCTAAGATAAATCGTAAGGTTAGTATTGCCTCACGTGTTCCAACATTTCTACGGAATCCAAACTGATCTTCCCCGAGGTCCGCTTCTACCAGTTTTTCCATTCGTCTGTAAAGAATTCGCGTTAGTATTTTGCAGCTGTGACTTACTACACTGATAGTTCGGTAATTTTCACATCTGTCAACACCTGCTTTCTTTGGGATTGGAATTATTATATTCTTCTTGAAGTCTGAGGGTATTTCGCCTGTCTCATACATCTTGCTCACCAGATGGTAGAGTTTTGTCATGACTGGCTCTCCCAAGGCCATCAGTAGTTCTAATGGAATGTTGTCTACTCCCGGGGCCTTGTTTCGAGTCAGGTCTTTCAGTGCTCTGTCAAACTCTTCACGCAGTATCTTATCTCCCATTTCGTCTTCATCTACATCCTCTTCCATTTCCATAATATTGTCCTCAAGTACATCGCCCTTTTATAGACCCTCTATATACTCCTTCCACGTTTCTGCTTTCCCTTCTTTGCTTAGAACTGGGTTACCATCTGAACTCTTGATATTCATACGAGTGGTTCTCTTCTCTCCAAAGGTCTCTTTAATTGTCCTGTAGGCAGTATCTATCTTACCCCTAGTGAGAGAAGCCTCTACATCCTTACATTTGTCCTCTAGCCATCCCTGCTTAGCCATTTTGCACTTCCTGTCCATCTCATTTTTGAGACGTTTGTATTCCTTTTTGCCTGCTTCATTTACTGCATTTTTATATTTTCTCCTTTCATCAATTAAATTCAATATTTCTTCTGTTACCCAAGGATTTCTATTAGTCCTCGTCTTTTTACCTACTTGATCGTCTGCTGCCTTCACTACTTCATCCCTCAGAGCTACCCATTCTTCTTCTGCTGTATTTCTTTCCCCCATTCCTGTCAGTTCTTCCCTTATGCTCTCCCTGAAACTCTCTACAACCTCTGGTTGTTTCAGTTTATCCAGGTCCCATCTCCTTAAATTCCCACCTTTTTGCAGTTTCTTCAGTTTCAATCTGCAGTTCATAACCAATAGATTGTGGTCAGAGTCCACATGT
Organism: Schistocerca piceifrons; assembly: GCF_021461385.2. Lineage (NCBI taxonomy): Eukaryota > Metazoa > Arthropoda > Insecta > Orthoptera > Acrididae > Schistocerca > Schistocerca piceifrons. The sequence goes on along the minus strand of NC_060142.1, from coordinate 206,107,883 downwards.
GCCCCTGGAAATGTCTTACAATTTAAAACCTGGTTCCTAAATCTCTGTCTTACCATTATATAATCTATCTGATACCTTTTAGTATCTCCAGGATTCTTCCAGGTATACAACGTTCTTTTATGATTCTTGAACCAAGTGTTAGCTATGATTAAGTCATGCTCTGTGCAAAATTCTACAAGGCGGCTTCCTCTTTCATTTCTTCCCCCCAATTCATATTCACCTACTATGTTTCCTTCTCTCCCTTTTCCTACTGACGAATTCCAGTCACCCATGACTATTAAATTTTCGTCTCCCTTCACTACCTGAATAATTTCTTTTATCTCGTCATACATTTCATCTATTTCTTCATCATCTGCAGGGCTAGTTGGCATATAAACTTGTACTGCTGTAGTAGGCATGGGCTTTGTGTCTATCTTGGCCACAATAATGTGTTCACTATTCTGTTTGTAGTAGCTAACCAGCACTCGTATTTTTTTTATTCATTATTAAACCTACTCCTGCATAACCCCTATTTGATTTTGTATTTATAACCCTGTATTCACCTGACCAAAATTCTTGTTCCTCCTGCCACCGAACTTCACTAATTCCCACTATAACTTTAACCTATCCATTTCCCTTTTTAAATTTTCTAACCTACCTGCCCGATTAAGGGATCTGACATTCCACGCTCCGATCCGTAGAACGCCAGTTTTCTTTCTCCTGATAACGACGTCCTCTTGAGTAGTCCCCGCCCGGAGATCTGAATGGGGGACTATTTTACCTCCGGAATATTTTACCCAAGAGGACACCATCATCATTTAATCATACAGTAAAGCTGCATGCCCTCGGGAAAAATTACGGCTGTAGTTTCCCCTTGCTTTCAGCCGTTCGCAGTACCAGCACAGCAAGGCCGTTTTGGTTAATGTTACAAGGCCAGATCAGTCAATCATCCAGACTGTTGCCCCTGCAACTACTGAAAAGGCTGCTGCCCCTCTTCAGGAACCACATGTTTGTCTGGCCTCTCAACAGATACCCCTCCGTTGTGGTTGCACCTACGGTACGGCCATCTGTATCGCTGAGGCACGCAAGCCTCCCCACCAACGGCATGGTCCATGGTTCATGGAGGGGGAAACTGATGTAGACAGACCTAAAACAGTTCTAAAAAATAAAACTAAACTAAACTCCATCCAAACATGCTTGTAAAATCTAACATTACCAGTGGACAGCCGTGTCATCCTAGCCGATGGGTGTTAGTGGATGCAGATATGGAGGCCATATCGTCAGGAAATCGCTTTCCTGGCCGTTGTCAGCTTTCGTGAGCGGAGCCGCTACTTCTCGATCAAGTAGCACCTCAATTACTCTCTCAAGGGCTGAGTGCACCCCGCTTGCCAACAGTACTCAGCAGACATGGATGGTCACCCAGCCCAACAGCGCTTAATTTTGGTGACCTTGCGGCAAGGTAATTGGCGTAAACAGTTCTGGTATCCCCTTAATCACATTAAAATTATCGTGGACTGCTTCATCAGACCAGTCTTTGCACTGAAGAGCACAGAAATAAATTAATAAAAGTACACCTTGTCTGTGTAGATGAAGATCAGGGTTACATTCCATCCTTACATGCCTTACGTTACAAAAGAAATTTTGAACCCACAACTGGCCATGAGGTACAGAGCTTCGGACGTCTAGGGCCAGGCATAGACTGGCGCCTGTTCTTGGCTCTCCGGCAGAGCAGAGCGCGTCCGCCGGCGTCTGGTGCGTTGCAAGCTAACGAGGTCTGCGGCTCGCTGCAGACGTGTGTGAAAATGAGGCGAACTGCAGCGGCCGAGGCGAGAAGTGGGGGCACGGCAGGCACAAAGGCCGCTAACCGGAGGTGCCAACGCCGGCGGCAATGACCCCCCCTCCCCCGCTGGAGGGCGCCAGTAGCGAGCTGCGCCACGCGACACGCCGCGCCGGCCGGCCGAGCCTCGGCACACGGCGCGGGAAGGCGGCCGGCGGGCCGTTCTCAGCGCCGGCCTTGGGGCGGCCCTGGCCCACCACCACGTGCCCGCTCATTAGAAGCGCACTCGTAAACGCCGCCTTTGCTACCTGCTTTCGTTTTCACAACTGTCCGAATCGTGTGAGCCACCGATGCGCTCTGTTCCTGCAGTGCAGCGCTACACAGACGTCGTGAAAACCGCAGCGCTCGAGGGTTCAACCCAAACTGGGAGTCTGCACAGGTCCGCAGCTCGTGGTCTGCGGTAGCGTTCTCGCTTCCCGCGCCCGGGTTCCCGGGTTCGGTTCCCGGCGGGGTCAGCGATTTTCTCTGCCTCGTGATGACTGGGTGTTGTGTGATGTCCTTAGGTTAGTTAGGCTTAAGTAGTTCTAGGGACTGATGACCATAGATGTTAAGTCTCATAGTGCTCAGAGCCATTTGAACCAAGTCTGCACAGTACAGTTGAAAAGAGATCAACTGAAACTATACGGTGCAAGTGACTTTTTCACGTTGCAAACACCAATTTCATTTATTTTATTTTTCGAGTCCGGGACATAAAATAATTACAAAAACTAATAAGTGCTGATTCACATAACAAATTTGCAAAATTAAATATGTACATTAGTATTTATCACACAGATTCAATAATATATACAAACAAGCAGCAAGATGATTGTATTGTTTGACGGGACCAGTATACGGCGGTCATCACAGCAGTTTCGATGGCTGCAGCAAGATCACAGATAGCGCATGCAGCCGGTAGGTTCCTGCAGACTATCAGATGTTGTTCGTCCTGTGCGTCACCACACTGACAACTTTCCTCCTCATTACTGAAGCCCCACTTCCTGAGGTTGGCTTTGCCCCGACACCCCAACTCGCAGTCTGTTCAAAGTCTTCCAGGTCACGTATGACAGGTGTTCAAATGGTTCAAATGGCTCTGAGCACTATGGGACTTAACATCTGAGGTCATCAGTCCCCTAGAACTTAGAATTACTTAAACCTAACTAACCTAAGGACATCACACACATTCATGCCCAAGGCAGGATTCGAACCTGCGACCATAGCAGCAGCGCGGTTCCAGACTGAAGCGCCTAGAACCGCTCGCTATAACAGGTGTGAACCTTCGGCAATTTCCTCCTTGACCATTATGTGATTGTCTTCAGCTAGGGAGTCTCGCCAAAGCTCCTCTCTGCGAGTTATGGGAGATGAACAAATTGCCATAGTTTTCTGTAGGAAACTTTTTCTTGACCTCAGTCTTGACTGTTGAGGGTCATGTTCGAACAAAGCATGTCTAGGGTCGATTTCCTGTTTTTTCTTCTCCACTTCTGTTGCAGCTTGCCTTAGAATGTGTGGTGGTGCTATACCCATAATTTGGTACAGCTTATTGACAGGAGTAGGTCGTAAGCAGTCTGTAACAGTGCGTCCTGTCTCGTTCAGGGCTGTATCTACATGTTTAGCATGTGTAGAGTTTTGCCAGACGGGTGCTGCGTATTCTGCGGGGGAGAAAAATAGTGCCAAGACAGATGTTCTAAAAAAAAAAGTTCAAATGTGTTTGAAATCTTATGGGGCTTAACTGCTAAGGTCATCAGTCCCTAAGCTTACACACTACTTAACCTAAATTATCCTAAGGACAAACACACACACCCATGCCCGAGGGAGAACTCGAACCTCCGCCGGGACCAGCCGCACAGTCCATGACTGCAGCGCCCCTGACCGCTCGGCTAATCCCGCGCGGCAGATGTTCTAAGCTCTTTTGGCTAAACGCCCCAGGTGGTTCCTGTAAGTTTGCGGATGATGATGTTCCGCGCTTTTACTTTGAGGCTCGTTTCTTCACAGTGAGCTTTTAATGTGAGGGAACGGTCCATCTTCACCCCAAGGCATTTAGTTGTTCTCCTCTCCAAGTGATGTTCAGTTTCCTTTTGGCTTCCCTATTTTTAAGATGGAATGCACAGACTTGGGTCTTTCCAGGGTTAGGTTTCAGTTGGTTTTCATCGTAATACATGTCCAAATTTTCAAGAGCTGTTGTCAGTTTCACCTCTACTTACTCAAAGGTCTCACCTTGGGCAGCGAGTGTATAAAGAGTGAATCACCTAAAACTGCATTGCAAATATTGCGGAAATGGAAAGTGATATTGAAGTGCTGTTTTCACAGAACCGGTTGGTAGTCAGGGGAGACTATTGTTAGCCAGTCAACAGATTCTACTAACAGACACTGTATCTTTTGTGCAAACATACACTTTTTTAAATGACACTATATTAACAGAAGAAAAGTATAGTTAATTAGAACGTCAGTGGTGTTTGTTGCAGGATTCTGGTGCGGGTCTTTTACGAGATATCGTATTTTGAAAAGTTGCCTTACAGACACTTGTACAACACCTGTGGTAATATACGGTAAAGAAAAACGCAAGTGCATACACTAGTTATGTGGATTCTGACCAGTAACGAGACAGCTGACCATAGTAGGTTGTAGTTAAAATGACCACCAGCGGCGGCAGTACACGCTTCGAGTATCGTATGGAATGCCTCCTGATGACGATGTTTGGTTTGTGGCGCGCTCAGACGTACGGTGTAGCCGCACGGTCTGTGGCGTCTTGTCACGGTCCGGGCGGCTTCCCCGTTGGAGGTTCGAGTCCTCCCTCGGGTATGGGTGCGTGTGTTGTCCTTAGCGTAAGTTACTTTAAGTTAGGTTAAGTAGTGTGTAGGATTAGGGACCAAGCCGGCCGGTGTGACCGAACGGTTCTAGGTGCTTCAGTCTGGAACCGCGGGACCGCTACGGTAGCAGGTTCGAATCCTGAGTCGGGAATGGATGTGTGTGATGTCCTTAGGTTAGTTAGGTTTAAGTAGTTCTAAGTTCTATGGGACTGATGACCTCAGATGTTAAGTTCCATAGTGCTCAGAGCCATTTGAACCATGACCTCTGCAGTTTGCTCCCTTAAGAATTCACACACATTTGAACTCTTTTTTTATTTTTGTGGCGCACTCAACTGCGCGGTCATCAGTGCCAGTACAAAGTCCCAATTTCAACAAGTCCAATTTTTACACAATCCAATGTAGCCACTGTCACGAATGATTATGATGAAATGATGAGAACATCACAAACACCCAGTCTCCGAGCAGAGAAAATCCCCAACCCAGCCGGTAGTAGAACCCGGGACCCCGTGATCCAGAGGTAGCAACGCTAGTCATTAGACCACGAGCTCCGGACGGAACGCCTGCTGCACACGTGCTAGCATCTCATAGGAGATGTCCGAGCGGGCTGCAGTAGTACGTTGTCGCATATCATCGGGTGTAGTTGGTATGTGCTTGTGCACACCGTCTTTCAGCTTTCCCCAAAGCAAAATGTTTACAGGCGACAAATAAGGCGAGCGGACCGGCCAAGTTACAGGTTCTCTGCTTCCAATTCAACGACTTGAAAACAATTCGTAAAGACATGCTGCAGTACTTCGTGCACTTTGGGCTCGACAGCTATCATGTTCTTGCCACAGGTTCCTCCTAGCCTACGGTGGAACGTCTGTTAGCATCCTTGAAAGAGGATCTTTTAGAAGTCTGCGATACTTGTGCGCGTTCATTGTTCCGTCTATGAAAAACAGGCATATAGGCATATTAGCTGATGGTTCACTACGCCAGACCACATGTTTACACCCCATGGACGCTGACGTTTCACATGAAGCATCCAACGGGGATTGTCAATAGTCCAATAGTGCATATTTCGGCGGTTAAATTGGCCATGGTTGGTAAATGTAGCTTCATCACTAAAGAAGATGCAAGATACATCTTGAGTATCTGTCTTACTAACTGTATACAGAAGTTAACTTGATTTTCATAATCGTTTCCATGCAGCTCTTAATGCAGAGAGATTTGATAGAGATGGAATCTATATCGATGGAGAATGTGTAGGACACTTTCCTGACTCATGCCTCTTCCACGTGCGGATCAACTGCAAAAGCAGCAAGAACATTAATTTCCCCCTCTTCTGTCGTCACTTGTTTCCTTTGTGTAGGTATGACACTACGATTTTCACGTAACTAGTTCAACATGCTGATAAATAACTGCCGAGATGCTTAGCGTCTGTAGGGGTATCTTACTGCATACCCTGTTCAAAAACGAACTGCATTCTTCTTACACTCACCGTACACCATGAGCATGTCGGCTTTTTCCGCACTGGAAGATCCCATCGTCTTCTCACGACATGCTGCTTGGACTGCCACCCACTAACAGACTTGCAAATGCAGTGCGTTTAAGGAGCACCCTGTAAGCAAACGTAACAACGTCGTATTTAGCAGCTATACAAGTTGAATGGCACAAATAATTGTCGGTGTGGAAACTTTTCAAAATTTGAAGCCTCATAAACGACTCACACTAGAATCGTGCAACAAACACCACTGGCATCTAATTTACCCTGCTTTTAGTCTGTAAGTGTCAATAGTCGTTGTTGTATTTAAAATGTGAAAATTTGCACAAAAAATACACTTTCCAAGTATTATTACAAACTGTTTATTCACTAGCAATACGAGCCCCTAACTACCAATACATTCTGTGAAAACCGCACATGAGTACCACTTTCCATTTCCGCAATATTTGCAATGTATTTTTTAATGGTTCACCCTATATATATGCACATTGCAGTGACGAACGAAAATTTCTACGGAGGTCTGGATTCTAACCCAGGTCTCCTGTTCACTAGACAGAGGCACTAACCACTACGCCACCCTGGCACAGTGGTTTTACCCAAATGCACGGACTACCCTAGCGCGCATCCCTCCAATCCGAATTCCCATCCACGAGTCAGCCCACTTGGTATCTCCCCTAAACTCCAACAGTATTGCAGAGGCTCCACCTCAGCGTCGAATGAAACGGGGGATCCTGCCTGAAACCCAAGCTTAAGTACTTTAATCAAGTGAAGGAGGAAGGCGTGCTACGGTAGTCCGTGCAGTTGAGCAGAGCCACTCTGCCCGGGTGGTACAGTGGTTAGCACATCGCCTATTGAGCGTGAGACCCAGGTTGTAATCCCGGCCTCGGTACAAATTTTCGTTCGTTGCTCCAGTCTGCACGTATACAATAAAAAAAGTCTCCTTTGCCTTGTAGTCATCCGCTGCAACCGAGGTTTATCACTCCCTCCGTATCCCGGAGCGGCACGCAAATCTCCTCGTCTCCCCTTTTGGACTACCTGCTCGTAGCCAGCACCAGCTCATGCAGTTCCCACACCTTGTCAAATACCGTTTCCTAAAACACCTTCTTCGTCTCTTCTACATCTCCCATAAACTTAACTGCGACCACGATACTGTCTTAATACACGGTCCAGTCACAGTAACGTGACCACCGCCTATTTTCGACATCAACGTGCATTAACCGTTCACAGACGACAGGCAGCAACACCAGGAGTGGAAGGAATATAAAGCATGTTGTGGGGGTACTTGAAAACAGTGTAGTAGTTGTCGCAATGTGGAAACAGAGCATTTATTTGGGGTCCGAAACGCCATAATTCTTGCCTTTCGGGCCAAGGGTGGAAGCATTTCTGAAACGAGTAAGTTTGTAAACTGTTCGCCTGCCTCTGTGGTTAAAGTACACCATGCGTGGCAAAATAGCGCTATCAAAAACGGGACAGGGGCAACTGTGGAGCTTTTCAGGCCTTTCGTGACAGAGGTGAACGACAGCTCTGGACACTCTTGCGAGCCAATAGACGTACAGCCGTTGAGCAGCTGACCTCTCAGATGTACAAAGGGGCTACTAACCGTGTCTGCTCAACGACCGTTCAGCGATCGTTTCTGCTTATGGGCCTCCGCAACAGGTGCCTGCTTCATGCACCCACGCTGGCTGCTATTAATCGGTTGCAAAAGCTGGAATTGGTCGTCAACTGAGTGGCGACAGGAGGCCTTTTCATGTGAATCACGTTTCATGCTCCAGCGTACGTGTAACGTCTGAAAGTAGAACACCTTGAAACAACCTTCGGAAGAGTAGAGGCCGGAGGAGGGAGCGTTATGGTCTGGGGAGTGTTTTCGTAGCATTCACTGAGTGATCTCGTCATTCTGGAAGGCGCAATGGATCAACACAACTATGTATGTATGTTTGGAGCCATGCTCACTCCAACATGCAGTTTATTTTCCCCCCGTTTTTTCACGCAATCGACAGACTGTGGGGCCATCTGCATCGGGCTGTTTGTGCCATGTATCCTCAACAGAGAACCCTAGGGCAATTGGCCACGCTACCGAAGTTGGCGTGGCTTCACATCCATGTCGGTACCTCCCAGAACCTCAAGGACTCTCGTCCTGCACGTTTCACAACGGTGGGCACTGCAAAAGAAAGTTGTTCAGGCTTTTGACACGTGGTGACACTAACGTGAAATGACAAAGTAAATATCCGCTCCATTTGATCACAATTTTCCAATTTCACTATAAAATACCTACAATATTAAAGTCGGAACTGGGCGTGGAGTAAAATAAAGAACTGCTTAGCAACTGGAGCAGATATTCATCAGTTCAGCAGATCATAGTGGAGAAGCAGCGCACATGAAAATAGCAAAACTAATATTCCTATTGTCTCCTCGACTATAGAAAACCTGCACCTAGCCGCACATAACCTCTCCTAACATTCTTTCCCAATGTCACTGCCTTTCCCTCCCCGACCATGAACTCAACAACGATATCTACCCGTCCTTCCAGTCATAACCGAACCGACCCATCCCAAATAGATGCTCCAACCTACCATTTGCTTTCCCAGCTGGAACCGCACTCGTCTCCTAAAACCTACATTCCACCTGTCAGTATCTTCCCACATAGACATCCTCCATCCTTTTTCACTTGCCAATCCCTAATCACAGTTCCGAGGAGCCCTGATCACATCGCCCTGATAATGAAGGAAATGTCCATCACATCATTATCATCATCATCACCACCATTATTTCACAAACACACCAATTACACCTTCTTAAATAATTTAGGTTAAAGCTGTAAGTTATGTAATTCAGTGGGTGTAGAGCGGCACCTTGCGGCTGCTAGGCCGCCCACAGTAGGCATAACGTACACTGTATGATAAAAAGTATCCGAACACTATAATGTAATAGAGAATTGACTACCACATTGTCACGAGACGCAGACTCGCCATATTAAAGGAGTCGAGAGTACAGTGTTGTCTGTAGACAAGAAGTAACAGCGGATGGGTCTGTCAGGACAGCTCAGTGTCATCCAGGGTGAACTAGTCGCTGGACTTCACCTTGGTAAAAAAATCCACCGGCGACTTTTCAACCCTTCTAAAGCTGCCCAAGTCGAATGTTAGTGATGCGATTTTGAGGCGGAAATGCGAAGAAACAATCACAAGTAAAACAAAGCCAGGCAGACGTCACGTTCTGACTGACAGCAACCGTGGAGCATTGAAGAGGGTTGTTGTAACAGCCACATGAAATAAGCGGAAGACACCATTCGTAAAATCCAAAGTGTTAGTAGAAGCGGATCTGGCACACGACTGGGCGTGGGGAGTTAAAAAGAGTGGGGTACAAAATTCGAGAAGCTCCAAATAAGCCACTTATTTCTGTAGTCAGTGCTAAGTGACGCTTGAGGTGGCGCAAAGAGCGACGCCATTGGACAGTGGGTAACTGGAAATGAGTAATTTGGAGTGATGAATCACGTTATACCGTGTGGCAATCCGATGGAAGGGTCTGAGTTTGGCGAATGTGTAATGCCAACACTGAAGTACAGAACAGGTGATTTTATCGTATGGGGGTGTTTTTCGTGGTTTGGATATGGTTCCCTTATTTCCCTTAAGGAAGACATGAACACACTTTTCAGGCTTGTATACTGCATACTCTGGAGGGACAGAGGATCATTGTTTACATCAGCATGACAAATACAGTGAACCCTGTCATGAAGCGTCATCTGTGAGGAAATGGTTTGTGAGCATTAACGTTCCTGAAATGGACTGGCCTGCTCAGAGTCCCGACCTGAACCCAATGGAACGCCTTTGGGATGAGTCGGAATATCGACTTCGCTTCGGACCTCAGCGTGCAACATCACTACCTTCTCTGGTTTTTATCTTGAGGGAGAATAGGCTGAGATTCCTCCACCGACATTCAGACACCTCACTGAAAGTGTCCCCAGCAGAGTTCAGTCCACCATTACCCCAAATAGTGGACACACCTCATATTAATGTCCATTGATAGGTGTCCCGTTACTTTGGATCAGACACTGTACATAACTGTTGGACAAGAACACAAAATTTAAAAAACACCAAGTCATTTACTTGCCTGCATTAAAATAGCAAGTTTTCTTTCCTTCTCTCTCTCTCTCTCTCTCTCTCTTTCACACACGGACACACACACACACACACACACACACACACACACACACACACACACACACGCATAGAAACAGAGAGCCGTGTCGGGTAACTTTGCTATCCACTGTGATCCCGTAAAAGCATTGAACAACGCAAAGACACTGTGTGGCAAGATCATCACGTGATAGATGCAGACGGAACTTCGGATATTTTTCTCGAGTCCGCAAGTGGTCAATCGCTTATTTGTGGACTTTTTTTTCTTTTACGGGTTTTGTGAAGAAGGAGTGGATTACCAAATTAAAAATATCGGGTGCTATTTACAAAAGACGTACTGCAGTTTATGTATGCGTAACGACCAAACTCGCTAGTAACGCACTCATGCTGTTTAATGTATACATCGTAGTTAAACAACATTTTCTTGATACATTTTTTTTATATCACTTCTCTGGCCGGCATCTGTGATGATCGCCGTTCGAAGACGCGACGTCGCCGGCTATTGCTACATTGATCGAGAGCCGAAATATCTAGTATATGCCAATGAGTATTATTCGCATTCCTGTAACTATGACTTGGGTACAGAGCATAGTTATGAATAACACCCATATACACTGACTGCAACTTGAACATCACAAACAAAGAGCAGGGAAAATTATTTGGGCAGGTCTCCTCTTCCGTAGTTGTCATAGGTATTTTTGTTTTTATGCCGTAAGCGAACTGCAAACTAAAAAACTCATTCGCCGGAAGCGACACGCTTTTTCAGCATCACCAGATGCTGTTAACTTTGTAGGTGAATAATACCTGTTTTATGTTGCTGAAAACAGTTTTCCTTGCGAATGCTTGCACTGGCATCGTCTCTAACACACTATAGAGTAGGGTAGGGGTTTCTGAATCGTGATACTTTGTGAATGGAAATAAGGAAATATTCTACCACTCTGCCTACGTGCGCAGACCGGAAGCCATTATGTTACAGGACCGTTGCGGGACAACTTACGCATAAGCGGCAAGAAGCTCTTTCCAAATATATTTAATCGAGGAAGTAACCATCCGGAAAGAAAAAGAAGTGGTAAGACGGTATTGCTTATAACAATCTGCCATCTGTTTAAAATAAGATATATTGGTGAAATACATGAATGCTATTTATAAGTCATTCCGCTGCCAAGTGTACAGGTTCCATGAAGTCGGTCAACAGAACAACAAGCCACATCCGTCATAAATTTGTCATAGCGATGGGGGGCACTGGTGGATGGGCGCCAAATCGTCTTCAAGACAAACGGGATTTTCGGGAAAATGTATTATTATTAAATTCCTTGTATTATATTACTATATGTGTCTTGTGAGAAGGGGAGGGGGCAATAAACTGTAGTATCACACTCGGGCACCGAGGAGGGGGAGGCGGCGGGGAGACAATGAAGCCTGTCCCAGACGCCAGTCCGGACGCCGGCTATGTTCGCTGCGCCTCTGATATAGTATGCATTATTTTTTCTTTTGTAAAGGATTTATGTAGTCTAATTACACATAATAATCACTCAGTCTCAGTTACACAATTTGGTTTTTGTAAAATTTTCGATGTCGCCTATAGACGTGGAGCTAATGTAGCAAATAATGTGAAGGAGTGTTATCATAATCAGAAGTAAATCCAGCCCCGGTAACTTCCTCTAATCCTCCAAAACAGAGCTCAGAGACGTTATCATCATCGTTTTCTTCTGTTTTGCCAACCCCAACGAAAACCGCCGATATTATATTGCGAGGAGAGAGAAAAAAATTTTGTTTGACAATTGACTTTACCAGTTAATCTCACTCTTACAACAGGGAATAGAAAATTACATTTTGTAAACTTACAAATAAAACAAGTCAAGGGTTGCAGAAATGCGCTGGATGTTCAAGAAAAACCTTCAAATCCAGAAAAGGATTCATCTTCGTCATCACTTGTAACTGAGTCGGAAGAATGAAGCGTGTAGTTTCTGGTTTCTGTAACGCGAAACATTACTACCCTAGACCTGTGCAGAAAGCAAAATGGATTTGGTGTGTTAAGTTCAAAAAATGGTTCAAATGGCTCTGAGCACTATGGGACTCAACTGCTGTGGTCATCAGTCCCCTAGAACTTAGTACTACTTAAACCTAACTAACCTAAGAACATCACACACATCCATGCCCGAGGCAGGATTCGAACCTGCGACTGCGCGCCTAGAACCGCGAGACCACCGCGGACGGCAGGTGTGTTAAGTGCTGGATGTGGATTCACGAGGTATGGGGACGGCTGGTCATAATCAGTTCCGCTGTGGGAATACATGTAACAATTGCTGGAACAGTAAAAAAGTGTAATCTTTCATTTTGTATATAACTGTATGGCTGTTTACAATGATTCACGTAACCCCATTTACTATTCAAATAGCCCAACAAATTTTAAATTTTTCTGTTGTTTCAACATCTGAAATTTTGCTATTTAGATTGAAGAAGAACAGATCTTAAGCAACGTATCTTTGCCCGCCCGCGTTCTAACGCGCTGCTCCCGGGAGGGAATGCGTGCCGCTCCCCGGCACGAATCCGCCAGGAGGATTCGTATCGAGGTCCGGTGTGCCGGACCGCCTGTGGATGATTTTCAAGGATACAGGGTACTTTTCAGGCTCAGTATTATGTAAAAATCAACACCTGTTTCTTTCAGGCACTGTTTATAATGCATATGTTTTACAGATTTTTTGTTGATATCAGGTAATGCACCACACTTTCTAAACAGATTAGAAGTATTTTGAGTATTTTTGAACCTGCTCAGGGTTATTAAAAAGAAATACAAAGAAACTGATGCATTTTTTTTCCCAAAACGCTTCCTCAAATTGAGGCACCATTTAATCCAATGCTATACATTTGGAGGAGACCAAATTTTTATCAGATATGTATGACATGATGGCTGAGGTACAAGGATAAAAAATATCACATCTTACATTTTAATTTTTATAATTTTTTCCTAATAAAAATGTTATTTTTTCAATAATTTAGTTGATTCTGCAATAAAGCTTAGGTCTACTACATAAGTATAGACTATTGCAAGTTACAAAAAACAAATTAGAGCAATGTTTTATAAACTTTAGGAAATCTTTGTACCTGAATTCTGAAAAATACAACATGCAGGAAATTGCGATTGAAGATATATGAATCCCATTAAACTGTGCCTCAGAACATTACTGAAGCATAGTCTTCACCCTGCAGCATTTCTTCCTCTTCAAGCTTCCTCTTGGCATTCCTTTTAGTACTTCTTGCTTCTTTGGTAATTTGAAGAGCGAATCTTTCAGGTTCATGCACCTGTTGTCTGTCACACTCAAGAAATTGATCTTCCACACTAGAGCCATATTTTATGCCTAAATTTCTCATGACTTCCAATCTTCCTATCACTGCATCATTGAAACTTATCACTGCATCTGGTGTAGCAGCTTTTAATGTATTTAGTTCTACAAAAACATTCTTGGGTAATCTTTCCCATATGCAATGGTTGAAACTTTCATCTGTATTCTGAGTGCCCCCATGAAGACAATTACTAAGCAAAACAGGGTCACTCAGGTCTCTAAAAATTGCTTTTATTTCATTCATAACAAGCTCAGGAAGAGAATGCTTATGATGGTATATTTGACCACATTGTTTTGCTTTTTGGTAACCACACCAAGAATCTGCTCCTTTAGGGCAAAGCCCGTGAACAGGGTGGTCATCTGTGGACAACTTATGAAAGTAGGTGGTCCAATACAGGTTTTCTCATTGCTGTAACATCATTCAGAGGTGCAGTTCGTCTAATGGCCAATCCGTAATAACTCTGAAGAAGGTCTGTTTCAATTCCTGTCAATTTGCCTAGGACAGACAGATTTTCCACCAGATAGAAACTTTCCTTTCATCTCTCTTCGTAGATTCCTCAATCTAGCACCCATCCTCTTTTGCAATGGCTCTAAGCACTATGGGACTTAACATCTGAGGTCATCAGTCCCCTAGAACTTAGAACTACTTAAACCTAACTAACCTAAGGACATCACACACATCCATGCCCGAGACAGCATTCGAACCTGCGACCGTAGCGGTCACGCGGTTCCAGACTGAAGCGCCTAGAACCGCACGGCTACACCGGCCAGATCCTCTTTTGCACATGTCCACAACATTTCAGTTTTGTTACCATGGTATCCCCATAAACATTGAACTCATTAATTTTATTGAAAGCTTTAGAGTCCCCGTCGACTAGGTACTTCGCATATCTAACGTTATAAACGGGCACCGACCTCTGAAATATTTTTAGAGTTCCATCACACTCCACTGTAACCATCATAATTCTTAGACACTGATGTTCAATATGTCCTTCATTGTTACCACGGCAGGTGTGCCAGTATTTAGATTAGCACTCAACATCAACAACTTTTCCGTTCTCCGGAGAAGTAGCGCTTACAACACCATTCACGGAACAATGTACTCGACGTTGGATGTCCTATCAAGTGCAACAGCAATGTCCCTTGTTGCACTAATATTTACAGTTTCTTCTAGTGCACTTTTCATGGATACTTCAGACACAACTGTCAAGGCACCTAAAAGTACTTTTTTGTACTTACTGAGCCTACTGGGAGGAGGAGGAAGATCCATCAAACGACAAAACGTTTGAGCGCCCTTTTTTCCTTTTCCTATTGCACGCATAGCATGCACTAACTTCAAATTCACATCATATGGATTATGCACAATGTTCGAAGTCATTTTGGAGGTAGATTTATTGCAGGATCTACACAGAACAACTAATTTTGACGCTAAACCCTTCCTGCTACTTTGTTGTTCAGTTATTTTCAGACAGTCTACATCTACACCATCACATTGCTTACATGTCGCCACTTCCTTTATCAAAGAAGATAAGATGCCCACATCAACAACAACAAATCCGCTACAAACATTGTCATTGTCAACACAAAAATTTTAGTCACCAGGATGCGTGCCATGTGGGAGTTTCTTCCCTGAAGAACTGATATATAGGTTACTTTCAACAGTGTGGCTTGCTTTGTGTGTTGACTGGTTACCACGGAACTTCCTTTCATTGAATTTATTGATGCGTGGCATAATTCGTATGTGGCTGGTCCCGGCGGAGGTTCGACTTCTCCCTCGGGCAGGGGTGTGTGTGTTTGTCCTTAGGATAATTTAGGTAAAGTAGTGTGTAACCTTAGGGACTGATGACCTTAGCAGTTAAGTCCCATAAGATTTCACACACATTTGAACACATAATTCGTATTTATTGTACACTAATGAATATGTACTTCCACAGATATGTGTATCACTTGGCCAACAAACACTCAGCAACACGTGAACAAACTGCTTCAGCGAAACAAAAGTAAATACCAGAGAAGATAATCATTTACAGACTCTAGAAACCTGCACTGTTACCAACATATACAATGTATCATACGTATAATCGCTGGAAACAGGAAGTTCACAGTTCTTTTCGAAATAATACTGGTTTCTGTAACAGACATAAAGGGGCGTGGCGGCATACATGACCGTAACTTCAGAATTTGGTATATATAGGACATTTTTCATTTGAAACCCTATAATGTATATATTAATATAATCAGGAAACACTATAGAACTTAATAAAGTCACAAAAATTTCGATTTTTCCACCATTTTTAAGTACGGCGGGACGAAGCCTCTCTGTCGTTTCTAGGTCCCTGGTTCAGTACACAATACACAATACACAATGCACAATGTATCTTTAGCATATAAAACTTACAACTGTGATGTACTCACCATTAAAATTCAAATATGTGATAAAATACTGTATTTATTACCTCTTTGGGGCCCAAAGGGGTTGAACTGATTCGTTTAGCCTCATCTTACCCTAACTTAAGTGAAAAGGCGACATTACATTGTTTGTGGATGTTCGCGTTTGGTAATCAAATTTAGTATCCTGCGAGTAACATACAGTTTCAGATCACAAAAACAAATTGTGCACGAAAATCTTTCTCAATGATCGAAAAATAGGACTTAAAAATAGCAAAGGTAATTGAACAAGTGAATCATTGCAGTGCTACAACCGCGCGGAGTAGCCGCACGGTTAAGAGCATCATGTCACGGACTGCACGGTCCTCCCACACGAGGTTCGAGTCCTCCCTCGGGCATGGGTGTCTGTGTTGTTCTTAGCATAAGTTAGATTAAGTTAGTTTAAGGAGTGTGTAAGTCTAGACTCCCGTGGTCTAGGGGTAGCGTCTTTGATTCATAAAACGTCTTCGGTCCCGGGTTCGATCCCCGCCACTGCCTAAATTTTGATAAATAATCAGCATTGAAGACTTCCGGCATAAGAAGTCAGCCTCATTCTGCCAACGGCCTTGTCAAAGAGGGCGGAGGAGCGGATAGAGGTTCAGGGCACTCTCTTGTCCTAGGGGTGGGAAATTGCCCCTAAATGCGGAAGAATCAGCAATGATCAACGACATGAGGATGCAGAAGGCAATGGAAACCACTGCATTAAAGACACGTAACGTGTATCCACAGGACATGTGGCCTGTAATTGAAGAAGTGTCATGATGATCTCTCCATTGGCAAAAGATTTCGGAATAGTCCCCCAGTCGGATCTCCGGGAGGGGACTGCCAAGGATAAGGTTACCATGAGAAAAAGATTGAATAAATGTGATTTGAGACTTTCTCGGCGTATTCCATTCGTGAAATCTTCTCGGGTGATCAGCCGAGTAAAGGCGTCGTCTTCTCGCAACGTTTCGTACCCATCATCTTCAAGCGAAGTGTCGAGATGCTGTGTTGCGCGGTCCTATAAAGGCTCCTGGACCAGTGACTGATTCCGGGCGCCGACCGATCAGGTACCTGCGGAATCGGCCGCCGCGCCAGTGGTAGGGGGTTCGCGGCGCGGACCGGGCGTCGAGTCCCTGCCGGTTCCTAATACGTCTGTGGCCGCTACCGTCTTCGTGCCGGAGCGTTCTCTTCTAATTTTAGTTATTGCGGGATTCCAAACTGTACTAAGTTGGAAACCAGTGTCTCGATTGATCAGGTTGCTGTTCAACCGAATTTCTACAGCCTCTTTGAAAACTGAATCCCAAAATCCTTTAGCGTCACACAGCTTCTTCGTACCCTCAAAGAGGAAGGTGTGTCCTTCGTTAAGGCTATGTTCCGCTACCGCCGATTTTTCTGTCTGACCAAGGCGTACATTTCTAATGTGTTCCGAGCGCCTCTGCGTGATGCAGCGCTGCGTTTGTCCGATGTATTTCGTACCACATTCACATTCAATACTGTATACGCCCGGAGTCTGCAGTCCTAGGTGGTCTTTGACTGAGCCAAGTATGTCCTTAATTTTACTTGGGGCATGAAAAATTGTCTTGATGTTGTGTTTCTCCAGAATGCGGGCAATCTTGGCTGTTGGCGGTCCCGCGTATGGTAGAAATGCCAGGCATCTGGTCTCATCTTCTTCTTCTGGTGTGTCTACCTTCCTGCTCTTGTGTAGGGCGCGCGAGATTTGCGTCTCATTATAACCGTTGCTGCGGAAGGTCTTCCTTAGGTGTTGTAACTCTGCAGGTAGGCTGTCATCATCACAGATAGACTTGGCCCTGTGCACAAGTGTGTTAAGCACGGAGTTGCGTTGTGCTGGGTGGTGGCAACTCTGTGCATGAAGGTATAAATCCGTATGTGTCTTCTTCCTATACACAGCGTGACCCAAGGTGCCATCAGGGTGCCTCTTGATTAGAATGTCAAGGAAGGGCAAGCTTCCGTTTTCTTCCACCTCCATGGTGAATTGTATGTTGCTGTGTATGCTGTTGAGATGTCGCAGGAAGTCTTGCAGGTTCTCTCTGCCATGTGGCCACACGACAAAAGTGTCATCCACATATATGTAAAAGGCTTTAGGTTTCAATGGAGCGGTGTCCAGGGCTATGTCTTCAAAGTGCTCCATGTAAAGATTAGCGATGCCTGGAGCTAAGGGGGACCCCATGGCTACACCATCCACTTGTTCATAAAATTTGCCTCCACACTTGAAGTAGGTGTTTGTTAACACATGCCGGAACAGCTTTATTGTGTCCTCACTAAAGCGTGTTTCGAGCAGCGCTAGGGAGTCTTCCAGCGGTACTCGTGTGAAGAGTGAGGTGACGTCAAAGCTGACAAGAAGATCTTCTTTATCCAGGCGAAAGCCTTGTAGTACCTTCACAAACTCCGCCGAGTTCTTGACATGGTGCTCACAGTGACCCACGATCGGTTTGAGCAGTTGTGCTAGGTACTTGGCTAAACCATATGTCGGTGAGTTGATGGTGCTCACTATGGGTCGCAATGGAACTCCGTCTTTGTGGATCTTAGGGAGCCCATATAGCCGTGGTGGTGCCGGTGCTCTGGGGCACAGCTTCCTGATGACGTCCTTTTCCAGTCCAGAGTCATTGAGCAAGGCGATGGTCTTGCGAGTCACGGAAGCTGTCGTGTCCTTGTCCAGTTGCTTGTAGGCAGTATCTTGTAGCAGTGAGTTTATCTTCTGCCAATAATCTTCTTTCCTCAGTATCACCGTGGCATTGCCTTTGTCAGCAGCTAGAACGACAGGGTCCTCATCCTCACGTAGGGCCTTAAGACCCTTCCATTCAGCAGACGTTATGTTGTTCTTGGGCATTTTTGCCTTCTCCAGGACCCTGCACGTCTCTCTCCTAACTTCCTCAGCTGCCTCCGTAGGGAGGCCGCGCACGGCTTGCTCGATGCTGCTGATAATGTCTCGCTTAGGTAGTGTCCTGGGTACTGGAGCAAAGTTAAGTCCGCTCGACAGCACTGATATTGTGGTCTCGTCCAGTTCTTTGCCTGCCAGATTGATCAACGAAAGGATAACGTTCTACGAGTCGGGGCGTGGAATGTCAGAAGCTTGAACGTGGTAGGGAAACTAGAAAATCTGGAAAGGGAAATGTAAAGGCTCAATCTAGATATAGTAGGGGTCAGTGAAGTGAAGTGGAAGGAAGACAAGGATTTCTGGTCAGATGAGTATCGGGTAATATCAACAGCAGCAGAAAATGGTATAACAGGTGTAGGATTCGTTATGAATAGGAAGGTAGGGCAGAGGGTGTGTTACTTTGAACAGTTCAGTGACCGGGTTGTTCTAATCAGAATCGACAGCAGACCAACACCGCCAACGATAGTTCAGGTATACATGCCGACGTCGCAAGCTGAAGATGAACAGATAGAGAGAGTGTATGAGGATATTGAAAGGGTAATGCACTATGTAAAGGGGGACGAAAATCTAATAGTCATTGGCGACTGGAATGCAGTTGTAGGGGAAGGAGTAGAAGAAAAGGTTACAGGAGAATATGGGCTTGGGA
The DNA here is from genome assembly GCF_021461385.2 of Schistocerca piceifrons. Lineage (NCBI taxonomy): Eukaryota > Metazoa > Arthropoda > Insecta > Orthoptera > Acrididae > Schistocerca > Schistocerca piceifrons. The sequence continues at coordinate 206,088,376 of NC_060142.1, read as the reverse complement.
CAAGGAATGAAAGAGGAGAAAGACTAATTGAGTTCTGTAACAAGTTTCAGCTAGTAATAGCGAATACCCTGTTCAAGAATCACAAGAGGAGGAGGTATACTTGGAAAACACCGGGAGATACGGGAAGATTTCAATTAGATTACATCATGGTCAGACAGAGATTCCGAAATCAGATACTGGATTGTAAGAGGTACCCAGGAGCAGATATAGACTCAGATCACAATATAGTAGTGATGAAGAGAAGGCTGAAGTTCAAGACATTAGTCAGGAAGAATCAATACGCAAAGAAGTCGGATACGGAAGTACTAAGGAATGAAGAGATACGTTTGAAATTCTCTAACGCTATAGATACAGCAATAAGGAATAGCGCAGTAGGCAGTACAGTTGAAGAGGAATGGACATCTCTAAAAAGGGCCATCACAGAAGCTGGGAAGGAAAACATAGGTAAAAAGAAGGTAGCTGCGAAGAAACCATGGGTAACAGAAGAAATACTTCAGTTGATTGATGAAAGGAGGAAGTACAAACATGTTCCGGGAAAATCAGGAATACAGAAATACAAGTCGCTGAGGAATGAAGTAAATAGGAAGTGCAGGGAAGCTAAGACGAAATGGCTGCAGGAAAAATGTGAAGACATCGAAAAAGATATGCTTGTCGGAAGGACAGACTCAGCATACAGGAAAGTCAAAACAACCTTTGGTGACATTAAAAGCAACGGTGGTAACATTAAGAGTGCAACGGGAATTCCACTGTTAAATGCAGAGGAGAGTGCAGATAGGTGGAAAGAATACATTGAAAGCCTCTATGAGGGTGAAGATTTGTCTGATGTGATAGAAGAAGAAACAGAAGTCGATTTAGAAGAGATAGGGGATCCAGTATTAGAATCGAAATTTAAAAGAGCTTTGGAGGACTTGCGGTCAAATAAGGCAGAAGGGATAGATAACATTCCATCAGAATTTCTAAAATCTTTGGGGGAAGTGGCAACAAAACGACTATTCACATTGGTATGTAGAATATATGAGTCTGGCGATATACCATCTGACTTCCGAAAAATCATCATCCACACAGTACCGAAGACGGCAAGAGCTGACAAGTGCGAGAATTATCGCACAATCAGCTGAACAGCTCATGTATCGAAGCTGCTTACAAGAATAATATACAGAAGAATGGAAAAGAAAATTGAGAATGCGCTAGGTGACGATCAGTTTGGCTTTAGGAAAAGTAAAGGGACGAGAGAGGCAATTCTGACGTTACTGCTAATAATGGAAGCAAGGCTAAAGAAAAACCAAGACACTTTCATAGGATTTGTCGACCTGGAAAAAGCGTTCGACAATATAAAATGGCGCAAGCTTTCGAGATTCTGAAAAAAGTAGGGGTAAGCTATAGGGTGAGACGGGTCATATACAATATTTACAACAGCCAAGAGGAAATAATAAGAGTGGACGATCAAGAACGAAGTGCTCGTATTAAGAAGGGTGTAAGACAAGGCTGTAGCCTTTCGCCCCTACTCTTCAATCTGCACATCGAGGAAGCAATGATGGAAATAAAAGAAAGGTTCAGGAGTGGAATTAAAATACAAGGTGAAAGGATATCAATGATACGATTCGCTGATGACATTGCTATCCTGAGTGAAAGTGAAGAGGAATTAAATGATCTACTGAACGGAATGAACAGTCTAATGAGTACACAGTATGGTTTGAGAGCAAATCGGAGAAAGATGAAGGTAATGAGAAGTAGTAGAAATGAGAACAGCGAGAAACTTAACATCAGGATTGATGGTCACGAAGTCAATGAAGTTAAGAAATTCTGCTACCTAGGCAGTAAAATAACCAATGACGGACGGAGCAAGGAGGACATCAAAATCAGGCTCGCTATGGCAAAAAAGGCATTTCTGGCCAAGAGAAGTCTACTAATATCAAATACCGGCCTTAATTTGAGGAAGAAATTTCTGAGGATGTACGTCTGGAGTACAGCATTGTATGGTAATGAAACATGGACTGTGGGAAAACCGGAACAGAAGAGAATCGAAGCATTTGAGATGTGGCGCTATAGACGAATGTTGAAAATTAGGTGGACTGATAAGGTAAGGAATGAGGAGGTTCTACGCAGAATCGGAGAGGAAAGGAATATGTGGAAAACACCGATAAGGAGAAGAGACAGGATGATAGGACATCTGCTAAGACATGAGGGAATGACTCCCATGGTACTAGACGGAGCTGTAGAGGGCAAAAACTGTAGAGGAAGACAGAGATTGGAATACGTCAAGCAAATAATTGAGGACATAGGGTGCAAGTGCTACTCTGAGATGAAGAGGTTAGCACAGGAAAGGAATTCGTGGCGGGCCACGTCAAACCAATCAGTAGACTGATGACAAAAAAAAAAAAGGTCTAGGGACCGATGACCTAAGCAGTTTGGTCCCTTAGGACTTCACACACACACACACACACACACACACACACACACACACACACACAGTGCTACATCGATTCCAACCCGGCCGCTGTGGCCGAGCGGTTCTAGCCGCTTCAGCCCGGAACCGCGCTGCTTCTACGGTCGCAGGTTCGAATCCTGCCTCGGGCATGGATGTGTGTGATGTCCTTAGGTTAGTTAGGTTTAAGTAGTTCTAAGTTCTAGGGTACTGATAACCTCAGAAGCTAAGTCCCATAGTGCTCAGAGCCATTTGAACCATTTTTTTCTAAGTCTAGGGGACTGATGACCTCCGATGTTAAGTCCCATAGTGCTTGGAGCCATTTGAGCCATTTGATTAAAGCTTCTGATAACATGGAAGGAGAAGAACCGCCATTCATTCTACAGAAACCAAAGAGATGAAAAATATCGTCTACTCATAACGATTACAATACAACTGCAGGTGACACTTTGTCAATAAAAACGAAAAGGGTTTGATAAATGAGAGTTTAGGTTTTCAGACAGCTTAAGACAAAGAGGAAGCAAAGTAATACACTGAAGCTCCAAAGAAACTGGTATAGGCATGCGTATTCAGATACAGAGGCAGAGTACCGCGCTGCGGTCGGCAACGTCTACATAACACAATAAGTGTCTGGCGTAGTTGTTAGATCGGTCAATGCTGCTACAATGGCAGGTTATTAAGATTTAAGTGAGTTTGAACGTGGTGTTACAGTGGAAGCACGAGCGATGGGACACAGCATCTCCGAGGTAGCGATGAAGTGGGGATTTTCCCATACGACTATTTCACGAGGGTACCGTGAATATCTGGCATCCGGTAAAACATCAAATCTCCAACATCGCTGCGGCCGGAAAAAAAATCCATCAAGAACGCCTTCAACGACGACTGAAGGGAATCCTTCTGCGTGACAGAAGTGCAACCCTTCCGCAAATTGCTCCAGATTTCAATGCTGGGCCGTCAAAAGTGTCAGCGTGTGAACCATTCAACGGAACATTATCGACATGGGCTTTCGGAGCCAAAGACCCACCCGTGTACCCTTGATGACACCACGACACAAAGTTTACGCCTCGTCTGGGCCCATCAACACCGACATTGGACTGTTGATGACTGGAAACATGTTGCCTGGTCGGACGAGTCTCGTTTCAAATTGTATCGAGCGAATGGACGTGTACGGGTATGGAGACAACGTCATGAATCCATGTACCTTGCATGTCAGCAGGGGACTGTTCAAGCTGGTGTGGGCTCTGTATGGTGTGCGGCGTGTGCAGTTGGAGCGATATGTGACTCTTGATACGTCTAGACCCAACTCTGACAGGTGACAAGTACGTAGCGTCCTGTCTGATCACCCGCATCCATTCATGTCAGTTGTGCATTCCGACGGACTTGGGCAATTCCAGCAGGATAATGCGACACCCTAAGCGTCCAGAATTGCAACAGAATGGCTCCAGGAACACTGTTCTGAGATTAAACACTTCCGCTGGCTACCGAACTTCCCAGACATGAACATTATTAAGCAAATGTGGGATGCGTTGCAATGTGCTATTCAGAAGAGCTCTCCACCCCCTCGTATTTTTACGGATTTATGGACAGCTCTGCAGGGTTCACGGTATCATTTCTCTCCAGCACTACTCCAGTCATTAGGCGAGTCCTTGCCACGTCGTGTTGCGGCTCTTCTACGGGCTCACGAGTGCCCTCCACGATATTAGGCAGGTGTACCAGTTTCTTTGGCCTTTCAGTGTAAGCTGAGGTTACTCTGAGTGAGCATGAGATGGAGTATTTGTGCGGCACCTCCCAGTTGGGACATTTTGACCGTACTTTATTTCCCGATTGTTTTGCACTAATGACACCTCTTGCCTGTCAGAACATTCGTATGAGAATTACCGTGGTGCAGTTGCTACAACAAGTTGTCATGTTCAATGTTACGGCATTTGTGATCGGATCTGTCTCAGTGAACACTGCTAACTGTAATTTCGTTTCCTCTTCGATACTGTCGGAAAGGCTTAATAACGCTGTGTAGATAATACCTACACACGACAACTTATCTCCTGATGCAATTGTTTATTGACTCTGCTTAAGTTTAAAGCTGAAGTTCACATAAATAGGGTGAAACCAGAAGGACAAATAGACATGGAAGAAAAATCTTACTCTTTACATCACCGTGGAAACCTGAAAAAGTTAATCATCGGTAATGCAACGAATCCAGATGAAAGTGGTTGAAGAAATAAGCATTTCTAGGTGAAACCTAAGTCATTTCCTCCGTAAGTATTTCCGTTTCGAAATGCCCCTACACAGCCAGTAAATCCCAAGTACTCGTGGTTGAAGAACTTTCGCTGTCGTTTTAAAGACTTTGATAACTCGAGGTCGCTGTGTGAGTGTCCGCCATCCTATACCGTCGTCATCCCAGTCCCAGTGCATTGCAATCCCTAACTAACACCGTGCAGTTTCACTGAAAAGCTCAGCAATGATATAGTTTCGGGAAGAGAGACAAACAGAGAGAATAAAAAACGCCAGAAATTACAGGGCATGAAACTTGTCGGTTTCCATGACAAGAATACGGTTTATCTTACTCTAACAAGCCTAAAATCATGATATTAATCTTGAAGGATACAGGACATAGTGATTAATTTTCATAATATATTAGTTTCTCAAGATAGAAATTTGTGATCCGTATGGACAGGCGGAACTAAGTTTCTTATTTGGAAAGACTGAACGAAAGCCATGTTCATTGCTCATATGTGGAGTTACACCAGATGTTTCTTGAAACTGTATCATACAAGGGGAACCCGCCATAGGTCGCTCTATGATACAGTAGAAACTTTGCATGATGAAAGAAGGATTAAAATAAGGGGACACGTATTTTGTCTTAAGTGCCAAAACTCAAATGTTTCCGAGAAAATGACAGTCAAATTTTTGACACTACTTCATTAGTTCGTGCAGAATTAAACCAAGCGAGTCGGTAACGTAGTGGCTAAAAACGCAGTTTCGAATTTTCGGTCCCTGTGTTCAAATACTCTTGCTATCTTCGTAACAGTGTGGAGGATATTTTCCTGAAAGTTTGATGTTATGTCGCCAGTCTCATGTACTCTAAACAGCAATTTTAACAGTCGTTTAGTTGTCACTTCCCGAACAGATTTTAGATATCGCGCATTCTGCCAGTTATGATCTTAAGCCTTACATAGCTTTTTCAAATACCAATACTGGATCCCTTGTCTCTTTCATATTGACTTCCTTTTCATCTTCTATCAGGTCATCTGAGAATATCTTTCCTGCACAGCAGCTTTCAATGTATTTATGCGTATCCGCTTCGTCCTTTGCGTTTAACAGCAGCTTTCATTGCATTCTTAATGTTGACGACCTTGCTTTTAATTTCACCGAAGGGTGTTTTGACTCCTCTATATGGTGAGTCAGTCCTTTTGGCGAGCATTTCTTTTTTGATTTCTTTACATTTTTCCTGCTGCCATTTCGGCTTGGCTTCCCCGCACTTCTACATCTACATCCACTTACATACTCCCCACGTCACCATATAGTGAATGGCGGAGGGTATATTTTTCCACTACTAGGCATTCTTCCTGCTGTTTCATTCGCAAATATAGCGAGAGAAAACGTCCATCTAATGCCTGCAACCGAGCCCTAAATTCTGTTATCTTTATGGCCGTTATGCAAAATCTTCTGTAGTCGGCTTCATATGTCGGTTCTCTAAATATTCTCAATAGTGCTTCGAAGAAAAGAAAGTCGTCTTCCGTCCAGTGATTGTCATTTGAATCCACTAAGCGTCTCCTTAATACTTGGCATATTTTCAAACATAACGGTAACAAATGCAGCAGATCGCCTCTGAAATGCTTCGATGTCTTTCTTTAATCCGACCTAGTGGGAATCTCAGACACTCGTGAAGTGCTCAAGAATAGGTCGCACAAGCGTGCTATATGTGATATCGTTGCAGATGAACCACACTTTTCTAGAATTCTCTCATTAAACCGAAGTCGACCATTCGTCTTTCCTACCACAATCATTAACGTGTTCGTTTCATTTCATATCGCTTTGCAACGTTACGCCCAGATATTTAAACCACGTGACTGTGTCAAGCAGCACGACTCTAATGTTGTATTCGAACGTCACAGCATTGCTTTTTCTACTAATCCGCATTAACTTACATTTTTCCGCGTTTACGGCTAACTGCCATCATCACACTAATAGAAATTTTGTGTAAATCATCTTGTATCCTCGTATAGTCACTAAAAGAAACCCCTCTCCTACACCACAAAATGATCAGCAGACAGCCGCAGACTGCTGCTCACCCTGTCCGCCAGATCATTTATGTATACAAAAAATAACTGTGGTTCATTCATGACACTACCCTTGTGCCTGGCGAACACTCGCTGTCTCGGAGTGGATTCTATTACACAAGAAATCGAGCCACTCACATGCCTGGAAACCTAATCCGTGTACTTAGATGCAGAGGGGCATCGTGTCAAAATTCCTTAAGTTATTTATACTGTTGCATTCCTGTCTTGTCCTAAACATTTTTGTAGCTCCTTCCTTCCGCAATCAGTTGAGGTATTGCTTCCTTTACCCAAGGTTTCTTCTTCCTTCTACATGTATTTGTCTGTCCAACAGAACTCTGTATACATATAAACAAATACAGATTCTCATGTACTAGACTTTCATTTTTTGTCTGGGACATATTATCCAAATAGTAAACTAAAAATAGTTCCCGTGTCCCGGTTCTGACCAAGGTTTTCGGGAGGTTTCCCCTCGCTGTGAGGCAAATACCTAAACTGGAAGCCCCCTGTTAAATACATACTCAATTTAGGAACTTCCTGTGGCTCATGAAAAGCTCGCCTGATATTTGAGCGACAAGTCTACAGCGGGTCATACTCGAACAGCCCACTCTGCCTTTAGGATAGGGGGACAAAGTATTTTATAAAGCTAACAGTGTCGCAGTACAGCGTGTTGCTGTTTGCGCCCACTGGTACGCTCCAAGTCCTACTTTACATGGCGTATCGCTCTTAGTTACCGAGACAGCAAAAGTTCAAATAAAACTGCTATCTCGCGTTATTGTTTGAGCACACAAAACTATCCATCCGTGGCGCCTGTCATGCGGATCGGGGCAGTCATGAGGGGAAATAGGGGGGGGGGGGGGGGGGAGGGGGGCCTTTACGGCGAGTGAAAGCACATCTTAGTGTGGCAATGGGCAGCTATGATGAGGTATATTGTTTTCCGAATCGAATGATCGAAGGAGCCATTGTAGATTGGGATTCCCCACCCCCACCGTCTCGTCACTGAGAGAAGAGTGAAGAGATACCTCGAAAGAGCAAGTCCTAAATTACAAATTATTGGTGTAATGAGCATTCTGAAATAATAAGAACTTTCATGAAGAAAGGATCGTATTAATGGGAAAGGTATATTGCATCGATATTATACGATAAGTCAATATGTAGCAATTTGGGAGATGGACTGATTTGTGGTGAGGTATCTGACGAACGCCGAGTGGCTCAGTTCAAAATTATACAGGTAAGTGCGATGCCGATGCCAGATTGCCAAGAGACGCTGTGCAACACCTCACTCTTGTCTGCGATCTGACACAGGAAGGACGTCCCCTGGGTGCTTACGAGTATAGCCGAGGATGAGTGTGTTTCTAGCATGTTTCTGTCAGTATGTATAATAAATAATACGAGTGTGATGTACGAGTGCTTGAAAGTAACATCTACATCTATACTTCGTAAACCACTGTGAACTGTATGGCAGATGGTGCGTCCCACTGTACCAGTTGTTAAGAGCTTTTCCGCGCTCCATTCACGAATGGAGCACGGTGAGAACTACTGCTTAAACGAATCTGTGCGCGTTCTAATTAATTTAATGTTGTCTTCACGATTCCTTTGGGAGCGACACTTAGGAGGTTGTAGTTTATTCCTAGATTCATCGTTTAAAGTTAGGTCAAGAACACTATAACTAGACTTTGAGAACACAGCTTGCATCTATCCTCAAGCTTGTGACAGTTCAGTTCTTTTAGCATCTTCGTGACACTCTCCCATTGGTGAACCATACCTGTAACCATTCATGCTGTCCATCATATCCGTTCAAAATTCCCTGTCAGTCCTATCTGGTATGGATCCCACACATTTGAGCAGTACTCTAGGATGGGTCGGACAAGCGTTTTGTATGCTGCCTGCCTTGCAGTCTGATGGCGTTTCCTGGTGTTCTGCCAATGAACCACAGTCTGCCCCATGCTTTACCCACATCTCAGACTGTATGGTCGTTCCATTTCATATCCCTACACATTGTTACACCCATTTTTATGAGTTGCTGGATTCCGACTATGAGTCACTGATACCGTAGTCATAAGATACCATGTGCAGTGCATAATTTAATATTTCTAAACGTTTAAAATGAGTTTCCAATCTTTGCACGACTCTGAAATCTTATCAAAATCAGGCTGAAGACATATGTAGCTCCTCCCAGTACTTGATTATAGATAAGTACATCATCTGCGAAAAGTCTGGGGTTACTATTAATATTGTCTGCAAGGTCATTAATACATAACACGAACAGCAAGGATTCCACCACGTTTACCTGGGTCTCACCTGAAGTTTACATCTGTCGATGACTCTCCATCCAAAATAACATGCTGTGTCCTTCCACATCAAGAAATCCTCAACCAGTCACAAGCCTCGCTTGATAACCCATATGAACGTGCTTTCAGTTACAAGCTTGTATGTGGTACTGAGTCAAATGTGGTATGATAGCTTAATAGGAAATTTTTTATTCTTTTTTGTTGTCCGTGTTATCTGAAAACAGTTTGCGCAGAGCAATAAATTTATTTAAATTAAATGTCAACAAATTTAATACTCTGCCTCACAGTACTACAGCGCCACCATAACTTGTCAGTAAGTGTACTGAGCTGCCTCCAGTTGATAATGTAGTCTAGCAGGGCGGTTGATTCGCTGCTCTGAGATGACGAGCAGCAGCACTTAGTTGTCTATTTTCTAGGTAGCAGAGACTAGGGGGCATCCCTTTAAGCAACATTTGTTTATGTTATGTTATAGAGCTACTAGTTGATTTGCAACAGCACGTTATTTCATAATTTAACAAACTGTTAACAAACTGCTGATGTGGAAAAGAAATAGAGGAATTAACCAATAATATCACATATGCCCAATTAAAAATGAGGCCTTCGCTGCATGCTTTGTATGTAATCGCAATGGGTGAATGTGTTTGCTGGGAGATGATGTGATGATATTCCCAGTTGGAAAGGGGAAGTTAACAGCTTCACACCTATTTCCTGATTTCTGCAGAGCTGTTTCCGCAGCTCGTTGCAAAACGGATAACTCCAGATCAACTCAAAAAGCGGTTATCCAATTTCTTCGTGCAGAAAGGGAACGTGTTTCACAAATTTATCGCAGTCATAAAGAGGTGTGTGAAGAGGATTGTCCTCCACGGTCCACAGTATTCCAGTGGTGTCAGCGTTATGACGTGTGACGTGTAAACATCAAGGAGATGCCACGCCCTGAGCGGGCGCACTTTTTCACCACCAACGCCATGATTTCGGCAGGGGAGGAGCCCATATGAACGAACCGTCGGATCACCACATGAAACATTGCTGTTAAATGTCGACATGCAAAGGAACTGTGCGTCACATAATCCATAACAGGCTCCGTTAAGACCAAGTTTGCGCAGAGGATCGGAAGATGGTAAGAATGGGTGTTTGCCTGACCCATTTGTTGAGGTACGCAGAGAAAGGAGAAGATATCACTGTGCATATTGTGGCATATGGTGAAACATAATGTCATCACATCGACCTTGCCTCCAAACGGTTGACTCGTCGAAAGAAAAAAAAATGGCACTGAGGTTCAAGCAGGCTATCAAGAAACAAGGACAAGAACCAGCTCTCGAATGGGATAGTGCTTCTCGAGGATAGCGCTGGGCCACATGATGCCAGGAAAACCTTCAAGATCCTTCAGAAATTTCGATGCGAGTTTTTGAAACATCCTCCTTACAGGATCGATAGTACATGTGACTCGTATGCCTTAGGCCCTTCAGAACAGTCTCTGAAACGTCAGAGGTTCACCTGCGTCTGGACACTGTGGGAAAATGGATCCGTCAGCAACCCATGAGTTTCTACACTGAAGCCATCCACTCCCTTCCTACATACTGGGATCGGTGTATCAAAGTCAATGGTAATTATGTTCACTCGTAGCTGTACTGTTGCACATGAACTGGAATCATAATATAGTTGGGACTGATGACCAACCAATGTGATCCCCTCCCCCTCCTTAAACAAAGCAACCATAATCTTTCTTTCTTTGTTTCTTTGTCTGAGCCATGTCCCGAAGTTACGCAGGGTCGGCCACGGTTAAGTGGATATGGCATGGTAAGTTTAAGGGGTGGCCAGATGCCCTTCCTGCCACCACCCCGTACCCCCAGGAAAGGAAATAGTGTAACCCAGCTGTCTGTGTCTAATGTAAGCCAGCGGAACGTTGGGACCAGCCCAGTATTCACCTAGGGGGATGTGGAAAACCGCCTAAAAACCACATCCAGGCTGGCAGGCACACTGGCCCTTCGTTGTTAATCCGCCGGGCGGATTCTATCCAGGGCCGGCGCGCCCACCCGAGTCCAGGAAGCAGCGCGCTAGCGCTCTCAGCTACCATGGCGGGTCAAATAAAGCAACCATAATATTGTTACTAAAATTTCTATACGTACCCTTCTTTAAGTTCCCTTTTCATTTGGGTATGCGTTATAATACAGGAGATGGTACTGAAAATCCTACACAGAAACAACTCCCAGAGTCTCGTAACGCCTTGTCGCGAACTCATTTACGAAGTCGAACCAGGATATGGAGGTAGGGATGTAGGAGTAATGAGTGAATGAGAGAGAACTGGGGAGAAGGTGGTAACGGGAGGGGGGGGGGACCGGAAAAGGGGGGGGGGGGTGTCATTTCAAGCTTATTGAGTGAGAAGATCCCACCTTCGCGGGCGTTTGAATAAACTGACCGCAAAGACCTTGAATGCTTGCCACTCGGCACGAGCACTGCTGCGCGCCGTTAGGAGGTGTCTGCCTCTACATTCGGACGCGTGACTCTTCCCAGAGTGTCGGCTGGCCGCACCGGAGAGGAGAGGCTGCCACCGCAGAGTGTCTGCGACCGCTGCGGTGTCCAGACACGGCGGACTTGTCGTCAGCGCTGCCGGTTTCTTCGCCGGCGCGGCGCGCGCCGAAGAGCGAATCCGTGTCGGCGGGCGGGCGTCGCGCTGCGGCTGCGGCTAGGCAGCGGCGGCCTGCGCCGGCTCGCGCCGGTGGCCGCGGTTCGAGGCTGAAAGATGGATGCGGCTGACGGCCGGCCGAGGCCCGCTGCGGCCGGGGCCCGCGCCGCGCCGCGCCGCGCCACGCCGCAGGAAATCAAGACTAATGCGGACACGGGACTGCACTCTTGCGGTGCGCCCCGGGGGAGCCGACACCGCGGCCCGGGGGTGGGGCGACGCCCCCACCCCCTGCCCCCTCCGCCGGCGCTGCCGACGTCACGCCGAACGAGCGCCACGCCGCGCCACGCCGGCGTGTTTTACAAATGGCCGGCGCTGACGCCGGCTTATTGCGGTTTCGGTCCCCGGACATCTGAAAGATTGACCGCCGGCCCCGGCCGAGCGCCGCGCGGACACCCGCCGGCGGTTTCTGATGAATGATTTCGACGACTAGCGTTCCCCGCGGGCTGGTGTGTTCGCATACCTCTTTCATCGTGTTTATGACCTGCCTCACTGTCTCCGTGTAATGTGTCTTTTTGTAAATTAAGAGAGAAAGAAACTATTTCAGACTCTTAATTACACAGTCTTCTCCTTATCACACAGCTATCGATTTCGAGGTTTGTAGCCTCATCAGCAGTGGAAACCAGTACGTTGTCCTCGATGGTGAGTGTTCATCGGAGGTGAGGGTATCATCTGGAGTGCCCCAGGGAAGTGTGTAGGTCCGCTGTTGTTTTCTATCTACATAAATGATCTTTTGGATAGGGTGGATAGCAATGTGCCGCTGTTTGCTGATGATGCTGTGGTGTACGGGAAGGTGTCGTCGTTGAGTGACTGTAGGAGGATACAAGATGACTTGGACAGGATTTGTGATTGGTGTAAAGAATGGCAGCTAACTCTAAATATAGATAAATGTAAATTAATACAGATGAATGTCCGCAGCTCGTGGTCGTGCGTTAAGCGTTCTCGCTTCCCACGCCCGGGTTCCCGGGTTCGATTCCCGACGGGGTCAGGGATTTTCTCTGCCTCGTGATGACTGGGTGTTGTGTGATGTCCTTAGGTTAGCTCCTTGGTCTCGCGGTTCTAGGCGCGCAGTCCGGAACCGTGCGACTGCTACGGTCGCAGGTTCGAATCCTGCCTCGGGCATGGATGTGTGATATGTCCTTAGGTTAGGTTTAAGTAGTTCTAAGTTCTAGGGGACTGATAACCACAGCAGTTGAGTCCCATAGTGCTCAGAGCCATTTGAACCATTTGAACCTTAGGTTAGTTAGGTTTAAGTAGTTCTAAGTTCTAGGGGACTGATGACCATAGATGTTAAGTCCCATAGTGTTCAGAGCCATTGTTAATGCAGATGAATAGGAAAAAGAATCCCATAATGTTTGAATACTCCATTAGTAGTGTAGCGCTTGACTCAGTCACGTCGATCAAATATTTGGACGTAACATTGCAGAGCGATATGAAGTGGGACAAGCATGTAATGGCAGTTGTGGGGAAGGCGGATAGTCGTCTTCGGTTCATTGGTAGAATTTTGGGAAGATGTGGTTCACCTGTAAAGGAGACCGCTTATAAAACACTAATACGACCTATTCTTGAGTACTGCTCAAGCGTTTGGGATCCCTATCAGGTCGGATTGAGGGAGGACATAGAAGCAATTCAGAGGCGGGTTGCTAGATTTGTTACTGGTAAGTTTGATCATCACGCGAGTGTTACGGAAATGCTTCAGGAACTCAGGTGGGAGTCTCTAGAGGAAAGGAGGCGTTCTTTTCGTGAATCGCCACTGAGGAAATTTAGAGAACGAGCATTTGAGGCTGACTGCAGTACAATTTTACTGCGGCCAACATATATTTCGAGGAAAGACCACAAAGTTAAGATAAGAGAGATTAGGGCTCGTACAGAGGCATATAGGCAGTCATTTTTCCCTCGTTCTGTTTGGGAGTCGAACAAGGAGAGAAGATGCTAGTTGTGGTACGAGGTACCCTACGCCACGCACCGTATGGTGGATTGCGGAGTATGTATGTAGATGTAGATGAAGAGTTAGATGTCCCTATTAAACTGATTGCCATAGTAGAATAGTCCTTCCGAACAGGATTCAGAAGGCCGAACGGCATCGACAACCCTGTCACCCTCAGCTGATAGGCGGTACTGGACGCGGATATGGAGGGTCATGTGATCAGCACGCCACTATCCCTTCCGTCCTCTGTTTTCGTGCCAGAGTCACTAGTTCTCCGTCAAGTAGCTCCTCAGTTTGCCTATCAAGGGCTGTGTGTACCCTGGTTGCCAACAGCGCCCCATCCAAATGGCAGCCAAGGCCCACAACAGTTAACTTCGGTGAGCTGTCGGCAACCGGTGCTACAACTGCGGCAAAGCCATTGGCGCCTTAGTAAAAGCTACGATGGAAAACACCCGGAATATGTTACCTGCTGTGATCACAAAAAACGGAGTAAGACCGGGAGACGGACTATTCTGCTTTCTGTTTAATATATCATTCGGAAAGGTTATAAGAGATGTGGGCAACAATACAACAGAGACTACCCTGTACAAATAAGTTCAAATGCTGACATATGTAGACGAAAGTGATGTAATTGCAAGAACGCAAAAAACAATCAAAGAGGCCTTTACAGTCTTGAAAGACCTTCTAGAAAGACGAATCTTTAGATAAATGAAGGGAAAACTAAGTACATGCGTGTAACTAAGAAAGAGTATCCAAGTGAGACCCCATCCATAGAACAAACTTCCAGCATCCCGGAATAATTGCCGGTCAGCAACTTCTGTTAATCAGTACAACGAAAAACCAGCCAAAATTGCAAATTTCACATTTTTTATTTACTCGGCGACTACTTACGGGCTGGGACGCATTTTAAAATCATCTCGCCAGATAGTCAAAATGCTATTCCCAGAAAAACGGAAACAACGCTAAAAATTCATACGCATTACAGAGTTATAGCACATACAGACGCACATATAGATGACACTCTACTGGTCGACGTCGGAGCCAACGTCTCCCTTCATCAGCAACCACCCCATCAACCACGTACTGCTTCCTGCGGAGTGGATCATTCATTGGGCCGTACAGGTGGAAGACGGAGAGTACGAGATCCGGGCTGTAGGGTGGATGAGGAAGAACACTCCAGTTAAGTTTTGCGAGCTTCTTCGGGTACGCAGTTGTCAGACGTCCATCAGGCACCTCGAATGTGAGAGTCCGCACCTTCCAATACGGCAGGAGTCACAACTGTGCGCGGCCGGCTGGCATACCGAAGATCTCATCTTTTTGCGATGATGACAGATGCCTCGCCCAACGACTTACCCTGATTTGGTTCACTCCCATGTCTCCGTAGACATTCTGCAAGCGCTTGTGAATATGTGCGGTCTTCTGGTTTTCCGCAAAAAGAAACTCAATGACAGGTCTCTGCTTGGAGGGCACCTCTATTACAGACGCTATTTTGAAGGCTATGTACAGCGCCACCACCTATCGGAACGCCATGGACCCACAGCGGGAATATTTCACGTCCCATAACAAATTCCGCATTTTTTTTTCAACCGAAATTGGCAGAGAAAAATATGTGTTGCTTTACCTAATGAACCCTCCTCGTACATTCCACCATGGAATTTGTTTGATTCGGAAGAAATTGCAGCATCCCTCCAGTGAACGCTAGACGTAAAAGCAATGTACACGTGGATAATGCTTCCTTAAGCATTGTACAGAAAGATGTGTACTATTTAGCAAACTTCCGGAGGATGGCAAAACTGACTGATAAATCCCAAGTATTCAAATCCAAGTTGGAAAGTTTCTTTGTGGCATACTGTTACTGTTCTCTGCACGAGTTCCTCTTAGTAGTTCAGAACTTTTCTTATTTATTCGTATACTCTCTCGCAATCTCTTTTCGGGTTTTATCAATTGCCTGACTATTTTGCTAGTAAATTTTACAGTCACCATTCTGTAAATCACGTACTAACTACTACGTAGCTTTGGCTTGCACGGCCCCACGGAACATGATAAGTAAATAAATAAACATGCGGTATGTACATCTTAGGGCCACGTCTTACAGAAATCAACTGTCCTTCAATAACGTGCACAAATGATGTTGTGTTTTCCTTATTCGATAGTATACTTTACTGCTGGGCAGTTTGTGGATGTAAAACATGATCCTAAGATGAGGATATCACTAATCGATTCGATGTACGAGGAGTGTGAGAAAAGTAATGAGACTGATTTTTTATCTACCAGAGTTCTTATTTTTTTCAAACTACAATATTGTCCCCGCCAAAGTAGTTCCCTTCGGCAGCTATACACCGGCATATTCGTTGTTCCCAGTCTTGGTAGCAGTGCTGAAAGGCTTCAACTGGTAGTGTCTTTAACATGTAGGTCACATGCTTTTGAATGTTCTCCAGAGACCCAAAATGACATCATTTTAAGACATTTTTCAATTTCTGGAAAATAAAAACGTTACAAGGACTCATATTAGGCGAATAAGGGGCCTGTGGAACAGGAATGCCTTTTAAGGTCAAAAATTCCGTGATGGAAGGGACCGTGTGGCATGGAGTGTTGTCAAGATGTAGCATCCACTTGTCTGCAACGTCTAGTTTCACTCGATTCACCCATTTCCTGAGCCTCTCAGGGACACCTTTATAAAACTCTTGGTTGACAGTTTGTCCTGGAGGAACAAATTCTTTATGCATGATACCCTACCGTCCAAAAACCAAATCAGCATTTTGCACATCTGTGATTTGTTCAGTAGAGCTTTCTGCTGTCGAGGAGATGTCTCAGTGTGCCACTCTTCACTACGCCGCTTTTTCTCAGGAACGTACTCAAAAATCCAGGATTCATCACCTTTGATCAAACGACCGATCCATTCGTGGTCACTGGCAACCCTCTCATGAAGATCAACGCACACGTTTCCTCCATTGTCCTTGCGCTCAGTTGTTAGGTTTTTCGGCACAATTTTGGCACACAATTTTCGCATGGTAAAACTTCGGTCAAAATTTTATGTACGGTGAAAGTGTTTAAGTTCAACAAGCCTCTCGTCATCATGCTTGTTAAAGGTCGGTCTTACCTCACAAGGGCAGCGCAAGTTCGACGTTTTTGTCGGTTTTTGAAGTTGAAGGTCTCGCTGAGCGAGGTTCACAACGTGCTCTCGGCTTTCCAGAAATGATCTGTACGAGCGAAAAACTTGTGATCTTGACAGGGAATGTTCGCCATAGGCGCTGGTGGACACAGATGACACATGATTCAAGACATAAATAACTGAGCTAAGGGTGAAATTTAAATTTTATAACACTTGGTTCAAGAATCATAAAAGAAGGTTGTATACATGGATGAATCCTGGAGATGCTAGAAGGTACCAGATAGATCATATAATTGTAAGACAGAGATTTAGGAACCAGGTTTTAAATTGTAAGACATTTCCAGGGGCAGATGTGGACACTCACCACAATCTATTGGTTATGAACTGTAGATTAAAACTAAAGAAACTGCAAAAAGGTGGGAATTTAAGGAGATGGGACCTGGATAAACTGACTAAACCAAGGGTTGTACAGAGTTTCAGGGAGAGCATAAAGGAACAATTGACAGGAATGGGGGAAAGAAATACAGTAGAACAAGAATGGATAGCTCTGAGGGATGAAGTAGTGAAGGCATCAGAGGATCAAGTAGGTAAAAAGACGACGGCTAGTAGAAATCCTTGGGTAACAGAAGAGATACTGAATTTAACTTATGAAAGGAGAAAATATAAAAATGCTGTAAATGAAACAGGCAAAAAGGAATACAAATGACTCAAAAATGAGATCGACAGGAAGTGCAAAATGGCTAAGCAAGGATGGCTAGAAGACAAATGTAAGGATGTAGAGACTTATTTCACTAGGGGTAAGATAGATACTGACTACAGGAAAATTAAAGAGACCTTTGGAGAAAAGAGAACCATTTGCATGAATATCAAGAGCTGAGATGGAAACCCAATTCTAAGCAAAGAACGGAAAGCAGAAAGGTGGAAGGAGTATATAGAGGGTCTATACAAGGGCGAGGTACTTGAGGGCAATATTATGGAAATGGAAGAGAATGTCGATGAAGATGAAATGGGAGATACGATATTGCGTGAAGAGTTTGACAGAGCACTGAAAGACCTGAGTCGAAACAAGGCCCCGGGAGTAGACAACATTCCATTAGAACTACTGACGGCCTTGGGAGAGCCGGTCCTGAGAAAACTCTACCATCTGGTGAGCAAGATGTGTGAGACAGGCGAAATACCCTCAGACTTCAAGAAAAATACAATAATTCCAATCCCAAAGAAAGCAGGTCCTGACAGATGTGAAAATTAAATAACAATCGGTTTATTAAGTCACGGATGCAAAGTACTAACACGAATTCTTTACAGACGAATGGAAAAACTTGTACAAGCCGACCTCGGGGAAGATCTTTTGGATTCCGTAGAAATATTGGAATACGTAAGGCAATACTGACCTTACGACTTATCTTAGAAGAAATATTAAGGAATGGCAAACCTACGTTTCTAGCATTTGTAGACTTAGAGAAAGCTTTTGACAATGTTGACTGGAATACTCTGTTTCAAATTCTAAAAGTGGGAGGGGTAAGATACAAGGAGCGAAAGCCTTTTTACAATTTGTACAGAAACCAGATGGCAGTTATAAGAGTCGAGGGGCATGGAAGGGAAGCAGTAGTTGGGAAGGGAGTGAGACAGGGTTGTAGCCTCTCCCCGATGTTATTCAATCTGTACATTGAGCAAGCAGTAAAGGAAACAAAAGAAAAATTCGCAGTAGGTATCAAAATCCATAGAGAAGAAATAAAAACTTTAAGGTTCGCCGATGACATTGTAATTCTGTCGGATATAAGATGAACATTAACAAAAGCAAAACGAGGATAATGGAACGTAGTCGAATTAAGTCGGGTGATGCTGAGGGAATTAGATTAGGAAATGAGACACTTAAAGTAGTAAAGGAGTTTTGCTATTTGTGGAGCAAAATAATTGATGATGGTTGAAGCAGAGAAGATATAAAATGCAGACTGGCAAAGGCAAGGAAAGCGTTTCTGAAGAAGGGAAATTAGTTAACAGCAAGTATAGATTTAAGTGTCAGGAAGTAGTTTCTGAAAGTATTTGTATGGAGTGTAGCCATGTATGGAAGTGAAACATGGACGATAAATAGCTTAGACAAGAAGAGAATAGAAGCTTCCGAAATGTGGTGCTACAGAAGAATGCTGAAGATTAGATGGGTAGATCACATAACTAATGAGGAGCTATTGAATAGAATTGGGGAGACGAGGAGTTTGTGCACAACTTGACAAGAAGAAGGGACCGGTTGGCAG
Organism: Schistocerca piceifrons; assembly: GCF_021461385.2. NCBI lineage: Eukaryota > Metazoa > Arthropoda > Insecta > Orthoptera > Acrididae > Schistocerca > Schistocerca piceifrons. Next base: position 206,069,412 of record NC_060142.1, on the reverse strand, counting down.
GACATGTTCTGAGGCATCAAGGGATCACAAATTTAGCATTGGAGGGCAGCGTGGAGGGTAAATATCGGAGAGGGAGACCAAGGGATGAATACACTAAGCAGATTCGGAAGGATGAAGGATGCAGTAAGTACTGGGAGATGAAGAAGTTTGCACAGGATAGGGTAGCATGGAGAGCTGCATCAAACCAGTTTCAGGACTGAAGACCACAACAACAACAATATCTGTGCAGTTATTTTTACACTCTGACTTACTTATCAAAGCTAAACCTTCTACCCAGAACCAGTGTGAACGTCCGACCTTGCACGGCTACGCTATGGTTACGCGTTCCTCGAGATACTGTCTTTGCAAGCTACTGCCTTTGCGTGCTATATCAAATTCAGCAGTCCGTAGACGTACGAGTACTGGGCTGGCTCAGATTCATATTGCTTGCAGTCGTAGAGCAGAGACAACGATATCATTGATGCTTATTTAGCGATTACAGTACCGGTGCTAACAACACTGCGGAACTGCTTTAGGAGCGTAATCCACAACTTGTCCTCTCTGATTCAATTAAATGCTGTCAATTACTCATTCTGTTTTGTCCTCAACTTGCGTACAAAGCTTCGTATTAAAATTATAGTAGCTGTTTTTTCCACACAAGCTAGACTCAGTTTTTTTCTCTTTCAAAGGCTCTCTAATAGAATGTCTATAAACCAAAGAAATAATGTTGGTACTGATCCACAGGGCGACCTAAAAGTCCGTTAACATTTAAAAATTCAATGCTTCACGAAATAATATAGGTAGAGAAGTGAAAACTGACACACATGCTTGCCGGCCGCGGTGGCCGAGCGGTTCTAGGCGCTTCAGTCCGGAACCACGTGGCTGCTACGGTCGCAGGTTCGGTTCCTGCCTCGGGCATGGATGTGGGTGGTGTCCTTACGTTAGTTAAGTTTAAGTAGTTCTAAGTTTAGGGGACTGATGACCTCAGCTGTTAAGTCCCATAGTAATTGAGCCATTTGAACCATTTGAACACACATGCTTGAAATGGCGTGATGTTTTACTGAAACCAAAAAATGTGCACAAAATGACCAACAGATGCAACTTATACGATACAAAAGCAGTAATTACCATCACAATTGATGTTCAGCAAAGACGGTGTTCCTTGTAACAAATGCTCAACATGTCGGCCGTTCTTCATTAGTAATGCCTGTAGTCGAGGGACAACGCTGTAAACAGCACCGTGCAGCATACCAGTATCTACGGTGAAAAACTACCGAAGACTATAGTCTTTTACCATCCGTAATGAGGACGAACGATAGCGATAAACTTGCGGCTTCAGGAAATCCCACAACCAATAACCGCAAAGACTCAGGTCTGGAGATCTGACACCCTCTCTCACTACAGCTCATTTCCTAAATGATTCTCATGCGATGTCACTGACGTGTTGCTGTCCAACACCACGTGTTACCTGGGTTTTTTGACCTAGTTTTTGGTTTCAATGAAGCCATTGTCATTTGAGACACATACGTCAAGTCTTACCTCTCTACCAAGACTTTTCCGTGCGTTAGTGCATTTTCAAAAGTTAACGGACTTTTGGGTCATCCTATTTATTACTAAACGACTAACATGGTTCCTGATGTACAGTCCCATTCACAGGTGGCCTATCTAACGGCATCCAGGGGCAAAAAAATTATTTTCAATAATTCATGTAATAAAGACAAAAATGGCATGACCGAATTTAAAAATTTAAAGTGCCCTCATAATCTACTCATTAAGAGTTATAATCTTATGTTAAAGGTCTAACAAAGTAAGACAAGTGTTGCAATTAGAAATTTAGTACAAGTCCCGAGGCAGAGTAGCTCATCGCACACAAACACATGGACTGAATTCATATAGTGTTTGAGAATAAGAGCTCTTAGTGACTTGCAACACACTGTACACATAATTTCAAACCTTGACAAACTTTGCTCGCTGATACCCCAACTCTCCTCATCCATCAAACGATAACGGTGATGAAAGGAAGAAGTGAGTTAATTGCTTGTTACATTTTCGTTGTTCATGTAGCAAAATTTCTTTTGGAAATTTTTGGTATGGTTGCATGGAACCAAACTGCTGAGGTTCAAATGGTTCAAATGGCTCTGAGCACTATGGGACTTAACATCTTTGGTCATCAGTCCCCTAGAACTTAGAACTACTTAAACCTAACTAACCTAAGGACATCACACACATCCATGCCCGAGGCAGGATTCGAACCTGCGACCGTAGCGGTCGCGCGGCTCCGGACTGAGCGCCTAGAACCGCGAGACCACCGCGGCCGGCAAACTGCTGAGGTCATCGGTCCCTAGCCTTATACACTAACTAATGTAATTTAAACTAATTTGCACTGAAGACAACACATGCACCCATGTCCGAGGGAGGACTCGAACCTCCGACGGGGAAAGCGGCGCGAACCATAACAAGACGCCGTAGACCGCGCGGTTACCCCGCGCAGCACAATTTCTTTATAATAGCTCTACTCCTAACACTCCTGCAGAAAATATACACATATACTACTGAATGTATCCGCAAAATTAAATCATTGTACGGCACATCGTTCGGAGATATGACGTCTTAAATACTGAGATGTGTGAAAAACTAGCTGTTGCTTAAAATGGAGTGCAAATTACCCAGGCTGTACTTACTCAGTGTTTGGTAATGAGAGCATTAAGCGACTTCCAACACACTTTAAATATAATGTCAAACCTTTTCTGAATTTCTTCTCTTTCATAGGCTTAACTTCAAATATTTAACACATTAATTCATTTGTAAAGTACCAGTAACCGGAAATTATAAATTGTTTTACAAATGGAAGTTCTATTCTTTAAAGAAATTATAGTTCTGAATCTGCTATTTTTAATAGCCTTTTCGCCTTAATAGATTGGAAGCTCCTATTTTATTTAATTAACTGTCCAGGTTCGACTTGAAATATTGGCATATAGGACGGCATTGGCAAATTGTTTAATTAAACGAGTTTTCCTGAATATTTGCTTGTAGACCGCCGGCGCACTATTTAACTTTACATCTTCCGACATCTTTCTACGTGATAATCAGAAAATATAATCTCCCAGTAAACACTATAACTTTTAATGCAAAATAATAAATTTTCCTCTCGATATTGAGAGTGTTTCTATACCGGGTGATCAAAAAGTCAGTATAAATTTGAAAACTTAATAAACCACGGAATAATGTATATAGAGAGGTAAAAATTGACATACATGCTTGGAATGACATGGAGTTTTATTAGACCAAAAAAAAAAAAATATTGCTTGAAAGATCTCTTGCGCGCGTCGTTTGGTGATGATCGTGTGCTCAGCCGCCACTTTCGTCATGCTTGGCCTCCCAGGTCCCCAGACCTCAGTCCGTGCGATTATTGGCTTTGGGGTTACCTGAAGTCGCAAGTGTATCGTGATCGGCCGACATCTCTAGGGGTGCCGAAAGACAACATCCGACGCCAATGCCTCACCATAACTCCGGACATGCTTTACAGTGCTGTTCACAACATTATTCCTCGACTACAGCTATTGTTGAGGAATGATCGTGGACATATTGAGCATTTCCTGTAAAGAACATCATCTTTGCTTTGTCTTACTTTGTTATGCTAATTATTGCTATTCTGATCAGATGATTTTTTTTTTTTGTTCTAATAAAACCCCATGTCATTACAAGTATGTGTGACAATTTGTACCTCACTATCTATATTATTCCGTGATTCATTCAGTTTTCAAATTTATACTGACTTTTTGATCATCCGGTTGTATTCACTCCTACTGAATGAATTCGAACTATCGGTGCAGTAAATGTGTATTATATTCTCAATTACGAATCAAAAGCATCTCAATACAACAGCTATCCACCAAGTGAATGAAACAGGAACTGGGTTTGTTTTTCTAAAAATATGGTAATAATGATTAATGATTGCGCAGTCGGCCGACATCGACCCCATTGCGACCGTAGACTTTTAACGTGCGCTCATGCAACGCCCAGTTCCGCGGACCTCAGAATGGATTTCTGTCGATTACTGTGTCGTTCGGTGAGCGTGAAACACAAAAGCCAAACAGTCAAGTCTTACGCTTTACAGTACCGTACGTTGCTGTTGCGAGAGAAATACAAGTGCCGTAGTTATTTTGTTATACCACAGCAAGAAATACCCATCTGTATGTCTTACCTAGAGGCTTTACTTAAATTTCAATACTTTAATTGTATGCCACATTCATTCCGCATTTGCGTCGTTTTGTCAGCGAAGAATGCTGAATGTGTACAAGAAAAAGCATCTGAATATTTTTACGACTCACGCTGTATTCCAAAAATGGTGATTCCCTTTCCTAATCGGCCACCAAATTTAACTTAAAGATTGTGTATTTCGGAGATATTTCAGTTAACGTATGCCCGCATAGGCAGAGCACAATTAGTGTCGTGGAGAAATAGGCAAGAGAGGTGTTCAAAACCGACATGGCCATTAGACTTTTTTGTGTTTTCAGCTAACCGCTTAAGACGAATGTCAAGAACAGACAACGATCATTGGCGGTGCAGTGCAGTATCTTTCTCTTGGAGTAGAGGTGGAGACATTCTTAGCAAGAAATAAAGCTGGAACTGATAGTTAGGAATACAAGTCAAATTTTGCTTATCTCAACGCATCTGCATGCATACTCCTCAAGCCACCATATGGCGCGTAGCGAAGGGTATCCTGTACCACTAAAAGTCATTTGCTCTCCCGTTCCACTAGCAAATAGAAAGAGGGAAAACCGACTGTCTGTACGCATCCGTATGGGCCCTAATTTATCGTATCTTATCTTCATGCTCTTCACTTGAAATGTATGCTGGCGGCAGTAGAACCGTTCTGCTGTCAGCCTCAAATGACGGTTCTCTAAAGATTTTGAATAGTGTTCCGCGAAAAGAACGTCACCTTCAATCCAGGAATTCCCATTTCAGTTGGCGAAGCATCTTCGTAACAGTGATGTGTTTCTCGAACCTACCATTAACAAATCTAACAGCTCTCCTCTGAATTACGCCGGCCGGTGTGGCCGAGCGATTCTAGGCGCTTCAGTCTGGAACCCCGCGTCCGCTACGGTCGCAGGTTCGAATCCTGCCTCCGGCATGGATGTGTGTGATGTCCTTAGGTTAGTTAGATTTAAGTAGTTCTAAGTTCTAGGGGACTGATGACCTCAGATGTTAGGTCCCATAGTGCTCAGAGCCATTTGAACCTCTGAATTGCTTCGATGTCCTCCTTCAATCCGATCTGGTACGGACCCGAATCATTCGAGCAGCGCTGATGAATTGGTCACGCTAGTGTCCTGACCGCTGTCTCCTTTACAGATGAACCACACTTTCCTAAAACTCTCCCAATGAACCGAAGTCGACCATTCGATTTTCCCACTCCAATGATCACATGCTAGTTTTATTTCAAATCACTCTGCAGCTTTACGCAGCATTTAAACGACATGACTGTGTCAAGCTGGACACTACCAGTGCTGTATACGAGCCTTACAGGTTTATTTTTCCTACTCATCCTCATTAACTTAAATTATTCTACACTTAGAGCTAGCTGCCATTCTTCACATAAGACACAATAAAACTGCGCAGCCTTTCGATAATACAGCGGTTGGTAAAAAATATGGAAATTCGTCAAGAAACGCATGCTTGAACATAAATGGATGTGCAAGTCAAGCCTACAGGTTGTGCTGTCGTATCTGACCAAGAACCTGTGCAATGTCCTCAATAAGTTGCAAGTGTCGGCCGTGGACAGAACAGGATTCTGTTTAGTTGTCAGTGCATTATTCCGGAGCTAAGTGAATTTGAACATGGACAAATTGTTGCTGTTCTTGTGTTGGGTGCATCCGTAACCACGGTAGCCGGAGTGTTTGTTTCTAAAGAGGCACCGTATCGAAGTGTACACTGCACACGGGGAAACTCGAAAAACGTCATCTCCTAAAAAACCACGCAAAGTGAGTATGTTGAGTGATCGTGACGGAAAGTCATTCAAGAGGATTGTGACGAAAGTTAGATGGTGGCAGCTGCAAAAGTCACTGCACAATAGAATGTCGCACTCGTGAGCCCCGTCAGATTCAAACAACACGAAGTGAGATCCAGAACCAGATAATTTTAGGGACAGCTGGGATTCCAAAACCAGTGATCAGGGTGGGAATGCTCGTTACAGGAAAACGTGGTGCCGAAACCATACAACCTCAACTATGGATCAACGGAAGAAACTCATTTGGTCGGACGAGACTAGTTTCACACTGTTTACAACTGCTGGCTGAGCTTATGTCCCAAAAGTGAAACATGGCGGGGCTTCGGCGATGATTTGGGTTGATTTATCGTGGTATTCCATGGGGCCCATGGTTACCGTGGTGGGTCGCATTATTAACAAAGATTTCGTGATCATTTGTGCGGATAGGTCCTTCACATGGTACAGTATTTGTTCACCAATGGTGATGCTGTGTTCCAAGGCGACAGGACCCCAGTTGGTACAACTTGCATCATCCAGGAATGGTTTTGTGAGTACGACGATGAATTGTCGCATCTGCCCTGGCGACCAAAGTCACCATATCTCAGTACTGTTGGGGCTTTGCGGTCTATTTTGGAGAGAATGGTGCGTGATCGATATACACCTACATCATCATCATTTGAACTTCCAACAATTTAGCAGAAAAAATGCTATAAGTTTCCCCTGGGAAGCATAGGAGACGTGTATATTGTGGTGTCACCGCCAGACACCACACTTGCTAAGTGGTAGCCTTTAAATCGGCCGCGGTCCGTTAGTATACGTCGGACCCGCGTGTCGCCACTGTCAGTGATTGCAGACCGAGCGCCGCCACACGGCAGGTCTAGAGAGACTTCCTAGCACTCGCCCCAGTTGTACAGCCGACTTTGCTAGCGATGGTTCACTGACAAATTACGCTCTCATTTGCCGAGACGATAGTTAGCATAGCCTTCAGCTACGTCATTTGCTACGACCTAGCAAGGCGCCATTATCATTTGCTATTTATCTTGTGATACATGTACCGTCAGACCGATGTTCACCAATTATGGATTAAAGTTAAGTATTCCAACAGCTACGTACTTTATTTGCTAGACTCAAATCCTTTAACTGTTCCGGACCTCACGCCAGCTTAAACGCGTGCCTTTCGGCTTCACCTCCTAGTGGCTTGGCTGTCTTGCCAAGTCACAACATATATATCCATTCCGAGACACCTGAGCGCTGTTTTGAAAGCCAGTGGTTTCCTATGCTGTATTAGGCCTGCTGTATTAGGCATGATCACAAAGTAGATGAAGATAAGAATTTCTGGTATGTAGATAGTAAAATAGCCCATGACGAATGGAGCAAGGAGGACATAAAACGCAGAGAAGCGCTGACAAAAAAAGGCATTCCTGGCCAAGAGAAATGTACGAGTATCAAACATAGGCCTTAATTTGAGGAAGAAATTTCTGAAAATGTACGTACGGAGCAAAAAATTGTATGGTAGTGAAGTTTAGACTGTGGGAAAACCGGAACAGAAGAGAATTGAACCACTTGAGATGTGGTGCTACAGAAGACTCTTTAAAATTGGGTGCACGCATAAGACAAATAATGAGGAGTTTCTCCGCAGAATCAGCCAGGGAAGGAGTATATTTAAATCAGTGACAAGAAGAAGGGACAGCATGGTAGGAAAGCTGTTAAGAAATCACGGAATAAGTTCCAGGGTACTAGAGGCAATCGCAGAGGGTGAAACTTGTAGAGGAAAACAGAGATGGGAATATATCCAGCAATTAATTGAGGACATAGATTAGAAGTGCTGCTCTGAGATGGTTGGCAAAGGAGAGGAATTCGTGGCGAACCGCATCAGACCAGCCACGACCAGGAAGGATTTTGTCAGAACGACGTTGAATTGTCTCATCTCCCCTGGCCACCACAGTCAACAGATCTCAAAATTATTGAGGTTTTGTGGCCTGCTTTGGAGAGAAGGGTGCTTGATCGCTATCCACCTCCACCACCGTCACTTACCTACATACATACGTACATACATACATTAATCCTTGTTCCATAGATCATGAATACGACATTTCGTAATGATGTGGAACGTGTCACTTTAACGTAAGTTTTCTATACACAAATTAATTAATTAAATAATTAATTTTTTTTTTAATTTTTAGAGTTACTACTTCATATCTAAGAATTCATCTATTGAGTAGAAGGAGCTGTCATTCAGAAATTCTTTTAATTTGCTTTTAAATGTGAAACGTCCCCTTAGAAAAATTAATGAATTACTGTGCTGATAAACCTCTACGTTATTTGCTTTTCAAACAGCTAAGCAAAACTGAACGTACTCAGACATTCACTAAACTGACACACAATAGCTGGCCGAAGTGGCCGTGCGGTTAAAGGCGCTGCAGTCTGGAACCGCAAGACCGCTACGGTCGCAGGTTCGAATCCTGCCTCGGGCATGGATGTTTGTGATGTCCTTAGGTTAGTTAGGTTTAACTAGTTCTAAGTTCTAGGGGACTAATGACCTCAGCAGTTGAGTCCCATAGTGCTCAGAGCCATTTGAACACACAATATTTTTAGTGCAACGCAGTCTGGCTTTCAATAATCCCTACAAAAGAATGGCCCTGAGTAACAATAACCTATACCTTTCATGAATCACTAACCTCACAAAAATCTCCGTTACTCGAACTACTGCAATACAGCGAGCGCCAATACTGCCAGCGAAATAAAAGATTCAAACTACTGAAGGCACTAACTACTGATAGGTATACTTAGCAAATGAAAGATTTTGATAAAGAACAAACAATGTATTTACCTTAATAGTGTTCAAAATTCATTTTATATATATATATATATATATATATATATATATATATATATATATATATCAGTTCATGACATCCAGTCTTACAAATTTAATGTCTCTGATGGACACACATCCAGATCATCCGCTCTCAAAACTCCACCATCTCTCTCCCCACATCCACCACTGCTGGCGGCTCATCTCCAACTGCGCAACTCTACGCGCTGTTAACAGCCAACTGCCCACTACTACAATACCAAATTCCAACAATGCCACCCAGCCACAGACTGCACACAGCACAGCCAGTGATTGTCATACAGAGCGCTACGTGGCGTTACCAATATAAGAACCTAAACAGCCTACTTACAAATGTTGGTTGGCTATCTGTCAGACTTTTAATACTATTTGGCAAATGACCAAAGATTTTTGTGGCAGCATAATTCACCCCTTTCTGTGCAAAAGTGAGATTTAATGCGGAATAGTGAATATCATCCTTTCTTCTAGTGTCGTAGCTATGCACTTCGCTGTTATTTTTGAATTGGGATGAGTAATGAATGACAAATTTCTTATGTATTGGGAAGGTACTGTGAATATCCCGAGATCCTGAAATAAATATCTGCAAGGTGATATGGGTGGGCTCTAGCTATTATTCTGATTACATGCTTTTGTGTAATGAATACTTTTTCTCTTGATGATGAATTGCCCCAAAATATGATGCCATATGAAAGCACTGAACGAAAATAGGCATAGTAGGCTAATTTACTGATATGGTTATCACCAAAATTTTCAATAACCCTAATAGCATAAGTAGCTGAACCTAACCGCTTCCGCAGGAAGAACGGTATAAGACTGCCGGCCGCTGTGGCCGAGCGGTTCTAGGCGCTTCAGTCCGGAACGGCGCTGCTGCTACGGTCGCAGGTTCGAAACCTGCCTTGGGCTTGGATGTGTGTGATGTCCTTATATTAGTTAGGTTTGAGTAGTTCTAAGTCTAGGGGACTGACGTCCTCAGATGTTAAGTCCCGTAGTGCTTAGAGCCATTTGAAGGGTAGAAGATTCTCTTGAAAACCATACATGTACTGATCCATGCGAGAAGACTGGAAGCTATATCGAATGCCAACGGGTTTCCTGCGCCGTTGTAGGAATGCTAATGTATTCTATTTTTTGTGTTTCCAAAAAAATGTTCAAACGTACGTGAATTCCTAAGGGATCAAACTGATGAGGACATCGGTCCCTAGACTTACGCATTACTTAAACTAACTTAAACTAACAACACATACACCCAAGCCCGAGGGAGGACTGGGACCTCTGGCGGGAGAGGTGGCGTAATCAGTGACATGGTGCCCCTTTCCGTGCGGCCACTCCGAGCGGCTTGTGTTTCCGTATTTTTGACCAACCCTCTGTACATCCCACTGTTACTGAAAGGGGTAAGGGTGACTAAGCAGAGAAGGTGTAGGATATAAGTAACGCTTTATCAAAACCCTTCGTGTTTCCTTAAACGTTTCATCGCCAAAGCGTGTCACGGAACGTAAGTCATGGGCAACGAAGTATACGTTTAACATTCCTGACACGACCACACTAGAGTGTTTAATTACTATAACGCCACTTTCGGCTTAACGGCGCCACAGTTTGCCAGCCGCACCTGGCGCCTTCGCGCCGGGCGCGCCGCCCTAGCACGCAGCGGCGTCGCCGTCGCCGTGGCGGCGATTAGCGTCCGGAGCAGCAGTGCGGCGTTAATGAACACGCGGCTGTAATTGCGCGGATTGTTATGGATGATTGCGGTTTAACTCAGATTTATACGGGCGCCGCCTAAGCGTCCGACGCGGCAGTCGCGCTGGCCCGGTCTTGCGCCGCGGGCGCTGCTGAGCGCTGCTGGCCGGGTCGAGCGGGCTCCAATACACGCGCGCCGCACCGGCTGCCAGGTCCGCAGGTGTCTCGTTCGGAACGAAGTGTCCATGGCTGAGTGAGAAACACATTTCTTTCTTCGTAAATTCGTATTCTGCGCTATCTGATCAAACGTATCCGGACATCTGTTGTAATATAACCGTCTACTGGTACAAACGTGAGTTGACGTGCGTTTTCGGTGCTCAGCTACTTACGTGAGGTATGAGCTTTTATAAATTACAGGGTCGCTACCTGCCCAAGCCCTTCTTCACATGAAAGATAAGTCCGATCTGGAAAACTTCGTACGATTAGGTAACTGGAATTTATCAGGTTTAATTTAACTCAGTCAAGCGTGGGCTCAGCGCACCGCTCTCCCAGTCGTAAGATGGTATTCTTGACCGAAGCCGCTACTGTTCGGTCGAGTAGCTCCTCAATTGGCATCACGAGGCTGAGTCCACCCCGAAAAATGCCAACAGCGCATGGCGGCCTGGATGGTCACCCATCCAAGTGCCGACCACGCCCGACAACGCTTAACTTCGGTGATCTCACGGGAACCGGTGTATTCACTGCGGCAAGCCCTCCGCATCCTCCACCGAGTATAACACGGCGGTGGGATGGTCCCGGTAGGCCACTTGTGGCCTGAAGACGGAGTAAGTGCAAATTATGAAAGATCAAATCATGTAATCACACAATAAAATAAGCATTAATTATTGAACTGTGGATGTGAACTTCAGTGATGAAAGCCTTATCTCAAATTACGTTTTATTTCTGTCACTGCCTTCTTTGTGAAGTTTGCAAAAACAACCCTGAAATATGCTGAATAAACATAATCAATGAAGGCGACTATGTGGCAGATTAGAAGAATCCGACAGAACAAGGTATCAGTTTTCATAGAGAACATTTATTCTTAAATTGACAGGGCATCAGTAAAAAAGTGGAACATCCTAACCCAAAAGGTGGTTTGTGCCTGAGCACTAAACAACTCATCAGAAAATGTTAAAATAACACTACTTCGTTCATGGTGATCAGTTACATGGGAAGTGAAGGAAGAGCAAAAGGTACATGTAGACTAACGCATTCAAATTGGACTCACATAAGAAGATAAAGTTCAGAAAGAAATTAACCGCCACCATAAACATGCATTTACGGCAAAGAGACTTATTCCGACTGTACAAGTGAAACAAATAAAAAAGGCGAAAATTCATGCCCACGATACAAATAACGAAAAGTAAGTAATACCTGGGTGAGTAAATCACTCATCTATTGACACATCGATGAAACAAATAAAAATCATGAAATTACAGAGGAAAGAATACACGATTAGAAACTTAGATTATATTCTGAAGAAACTGGGAATATATCAGTGTGACTAGGAAAGCCGTATGCCCCACTAGTTCACACAACACCTTGACCCTACAGACAAAGGACGTTACTGAAATCGCAAAAAAGTATGGAAATACAGATGCTGAAATAACTCGCAAGATGCTGATTATGCAGTCTAACTAGGAACACACTGTAAGTAGGCTGTTTAGGTTTTTTTATTGGTAACGCCACCTCTGTATAAAAATCACTGGATGTGCTGTGTGCAGTCTGTGGCTGGTTTGCATTGTTGTTGGAATATCTGCCATTGTAGTGTTGGGCAGTTGGATGTTAGCAGCGCGTAGCGCTGCGCAGTTGGAGGTGAGCCGCCAGCAGTGGTGGATGTGGGGAGAGAGATGGCGGAGTTTTGTATTTTGTCATGAACTGCTACATATATTATGACTTTTGATGATATTAAGGTAAATACATTGTTTGTTCTCTATTAATATCTTTCATTTGCTAACTAGCCCTATCAGTAGTTAGTGCCTTCCGTAGTTTGAATCGTTTATTTAGCTGGCAGTAGTGGTGCTTGCTGTATTGCAGTAGTTCGAGTAACCAAGATTTTTGTGAGGTAAGTGATTTGTGAAACGTATAGGTTAATGTTAGTCAGGACCGTTCTTTTGTAGGGATTTTTGAAAGTTAGATTGCGTTGCGCTAAAAATATTGTATGTCGGGTTAAGCACAGTCATGTAAATTTTCAAAGGGGACGTTTCATGTCGACCCTTAGCCGAGGATACCTCACTGGAATCTTCTGATTTTTTTCTTGTAGTTTGTGTAATTAGTGTAGCTATTGTTTATTGCTAGCGCGTAATTGTAGAGAGAATCTCCTTTATAGTTGCAGCCTTTCATTGTTGTACAGCAAAACAGTTGTGGCATGCATGTAGATTTGCACCAAGTATTTCGCTGCTGCGCTTGCAATTAACGAGATATTATGTTCAGTGCTATGTTAATGTGTTCTCTTATTGTTGCCCTTCAAATTGTGTTTTTCTCTGTTATCGTGTGAAATATTGTGACAATAATGGCGTGTGAAAAACGTAATACTAGGCTCCAAAGTAAACTGAGAAATGACAGTGAAGACGAAAGCAGTGTGTTAGCGCCACCATGTAATGAATTAACTAATATTCAAAGTAGTAATTTGGTAACTGTGCATAGGGAAATGGAGCGGGCGTCAAATAATGGTGTAGACAGTGAAACAGGTAGTGAACAGGGAAGCATTATCGATCGATCGGTCGGCAACAGCTCGCCTCAGGAATCGGGAATGACAGAACACAATATTGCAAATACTGTAGACTCAGGTTTTGGGTTCTCACCGTTTTCTCAAATGAGTCAAGACACATTTTCTGCTTGTCAAAATGTGACTGTTGCCGGTGCAAATTCACTGCCGAAAAGCACTGAGGAACTTGTTTCTGACACCAGCGCATTGTTATTACAATTAATGCAACAAATGGGACAAAAGCTTCAAAAGTTAGACACAATGGAACAAAATCTTAAAAAGTTAGACACAGTGGAACAAAATCTTAAAAAGTTAGACACAATGGAACAAAATCTTCAAAAGTTAGACACCATGCTTGAACAAACACGTGAAGATTTAACTACTGAGTTACATAACATCGAATCGAAATGTCAAAAAGTCTGTAATGACGTAAAAACACAAATTTGTGAGCATTTCCAACCTATTTTTTCGCGTCATGAACATGCATTACAGAATCACGAAGCAGCCATAAAAGAACTGCAAACTGTTGTTCATGAAAATCACGCCTTGCAAGCTAAAATTGACTCAGTTGCATCTACCGATTCGGTTACGCAACTTGCAAAAACTCAAGAAAACTTAAAGGACACAGTAGATCCGATTTCAACACAAATGGACACTCTGAAACTTGGTTCAGAAAAACACACTGAGGAAATAAGTACACTATCGGAGAAAGTAGCCGAACTTTCGGATCAGTTCACTAACTTATCTGCAAAGGTAGATGATAATCTGAATGACACAAGACCTGTAGCCATCACTGACACAGAAGAGTGCGAACAAATTAGGAAATTCAAACAAAATCAGAATCAAATTAATACGCAACACCAAAGAGAAATCCGCGAAGTACAAGATCAGCTGACACAGGTAATACAAGAATTACGTATTTCAGAGGACACTCGCGCCCCAATACTGGAAGAGGGACTTACAAATACGGAACAGCCACAAAATAATAACACAGCGCATTTCGGAAATTATGAAAGAAATTGGCAAGGTGCACCGAATTTTGAAATGGAACCGCCGAAACGACGTAACAATGACCGATATGTGACTCGCCGACATGATGACTTTGACTATAAGCTGTTCATTACTACACGTAAATTCAAAACATTTAAGAATTCTAGCAACGACATTCATCCACAAGCATGGCTCCATCAATTCTCTCATTGTTTTCCTCCCAACTGGTCGTTAGAACACAGATTAGAATTTATGTGTGGCTATTTAGAGAATGAACCAGCTGTAAGAATGCGATTGGTCATTCACGATTGTCACATTGAAGGAGAATTTTACCATGCCTTCCTCTCAGCATATTGGTCTCAAGCTGCACAAGACCGAGTAAAACATAGCATCATGATGATGAAACACTTTGAACAATCTGAATTTTCCAGTCTTGTCAAATATTTTGAAGACATGTTGCATAAGAATCAATACCTGTCAAACCCACACAGCCTCTCAGAACTCATCCGCACTTGCTTAATGAAATTGCCTGAACATTTACGACATATTATTTTGGCAGGACGTTGCAAAGACGACATTGAAGCTTTTCAGGGACTCTTACAAGAATTAGAAATTGACACTGAGAATCGCAGAAAGCGGAAACAGGAACACAACAATTTCAGGTCATGTCTGTCGCAATTCCACGATGAAAGAAATAATAACTGGACACGACAAGTCTATTCTTACAACGCAAATCGTGACCAAAACAGACACCACCCATATGACAACCACTGGCAGAGTAATAATAGTTACAGAGAAAGATCGCATTTCCGTAGTAATGACTATCACAGAGACAATCAGAGAAACAGACAATATGGGAACCAAAACAATTATTACCAAGGGAGGCAGAATAACTTCAGACGCAACAGTTCGGCGCACAGTTACGATTCAGGGAGAAATTCTCCACCTCGTGACCGACAAGAAAGAAACTATGGAATCTACCGACATGACGACAGACGATATGATCGTAACGACAGACCTGAAATGCATCAGAACTGGCGGGATTTAAACAGGGCAGGGCCTTCTCCGCAAGGTGAATTTGTAGAAGTTAGACCTCCAAATCCCAATAACGACGCGCGCCAACAAAGGGACAGACAATGACTCGCACCGCAGGCAGCCGCGTGCGCCGGCTGGCTCAGAGAAAAATAACATAGACGCTAACCTTGAGAAAAATTTTAGCACTCCTCACCGACGTATACCGCATGATAATTCCGTTCAAGTTGAAACTCTGAGTACTAGGAAGAGTAAAGGACTGCACCATGTTTCTCATGTAAAACCGTTTATTGAAAGATAATCTGCTTTTTAACTTTGTCTTTGCCATATAACTTTTCACTTTACATTACTAGTATGCTCAGTCAGACTTAGAATCTGTTAATATGCAACAATGTTTGAAGTTAAATATCCAGTCAAGAACCAAGAGAACTTATTTCAACAGAAATTATGAATGCATTGTTATAGTGAACAGACGACACAATGTTGTTATTTGTACATTCTTGCTTGTTAGTTGCACGATTACGTAACGACTATAAGGCTCACATACATTTACCAGTGCTGCTAATGAGATTTTAATGCAACTTGGCTTACTTGAAAATACATTCTGGATTTAAAGTACTTTCTGTGAGATACCAGATGACACAATAATTAGTTTATGTGACAGCTACACGATTTTATCACGACGCTACTAATGAGTGACAATTTACAATGTTGCTTTTGTGGTGTTTCTGTTTCATATCTGCACAGTTTTTCTGTATTATTCTGGAAAGTAAAACATGTTTTAGTAGTAACTTTTGTGGTATAGCTACAATGAGACAGCCTTTTCCATAGCACAACAATTTGTTACAGCACAGTAATTTCTTCATCACAACAATAAGCGTAATAACTAAGTTATCTATACGCAAAGCATTTCACTTTTGTTTATCATGAGGTAGGTACATTGACTTCTGCAGAACTTAGCTTTCGGAGGACAATAACTACGACACTTCCACAGAGATTATCTTACAGCAAGACGCACATTTAGCGCTACAGTACACGTATTTGAGTGATTAATTTTGTACTTAAAACATTTATTTTTAAAGATATTTGAAGTACAATGGTACAAAGGATTTTCGTGATACATTTCATTCCATTGCTGTACTCTGTAACACCTGAGGGTATAATTACATTAATCCTCAGGGGGGTACACGCTTACTTTGTGTACCATGTGTTTGGCAAGCACAAGGAGCCCTAGCTAATATGGTATTTGCTTATACAACTTTACACATCGGTACTATATTTCTCTAAGACAGAATTACTCAGCTATCTGATCATTTAACTGAGAGAGACAAACATTTATTTTACTACATCAGTGACACATGTTTATGTAATTACACAGTCGGATAATTTCACACTTATGAACTGTATTTTGTCTGTTCTTTGTGAACTGTTCATATTTTTTCAGAACCATTGTGATACTATGAGAGCTTTGAATGATGTATTTGGTATGAGATCATGATCTTTAAAGTACGTTTGAGGTAGATGACACTATTGAAATGAGCAGAGAATTTTTTTTAGGTTTTGACATTACTGCAGAAAGCTATGACGTTTTTGAGATTAGACTGAGATGTTATGATGTTATTAGTATGACGACAATGTGTATTATGTTGTTGAGGAATGTTTATTATGCTACGTTTTTCTCATGATGAAATATTGAAGAAGTGTCGATGAATATGTATATGTATAATGAGGTAAGGAATAATGAGTAGTGGTTAGGGACTCTGATTTGTGGAACAGGATGTTGGAAACCAAGAATTGTACTTTAAGAGTTATGAAATGTGTGTAAATGCTTGAATGTACCACAATGCTGACAAAAATTTTTTGGACACTGTTATATTTACGGGATTTTGTTTCTACATATTTGTAACGTAAATTTTCGACCTGTGAAATTTTCATATGAGACTGTCACTGTAGCGGAAATTGGTGTCGTAAATATTTCGGTAAGAAAGTTAAGTGACCACCTGCACGTAATGCGTCGTGGGCACCCAGCTGGGCGACAGTCGCCTGAAAAAAAAAAAAAGCCATTAGCGTGTGCCCCTTTCAGAGGCGCAGGTAGAAAAGAAAAAAAAGGGAGGCCATTATCCTCGCTATTGACATTCCTTGTAGAAAGCACCGCAAATACGACACGCTTATTACTTGGAAAGATACTTACATCTGCACCCTTGATTATGACAAGTGTCTTTCTCGAGAATTGAGAGAATTTTTACTGCCTTATGAAATGCCATATGGCTAATGAATGATGTTTCATGCCTTCCTTTGTACATATTTGCTCATTTTCTTTAATATCTAGTTTCTAGCTGCACTGCAGCATTGGTTAAAATAAAATTTAATATATGTACTAATATAGTTATTTTATGCCTACAGATCCAGTCAATAAGAAATTTATGATCTACTTCCACGAAAACGAGGGCACATAAATAGACATTTCCCTTCACAGGAATTGCATAAATAATTTCTTTACGATTTGGTAACTTATCTGCTAGTGTAAGTTCTCGTGATGCATCACTCTAGTGTTAAGATGTGACATAGGTATTAGACATGGCCATTTTTAGTGTAATATTTTTTCTGCTTGAGCTATGTCATGTTTAGATATATGTTTTTTTTTTATTTGCTGCTGCTGTTTGCCAGGCATAATGTTACAGAATTTGACTTTGTATTACGCTGTTAAGTCAGTTTTACTACGGATTTAGTTTTCTTGTTTGCTGCACAGTGCCTTATATTAGTTGTAATATTGCAATTGCTTTGCCAATTTGAATTTTTTGTCATTGATGTTTGTGTTAATTGTTTTGTGCTGCTGCATTGCCTCGTCCCTTAGTTGCATCTGAGCTCAGTAGATTTAAGTTATCTTAAGAGGGGGTAGACTATAGAACTGAATGAGTTGCGATGAATTGGAAGAAATGCATTGAGAAGTTATACAAAAAAGTACAGAAAGCAGGTATAGGTAGGATTTTCTTGGAAATAAATAATGAGGTAAGAAATATGTGAAATAAATACAGAAAGCATGCTTGGATAGAATTTTTTTGGTGGAAACAAATGTTGAAATAAGAGGAAAGGTATATGGAATGAAGTTCTGGGTTGGACTGCAGTACCAAATGTTACACTTTAAACAAACCCTGTCCTTTCCTTTTGTGTTATCCCACTATGTGTTTGTGTACCCTTGTGTATTTGTTTTCTTCCTGTCTCTGTGTAGTTTCATAGAATTTTTTCTTCTTCTAATACTAAGCTACATTCACTATGATGAGGAATACTGTTATCCTCAAATATAATTGGCATTAATAATATGTTATTTACCTTGTAAATATGCTTAGACATTATTTATTCAGTTTTGTTTTAATGCTCATGTGTGAAGTTGATGTTTCAAAAGTTATTCTGATCTTTTATGTATTTACTTATGTCATAATTCCTGTAACACTGATGTATATGTTATTTCGATTCTTTTGTAAAGCCCGTATTACTACAAATGTTATCTGTATTGTTATGTTCTTTAATGATGTATTTTGTACCTTTGTAATTGTATTCTCATGTTATAAAATTGTAATTGGCACCAGCTCATCAAATTAAGTAACTTGTAAGTTCCATTTCACTGCACACGTTTCTGTTGGTCATAGTATATGGACAATATGTGAGAAGTAGGGACTATTAGTGTTTGCACGTGTGTTAATAATTCAGCAAGGGACTGGATAACGGCATTGATGGTTCTAAGGACAATTCCAAAAAGTTTGTGAGTGTACAAGTGGTGGTTTATGGACTTGCTATATTCTCTGCAAGACTCTTCGATGGTGATTGTGCACCTGCACAGTCGCAACAGATGGCTGCTGGCCATCTATACAAGGACTACAGTGGGTCTGCATCTTTGATGGCCCACCAATACCGTAATC
The DNA here is from genome assembly GCF_021461385.2 of Schistocerca piceifrons. NCBI lineage: Eukaryota > Metazoa > Arthropoda > Insecta > Orthoptera > Acrididae > Schistocerca > Schistocerca piceifrons. The sequence goes on along the minus strand of NC_060142.1, from coordinate 206,050,237 downwards.
TCTACCAGGACTACAGTGTGCCTACTCTGTGATGACCTACCTACCAATATTCTTCAAAACTTCGACTGACTCTGCTGTGGGTTTGCTCTGTTGTGGCGCATTACCTGTCTGCATGTCGAGAGTCAGCATTGTCTTTCCGTTGGAAGGTCAACACTACTTCTTCAAGACTGCATGGAAATCCACTACTTCTGTGTGCATTTTCTTTTACTACTCAGACTTTGAGAAAAACACTGCAATTTTACTATGACGAATGATGAGGACTGTCTTTATGGACTGTGAAAAAATTTTATCTTTTGACCAACATTGTATCAATAAGTGTGTGCATTTGATATCTTTGTTACTGTAATTATGAAAAATTTTATCAAATCATTATTGGGCACTGACCAAAACAATTTGTAAAATTTATTGTGGGGAGCTGTTTAGGCTGTTTAGGTTTTTTTATTGGTAACGCCACCGCTGTATAAAAATCACAGGAAGTGCTGTGTGCAGTCTGTGGCTGGTTTGCATTGTTGTTGGAATATCTGCCATTGTAGTGTTGGGCAGTTGGATGTTAACAGCGCGTAGCGCTGTGCAGTTGGAGGTGAGCCGCCAGCAGTGGTGGATGTGGGGAGAGAGATGGCGGAGTTTTGTAATTTGTCATGAACTGCTATATATATTATGACTTTTGATGATATTAAGGTAAATACATTGTTTGTTCTCTATTAATATCTTTCATTTGCTAACTATCCCTATCAGTAGTTAGTGCCTTCCGTAGTTTGAATCTTTTATTTAGCTGGCAGTAGTGGTGCTTGCTGTATTGCAGTAGTTCGAGTAACCAAGATTTTTGTGAGGTAGGTGATTTGTGAAACGTATAGGTTAATGTTAGTCAGGGCCATTCTTTTGTAGGGATTTTTGAAAGTTAGATTGCGTTCCGCTAAAAATATTGTATGTCAGGTTAAGCACAGTCATGTAAATTTTCAAAGGGGACGTTTCACATTGTACTCAATAGTCAGTTTCATCAACACTATATTCATTACTCAATTTCATTAAATCTAAATCTCGATACTGAATAACTGACGAAAATTTGATTGAATGTATAGCAACTACGCTCACCAGTCATTAGTGAGATTTTAAACAGCTCACACCAAAAATGGAGACTCATAAAAGCACATCACAAAATTATCTCCTTATTCCTTGTTGTAATATTCCTCTATGATGTTAGTTTTAAAACTAAAATTAATGTTTTTTTATTGATTAAATAATGTTTCCTCCCTAATGTTAGCTACTAGCGTCTAATTAATGTAGCTCTCTTCGAATCAGTTTCCTAAGTTTGAGGGCTGCCACTTGTTCTATAGGACTGATACCCAGAGACCTTGCTGACAATTTCAGGAGACAGATATCTTCATTCGAAGACACTTGTCTGCCAGAGCAGCTCCGTAGAGGTGGTCCTTATTATCGATGAGACTAAGTCTTGACTGACTGTAGGCCTACATGCAACAAATCGCGCATTCATTGCAGAAGCCATATTCTGTACCTCTGCCTGTTAACAATAGTCTTATTGTTAAAATGAAACTTCCTGACAAATTAAAACTGTGTGTCAGACAGAGACTCGATCTCGGGACCTTTGCCTTTCGCCTGCAAGTGCTCTAGCAACTGAGCTACCCAAGCACGACTCACTTCCCCTCCTCACAGCTTCAATTCTGCCAGTACCTCGCCTCCTACCTCCCAAACTTCACAGGAGCTCTTCTACGAAACTTGCAGATCTAGCACTTCCGGAGTCTTATTGCTAGTAACGAACATGTGAAACTATGAACGTCTTTCCAGCCTGACGGTACTACCTGCATAAACCGGTCATCACCAAACCGATATCTCTACATGATTTGTTTGGATGATAACATTTACCCCCATGTTTGTCATTGAATTAAGTGAAGCTAGCCTTTATGTCATTTCCGTTACAGTATATTTCCAGCTGTGAATTCATTTTGAAATATACGCAGAAGACAACACGTCTGGCTGGCTTTACTTGGGGCAGAGTCCAACAGCTCATCGATTCATACATGTTACTGTGTAGTCATAGGAGGTTGGTCACGATATTACGCTTCACAGTCAAAGACATGATAACAAGTGCGTCTAGTACAGCAATTTTTATCTTGCACATCAAATAACCTAGTCTTTACGTTAAGACGGAAGTAACTATCGCATGACGTGTCAGTGCGAAATGAACTTGGACCATTCATACAAAAAACTGCTGCAGTATAGTACAGAAGGTAAATGAAAGAAATACGCAGTGAGAGGAAAGAGAGGGACACTTTTATTCAAAGACAACGCAAGTTAACAGCGTGTGTTATCACCACGGACGGCGATACATATTCTGCATCGTGCCTCCCGTCCTGGTCACAATGCTGATAAGGAGTGTTTTGTGGTCGGGCTTTCCATTTCTCCACCAACGTGGCTAACTGCTGGATCGTCGCTTGTGCATTTGGACGCGCTGCAGTATGTTTCTGGAATGAATCCCACACGTGCTCGATGGGATTTAAGTCAGGGAAACAGGCAGGCCAGACCATTCGCCGAATATCGTCTCCTTTCCAGAGGTCCGTCGCCGGCGCTGCTCAGTGCGGTCGCTCATTGTTATTAAGAAAAACGACTTCAGGGCTGAGTGTACCCCTAGGATGACCCACATGGGGAACGAGTAGACCGGTTTGTGCACGATGTTCAAATTTCTGGATGTCAGCAAGCTCACTCAGAGAGGAAGAAATTTCAATATTCGTTTCCGGTAACTCCTGGATGTTCTTCGTTTACAAAACTTCAGCAATCCACATTGAAGTTTGTGTCGAACAGATGACACAACAGACACATATGCTGTCGTATCAGAGAGCGTATTTGTTATTCACCACTTCACATTCGTGTATGAAGCAGTTCGTGCTTTTTGGCACCATGTTGTATAACCAGTTACGCTTAATAACTGGCCTTAAATTTTGGAAACACACACACACGCACACACACACACACACACACACACACACACACACACACACACAGACACACACACACACTAAATCATTCCAGCTTTTATCGACAAAAGTACATTACCTTCTTTGACGTGGAATACCAAGAAGAAGAAGAAGGTAAAAATCTCTAAATTTTTTCTTATCGATGAAAAAGTGAATAACAAAAGCGTTTAATAGACCTGATTAAAGGATTAGGTCCAGCTACTGTTGACGTAGGAATATTTACTATATCTGAGGACGTATAAATCCGTGAACTCACATACTCTCTGTATTAATTTTTACTGATGTCGTAGGCATACCTCCTCGCTTAGCAAGAAATGTTTAGCGCATAAAATAACCCAATTACAGTTCATTCTGCAACACGTACGCTGTCCAGTCACGCTGAAGTGACCACCTGTGAATAATCTGATTAATCACCTTTCACAGCGCGGACCGCTGCGAGACGCACAGAATGAGAGTCAGTGACGTTCTGGAAGGCGCCGACAGGGATGTGAAGCCATGCCGGCTCAAGTGCCGTGGTCAGGTACACTAGTTTTCTCGGTTGAGGATCCATGGCGCGAAATGCTCGGTCGAGGTGGTCCCATAGATTCTCGATTTGGTTTAAATCCGGGGAGTTTGGTGATCAGGAGAGTGCGGTAAGCTCATCCTGGCACTCTTCAAAGCACGCACGTATACTACGATCTGTACGATACGTTGCAGTGGCCTGTTGGTAGATTCCATTTTGCCGAAGAAAAACGAACGGCATGTAGGGGTAAACATGGTCCTCAGGGATAGATATGTACTTGTGTTGATCCACTGAGCCTTTCAGAATGATGAGATCAACCAGGGAATTCCACGAAACCATTGCTCAGACACTAACGCTTCCTCATCCGCCCTGTGCCCTTCCGATGACTGTTGGAGGGTGTTTGTTTCCAGGAGTTTCACGCCGAAATAGGATAAAGCGTGATTAATCTGAAAAGGCCTCTTATCGTCACTCAGTAGACGTCGAGTTGTGGTATTGGTGTGCAAATTCCAGCCTTCGGCGACGATAAACCGTAGTCAGCATGGGTACATAGACAAGGCGTCTGCTACGGACGCCCATACATCGCAACGTTAGCTGTAACGTCATTGAGGAGACGCTGTTGGTAGCCCCTTGGTTCATCTGGGCGGTCAGTTGTTCAACAGTTGTACGTCTGTTCGCCCGGACCATCTCCGCAGCCGTCGTTTACCCCTGTCATCTACAGCGAGAGGTGGACCACAGTTGCCTCGGCGCCAATTTTGGATAGAGCCATTTTTCCATGTGTGGTATATACTTTAAACATGGCGGCACGCAAACGTTTTACACACTTAGCCTTTCGGAAATGCTTCCGCCGTTGGCCTGAAAGCTAATGATCATGCCCTTTTTGGAAATCAGATAAATCGCTGCCCGTCACAACAACGCCTGCACTATATTTCGCATCACCGCCGCCTCGCCCCCCCCCCCCCCCCCCCCCACATCCACCCCACCACGCTTCATATGTCCCTCACTGCTAGTGCTGCCACCTGCGGTCTGCGAGTGGTTGTTGCACGCTAACGTCGGACATAAGCGGTGCTCACATTAATGTGACTGGATCCTGTATATCTCATAGGCCTCTGATTAAGCAATTGACAACATTAACTGCAAACTTGCAGAATGTTTGTTCATTGGATAAAATTTATACGACAATACAGTACTTACACTGATGAGCTAAAATGTATGACCACCTACTTAACTGCGTATTGGTTCACCTTCGGAACTCAATACAGAGCGATTCTGCGTGGCATGGTTTCAACAAGTTATTGGTAGGTTACCGGAGGTATGTGGCGCCAGATGTACACGCACAGGACATGCAATCCCAATATATTATAGTTCGCTGGTTTGCATGTACGGAGCTGGTGAACAATAGTGTCCAAGATACGTTCTAATGGTTTCAGATCGAGCGAAATTGACGGGAAAGACTCAACGTGAGTACACGATCATGCTCTTCATCAAAACCATGTAGCACGATTCCGACGTTGTGACATGGACATTTACCGTGCTGGAAGATGCATCGCCGTCCGAGAAGGCATAGAGGAGGAAGGGATGCAGATGGCCCACAATAATGCACAATAGTGCTGTCATAGTGCCTTCTATTACTACCGCAGAACCTTGGAAACTCAGGTGAATGTCCCACCCTCAATAGCATAATACTGTCCCCACCGGTAGGTTTCTGTAGCGTGGTGCATGTTTCGCGTAGCCACTCGCTTGGATGACAGCGTATGTAGACAACTATCAGTCTAGTACAAACAGAAACATTATTCAGCCGACCAAGCGACACGTTCCAGTTGATTCTCAGTCCAGTCTCGATGATCCCTCACTGCAGTGGTAGCTGACTATGTCACTGTATCAACGGAGGAGTACGTGGAAGTCTTCTGCTGCTGACCCCTATGTTCAACAATGTTTTTGTCCTGCGAAACACGTATGGCTGCACCAACACCGCTGTGTCGCCCGATCTGCCACAGACCGTCACCTATCCTGCTTCACACAGTGTGCAAGGCTCCGACCTCCACATTCTGTTATGAGGCATGAAAACCCAAACCCTTGTCGCCTAATCGCGCTTACGTCCTCCTCCAATCACTCTCGGTAGATGCTCGCGACGGTAGTGCACCAAGAGCTGACAGCTTCGCCGTTTCCGAGATGTCCGTTGCCAGGCGCCGCGGCAGGAAAATCTGCACTTTGTGAAAGTCGCTTGTATCAGTGGATTTTCCCTTTCTCCGCCCGTATTGTGAGCAGAATGATTCTTCCACTTCTACAGGCTATTTTCCTTACCGCATCGTTCACCAGCAACGCCATCAGGCGGCACTGAATCGCACGTGTGCACTGGCCACGATGTTTCGCCTCATCAGTGTAATTATACATCCGAAGGAGTGGAAATAACAGGTCTGACTATATATCTAGGGAAAAAATGACTAAAAGGTTCAGTATCAATGTTTTCTAAAGGAGAATGAAGCTGTTTCTTATTCACAACTTTGAACCTGGTAGTCTAGAGATTAAGAGCGTGTCTGGAAAGCGAGAAGTACCGCGATAGATTCTGGGTCGGACAAGGGAAATTTTCAGTCTACTTATAATCTAGCCTCCACCTATCAACAATGTGAGAAGTCGCCAGGAACGAGAAGTGGTTCGGATTCCACGGTTAGCTATTGGTCCCCTTTCCGCATTTAGGTAACTGGTCTGAATTAAGCACACGCAAGTATCTAAAGTGAAGTCCAGTTAAAATACTTGAAGACGGCCATTGAGCTACACGATATTTTTTCTATTGTTATCCTTGACAATTCCTTCCATGCGATAGAGGAATTAACGTAATGAAAAAAGTAGTCGATTACGAACCAGTTAATGGTGAGCATTTAGTCATATAAGTGTACATGTTTATAAACTTGCGTGTAACTTTTATTCAATCATAACGTTTATCGTGCGTGCACACTGAAAACATGTAACTAACTTCCGACTCTACCGTAAGTTATGTGGCATTCAAGATCATCATTATGTATCTTAATAATATTCAGGGTGTAACATCTATAAGTGCAGATATTTCTATAGATAAGTGAGGTGGTGTAATGAACAACATTACATCGGTATTTACGTGCTTTGTACACTATCAATTATAACTGTTAGGTGTCGTATGTTTTAGATTGGTTAGTACCTCCAGGTACACGTGCCTAGAGCAAGTCGTTAAAGCTTATTTTCCCTTGGGGAACAGCCTTGCCGTTGTGTGGACACATGGACGCAAAATGGTTAGTCTGTACTTACAGGCGTAGTCCACTTAGTAGAGTAGTTACGGCCGTGCAGAATACATCAGGTCATACATTTCGTGATGTGTTTGTGGGAAGACAGTTCGATGATGCCTGGTTTGTGGGGCGCTCAATGCGCGGTTATCAGCACCCGTACAAACTTGCAAGCTTTGCTCAGTCCAATCTCGCCACTTTAATGAATGATGAAATGATAAGGACAACACAAACACACAGTTATCTCGAGGGGGGTGAAAATCCCTCACCCCGCCGAGAATAGAACCCGGGACCCCGTGCTCGGGAAGCGAGAACGCGATCGCGAGACCACGAGCTGCGGACAAAGACAATTCGACGCAGAGAAAAAAACAACCAATGCACTTATGTGTGTACATATTAAGGTACCACATATGGAAATATATGCACTTATACTAGTTACTCCCTGTATAGTGATAGAACTAATCATCCTGGTACTAAAGTTCGGAACTGATATAAAGCCAAGTGATTTAATCGAACTTGATAAAGAACACATGACAAGGCCAGAAGCTGCGGTAATGTTTTGAAATTAACGCCAACAAGAGGGGGGGGGGGGGCGGTTATCTGTGGGAAGTTCCTCGTAAGTGTAGGGGATACAAAAAGTCGCTGATACTGATAGCTGATACTTGTGAACTGACGCCGCAGCAGAAAATGATGAGCTAATACAATAGTGATCTATGCTATAGCACATTATGATGATTAAGTACCGTACACTATAAGGTACATGATATTCCAGCAGATAGTCCTACGCCTTGTTTCTTTCAAAAAAGCTTAATTCATACCTAATGGCACCATAAGGTTAATTGTACCTGTTGGTCCTCACCAAACCTCTTTAACAAATAGTCTACTTAGTTCCAGAACGCCAAACGAAATAGGAGTACCCGGGAAGAAATATCCTTTTCTATAATTCTTGCGCTCTCTGATCAACTAAGCAAGTCTCTGCTTATTTACGTTGGCAGATACGCGGTTGACTTCATATTTGAGATGGTCTCAAGGCAACACCCTCACCCGTGATGACAGCTCGCGATTCTTCACTTACATTTCTTCCTCTAGTTTCCAAGGAAGATCAACACTTGGATCGTAAGTAGAAACTCACATAATTCCACATCTACCGTCAGTCGGAAGTCCGCTTCCAGCAACGCCTGACCTCTGACCGGTTTCCCGCCGGACCCTACCTCTGCTGTGCCCCGTGCTAACTGCAAACTGCACTCCACGGCCCGCGGGACTTCTCCCTTGCACCCTCTTTCCTCTGAGGCGCAGTCCCTCTGGACTTCTCTGCTGCGTCAACGCTCCCCTTACTCTCAGCAACTGCCCTATGTGCCGCCGAGTCACCGCGTCCTCCCTAAATCACTGCACTTCAGAGAGTCCACCACGGCGCTGCCGTTTTTGTTTTACGACAGCTTATCAAGAAACAGCAGTTTAAATGAAAATCGAACTTTATATTTATAGATTTTGAGGAAGTCTTCGATATCGTTTTGACAGAAAAACTGTCGTACGTAATGAAGTATACAGCATACCCATTACACTGGAAATCAGCAATATTGCGATCATATACCAGAAAAATCATTTGCGTTGGATCCAAGGGAAATCTGACGGAACGAGTCCCATTAAACAAAAGATTCAGTTAACATCTACATTGACAACGCCATTCGCAGATGGAATTTAGAAGCAAACATCTAGGCTGAACGATCTGTTACTATGAAAAGAACTTTTTAATGTTTTTAACAGAATGAATTATGAATACTACCTGAAAATTTTAGAGCAAAAAAGTAAAACCTTGATTTTTACAGATAACCCCTAATCCAGACTAAAATTGTCGTTATCGATAAGATAATAGAACAAGTAGAATACATCAGATAGGAACACTGTTGCAGAAATAAAGAAAAAAGCATGCCAAATTTAAAGGAACGCGAAATCTCCAAGTTTGGCGATCTTTTACAGAAGTTCGAAATTTAGCGCGGACTTTAATGCGAGATGCTTATAACAGTTTTCACAACGAATCTTTGTCTCGAAACCTCGCAGAAAATTCAAAGAGATTGTGGTCGTATGTAAAGTATGCCAACGGCAAGACACAGTCAGTGGCTTTTTTGCGCGATAACAATGGAAATACTATCGCCGACAATGCCGTGAGAGCAGAGCTACTAAACACAGCCTTTCGATATTCCTTTACCAAAGAAATCTTGTGCACCAGTGCAAAGTGGCATTTTGAAACAGCAACAAAACGTTATTATTAGTAAGAAAAGGAGTTTTATAGTATCAAGCCCGTCGAATTAAAAAGAAATGTGAGTATGACACGAATTGTTCATAAATGGTGTTCAGTAACTTTACGTTAGTGTACACATCTTCTGCGTTGATAAACTATCATCATATTATACTCTAAATTTATCTCATTTAATAGGTGAATTATTTCACGTAAAATCTAGTGTTGCTGACTCGCTATTGACATTTATAGAGCTAGTATCACAAACGGATTCATTTGCCGCAGAATGAGTAGATTAAAACCGCTGGACTTTTCTCTCGGCATAGCTCGATGATCCATGTATGACGCCCTCGCTTGCATGTATACTAACGCGGCTTGCCAGGATGTAGCCACAGTAACTCTCTTGTACAAATAATGTTTTTTTAGAAAAAACGTCTAACTACAGTGCTTCTGTCACGCTTTCAACCAGAAGCAAGATTCTGCAGCGTCTGTGCAGGCGATGTGCAAAGCTAGAAGTTTATTTATAAAACATACTTAACTCAGTAGGGATTCCAGTTTTGACAATAATCGTCGCAGCATACAGTGCAGTGTCTCACGTAAGTTGTTGTCCAAGAAATGTTACAATAGTCACAGACCAGATTAACGTACAAGAATTTTGATGCTGAAATTACAGCGAGAGTCACTAAGGTGAAAGAAAGATATCAAAATTCAACTGCCTGCTTGTTTATGTTGCAAAAGGACCAAATGCACTATAAAAGCATGATAATTTTTCTTAAGGCTTTCATTTATTCCATGCATAGAGTGAACATTGTTTCACAAACGTCCGTCTCCAGTTCTATTCTCTTCAACAATTTACATGCATGGTAAGTCAAACGTTTTTTGTGAGTCCTCACAAACTTGTCACGCTGCGTTTTGGTGTGTAATGATAACATACGTTGTAAATTGGGTGGTATTTTTGTTTATTGCCGATTCTGGACAGCAAACTGGTTAACTTAACAATTGCTAAAGATTTCTCAACTGGTACTTATTTTAAAAGTATCTCATCCTTGTTATGTCGACTTTGGAGCACTAGTCAAAAAGTTTTAATTTGTCTACATTTTTGAAATCACAGGTCACATCCCCGTATCTATAACATCATCATCATCATGACAGCATAAGACACGACACTTTTTCAAATATTTCAAAATGGCAGATGGTGGTAAATTACTTTAAAGCCAATTATAGTGTCGTACAGTTTTTTGCCAAAGCCCGCCATTGTCAAAAGTGTCAAATTATACTACAATATTTCCTGTAGTGCTGCTCATATTTGTGGAGAAAACGTAAGCTCACACACACACACACACACACACACACACACACATACACAAATGTCTTCAGAAGAGTTTATCTAATTAAAATGCTATTTATACGCTCACTCACCAAGTTTTACAAGGATTACATCACAAAATAGCACCGGTTGATATTTTCTGTGACTTATAAGGCATATGACTGCGTGAACCAAAATATCCTCGTAGATAAATTGCACAAAGATTTGTTTAGTAATTCAACAAATGTAAACGGGGGAGACTCCTCTGACTGTAGAGAAATCATATATAGAGTTCCCCAAGAGTCAATCTTAGGTAGGCCATTCTTCCTCAAATAAGCAAACTATCTTCTGTCTGGTATACAACAAACTGAATTAGCTATTTTTGCAGATGACCTAATATTTTAATCACTTCAAGCATACAAACAGCATACGGAAACTGGTAAACAATGTTCTTAACAGTGTTGCTGACTGGTTTTCTGCGAATGATCTCACTCTTAATTTTGAAAAATCACAACATCTCAGTTCAGCACATCTAGAGTTCTAACCAGTGATATGTGTAACACACGATGGGTAATTAATAAATAGGGTGGTATTTAAAATTCTTTAGATGTCCATATTGATGACAATTTAAACTGGAAAAAGCACATTTCAGAACTCCTAAAGCTACTTAGTTAGGCCACTTTTGCACTTAGAATCATTGCAAATTTTGGTGAGAGAAAAATCAGTGAGCTGACATGTTTTCACTCAGTAATGTAATAGGGAATAATTTATCTTTAAGAAAGAAAGTTTTCATTGCTCAAATATGTGCTGTAAGAAAAATATATAGTGCCACCTACAAAAATCCTGTAGGCATCTCTTTAAGGAGTTTGGTATCCTGAATACTGCTTCACAGTATTCCCTCGTGAATTCTGTTGTAAATAATCTACTGCAGTTCAAAACGGTGTTGAACATTACTACAGTACTAGAAGTGGAAATGATATTCGCCATTCTACATTAAAATTGTCTACGGCACAGACAGGATAAACAATGTCAGCAACTAAAATTTTTGATCACTTACCCAGTGATATGAAATCTCTGACAGACAGAGAAGAAAAATTTGAAAACAAATTGAAAAAGTTTCTCCCCAACAAGTCCAACTATTATAGAGCAGAATTTATATCATTGTAATGTGTAAAAGGTGGTGAATAAGAATTTCTAACGCAGGTCTGTGTGTTTAATAATAATAATAATAAAAGAAACAACAAATCTTGTAAATGTTCAGCAAATTAATTTGTGATATGAATGTAAAATGACTCGTTCGACAACAGTATGATTTACTACGAAAGTGATCTGTAGAACATGAAACTAATTAACTAACTAAAATGTAACTTGTGCTACGTTCAATCTCTGTTAGTATTTCCAACGTCAAATAAACATGAGCACTTAAAATTCAGCCCCATCAGCAAGCTTCACCTCTCCCTTTCTCTCTCTCTCTCTGTAATAGGTACTTGAATGGAATCAACATAATGATATGTAACAGAGAGAACAGAAGGAGGAAAAAACAAACGAAAACAGTCTAGATATGAAATTTTATTATAATTTCCTTTTTACATTTTCGCACAATAAATCACGTTTAACTTTTTTTTTACATGCATACTAAAATCTCAATTAACTTTGTCTTGTAGCACCAGTTGTTTGATAGCTTAGTCTGTTACATAGTCATTCATCTTCAACAATCATTAGAGTATCATCTACTGCAAGCAGTACGTTGTTATGAATACACGTGAAACTGCTAAGTTCTTATTTTCTGTGCAAACAGCTTGTAATATTGGTGTTATAATTCGGTCTGTATTTTCAATTCTCTTCTGAGATCAAATACGATCCTTCGCTATGTGTTCCTAAGATCCAGTGTGTACTGTCTGATATGGGAAAGCCCACACAATAATTACATGAGCTGTTTGTAAATCTTCCAGATTTGCGAAATGCATCTTTTGTAGATGTCTTTCAATTGACGGAATGTTCCCCTATGAAACATCCCATTTGCAATTGAGTCTTTCACTTTCTTATTTTCTACAGTCATCATAAACGTCAGACAGTAATCGATGCTTCCTCATCTCTTGAAAGTGAATTATTGGCTACAGCTTTCAAAGTTAGCAAGAAAACTGATCGATCTACCAATTCATTTGGGTCATTCCAGCAGGTATGTTTGATATTTGCTGGTGACCTGTTGGACAGTGTCCTCCAGTCGTGAACGTCATCTTCCTCATCATAATCATCCTCTTCTTCTTTGTGCAGTCCTAAAGCATCGACTGCACATCGATCAGCGCAGCGCCGCAAAACGGCATCAAGAAGGCGCTGGCCCGTGCGCAAATGGAAAGAGTGGGCAGCGCCACCCCTCCAGGAAGACAAGAGTTCAGCGTCCCCTGTCATCAACGCTGACTTAACCAGCTACCCACCGCTGGTAGGCCCAGTTCGGTCGCAGACTTCCACACCATCAGTACTGAGTAATAGGAAGATGTTATTTAGCCTTCATTCTGTGAGTAGCTATGGAGAGTAATGTAATAGCATGCAGGAGGCATAGCAGCCACTGGAAGCATAGGAATCAAGTTATATTTTTTCCCTTAATAGAAATAAAGTTTTCTATTAATTAGAAAGTGTTTTCTAAAGATCATTTTGGATTCTTGTCACCGGCCATTGCAACTTTTCTCTTTCTTTGTTTGTGTTCGTGCTGACTCCCACAGAAGCCAACACAACATTCTTCTTCGTCTTATTCATCACCATTGTAATTCTCCTTTTTCTTCTTCATCGTCACCTTTCGCATTGTAATCATCCTCTTCTTCTCCTCCAAAATCTCCACGTTCTGCTCTCATATTGTAAATACATTCTTTTTCTTGACTTTGAAATCTTTATCTTTTTCATCTTGGTCTGGTCTTTCAGAATAGCTGTCTTTTTGGACCAGCCTCTGAGAAATGTGTGTGATGGGAAGTTGATGTGCATGTTTCTTGAATCGCATTTTTTCCTACGACAAGGTCTGGCAACGTTTTTTGTATCCAGCGTTAGGCACAGTTGGATTAGGGTCTGAAACTCCCTTCTCTCCCATTCCAATATGTATGTCATTGTCCTTCAATAGTGCACTGCCAATTCTATCTGTTACAAGCTTAACAGTTTGGGTACATTTATGGTCTCTGTTGGAATTTAGTTTTCTGTAGGAGAGACATCTTTGACTATGAGCGTTAGAGCCTTGAGAATTGTACCATAGTTTATGAAGATGTCACATAGTCTAACTCTTTTTAGAAAGCTTAATTTTCAAAATAGATTATATAATCATGCTGTTCTCAGGTCTCTTACATTGTGAATTATTAAATCATCTCCATTGGCATCAATCAGTGAATCACAAAGCGTCCACACATTTGATGTCGGTTACGCATTTTGTCTTGGTTCAGCAAATAAGGTATTTACAAGTTACCCCCTGTCTCTGTTATAATTTTCTTTCGTCACTTTCTTCATCTCCATCATCACTGTCATCATCATCATCACCATCATCATCATCACCACTATATTCCATGTCACACTCATCTTCTTTTCTCCTCCTCCTCCAGGGCCTCCACCTTATATTTTCATAAATATGTTTTTTTCTATGGCTTCATATTCTTCATCTAGATCTGTTTTCTCCTTTTGGAATACAGTAGCTGTCCCAATCTCTGTAGCGGATGAGAAACTGGATTAAATACATTTTCCAGTACAGAAAAACCTTGAGTTTGCCTTTTTTTGCAGGAATGCCAGTTTCCTACAGATATTTCATTGAGATCTGAATAGCTGACTTTTGAGATTAATCTTTTGTCCGAAAAAATTGAGAGGCATATCAACCTCTGAACAAACTGTAAACAAAAAGTTCGATCTATGTCACAGCTGATGTGAGTAAACAGTAAACGGTTAAATAGTTGAAACGTTAAACAGTTAGACAGTTAAACAGTTAAATGATTATAAAATTAAATGTTTAAATAATAAAACTTTAAACTGTAAAACAGTTACACAGTAATGGTTAAACGGTAAGACAGACCCATTAGCCATTACATTTAACCTGTTACCCAGGACCCATTTACAGTTACCCATTAACTTTTGCACACAGTGCGCCCCCGGTAGCTGAGTGGTGCCAACACGGTAGCTCAGCGTGTTCGGTCACCGGGTTAGCTGTCCTCTGTGATAAAAAAAAAAAACTGAGTTAATGGATCAACGACGAACTGATACGGGTGTCTTGCGACGTGCGCCCCGAGCAGATGCAACGAGCTAAAACGAACAAAATGAGATTTTAAAAAAAGTGGTCATCGCGACAAAAAGTCAATCCTAACGGCCCGGGTTCGATTCCCGACTGGGTCGGAGATTTTCTCCTCTCAGGGACTGGGTGTTTTGTTGTTCTCTCATCATCATTTCATCCCCATCGACGAGCAAGTCGCCGAAGTGGCGTCAAATCGAAGGACTTACACCCGGCGAACCCGACAGGGCCGGCCGGTGTGGCCGTGCGGTTAAAGGCGCTTCAGTCTGGAACCGCGTGACCGCTGCAGTCGCAGGTTCGAATCCTGCTTCGGGCATGGATGTGTGTGATGTCCTTAGGTTAGTTAGGTTTAAGTAGTTCTAAGTTCTAGGGGACTGATGACCACAGAAGTTAAGTCCCATAGTGCTCAGAGCCATTTGAACCCGACAGGAGGCCCTAGTCACACGACATTTACATTTTACTGTTGCACACCACCTGTTACCCATTACCCACTACACAGTTACTGTTACCTGTTAGCCATTACCTGTTTCCTCTAACCTGTTACTCAATACTCATTGCCCTCTTATCTTGCTCGGTTGTTACGCCTGGGAGCTAAAACGAGTATGTGCAATTTCTGCACAACATTACTGGAGAGAACTGATCAGAATGACAGATTTCTGTCAAACCTCTGCGATCTTTGATGAAGCAAACTTTTGTCTGACTAGATTTGTCAATAAACAAAACTTCCGATATTACGAAGACACAAACCCATAGCTCATTCATGAAATGCCCTGAGTAGTTCGACGTATGGTGTGCTACTGGCCAGTCCAGGGATTCTTGGGCATGATA
Organism: Schistocerca piceifrons; assembly: GCF_021461385.2. Lineage (NCBI taxonomy): Eukaryota > Metazoa > Arthropoda > Insecta > Orthoptera > Acrididae > Schistocerca > Schistocerca piceifrons. The sequence continues at coordinate 206,034,869 of NC_060142.1, read as the reverse complement.
CATTTTTTGAAGACAGCAACGGTCGCCCTATGAGTGATAATTCCGAGTGATTCGCAGTTAAGATTAACCATTTCTGTATATCACAGCAGCATTGACATTGTCAGCTAAATGCTATTTGGTTTCAGGAAGAAGGGGGTGTGTACTGGGGCACCATTAAACATCGATTACTCTCACGATTCGGAGGTGGTCCATAGCTGACGAGATCAAATAATTTTTCAGCCCTTGAGTTCTTTTTTGGGATCATCTCGAGAATAATGTATTTTCACGGCGACTCCACAATACTGTTGAATTGAAAGCCACACTCTGGGAATAGATAGAGGTCACACCTCAAGAAATGACTGAGAACTTAAGGAGGAGCTTCCGCGAAAAGGAATGTGTTTTGATTTTCAGTAATGACAATGAGTGCATAACACTTGTCCTGTAGTTATATGGTATCAATATACGCTAAACCTTATAACAACGAGCTGAACTCGGGTTACTTCTCAGAACTCTAGTGCACAAAACTTCTGTAAAATCACCAGGTCAATGACAATAGATTCCATTGGGTGGTAGCGTAATTTATCTCTACCAACAGAAGGTGACAAACATTTTGTATCTGAAAATTTAGTGCCGGCCGAAGTGGCCGTGCGGTTAAAGGCGCTGCAGTCTGGAACCGCAAGACCGCTACGGTCGCAGGTTCGAATCCTGCCTCGGGCATGGATGTTTGTGATGTCCTTAGGTTAGTTAGGTTTAACTAGTTCTAAGTTCTAGGGGACTAATGACCTCAGCAGTTGAGTCCCATAGTGCTCAGAGCCATTTGAACCATTTTTTGAAAATTTAGTTACTACTCAAGTCTGGAGCACTGTAATGTTTGACTGACTTTAAAAGTGAATAGTTGAAAATATGGCGACCGTCGTTTCTCACCTATACGAATACGTATTAGTATTGTACTGAAATGTTTCGAATTATCAGCAGAAGAGGGGAAATGTTTTATACTGGAAGATAATGTTATGCCCGAGCAAGGAGTCGATATAATGTTTGGCTGACTTTGAAAGAACAGCAACACTTGCTTCTTATCAATGCAAATGTGTATTAGTACTGTTGATAATGCTTTCCCATGGAAGTGTTATGTACTTTAGACAGTGTGACAGCAGAAGATGTCAGAGTTTTTAATTGTAGGATGAAGCTAATGTCTTACTATTGGGTCACTATAATGTTTGTGTTGTGGACTGGCAAGACAGGCAATCCACTGTGACGGGTAGCCGAAAGGCACGCGTTTAAGCTCACGCAGGCTGGCGTGAGGTCTGGAAGAGTTAAAGGATTTGAGTCTAGCAAATAAAGGACGTAGCTGTTGGAATACTTAACTTTAATCCATAATTGGTGAACATCGGTCTGACGGTACATGCATCACAAGATAAATAGCAATTGATAATGGCGCCTTGCTAGGTCGTAGCAAATGACGTAGCTGAAGGCTATGCTAACTATCGTCTCGGCAAATGAGAGCGTAATTTGTCAGTGAACCATTGCTAGCAAAGTCGGCTGTACAACGGGGGCGAGTGCTAGGACGTCTCTCTAGACCTGCCGTGTGGCGGCGCTCGGTCTGCAATCACTGACAGTGGCGAACCGCAGGTCCGACGTATACTACCGGACCGTGGCCGATTTAAAGGCTACCACCTAGCAAGTGTGGTGTCTGGCGGTGACACCACAGTTTGGTTGACTTTGGTAGCTATTTTAAAAACGAAGTTTTTGATGTGATAATAACATTGTTTACTTTGGTAACTCTAATTGACAATTGCACTCTAAGGTATCATTTGGATCAGCAGTAGTGTCTGTGTGTGCTTTGCAATGCAGCACCTGTGTCATATTAGGCCAGGCCGAGCCGAGAGTCAAATACATTGGGTGTCAACAACACAAGACTTCTCGGAACAAGCTAAACACTTTCAAGGAACCCCTTGCGAGTGAGGCAGCAAGTTCAGTCTTTAGTAAGACTCATTTAAACGTGTTGTTTTAACAACTATGACAAAAAAATATTAGCTGCTAATAACTTATCAGCACCAGTGGGACGACTGAAAATGAGTGTCCGGTAAATGCACAGACCAAGTTTCTATGGGGTGCATGACTTCATGAAATTGATGTCGTCAACATTCAAGAAATGTTCAAAACATACCATTAACTTGAGCAATCAACACCGAATGAAAAATGGCGCGTCACAGTCATCACAAAGGCTCGTACATCAAGATCGAAGACAATCTCCGTGGGAGTTACAAAACGTGCAGAACTGACAGCTAGATATCCATTGTTAAAGAATGTACATAGAATCACATTGGTGTAACGGTGCTATTAAAACTAACGGAATGTTACAGCATGCAGCCGAATGCGAAGCAGTCTGTCATCGAGATTGTTGTGAAACTGGCTATCCTTTAAGACGTAACTGCAGGTAGAACGATAATATGTTTTACAGGCACAGAAAAAATAAACATCCAGAGTCTGAATTTGTCCAGTGGTTCCAGCTGCTGTGAACTGCAATGTTACACACATTTCAGGAGGGATAGTTTGCTTTAAAGGAGTATGAGATTTGTACGCAGACCAGGAAGCAAGCAAAAGCAAAATTTTTCTTTTTGACCAGCTATTGGCCAAAAGCCAACGGCCTTGCCGCAGCGGTAACAGCGGTTCTCGTCACATCATCGACGTTAAGCACTGTCAGTCTTGGCTGGAAATTGGATGGGTGACCGTTCGGGTGTGCCGAGCGCTGTTGGCAAGCGGGGGGCAATCAGCCCTCGTCAGGCCAATTGAGGAGCTACATGACTGAGAAGTAGCGGCTCTGGTCACGAAAACTGACAACGGGCAGGAGAGTGGTGTGCTGAGCCCATGTCCCTCTAACCCGAATCTAGTGACACTTATCGTCTGAGGAGGACACGGCGGTCGGTCGGTATTGTTTGGCCTTCCGAGGCCTGTTCCGAAGAAGTTTGTATATATTCTTGAAACGGACAACCACCAGTTTTTGTAAAAAGTATGCCTTTTCCTTCCTTGAATATCCGTATAAGGTCATTTTCCTGCGGACTTAATTTGAAATTTGTTCATAATTCTTTTATTTTTTATTTATATATTTTTACTATGCTGCAGATGATCTTACATATACGTAATTATGATTAGTAACCTCTCCTTGCACAACGATTGTTATTTACTACATTTCACTGGAGACGGGATTTTTGGCCCACTATCCGACAACGATGATGAACTACATTGCACGACACCTGTTTCAGTATCATTTCACTTGTTAAGCACTCATCGTCCTGTGTACATTACCCGTGCAGAAACCCTAATATTTCACCTGTTACTTCTTTCTCAAACATTTTTGGAAGGTGGCTGTCAACAGCCATTCAATAATGTATAAAATGTGTATTTGAACCATCATCTGTTTTTATTTTAAATCCAAATGTCTATCGAATTGATTCTTATGTTTCCTTTAAAGTCCTGTGTCATATACACTCCTGGAAATGGAAAAAAGAACACATTGACACCGGTGTGTCAGACCCACCACACTTGCTCCGGACACTGCGAGAGGGCTGTACAAGCAATGATCACACGCACGGCACAGCGGACACACCAGGAACCGCGGTGTTGGCCGTCGAATGGCGCTAGCTGCGCAGCATTTGTGCACCGCCGCCGTCAGTGTCAGCCAGTTTGCCGCGGTATATGGAGCTCCATCGCAGTCTTTAACACTGGTAGCATGCCGCGACAGCGTGGACGTGAACCGTATGTGCAGTTGACGGACTTTGAGCGAGGGCGTATAGTGGGCATGCGGGAGGCCGGGTGGACGTACCGCCGAATTGCTCAACACGTGGGGCGTGAGGTCTCCACAGTACATCGATGTTGTCGCCAGTGGTCGGCGGAAGGTGCACGTGCCCGTCGACCTGAGACCGGACCGCAGCGATGCACGGATGCACGCCAAGTCCGTAGGATCCTACGCAGTGCCGTAGGGGACCACACCGCCACTTCCCAGCAAATTAGGGACACTGTTGCTCCTGGGGTATCGGCGAGGACCATTCGCAACCGTCTCCATGAAGCTGGGCTACGGTCCCGCACACCGTTAGGCCGTCTTCCGCTCACGCCCCAACATCGTGCAGCCCGCCTCCAGTGGTGTCGCGACAGGTGTGAATGGAGGGACGAATGGAGACGTGTCGTCTTCAGCGATGAGAGTCGCTTCTGCCTTGGTGCCAATGATGGTCGTATGCGTGTTTGGCGCCGTGCAGGTGAGCACCACAATCAGGACTGCATACGACCGAGGCACACAGGGCCAACACCCGGCATCATGGTGTGGGGAGCGATCTCCTACACTGGCCGTACACCACTGGTGATCGTCGAGGGGACACTGAATAGTGCACGGTACATCCAAACCGTCATCAAACCCATCGTTCTACCATTCCTAGACCGGCAAGGGAACTTGCTGTTCCAACAGGACAATGCACGTCCGCATGTATCACGTGCCACCCAACGTGCTCTAGAAGGTGTAAGTCAACTACCCTGGCCAGCAAGATCTCCGGATCTGTCCCCCATTGAGCATGTTTGGGACTGGATGAAGCGTCGTCTCACGCGGTCTGCACGTCCAGCACGAACGCTGGTCCAACTGAGGCGCCAGGTGGAAATGGCATGGCAAGCCGTTCCACAGGACTACATCCAGCATCTCTACGATCGTCTCCATGGGAGAATAGCAGCCTGCATTGCTGCGAAAGTAGGATATACACTGTACTAGTGCCGACATTGTGCATGCTCTGTTGCCTGTGTCTATGTGCCTGTGGTTCTGTCAGTGTGATCATGTGATGTATCTGACCCCAGGAATGTGTCAATAAAGTTTCCCCTTCCTGGGACAATGAACTCACGGTGTTCTTATTTCAATTTCCAGGAGTGTATTTACATTCATGGCATGTAATACATATTTTAATTGATGACTAATGCAATATAGTGGCTTAAATCAGTTTAACACTCATCTGTGAGGATAGTCCAAGACGGAAACCGGTTTAAATCCGAAACAGCTGATGCTTCAAATATGCAGTTTATACACTTCTTTCTCACTCTATCAATTTCGTTGGGTTCCTTTCTGACGAAATTTCAACTCCGGCAACTGTCCTTGTAGATACAATGCAATGTTTGCTGTTTTTTCTCGTTTCCATTGCTCTGCTTTGTATCAACACAACAATGTAGCACTGTTGTGAGTTATTCATCGACTAAGCATTTCAGCTACGCTCCGTAGCCTCATACTGTGTTCATCATTGGATACCTTCAGTCCCACTCCCTGTTCTCACTAGCTGCCAATAATGTGGTTGTACGGTAGACAATTTGTGGGGCGTCGAATGACATAAGATCATTGATTTTTTGCGACCTCACACTCAAGGAGTTCCTTGTCAGTCAGCGATTTCAGTCTGACTGACGCCTACCTACCTACCTGGTGATACTTGATAACCATTACAGAACAGTTTACATATGTAAAATAACTAATTTGGGGCTATATTGTTCCTTACCAGTGTGGTACAGACATCTGACTTAGCACACAAGCAAGTGCCGCCTTCGCCTAATTTTTGGATAAATGATTTTGAACGTCGCGCAAAAATTGTTTCAAAGTATTCTTATGCTTTTGAACATGGCTAGAAATGCTGTAGGTGATACCTTTTACGTAATTTTTGGATAAATATTTTTGAACTCGCCACAAAAAGTTCAGGCCGTTCTCATATTATTCAGACTGACAAAAATACTGCAAGTTACTCCCTTTACGTAATTTTTGGAAGAAATACTTTAGAATATGGCGCAAAATATCATTTTGTTATGCAGATCATGCCTTTTTCGCCAATGGACTTGAGTGTCGTCTCGGCGTAACGTGATGTGCATGCGAATTCCTTTGGATGAGAAGGAACTAAACTCGTTGAAAAAACGTTTACGCTTGTTAGGATAAGCCACACCTTGTCCTGGCTTGCCTGAGGAAAGCAGCCATATATTTTTGTTGAATCGGCGATATACATGTTTGGAAATAGTAAAAGTATGGACGAGCTGACTAAGGAGAACATATTATTACAGGGTGGAAGCGCTGTACCATATACGCCTGAAAACGTCGGGCGCTGAATCGCGGTTGTTATCTGAGCTAGGAACGATGTGTGAAAATATTTTGGCCTAGCCTCTACCAGCGGCCGTTTATGTATCCATTCGAACATCTTTGAATATTTTTGAAAGGTGACTGTCAACAGCCGTTAAGTAACGTTGTTGTTGTTGTGGTCTTCAGTCCTGAGACTGGTTTGATGCAGCTCTCCATGCTACTCTATCCTGTGCAAGCTTTTTCATCTCCCAGTACCTACTGCAACCTACATCCTTCTGAATCTGCTTAGTGTATTCATCTCTTGGTCTCCCTCTACGATTTTTACCCTCCACGCTGCCCTCCAATACTAAATTGGTGATCCCTTGATGCCTCAGAACATGTCCTACCAACCGATCCCTTCTTCTGGTCAAGTTGTGCCACAAACTTCTCTTCTCCCCAATCCTATTCAATACTTCCTCATTAGTTATGTGATCTACCCATCTAATCTTCAGCATTCTTCTGTAGCACCACATTTCGAAAGCTTCTATTCTCTTCTTGTCCAAACTATTTATCGTCCATGTTTCACTTCCATACATGGCTACACTCCATACGAATACTTTCAGAAATGACTTCCTGACACTTAAATCAATACTGGATGTTAACAAATTTCTCTTCTTCAGAAACGCTTTCCTTGCCATTGCCAGCCTACATTTTATATCCTCTCTACTTCGACCATTATCAGTTATTTTGCTCCCCAAATAGCAAAACTCCTTTACTACTTTAAGTGCCTCATTTCCTAATCTAATTCCCTCAGCATCACCCGACTTAATTAGGCTACATTCCATTATCCTTGTTTTGCTTTTGTTGATGTTCATCTTATATCCTCCTTTCAAGACACTGTCCATTCCATTCAACTGCTCTTCCAAGTCCTTTGCTGTCTCGGACAGAATCACAATGTCATCGGCGAACCTCAAAGTTATTATTTCTTCTCCATGAATTTTAATACCTACTCCGAATTTTTCTTTTGTTTCCTTTACTGCTTGCTCAATATACAGATTGAACAACATCGGGGAGAGGCTACAACCCTGTCTTACTCCCTTCCCAACCACTGCTTCCCTTTCATGTCCCTCGACTCTTATAACTGCCATTTGGTTTCTGTACAAATTGTAAATAGCCTTTCGCTCCCTGTATTTTACCCCTGCCACCTTTAGAATTTGAAAGAGAGTATTCCAGTCAACATTGTCAAAAGCTTTCTCTAAATCTACAAATGCTAGAAACGTAGGTTTGCCTTTCCTTAATCTTTCTTCTAAGATAAGTCGTAAGGTCAGTATTGCCTCACGTGTTCCAGTGTTTCTACGAAATCCAAACTGATCTTTCCCGAGGTTTTTCCATTCGTCTGTAAAGAATTCGTGTTAGTATTTTGCAGCTGTGACTTATTAAGCTGATAGTTCGGTAATTTTCACATCTGTCAACACCTGCTTTCTTTGGGATTGGAATTATTATATTCTTCTTGAAGTCTGAGGGTATTTCGCCTGTCTCATACATCTTCCTCACCAGATGGTAGAGTTTTGTCAGGACTGGCTCTCCCACGGCCGTCAGTAGTTCCAATGGAATATTGTCTACTCCGGGGGCTTTGTTTCGACTCAGGTCTTTCAGTGCTCTGTCAAACTCTTCACGCAGTATCATATCTCCCATTTCATCTTCATCTACATCCTCTTCCATGTCCATAATATTGTCCTCAAGTACATCGCCCTTGTATAGACCCTCTATATACTCCTTCCACCTTTCTGCTTTCCCTTCTTTGCTTAGAACTGGGTTTCCATCTGAGCTCTTGATATTCATACAAGTCGTTCTCTTATCTCCAAAGGTCTCTTTAATTTTCCTGTAGGCGGTATCTATCTTACCCCTAGTGAGATAGGCCTCTACATCCTTACATTTGTCCTCTAGCCATCCCTGCTTAGCCATTTTGCACTTCCTGTCGATCTCATTTTTGAGACGTTTGTATTCCTTTTTGCCTGTTTCACTTACTGCATTTTTATATTTTCTCCTTTCATCAATTAAATTCAATATTTCTTCTGTTACCCAAGGATTTCTACTAGCCCTCGTCTTTTTACCTACTTGATCCTCTGCTGCCTTCACTACTTCATCCCTCAAAGCTACCCATTCTTCTTCTACTGTATTTATTTCCCCCATTCCTGTCAATTGCTCCCTTATGCTCTCCCTGAATCTCTGTACCACCTCTGGTTCTTTCGGTTTATCCAGGTCCCATCTCCTTAAATTCCCACCTTTTTGCAGTTTCTTCAGTTTTAATCTACAGGTCATAACCAATAGATTGTGGTCAGAGTCCACATCTGCCCCTGGAAATGTCTTACAATTTAAAACCTGGTTCCTAAATCTCTGTCTTACCATTATATAATCTATCTGATACCTTTTAGTATCTCCAGGGTTCTTCCATGTATACAACCTTCTTTCATGATTCTTAAACCAAGTGTTAGTTATGATTATGTTGTGCTCTGTGCAAAATTCTACCAGGCGGCTTCCTCTTTCATTTCTGTCCCCCAATCCATATTCACCTACTATGTTTCCTTCTCTCCCTTTTCCTACACTCGAATTCCAGTCACCCATGACTATTAAATTTTCGTCTCCCTTCACAATCTGAATAATTTCTTTCATTTCATCATACATTTCTTCAATGTCTTCGTCATCTGCAGAGCTAGTTGGCATATAAACTTGTACTACTGTAGTAGGTGTGGGCTTCGTATCTATCTTGGCCACAATAATGCGTTCACTATGCTGTTTGTAGTAGCTTACCCGCATTCCTATTTTCCTATTCATTATTAAACCTACTCCTGCATTACCCCTATTTGATTTTGTGTTTATAACCCTGTAGTCACCTGACCAGAAGTCTTGTTCCTCCTGCCACCGAACTTCACTAATTCCCACTATATCTAACTTCAACCTATCCATTTCCCTTTTGAAATTTTCTAACCTACCTGCCCGATTAAGGGATCTGACATTCCACGCTCCGATCCGTAGAACGCCAGTTTTCTTTCTCCTGATAACGACATCCTCTTGAGTAGTCCCCGCCCGGAGATCCGAATGGGGGACTATTTTACCTCCGGAATATTTTACCCAAGAGGACGCCATCGTCATGTAATCATACAGTAAAGCTGCATGCCCTCGGGAAAAATTACGGCTGTAGTTTCCCCTTGCTTTCAGCCGTTCGCAGTACCGGCACGGCAAGGCCGTTTCGGTTATTGTTACAAGGCCAGATCAGTCAATCATCCAGACTGTTGCCCTTGCAACTACTGAAAAGGCTGCTGCCCCTCTTCAGGAACCACGCGTTTGTCTGGCCTCTCAACAGATACCCCTCCGTTGTGGTTGCACCTACGGTACGGCTATCTGTATCGCTGAGGCACGCAAGCCTCCCCACCAACGGCAAGGTCCATGGTTCATGGGGGGGTTAAGTAACGTATAAAATGCATATTTTAACCATCGGCTGTTTTTATTTTAAAACCAAATATCTACCGGTTTCGGTCTTGGACCATCTTCACGGATGAACGGTTAAAATGGTTGAATTATTCATTACTCAAAATGTCTAGTGATTCCATGAATGTAAATACATGACACAGGATTTTAAAAGCAAACATACGAAACCCCTATACCATTTGAAAACTACAGGTTCCATCCAAGACGTCAGCTTCAAAACTGGCAGGCATTCTGGTAACCATGGTCTCACAGATTTTCTTCCTCATACTAATTGGATTTATATTTATGTTTATTTGTCTGTTTCTGTTGCACAAGAGTGGTTCCACATTCACGGAATACTTTGTACAAATGTGGAGCAGGAATAATAATTTTTTTGAAATACATGAATATAAATAACTCCGTAGGCCTCCGCGCTTGGTGTCAAGAGGAATAACAAATGGATCAAATGGCTGTGAGCACTATGGGACTTAACTTCTGAGGTCATCAGTCCCCTAGAACTTAGAACTACTTAAACCTAACTATCCTAAGGACATCACACACATCCATCCCCGAGGCAGGTTCAAAAATGGCTCTGAGCACTATGCGACTTAACTTCTGAGGTCATCAGTCGCCTAGAACTTAGAACTAATTAAACCTAACTAACCTAAGGACATCACACACATCCATGCCCGAGGCTGGATAAGAACCTACTACCGTGGTGGTCGCGTGGTTCCAGACTGTAGGAATAACATTCTTCTGAGTGTTGTACCGCGTCTTGCATAAAATGAAATTCGTGAGGAAGGCCGTTGTAATTCAGCCGAAACGCCCGGTTTTATGTTTTATGTATTTTATTTTATACAGGGACGTGTTGCAGCACCTAGAAGAATTTTATTCATCTATTAATATGATATTAAACTTGAGAATATTTTTAGCTTTCCTAACTGTATCCCCTCCTACCAGCTGTAGTAGTGCTGGATGTGACGTTGCAGTACAATGTTTGTTTTCAGGTAGTAACTTACAAATGTATCAAGTAAAGATGAAACTGCTGCAAGCGTTCCAGAGCTATGCTTTCCATGTTAGCCATTCTACCAGCACACACCCACGTATATGTCAAATGTCATCAGAGCAGTCATCTTATGAGTCTCGAAAACTATGAATTTTTCACGCTAATATCTTCTACTACAGTTTCATGCTACCCTCTTCACCCCCACACAACGCCCCTGCCTGCCGTGTACACCTATATTCCGCTAGCCACCGTATAGAGCGTGGCAGAGGACAGTATGTATGCCACTATCACTTTCCTCCTCTTTCGTACCAGTTGCGAATGGTGTACGGGAAGACCGCTTTATGGTAAGCACCTGTGTGAGCTCGAATCTCTCTAATTTTACCTTCGTAGTCCTTTCGCGAGAGGAGGGAGTGATAAACTTGTTACCGTTCTAGGAACGTACGCTATCTGAAATTTGATAACAAACCACACCTTGATTCACAACGTGTCCCTCTTGGCTTCTGCCACTGGAGTTGGATGAGCTTCCTCGTGACCGTTTTCACACTTATTAAACGAGCCTGTCCGTATTTTCTCGATCAGTCCTAGCTAGTAAGAATCCCAGATTGAGGAGCAATACTCAAAAATCGATGGAACCAGGGTGACAGCTATGTGTTGCCTCAACAGTATCAGTATTTTTTTTTCAGACTTTGTTATTGTGACTTTCAGTCCGACGTCTGGTGTCATATATGAGGCCATTTTGATCGACATTGATCAGATGTCGGACATCTATCGTCGCAAATCGAAACACCCACCCATCCACCCACTAACCCTAACACACACACACACACACAAAGTGTTATAGTTTTATATACGAGGAGTGTTCAAAAGTTGTGGTACAAAGCGGAATATTCTCCTACAGTTTCATGGAATTCCGATAGGTGTTGGCGCTAAACGTAGCTTTCAAGATAGTGTCTGTAAAGGAGGTGCGTTCGAAGCAGAGACGTCACTGAGGTTCTTTTGGATGAGCACCAGAGAATCGCAGATATTAATAGGAGCTTGAAGAATGTCTAAGGAGACATGGAAGTGAACAAGAGCACGGTGAGTCGTTGGGCGAGACGTCTGTCATCGTTGAAAGAATGTCGCCCAGACGTGTAAGATCTCCAGCTGTGTCGGCTGGCCGCACACTGCTATGACTCCTGCAGTGTTGGAACCTGCGGACACTCTCACTTGAGGTGATCAACGGATAACAAGCAAACACCTCCCTGCACGACTAGACGTCTCTGTTGGTGTTGTTGAGAGTCTTGTCCACCAGCTGGGGTACTCCAAAGTGTGCCCGCTGGGTTCCTCGCCGCCTAACACAAAGCCACCAGTAGCAACGAGGGACCGTCTGTACGGTACTGCTTATGCGTTACGAGGCAAGCGTGAAAATTTTTTTCAATCATCGTCACAGGCGATGAAATATGGTTTCATCACTTCGAACAGGAAACAAAATGGTAACCCATGGAGTGGCGTCAATCCACCTCTCCTCCGAAGAAAAAATTCAAAGCCGCCCCTCAGCCGGTAAAGTCACAGCGAGGGTCTTCTGGGACTCTGAAGAGGTTTATTCTGTTTGATGTGCTCCCTTATGGTAAAATGGAAAAATAATTATATATAACCTTCCCGAACAGAACATAAAAAATAAAAATAATTAAATTTGGATAGTTAAATCTGACGTATGAAAACTGATAAACCTTAACTCATGAAAAATTGATAAATTTTGACGTAAGCAGCTCTACGCCATGGCCCTGAGAAAACATTCTCAATCTGTCCGTGAGAAATAAACTGAAAAATTCGTACTTCGCGATGGTGTCGCCGGATAACGCTGTCTACACTACTGGCCATTAAAATTGCTACACCAAGAAGAAATGCAGATGATAAACGGGTATTCATTGGACAAATATATTATACTAGAACTGACATGTGATTACATTTTCACGCAATTTCGGCGCATAGATATTGAGAAATCGGTACCCAGAACAACCACCTCCAGCCGTAATAACGGCCTTGATACGCCTGGGCATTGAGTCAAACAGAGCTTGGATGGCGTGTACAGGTACAGCTGCCCATGCAGCTTCAACACGATATCACAGTTCATCACGAGTAGTGACTGGCGTATTGTGACGAGCCAGTTGCTCGGCCACTATTGACCAGATGTTTGCAATTGGTGAGAGATCTGGAGAATGTGCTGGCCAGGGCAGCAGTCGAACATTTTCTGTATCCAAAAAGGCCCGTACAGGACCTGCAACATGCGGTCGTGCATTATCCTGCTGAAATGTAGGGTTTCGCAGGGATCGAATGAAGAGTAGAGCCACGGGTCATAACACATCTGAAATGTAACGTCCACTGTTCAAAGTGCCGTCAATGCGAACAAGAGGTGACCGAGACGTCAAACCAATAGCAACCCTTACCGTCACGCCGGGTGATACGCCAGTATGGCGATAACGAACACACGCTTCCAACGTGCGTTCACAGCGATGTCGCCAAACACGGATGCGACCATAATGATGCTGTAAACAGAACCTGGATTCATCCAAAAAATGACGTTTTGCCATTCGTGCACCCAGGTTCGTCGTTGAGTACACCATCGCAGTCGCTCCTGTCTGTGATGCAGCGTCAAGGGTAACCGCAGCCATGGTCACCGAGCTGATAGTCCATGCTGCTGCAAACGTCGTCGAACTGTTCGTGCAGATGGTTGTTGTCTTGAAAACGTGCTCATCTGTTGACTCAGGGGTCGAGACGTGGCTGCACGATCCGTTACATCCATGCGGATAAGATGCCTGTCGTCTCGACTGCTAGTGATACGAGGCCGTTGGGATCCAGCACGGCGTTCCGTATTACCCTCCTGAACCCACCGATTCCATATTCTGCCAACAGTCATTAAGTCTCATTTCATTAAGTACTTGACGTTTAGATGCAAGCAGCTTGTGCTCTGCATAAGAAATTTTAAATACCATATATTTCCATTACTTATCCTGTGTAATCCAAACCAATATTTACATAATGACATTATATATTATTATATTTCCTCCTTTGCCTGCCCTTTTGTGTGGAAGAATGATGGGGTATACTTGTCGTTTCGGGTTTTAAAGGCATGTAGCAGACTAACTGCTTACCGTCTGCTGGGAGGTGCAGGAGAACCAACTTACAGTATCTTTTACCGGGGCAAAGAGATCTATCCCCACTGTCAGTCTCTTGTTTGTCTGTGACGTTGGTGGTGGAAACGACCCCTCTGGTATTTCCGTTTCACCTGCGTGATTCTCTGGGTGCTATGGCTAAAGAGGAACTCTGATGTTCGCTGATGGTGCGATGGTTCAGACTCTGATGTTGGCCGTTGGTAAAATCGCCTCGAAGTTCTTAAGCGCCGTCTTGCTACTTTAAAGTCGTTCTGAATGTGTAAGTTCAGCTTAACTGAAGCGTTTTACCTTCTTTCCAGGATGTCTTCAGTTAAAACCATAATGCTTCTCTAATGTTAGTCGTTTCGATTTATTCGGTAGTCTTGGTTTGCTCTATTCATTAGGCCATTTCGGTGTGGAATTTTCGCCATCGCATTGTAATTAGGTCAAGTTAGGGCGAATGTGAATGTGAGAGTAATTGTGTGTATTCCTGCCCCAGCTTTAAGTGTGATTAGGTATACGGATTTCCGATTGTGCTTTGTTCCAGCTATTTTCACGCATTCTTCGTTGACTGAGCTCTCAGCTCCAATTTCGGTATTTCGTTGTGTTGTAAGTAGGCTGTTTAGGTTTTTTTATTGGTAACGCCACCTCTGTATAAAAATCACTGGATGTGATGTGTGCAGTCTGTGGCTGGTTTGCATTGTTGTTGGAATATCTGCCATTGTAGTGTTGGGCGTAGCGCTGCGCAGTTGGAGGCGAGCCGCCAGCAGTGGTGGATGTGGGGAGAGAGATGGCGGAGTTTTGTAATTTGTCATGAACTGCTATATATATTATGACTTTTGATGATATTAAGGTAAATACATTGTTTGTTCTCTATTAATATCTTTCATTTGCTAACTATCCCTATCAGTAGTTAGTGCCTTCCGTAGTGTGAATCTTTTATTTAGCTAGCAGGAGTGGCGCTCGCTTTATTGCAGTAGCTCGAGTAACGAAGATTTTTGTGAGGTAAGTGATTTGTGAAAGGTATAGGTTAATGTTAGTCAGGGCCATTCTTTTGTAGGGATTTTTTGAAAGTCAGATTGCGTTGCGCTAAAAATATTGTGTGTCAGGTTAAGCACAGTCCTTGTATAAATTGTTCAAAGGGGACGTTTCAAATGCTTGAGAGATATAACTGGTCACAAAAAATGAGATCAATCTCTTGACACTCTCTTTCGTTAATGAATGTTTTTGTGGAAGTTCCTTTGTAAATTGAGTAGTTCAACGATCATTTCGTTTCAGTCCCTTGAGTCCTTCGTTCTCTTGCAGTTCCAATAGTTCCAACACTACAGCTGCTGAATCCTTTATAACTGGCAATGCAGTGGGACAAGCGTCTCCCATAAAATCAACAGCAGACGGCTTTAAAGATTTCAGTGTTTTCAAATTACTGAGAGTGTCATTCATTTTCTCGGGAATATTACGTAAGTAATCTCCCGTCTCCATTAGAAGTTCAGACACTGTGTGCTAATTTTCTTCAGACGTTACGATAAGTGAATATTTTTAATCTCAAAGTGTTTCCGAAATAACAACACTTTATTATGAAAGCCATGTGTTTCCGAAATAACAATACTTTATTATGAAAGCCAAACACACACAACGTTAAATGAGAAATTAGATTTCCTGTCACTTGTAGTGGCTGGTGTAGTGTCTGGAAGTGCTGCAAACGTCTGTAATAAAAGCCATATTTAACAACCATTGCGCGTCATCAAGTTGAGAGAAAGATCTTTTTCCTTGCTGAAATTATTTTCCTGGAGCCAAAAGAAAGCAAAATATACCCATAACGTTGCACACTGACAACCACCTCACTAAAGAATACCAAGACGCATCATCAAGAAGTTCGCCATGGTTCATTTCTTCTGTAAAGGATTTCAACTGTTTGTGTGTTTTAATATTTAAATGGATGTAAGTGACAACTTTTAGAATCTTATTAAGCAAACACAGTCTAGATCTCCCGCTATTTCTACGGTTAACAATGGCTGCTCGCTGACTTATCGCTTTGCAAACTGGTTAAAACCATATGGAAACGACCTATTTCAGTACAGTTTTAACACTAACCTCTTCCAATTTGCTTTATCGGAAAGTACAATGTGACTTTCCGCCTTTCTATCAAATTCCAAATATATCTTTTTTTTAAAAAAAAAAAAAAGTTGCACTGTTCCAAAATAATATGCGGTTGGAGGTTTTCGCTGCGGTTAGCTGCAGCTCCGCAATGCCACTTAACGTCTCCGCTGCAGAAATAAATAATTAGGTTCTAAATCACGGCTAACCGAGCGGGCCGTATTTCATTCATGAAGCGGCTAGTGCAATTCGCGCGCACAGTCATACGTTTCGCGGGCAGCTAAAACCAACATTAGCTGAATATTTCCACGCTGCCTGTGGTGAAATTAGCACGCAACCAAACGGGGTCGTCCGCTATTCGCAGCTTTTATTAATGACGTTCAATAAATATCCCACAGGGGTAATTTAGCATTAATTATGTTGTTTCTACCGTGCGCGTTCGTCACGGAGAACGTAAAATTAGCAATGGAATCGCCGCGGACGAAACGCGTCCACATTTTCTCGATTGGGTGTGTTAATATAATAGGTATTGCGTAACATTAGGTTCATTTGGGGCTTGGTAATTTTTTTAAAGGAATTGTGACCCGAATTGAATTGCAAACGCCATCGCCGAGCGCTACGCTGTGGTAAATACCTCCGGCGTGACAGTAATTAAATCGTGCGCACTTGTTTCCTATGCAAATGCTCCGATACTAAAACCTCTCTGCGAACAGTAAAATCAAGCATAAAGCATTAAAAAGATGTGACGATCAATTGTGAACTCCATGTTTCCACTGCTACCATACAAGGATCTGTTTGTGACCTCTTGCCGCAGCAAGCTTTACGAAATGAATAAATCTCTCTTAACGAAGCATAATATTGTATCATCAGAGACAGACAGAAATTCTTAGCAACATTATTACCGATAGTCTTGTCTCGTTCACCATACCCGGTGTCTCATCATAGGGATACTCCCTTTACTTTTTCAAGCAAACTGCAAATGTAATCAGAATTTTATTTGATACTTTAGACTTTGATATATTTGATCGACCTCTTTTCCGTTGCTTCTGCCGTATCTTTGTCATTTGTACCAATGCCCTGATTCGAGGAGGAGGAGAAGGAGAAGATTAGTGTTTAACGTCCCGTCGACAACGAGGTCATTAGAGACGAAGCACAAGCACGGATTAGTAAAGGATGGGGAAAGAAATCATCTGTGCCCTTTGTCAAAGGAACCGTCCCGGAATTTGCCTGAAGCGATTTAGGGAAAACACGGAAAATCTAAATCAGGATGGCTGGACGCGGGTTTGAACCGTCGTCCTCCCGGATGCAAGTCCAGTGTGTTAACACTGCGGCACCTCGCTTGGTACCGTAATTCGAACCCGAATATCCTGCTCACTAAGCAGATGCGCTAACCCCTACGCCATGCTGGGAAAGTTGCTTTTCACAACTGCATAGACTTTTCTACCCAGCCTACCTCCTCAATGTAGATACCCACTCATGCTGCAGCCCACATTGCTATTCCCATTAAACTCGAGCAACACTGCAGAAGCTCTGCAACTGTACTGGAATAGCAATCCAGCATCGAACGAAACGGAGTTATGGACTGAGTAGGCAGGCGTGTCAGGGTAGTCCATGCAGCTAAACCACTGTGACACGGTGGCATACTGACTAGCTCGTATATAGTGAGCAGGACACCCGGGTTCGAATCCTAGCATGTGTAAAAATTATTTCATTAGTTGCTCGATCTACCGAAATGAACTTCAGAGTTCTTCTTCTGCATCACGCTTCTAAAGTTGTAACTTGTCAACTGTAACTGGAGTACACTGAAGTGCTAATCTTTATATTAGGTTCAAATGGCTCTGAGCACTATGGGACTTAATTGCTGAGGTCATCAGTCCCCTAGAACTTAGAACTACTTAAACCTAACTAACCTAAGGACATCACACACATCCATGCCCGAGGCAGGATTCGAACCTGCGACCGTAGTGGTCGCGCGGTTCCAGACTGTAGCACCTAGAACCGCTCGGCCACTCCGGCCAGCTTTATATTAGGGAATCTGTGTTTTCATCCTGGACACTACAAGTGGTGTAGTTACGAGAACACTATCTGTCCTACAAACCTAACTTGTGTAGCTGTATATTTGTTAACTTTTCCAAGGTAATTAGAAAACAAAGTTGTAAACTAAATGAACTATCCCGTGAAACTACGTATTGTGCAGAAGTGAACAGTGCTCAAGTTCGTTACGTCCGAATACGTGACTTGCAATTCCAATACAGAAGATAACCGAATAAAAATGTTACATAAAGCACCAATCGAATTTTAAAAGAATAAATAACAAATTTATCTAAAAATGCCCTGTAAATTTAAATATACAGTCTCACTGACAAAATTCTCGACAATGAATAATACACTCGCGAATGTAACATGGAACTGTGAAACAAAATAAAACTGTCTTCATATAAAATCTGGACTTAATTTTACTTAAACTGATCTGACTGTGAATTACGAGTATCTAACTGTAGCCGACTGTACTGTAAAACTCCCATTAACAATTTTTATGGCTTACCTGTGGCAACGAAACCTCCCTACTACTATTCTAAGCAGCTCATGCTTCAATCACCGTGTTCCAAGGAATGCAATGCGGCTTCACAAAAATCGGAAAACAGAAAATTCTTTCGTGAAATGATGAAAGGGTGGCGATGGAAATTGAACTTTCTGAGTGATTGAAAGTAATTTATCCTTCAAAAAAACTGTATTACGAAAACTCATAGTCATTTTTCAACAGTCACAATGATTTTTTTTAAAATATCCTTTATAACAAAAATTTCTCTGCCGTGAATTAATTACTGAAAACAACTTCTGAGCGCAAACTATGTGAACTGTTAACTTTACTTATTCTTGTTTGAACAATGAACTAAACTAACCAAATTCTATTGAAACTTCCGTTATTCAAATATATCAAAAGTACGCGCAGGCAAGCAGTGCAGCAACATTTTCTCATAATCTTCTCTTGTCCAATTAATCTTTACCAAATCATATACCAGAAGTCATCATCCTCAGTATCTTTCTGTATGCTCTCTGAAAGCTATTTCATGCCGCTCAGCAGCGTAGCCAACACACGACTCTCACTGGCCTACTGCAACGACAGTTACAATACTACCACAGTCTAAGATAACAGTTGCGGCACACTATCTCGTTTTTGTTATTCACTGTGATATCAGTGTCGCAAGCGGCGAGCAAGCGACACTTCTGAACACGGTATAGGACAAGTGCGAATACTAACGTTATTATTGATTTGTAAGATAGTTTTGCAACAGGGAGTGTGTGTAGTGCAATAAAAATTGACAATAACTAAACAATGACATCACATTTGTCATTATTTGTTTCCTCAGGATTCTGGGAGGAACGAAACGGTATATAACAGATCAGTTTATTCACGATTCTCTTCTAACGTACAGACATTTGCTGAATAATTTCGTTTTCCTTAAATAAAAAAGAAGATTGCTAGTAAATACGAGAAGACCCGACCTTTTGCAGAAAGACATCGTATATCTACCCAACAAAGTAGTGTTTGTTCCCTAGACTTTCAGACAAATCAGTGGATGTGGAATGTAGGAAACCTATATGGAATGTAAGATCTACATGATATAACTTAGCAATAAGCCACCAACTGCAGCCGAAGGGAAAACCACACAGACGTGATAATACAAACACCAAAAGGAATAACACTTTTTCCCAGACACAAGAATCCATTTCCACAATTGTTGCTAAATCTGAGCCACAAACGGCTAGAATCTTCAACACATTCGCTGTTGAAAAAAAATTGATTACTTTTACAAAAATATTCGTTTATTAGAAAGTAAAGTAAAGTATAAAATGGGGAGATCATCACATTCTATAAATTTTTTGAAGTGTCAAGGAAAGTGACTATGATAACAGCAACTGACAACAACAGAAATATGTATGTCTTATGCTTGAAATATACGCTTCTATCTCTTCTTTCAGCCGAACATGCTGCATATATACACATATTCAAAAGCATCTCTTCAGGAATAATTTGTGGCTTATGTCATTCAGTCAGAGTGGTTCGGCTGTTTTTACATGTATTTTTATAATCTTGGTAATTTACTAATGCATGGAACGCAAAAAATATAACAACTATTTAGTGAATTAAGTAGACAATAATTAAAAACAAACATCATCCTTACGACGCATGTGGCTGTCTGCTTTCTCATCGTTTGGAGTGCTAGTGTCGCTTCAGCTGTCAAACGGTAACAACTTTCACACCAGAGAGTGTCGTGACTGTATGTATTATAGACATGCTGGTAAGAAAGAATGATGATGGCACTATAGACTTTCTCTATACGTTGTTTTGAGGCCAGAGAGAGTGGGGCGTGCCGTCATCTTAAACAGCCCACAACATTATCAGACTACTGTGTCCGCAAACAAAGTTGACGCGGTGGCTACTGGGAGCGACCGTAGAGGCATTTGCCATGTACAGTAGCTCCAATCAGACACCGCGCCGAGTGTCAATTTTGTTTGCGCGTTTAATACTGTTTACAATTGCTTTTTGTTCATTATTTCTGCCGTGTGAACGCAATAAGACTTTTAAGTGCTGAAAATACAGTGCTTACATGAACAACATAGTTTCAGGAAGGCAATTTCGAACGTGTTTTCTGTTCTTGAATGCACATTTGCTCTAGTAATACTACACATTTTGCCACGTTAATGTAACTTGTTTTTGTTGATATATTTAGAATAATCAAGAAGAGAAGGATATAATGTGAAAAGGATGCTTTCGTAATGCATTTTATTTCACCTTTACTATATTCGTATCAATATCAAATGAAGATGGAACTTCGAAACTAATTTTTGTTTGCTTACTGTTACTGCTTCTTGTTCGTCACATTGTCAGCTTTCAACGCGTATGCACAACATATTCAGTATTCGCGTTTGCAAAAAACTTACTGACGTGTTCTTTATTGGCGCACAAACGTGTACAATGAGGAAAGAAGCAAGGCATGCTATCGTATCTTGTGCATGTCAACAAAACGAACGGTTATTGAAATGTCAAATTAATCGAACTGCATAGATGCATACCTCCTTGCAGAATGGAGTTCTTGTTTTATTAGATTGTTGATCCATTAGTTTCACTGTAGTTTACACGTCTTCTCATTCTGAAACCTGACCTATGACGCATCATTGAGTGTGTGGCCAATAATAGCAATTTAAAGCGTAAAAAAAATATATATAATTTTTAAACATCTTCCATCATTTTGGAATATTGTAAATGTTTAAGACCCCATTAACTGGATATTTTGTTTTAAAGTGTATGTAAATAATTTTTTTTAGTAATGATGGCCTAACCTGTGTAAAATGTGGGCCCAACTTTCCAACAGTAACTTATTTCCTTTTGTTCCTGGAATATTTTTCGCCAGTAATTCTGTCAGTTTTACAGGGACAACTAAATGTGGCACAATTGGAATGTATGTGTATGTGCTTGATTCTACTTTTGAATTTAATTGTTAGGTTTTCAGAGTATATAAGCCAACCATGCTTTGTGGTATACCAATAGTTAGTTAGTTAGTTAGTTTCTTGTTCCATGTATCATTTGCACGATAAATGGTAATGGTGTGTAACGGGTCATTATATCTTGACATTAATATTTTCTTGTAAATATGTCCCCTTGCTGATCACTTATTAGTATTTTTCGTTTTTTAATTAAAAAGAGACAGATGTTAGTAACTCCTACCCATCACTACTTACACATTATGGTAACAGGTAATCTGCTGCAGAATAGGAGGTGTTGTCAAACAGACACGTTTTCAGTTTATCTTCAAATTTTACTTTGCTGTGCGTCAGGCACTTTATATCAATGGGTAAGTGATCAAAACCTTTGGTTGCAGCATTGTGAACCGCTGCTTGTGTTACAGACAACCTTAATGTGGCGTAATTAATGTCATTTTTTTTCTTCTGGTATTGTATTTAAGTACATCATTGCTCTTGTTCAAGTACAGTTGATCACTTACAGCAAACGTCATGAAGGAGTAACTGTACTGTGAAAAGGATAGATTGCTATTTACACATGGAGCACAAGGCAAGCACGATAGAAAGAGTGTTCACATAAATCTTCAGCGAAAGCTTTCTTCAGAAAGGAAGCACAGCACACATACGCACACAAAACTCACGCACGCATCACTGCTGTCTCCAACTTTTCTAACCAGAATCTTTTTTTAAATGGTGGAAAATGTGAACAACGAATAATAACTACGGGTGAGATGAATTTAGCCCATCATATGGTGCCCCAGCAATCAGCGCGGTTGTGTAGCCGTGTGTTATGCGCGGACGAGACCGTTGATGCAGTGTGGCCTTGGATGTCGGAGCGACTTGGGAGACAATGAAAAACACAGGCAAGAAGACAAAGAACGAACACTGAGTGACGTAAGGCAAATCTAAAGTCAAAATAAAACCATTACAATAAAACTAAATAGTGCAACAATAATTCACGTATTAAAAAAATATTGGTTAAATTGCTCCACTTACGAGTAAAGTCTGATTCCTTTAATTTTTAGATTACGATCGTATCTATTAGCATACAGTAAACTACGCAAACTGGCACCACAAAGTGACAGCACGGAGAAGTATCACCGCGGTGTACCATGGAGATATGAATGCGGTGAATCTAATGTTTCGGGCCAGTTAAGGTGACGAACATCGGCTTCAAGTTTGTGACATAATGATCCCTCTCACCTTTTTCTACCTCCATGGTGTTAGCGCAGTCTAATGAATACAGTCACGACAGTCTGGTACGAAAGTTGTTTCTGTTTGACGGATGGAGCGACATTAGCGCTTCAAGCGGTGAGAAAGCAAACAGCCCCATGCGTCATAAGGATAATGTTGTATTTAACTATTTTCTACTAAATTAACGGAATAGTTGATG
Source organism: Schistocerca piceifrons (assembly GCF_021461385.2). Taxonomy (NCBI): domain Eukaryota; kingdom Metazoa; phylum Arthropoda; class Insecta; order Orthoptera; family Acrididae; genus Schistocerca; species Schistocerca piceifrons. Next base: position 206,012,208 of record NC_060142.1, on the reverse strand, counting down.
CACACTACGTGATCAAAAGTATCCGGACAACCCCAAAAACACACGTTTTTCATATTAAGTGCATTGTGCTGCCACCTACTGACAGGTATTCCATATCAGCGACCTCAGTGGTCATTAGACATCGTGAGAGAGCAGAATGGGGCGCTCAGTGGAACTCACGGACTTCGAACTTGGTCAGGTGATTGGGTGTCACTTGTGTCATACGTCTGTACTTGAGATTTCCACACTCCTAAACATCCCTAGGACCACTGTTTCCGATGTGATAGTGGAGTGAAAACGTGAATGGACACGCACATCACAAAAGCGTACAGGCCGACCTCGTCTGTTGACTGACAGAGAGCGCCGGTAGTTTAAGAGGGTCGTAATGTGTAATAGGCAGACATCTATCGAGACCATCAACAGGAATTTCACACTGCATCCGAATCCACTGCAAGCACTATGACAGTTAGGCGGGAGGTGAGAAAACTTGGATTTCATGGTCGACTGGTTGCTCATAAGCCACACATCACGCCGGTAAATGCCAAACGACGCCTCACTTGGTGTAAGGAGCGTAAACATTGGGCAATTGAACAGTGGAAAAACGTTGTGTGGAGTGACGAATGGCATGTGATCCCATGACAGGGTATGGGTATGGTGAATGCCCCGTGAACGTCATCTGCCATCGTGTGGCTTTTACCCCTTTTTGTTTGCGTCGCATTATCTCACCACAAGCCTACATTGATGTTTTAAGCAGCTTCTTGTTTCCCACTATTGAAGAGCAATTCGGGGATGGCGATTCGATCTTTCAACACGATCGAGCATCTGTTGATAATGCACGACCTGTGGCGGAGTGGTTACACGACAATAACATTACTGTAATGGACTGTCCTGCACAGAGTCCTGACCTGAATCATATAGAACACCTTTGGGATGTTTTAGAACGCCTACTTCGTGCCAGGCCTCACCGACCGATTTCGATACCTCACCTCAGTGCAGCACTCCGTGAAGAATGGGCTGTCATTCCCCAGAAACCTTCCAGCACCTGATTGAACGTATACCTGCGAGAGTGGAAGCTGTCATCAAGGCTAAGTGTGGGTCAACACCATACTGAATTCCAGCATTACCAATGGAGGGCGCCACGATCTTGTAAGTCATTTTCAGCCAGGTGTCCGGATACTTTTGATCACATAGTGTATTTTTGCGTTCCCTGCGCTATTAAGTTACCACTAGACATGGATTATCGTGAAATACAAGTACAAACAGCCGAATCACATTAAGTGACATAAGCTACAACCCATTCATGAATAAATACTTTTGAGCATGAGTATACTTGCAGCTTATTCTGCTGAAATCATGAGAATGTAAACGCTTTTGATTCATGAGAAAGACATATTTCTGTTGTTGTCTCTTGTTATTACTATAGAAACTTCCTATCACACTTAAAATTTTTGTTATGGAGTCCAATGATTCGCAATTTCTTACACTTCCCTCGACTTTCAAATACACGAATATTTTTGTAAATGTAATAAGTTTTGCTTCAAAAGCGAATGTGTTGAAGATCCTTGCCATTTGTGGCTCAGATTTAGCAACAATTGTGGAATTAGTTTCTCCTGTGTGCATAACAGTTGTATTGTTTTTGATACTTTATTACGTCACAACTACAGTTGCGGTGACTTATTTGATACATGAAGTAATGTAGGTATTCCATTCCGCATAGGTTTTCTATGTTCCACATTCACTAATTTGGCTGAAAATGTAGCGAACAAAACTGCTTTGTGGATAGATGTACGACGTATTTCTGTACAACGTCACTCTTCTGGTGTCTAGTAGTAATTTTTTGTTATTAAATAAAAACGACGATATTCAGTAAATGTCTGTACGATGCAAGAGCATCGTAAATAAACTAGCCTGTAATTCAACGTTTCTTATTCCCCATAGCTCTTAGGAAACTACATAATCAGAAATGTTGTGCAATTTTTTAGTTATTGTCGACTTTTATGGTACTGCAAACATTCCTTATCGTAAAAAGTATGTCAGAAATCAGTATAATTGTTAATGTTCGCACTCATCCGATACCATATTCAGGAGCGTCGCTTGCAGGCCACTTGGAGCGCAGCTATCTCTGGGGATAACAAAAACGAGATGGAATGTCGCGACTATTATGTTAGACTGTGGTATTAGACTGATGCTACTGACAACCAAAGTTAACACTGCTTGTATTCAGAACATCATTGGCGTAACTTATCGACTATTGAAAACTACTGTTCGAAAAATATTTGGCGTACGAGTATGAACGACGACACATCCAAGGAAAATATAAAACTCACACCACTTTCCCTTAATAGCAAAAATAAACTAGAAACCTTACAAAGTTCCTATTCTCTTCGTTTTTGAACTGTTTATCATCGACGTTTGACTTCCAAGAAAGGTTTTTTATCACTTTTCAATTACAAACCTCTTTTATGTTCAAGTCATTTTGCTGAACCTATCATGCACTCAAAAACGATTGTGTGTCAGTCCACAAATAAGCTCGGCTAGAGCGCGAGTGAATCGAGAGCCCAATTGAACAGTCGCTGGTCGGAGACGCATGTGCGCTAACACACGAAATCAATCTATGGTCTGTTATTGGAACATAAACAATGAGTGGACACTTGACTTGCAATACGTAAGTAATAACTGACAAACCCTATATAATTTTATCAGTTGTCTAACTTTCTCAAGACATGACCTGAAATAATTTTAAGGATCTTTCACAACCGAGGAAATATCGATACTCCATTACTAGTGTTTCACACTTGACAGTTACACTGACCATACGAGTAGGCTACATAACTAAAAAAGACACAATGTGAGTCATAGTGTAAGACAAAGTAAGGCTGGTTGTTTACTCAGTTATGGCTGACACAGCTCCTTTTACAAATAAATCTCTCTGTTGCGTATTTCGCCTCAGTACACTACTGTCAAGTGCTGTATCAAACTTCGTGTGAGAGGGGCTACTTGTTGTCCATGCTACAAAGGAATCACTACAGCCGAATCTGATTCTCTGACTGGATAATTGCATCCTGATAGAGGCCTGCAGGGGTGAGCCTAGTAGTAATCCTAAGGTTATAGGAGGCTACATATCCAAAGTAAAGGTTACCTAAGAGTATAGTTTAGGAACGCTAGATAGGCTTATCTGAGAGATACAAGAGACACGCTGCCAGCACAGGAGCAACAGCGCATCAACGACTCCGACAACGAGCGACCGTAGTGTCGTGCGTGGTTTCAAGCCAGGACGATCTCAGACCGTAAAAACATTACCGCTATTGATAGTACTTAGCGATCTTAAGACTCCAAAGACTGGTATTCACTCGACTGTCTCTCCCCAGAGTATGTGGGTTTTCTACATATTTGGTAAATATGTCATCTCCGACTTCGTATCTCACTCCGAGGGTCTCTAATGTGCTGAAACTAGAGATCTGCTCGCAACCGAGTCATGAAAGTACAGCAGAGCAACTGATCTGTCAAATCTCGATTTGATAAAGCAGATTTAAACTTTTCTGTCCCAGGCGTCAATCAACGTACCTAGAAGTGAACTTCTTAACAGGTCTTGATGTGCTGTAGCCGCCTAATCAGCAATTATACAGGAAAGGAAACATTAGGACCTACTTTCAATGTTTCGCACAATAAACGAATCTAGATATACAGTTTGATCAGAAACAGTCTGAAAATCTTGTAAGAGTGTTTACACTCTAGGTTATGCTGAAAAGTCCGCCTGCGTAGCTGTGTGGTAACGTGGGTGCCTACTATGCAGCGGATCCGGCTTCGATTCCCGGCCGGGTTGGAGAGTTTGTCCGCCCTTGGGCATGGTGTGGTGTTTTCCTCATCATCACCGACACGCATGTTGCCCAGTCTGGCGACACCTGAAATAAGACTTGCGACACGGCAGCCGAGCTTCCCTGAAAGGGGCCGCCCGGCTAACAATGCCACATTTCATTTCTTTTTGTGCTGAAAAATAATTACTAAGAAAAAACTCCGATACTTTGCGCCGTTCCCGAGTTAATTAGTACTGAAGTTAGTCAAGCAGGCCGTTGCGCGTGCAAACTCAAGTGACCCGCCAGATACGGTGTCGCAAAACGTGTTCTTCGTTTGGTTTCTTAAAACCGAACAATAGAGCCATACAGAAATTGGAGATGGTATCGAACCCGAGTCTAAGGCTGAGCATTGCCATGCTTTATCATCTACGCTATGAGAACACGTGACACTAACTGCAGTATGGCGGGGGAACGAGATCTAGTGCAAAACTATTTTCTTACATGAGAATGAAAATTTCTTCTGGTGATTACTATTGAAACAAATTTTTATTTGAAAAAATACAAACACACGAGGAACACATGAACGCTGTATAATACTTAATAAATGTTGTGAAGATACACTTTGTAAAACAAATTGCAAAAGTTGGAAAAGATCTAAGTCCACCAGTGAGTAGCCAACACATCTAGGTGTTGAATACAACAATCACCACCAGTACGCATTTAGATGGACAGGATTCTTTTAAAAAAATGTTTCTCCCTCATATAAAGAAGCATCTTATGAACATCTTTCCTTTTGAATTCACTGGGGGGGGAGTCTCATTGTGTAGGCTTTGAAGTCGTGCGTTCCGTAAGCGGGTGTTCATGATTACTGCCGTTATAACGAAAAACGTTTTCCAAGCTGCAATATCACTGTAATTTCTTTTGTATTGAACCATCCCTGTATGATCTTTGGTGTCCCTGTATGATCTTTTGTGATCCGCAGCCATGTAGCTTTGGGAATACCTAATTAGGATGTGTCAGTTTATGTAGATGCCAGGGGATAGAAATCAAAAAAAGTTTTCTCCCACATGTCCAGCACTCTGAAGGGTCGCAAAGGTCTTGTGGTAGCAATAGCAGCTTTACAATCCTCTACAGTTTGAAACCTACATCTTGTGCACTTTTCAATAAGCGCAAAGTCACGATTCGATCATGAAAATGAGTGTACCGAAATCAGAAATTTGTAATTTGTGGTGTAATTTTTTGTAATCGTACTTGCCGAGAACCCCAGTGTTGAATGCCTATAATAAGATGCTGGATGCCATTCCCTCCTCTTCCCGACTGACCTCTGACCTTCATGACCCCCCCCCCCCCCCCCGCCAACACACACACAGAGTGCCATCTGCAATGTTTGCAACATGTATCCCGAAATTGTAACAGGGACGTTGACGAGAGTAGTACATATTGCTGTGCGCAAATTTTGGCAGGGTCATTTTCCTTGCGCATGTATCACTGGCTAGTAAAGTGCTATTTGTAGCGTCATTCTTGATGGCCTGGAGTACCAACTGTAATTGGTGGTGATGCAACTCAAAATCGCGTTTTGATGATTTTGCTACACTGATTCGATTTAATAGGCAGGGAACCACAAGTTTTACATGTATCAACTCGTGGTTTTTGAAATGATAAGATTGGAAAATCCTTCAAAAATACTGCCCGGTGTATCTTGTACGTTATTACTGTTGTGGGATATTTTTGTTTGAAAGCTTCATAGAGTCTGTTCTCGTGAAGATTTTGGCTGAGATATTCTTTTTGTGATTTATGGCGATTATAGTGGCTCTCTGTACGGGGAAAGCTGTTAATATGTTCTTTCATAGTAGTTTTGTCACCGCAAGTGCACTTCAATTTCCTAACACCATTACGATTGTCCCTGCAGGTTGAACTTCCACCTTTTCTTCTCTTGGGGTGCGTCGTAATCCTCTGAGGGCTTCTGTCAAAACTTCATAAAAGTGTTTTTACACACTTTCGTTAAGTTCCCTGCTCCATTGTGGCGCGCGTAACTCGCAGAGCACTGTCTTCGACTCCCCGAGGTTCTCCGTAACTATCGTGACGATGTCTCTGTACTGGCAAGATTGGCATTAGACCCATGAGGTAACTTCCTTGTTCGTTAACCTTCTAGTTGCAGAGTGTAGCTGTTACATCTTTACAGGCAAATTTACATTTGCACCTCGTCTGACACAAAAAGAACATACAACGTATTAGTAACTTTTCAGTCACATTAGCAAAATGCAGGAAAGGAAGCGAGCGTACTTTTGTGGGACATTGCTAATGTTTAGTTACGTGAAATAGAAAATAAGCAGAAACAACCAAATGATAAAATTAAACTGTGAAACTGATCGTATTCAATAAAATGCTGTATACTAACACCTCTGGATGGTTGTCTTTTAGCTAGTTTCAGTTTTCGTACTTCGTATGGCATTCCGCTCACACGAGCTGCACTTTGATTTATATTCTGCAACTGGACTTTGTAAATTTACTTGCACTAAAAGCTTTTCTATCCATTTGTCATTGTAATATACGCTCAAATGCAAAACAATTAAAACGTCTCTCAAGACGAATGAAAAGATCATGTTATTGCAGCAACACCACCTAACCACAGAACATGGCACTTAGATCAAGTTAAGTGACAAGAGGTTTTGGATATAGAGCAGGTACCAATTGTTGATACTCCTTTCAACTAGACAGAGCATGAATATGGAGATACATCACATAAGCACTGCGTTGACGATGGCACATATATCAGTAATAATGATAAAAGTGAGTTCCTTTTTTTTATTTTTTGGTTCTTAAATCACGTTGCCCGGCCTTAATGTATCTGGAGGGCCACTTGAATTTGAGCGCGCCGTTGGCAAAACACGATTATTTTTCAGCATAACGTTTCCTGTAACACCCTTACAAGCTTTCCAGATTGAATCTGATCAACCTGTATATCTGCAAACTTACTATAAACTACCATGGGTACAACAATATAATTTGAAAGTAGTAAAGTGCACTACTTTGGCAATCCCGAGAAAATCGCAAGAGAAATTTTAAGTGTTTATTATGTATCTGTGCAAAGATACTGCCTGCAAAAAGTCATTGTGGTCATACTGTTAGCTTTCGCGCATTGGAAGAGTGTCAGGGACGAGAAGACGTTTCAGTTCCCTGTAGCATTTATTTTTATTCTATTTTTGTCATCATTGGTCACATTATTTAATTTATATGACACTTGAGAGGTAATATAACGAAGAAAACCACGTGTATTTCTATGAAGTTTCTATTTATTTATTCCATGTCCGTATGACAAATCACATCCTCCAACGTGTGATGTCGATAGCACATCCACGAGTAATTGTACATTACTCTTGTGGTCTGGTATACTGTGACTTACTGTTTACTGATGTGAATAACGTCATTCGCACCATTATTTATCGAGGTTTCACTTAGGCTTTTCAAACCTGTCCCTCGTCCTTGAAAATTTACAAATATTAAATAGTCAAATAACATATGAAATTCACTATAACTTCATTATATTACCTCTAAAATGTCATATAAATTAAATAATGTGACCAGTGATAAAAAAATTAGATTAAAATAATTTGCGTTAGCAGGATTCGAACTGTCGTCTCGTCCACGGCCCTCTTACCACGCGCGAACGCTAACCAATTTTTTTTCTTTTTTCAGATTTCATTTTTTTCGTTTTTGACCGTTGGATACCAGTTCTCTAAACTTAACTGACAATGTATTATTGACTGAGTTCTCTGAACATTTCTGGCACGCTCTTGTATAGTTATAACGCGTGTTATTTATCATATTGTAATCATATGCTTTTGGTTCTTTCTCTTTATTATCAGTATTATCTTGCATTCGTCCACATGAAAGAGCTGACGTTCAGAATACACCAGTGGAAACAATTGAACGTTTTGCATTTTCTCGTAGCCATCCAGCGAGATTACTTTCTGCATCTGCTGTTCTTAATACAAAATGACCTAATGTTATTCATACGGCATAATTTCATTATATCTCATAACATCATATACAGAATCTGTCGCTCTTCCCACTTCTCCTGTTCTCAACTTTTCTCTCTTTACCGGGCTCTGATTAACTTACATGTGTCACATTGCCTCACTTCAGCTATTGTCAGAGATCATAAACTATCACTTTTTGTCTTATATAAGTCTGTTCCAAATCCTGACCATTTTGTTCGTGTGCGCTATTTTCCGTCTCAAGCGTTTCATTGTTTAGGTGCCAGCAGTTGGAACGACCTTTCAAGAGTTAATAAATTTACGGTAAGCTTTTATGCTACCAAACATTTATTACTTGTACTTTCTCAACATAATGCAAATGTGAAACGTCTGTAAGACCTGTAATGCAAATGCGAAACCTCTGTAAGCTGAAATTAAGAACTACCCACGTCGCTAAATTCTACGATTCATTAGAATACCGTTCTTCAATCCGGATAACTTATCCCTATAGTTTCACTGCGTCCTGCTGAAAAGTTCATGTAACGTGACTAAAAATTAGTTATTGCAGTCTCGAGTCGTAACTTGTAGCTGTATTTCCTACAAGTCAGCAGATATGCTTTCAGAAGTTACCAGTCAGTGGATATTATTTTGGAACGAGAGGATCACTTGTACCTCATAAAACTAGAAAAGGTTTGTAGCTTACAGCACTATATGGTGTAAATCATGCTCTCTTGAGAGGACGAAGAATTAAAATTTTTAGTCTCAAGTTTTTTATTGTTTGGCTGTTAGCAGCTGGAGCTATCTTTCAAGACTTACTAAATTTACCGTAAGCCTTTATCAAACATATACTACCAACAAATTCTCAGTGCAGTACTACTGTGAAACACGTGTAAGCGAAAACTTCACTAAAGGTTACCCATGTAGCTGAATGCTATGATTCAATAGAAGACCGTTCTCCAATCCAGATAACTTACCTCAATACTTATACTTCGTCCTCCCGAAAAATCCACCTAACCATCCATCCATCTGACATGACATACACACCTGATGGACCAGAGACATTCAATGCGCTTGGCCACATTCACATGGACACTGAGACCGGCAGCTGCAGTGCCGTCGCAGTACGGAGTGAGAGTGTCTGTGTACCGGTAGAGTGTGGAAGAAATTTTGAACATAGTGGGTTAACAGAATTAACACGCAGATGTGGTATCCACTACAGCACGCTGCCATACTTAAAAGAGATTTAACAAGTAAACAACTTCGCTAGTCTACACATGTCTCTCTTACGGCCTTCGGTACGAAGACTGGTTCGATGCAGCTCTCTACGCAAGTTTATCCTGTGCAAGTCCCGTCATCTCTGAATAACTACTGTCACCTAAATTCACGCGAAACTGTATACTGCAGTCAGGCCCTGGACTCTTTCTACAACTGTTACGTCCCACACTATCCCCCGCTATCAAATCGACGATTTCTTGATTACTCTAGATCTCTCCTATCAACCGATCACTTCTTTTAGCCAGTGATGCCACATATTCCGTTTGTCCCCAGTTACACTGACTATCTCGTCTTTAGTTATTCGATCTACCCATCTTATCTTCAGCATTTTTCTGTACCACTACATTTCAAAATCTTCGTTCTCTTCACAGTCTAATTTACTTATCTTCAACGTTTTAATTCCGTACGAGGCTACACTCCAGGCAAATACCTTCAGAAAATTCTTAACGCTTAAATTTTTACACAGTGTTAAATGTCTTTTTTTCGGAAACGGTTTTCTTCATATTGCAAGATGACATTTTATACCCTCTCTGTTTCGGGTGTGGACTGTTATTTTGCTGCTCAAATAGCAAAGCTCATCGACTACTTTTAATATTACATTTCCTTATCCAATTCCATCAACATTGTCCGAATTAAGTCGACTACATTCCATTATCCTTTTTTTTTTACTTTTTTTGAGGTTTAGCTTGTGTGCTCATACAAATATATTATTCATTCCAAGTCATTTGTAGTCTTTAAAAGAATAGCAGTGACTCTAGCAAACCTCAGAGTATTTTTTTTTCTACTTAAACTTAATTCTCTTACCGGTTCTCTTCCTGGTTTCCTTTACTGCTTATTCAGTGTACTGATTAAATGACATAGGCAATAGACTACAACCCTGCCTCACTTTCTACTACTGCTTCCCCTTTTAATATTTTTTTTGTGGAATCTAAAATTTAAAAACCTCTCTCACACCGGCCTGATTTAGCTTCACTGATCAGGATAGTAAAAACATGCGTATATTAAGGGAATTTTCATTGACAAAGCAGGCTTATCACATTCACACAGTTCAATACTGTTCTATCCTGATTAAATTGAGCTTAACTTAAATTCCATAAGGCAGTGAAGCAATTTCGAAGTCTCGGTGCGACGAAAATTGTCAGTCGATCTCCTGGAAACATTTGTAATAATTATTAACTTTCAGTGATCACATGGGGAAGACCGGAGATCTGCTGGTAAGACCGTGTTAGCCTATTTATTTGAAGTAACTGGATATCTTGAGCATACAAAACGGCAGGTTCGTCCAGTGTAAATCAGACGTTCCCCACTGATCCTGTGCAACACAGCGTAGTAAGCAGACACTGTCAATAATAATCAGTTAAATAATACACGAACACACTTACTTTAGTTTAGTTCATGTATTAAATTCCTTCTCATACAGAAGCTCATCAAGATGGCGACTAGCTCAACAACACATACATATACATCCTCCTTCTTTCACGACTAATCGGCAAGAAGTCCCTCATTCTTTTCATAAGAGAAAACATAGATAGTAGAGAAGCTATTACATGGAGTAAATGGACCCTCCAAGGAATAATTGGGCTTGAAACTACTTTGCATTGATAATCAGTAAGATAAGAAGAGATATTTCGGGATATGTACTGAGTTATATAATTTATAAAATTTCTGAAAATATCGCGTAGAGACCGCTGCAAGAGACATTACACCCTTAATGTCTTTCGCCTTTTCTAACAGCAGTCTGGCGTCTTTAAAACTTTTAAATTAACTTTCCCTGCACTACCTTATCCTTTCAACCTTCAGAATATCAAAGAAGTAGACCAACTGGAAAATTTTTGAGCCAGTTGTGTAACACACATTGAGTTCTCTCAATCACAGATCGTTATTTTACTGCCCTATCAAGTGGGAATTTTAAGAGATGTGACCTGGATAAACTGAAAGAACCAGAGGTTGTACAGAGTTTCAAGGAGAGCATAAGGGAACAATTGACAGGAATGGGGGAAAGAACTACAGTAGAAGAAGAATGGATAGCTTTGAGGGATGAAGTAGTGAAGGCAGCAGAGGATCAAGTAGGTAAAAAGACGAGGGCTGCTAGAAATCCTTGGGTAACAGAAGAAATATTGAACTTAATTGATGAAAGGAGAAAATATAAAAATGCTGTAAATGAAGCAGGCGAAAAGGAATACAAATGTCTCAAAAATGATATCGACAGGAAGTGCAAAATGGCTGAGCAGACATGGCTAGAGGAGAAATGTAAGGATGTAGAGGCTTGTCTCACCAGGGGTAAGACAGATACTGCCTACAGGAAAATTAAAGAGACCTTTGGAGAAAAGAGAACCATTTGCATGACTATAAAGAGCTGAGATGGAAACCCAATTCTAAGCAAAGAACGGAAAGCAGAAAGGTGGAAGGAGTATATAGAGGCTCTATACAATGGCGATGTACTTGAGGACAATATTATGGAAATGGAAGAGGATGTAGATGAAGATGAAATGGGGGATAAGATACTGCGTGAAGAGTTTGACAGAGCACTGAAAGACCTGAGTCGAAACAAGGCCCCCGGAGTAGAGAACATTCCATTGGAACTACTGACGGCCTTGGGAGAGCCAGTCCTGCCAAAACTCTACCATCTGGTGAGCAAGATGTATGAGACAGGCGAAATACTCTCAGACTTCAAGAAGAACATAATAATTCCAATCCCAAAGAAAGCAGGTGTTGACAAATGTGAAAATTACCGAACTATCAGTTTAATAAGTCACAGCTGCAAATTACTAACACGAATTCTTTACAGACAAACTGGCAGAAGCCGACCTCGGGGAAGATCAGTTTGGATTCCGTAGAAATGTTAGAACACGTGAGGCAATACTGACCTAACGACTTATCTTAGAAGCTAGATTAAGAAAAGGCAAACCTACGTTTCTAGCATTTGTAGACTTAGGAAAAGCTTTTGACAATGTTGACTGGAATATTCTCTTTTAAATTCTGAAGGTGGCAGGGGTAAAATACAGGGAGCGAAAGGCTATTTACAATTTGTATAGAAACCAGAGAGTATGACAGCCTATAATTCCCCAGCAACCGCTGAATTTCTTTATTAAACCATGGTGGGTCTATTCCATCCTTTATCCTCTTACTAGGCACGTAACTCTGGAGACTACGATTTACAATCTGTTTAAACCTTGCCCATAATTCCTCGACATCGATCTTACTGGAATTAAGTTATGCCAATAATAATAACCTATGTTAATAACTACTTATCTGCTCTATCTAGGAGGAACCCTCCCCTAGCCTTCTTGACTGATTTATTACCTTTCGTAATCATAGTTGCTATAATGACATCTTGATCGCTAACGCCCGTTTCTATATTGACATTGTCGACAAGGTCCGGCCTATTTGTAGCTACAAAATATTTACATTGCGTATGGGCTGCCAAGCTAGCTACACAAGACAACTTTCAAAAAACGTCTTCAAAAGTATTTAGCATGACTGTCTTTCTGTACCTCCCTGCAACGAACCCACAGACATCCCAATCTATACTCTGCAGGTTAAAGTCGCCTCCGGTTAGTATTGCATGATCTGGGTATTTACGAGCTACTGACAGTAGACTTTCTTTGAATGACTCTAGGATTGTCACAGCAGAATCGAGTGGCCGGGAAAAACATCCACCGATTAACTTGGTTTCACCTACACCTGTTACACGCGACCAGATGACTTCACTGTCACACTCAACTTCGACCTCACTAGATATAGTGTTTTTGTCAACTTCAATCAGCACTCCCCCTTCTATGACCACTAATCTGTCTTTCCGATATACGTTCCACGACTCGCTAAATATCTCTGAGCTTTCCATTTCGGGTTTCAGCGAGCTCTCGGTCCCAAAAATAATTATAATGAGAGAACTTTCCTGGCGGCAGTAAACTAGGGAACTTTATTGCGAATACTTCGACAGTTTAGTGATAAAATTTTGACAGTCGGGAGTGTCTTTATTCTGAATGCCGTTTCACTTCCCTTGCTGCATATCGACTGGCGAGTGCTCGTCAGAGCACCTCAAACTACTGCCTAACTAAAAAAAAGCTCTCATGCGCGCTCTACAAGTACACTGCTACCCGAGTGGCTGCTTCGTTTGTGTAGTGCTCCCCTGGCCTATCAAGGGCAGTCCTATAAATTCTCACACGATAAGGCAGGTCTATAAATCTGCAGCCAAGACCGTCACATAGTCGACGAAGCCTTTGGTTGAGACCCTCCACTCGGCTTCAAACTAAAGGACTCTGCCTATGCGGGCAATCTCCACATTTGCCCTCCGTCTCGGGAGACCCGCAATGCACCTGAAAGGGACAAAGTTGATGTTGATGAATAAATAAAGTTTCTTTAAGAAAAACAAAAATTCCCGTTATTTTTTGATCACACCTCTTATGTAGGGTGGTTAGAAACAGTCAGAAAAACTTGTAAGTGTGGTGCAGGGTAGGTTGCATCTCTGGAAGTCCGCTTGAATTTGCGTGCGTAACGGTCTGACTGTCTAACTTGAATGCTAATTAACTCGGAAATGGTGCTACGAATCGAATTTTTTCCTAACATCTATTTCACAGCACAACCTACCCTTCAACACTCTTACAAGCTTTTTGAACTTTTCTGTCCAACCTGCATATATGCATGTGTTTCATTTGGCAATATTAGTGCCTTTAGGTCATCTAACACATAACCAGACATCTTTAGTGATTCAAACATTACAATTTGTATAGTAAATGACCAGTACACAGCAATAATAATAATAATAATATATGTAGTAATGTCGGTCTTATTAACATTAAGCAATTTCCAGAATTAGATTCTGTCGAATGTGAGCAGTGGCATCTAAGGAATCGTGTGATAACAGTACAGAAGGCAAAGCACTTGCCTGCGAAAGGCAAAGGTCCCGAGTTCGAGTCTCGGTCGGGCACACAATTTTAATCTGCCAGGAAGCTTCAGTACAGAAGGAATCCATGTGGCAAAGAAGTTGACTTGTCGGAAGAAGTACGGGAAAGAGTAGAGCAAGATTATAAGGTGAGATGGAAGAAAACAGAAACAGAAGGGGACGGGAGAAGTATAAGTAGTTTACAATGTGACAGAAATACTAGTTTCCGCTTGAACATAAAAAAACAGCTGCGTTACGCCGAAGGAGTTATTTATAATAGATAAGCTTTAATCCCCTCCTGACTGCAGAGTAATTTTCGATAAGGCAGGATAATTTGTTCCACAGTAGTCAGTTGAGCTTACCTCTCGGGGTCTCACAGCCAACAATGCCATACAACATGTTATCTCTTTAGTAACATATACAACAATCAAATAAAATTAGAAATAAGTTTGCACGAGAGTGCAGTACAAGCATCACACGAATTTTACAAATGAGCACTTGGGTCAGGAAACATGAAATATGGCTAACGTATAGCTAGGAATTCTTCTAGCACATGTCCATTCGCTTTTCCTACTTCATTTTTCAGTTCCCACCTGTACAGTTACTCTACTGGAGTCTAGATCGTGGCACCGTCTGTGCTGGTATAAACATTGTGAAATCTCACAGCACTCTCATCGTGGGGATGTCTTTACTATGTACAGTTTAATCGGACATGTCTCTGGCGCTATTCGCGTTGGCTATAGCTGTCAGTGGCATATGTCGGCCTCGGTCATGCCCGGCACCCTGACATGCCCCACATACGATCATCTCACACTTGATATGATCAACCCTGTCAAATGAATCAGTTACCAGCTTCAGTACATGATCGTACAAATTATATCTAAATTTTCTCTTTTATTCATCGCCCCAGAAACAGTAACAGGGTTTCCTTTGCACCTGATGGCATTTTATTTCTCTATTCTCATTTGTTATTAAGTCTCATCTGATGTAATGAAGTCTTCATTCCTCGACGTTCTTCTTTTGTGTAGCACAACAAAGGTTGAGCCAACTGTTCTTAATTTATTTTCAACTCAGATGAAAGGAATGAATACCTGTCACATGACGAATTTCTGCAGTTACATTTCTGGTCATCAATAAACTCTCTTTCCGGCCATTGTTTATTCCTTATTAGAGACTGTACTTAACAGCTCATAGCCTTGTACTAACTTGCAAACATTCTTGTACGACGAATTGTGTCTCAAAATGTTTCACTTATTTGCTTATAATCTCAGCACTAAACAAATGAAACATAAAAGCAGTCATCTGAACTACGTATAAAATACATATAGGCATCAAAAACGCTAGACAACTGCAGACTAGAATACTGGAAATCAAAAGCACTGATGGTAACTTTTAGTAAATTTCTGATTGTAGACAAGAAAGGGCATAATTAGCTCTGTAAGATTTAGACTGAGGTCTCCAAGACCCACAGTCACAAAACACAGACCCCATACTGAAACCCCCCATCCGATGAGTAATTTCTAGGTTAACCCACCTTCTGCGCGGCCATGAGGGTCCTTCCTCAGAGATCATCCCAGGTCCCCTGCAAGAGAAGATGCGGCGGTGGCTTATTTCACGCACTCATCAAGGTCTCACATTCTGAAACATCCTGGCGGATTAAAACTGTGTGCCGGACCGAGACTCGAACTCGGGACCTTTGCCTTGTCCCGAGTTCGAGTCTCGGTCGGGCACACAGTTTTAATCTGCCAGGAAGTTTCATATCAGCGCACACTCCGCTGCAGAGTGAAAATCTCATTCTGTCTCACATTCTACTTGGCTTCAACTTTTAAAAGTCTAATATCCACCGGCGTAACAGTTAATCATGAGCGGTATAAGATCTCGATTTTTTGACGCATATCGTCCAGTATTCATCTATAAAGCACACAAGTCAGTTAGCCACTTAAGATAAATGTCTCACCTGTACGTAAATTCTACCTCCCATTCCAGGCGGGCTTAGGAACACGCATACGAACAGCAAAAATGCGTCTCAAAAACCGTCTAATAACATCAATGAATATATTCAACAAATGTTACTGTTTATAAAAAAAGAAACTCTCCAAATGTGCTATTCCAGTTGGGCATTAAAAGCAACTTTGAAACGCCGCATTAATTTGAATATAAGTACAGGCTTTGATGCAGGAATAGATAGTAAATTACCATAGGTACTGCAAATGAAGATGCTATGGTAACTGTTATTTCAAAGGACGATAATTATTGTTCCAAGCACAGTTATAGCTGATTTGTATCCAGCAAATTACCATATGAGTCAAGTGTAAAATTATCTTCCTTACTGAGATGCATTAAACTTTGCAAAGATTTCATTTCCTAGCATTCTGAACTACTTGGAAATATTTTAGAAAAACAACGAAAATGCATCTCTTAAACTGAATGGTATTGAGTAAGCACAAGAGAATTGTTACAGGAGGGAAAGAAGAATACAAAGGAAAAAAAGTTTAAACTGATTCTACTGCATGTCTAGAAAATCATAAAAGTGAGAAACATGTGAACCCATTAATGCTGCCCATGAAAACATGGAAATTTACCATTTCTAGGCTACTCATCAATTATTCAGCTGAAGCATCTGAGCGCTGTTCCTAGTACTTTTATTCTTTAGCGAAGTTGGCTACAAATTTAGTAGTTTGTTCACAATCCAAACCAAACAACAGTGTCAGGCAAATGTAGGGAAACGATATATAAAATTCGACAAGTATAGCAAGAAACTAATGCCACCTTTTGTAGCATCTGCAGATATCAAATGCTTGCTACAATTGGGTGTTAGTGAGGAAACCATACAGAACTGCGATCTACATGTGTTGTAGTTTATATGAGGAGTGTTCAAAGTTTCAACTGTGTCAAGATGCTGATTATATGGTATGGTTTAGCAGTTACTGAGCGTGGTGTCAGGGATAGTATTGTTCACTGTTTGCATAGACATGCTGTTGCAAACAATAGGTACATGGCTGATTATAAGGAAAATGACAATAAATGTTAAACACTTCGGTGTTAATTGTCATTACAGCTGGCAATGATGTAATACCTACCATTCGCTGATTTTGCATAGTTTTCTGTGGACAGCTTTAACGTAATGGAAATACCAGATGATTCAAACATAGGTTACATTTTAAAAGTAGTCTTTCGATATTCTAGAAACACCCATGAGCATCTTTCTGATCTACCAATACGCCCAAGAAAACTGTACCATCACCAATCATCAATAAACCAGGAGCATCAAAGAACGTAATTTCCATATTATACAACAAAAATTATGTTATTCACTGCAGAAAATTAAAGCAATGTCGGAAAAATAATTTTATTTTAAGCAAAATTCATTGGATCTTATCATTCCATGGATATAAATATATATTGATCTTAATACCGGGAAACAAATTTACGCAAAAAAACTGTCTCTCCGATGTACGATTATGCCCAGAGGAAATCGTACAACCATCAATTATCAACAAACTAGGAGTTTCATATTATATGATAAAATCATTATATTACTGACTAGAGAAATTTAAAGCAGTATCTGAACAATAATATTTTTCTAAGCAAAATTCACTGGAGTTTTACCACTCCATCAAGCTCCCTGTCTGAAACCATGTATTGATGTTGATACCGAGAATCATCTGAATGCAAAAAAAGGAAGCTTCGAAAAGAATTTTTTCAGACTAATGAATAAATATACAGGATGTGCGAGGAACGACTGATGTAAAGTTAATAACACATTGGGAAGGTAAATACGGAACAGCTGATCTGACTGCATAGAGTCGTACTTTAGGAAAATATGGTTGCTATTGAATTATATAGACTAAGTAGACTTAACATTGTTTCTGACAAACCCATAGATATAGGAAAGACTATTTTAGACATTTCTGAGACACTTCTTGTAAATGTCCATTATTTGTATACTGACGAAGAAATTTCGGGCAAAAATTCTAAAATTCGTTACACATATAGCTACATGTATGATGAAACTACGTCAAATATTTATGACGTTAGTACAATTGATTTGACATTTCAAAATATGTCAGTAATAACATTTATAACATCCCACGTGTAAAAAAAGAATTGGGTTTGGTGAAAGATGAATTAACAGGAGGGCATTATTACAAAACTCATAGCACAAAGTGCTCTTGAAACTGAAACACAGTGCATAATACGTAGAGTGAAAGGTGTGAAACACTCATCAGCTAAGGAATTAAGCACTGACGGCTACCGAGAATCAGTATGAAATGATGCTGATAAATCGCCTGCTCAATACATAATTCGATCAAAGTTACGTACCGTTTCCAGTGTAATGCAATATAAATTGGCATTAATAGTAAAAGATGACAATAGCTGCATACCCGATGATAAAGTGAGCACTATAGGGTGGAGTCAGTTTTGAGAAGACATGGCTAGTCATCAGCTGTGTGATCAGGAGCAGTCGATACAAAACAGATTTCGCAGTAAAACACTGGTTGTGACTGTAATCCAGTGAAATTGTAACCTGCCTGTTACATACACAGGAATGACGTTAACTGAAATTGTAACCTACATATAATGAAAGTATAATATACCGAAGTGTAACCTGTATATTAGAGATGCATTATGATCATGAAAATGTAACACATTGGTCGTAAATGTATTTTTAAAATGTAATCGCAGTACACCGGTTATGGATGTAAAAGAGATGCAGTTGATGTTTTATGAAAAGGAATGAAAGACTTCCTTAATATACTGACTTACATAGGTCAATGTTCTTCTTATGATCTATACTTACCATGCCTGTTTGAACCTGTATGGCAGACAGAGTACTTCATTTCCGTCAAGCATATGTACAACTGCCTACATTACTTGTATGACGTGATTGCTTCCAGAGAGTATACGTGTAATGACTAAGCTGTGTGCAGACCAGTGAAGTACAATGAGGTGACAAAAGTCATGGGATACATCAAAACATCGTGCCGGATCTCTTTTTGTCAGGTGTCCTGCAGAAACTCGACGTAGCATGGACTCAGTAAGTCGTTGTTAGTCCCCTGCCGCAATACTGACCCATGTTGCCCCTGAAGAAGTCCATAATTGCGAAAGTGTTTCCGGTGCAGTATTTTGTGCAAGAACTGACCTATCGATTATGTCCTATAAATGTTCAATGAGATTCGTGTCGGGCGATCTGGGTGGCCAAATCATAAGCTCGAATTGTTCAGAGTATTCTTCCAAGCATTGTAGCCTGGCAACATGTTTGGAACATGAAATCCATTAACATTTGCAAATGGTCTCCAGGTAGCCGAAAATGACCATTTCTACTCAATGATCGGTTCAGTCGGACCAGAGGACCAAATCTATTCTTTGTGAACACAGTCCACTTCATTATGGACGCACCACAAGCGTGCACAGTATCTTATTCACAACTTGGATCCATGACTTCGTGGTGTCTTCATCACACGCGAACCCTGCCATCAGCTCTTACCAGCTAAAATCGGGAATCTTCAGACCAGGCCACGGTATTTCAATAGAGACCAACCGATATGGTCACGAGTCCAGAAGAGGCGTTGCTATTAGCGAAGATACTCACGTCGGTCTTTTGCTGCTATAGCCCATTAAGGCCAAATTTCGCCCCACTGTCCTGTTGGTCGGACGTCCCATATTGATTTCTGCGGTTACGCCACACAGTGTTGCTTGTCTGTTATCACTGACAATTTTGTGCAAACGCCGCTGCTCTCGTTCGTTAATTGAAGTGCAAAGAAATACTGTCGGGTTAGGACACCTCTGGCACTCCGAGAGATAAAGATGAGGGTAATACGGAAGAAGATGACATACAAGAATAGTAATTCTGGAATACATGGAGAAATTTCAGTCAAACATGGAACACATGTGGCTTACTAGCTAGGAGTGACATTCTTTGAACAACACCTGCGTTTGTCGTAAGAGATGTGATAAAACTTCGTGTGACGACGAGATATCTGGTTAGCAACACTTCCAACAATGCGTTGTAAGTTGTGCAGCTAAATAAAATTATAGCAAAAATATGTCTACTTGGATTATTATTTATTTATTTAATGTATGCATGTATTTGACATGAAAAGATTAGGGCATATAGGCCCTCTCTCTTACATCTAATAATATGCAAAGTAATACATATGTAGAATTTAATTAATATTAAGTAATTTCCTCATTACGATCCCGGCGAATGTTAGTAGTGACGTCTAGTAGAAGCGTATGACAGCTGAGCAGAAGGAATCAATGTGCAGAAAAAGTTTACTGGTCAAAGGAAGACAGAGAAATAATAAGGTAGGATTGTTATCCTTATTAACAAACCAAACAGTAAACATGAGCAGAGCTCCTCGTCTCAGGATGACACCTTTGCCACTCTCCATCACACCAGGAATTCTGTATCATCAAGGAAGCACCTTGTATACAAACGAGTTAGGGCCATGTGATTGCTGGCGGCCTTACAAATGTGCTGTAAGGATTGCGTCATTATAAAATTGCTGCTAATTGTAGGAAGATATGTAGACGATCAAAACAAGGTGCAAACATGTGTAGCTGATTTTATATGTGAAAAAATATATAAGACCACAGGTTCAAATAGAAGAAAAACGTGCAAGTACGTTATTGTTGGATCATCGAGCTATCACTATAGACAATTATACCTGTAATACAATTTTGTAGAGCCAAAGCAAGCTGGTGCTTTTCATTTATTACATGAACTGACTTTAACAAGTGATACGCTTTAGATATTTGATTTATATTATACTAAATTGTTTACATAGATAGTAAGCTGCTGATGGAAGTACATGTACTCTCCAAGACCACTTAGCGCTACATTCCTGCAATTTTCCTGATGGTTGTCCAGTATTTTTGCGCAAATTTCTTTACGTTTTTTCTAATTTTATCTCTTTTTTTTTAATTTCCAAAGTTTGATTAACTCGTACTGTAATTAGAAATGCAACAATGACACAGTTGTTGAGCTGACATACAGCAAATACTCACGCTCAATTTGAGTTGCACAGAGAGAAGACCTAACAGTAAAAAGTAATGTAAAAGAAATTCATAAATTTAAAATATAAACTAATATCCATCAATGTTGACGAAGGGAAACGGATACATAAGTTTAGTTTTAGCGATGAACGTTTAACTATCGGAAAGGAGTTGCAGCGAAGACATCTAATGGAAGAGTCGTAAGGAAGTGTAATTGGTTCATGAGGTCACATAGTCAGCTCTTATATGAGCGATTCTTGAGTTTAGCTCGTCGTTCTCGAACCTTTTCCGTGTCGGAGCCATATAAGACATAAACGAAATTCATATAATGATCCCCAACAGTTTCAGCTAACGTGAATTAAATGTTTAGTAAAGGTGTAAGACTTCTACAATACGTAAATAAATTTTAAAAAAGCATTACCGGTCATATGCACATCAACTATTTCGTGATTACATTTAGAAATAGAAAAACAAATTCACGAGATTTGAGATGCATGAATGTATGCTTCGTAATGAAATCATATCCTTCATTTCGTCTGACCACCATAATCAGAACATCTGAAGTACAGTAGTCTCCAGAAATATCAATTTCATAACAATGCAAGGACTCAAGGAGTGCTCTGACATTATATCCTTCATGAACGAAAACAAGCTTCACTGAGTGCCATAACAAGCTTCGCTGGGGGTCATCACTGGTTCAGGAAAAATCGCCCAGGTGAAACAGACATTGCTTTATTGACACACATGTTGCAAAAAATTGGTGCAAGTGAATAGGCAGATCACGTCTGCCGAGATTTCCGAAAGGCGTTGAACACTGTACCACATCGTTGATAACTAATCACTAAAAGAGATTTTGGAGTAACTTTGAGCGATGACTCTAGGAATGTACTACAACGCTATAGGTATCCCACTCGTAAGGATCAGAAGATTAGACTAATTACAGAACACAGTGGCGTTTGAGCAATCATATTTCTTGCTCTTCAAACGTGAATTGAACTTGAAGAAGCCCTAATAACTGGTACAACAGAAACTCCCCTTTGACATGTACTTCACAGTGATTTGCAAAGTATAGGTATAGATGTAGATTTCATTAGCAGAGATAGCAGCGTCAGCCTGCATAAAGTATAGAATCTGGTGTTTTTCTTTCTTTTTGTCTTGGAAAGACGTCGCTACGGTGCACTTCCTATTGATGCATCAGCATCAAAGCATAGGTCGAGCAAAGGTCGAGCATCGGACCACAGATTCACTTTACTCTACGCTCTTTCCAGCTACAATCATCGCAGACCCTTGTCTGCTAGTTCACAATAGCCGTCGCACCTCGTCAAAACATTCCACAATTCATTTCAGATGGCAGCATTCACACAGTTCGTCAACCTCAAATTAAGTCACAGCATGTCAAGGTTTCCCAGGAAGAAAGTTTTGACGATATCTTCGTCTGCTAACATCGTAAGTTAATAAAGGGGTTAGTACTTATATTTTGGCGACCAGTTTCAAGCCTTACAGGTTCATTTTCAAGCCTGGCCTACTGAGGGTGCACTGAAAGCCATTGATCTTAAGAATAAATGCTGCCTAAAATGTTTGCATAACGAATGTCACAACCCACACGTGCCTCCTAGAAAGTCAAAATCAAACAGAAAAAAAACATTTCGTGTCACTTTGACGTTCATTATTAAGACCAGGCCCTTTCAGTGCAGCCTCAGTAGGCCAAGCTCGAAAATGAACCTACACAGATATAAAAATGAATCTGTAAGTGAAACTAGTAGCCAGATATAAGTACTGCAACTGTTGGCAGATCCGTTAATAAACGCTTTATGAAATTTAATAATGTCACTGGCTCCCTGACAAAAAAAATATTGAAACTGAAAAAAAAAAAATCGTAAGTTAACGCATTCTCCTTGCCCTCGCCGGTGTTGTAGTAGTGGATTTTGTGTTTTTGTGTCTTGGTAATCTTTATTTTGTAATTATGCTTTATTTTCGTGGCAAATTGCCAAAGTTTTATGACGACTTTTATGAAGTCTGTTTTGGCTATTCGTAAACTTTATCGTTGTTAGTTCCTCAATTTCGATACTAAACTCCGACTTTTTGTCTCACAGACGGTGAGTCGTTACCTCACTTTCGCCGTTCTTTCCTGGTGTAAGCGAATTGTCGTGACGTGACGCGACCTGACGTGACGGGCAGTGTAAATACACATTGATGTGACGATGCCGTGACGTGATGACCGTTCATTTTGCTTTTCAAAGCTAAAAGCCCACTTTAGTCCAGGTATCAGATACAAATTGTTATGGTGTCTACGAAACGCTTTTACAAAATCCAAGCACCTACGAAGGGAATATATCTGTACTAGCGATATAATGACATTCAGAATTTATAGAATGCATTACAGACAAACCCGTTTTGTCGCAGGATCACATAACCTCGGTGGCAATTTTTGTTGACAACACAAAATCAATTCTGCGCATCTTAGTTCTCACTCCAGTATTTGTACTTTAGTGACCTTTGTGTATTGTGTGGCCGCAAGTGCAGTAACGTGGTTATCGTGTTTCGAAACAACGGATGCTGTAGCTTCAGTCTCTAAATTCATTAGGAAGATCAATGAAATGTTACGGCCGAAAGATCAGTTTGAGAACAGAGTTTCGGCTGCACGCCCGAAGTACAGTATATTATAGTAACCTACTTTTTTTCTAAATTAGTCGAAATTCCTGTCGTCGCCGGCCGGAGTGGCCGAGCGGTTCTAGGCGCTACAGTCTAGAACCGCACGACCGCTGCGGTCACAGGTTCGAATCCTGCCTCGGGCATGGATGTCTGTGATGTCCTTAGGTTAGTTAGGTTTAAGTAGTTCTAAGTTCTAGGGGACTGATGACCAAAGTAGTTAAGTTCCATAGTGCTCAGAGCCATTCTTGTCGTCATTGTGAGTTCGTCACAGAAATGTTCAACAGCCTACAGTGGGAGACAATACAGGAAATGTGCGATGTTGGGAAATCACCTATGTTTGCTTCGATTTCATCATCGATGTTAGGTAAAAACTTGATGTTTCTAACAAAGATGTGAAATGATGATGTCACACAATTACCATAAAAAGCAACATACAGATGCAGCTAATATTACACGTATATTTATTAACCTATAAGTACAACATAATTAACATCACATTCTCTATAGAATGAAACTGTCACATTTTTTTAAATAAGATGATGACAGAGAACATGTCCTGAAAAGCTTGAAAAGCCAACGATGTGATTTCAGACCTGTAATAGATCTTGTTTAAAATCGTACAGGCGATCTTTCAGACAATAACGGAACTGTCGCTGTAGCTCTACTTCTCTTCCAATTTGTAAATTATTCTTTTCTTGTGCTGCTTTATAATGTTCACTCCAGAAATCAAATTTGGTTTCTCTGTTTTATTTTCACGTATCAACAGCTGCAGGTAAATCCTTGATGGTTTTGATCATCTGCGAATATGTTAAGGCATCTTAAAGGTTCTTTAAGCAAGTATCGAGCAAGGTTAGTAGGGATAATATATTACCGTGTTCGCTTTGTAATAAGCGCTTTTTGATTTCTGTAATGATGTTATTTCTCAGATTCTCTCCAATATTCTGTATTGATTCCGTGCCAGTTACTTTGGTATTCAACATACTAGTTATATGCATTACTTTACTGCTTGCAACGTACTTTTCTATGTAATTTCACGAGAAGACGCATCTATATGGCGCAGAATATCATCAACGTCTTCAGATTTACTTGTCTGCGGCTTTTACCAACTAATGATATTGGCCGGCCGAAGTGGCCGTGTGGTTAAAGGCGCTGCAGTCTGGAACCGGAAGACCGCTACGGTCGCAGGTTCGAATCCTGCCTCGGGCATGGATGTTTGTGATGTCCTTAGGTTAGTTAGGTTTAACTAGTTCTAAGTTCTAGGGGACTAATGACCTCAGCAGTTGAGTCCCATTGTGCTCAGATCCAACTAATGATATTATTAATCTCTGGAGGCAGATGCAAAAATCATAGAAGACGTTGACTTCCATCTATTGGACACTTCTTGGGCTAGTTTGAGGTCTGACTCCACTCTTAGTTTATCTTTTGTTACTACATTTTCTTTAAACCACATTACAATCTCTTTCACAAATAGCAATCACTTCAGACGGTTTGACAGACCTTACAATAGAATCTTTTGCTACCACATTGAGAATGTGCGAAAAACGCAATGTATGACTTCTTGCACATCATACGTCTACTCCTTCAACTCTATTTGCGCCTGCATCAGCCTCCATAATAGTATTTTTCTGGCATTTATTCCCTTCTCGTTAGAAATCTGTTGTAACATGTTCGAAATATGTATTTACCTGTGTGTAGCACTGATGACCCATATACACCAACAGTAGTTGTATCCATTTTACTGTAAGCAAAATAATGAACTTTTCCAGAGAACTTCTGCACTACACTGCGCCTCACTGAGTATTGTTCATGAATGTTTAACTGTCCACGTTCTGAATTCTATCTTTGAACTAGTTGTGAATAACTTGAAACTGGCATTCTAGCATCCTCTGGAATGTATGTCTCTATGGTACTTTGCACAAAGGTGCGATGATTTACAGTCTTCACTTTCATCAATTTGAAAAGGCTGTGCATCTTCACAAACCGTGTACAAAATAACTGCTTCAGCTAAGCGTTCACCTTTCGTTCCAGTTCCTAAAGCAAATTCTCAGATAATTCGTAAACTTTGACTCAGTGTTGATTGAAGAGAGTTTTTAAAATCTGAATTGGAAATACTAGCCGGCCGAAGTGGCCGTGCGGTTAAAGGCGCTGCAGTCTGGAACCGCAAGACCGCTACGGTCGCAGGTTGGAATCCTGCCTCGGGCATGGATGTTTGTGATGTCCTTAGGTTAGTTAGGTTTAACTAGTTCTAAGTTCTAGGGGACTAATGACCTCAGCAGTTGAGTCCCATAGTGCTCAGAGCTATTTGAACCATTTTTGGAAATACTAGTTTATCTAATTCTCTGCCGCCCACCCGGTTGGCCGTGCGGTCTAACGCACGGCTTTCCGGGCGGGAAGGTGTCTGGTTCCCCTTATTCCGCCTCAGTTACACTATGTCGGTGATTGCTGCGCAAACAAGTTCTCCACGTTCGCGTACACCATTACTCTACCACGCAGACATAGGGGTTACACTCGTCTGGTGTGAGACGTTCCCTGGGAGGTTCACCGGGGGCCGAACCGCACAATAACCCTGGGTTCGGTGTGGGGTGGCGGTGGGGTGAAGTGGACTGCGGTGGTCGTCGTGGGGTTGTGGACAACTGCGGCTGCGGCGGGGACGGAGCCTCTTCCTCGTTTCTAGGTCCCCAGTTCACATACAATACAATGCAATACAACGCTCTGTCGCTGAAAAATATGCACTCCACCCCCTCCCTACCCGGCGCCCACTGCGCCCCATTGACCACGCTTGAAAAGCCGCAAAAAATATTGTCTGCGGTAAGAAGCAGCTTTCATTGTTAGACAACATCTAATGTCGATATTTTGCCTTTAACATCGATCTTATGATGTTCCAAAGAGTTCAGTACCGATATTCAGACACGATTTTTGAACAACCATTATCGATATTTTTCTAGATCATTTATAATCGAACATCTTTACGCCACGATGTACTCCCATTAAGTCTGACATCTCGCTTCATAATCATTGCAGTAAAATGTAAGAATTTGGTCTGGTAAAGAGCCATATCGACTGTCGTCCTCCCAGCGCATCGTCGAACGAATGGAATGTGAATGCTGTGGTCGCAGGTTCGAATCCTGCCTCGGGCATGGATGTGTCTGATGTCCTTAGGTTAGTTAGGTTTAAGTAGTTCTAAGTTCTAGGGGACTGGTGACCTCAGACGTAAGTCCCATAGTGCTCAGAGCCATTTTGGAATTTGAACATTGGGAAATGGGACTGGTGTGTTATGTACCCAGAATCACATGCTGCAGGGTGTTTCCGAAGTAGGTCTGAAGATGTAAACGGTAAGCGATAAACAGGAAAAGAGCCTCGCTGAAGTCGAGCACATTATCGTCAGTGGCGGGACTAAAGTACGCGAGGTGGACTATAGGAGGCCCCAGTAATTACACCGTTACGTCCTGGCGAAGGCTTAACGTAGCGCAGCAACTTACCTCACTGCGTGTGCGTCCGGATACACGATACCGCGCAGCAGTACAGTTTACAACGCCGGCTGGTCGACGGTGGGCGATGGCGTTCGCGGAGTATAAGTACCGTTCTGCGGAGACATACAGCCTGCCGTATACGTGTACGTGTGTGTGTGTGTGTGTGTGTGTGGGAACTTGGCGGCAGCCATGCAGCAGCTCGGATGGCCGTGTCGCCGGCGATGCACCTGCCCTAATTGAAAGATAGGGTCTCTGGGCAGATAGCCCACGCACACACCGCGGCCGCTTTTTATTGGCCGTTCGCCGCGCGTCCTCCGGGAGCGCCGCGCCGTTGCCCAGGCGGCAACTTGTTTAATACGCCCGCCGCTGCCGTCCCCCCTATTATTGCGCAATGAATCTTCTTAACTAAACTCCGGAGCATCCAAATAATGGTTATTGCGTCCCCCGCTTTATGAAGCTAGGTGGTGGCGATACGGCGGCTGCTTCGCTTTCCTCTCGCGGCTTCGTGGACTCCTCCCCCACCCCCAGTCGCAGCACCCTCCCCCTCCTCCTCCTCCTCCTACTCCTCCCTGCCTGCCTCCCTCCCTCCCACCCCGACGCGAGCGCAGCCACCGACACCCCTGGCCGGACTAAAGTAGGATTTATAATGTTGCAGTCGTTATACTTAACGCGCTTTCAAAAAGACCGGCGCGCCGCCGTACTCATCCCTTACGAGCGGCGTCGAGTCCTACACGCAATGGCGCACCGAGGCGAGGTTAGCTCGGCGCCGGCCGACATGACTCCTGCTTAGCATCTCCTGTCGCGCGCGCATGTCGGCGCCACGAGAGCCCCTAACGTGCAGCAGCCCAGGTGCTTCAAGCGCGCCGCGTCTGTAATTTTGCTGCCCCCCAGTTGTCTTCTTTCCGGGTAATAGCAGCGTCGTGGCGAGTATGAAGAAACCGTCGAAATATACAAATAAAAGAAAATTTTAACAGAAAACAAACATCCACGAAGCTTAATGATATTTGGACAGTAGCTGTACAGAACCAGTAGATATGTTTTGTCTTTGACCATTCGATAGTTAAGTTTTATCTTTGACAGACGACAATTCGATGGTGAAGTTTTATCTGTGTCAAGGATTATCTTTGACGATGACACCCTCTTTTCACTGCATATATGTTGCTCTCCTGCGTCCCCTCTGTCAGTGAATACAACTCTTCCGTA
Source organism: Schistocerca piceifrons (assembly GCF_021461385.2). Classification (NCBI taxonomy): domain Eukaryota; kingdom Metazoa; phylum Arthropoda; class Insecta; order Orthoptera; family Acrididae; genus Schistocerca; species Schistocerca piceifrons. Next base: position 205,983,974 of record NC_060142.1, on the reverse strand, counting down.
TCTGGAGAGCTTGTGAAGTTCTAAGAAGCAGCTCTGGACGAAATGTCAGGAACGAAGAAATTTCTTTGACCACGACGATAGAAACTGGAAGTTCATGAGCAATGTACTAGGTGAGTGGTTAGAGACGATACTCCATCGTATCTGGAGAAGGAGGGGGAAAGAAAATGGTTGAGCAGCTGTGGATCTAAAGGCGCCGCTGTGGTTGGCTCTAATCAATCTGTTTTGCCACTGGCACGCACTGAGTACACCCGCTCAAGGCGAAAGTCCTCCAATATAGTCCAGGTGTATGCAAAGGAATTGTGCGCAAGGAAATGGAAGGAAAGCTTGGCCCTATGACGTGGCTCGTAATTGTGTACCCAGATTAAACTTGAATAATTACAAACGACTTATATTTATTGCTCCAAATGCAATTATTACTGAGAAAAACAAACAAGGATCAAATAATCCTCATAGGAGAATGTATGAATATACACTTGTGAAATTGTAATAACTGTGGATCTTCAGAATGAAAGGACCAGAAAAGTTCTGATAGAAAAGACTGAATAGACAAAAAGTCGTATAAACTGACTGGTAAACGCGAAGCTGAATTGGTGTTGATGATTGAATAGGAAGGTTAGTGCGTAAGGGGAAACAGAACACCGAAGAATAAAATCATGGCCAAGAGGTCACCATACAGTGACTGATTAAATAATTTGAAAGCAAGAGATTATCATCCTGTATGAATCTGTATGCCTTTCAGGTACAAGACACACTTTAGTTGCGAGAGACGAGATATAACAAGGTCGTAGGCACAGACGGACGCTGGCATGGCACGCTTTATCTGATCGTGAATCACTGCTCCTCTCCAAATACGTTGAATCGAGTGCTGCTCTCCAAATCCGTTCAACTGACTGCTCCTCCCCAAATCCGTTCCTCCCTCTACTATTGGCGGCGAATGAGTCAGCGCTCTCCTCCACGTGACAATGAAGTGCCTGGTCATTCGCGCTGTGAGCCTGTCAAAACTGTCATTGTGGCAAATCTGAGATCGCATTATTTATTTCTCCAATCCGAAAAGGTTATGGAAGGTACGGCGTCGCTTTTTGGAAGACAGCGAACGCCAACTTATCCCGACTCTAAGTTTAAAAAACTTGCCTGTGCCACCCTATGACAGATCGCAGTTCCGGAAGATGAGTTCCGACCTACCAAACAATTTCCTGCCAAAACTTAGTATAAGTTTGTCTTCTCAGTGTTTACGCTCGCGGCGCTGGGGGTCCGTCGGCATGAGGCAAAAGACTCGCTTGTGGAGGGCTACTCCACAGAAATGCGATGTTATCTTACGGGACGCACCACTTGTGTGAGTGATCTGTTCCTTTGGAGAAAACTCCGTATTCATATTCGCCACTTTGGCGAGGCCTGGGTGAGTTCGCTAAACTGAGCACGCAACTACTTTATTCCTCGAGCATAGCCAATCCTGCCAAATATGCATACCACCCTCTGGCGCAGTGAATGCGACAGGGGATAGTTGCTACTTACAGTGCCTCCGGCAGGAAGTCTTAACCTTCCCCTCCGCCCCCCCCCCCCCCGCCCCTCGGTGCACACGTCCAGTCTCTCGCCGAGAACAGGTCGAAGCGAGTGGAAACTGCACGGGGCATACTTTCGCTCCCTGCTAACTACTAGAAGAGTGAATACCACACCACTCCCACAAACAATACCACTTTTTGCTTATACATCGGAATTTATACATTAATTAGACGTTTCATGTCGAGGAATTGAATGTGCTGAGAGGAAAAGAATGGAAAGCAAGGCTGGCTATAGCCTAACGTTTTCATTGTCTTGGACATCGTCACCCACATTTTACGAGGGCTATTCTGAAAGTAAGTTCCGATCGGCCGCTAAATGGAAACTACGGTGAAAATTCGATGCAGTTTTGCACAGATGTGTAGGGCAAAGTGTCTAGTATGCACATCGTATCTTCACGTCGCTCCTTTCAATTCTCAGCATATAGTGGGCATCTAAAGATCCCTAGAAAATTGTGTCTCCCGCCAAGTATGAGGGCCTGGTGAGATATTTCGCCTGACATAGCCAACATATCGTAATTGTCGTGCATTTCGTTATTTATGACAATTATCGGCCGCACTCTGAAGGGGTAATGAAGATGCTCCTGCAGCGTTTTCGATGGAAGATGTTTGATTATCCACAACGCAGCCCGTAACTGGCTCGTCCTGGGTTTCATCCCCGCTCACATGAACCGCAGACTATAAATACAAAGTTTTGTCACAGACAACGAGCTGTAGACGAGTGTAGAGAATTTACCCTCCTTCTATGAGGAGGGTAAAGGAAAGTTTGTACGCTCTACGACAAATATCTAAGTCGGAGCGGCGATAATGTAGAGAAGTAGCTGCAAGCTAACTATTGCAAATACGACATTTCTGATTTTCGCAGTGGTTTTCATTTCACGACCTATCGAAACTTACTTTCCGAATAGCCCTCTTATATTCATTAGGGACCCATTGCATAACAAAATTGATGTACAGTGTGATTCAGTTAAGATCTTCTCCTCAAATGTTCCCTGAAGTGTTTAAGACATTGCAATACCCTCTTTTACAAATCTGTTCTTTCAAGGCTCTGACAGAAACAAGGGTACACTGTTACAGTATTTAACTGGCGAATATCCTTAAAAACCATATCCCTTGACTTCCAGTTGGTCTTTCAGTCCCAACCCATGAAGCGAAATGGGATTAACATCAGTTTGAAATTAAACTTTCTCCTTTATTCTGTTTTGGCTATGCCTTCTCCTATCCCTCCTCCTATCTTCGAAACTTCACAGAATATCTCCTACATACCTGGTAGGTATAATACAATAATTCCAATCCCAAAGAGACCAGGTGTTGACAGATGTGAAAATTACAGAACTATCAGTTTAATAAGTCATGGCTGCAAAATACTAACGCGAATTCTTTACAGACGAAAGGATCAACTCGTAGAAGCCGACCTAGGTGAAGATCAGTTTGGATTCCGTAGAAACATGGGAACAAGTGACGCAATACTGACCCTACGACTTATCTTAGAAGCTAGATTAAGAAAAGGCAAACCTACGTTTCTAGCATTTGTAGACTTAGAGAAACCTTTTGACAATGTTGACTGGAATACTCTCTTTCAAATTATGAAGCTGGCAGGGGTAAAATACCGGGAGCGAAAGGCTATTTACAATTTGTACAGAAACCAGATGGCAGTTATAAGAGTCGAGGGACATGAAAGGGAAGCAGTGGTTGGGAAGGGAGTGAGATAGGGTTGTAGCCTCTCACCGATATTATTCAATCTGTATATTGAGCAAGCAGTAAAGGAAACACAAGAAAAGTTCGGAGTAGGTATTAAAATCCACGGAGAAGAAATAAAAACTTTAAGGTTCGCCGACGACATTGTAATTCTGTCAGAGACAGCGAAGGACTTGGAAGAGCAATTGAACGGAATGGACAGTGTTTTGAAATGAGGATATAAGATGAACATCAACAAAAGCAAAACGAGGATAATGGAATGTAGTCGAATTAAGTCGGGTGATGCTGAGGGAATTAGATTAGGAAATGAGACACATAAAGTAGTAAAGGAGTTTTGCTATTTGGGCAGGAGAATAACTGATGATGGTCGAAGTAGAGAGGATATAAAATGTAGATTGGCAATGGCAGGGAATGCGTTTCGGAAGAAGAGAAATTTGTTAACAATAAGTATAGATTTAAGTGCGAGGAAGTCGTTTCTGAAAGTATTTGTATGGAGTGTAGCCATGTATGGAAGTGAAACATGGACGATAAACCGTTTAGACAAGAAGAGAATAGAAGCTTTCGAAATGTGGTGCTACAGAAGAATGCTGAAGATTAAATGGGTAGATCACATAACTAACGAGGAGGTATTGAATAGGTTTGGGGAGTAGAGAAATTTATGGCACAACTTGACTAGAAGAAGGGATCGGTTGGTAGGACATGTTCTGAGGCATCAGGGGATCACCAATTTAGTATTAGAGGGCAGCGTGGAGGGTAAAAATCGTAGAGGGAGACCAAGAGATGAGTACACTAAGCAGATTCAGAAGGATGTAGGTTGCAGTAGTTACTGGGAGATGAAGAAGCCTGCACAGGATAGAGTAGCATGGAGAGCTGTATCAAACCTGTCTCAGGACTGAAGACCACAACAACAACAACAACAAACACCTGGTGGGTCTATCACAGAGACGTGTCTAGCCATAGCCTTAGGGGTCTGCTTCCAGAATGGCTGGAGTGTGCATTGATTTGAAACTTCATGGAAGATTAAAACAGTACGCGAGATCACAACCTTTTTTAACTTATTGGCTTCTGCTACGTGGTCATAGAGCCACCGCAACGCTGGAAGGACGGTACGAAAGTGTGCTTCGACAATTAACAAAATCCATAAGCGTCCAGGTGTACCCTGCTACGAAGTTATATAAGCTTAAACCTGTCATGTGACACTATGGACATGATTTTCGTCTTGGTTATGACGATACGAAGACAAGGGCAACACAGCACCCAGTCGCCAAGCGGAGAAAATCTTCGACTCAGCCGGCCTTCGGTCAGCAATCTACCACGCTGATACTGCAGCCACCGAGGCGGACGATGAACAACTTGAAATTGGGACATTTGCCTCTCGCTACCAGGGGCTCTGCCAACACAGCTATGAAAGCAAGACTCACCACCCGCCCTCACAGATTTGCTTCCGCCAGTATTTCATCCTCTACCTTCCAAATTTTGTGACTCGTGCTTGGGTAGTTCAGTAGGTAGAGCACTTGCCCACGAAAGGCACAGGTCCCAGGTTCGAGTTTCGGTACGGCACAATTTTAATCTGCTAGCAAGTTTCAGATCAGCACACGCTCCGGTGCAGGGTGGAAATTCATTCTTGAAACAATCCCCGAGGCTGCGGCTTAGCCATCTCTTTGCATAATCCTTTTTCCAGAAGTGCTAGTAGGCAGGAGGACTTCTGTGAAGTCTGGAAGGCAGGAGATGAGGTACTGGCAGAAGTAAACCTGTGATGGATGGTGGCCGGTCTTGCTTGGATAGCTCGGTCTTGCTTGTTTAGAAAAAGAGTTTCTTTTGCGTTAGTAGAGGAGTGCTGTTCGTGTCTTGAAAAGGAGTCTTGTTCTTTCTTTCAAAGAGGAATTTGTTTTTAATTATACTGAAGAGGAGTTGCGTATATGTCTTATAATTTAACAAAACGTGAAGAATATAGTGTGAGAAGCAACTCGTGTCTGCAAAGCGCAGAGATTATGGTTTCGAGTCCCAGTCCAGCACACAGTTTTAATAGGCCGAAAAGTTTCAGTTCCAATTCAAAGTTGTGTCGTCAATATCACATTGAAAATTATTAACTTAACATTAAGCTCACATTAAGCAATGAAGCAATCATTATTTACTCGGCAGTAGCTACGTCCCGAGGTAGGAAATGTACAAAACAGATTATTCCTTACGAGAAGCAACAAGTAATAATTAAAATCTTAAACAAAGAATGAAAGATTTCGTCAGAAAATAAAACAACAGAGAGATCTCCATCAGTTGGTGGCAATCTTAGAGTATAAATATCAATGGAGTGGACATTCATATGCACAGAACAGAATTTTTGTTACCAACGTACTTTGACTCCAAAAATCATGTCACTAAGCTTCGGTATAAGGTTTGTCTATTAAGTCTATAGACTTTGAATTTCCTGCCATCGATTTTCCAGATGTCTCCTCCCGCTCTAAGCTACCATGAATTTTGGACACCAGTTACATAACCATTTGCAATGGGTATCTGGAATGAATGTGGCTGAAAGCTTTGAGGAGATAAACGCAAAGGCGTTTCGCTTATTTGCGCCAACTGCCACAGCTCGAAGGTCATTATTGTTTGTTATAGGCACCGCTACTTTATAGGTTTTACACAGCATTTTATCGTGTATCTCAGACTTATTCATAAAAATTGAATTGCGCTCCATTGGTACTGCGAAATGGTTCCCTAGCAACAGAAGTGAAATTGTCCCAACAAACATGAAATTGGGGTATGGCACATAGTACATTAGCGATTTAACGTACTTTGAAACATATTTATGGAGGAAATATTTTCGTTTTTGCTTTCAAGTATTTAATATCCGTTATTTCTTGAAGTTGCTGAAATATTGATTGCATTCTCCACATCATAAATAATAATACTACAGTTTCTTATTTTGACTACTTCAAAATGATGGTGTTGTTTAGTTTGTGTGGCGCTCAACGTCGGGTCATCGGCGCCCGTGTAAATTCCCAATCTTTACTTTGTCCAGTCTCACCATTTTCCCGAGTGATTGTGAGGACAACACAAACACCCAGTCCCCAGGCGGAGAAAACCCCCGACCTGACCGGGAATCGAACCCAGGGCCCCCTGATCCACAGGCAGCAACGATAGCCACTGGTTTTCATCTCATGTTGTTCGTTATTGTACAGTGCTTTTATTCGGGGCAGACGACCGATGACACTCGTTCAAGTTCATCGTTGATCGAGTCACTCAGTTTTTTAATTACAGACAGAGTTAACTCTCTGACCGAACACACTGGGCTACCTTGTCGGCGTAGACCACGAGCTGCAGACACTTCAAAATGAGTACTATGGTTTGAGATATGTAAAATCCATCGGTAATGACACAATTATATACAAATCTTGGCCTGCAGGTGAAAATTGCGCGCAATATATATGCATTCATGGGATTGACTGGCAGGACTCTCCCACTCTTTCAGAATCCAGCGGTTGAGTCGTAAATATAAGGCCATATTGACACATAAATTTGACCTAAGACTCTGTGCCTCCAATACATTGTGGCTCAATATTAATTAACACATGAAGCGCCTCTTGCTAGTATGATAATTAAAATTACACGTTTGTGGTACTTACTTACGGAGATTAACTTTGCCTCCTCTGACGAATTCAATTTTCATTCGTAGCAGAAACAACTGAGTGACACTGCTGTTACTAATAAATATATGTGGGGAATCAGGAAAGATACGTATAAAATTAAAGTTTCAGTCTTAGCAGAAAATATAAACAAGTCTCATACGAATATCAGATGAGCATTATGGTTTGATGTTTGCTACACAGGCAGTCGCTATGCTCACTTCGTTGGTATTTCTACCACTCTATGGTGGTAACTGACTATATTCGTAACGAGAAGCATTAATTAATTATTAACGGCGTGAACAAAGAATAAGACGCAGTGTACAGTAACATTCGACTGAGAACGTTAAGGCAAGTAAATTCAAAACACTTCTGCAAGAAAGGGAAAAATGCAGACAGATGTCTAGCAGTAAGTAGTCTCTGATAGCATATTTCGTAAAACGTTTGCCGGGATGTCAACGCGTTTTCTTGTTAATTTTTTTTAAAAAAACATCGTTTCGGACACAGTTGTAAATAGTTTTCAGCAGGGACATATATTTGCCACTGAGCTAGTGCCTCGTTCAGATGTTATACAGTGAAACTTCATCCACTAATGGGGCCAGTTTGTTAGAGTATCACTGAACTTACTTTGACTGGAAGTAAGGAGAGGGGAGACAGGACTCAAAAACGCCACTGATACTAGTTTTAATTTTAACTCGTATTGGCTGGCAACCGCGAATTAGAGATAATCTAGTGACCTAACATTCTGCTCCGATATGAGCGAGCCAAACCAGTGCGTTACGTTATGTGCCTTCGGCCGTTATGTACAGTGCCACGCTGACGGGCAGCAATATGAACGCCGTCTGTCCGTAGGCTCGATACGGCTGGCAGCCAAGTCGATGGGAGCCCATCCGTAACAGCTACTCGTATCAGCAGATGTTGGCAGCCCCTGTTTCCTCACATATACCATCAGATCAAAATAAGATCTAATGATTTTCCTGACAGACTGACTTTATGAACAAGATGACATTATACTATATAGGGCTTGAAAGCGCCATTGGCCCAGTAGAAAATATATCACCTTTATGAAGCCAAATAGCAACCGAAATGTTCGTTTCATAAAACACATGACAACGTTGTCACATTCCCGGAAACGTTTTATTGAAGATGACAATGAGACACTCTTGGAGGTGACTAATGTGATTGCATATTTTCGTGAATTAGAAATGTACATTTTTGGTACAGTTACAGGAATTTCTTACCCCTTGCATTCTTCGAACTCATTCCTCTCTCACTTACATTGTTAGCTCTTCGATCACCTTTCTCCATTCGCATTTCTGTGTTCTCTAGAGACTGATACATTTACACTACTTGAACGTCTTTATCCATACCGCGAGATATGCTACAGTAATTAAGACAATGAACCTGCATTAGTAAGGAACAGAATGCGAATACCAACCGGCTACACGGAATTACTTCTCCTGCAGTTTTCCTAAATCAGGTACCCGAATACCGGGATGGTTTCCTTGGAAGGCTATGGACGATTTTCTGTACCATACTCGTCCAATACCACTTTGTCCTTCGTCACTAATTACCTTGTGATTGAACATAATCTTCCTCCCATCACATTTGTCTCAAAGCATGACGTGCTACTTATCCACATGCCGATCCACTAGATCAGCAGCAAAATAAAAGAAAAGACTAGCTGACGAATAACGGTTTTAAGACGCAAATGGTACATGTATTATGCATGTGTACTGCAGTAAAAGAGAGAGAGTCGGCTATTTAAAATTTTTAAATGACCACAACACGACTCTATCGAGAACGAACATTAAGTTACTGCCATTAAACCCCCCACGTCTTTAAAGAATCCAACTCCCCAAGTATAAAGCAGCTTCAGACTTTGATTACGTTCGAATGTGTTAATGTGTTAAATATACGACGTTAAGCATGTAAACGGAGAAAGTTAACAAAAGGTTGAACCATGTTTAATGTTTGCTGGAAGGACTCGCCGACACAGATACAGTCGTGAGATGTATAAGGCTTTCGACTGAGGAAGAGCTTTGTGAGAATTTTTTCAGATTTAGTCCTGTTGAATGATTAAGATGTCAATCTCCACTTCAGAAACAATATAATCAAGCTGCATTCACTAGCACATAATGAATTAACTTAGCCACTGCTTACTAGTATACTAAAGTGTGCCTTATACAAATCAGGATAGTTACAGGATCACCTGCAACAATCTAAAATCCTACTGAATTTTGTTTTATATTCCGTTCTCTGTCACGTATATTATGTAAAGAAATTTCTTTCATGTAATGTGCTTAGTGTGAGAAAACTTTATGTTGAAGAATTACTTACACATTATCACTATTGTAATGATTTTCTATCATAAGTTTTCAATCAACATAATACACGTTCGCGCAACGGTAAACTAAAAAACAAGACAAATGTGACGAAGGGCGTCAAATAACAATTTAAAACATAAAACAAATATAAATAAATAGACTAATAAAGAATGTTTAGATATTAGGTGTGTTGAAAATACTCTGACAGCACACTGTTTTCTGTTCATTTTCCAAAAATAGAGTTTCAGGAAAAAGCTTTGTTGCAGATGATTGTATGTAGCTTGAAAGCTTCTTTAATTTACATCGTAACAAAAAATTTTCGAAATTAATTAATGGAGGCGGGTATTTTAAAAGATTTCACACTGTAACATCTGTTTTCGACCTGTTTTTAATCTGTATCGATATTTCTATGTCAGTTTGTAGTGTTGCTTATGTATAATGTTTTATCTGTCATGGAAATTCTTTCACTTTGTGTACATATTTCAGTTTGTGAACTTTTGAACGATGTTGTTTAAATTATGCTTGTGAATTTAAATAATTAATGGAATGATTGTTATGTAATGTACTCTAAATGACTTGGTCCATAGTTAGGGAACATAGTGTTGAATGTAAAAGATGGGGGAAGCCCCGCAGCTACGGAAGTAGCCTGGTGAGTGGAAAAGGTGTGGTTGGCGCGCAAGTGGCAACTCGTCTTTTGTGACGAGTAAGGAGTCTGGGTCGAGCAGTGCTGTGGTTAACACCTCGCTAGCAGTAGCGGATCATTGTGACTCATATTGCTGGAGTTTTGAGGCCAGAAGAGCTTAAGGGTAGTATTTATGGGCCTCGGATGCTGTATTTGGTGATACCATTATCATGGCATGGTTTTTGGCACTATAAATATAATTCCGACACCAAGAAGATATATAACATGGAGAGACAACAGTAATGCTGGCATCGCGGCCAGTTAACAGCCACTGCAAATTACGCCACCAGTACCACCAGCCTTCCATTAAATTGTTTGTGTTTGGAACTCTGTAAATGGACCAGGTATTTGTGAAATTTGGTTTAATTTTATAATAATATTCGTGGTTACTAAAAACACTATCTTACACCCGTGATTATCCCAAATCACAAACCTGGACAGGAATCCTATCTTATCCTAGTAAATTTAATTCCGAGTGTCCTAATTTGTTATGAGAAAGTGGTTCGACTTGAATCTAATGCTGTGTTGTCATTTGCAGAGCCAATTATATTTTTGAGTAGATCAAAAGACTGCTTATGAAAGCACATTTGTTATTTAAAGACTTATAGTTTTTGTGCTTTACTTAATTAATAATTAATGATAAGGATACTTACAATTTCTCATACATACTGGTGTAGTTTTGTTAATGAGCATGGTGCTTCAGACCATGAGAGCTTAAAGATCCTCGTGTAATAGACTAGTTAGTTAATGAAGCAATGCAAAGGCTCCTTCAGAGGCAGTGGAGCTAGATCTGCATTCTGTTTAGTTGCTTCAAACCGAGTTTAAGAAAGAGCTATTTACTGTGTTATTTATTCTAATGCCCGTTGGTTAATGCACAGGTATAGATACCCTGTACTAAGGAATGAAGTTATATAATACGATCGTTAGTAGACCCTCTCATTTAAATTCAGAATCATTTCAAGCTTTTCCCTGTTAAGCATTGCTACTAGTTTATGTGGGTAGGTAACTAGTTTTATATACTGTTGCACCTATTTCATTTAAGGTACGTGTTGTTGAGACACATATGTTACTGTTCGCTCATTGGCCATTTGTTTGTTAATAAAACATTTATCTGCAAAGTTAGGTTACTGTGTTGTAGTAGGAACAGTTTACTGTTGCCTATACTCTGCTGGAGTGTTTCGGAAACGAATTCCAGTTTGGCTGTTTAGTTTTGTTTCCATTAGGTTATCTGACAGTCAACTTTCTCAAAAATTCCTCGCAGAGGTAGAACGTTAGCATCGATTATCGTTTAAAGTGGTCGTTGTTACCGTTGCAACATTATTACAAAATTCGGTTACACAGTTTTCAAGAACATTAATTGCTTTTTATGTGAGAAACATATTTTTTGTATCATCATTTCGAAGATGTTCCCTCTAAACGTAATTTGCCAAAATGTGTTTCTGGGCATGTTTTAGCCCTTAGAATTCAAATTAGACACAAACAAATAAATACGTATTGCGTTATTTTGCCATCTCTGTACACCCGCTAAATTTCATCAATATCGTTTATTGACACTTTTGAATGTTCCCTTGCAAGTACTCTCATTCTGAAATATCGTGTGAGTATAGTTTAGGTATTTGTATGCACTGAATTACGCGTTATCTAGATACAGAATATGATGCCTCAGCCTAGAGTGTAGCTCGTTATTGGTGCACGAGAGAGAGAGAAACAGGTGCAGTTATAGTGCAGTGAAGGGAGGGGAAACAGGAAAAACTCTCTGTAATTCCGTTTTCCGTCAGGTCTCTCTCTGTACCAAAGCAACTTTCCTGCATCTGGTCCGGAGAGATTATATCACTTCAAAAAACTCAAATATAAATTTTGCTGTCATAGAGATAGCTATTGCTTCGTATTGTCTATCGTGACTATTCCGTTCTGTCTCTCCATCGAAGAACTCAGCTTTCAGAAGTTTAATCAGGAGAGTAAATCTATGGTAATCTCCAGTCTCCAGCAGCAAGTCATCCTTTGAGAAAAACGTGATGAGAGGAAGATTATGTTTAATCACAAGGTAATTAGTGATGGAGGACAAAGTCGTTTTGGGCAAGTATGGTACAAAAACTTGTCCATAGCCTTTCAAGGGAACCAACTATCTATTCAGCTTTCGTGATTTAGGAAAACTGCAGGAGAAATAATTTTGTATAGCTGGCTGGTAATCCCACTCCGCTCCTTACTAATGTAGGTTCAATGTCTTAATCATTGTAGCATATCTCGCAGCATTGTTAAACTGGTTCGAGCTGTGTAAATATATCGGTCTTTAGGGAGCACAAAAATTTGAATAGAGGAAGGTGGTCGAAGACCCAACAATTTCAGAGGTTGCCATTCTAACATGTGCGAGACTGGTTCTGATCTATCTTCCTACCACAGTTGTTCAAGGACGTTCTGTGAGTGTTTTAGGAATTTGGTGTTGAACCTACAGCTTGGAATGTAGGAAGATACTATCTCATGCACGCAGAGTTCAGAAGGGTGCAGCAATATGGACAGTGATGTAATTAGACAATGATTTCAATGTCAGTTCCACTACACTCCATCTACAGGGAATGTTATCACTAACAGAAATTAGCGTATGAGCTCAGGTGAAACTATATGTTAGCAAAAATGAAAATTTTAGATTTTCGTTACCAAGCTTTACTTTTTCTCTAAGTCTGACTTCATAATTATGGTACATACAGAATGATAAAATATTGATATTTGGTGTCCACAGCTGTGAAGGGAAATTACGAATTCTAAGGTTCTTCAGTAGTAAGATACTCTACAACCATGTCTGGGGGTCGATGAAATACAAATAAATTAAATACAATTGGGGCCAAAGATATTTATTACGCTAAAATGTACAATGAAAATACGCAAAAATGAATGTAGTCGGTAAAGAGCAATCAGAAGGAAGTACACAATTAAAACAATTCCATGACTTAAGAATGTGAAGAGCTCTCCAGTGGCTGATCAGTCCTTTTTGTTAGATCGGATATCTCGTGTTTCTGCTTCAGCTAAGCCCAACAACCGTGAATATGTTTAAATACAGGTCATGGTTGAATGTACAAAAACAATAGGAGAGACGGAGATGACCACAGTTCTGAGTGTCAATTCAATATCACTTGCTGGCATAGTGCAAGTGCGTATTTACTTTTCCTCGTTGGCGGCAGTGGCGGCTTTCGGCGCGAGCTATGAACCTCAGGATCTATTCTAAATCTCTCTCGACTGTTAAACCCCACTCCGATAAATCCCTGCGTCTCTAGTTAAGCCAAGACTCCTAGTTGTTCCCTAGCTAATTAGCATGATACACGCTATTTGGCTAAAATAGCGCATACATCGTTGCCCTCAAATCACTTGCAAGCATTAACCTTCAGAGCTCGGTGCTATTCTCTGTACTAGGAGACTTTGCAGTTTAGCTCCTTATGGGTTAAGACTACTCTGTGAACAAGTGATCACATAATGACTCTCACAACATCTCAGCGTGGTGCGAATCGCCTTGCTCAAGCACTCGACAATTTGCTGCATGAGAAAAAAGCGAATTCTTGACTCTAAATTTGCCTACATCAAAGCTGTTGCCCACATGTTTTCTTTCTGGCCAATCAGAGTGTTCGTACTTCTTATAGCTTCACCAACTAAAGTGTTTCTAGCCTACCACAGGCACCATTTCTTTTGTAGGGCAGAGTTCAACTTATGCTATGTAATACTGAGGTAAACAGTTTTTTCTTTCACGTGAGTTTTAACACAGGTGGCTATAGTGAGTCACCAGTGTTTTGAGTTGGGTTTCTCCAGAAGTTTATCTGGCAACTCCCGCCGTGTTCCTGTAGAAAGGCTTTCCGAAGGGTCGTCGTTAAAAGCAGGGACAAGGGCTTCTCTTGCCGGCGGCCTACGCAGTGGCTCCGGCATCACAGTGTGTCCCACTGTGAAGCTTTTACGGAATGTGGTTCGGTCGTTCCATTGTAAAATTCCCCTTCCCTCAGAACCGTGTCTCGTAGCTTGGGTCTGGGAAATTACTTGTGTGCAATCACTAGTGTAAGTGTTAGTGGTTTATATTCACAAAATGCTGGTTTATTTATTAGATCCACATATCAATAAAATTCGTACAACTTCACGTAACTATGTCGTGTGGCACATCGATTCAATCGGAATTGTTTCAGGAATTCAATGTAAGGTGTGTTATTTATTTGACACAACTTCGTAACACTCTAGAAGTGCACTGAATTTTAATTGTAAGGTAGAGCCTTGAACTTGTATAACTATTTACTACAGGACAGAATACGGACAGAATAATTTTCAAATCGTACAAAGAGCCTCGTACACAGTAAGACATTCCTTTTCATTCAACATCCAAGTTAATAATTTAACGATGAGTAAATCTATAGAAGACAATGTCGGAATATTCTCTGTGAACAAACAGGGTGCATCCAACACCACATCGGGACAAGGCCAAATAACAGTACCGTGACGTCATAGCCAGCTGTGATTAAATATAAAACAGCCAACGCGAAAAGAATTGTGTGAGTCATAAAGATAGCGATTTTTGAATTGATACATGATTACGATTACTTAACAGAGGACACACATATAACAGTTTAAGTGGAACGCCTAACTCTGGTAAATTTAGGGCATAGCATATACAACATTTCTAGCACAATTGTAAATAAAGCTGCTCACATCTTTGGAAAAAGTGTTATTTTCATGGGTATGAACTGTTAGGAATATCTGGATCATTTTTAAACGTACTGTAGTTGTTTAATAAAACATTCACACGTTTCCAATTTGTATAAAAAAAATCACTGACGCATGCACATCACAGCCAGTTGTATTCACACACCTTTCCGTTACCGGTAGAACTTCAAAAATAAATTCAGTGACTGGAATTTTGTTTAACGACATTCCTTTTGAACAAACCTACACTTTCATATGATTATCAATCACAATATATACTAAGTAATTCGACTCCCAGATAGATCGATATAGGTCAAAATAATGCACTTTTCTTTCACCATTTTCGCCCAGTTCTTTTGTAAAAGTGTTAGATTAACTTTATTTTACAGTTCCTGAAAGCTGTTGTACGAAATTCTTTTTAATATTCATTATGGCTGGTTGCACTAATCTTGATGCTTTCCTGTAGTGCTACTTCCTCCAGCTGGCTGCTTTTTTCTGCTCCACCCTGGACGGTCCTGCAGGAGAAGATAGGTAGGCTGGACGATTGGAAAAATGCATGGCCAGGCATTTGAAATAAGCGATGGTTCTGAAAGTGGCGCAGCATTGTTTTTCCGTCTGTGGAAGATACTTCATAGATAATGCCGCTGACTTTCAAATGACTATGATAGAGCTGACAAACGACCAGTGAAGTAGAGTAGTCATAATATATTCAACACAAGTGATCCGGCAATCAATAATACACCATAATCTAAAACATGTATTAGTAAATTACATAAAACAAAGGTACATGTTAAACTTACCACTGAATAATTAGTAAAATTTGATAGAGTCATAATTGCATAAATATTTTGTTTAAACTGGTGACTGGTTGCGATCTATTGCGCTTAGGTGATCTACTCCATGTTAGTGACAGGAGCTGGGCTGGATGAGCAGGCTGCTCTAAAGAGATGTAATCGACTGCATCGTTCTAGAGCAGCCTGCTCAGCCAGCCCAGCTCCTGTCACTATCGTGCAGTACAAGTTGTGAAGATGACCTAAATACAATAGATCGAAACCGGCCACCAGTTTAAATAGAATATTTATACGATCAAGACTGTTTTCAGCAGATTTTATTGATACACCTGATTTCGCTGTTTTCCTAAAACAATGTTCCAGAAAAAATGAATAATTAGTTACTGTGAAATCATGCCTTGGATTTGAATGGAGCCATTTCTGCCACATTGCATCTCTTTAGGAAACTTGAACCTTGTTTTCTCCTGTTTAATTTCCGTTATCTTTCGGTACGAAACACTTCATAAACATTATGAAGACAGCACTCCGTCTGCAGGTCACAAGTGGCTCATCGCGACCATCCGCCGTGTCATCCTCATCTGAGGATGCAGATAGGAGGGGCGTGGGGTCAGCACACCGCTCTCCCGTTCGTTGTGGCAACAGCGCATGGTGGCCCGGATGCTCACCACCGAGCGAGGTGGCGCAGTGGTTAGCACACTGGACTCGCATTCGGGAGGACGACGGTTCAATCCCGCGTCCGGCCATCCTGATTTAGGTTTTCCATGATTTTCCTAAACCTCTCCAGGCAAATGCCGGGATGGTTCCTCTGAAAGGGCACGGCCGACTTCCTTCCCAGTCCTTCCATAATCCGATGAGACTGATGACCTCGCTGTTTGGTCTCTTCCCCCAAACCAATCAATCAACCGGATGGTCACCCATCTAAGTGCCGGCCCCGCCCGACAGCGCTTAACTTCGGTGATCTGCCGGGAACCAGTCTATCCACTGCGGCAAGGCCGTTGCCTCCATAATGAAGATAAAACTGCGTTAAACTCACACGAGCACTACTTACTAACACAAATTATGATTTCTATGAATTAAATAACGATCTCATAATGATCACTTAGCACAACGAGTTTTTTATACCCAACACATTGTAGATACAACACGAGTCAGCTGCTTACTTTCGCCGCTTTTAAGTGACGTCGAAACTACAAGTTCACGCAGTTATATGGCTTTCTCATCTACAATCAAGTAATACAACACATTTATTCCCGAAAACAGGTTGGTTTTATTCAAGATTCTAATACACCATATTATTCCTCATTCATTAGGCTACAAAACACTATTTTTCAACGTAATCTCCACTCAATGCGACGCCCTTATGCCACCTTACTGGGACGGCCTGTCTGCCCGCATGGTACCACCCTATTGGTCATTGTCACAACCAACGTCTTGCTGCATCAATAACCTCCCCAACATCCATGTATACTTCTCTCGCAGTCCATCCTTCATTGGGCCAAACAGATGGAAGTCGGAAGGATAAGGAAGAACAGTCCAGTGAAGTTTTGTAACCTCCTCTCGGTTGCGCAGACTTGTGAGAGGCCTTGCATTGTGATGGAGAAGGTGAAGTTCGTCGGCATTTTTGTGGCGACGAAGACGCTGAAGTCGTTTCTTCAATTTCTGGTAGTGTGAGTGGCCGGCCGACATGCGGGATATCGGACAGGTTCAGTCGATCTTGTGACGATGACAAACGCGGTATAGGCAAAATAATGTGAACACCTGTACGTACTTGGGAATGGTTTTTTAATAAGGTGTTGGACCCCCATTTGCCCGTAATACAACTGCGATTCTTTTTGGAATACTGTCATATAATGATTGTATTGTCCAGGGGTTTGTTACGCCACTCTTCGGTCAGGACCTCTTCTAACTCCTTTAGTTACGAGGGAGGCGGAAATCTGCTCCTGAGTCTGCGCTCCAATACCGTCCACAAGGGTTCAATAATGTTCAAAGTCCAGGGACTGTGCTGGCTAGGAAAGACAGTGGACGGAGTGGCCGTGTGGTTCTAGGCGCTACAGTCTGGAACCGAGCGACCGCTACGGTCGCAGGTGCGAATCCTGCCTCGGGTATGGATGTGTGTGATGTCTTCAGGTTAGTTAGGTTTAAGTAGTTCTAAGTAACGATGGGACCAGCAGAGTAACGATGGGACCAGCAGAATACCATGATGTAGCTACCCGCACCATCACGCTTCTACCTCCATGCTTACCGTTGGAATCAAGCAATCAGGCATTCTCCAGACTTAAACCCAGTCCTATGTTAGAAATAACGAAAATGTTGACTCGTCGGACCATTCGACGTGTTTCCACTGGTCAGTCGTCCAGGATTTATGCTCGTGAGACCGTGTTTTGCGCTTCTTTGGTTGGTTGTCGTCACTAATGGTTTCCGTATAGCAGCTGGTCCACGAATATTCGCTTTATGGAGTTCTCGGTGGACAGCGTCGATAGATACGGGGTCTCGAAGATGACTGTTGAGCTCTGCAGTCACTTTAACCACTGCAGTTTTGTTTTCACACAATTCATTTAGTTTTGATTTGTGGCCACTATAACGTTTATGTGGTGATGTCTGCCCATCTTTTGTGTAGGCTGTCATAACTGTTGAAACAGTTACTCTAGAAACATTCAATAAGTTGGCTTTCTTGGTTACTGATGCTCCAGCTAATCAGGCCCCCACAATCTGCCCTCTTTGGAACTCTGTTAGGTCTTTCAATGCACGTCCACCTCGGCCTCTGTACGCGAATACGACGTGTACGCTACTCGCGAACAATCTACACTGATGCCTAGTCCGTACTGAACACGCACGGTCCAGCACGGCACGTGCCGTACGTCCTTTGTCGTACCGTCGGACACAACCATCTCATTACTAAAACTGTTCACATTATTTTGCCTATCCCACGTATGTCTCGCCCAACCACTCACCGTGCTTTTATTCACTGCCAGCTCGCCGTAGACATTCTGCAAGCGCCTTTGAATATCAGCGATACTCTGGTTTTCCACCAAAAGAAACCCAGTGACAGCTTTCTGCTTGGAACGCACCTCCTTCACAGACGCCATTTTGAACGCTACGCATAGCGCCGCCACCTATTGGAACTTCACGAAACAGTAGGGGCTGAAGCGGCATTATCGCACGATGTCCCACAACAAGTTCTGCATTTTTTCAACCGAAATTGCCCGAGGAAAAAATGTGTGGCATTGCTTATTGAACGGTCGTCTTATGTGGTGCTGGTGCGCCCAGGAGCAGCGACAGTCTTGACCGGCGACAATCAGCGGCTGTTCGCTCCAGCGGTGAGCCGCGCCTTGTCCCGCACCCTTTTAATGTGTAAAATAAATGTAATATGTTTTATGACGCAAAAAAAGTCGCACAACTAACACTGAAGGCAGGAACAAAACAATCACAGACGCATGTCCTCATTCCTCCTTCACACAATCCGCACTACACATTAAGACGAAGGAAAACA
Source organism: Schistocerca piceifrons (assembly GCF_021461385.2). Lineage (NCBI taxonomy): Eukaryota > Metazoa > Arthropoda > Insecta > Orthoptera > Acrididae > Schistocerca > Schistocerca piceifrons. The sequence continues at coordinate 205,965,139 of NC_060142.1, read as the reverse complement.
ATACAGATACAAAATCTTTTTTGGATTACGGCACCGGAGTGTACAAAAGATGAAAACATCAAATATACAACACACTACCATTCCTAATAGGGGCTATGAAAACCGTTGGCATTCGTAACAGCTTCCAGTCCTATCGGAATGGATAAATACAGCTCCTGTATGGTTTTCAAGAAAATCTTATCGCGTTCTTCCTCCAGAATAGTGGCAAGTGGACGTAGATAGTATCCACACACCCTTCTTTCTTAAAATAGACCACAAACGCTCAATATTATTCAGATGTGGTAACTGTGATGGCCAGGGCAGATGCGACTGTTTATCCTAGAACCTACAAAACCTGTCCTGGATTATGTGAGCTGTGTGAACAGGAGCCCTGTCGTCTTGTAACACAGTGTCACCAATGGGGAACAACCATTGTACCTTGCGATAGACACGATCACCCAAAAAAGTCGCAGAATTCTTGGCCGTAATGCGGCCATACAGAGTAAGCGTGGGGCCCAGGAAATACCACGATGTGGCTGCCGAAATCATCGAAACCCCGTAATTTTACACTCTCGACTCGTAAACTCAGTAGCTGGGCCGGCCGGAGTGGCTGAGCGGTTCTAGGCGCTACAGTCTGGAACCGCGCGACCGCAACGGTCGCAGGTTCGAATCCTGCCTCGGGCATGGATGTGTGTGCTGTCCTTAGGTTAGTTAGGTTTAAGTAGTTCTAAGTTCTAGGAGACTGATGACCTCAGCAGTTAAGTCCCATAGTGCTCAGAGCCATTTGAACCACTTTTCAGTAGCTGGAAACAGAGTATATAACAAGTCTCATACGAATCAATAACATATACTATGTGATCAAAAGTATCCGGACACCTGGCTGAAAATGACTTACAAGTTCGTGGTGCACTCCATTGATAATGCTAGAATTCAATATGGTGTTGGCCCACCCTTAGCCTTGACGACAGCTTCTACTCTCGCAAGAATAAGTTCAATCAGGTGCTGGAAGTGTCGTCGTAACTGCCGTGTGTGCCACGTCTGCTGTGCAGCGCGCTACGTTAATTTGAGTATTAACTGTATTTTTCTTACTTGCCACTTCTTCTTACGTGTGTTTTTGCTTTTAGGAAGCTTTAATTGTCGAGTGCTAGTAATAGTGTTCCATAGATTTCTTGTTTGTTTTGAATGCAGTCAAAGAGAGTCTCTTTAGTCAGCCACAGTTCCAGTAGTGCTAGTGTTTGTTTTGAATACAGTCCAGAGACAAGTAGTGCTATTTTCATTGTTTTCTACAAGAAGAGGCTAGTAACCACAGTTTAGTCAACTATCAGTCGCCTTTAGCGAATTAGCACTCTAGTTAAAAGTTGATTAACTCTTTACAGTAAACTGATTTCTTAGGATGGATAGGATGTGTGACTGCTGTGTACGGACGCAGGAGGAGCTGGCCACTGTTCGCGAACAGCTGAACGTGTTGATGGCCGCGGTCACAGGTCGTCAGGCTGCTGCCTCGGAATGGAGCGGCAGTGGGTAGTCTGTGCGTCGCATGGTACACCCCAGGTGTTACATGCTTCACCCCCTGTCCCTGCTGTCGAGACATCTTCGCGGGTACCGGGCGCGGTTGGGCCACCCTCTTCCCAAGGGGAGTGGCGGGTTCAGCGGCGTTCGCGGCGCACGAGGCGGAGAGTCAATGTGGAGGCTGGCCGTGTGACATCGCCCGCTCTGCCTGTGAGTGGACATGGGGCCGCTCCTTCAGCAAGGTCCGAGCAGGCACACGGGGGGGGGGGGGGGGGGGGGGGGGGGTTTATTAGTGATTGGGAGCTCCAACGTTAGGCGGGTGATGGAGACCCTTAGGGAAATAGCGGTAAGGTCGGGGAAGAAGGCCAATGTTCACTCTGTCTGATTGCCGGGGGGTCTCATCCGAGATGTGGAGGAGGCCCTGCCGGCGGCGATAGAGAGCACTAGGTGCACCCGACCGCAAATTGTTGCTCATGTTGGCACCAATGACTCCTGCCGTCTGAGTTCAGAGGTCATCCTCAGTTCATACAGGCGGTTGACGGAGTTGGTGAAGGCGGAAAGCTTCGCTCGCGGGGTGAATCTGAGCTAACTATTTGTAGTATCGTTCCCAGAACCGATTGCGGTCCTCTGGTTTGGAGCTAAGTGGAAGGCTTAAACTAGAGGCTCACACGTTTGTGCGGAGATGTGGGGTGCAAATTTCTCGATCTCCGCTATCGGGTGGAGAAATGTAGGGTCCCCCTGAATAGGTCAGGCGCGCACTACACGCAGGAAGCGGCTACAAGGGTAGAGGAGTACATGTGGAGCGCACATGTGGGTTTTTTAGGTTAGAGAATTCCCTCCCTAGGCCCGACAAGACGCCTCCTGAGATTTTAATTTGCCGGATATAGACTGGGAGACTCAAACGTTCATAACGGGTGGCAGGGACAAAGAATCCAGTGAAACTTTTTTAAGTGCTTTATCTGAAAACTACCTTGACCAGTTAAACAGAGAACCGACTCTTGGCCATAACATATTAGACCTTCTGGTGACAAACAAACCCGAACTATTTGAAACAGTTAACGCAGAACAGGGAATCAGCGATCATAAAGCGGTTACTGCATTGATGATTTCAGCCGTAAATAGAAATATTTAAAAAGGTAGGAAGATTTTTCTGCTTAGTAAAAGTGACAATAAGCAGATTTCAGAGTACCTGACGGCTCAACACAAAAGTTTTGTCTCAAGTACAGATAGTGTTGAGAGTTAGATGAGTGTGTGCCAAGCAAAATCGTAAGAGATGGAAAAGAGCCACCGTGGTACAACAACCGAGTTAGAAAACTGCTACGGAAGCAAAGGGATCTTCACAGCAAACATAAACATAGCCAAAGCCTTGCGGACAAACAAAAATTACGCGAAGCGAAATGTAGTATTTGGAGGGCTATGCGAGAGGCGTTCGATGAATTCGAAAGTAAAGTCCTATGTACTGACTTGGCAGAAAATCCTAAGAAATTTTGGTCTTATGTCAAAGCGGTAGGTGGATCAAAATAAAATGTCCAGACACTATGTGACCAAAATGGTACTGAAACAGAGGATGACAGACTGAAGGCCGAAATACTAAATGTCTTTTTCCAAAGTTGTTTCACAGAGGAAGATTGCACTGTAGTTCCTTCTCTAGATTGTAGCACAGATGACAAAATGGTAGATATCTAAATAGACGACAGAGGGATAGAGAAACAATTAAAATCGCTCAAAAGAGGAAAGGCCGCTGGACCTGATGGGATACCAGTTCGTTTTTACACAGAGTACGCGAAGGAACTTGCTCCCCTTCTTGCACCGGTGTACCGTAGGTCTCTAGAAGAACGTAGCGTTCCAAAGGATTGGAAAAGGGCACAGGTCATCCCCGTTTTCAAGAAGGGACGTCGAACAAATGTGCAGAACTATAGACCTATATCTCTAACGTCTGTCAGTTGTAGAATTTTGGAACACGTATTATGTTCGAGTATAATGACTTTTCTGGAGACTAGAAATCTACTCTGTAGGAATCAGCATGGGTTTCGAAAAAGACGATCGTGTGAAACCCAGCTCGCGCTATTCGTCCACGAGACTCAGAGGGCCATAGACACGGGTTCCCAGGTAGATGTCTTGTTTCTTGACTTCCGCAAGTTCCCCATAGTCGTTTAATAGAGGCATACCGACAATCCGTCTTTCTACGAATAATACGAGAGTGGAATAGAAGGGAGAACCGATAGAGGTACTCAAGGTATCCTCCGCCACACACCGTCAGGTGGCTTGCGGAGTATGGATGTAGATGTAGATGTAGAAGGTTTCTTGGGGAATGGCAGCCCATTCTTCACGGAGTGCTGCACTGAGGAGAGGTATCAATGTCGGTCGGTGATGCGTGGCACGAAGTCGGCGTTCTATAGGATTCAGTTCAGGACTCTGCAGGCCAGTCTATTACAGGGATGTTATTATCGTGTAGCCACTCCGCCACAGACCGTGCATTATGAATAGGTGTTCGATCGTGTTGAAAGATGCAGTCGCCATCCCCGAATTCCTCTTCAACAGTGGAAAGCAAGAAGGTGTGTAAAACACCAGTGTAGGCCTGTGCTGTGATAGTGTCACGCAAAACAACAAGGGGTGCAAGCCCCCTCCATGAAAAACACGACCACACCATAACACTACCACCTCCGAATTTTACTGTTGGCACTACACACGCTGGCAGAAGACGTTCACCGGGCATTCGTCATACCCACACTTTGCCATCGGATCGCCACATTGTGTACCTTGATTCGTCACTCCACACAACGTTTTTCCAGTGTTCAATCGTCCAATGTTTACTCTCCTTACTCCAAGCGACGCGTCGTTTGGCATTTACCGGCATGATGTGTGGCTTATAGCAGCCGCTCTACCATGAAATCCAAGTTTTTTCACCTCTCGCCCAAGTGTCATAGTACTTGCAGTGGATCCTAATGCAGTTTGGAATTCCTGTGTGATGGTCTGGATAGATGCCTGCCTATTACACATTACCACCATCTTCAATCGTCGGCGGTCTCTGTCAGTCAACGGACGAGATCGGCCTATTCGCTATTGTGCTGTACGTGTCCCTTAACGTTTCCACTTCACTATCACATCGGAAACAGTGACCTAGGGTTGTTTAGGAGTATGGAAATCACGCGTTCACACGTATGACACAAGTGACATCCAATCACCTGACCACGTTCGATGTCCGTGAGTTAAGTGGAGCGCCCAGTTGTGCTCTCTCATAGTGTCTAATGACTACTGAAGTCGCTGATATGGAGTACCTGGCAGCAGGTGGTAGCGCAAGGCACCTGATATGAAAAACGTATGTTTTTGTGGTGTCCGGATACTTTTTATCACATAATGTACTTCCATAGTGCAGGATTTTTGACTAAGGTAGCACGTTTTCCCGTTACAAGCATCTGGATCATTGATGAGCGGTTTTGTATTTCGAGCTCGCCCTATAATTCGTTGCTTTTAGAGCTCCCTTCCTTTGTTTCCAAGCTGGATTTGCGAGTGCTACATTTCAGTTCTGCACTGACTTTGGCAGCTGTCTTCCTTTTATTGTTCGTTACAGTCAAATTCAATGAACGTCCCTCAAGATCGCTCAACACACATTTTCGTCCACGTTGTTACTTAGCGGAAGATGCTTTTCCACTTTCCCTTTATATGGTATAAATCTTCGATACGGTGCTTCTTGAAAGGCCAAACACTCCAGCTTTCTTGGTTGCGGAAGCACCCACCGGAAGAGCACCATCAAAGTGGCCAAGGTCTAATTCACTTAGCTCCAACATAATGCATTGACAACTATACAGGGTGAAAAGTATTTAAACTCTGGGAGGCTGTAGGGTACATCAAAACAAATATTTTTCCCCAATGTCATTTTTTCCTATGAGGAGTATTTAAACCGGTAGAGGAAGATTTCTCTGGCGACAAATTAATTAAACCAACAAAAAAGTCCGGAGGAGACGTATCTGTGGATCGAGCAGGCCATGGTACAGGACCACCTCTGCCAATCCACGTTTCTGGGAGCCGTCCGTCCAGGAAAAGTCGCACACGACAGCTGAAACGTGCCGGCGCCCCGTCATGTTGGAACCACATGCGTTGTCTTGTAGGGAGTGGGACGTTTTACAGCAATTCTGCCAATGCTCTGGTGAGAAATTGTAATAGTGTTGCCATTTAATGGCCTAGGTAGCAGTTACGGCCCAGTTAAACAGTCCCCAACAACACCGACCCACACATCGACGAAGAACCGCACTTGATGAGCGCTAGTAACTATGGCATGCGGGTTATCCTCACTCCAAACATGCGAATTGTACATGTTGAAGACTCCATCTCGCCTGAACGCTGTAAGTGAATTGGACGTAACAATTGCTCTCGAAGGACTGTCCTTACATTCGTCTGATTCGTCCCCATGTTACGTGCAATTGCACGAGTGCTGATTGAAGGATCCCGCTACACATGCAAGACAGCTTCCTCAAATTGCAGCGATCTTACCGTGCGACGGCGTCCCTGTCCAGGTAATCTGCAAAATGACCCGGTCTCACGCAGACGTTGGTACACAGCAGCAAAGATCGTATGATGCGGGATACGGCGATTAGGATATTGTTGTTGATAAACCCGCTGTGCAGCTCGTCCGTTGTGGTGCGCTACGTAGTACGCACCAAGCATGTCAGTGTACTCACTCCAGGTGTATCGCTGCATTAGTAAACTGAGACAGGGCACTACTAAACTGGTGGACAGCAGTTGCCTACAACTGAAGAGCGCAACACGGCTTCCACCAGTTTAAATACTCCTCATAGGAAAAAATGACATTAGGGAAAAATATTTGTTTTGATGTCCCCTACAACCTCCCAGAGTTTGTCGGTTTAAATAGTTTCCACCCTGTATAAAACACTGTTCTGACCACGACTACCACTTGAAACGTACTGAGGGCATTGTACAGGCGCCGTTCGCGGTCAAATACAACAGCGCAACCTACAGGCTTGGCTAGCATGTGCATTTATACGTCCAAGATGCATTTCTCACGGTGTTTTCATATTTTTGTCCAACCTCTGTGTACAGACTGCTTCTAACTATAACACTTCTCTTATTGTGTTAAACATTTAACATAAGATTATATCTCTAAATGAGTAGATTATGACAGCTTTTTAAACGACGTCAATTATAATGCGAAATAGTGAAAAAGAAATTTTTGGGCCTGGAAGGGGTTAGGTTGGTAGTCTACAACTGGGATCGGATCCAATGAGCTACCATATTCGTAATACAAATTGCTTTGAAATTTGTCGCTTCTTATTGTTATAACAAAGGCAGCTCAGAAACTGAACTAATAGTCCGTTTATAGAGAATGGTTAAAGGAACAATGATGAGAAATAATTGAAAATTCGCGTGCAGTTTTTGTTGGTTATTTTTTCCATTTTTATATAGACTTAATTTTACAAAAAAAAAGGTTCAAATGGCTCTGAGCACTATGGTACTTAACTTCTGAAGTCATCAGTCCCCTAGAACTTAGAACTACTTAAACCTAACTAACCTAAGGACATCACACACACCCACGTCCGAGGCAGGATTCGAACCTGCGACCGTAGCGGTCGCGCGGTTCCAGACTGAAGCACCTAGAACCGCTCGGCCACTCCTGCCGACTCTTAATTTAACAATAATGCTTCATGTGATTTCGTCCATCTTTTGGTGATCATTCACCTTGAGAAAAACTGTGCACAATTGGACTGCAGAATGTCGTACTGGTCCTGTTTATATCAGGGATTAATTTCGTTGCAGTAGACCAAACCCGGATGTTGTTCCAAACTACGTGCATGCGTTAGCACGGTTCAAAGGCGTCCTTAGCCACTATGTTTGATTTGGTATGAGCATTTAACTGCGGAGAAAAGTGAATCAAAAATAAAAAATCAGTTCCCGATGGATTCCATACAGTTTCCCAATGCATAAGAAGAGGCTCGTGTCAATTTCTGCATGAAAATGCTCCAAAATTTAGACGAAGAAATGCAGATTATGTGAGTGCAACATCGTTGCATGAGGCGACACCTCGAAATGGAAGCTAAGCAACAAATAACTGCATGTTCCAAGACGAACTAAAACCATTAAGGAGATTTGTACACGAAACATTCCAAGAAACTGATGGGTCGTTTCTTTGGATAGCAGCGTCACGGTTATTGCGTCAGAGAACCGTTATTGCTATTAGTCACCTACGAGTTCAGGAACAACAACCTAAAGCGTCTCATCGCTCTTCATGAGGACAGTACCAACTGTCACACGTCAGTTTAAACTATTGATTATATGGAGGTGAAAAACATCTAATTAATGCCTCGTTGCTCGTATTTATCCGATTTATTGCCTAATTACTTCTCTCTGTGTCCTTGTGTCAAACAAAACATGCCCGGACCGTGATTGGCATTACATCAAGAAAGTTCTGAACATTCCCAAAACCATGTCTTTGGGTATTAACATCACAGGAGAAAACGTTTCCAGGACTATATGCGCCACGAAAGTTTTTCTTTCCATTTTTTTATCTTAAAATGTGGCCCTCTTTACACGTTCATCGAATTAGGGTAAATTTTAAAATGGTTCAAATGGCTCTGAGCAATATGGGACTCAACATCTCCGGTCATCAGTCCCCTAGACTTAGAACTACTTAAACCTACGGACATCACACACATCCATGCCCGAGCCAGGATTCGAACCTGTGACTGTAGCAGCAGCGCTGTTCCGGACTGGAGCGCCTAGAGCCGCTCGGCGGTAAATTTTACCTCGAGAATAAAGAAAAATGGAATTTTCTTAGCTTTGAAGAAACGTCCGTTGCTCCTTTTTTCTGGACTTCCAGAAAACGTTCAAAATAGTTAGGAAGCGACGCTCAACTAACAAAATATGTGCACATTGCATAACACAAGGGGTGTGCGACTCCACTGAAGACTCCTTACCAAGCAGAACTCACTTGTTTTTAACGAGTTTTTACGATAGAACTACCGCCACTGGACTGTACTTTGTTTATTATCTCCACTGCCATTCAAATGGCTCTGAGCACTATGGGACTCAACTGCTGAGGTCATTAGTCCCCTAGAACTTAGAACTAGTTAAACCTAACTAACCTAAGGACATCACAAACATCCATGCCCGAGGCAGGATTCGAACCTGCGACCGTAGCGGTCTTGCGGTTCCAGACTGCAGCGCCTTTAACCGCACGGCCACTTCGGCCGGCTCCACTGCCATTATTTCGTCTTTTAAGCCATTATCAATTCTGTCTACCTAACATATCGTAATCTACACTGCCTCACAAAAGAAGTGAAGACATAGAAGACACGTTCGGCTGTCAATATAACTTCGTACACGGACGCACCATCGTCGGGTATGTAAGTAATTATATGCGATATTGCAGTGAATGTGTTGTTAAGGAGAACGATGCAGTGTTCCTTCGGACATGCCTGCATTCTCTCCAATACCATATTGATCCGCCGATACCAGGCAGCGGCTTTCAATTAAAATGTCTCCCTCACCCACTCCAAACGGGAATTACTTACTGTGTGTACGAGTACAGGCTGTGACGCAGGAACCACGATACGTGGAAGTTTGGGTCTGGCAGCGAGTCGTGCACGGATAGCCAGGGCGCTTAAGGCATTCGCCTCGCTCAAAACGGGTAATCCGTTTTCCAGTCCCGGTCCGGGACTCACTTTCATTGTCGTCATTCTCTGATACAACTGATGGTTGTTCGTACTTGGAACTGCGAATATATAATGATAGAGTTACATTTCTTTCTGACCGGTGAACGGTTACCAGAGTGGATTAATGTGTTCCTGTTAAGTGTTACCAGGTCTGTAAGGCAGACTTGGGGCGTTAACTCAGATGTTGAGTGGTCACTGTGGACGACCACGGAGGTATCGCGTATTCGTATTAGACTGTGTTGTCAGCACGTGACAAATTTTGAAAGGGGCCCCATTGTGGGTCTGCATTTGGCCGGCTGGTCGAATCATGCAATATCCAGTTTTTTGGGGATTTCGGATGTGACTGTGGCCCGATGTTGTTCTGAATGGGAACTCGAGGACGCATACCCGTCGTCGAGGTACCGACCACTACAACGGAAGATCGCTCTATTGGACACCAGCTCATAATATCCCCTTCACATCTGCGGTCGCTACCTGAGTACAACAACTGGACTGCCTGCAATATTCTCTACTATCCCGCAACACTGGCCGAAGACTAGCGGCAGCTACTCTAGGAAATTATGATCTTACGTGCAGACTGCCGTTAACATCACAACAGACACGACTGCATTTGGAGTGGTGCCGTGACGAAAAAGCACGAACCACTGATGAACTGCGTTGCGTTGCCTTCAGCGACGAATCGCGGTTCTGCATTACCCTGGATGAGAATCGTCGGCATGGTAGCGACCTGCGGAGAGGTCCCTATCACCCAATGTTTAGGAGAGGTTCAAATGGCTCTAAGCACTGTGGGACTTAACATCTGAGGTCATCCGTCCCCTAGACTTACAACTACTTAAACCTAAGGATATCACACACATCCATGCCCGAGGCAGGATTCGAACCTGCGACCGTAGCGTCCGCAGCTCGTGGTCGTGCGGTAGCGTTCTCGCTTCCCGCGCCCGGGTTCCCGGGTTCGATTCCCGGCGGGGTCAGGAATTTTCTCTGCCTCGTGATGAGTGGGTGTTGTGTGATGTCCTTAGGTTAGTTAGGTTTAAGTAGCTCTAAGTTCAAGGGGACTGATGACCATAGATGTTTAGTCCCATAGTGCTCAGAGCCATTTGAACTATTTTTCGACCGTAGCAGAAGCGCGGTTCCGACCACAGCGGCCGGCCTTTGGAGAGGCATAGCGGAGTTACTCCTGGCGTCATGGTGTGGGAAGTCCGCCCCATAGCTGAGTGGTCAGCGTGACGGATTGCTGTCCTAAGTGCCCGGGTTCGAGTCCCGGTTGGGTCGGAGATTTTCTTCGCTCAAGGACTGGGTGTTGTGTTGTATTCATCATCATTTCATCCCCATCCGGCGCTTAGGTCGCCCAATGTGGCGTCGAATGTAATAAGGCCTGCACCAAAGGGGCCGGACCTGCCCCGTAAGGGGCCTCCCGGCCAATGACGTCAAGCGCTCATTTCCATGGTGTGGGAAGCCATCGGTTTGCAGTGACTGAAACATCTCTGAAAGGACATTATGCTTCCTCACGTGTTACATCTCATGCAACAGTATCGTAACGCCGTTTTCCAATATCACAATGATCACATGGAATATGTCTCTATGAACTTTCTGTGACGTGTTGAGTTACTCCAGCAGCATCCCCAGATCAGTCTCCTATAGAACATTTGTGAGATCATCCTGGGCATCAACTACGTCCCAGGGCCAGTATACATGGCATCAAGGACCGTTTACACCAGGCATGGACCACACTCCCTCAGCAGAGGACCCAAAGACTTTATAACAGCCTTCCAATAGAATTAGTGCATGCAGCCGCAGCAGAGCCGGTGCAACTTCATAATCATAGACGGGCTTACACTGCAAATTTCTTTCTAAATTTGACTCGATTTTGTAATCACTGAAATAACATCCCGTACTCTCTCAATCCGTGAAGCGTCGCCTCCTTTTCTGCTCCCCCTGTGGGTGCTTTTTTTTTCGTCAGGCAGTGGAAATACCGATATCAAATGTAATATTTGACGATGTCGTGCTATGCAGATACGTTTAACATGTAATAACATCTATCCCAGTGGTAACTGCTGCAAGCCGAAATTGCGCAAGTGGAAATAATAATAATTAAAAAAATAGTCAAATGGCAGCTGTATTATCATTTTAAAACTTTGTTATGTCTGTAGACCACATTGAAAGAAACAATTCAAGACGCCTTTCTTAACTGAGAGGCGTTGTCAGAAGCAGAGACAGTGGATGACGTACCTCAATGTGGTGTGCTAGGCCCACTGCTGCTGCCGTTCACTACACATGCAGACGCCTGCAGCTGTTCTCAGGGGACGCAGATGTGTGCAGGGAGGTCTCGAAATGTAGAAAGGCTTGTTTAGAACATTTACATCTACATCTACATCTACATCTACATCTACATCGATACTCCTCAATCCCCCGTACGGAGCATGGCGGAAGGTATACCATACCACTATTAGTCATTGCGTTTCCTGTTCCACTTCCAAATATTGCGAGGGAAAAACGACTGCCTATACGCCTCCGTATAAGCTCTGATAAGTAGCTCATCAGAGCCGTAAGCCAAGTACAGCAGCTGACTCTAAAACCAATGTAATACGACTAAATAAGCGAAAAAATCTGATATCCTTTGACAACACGATCGGCTTTCGGTAATTGGAGTCGTTCAGTTTCTTCAAGCATCTGGCAGTGACTGTCTGGGAAGGTATACAGAGAAAAATGACATAAATCGAGCATTGAGCGAGGCAGGTGCCAGAATCAGATACGCTATCTGAATAAAAAAAAAAAAAGGTCGTGTCACTAGGGCCTCCGTCGGGAAGACCGTTCGCCGGGTTTGCAAGTCTTTCGATTTGACTTCACTTTGGCGACTTAAGCGTCGATGGGGATGAAATGATGATGATTAGGACAACACAATACCCAGTCCCTGAGGGAAGAAAATCTTCGACTTTGCCCGGAATTGAACCTGGCCCCTTAGGATTGACATTCTGACACGCTGACCACTTTTTTTTTCATTTTGTTCGGTACTGTTCGTTGCGTTTGGTCTGCGCGGACGTCACAAGACATCCGTTCACGTTGGTCGTTGATTCCTTAACTCAGTTTTTTATTACAGAGAGTGAGCAGTCCTCTGAGCGAACACGCTGACCTACCGTGCCGGCACTACTCAGCTACCGGGGGCGGACGCCATCTGATCAAAGGTATCTGAACACCCCCATGTAATGCTAAATTGATCACTAGATGTCACGAGAGGCATATCCGCCATTATAAAAGGAGACAGGGAGTGTTGTGTTATGAGTAGAGAAGGAATGACAGCAGAATGGGTCGATCAGAAGGGCTCAGTGACTACGAACGTGGACTAGTCACAGGATGTCATCGGGCTAATAAATCCATCAAGGGCTTCAAATCCTTCTAAAACCATTCAAGTCGGTTGTTCGTGATGTGACTATGAAGTGGAAAAGCGAAGGAAAACCACAGCCAAACAAAGGCAAGGTAGACCTCATCTACTGGCGGACAGAGACCGTCGGGCATATGGCAAAGGGTTTTAAAACTCACATAGTTTAGCTGAAGGAATATCTCGTGAGTTTCAAAGTGCTCCCAAAGGCCAGGTAGCACAGAATTTTGAAATGGTGTACTGGCTGAGGTCATTGAGAAGTGGATCACTGGAAACGAGTGATTTGAATTGATGAATGACGCTGAATGCTGTATCAGTCCAATGCAAGGACTTGGCTTTGGTGAATGCCTAAAGAACGATACCTGGCATCATGCATAGTGCTAACAGTGAAGAATGAAGGGGGTGATGTTACGGTATAGTGGTGGTTTTCGTGAAAAGGGGATGGTCACCTTATTGTGCTCCATAAAATGCAAAATGCGGAAGGATATGAACACGTTTTACAGCACTCTGTACCGCATACAGTAGAGAAACAGTTCGGAGACGACTGTTGTTTTTATCAGCATCACAGTGCAGTATCTAGGAGGAAATGGTTTGCGGGCAGGAACATTTCTGAAATAGACTGGCCAACCTCAGCTCAATGGAACACCTTTTGAGATGAATTAGAACGCTTCGGAGCCCAACGTTCAACATCACTACCGCCTCTGGTTTCTGCTCTTTTGTCTGCCGTTCCTCCACATGCATTCGACACCTCATTGAAAGCTCCCCCGGCAGAGTTAAAGCCATCGTAAAGGGGAAGGGTGGGCATGCCTTTATACTACATCTATATCTACCTGACTACTCTGCAATTCACTGTTAAGTACCTGGCAGAAGGTTCATCGAACCACCTTTGAGCTACTTCTGTATCATTCCACTCTCTAACATAGCGCGGGAAAGACGAACACTTAAATCTTCTCGTGCAAGCTTTGAGTTCTCCTATTTTATTGTGATGATCATTTCTTTCTATTTAGATGGACATCAAAATAATATTTTCACACTATGAGGACAAAGTTGATGATTGGAATTTCATGAGAAGGTTCTACCGCAGCGAAAAACGCCTTTCCTTTGATGACTGCCATCCCAATTCGTGTATCATATCCGCGGCATTCTCCATTATTTCGCGATAACATGAGACGAGCTCCACGTCTTTGAACTTTTTCGATGTCCTTCGTCAATCCTGTCTGATGCAGATCCCATACCGCACACTAATACTCCAGAAGAGGGCAGGCAAGCGTAGTACAAGCAGTCTCTTTAGTAAACCTGTAATATTTTGTAAGTGTTCTGCCAATAAATTACAGCCTTTGGTTTACTTTCCCAACAACATTATCTATGTGATCGTCCCGCCCCATGCCTACTAGTATGTGTCCTGATACTTGTAATCAGATAGTGTACGGGTCGATTATAATTAAACTTTCACACCACTGTAGAAACAACACCACAGGTCAGAATGAAGTCAAATTGCAACGGAATATTATCGAGAAGGGGGAAAACAGAAGAAAATAAATAGTTACAAAATGTAGCAATAGATGGCACTGTAGCATCACAATTACTAGTTTTAGAAATTGGAAATCTGCGGTAAGTTCCCATGGGAACTGCTGAGGTCATCGGTCCCTAGGCTTATACACTACTTAATCTAACTTACACTAACTTACGCTAAGGACAACACACACAGCCATGCCCGAGGGAGGACTGGAACCTCTGACGGGGGTAACCGCGTGAACCGTGGCAAGGCGTCGAAGACCGCACGGCTAAACCGCGCAGCAATTTCATAGTGGTCGACTACAAATGGCAAATGAGTCATACAACAATGCCTAAGGTGTACGTTTTATGTGAAACAAACTGTACTACTCAGTGTGCATGGATGCTGGTATGATACTGCTACTTAGGTAAACCCATCCACCACGGCAAGGTCATATCACATCGGATGGGAAAAATCGGTTTTTAATTGTCCTGAGGCCAAAAACCACTTAAAAAGCATCACTAACATCGGCTTTTAATTGTCCTGAGGCCAAAACCGCATAAAGGGCCTGAGTCACCGGTTTTAATCGTCCTAAGGCCAAAAACCGCATAAAAAGCATCAATCAAAGTCAAACCTGATTATTAATTTCCGTGTTAGTGGAGCAAATCATGTTCAATATGCTGTCCACCGTATTCTCCAACTAGTTGAAATCGAGAAACAGCGTGTTCCACAACTAATCGAATTGTTTCCGGGGTCACGTTCAGAATGTTTTGCGCAATGCGTGCCTTCATTTCAGCTAAGTTTGCAATCGGAACGTTGAACACATCTTTCAGATAGCCCCACAGCCAGAAGTCACGCGGATTAAGATCAGGTGATCGGGACGGCCAGGCTGTAGGGAAATGGTGGGTGGTAATTCTAGCATCCCGAAACGGCGCTTCAGCAGCTGCTTAACTGGATTTGCAATGTGTGGAGGTGCGCCATCTTCCAAAAAAAAAAAAATGATCGCATCCACACATCCACGCTGTTGGAGAGCTGGAATGACATGGCTGCGCAAAAGACACTCATAGCGCTTACCAGTGACGGTACGGGTAACAGGGAGACCAAACAGCGTGGTCATCGGTCTCATTGGATTAGGGAAGGATGGCGAAGGGAGTCGGCCGTGCCCTTTCAAAGGAGCCATCCCGGCATTTGCTTGAAGGGATTTAGGAAAATGCATGCATTTTGTTTTAAGGTGCCGGATGTCTGTTTGTGGGTTGGAAAAAAAAATGGATCAAATGGCTCTGAGCACTATGGGACTTAACTGCTGAGGTCATCACTCCACTAGAACTTAGAACTACTGAAATCTAACCAACCTAAGGACATCGCACATATCCATGCCCGAGGCAGGATTCAAACCTGCGATTGTAACGGTCGCGCGGTTCCTGACTGTAGCTCCTAGAACCGCTCGGCCACCCCCGCTGGATTGTAGGTTGGAGTTCCGTACCTGTTGCACTTGGTCGGTGATTACAGCGACGGTTAATACTGGTCGTATATGACGCTGGAGTGTCTGCCGATGGTGTCCCATATGAGCTCGACTGGAGACAGATTTAATGATAGAGCCGGCCAAGGCAACATGCCGACACTCTGCTGAGCATACTCAGTTACAACAACGGTATGTAGGCGAGCGTGATTCTGTTGGAAAACACACAGTGGGATGCTGTTCGTGAATCACCAGACCGAAGTACAAATTAACCACGAGAGCGTTCCTGCTATCATATAAAATCGCACCCGAGATAGTGGCTGCAGGTAGTTCCAGTGTGTCTATCACGCAGACAGGATGGTTCCAGGTCTTCAACTGACCTCCTTCTAACCAACATACGGCCATCACGGCACCAAGACAGGACCAGCTCTCATTTAAAAAAAAAAAAAAAAAACAGACCTCCACCCGGCTCTCCAATGAGCTCTCGCTTGACACCACTGAAGCCGCAAATGGCAAATGTTTAGGGTCAGCAGAATGCACGTTAGGAGGCGTCTGGCTCGGAGCTGTTCTTAAAATAACCGATTTGTAACAGTTCGTCGTGTCAGTGTGGTGCGAATTGCTTCTCAAACTGCAGCTGCAGATGCACTGCGATGCATCATCAGAGCCATACGCCGATAACGATGGTCTTCCCTGTCGGTAGTGCAACGTGGCCGTCCAGAGTCCGATTTTCTTGCGACCGTAGATACCTTGACCATTGCAAACAGGAATCTTTTACAGTGGCTACATACCAGCCAAGTCTTTCTGCAGTATCTCAGAAGGAATATTCAGCTTCGTGTAGCCCTACTACACGACCTCGTTCAAACTCAGAGAGGTGTTGATAATGGCGCCTTTGTCGCCTTAATGGCATTCTTGACTAACATCAGCTCACCCCACGTCCAATCTCACAGGTAGCTAATGTTCACGACCGTTACAGTGCGTATTTAACACATATCTGATCTCCATTCTCATAGTAGCACTACTAGCGCCACTCTTATGCGACTGGCGCGATATTGGAATAGAACTCATCTTAGAGATGTAGGAACACGTCTACCAGTTTTCGTTTATTTCGTACAAGTCCTTCTCGCTTCTGCGATTTTTGTCCGTCAGTGCATGTTTAAATCCAGACCCCCTCATGGTGTTTCCAATGAATAAAACGAAGCGCATATAGCAGAATACGCACACATTTTTAGCAGATGAAAACTTAGATTTTTAAATATTTTTAGTTATTATACATCTACTGCGGACACCCTGACAGCATTAATGAAAAATATATTATTTCATTCAACATATATCCCTCATAACGATCAAGACGCTAAAATTAGGAAAGTTCAGATTCACACATTCTTTCTTCCTACGTACCATCCATGAATAAACTAGGTACAGGCGAGAGTGGGGAGGGAAGAGGTGTACAAGTGTAGACGTAGATGTAACTACGGAAAACTGGGAAATACTATGATAATCAGATGTGGTTCTTTGTCTTTGTCGCTCCTGGAAAACATGAATAGCAGAATACGCACACATTTTTTGTTTTCAAGTTCTGCCACGTTAAATGTCGACTAAGCTAGTAAACTTCATGCCTGACAACTTTGCAAGAGCTGATCCGAATTTTCTACCTATGACAATTTTAAAAAGTGTTAAAAAAGTATCAGTATTGTCGTACCACTGTATTCACTAGATATGAGTGCTACGTTATTTTTTCTTTCATATCTGAAATTTTTGAGATTATTCGCTAGTTACGAGCACTAGGTCGTTCTTTTCCCTTCATAACCGATTTTTTGCTACTGTAGAGCCACAGCCAGCAAAGATCACCTGAAAGGTTCCACGACAGTTTCAGACATGCGAAATTTTACTGCTATGAGAAGGACAATCAGACTGCTTAAAAGGTCACTTGTTTATGAATCCGCTTCAAAAAATCAATTTATTGTTTTTCATCTTAAATCAATGTTTAGAGTTTCTCGAACAAAATAGTAGTTAAAACAACTAAAAATTATCTTAAAGATCTCTCTGTGAGCCCCCACACCTGTGTTTCACTTGCTTTCACACATCAGTGCTGTCATTAGACTCTCACTCGAGAAACATATACTACACAACTGTTTTTTAAGTTGCCAGCCCTGTTAGAAGATACGCTTTATAATGTACTTACGTTTCCCTTGCTCATGTTTGGTTTTGGAGCGTTTTTGTCCTTATGAACTGTTTCTTAGTTTGAGTTATAACTATTTTGTCGTTCTCGGTAGTCATGCCTGTAATTTGTTTAATGATGGGGTAGTTAATAGGTATGAAGTTCTACGGTTGTTAGAAATACTTTCTGTGTTTAATGTGGAGCAATATCCTTTGGTAACTGATTCAGTGAGAGTGACCAAAGTTAGAAAAAAGGTCATTGATCCAACTAAAGACGCCAGAATAACGGGGAGAAACAAGAAAAGGAAGAAGAAAGATGAGTAGCATGTAAACCAAGAAAATTATGCAGTAGGAATGTATTAGTAACAAGAAAGCTGAGTCATAGATTAAATATTACTTTGAATTGAATTTCCCGAGTGTTAAAATTTTTAACATGATAATATTATGCACAAATAATCTGTTTTCGGTAGAGATCTGCAATTTTCTGGGATTTTTCAGGGTGCTATTCGGAGGAAAACAGACTACAGACATTAACGTACTCTCAACAGCAAGTAAAGTACGTACTGATTAATTACAAAAATGTAACATTAGTCAGACTTCAATATTCCTAGAATAAAAAACTTGTGACTCAAATGACACGATTGTACTTCACTTTTTGGATAGACCTGTTGTTAATGTCTACATGAAGTTAGAAGCAACTAAGTAAGATAGTCAGTCAGTGCATACATTCCGAGTATGGACCTAAATACAAATATGTCATTTACTAATTTTCACGAAAAAATTGTAATAAAGTCACTGTCGTAACTCATTTGGTTAACAGTATATCAAACTTTTCAGCAAGAAACACTCTTATTATCCTACAATTTCCTTTCTACTAAGACTCCACGATTTTTAGTTAGAGCCGTGTAAACTTTACAAAAATTTTTAGTATTTTTCCAAGCGTTTACAGGAAAGTTACCTTAAGAATAACTAAATAGAAACAGCAATTTTTAGTTATTTCTTTGGTCGTGGGTTGTATATTATCCTCTCTCCAGGACATAAGGATCCTTTTACAGTGGTTTTGAATTTAATATGAAAACGCTGTAACTGATTTCTATCTCTACTATACCATATTTATTTGGTTTCTGATTCGTGTGTACAGTTATAAAAAATGTCGATTCATACTCGGAGAACATCCGAAGACAGATTCGTGCAGTTCAAAATTCATTACAGCATTTTTCTATTTACGCAAGCAAAATAAAAGGATTGGTAGCTGCTGTATTTCCTATTAAATAATAAATTATCAGTACTTTTCACACAACTGTGTCTCCGTGCCTCACATTTCCAGACTTGATCATAGCTCAACAGTAATAATTGCCGCTGTTCATTTTCACCTTCTATTTTGTTGTTTATTAGCACGACATCATATCTAGGAAAGGAATTCCGTACGTTAGCTATGGAATTATTCCATCATATGCCTAAATATTTAATTCAAAAAGTACTATAAAAAGATTTATTAAATTACAAATGGTTCAAATGGCTCTTAGCACTATGATACTTAACTTCTGAGGTCATCAGTCCATCAGTCCCCTAGAACTTAGAACTACTTAAACCTAACTAACCTAAGGACATCACTCACATCCATGCCCGAGGCAGAATTCGAACTTGTGACCGTAGCTGTAGCGCCTAGAACCGCTCGGCCACTCCGGCCGGCCTGTTAACTTACAGACCACTCGATTAAACCACAAATTTTCAAATAACACTAATTTGTTTCTAGGTGCTCACCTTGCTATGTTGATGTCAAGCAATCTGCTGGTAATGCAGGTTCTGCTTGTTTTCCCTGGCCTTAATTCGTGTCAGCACAGGGTCAGCATGTTAATGTGGATTGGGAAATGTTTGTGGCAGAGGGGAGGATGGCCGGATGCCTTTTCTATCGCCACCCATTCCGCCGCCCTTCCTCCCCCACTCCCTCCTCCACGGGGGGGGGGGGGAGGGGGTGTAAGAACGTTTTCGAAATGTAACTGAGGCGGCACATGGTACTATCCCAGTGTTCATCTAGTTGCATGTGGGAAACCGGCTAAAAATCACATCCAGGTCATCGCCATTAATCAGCGGCCTTCGCTCTTCTCGAACCCCGGAACTGACACGCTGATGCGCGTGATTATTAGAGCGGCTGCGGTAATGTTGGTTTTTTGTCCTTTATTTCTCTGCTGTGATTCATGTTCTCACGTTACTCAGCAAGGGACAAATTTTTTCTGGGCGACGAATAATTCTAGGTTGAGCAATGAAATTTTTCAGTTGTTGGTGTAATTAGGCCACATGCACTGTTTACCAGACTGAAGGGACCTTCTATCTTTTTATCTCTCTCCTAGTCACGCCTCCTGTTTATTTTACTCTTCTAAAATTCCACGATAATGCGCTGATAGTGTATCGCCTTACGTTTAAAGGTGTAAGAACACAAGTAACCATTCATGCTGGAGCAATAATTTTAGCTGCTGCTGCTGCTGTGTGCTATCGCGACTGTGAGGCAGTGAGCGAGAGCCATCTCTGAGCGTCATGCGTAAGCGAGGTGAGCGCCAGAGTGAAGAGCCATCTATCGAGATGACAATAAATCGCTTGAACAAGAACCTGGATACAGGAAAACACGTTCCCAAAGGCACTAAGAGATAATACAATATTTTCATCAATTTTCAATTTTCCAAATACGCTGGAGACAAAGAAAGATATTTCATAAAAACTTTCAGTTAGTTTATTATTAAACTACATGAAGAGGTTTGTAAACATCTTCTTTCCATCAAGAGGTTTTTTTTCGTTACTTTTGAGTTGTGGATAACTCTGCATTAAACGAAATAATGTACCCTGTTACATATATTAGACATTGAGACACATCACCAATAAAGGAAATTAAATATAATACATCGAATATCCCTTAAGACAGCATTACGAACTCCCTAATATGGGAGAACAATACCACGTTTTGACACTCCTTTCGAAAGTGATTCGGTTTTCTAACCAGAAATTTAATTGTAATCGTTAACCCTAGATTACTAAACCCTCGTAACACCTCCGTTCGCAGTTGGTGTCTATTCGTGGTTCCCACCAGCCTGGACACATTAGCGACAGGTACTCTTGAGTACGTTCATGAAAAACATAGTTGTTAACAATGACTGAGTATTGCCTGACTCCAGCAATTGTCTAGCACTGGTGCACTTGTCGTAAACGTTACAAATGCTAAATAATGGTGTACCTCCTTTCTAATAGTCGCCATACTTGTTCTGTCGCTTACAATTTATCTCAATGTGGCATTGCACGTGAAATAGCAAGCAGCCACAGTTAGAAGAGTGTTAGATTATATCACACTGGATCTCTCCAACGCTATTCTCGTCTTTTGCTACTGAAATCAGCACAATATGGGTGGTGCTGAGATTGATTTCGACACTTACGTACTGGGTGATTTGCTTCATCAAGATAATGTTGCAAGTACAGATGACAGTAATGCAGACCTAGACGTTGAGGCAGCAAATGAAGAATCAAATGAAGAATCCCTAGGTGATCGTAGAAGGAAGCAGAAGACTCTCTACTCCTTTTTTCGTCTAAAATATTCTTGGAGTCATAATAATTATAATAATTTGTAACTAGTGCAGATCATAAATTATGACTACTTTTCACATAACATTTTGAGCTGTAAAATTGTCATTATAGGGTATAAAACAAGGTGTTTTGTACTTACTTCGTGTGTCACATACCACCGGAAGTATAATAATGGTAATTGGTGCATACCCTAAAATTATGGCTTCCTTTCAATAAAATTTGGAGTAGTAAAATTTACAACAGTTTATAAGTAACATTCCCCCCTCCCTTTACTGCTCTAGGATTTAATGGCGTTAACATACATCTCGATTTACTTGCATTTCCAACTATAATCATTCTAATACGTCTGAAGTTCGCCTGTTTTATTCATTCGGATCCCATGTAGAGAGTGAGACATGTAATTTTTTTTTTAACAAGAACGGATTTTTGAATAGTAGAGATATTTATTACCTACGAAGATAAGTAATCATATTGTATTCAAGAAACAGTGACCTATGCATTTTCATAAAGCTGATAATCAGCAAATAAAGTCAAATATTTTCTCGATGAGAAGTTGTACATAAATAGCTGTACGGTCAGTATAACCAAATGTCAAAATAAAAATAACAAATTTTCTGTTACACTTAAATGTAGACCTGACAAGAAATAATGAAGTAATATTACGTTTCAGTTCTGGTTTTTCTGTTCTTCTGATACTAGGTTCAGAGGTGAACCGGAAAAATGGTTCTCTGATATAGATGCTGGTAGAGTTACGTGCTATCATCCAGTCGATTGGGGTTGAAACACGGGGGAATCTATGACAACGTATGTAAGGTTTTTGTGAGGTGTGCTGAAGTTCATTTACTTGCATATTTAACTAGACTAAACTAGGATCTTCATAAACTCTTCTGCAAAGGCCCAGGTGCTCCAATCTTTCTCTCGTATTAAAAAAAAAATATTTGTAGGAAAAGAGATAAGTAAAGTTTCTTACTGCCAGACTCTAATGTCTGTTGTAATTATGAGTATGCTTCCCAGTCGCTGTTTAAACAAACTGCCAAGGAACGCTTCGAGAATTACTACGATAGCTACATAATCTCTTGTCACCAGATGACGATAGACTGACAGTTTGACCCAAAAAAATATTTAAGGATGGATTAGGATGAATGCTCATAGACAACAGATCCCTGGTGTAGTTGTAGAGAGAAGGAAAGCTATACCAATACTATCCTGTGGAATTGCCCCAGTAGGCATTCGGATGGGGATGATATTGCCGCCAGTTATTCGCAGAGGAAGTCACTCTTGCAAAGGAATAAAATTTTATAGTTCGAGGAGACGCCGCGCTGACTACAATCAGTTTTTACGAAATAACTAAGTGGTTAGCAAGGCCGCAAACGATTTTACCAGCAAATACGCCAATTTCGCCAGCACATCCTGCCCCATCACCCTGGGTGTGGTATGTTATTCTGCATAGGGAAATGTTGGTGGTAGAGGATGGCCCTTGTAGCTGTACAGGTGAACCACTCTTTCCTTAAATTCTCCCAAAGAACCGAAGTCGACCATTCGCCTTCCCTACCATAGTTCTCACATGCTCATTCCACCTCATATCCCTTTTCAACATTATGCTCAGATATTTAAACGGCTTGACTGTGTCAAGCAGAACACTAGTGATACTAAATCCGAATATTACAGGTTTATTCTTCCTACTCATCTGCGTTAACTTTCAGTTTTTCCCATTTAGGGCCAGCTGCAATTCATCACACCAACTGGAAATTTTGTCTAAGTCATCTTGTATCTTCCTACAATTTCTCAACTTTGACACCTTGCCATACATCACGGCATCATCAGCAAACAACTGCAGGTCGTTTCCCACCCTGTCCGCCAAATCATTTATTTATACAGAGAACAAAACCGGTCTTATCACACTTCCCTGGGATTCTCCTGACAATAGCCTTGTATCTGATGAACACTCGCCGTAGAGGACAACATACTGAGTTCAGATGTCTTCGAGCGACTCACATATCTGTGGACTTATTCTATACGCTAGTACCTTCGTTAACAGCCTGCAATAGGGCATCGTGTCAAATGTTTTCCCGAAATCTAGTAATATGGAATCTGGCTGTTGCCCTTCATCCATAGTTCTCAGTATACCACGTGAAAGAAAGGGCAAGCTGAGTTTCGTGCGAGCTTTCTAAACTAATGCTGATTCGTAGACATAAGCTTCTAGTCTCAAGAAAGTTTATTGTATTCGAACTGAGAATATGTTCAAGGATTCTGCCGCAAACAGAAGTTAGGGATATTGGTCTGTAATTTTGCGGGCCCGTTCTTTTACCCTTCTCACAAACTATAGTCACCTGCGCTTTTTTCCAGTCGCTTAGGACTTCGTGATAGGCGAGAGATTGACGATAAATGCAAGCTACGTAAAGGGCCACTGTCGTAGCGTACTCCGTAAAATCGAACTGGTGTTCCATCCGGACCTGGTGATTTATTTGCTTTCAAATCTTTCAGTTGTTTCTTTCCGCCAGGTATGCTTATTATTACCTCGTCCATATGAGAGTGTTTGTACGATTCTTCCATCTGAACGACTTCCTGAACGTGAAATTTAAAACTACTGCTTTCTTTTTACTATCTTCAGCTGTCACACCAGTCTGGTCAACAATGGACTTAGACCCACTTTGCTATTTTACCTGGGACTAGAATTTTCTCGGGTTCTGTGCCAGATCTTTTGCTAAGGTGTGATGGTGGTAGTTGTACGCTTCGTTCATACATGTTTCCACAGACGTACGAATCTCTACTATCCTTCGCGTGTCGTTATTTGTACGTTCCCTTTTGAAGCGAGAGTATGACAGCCTCTAATTCCCCAGCAACCGCTGAATTTCTTTATTAAACTATGGTGGGTCTATTCCATCCTTTAACCTCTTACTAGGCACGTAACTCTGGAGACTACGATTTACAATCTGTTTAAACCTTGCCCATAATTCCTCTACATCGATCTTACTGGAATTAAGTTATGCCAATAATAATAACTTATGTTAATAACTACTTATCTGCTCTATCTAGGAGGAACCCTCTCCTAGCCTTCTTGACTGATTTATTACCTTTCGTAATCATAGTTGCTATAATGACATCTTGATCGCTAATGCCCGTTTCTATACTGACGTTGTCGATAAGGTCCGGCCTAAAATATTTACGTTGCGTATGGGCTGCCAAGCTAGCTACACAAGACAATTTTCAGAAAACGTCTTCAAAAGTATTTAGCATGACTGTCTTTCTGTACCTCCCTGCAACAAACCCACAGACATTCCAATCTATACTCTGCAGGTTAAAGTCGCCTCCGGTTAGTACTGCATGATCTGGGTATTTCCGAGCTACTGACAGTAGACTTTCTTTGAATGACTCTAGGACTGTCACAGCAGAATCGAGTGGCCGGTAAAAACATCCAGCGATCAACTTGGTTTCACCTACACCTGTTACACGCGACCAGATGACTTCACTGTCACACTCAACTTCGACCTCACTAGAGATAATGCTTTTGTCAACTTCAATCAGCACTCCCCCTTCTATGACCACTAATCTGTCTTTCCGATATACGTTCCACGACTCGCTAAATATCTCTGAGCTTTCCATTTCGGGTTTCAGCGAGCTCTCGGTCCCAAAAATAATTATAATGAGAGAACTTTCCTGGAAGCAGTAAATTAGGGAACTTTATTGCGAATACTTCGACAGTTTACTGATAAAATTGTGACAGTCGGGAGTGTCTTTATTCTGAATGCCGTTTGACTTCCCTTGCTGCATATCGACTGGCGAGTGCTCGTCAGAGCACCCCAAACTACTGCCTAACTAAAAAAAAAACTCTCATGCAAGCTCTACAAGTACACTGCTACCCGAGTAGCTGCTTCATTTGTGTAGTGCTCCCCTGGCCTATCAAGGGCAGTCCTATAAATTCCCACACGATAAGGCAGGTCTAGAAATCTGCAGCCTTTGGTTGAGACCCTCCACTCGGCTTCAAACCAAAGGACTCTGATCAACTTTGGGAACGATGCTGCAAACTGCGAGCTCTGCTTGCATCCCACGTGCGAGGCCAGCAGTCTTCACCTCCGACAGCCGCCTGTACGGATCGCCTCAGAACCCATGCGACAGGCGTCGTTGGTGTCGACTTGAGTCACAGCATGCAGACGACTGCACCCTGCACGCTCGGTAGCCACAGGCAAGGCCGCCTCCACATTTCTGATGAGCCCCCGGCAGACATACCGAGCGCATATCGGCTCTCCTTCCATTCCTGAGCGCTACCTGCCTAAGTGGCTCCATAACGCGCCTAAGACTGAAGCTCCCCTCACGTGTCTGTTCGGACCCTGCTGAAGGAGCGGCCAGCTTCCCACACACAGGTTGAACGGCCGAGCCTATGCGGGCAGTCTCCACATTTTCCCTCCGTCTCGGGAGACCCGCAATGCACCTGAAAGGGACAAAGTTGATGTTGCTGAATAAATAAAGTTTCTTTAAGAAAAACAAAATTTCCCGTTATTTTTTGATCACACCTCTTATGTAGGGTGGTCATAAACAGTCAGAAAAGCTTGTAAGTGCGGTGCAGGGTAGGTGCATCTCTGGAAGTCCGCTTGAATTTGCGTGCGTAACGGTCTGACTGTCTAACTTGAATGCTAATTAACTCGGAAATGGTGCTACGAATCGAATTTTTTCCTAACATCTATTTCACAGCACAACTTACCCTTCAACACTCTTACAAGCTTTTTGACCTTTTCTGTCCAACCTGCATATATGCATGTGTTTCATTTGGCAATATTAGTGCCTTTAGGTCATCTAACACATAACCAGACATCTTTAGTGATTCAAACATTACAATTTGTATAGTAAATGACCAGTACACAGCAATAATAATAGTGATAATAATAATATATGTAGTAATGTCGGTCTTATTAACATCAAGCAATTTCCAGAATTAGATTCTGTCGAATGTGAGCAGTGGCATCTAAGGAATCGTGTGACAACAGTACAGAAGGTAAAGCACTTGCCCGCGAAAGGCAAAGGTCCCGAGTTCAAGTCTCGGTCGGGCACACAGTTTTAATCTGCCAGGAAGCTTCAGTACAGAAGGAATTAATGTGGGAAAGAAGTTGACTTGTCGGAGGAAGTACGAGAAATAGTAGAGCAAGATTATAAGGTGAGATGGAAGAAAACAGAAACAGAAGGGGATGGGAGAAGTATAAGTAGTTTAAAATTTGACAGAAATACTAGTTTCCGCTTGAACATAAAAAAACAGCTGCGTTACGCCGAAGGAGTTATTTATAATAGATAAGCTTTAACCCCCTCCTGACTGCAGAGTAATTTTCGATAAGGCAGGATAATTTGTTCCACAGTAGTCAGTTGAGCTTACCTCTCGGGGTCTAACAGCCAACAATGCCATACAACATGTTATCTCTTTAGTAACATATACAACAATCAAATAAAATTAGAAATAAGTTTGCACGAGAGTGCAGTACAAGCATTACATGAATTTTACAAATGAGCACTTGGGTCAGGAAACATGAAATAAGGCTAACGTATAGCTAGGAATTCTTCTAGCACGTGTCCATTCGCTTTTCCTACTTCATTTTTCAGTTCCCACCTGTACAGTTACTCTACTGGAGTCTAGATCGTGGCACCGTCTGTGCTGGTATAAACATTGTGAAATCTCACAGCACTCTCATCGTGGGGATGTCTTTACTATGTACAGTTTAATCGGACATGTCTCTGGCGCTATTCGCGTTGGCTGTAGCTGTCAGTGGCATATGTCGGCCTCGGTAATGCCCGGCAATCCTGACATGCCCCACATACGATCATCTCACACTTGATATGATCAACACTGTCAAATGAATCAGTTACCAACTTCAGTACATGATCGTACAAATTATATCTAAATTTTCTCTTTTATTCATCGCCCCAGAAACAGTAACAGGGTTTCCTTTGCACCTGATGGCATTTTATTTCTCTATTCTCATTTGTTATTAAGTCTCATCTGATGTAATGACGTCTTCATTCCTCGACGTTCTTCTTTTGTGTAGCACAACAAAGGTTGAGCCAACTGTTCTTAATTTATTTTCAACTCAGATGAAAGGAATGAATACCTGTCACATGACGCAGTTACATTGCTGGTCATCATTAAACTCTCTTTCCGGCCATTGTTTATTCCTTATTAGAGACTGTACTTAACAGCTGACAGCCTTGTACTAACTTGCAAACATTCTTGTACGACGAATTGTGTCTCAAAATGTTTCACTTATTTGCTTATAATCTCAGCACTAAACAAATGAAACATAAAAGCAGTCATCTGAACTACGTATAAAATACATATAAGCATCAAAAACGCTAGACAAGTGCAGACTAGAATACTGGAAATCAAAAGCACTGATGGTAACTTTTAGTAAATTTCTGATTGTAGACAGGAAAGGGCATAATTAGCTCTGTAAGATTTAGACTGGGGTCTCCAAGACCCACAGTCACAAAACACAGACCCCATACTGAAACCCCCCATCCGTTGGGTAATTTCTAGGTTAACCCACCTTCTGCGCGGTCATGAGGGAGCCCTTCCTCAGAGATCACTCCTCTTTCGAGATGCAGAATTCCAGCATGCAGTCTCGTTTGCAACAGCGGTGCTGAGAGCGCATCATTTGTATTACGGAAGCTCTTTCTCGACTCGAGTTGTACACATGCTTACTAATAACGAAGCAAGGGAGTAACTTCAAATGTTACTGCTTTTTTGTGGCTACAATTTCTCGTCGAATGTAACGACAAGAAATTCCAGTCATACAGTATAACTTGTCTAGAGAGATAGTCCGAAGACAACCTGTAGGATTCCACTATTAACACCAATGACCCATATAGTTATTGGCATCTTTACACCGGAAAAATGAGCAATCGGGATGATAAAAAGGAGAAGCCACTACAATATAATGGCGTATGACGAAGGCCTCCCGTCGGGTAGACCGCTCGCCTGGTGCAAGTCTTTCGATTTGATGCCATTTCGGCGACTTGCGCGTCTATGGGGATGAAATGATGATGGTAAGAACAACACAACACCCAGTCCCTGAGTGGAGAAAATCTCCGACCCAGCCGGGAATCGAACCCGGGCCCTTAGGATTGACAGTCTGTCGCGCTGCCCACTTTTTTTTTTTTTTAATCTCATTTTGTTCGTTTTAATTCGGTGCATCTGCTCGGGGCGAATGTCGCAAGACACCCGTTTCAGTTCATCGTTGTTCCATTAACTCAGTTTTTTTATTAAAGTGGGAAGCTAACCCTCTGACCGAACACGCTGAGCTACCGTGCCGGCACCGCTGTGCTACCGGGGGCGGACAGCCACTACGATGAAACGACGTTCACCACTTTTTCAGCTACGTTACAGATGGATGGCACATAGCGAACAGCTCCGAAAAAGCAAGAGTGAAAGGCAACTTATGACGACGTCTTGTTGATAAGCTCGTTAAGTTGCTATCACAAGAAACTGTCATTTCTGAGCGGCAGCTCCGAGTGTCCAGGGAAGCAGGTGTAAGGAGAGCAGTCCATATTCCATCATCATGGCTACAGCCCAGAGCAGAGCTCTTGCGCTGTCATGACACACATTTCTTCTCTCATGTTACTGATAAATGTGACCGCACACCATCATAGTGGTAGGACCATCCACTGTATGATAGTTGAAGAGAAGTGGTGCGTGTATCCACGACGCGATTGTTATATCAGTATTTGCAAAATTTTTAATTATGGCCGCTGTGCAGCTTTGATGGACGTGATGAAAGTCATCTTTGACACCTAAGTGTCTACAAAAGCCGCTTTCATTAACTGTATTTCACTTGCTGAAACTTTTTGTCTGAACAGTTAAAGACATTACTGTCCATCATCCACAGATAGAGCAAATATAGTCAATGAGTATTAAAATGCACATCTTCGCAGGCTTTTTTATGACATTCTACGTACGACAGATGTTTTGAAACCAGTGTTTAAACAGTAAGACACTTAAAAGGGCAAACATGGACTGACCATAATTTTCAGGTTATGGACCGCAGATTAAAGCTGAAGAAATTGTGAAAAGGTAGGAGATTAAGAATATGGGATCTGTATAAATTCAAAGATCCAGAGATTATCGAGGGTTCGAAGGGCAGCGTTAGGTAAATACTAGCTAAAACAGAGGAAAAGAATACATCAGAAAACGAATGGATAGCTTTCAGAGATGAAATGGTGAAGGCACAAGTCGAACAAATAGCCAAAAAGACAAGGCCCAGTAAAAATCCTTGGTTAACACAGGAGACATTGAATTTAACTGAAGAAAGGAGAAAATGTGAAAAATACAGATAACAAAGCGGTTGAAAGGGAATACAGACGTCCTAAATATGAGATTAACAGAAAGTGCAAAATGTATCTGCAGGAATGGCTATGGGGCACATGCAAAGCTCTACAAACATGCGGAACTTGTGGAAAGATAGATGCCGCTTGTAGGAATATTGAAGATACCTTTGAAGAAAAGGGAAAGCATGTGAATGAAATCGATATCTCGGATGGCAAGCTAATACTAAGCAAAGAAGGGAAAACAAATGCGGAAATCATGAAGGACTATACAAGGGAAATGTATTTGAAGGCAACATTGTAGAAATGGAAGAGGAATTTAACGAAGATGAGATGGGAGATACGATACTATGAGAAGAATTTCACAGAGCACTTACAGACCTCAGTCAAAATAAGACCCCTGCGCTAAACGATATTTCTTCATAACTACTGAAATCCTTGGGAAATCTAGCCGTGACAGAATGGTTCTTCCTTATGTGTATGAAATATGAGACAGGGGAAATACCCTGACAAGTGTGAGTACTACGGAGCCATCAATTTAACGAGTCATTGTTGTAAAATACTGACACGAATTATTTACAGATGTCGGGAAAAAATGGCCGAAGCTAACCTCAACGAAGATCAATTTGGGTTCCCTAGAAATGCTAAAACACGTGAAGCAATCCTGATCCCACGACATATTTTAGAAAATATGTTAAAGAAAGCAAACCTTAATTTATACCAACTTTAGAGTTTGGGGAAGCTTTCGACGACGTTGAAATTCGAAGGTAGCAGGAGTAAAATACAGTGAACGAAAGGTTATTTACAATTTGAACAGAAACCAGACAAGAGTTATTAGACTCGAAGGATATGAAAGATAAGCAATGGTTTGGGAAAGGAGTGAGGCAGCGTTATAACTTATCCCGTATGTCATTTAATTTGTACATTGAAAAAAAAAACAATCAGTGAAGGACACCAAGAGGTAATATGGAAAAGTAATAAAAGTTCAGAAATAAGAAACAACCTCGGGGTTTGCAGATGATATTACAATTCTCTCAGAAACAGAATATGATCGCTTTCATAGCCGAATGGTTAGCCTCTATAGTAGCTCAGCACTTTCGGGCAGGGGGCTGGTCATCCTTTGTAATAAGACAAACTGAGTGGTGTTTACTTACAGAAACAAACTTGGAAGTGAACTAACGGTGTGAGTAGTGAATGAAATGGATGGGGTCTGATAAAGATGTCGTAAGATGAACATCATGAAGAAAGAGGGGTTAAGGAATGTAGTCGAATTATTCAGGTGATGTGGGAGGTATTAGATTAAGAAATGTTTGCTACAGCCAAATATTGAAGATTAGATGAGTATATCGAGCAGTTAATGAGGAGGTACTGAATCGATATTTATGATACAAATTGACTAAGAGAAGGGATTCGTTGGTAGGAAATATTCTGAGACACCAAGGGATCACCAGTTTAGTATTGGAGGGAATTGTAGGAAGTAAAAATTTCAGAGGGAGGACGATGTGTGAATACAACAAGCAAGTTCAAGTGGATGTAGGTTGTAGTAGTTATTGAGAGGTGGAGAGACTTGCACCGGTTAGAGTAGCATGGAGAGCTGCATCAAGCCAGGGTTCAGAGTGAGGAGCACAACACGACGGACAACTTCTTGTGTGTTTGTGTACGAAGCAACCTGTTATTAAGTATTCAGGCAGTGCATTTATATCTTAATGGAAATGGAAATGAGCGTTTGGCGCCATTGGCCGGGAGGCAGTGGTGAGGCAAGCACGCTTTGTTTGTGTCTCGCCTGGTGTGCTGCTTGCGAGCCAGCGCATGTTTGTTTACTTTCGTGTAACGGCTTGCCATCGTGTCTGAATTCATTGTCCATCATGGCGTTTTCCTATTGCCAAGCCACGATTAAATTAACATTTTCTTAGGTAACATGAACGACCAAAAGTAGAAGTAGAACGGTATATACGGGACGAAATGCGTCTCCCATCGCAAGATGTTCTCGATATAAATTTTTCAGTCCTTAGCACCACCTTGTACGTAAAGCTGGCGAATGAAGAGCTGTGCGCCGACGTTGTGCGGCGTCATCATACTGATCTCAAGTTCCGATACTCGGATGGCCATATAGGAGCTGTCGTGGTTGATCACGCTTGTTTTGGCCCCCGATCGTTGAAGGTTTTCGGACACCCGTTTGACACGCCGCCAGACGTTGTGGTGGCCGCCTTTAAACTTTACTGCAACATCATCAGTCACATTGCTGAAACATGGACATTCGGAACATGCCGTGTCCCAAATGGTATCCGTTGGATAAAAACTGAACTGCGGACACATATACCTTCTTACATGGGTATTGCTGGCTGCAGGGCTGTCGTCATGCACGATGGCCAGCCGCGCACTTGTTCAGGTTGTTACCAGGAAGGCCATGTCCGTCCTAAATGTCTCCGACACAGACTAGTTCAGACGCCAATCGGAGACGTCGCTCTCCCTGTGGTGCCCATTGTGTTACCTCCATCTTCCGCATCCTTGATGGGGCTGCCTACTGTGCCCACTACGAACCAGCCAGTGCCGGCGTCAACCTCTGTCGGCGTTGCGGTGGACGTTTACCTGTCTCCCCTACACTGCCGCCAGCAGCAGTACCAACTGACAATGGCCGTTACAGCCGCAAGACGTCTGTCCCAACCCTATGGTTGTTGGTCATGGAGCTGTGCCAACCTCCGCTTTCTGCCGTCTGCCCGCGTGTTGGACGGCAGCCGTCCGTCGAGCGACACGGAATGCAAAAAAATGGTTCAAATGGCTCTGAGCACTATGCGACTTAACTTCTGAGGACATCAGTCGTCTAGAATTTAGAACTAATTAAACCTAACTAACCTAAGGACATCACCCACATCCATGCCCGAGGCAGGATTCGAACCTGCGACCGTAGCGGTCGCTCAGTTCCAGACTGTAGCGCCTAGAAGCGCTCGGCCACTCCAGCCGGCCAAGGAAAGCATGTGGCCAAGGAAATGAAAGAGACAGCGCCGAACCCCTTCTGGTGACTGCATCTATTGGATACGCACACAGGGTTGCGACCCTCCCACTGATGATGCGCCGTCCTCTGACAGTCTGGCAGTGGATGAAGGGACATCTCTCCCCATCACCATCTCTAGTCAGCATCCACTTACAGGCACCAAACTTCCACCACCTGCATCTGATAAGATTGTCTCCATTTCTGTGTCTGACGCTACCTGTGGGCGTGCCTCTGATAGTGTTCCACAGAACCAACCATGTGAGACATCTGTTTCCCAGGCAGACTATGTCAGTGCTGAGGACAGACGTTCGGATAGTGTAGCTAGCGATCGACCCCCTTGGTGGGGTCAACTCCCTTCCCATCATAGTGATGTGCCCTTCCACAGTGGCCTAATAGGGAGCTCCTTGTACTTCCTCCATGTTTGCATCACTTGCCTCCTGCTGATGGCAGCCTCTCAGACTTATCGCAAAGCCACAGTCAATGTCAATACCATTCGCATGACGTTGACGTTACCGTCCTTCCAGAGGTGCATGCTGCAACCTTTTGTGCTCCCCATGGCTTTATGGCACGCGTCTGCAATGGCACCGTTACTGGTAGACAGGTGGCGATTCACTTACATGACGGTATCCTCGCTGACGCAGTTGCCTATCTCCTGGATGCCAGAGGCGTGGTTCTAACGTTTGGTCATGTCAGGATCGTTAACGTTTATGCGCCATCTGGTTAAGGTTGCTGCCGCGAAGTTGCACTTTCTTCTCTGAGGCGGTCACTTCAGCTGCGCCCAGGCGCCCAAAGTCCGGCTCCCGCATCACTCTGTCTGCACGGCGCTTGCGGCAATTGTCCAGCTCCTCAACCTAGTGGACTTTGGGAGCATATTTATGGCGATCGTCCATGGTTTACAAATTTCATTAGCCATTTTTCCAGTGGCCTCGATTGTGTTTATATGAGCTACGATATTGTCAGTGGGGTGCAGGTTGCTGATATCTAGCTTGTTGCGTTCTCTTATCATGACGCTTATACAGGGTGGTCCATTGATCGTGACCGGGCCAAATATCTCACTAAATAAGCATCAAACGAAAAAACTGCACAGAACTAACTTGTCTAGGTTGAAGAGGAAAACTAGATGGCGCTATGGTTGGCCCGCTAGATGGCGCTGCCATAGGTCAAACGGGTATCAGCTGCGTTTTTTAAAATAGGAACACCCATTTTTATTGCATATTCGTGTAGTATGTAAAGAAATATGAATGTTTTAGTTGGACCACTTTTTTCGATTTGTGATAGATGGCGCTGTAATAGTCACAAACATATGGCTCACAATTTCAGACGAACAGTTGCTAACAGGTAGGTTTTTTAAATTAAAGTATGGAACGTAAGTACGTTTAAACATTTTATTTCCTTCAACTTCCCCACAGAAAGAAATCCGGGGACGTCAGATCCGGTGAACGTGCGGGCCATGGTATGGTGCTTCGACGACCAATCCACCTGTCATGAAATATGCTATTCAATATCGCTTCATCAGCACGCGAGCTATGTGCCGGACGTCCATCATGTTGGAAGTACATCGCCATTCTGTCACGCAGTGAAACATCTTGTAGTAACATCGGTAGAACATTACGTAGGAAATCAGCATACATTGCACTATTTAGATTTCCATCGATAAAATGGGGGCCAATGATCCTTCCTCCCATAACACCGTACCATACATTAGCCCGCCAAGGTCGCTGATGTTCCACTTGTCGCAGCCATCGTGGATTTTCCGTTGCCCAATAGTGCATATTATGCCGGTTTACGTTACAGCTTTTGGTGAATAACGCTTCGTCGCTAAATAGAACGCGTGCAAAAAATCTGTCATCTTCCCGTAATTTCTCTTGTGCCCAGTGGCAGAACTGTACACGACGTTCAAAGTTGTCGCCATGCAATTCCTGGAGCATAGAAATATGGTACGGGTGCAATCGATGTTGATGTAGCATTCTCAACACCAACGTTTTTGAGATTCCCGATTCTCGCGCAATTTGTCTGCTACTGATGTGCGGATTAGCCGCGACAGCAGCTAAAACACCTACTTGGGCATCATCAATTGTTACAGGTCGTGGTTGACGTTTGATATGTGGCTGAACATTTCCTGTTTCCTTAAATAACGTAACTATCCGGCGAACGGTCCGGACACTTGGATGATGTCGTCCAGTATACCGAGCAGCATACATAGCACACGCCCGTTGGGCATTTTGATCACAACAGCCATACATCAACACTATATCGACCTTTTCCGCAATTGGTAAACGGTCCATTTTAACACGGGTAATGTATCACGAAGCAAATACCGTCCGCACTGGTGGAATGTTACGTGATAGGCTACCACGTACGTACACATTTGTGACTATTACAGCGCCATCTATCACAAAGTGAAAAAAGTGGTCCATCTAAAACATTCATATTTCTTTACGTACTAAAAGAATATGTAATAAAAATGGGGGTTCCTATTTAAAAAACCGCAGTTGATATCCGTTTGACCTATGGCAGCGCCATCTAGCGGGCCAACCATAGCGCCATCTGGTTTCCTCCTTCAAGCTAGACGAGTTTCGTTCTTTGTAGTTTTTCCGTTTGATACTTATTTCGTGAGATATTTGGCTCGGTCATTATCAATGGATCACCCTGTATATGTGCAATCAGTCCCTGCCGTCAAAGGGTGTGGCGCGGCTGGGACATTGGAAACTCAACACGATCCACCTTACTTCACCTGACTGCCATCAGCTCATTGAGATTACGTGGAGAGCTTGTCGTCTTACAGTGTGTGTGCAAAGCCTGCCCTCTGCAAGACCTGATTGGTTATACAAGGGAGTTCGCAGCATGGAGGCGACGAACTTCCGATTTATACTCCAGAATTCTCTGGGAATGTACTATGATGCCGTATCCGCCAGACCGTCGGGCGATGTTGAATTTCGACAAGGCACAGCTCACTGATCTCTTTCGAAGTCACCTTGAAGGAGCTATGTTCAAGGCAGGCATGGCAGGTTGGTCCAGGAGCATCAGTCTATGTACCACGTGATAGCAGAAAGGCGCCGCCATCGGAGGACTTTCATTACGTAATATATTTATGACTGATGCTGGGCGGCACTTACATACCCAGCGTGATACACGGTCTGCCCTCCATGCACATTATGTGGTGTCACCGCCAGACACCACACTTGCTAGATGGTAGATTAAATCGGCCGCGGTCCCTTTAGTACATGTCGGACCCGCGTGTCGCCACTGTGTGATCGCAGACCGAGCGCCACCACAAGGCAGGTCTCGAGATACGATATTGCACTCGCCTCAGTTGTACGGACGACCTAGCTAGCGACTAGATGTACGAAGCCTTTCTCTCTCATTAGCCGAGAGACAGAATAGCCTTCAGCTAAGTTAATGGCTACGAACTAGCAAGGCGCCATTAGCCTTACAGTGATTGTAATTAAAGTCTCCTGTGTATCGTCAAGAGCGATGTACCACAATGATTGATTAAAGATAAGTATTAATCCAGCTACGTACTTTTCTTCATAGCATTAATTACGTAGCCTGTTCCAGTACTTCACGCCCGTCTGCGTTAGTCTAGCGTGCATTTTCAGCCATCTCGATCTACAAGGTGTTGGCCCAGCTGCCGACACATCACATTATGTTATGCTATATTCTGAATAACGTCGCGACCCTGCCACCGTACAGTGGTCTCCAGACTCTCTTTTGGCATGATTCCCGAAGATGCAACGATGGATCCGCTTGCCGACTTAACGGTGGACGAAATCCATGATGCTATCCAGATGGGGTCTATGAACAAGTCGCCTGGCCCTAACGCCCTTCCGTTAGAGTTTTACCGGACATTTCGTCCTCTAACGACGCCGGCGTGGACGGAAATTTGTCGGGACTTATGTCGCCTATCATGTAGATCCGAGATGGTTTTCTCGATGGCCTCCTCATTCCCATCCACAATCCTCGGGGTACATCACTAATATAAAGTTATCGCCCCTTGACGTTACTCAATAGTGACACGAAGATTAGCAGGTTGATAGCTGCATGGCTTAAACGGACGTTCCGGTATATGGTACCCCCTGATCAAATCTCTTTGAGAGGTGTTGGTAACATCCACGCTTCCCTCTGTCGCCACGTCCTCGCTCACGCTCGTTGTATGTGTGGACTTTTGGCCGCTCGTCTCTTGAAGCAGGCGTTCGATCGGATCGATCGCGACTACCTGGAGAAGGTGCTCCGCAACTTGAGATACCCCAATTCTACTGTCAATGTCATAATGTGTCTCCTTCGTGGGGCTACGTACTGGGTACTATGCAGTGGCTGTGTTATTCCTCCCATCTTGATCCGTCGTTCAGTGCACCAAGGCTGCCCACACTCTGCACTGTTACATGCTTTCGCCGTTGGAACCGTTGCTCTGTGGCCTCCTCCAACGCCTGTCTGGGATGTCTCTGGGTGGCCTTGTATTCAGCTGCACTGCGTATTCAGACGATCACGTCCAAATTCTTCGTTGCAGCGCTGAGGTAAAGGCATCAAAATGGTTCAAATGGGTCTGAGCACTATGGGACAACATCTGAGTACATCAGTCCCCTAGAACTTGGAACTATTTAAACCTAACTAACCTAAGGACATCACACACATCCATGCCCGAGGCAGGCTTCGTACCTGCGACCGTAGCGGTCGCGCGGTTCCAGACAAGCGCCTAGAACCGCTAGGCCACACCGGCCGTCTAAGGACAACATTGGCATGGGTTACCACAGCATGGGTTACCACCTACGCCGAAACTTCTGGTAGCTGCCTTAAAGTCCACAAATCGAGCGCTATGGCTATAGATGTAGAGCTTCCTGCGGACAGCGCTGTTCCACTGCACGTGGCTGCTGCTACCTGATTTTGCAAGTGATTTGCGGCGTACAACTGCTCTCAACTGCCGGCGCCTAGGGCTCCTAGATCATTGTTTACGAGCCTTAGATCTTCTGCAACGTGGCACAGACCCTCCCCATTCCTCCATTCAAGCCGTGCTGCATACTATTGGCACTGGGTTCATACGTTTGCGACGGCGTGCTGTTCAATATAGAGTAATAAATCCTCACCATCCCGCAGTTCAGGGGTGATTTAGGCCTATATAATGTCCCTGACAGAGCGATCCCTTTTCGTTGGCTCTCAAACGGTGCTGTGGCGCCGTTGTTCCACGTGCCTTAGCAGTCCGTTGCTGGAGGCCCTTGCACACGTGTCTCTCAGCACCTACCCAGCTTTCAGACATCCCACCGCCCTTCTTTTACTTCTGCGGTAGGTCTCTCGTTCTTGGTGCGGTAGATGCTGGCCTTCATTGTCCGTACGACTCCTAATCAGATATCTCCTCACACGATCCTCTTTCTGGACTCGGCATACTTCCCACAAACGAAGACGAGCTCCGTGAAGTGGATTTGTGGACATGCAGTTCACTACTCGTTACCTGACGGCGAGAAAAATGTTCAATTTGGCACTTCCTTAATGAACGGCATTGTGCAGTTGTCCGCAGCCCCGAATACAGATAATTTCTCTCTCATACGCCGTGGAACGTCTTTCTTAACCCGCCTTGGAGCTACTGTGTTACTGCAATGACGGGTTGATCCACGCCTTTTCCAGTCTTAGAACAGGTTGTTCTCTGGTCAGGGGAAGGTTTTACTCTGAAAGACAATATGTCGATGGTCCCACCATGTTTGATGAACTGTCACTCCCTCCTCCTCATGATATTTATTTCCCGTTATGCTTAGTGGTAAAAAAATGTGTGTAAGAATTTTAAAAAATAAAAAATAAATAAAAGTAAGAATAAAACAACAAAAAGTAAAAAGTATGTGCCTCGAATCTCTTCTCCATGTTCCCTACACTTTCCTTTGTTCCTGGGAGGGAATGGGACATGGTGGTCAGTCCCTCGGATTGTGACTCTTGCCCACTTTACCCCCCTTCCTCCATTTGATTTTGGCACCAGGAAGGTTCCTCTGGAATTACTAAAAAAAAAAAAAAAGAAGGTCGAGGCCTCTACCTAGCCGGCCGGTGTGGGCGAGCGGTTCTTCGCGCTACAGTCTGGAAGCGCGACCGCTACGGTCGCAGGTTCGAATCCTGCC
The DNA here is from genome assembly GCF_021461385.2 of Schistocerca piceifrons. Classification (NCBI taxonomy): domain Eukaryota; kingdom Metazoa; phylum Arthropoda; class Insecta; order Orthoptera; family Acrididae; genus Schistocerca; species Schistocerca piceifrons. Next base: position 205,926,539 of record NC_060142.1, on the reverse strand, counting down.
TCAGGCATGGATGTGTGTGATGTCCTTAGGTTAGTTAGGTTTAAGTAGTTCTAAGTCTAGGGGACTGATGACCTCAGAAGTTAAGTCCCATAGTGCTCAGAGCCATTTGAGCCTGTATCTAGAGAGCAGGAGACCCGGTCTCGGATCCTGCCCGCTCACAGCGAATGTCTGTAATTCCTTTGTGTCTTGAGTCATTTATTACCAGGCGCCAGCATGACAGGCAACTATTTCAACATCCCCGAGATGAGTGGCGCTATGTCGCTGAACTAGCACCTACGGGCTGCGAGCGAACTCTAATGGGTGCCCGAGATGGATACCTGTTACGCTGGCACCTAGTAATCGGTGACTGGTTGTCTCTGTAGAGGAACATTTTAGAAATGCATAATAAAGGTGGTCGAGTGGCAATGATAGTGTTGCCGAACTTTTGGGTCTTACCGTTACGTTCATGGACGTGTCAATGCCGCAATCCCGTGTGATTACACAACAGAAGGGCGCAAAACAGGAGGGCTGAAGAAGAATGAACACCGTGTGCCCGACCGAGACTCGAACTCGGGACCTTTGCCTTTCGCGGGCAAGTGCTCTACCACCTGAGCTACCGAAGCACGACTCACGCCCGGTACTCAAAGCTTTACTTCTGCCAGTATCTCGTCTCCTACCTTCCAAACTTTACAGAAGCTCTCCTGCGAACCTTGCAGCCCCCAGGCTGTGGCTAAGCCATGTCTCCGCAATATCCTTTCTTTCAGGAGTGCTAATTCTGCAAGGTTCGCAGGAGAGCTTCTGTAAAGTTTTAATCTGCCAGGAAGTTTCATATCAGCGCACACTCCGCTGCAGAGTGAAAATCTCTTTCAAGTATAAACACCCTTTGCTGCTTCCGATCGTGTTTAAATTTTGTCGAATAGTTTTGAACGGTCCCTAGTGTACCCGTATACCAGGGTCAAAAGTGGGGTCGCGCTACCCACCAAAGGTGTGCGGTCACTTTCAGTCCACGGTGTCCTTAGAGAAGGAGTGAACCGACCTGGGGTAGTCAGCAGTGTCAAAGGTTATGGAGAAGACCACCCTGTTGCTCAACGCAATGCGAAAAGTCTTTCTCGACCGCGAAATGTATGGGATTTAACGCCTCAAGTGAAGGTCTGGTTTCACTGGAGCCATTTATGCCTTCCCCCGAGGCCTTTTTGTGTGGGTACAGAACATCGGTGTGTCTGACACTTTTTCCACGGCTATCCCTAAAAAAATCGCGTATTTTCATTGCTGGGCATCGCGGTTCCGATCTCCATCGCACAGGCGTAAAAAAAAGGTGTGAGAGGGCGTGAGACGACCTTCCAATTGTGTGAAATAACCACGGTGGCGTTGGGCATAATCATCGTGAATTTTGGTGCCGAATTCAGCTTACACTTCACGTAAACTTTTGAGCTCTGGCTTTTTTTAAAATGTGTCGATACGTTGCTGTCTGAAGCATCGGCGAGTCCGAGGTTGACGTCGCAGGACGCCACGCTTTTGCACCATTACAAAAAAAAGATTATAGGCACTGCTGAGCCAAATTTCAAACTTTCGTGTCGCAATGGACGAGGATTATGGGGTTTCGAAAAAAGTGACCAGTTAACACGGTTGCGTACTAGTGGCATCCCACCTTTTATAAATAGAAACGTCAACAATGTCTTTAGATCCAGTCTAAAGGTAATACTGGAATCTAAAAAAAAAAGAAAAGAATGGCTCTAAGAAGTATGGAACTTAACATCTGAGGTCATCAGTCCCGTAGACATAGAACTATTTAAACCTAACTAACCTACGGACATCCCACAACTCCATGCACGAGGCAGGATTCGAACCTGTGACCGTAACAGCAGCGCGGTTCCGGACTGAAGCGCCTAGAACCGCTCGGCCACAACGGCCGGCCCCGAATCTAAGTTCGCGGATTCTGGTCATCACCCTATCGAGCATCATTTCGAAATCGTTAAGTTATTTCAACACGACTTTATTGACAGTTCGAAATCACACACTCACGAACTCGCATATAACGTTCTCCGAAATACTGTTCATCACAAAACTGCTTTTGAATGCATAATACCAAAAACTGTAAAGCAGATATACTGTCGGCATGAGAGTTGATGACAAACCGCCTAGTATACTTTTCCTGAGGCTGACTAATACTTTAACTCCGTGCTTGATTTGTAAAAAAAAAATTAAAAAAAATCCTTTGGTACTGTGGCCGTCCAGTGGGTGTTTTCGAAATCTAGACTTCTTAGAATGTTGTTTTAACGCTTTCTGGACATTTTAATAGTCTGGGTACAACATTTGTTTTACATCGCTTCAAACCGCAGCAAAAGTCCCATAGTACCACATCTCAAAATCTGTAGTTCTGATTTTTTTTTGTCAGAGGTACCGTCACAGATCAAACACTGTTAACTTAGTTTGAAAAATATAAAATATTCACTCGCAGTGAGTGCCCGTTGTCAACCTGAATACTAGTCGAAGACTGTCTGCGTGACCCATCTGAAAGTTCGTTCTCAATTTTGTAGTAGACTAGCTTCAGTGTATCACGCCTGCCTGTATTGGGCGCCTTTCTGAATGGTCGGTTTACTCGATCAATGATTAACAATATTAATGAAAAGTCTAATTAACATGTGAGCTTGATTTTGGAGTTTCTGCAATTATGGTTAAGAAGCTGTCAGTATGGATAATGTCGACAATCTAGTTGGAGTCGTTAACCACCGTATTCTCTGCCTGCTCCAGTAAGACACGGCTCCTGCTCGTATCTCCGTTCTCAAGCTCCTTGACCATCTGTCGTATGAGATCTGGACTGCTACCGTTCCTAACTGCTTGCCGTCGTATTGCAGTGTAAGCCTTTCCAAACTGTATGATAAAATCTAATAAAGTATGGATCGACATGGGGCATGAATATTACACTCTATCCTGCGCAAGCCCTTCATCCTCGATCAACTACTGTAACTAACATCATCCCTTGCTCTCCTCCTACAATTGTTATCCCCCCCGCCCCCAATTCCGATCATTACCAAACTGACGATCCTCCCATGCCTCAGAATTTGTCCTATTTACCGATAGCTTCTTTTATTCACGTTGTTCCCCAAATTTCTTGTCATCCTAATTCTGTTCAGCACCTCGTCATTAACTATCCGATCTACCCATCTAATCTTCGTCATTCCCCTGTAGCACCACTTTCCAAAAGTTCCCATTCACTTCGTGTCTGTTCTGCTTGCTGTCAACGTGTCACTTCTTCCATACAAGGCTACTTCCCAAAGAAATTTTTTCAAAAACGTCATCCTAGCACTTAAATTTATATTAGGTGTTAACAAATGCCTCTTTTCCATAAATGCTTTTCTTGCTATAGCCAGTCTGAATTTTGCATTCTCTCTACTTCAAACATCATCAGTTATTTGCCTTCCAAAATAGCAAAACTCATGTGCTACTTTCAGTGTCTCACTTCATAATGTAATTACTTCAACACTACCTGATTTCATTCAACTAAATTCCAGTATCCTGGGTTTACTGTGGTTGACGTTCACCTTTACAAAGATTCTTCAGGACTTGATACTGAATACAATTACCGAGGCATGGGAAGTGTGAGAAGCAGTGCAGTATTCATACCCACGTTGCATCTCTACAGTACAGTATTTTTCCACCCTGCTTTTTTCCTCCCCCTCTAGTTTCTATTGTTCTTTTTTTTCCCACAGAGCTTCTGCATGAGGCTTGAGGTACTGTGTAGGCATTGTAAGACGTCGTGGTCTCCTGACCTTCATTGCTTACATATTCCGCCCTCACAATCATATTCCGCACACAAGACGCTTCATTCGAACCCAAACTTGATAAGATGAAGTCAATGTTGTATGAATTCATGTAAATGATATGCAAATAACAAGTGCGCACTGGGGTTGAAATACTCGAGGCTGGCATACACACATGCATTCCAGACACGACGGTCACAGGAGCTTTTAGTTCGAGAGAGGCAGACCACACACTAGGAGACCGGTCCCTTCAGAGGACGAGTCAACCTCGGCCACCCATGGAGCAGACAGCGTGTGCCCGAGTGAAAGGGGGAACGACCCCATGTTCGGCTTAAAAGCAAATTCCACTCCATTGTGTGGGAGCGTCCAACCTACACATTCTTTTCACATAGCACGCAGTTTCAGAGATTTTCACAGGGAGACAGCAAACGCCAAACGCCGATACTACAGATTTCTGGATTGGTCGCCTTAAACGAAACGTCATCCTCCCGTTTTAGAAGAGCATGCTGATTGGCAGACGATATTTCTGACGCCTTGAGCTGAAGGGAAGGAGTAATGGAAGAGACCGAAAGATATACCCCTTCACGTTTGGCGTGGAGAGGCGCCATTCCGTTGTCGCTCTTGGAGCGAGGAACAAGTCTCTCCTCAGTACTTCACTGGGAGAGCACCTCTGTCGAGAGCGAATCGAAGTGGGACCCTATATTGAGTCCTTGCGATTAAGCGTTGTTCACTGTGTTGGCCGACACACTTATTGTGTGGTGTGAATGGACAAAGTTATAGTTACACGCTTGCGAGCGAATTTTTGTGTGGCATCGTGGTGGACTGGTTATCTGACCGGTGTACCACGCCAATAGTTAGACTAGGGGCGAATAGGAATCCTTGACTTCATCAAGGCATAGGGAGAGTTTGATTGGCGAAGGTCAATCCAGATAGAATGAGAGTTATCTTATCTGTCAGCAGCGAGCGGCGCAGACAGCAGTCATAGGAGCTTACAGCATTGTGCGCTACAGCTATTGCGAGCCCCATATTTCCTCCACAACAGTACACTTCACTGCATTTCACACGCGACAGCCTCGACCGTACCTAGCAACATTCTAAAGGATAATTATTCAAGTTGAGTAGGCGTGCCTCGCAGCCATTCTGCCAAGTCAATAACAATCTTAAACTTTGTATAGAAATTTCATTAGCGAATTCTATCCTTGAGAGGTAACTTCACATTCCAAAAAGAACCAGGATATAACTTGTTCAATTTTTTGCAAAATAAATAATAATTTTCGTTAGTTTCATCTTTTTCTTACACTAACTAGCACTACTCCAGTACCCAAGTATCCTCCCACTAGTTATGTAAGAAATGTTGTGAATTTTTGTGTCATTTCCTTACAGCGGACGACTCCAGAAGATATTTATTGCTGAAAGTTTTTCAGGCATTTCTCTTTAGAACGTTAGGAGCGTCTGTCTGACTTCTGTAGTAGTATGGGGGTGGAAATTGCATCTTGCAGGAGCCACAGGGTAAAGGGTGCATCTCAGATTAATCCGTTGCGCAGAATAACAGAATAGCAGGCATGTAAAGGAGGATGAGCGGTTGCCTTGGATAACAGGGATACTTCGTGCACATCAAACATTCGAAAAGGTTGCTTCTCAACGCACAAGCAACTTCGAGCAGAAAAGTAACGGAAATGAGAGCCGTTTCTGGCAGTTGGATAAAGTGTGTAGGAAAGCGACCGGTTGTCGTGTTGCGGCGTCGCGTGCCGCTGAGGTCTGCTGTCCGCTTCCAGAGCGGCGGGCGGGCCGCTAAGTGGTCCCTCCGCCATTACTCAACGTGTTGACGCCGGCCGGCCGGCCCATTAGCTGCAATTATTACCCGACGTTGTACAGGACGTCCCTTGTCTCGTGACGAAGTGTCAGCGCGCATCACACGGCGGCGGCTGCATTAAGGTCACGCTCACTGCGCGTACCAGGGACTTGGCTGCTCCTTCTCTCGTTGTTTCTTGAGCAGCCTACGTTTATCGCAGTCTTTTCGCAGCCATATGGTGGATTTCGGAGTATGTATGTAGATGTAGAATTCATTCCCCCCATAGTTCGAATACTCTTTATTATTCAGGCTGCTTCAGGATGAATAGTAAATATTTTAGAACGCGGTAACAGTACAACCAACGGCGTTGCCACAGTGGTAACATGGCTCCCGTCGGATCACCGAAGTTAAGCGCTATCGGGATTGGCAAGCACTTGGATGAGTGGCCGGCCATGCTTGCTGAGCACAGCTGCAAGTGGAGTATACTCAGCAATTGTAAGACCAACTGAATAGTTATTAATTGAGAAGTAGCGGCTCCGGTCACGAAAATTGACGACGGCCGGGAGAGCAGTGTGCTAACCACATGCCCCTTCGTACCCGCATCCTGTGACGCCTATCGTCTGAAAATGACACAACGATCGGTCAGTACCGATGGGCATTCGAAGGCCTGTTCGGAAGAAGAGAGAGAGAGAGAGAGAGAGAGAGAGAGAGAGAGAGAGAGAGAGAATGGCTCTGAGCACTATGCGACTTAACTTCTGAGGTCATCAGTCGCCTAGAACTTAGAACTAATTAAACCTAACTAACCTAAGAACATCACACACATCCATGCCCAAGGCAGGATTCGAACCTGCGACCGGAGCGGTCGCTCGTATCCACACTGTAGCGCCTACAACCGCACGGCCACTCCAGCCGACAGAGAGAGAGAGAGGGGGGGGGGGGGATAGCAGTATGATTCTTCGAATAAAAGATTTCGTATACAATATATACGATTTTTATTGGCTAGAGATGCAAGTTTGGTTACAGACTTAAGTTTACATTTCGAGTGCTTGTATTCCTGTGCGAAGTCTCCCGTCCCGATTTAAGCCGCGATCGTTACTTCACCGGTTCCGTACTCTCTTACCAGGTGTAATGTGGATAATTACATGCTTTTCTATCTACAGTGTCCCACGGATTTGAGCACCCCTCATTGCATAAATGCCGAATGAAGTGAGCAGATTTCCCTGAATATTTATTTCTCCCTTCGGACATATTAGAAAATAGTTAATATCCTTGAGTTATCTTGTTTTGTAGGTAAAAGAGAAAGTGTTAATTGGCGGGACTACACCACATACGAATTTTTTTCGCAGTTATTTGATGTTCTTCTTAAAGGAAAAAGGGCTCCTCTCTCTTCTTATATACACTACTGGCCATTAAAATTGCTACACCCAGAAGAAATGCAGATAATAAACGGGTATTCGTTGGACAAATATATTGTACTAGAACTGACATGTGATTACATTTCCACGCAGAACAACCACCTCTGACCGTAATAACCGTTTTGATACGCGTGGGCGTATTGTGACGAGCCAGTTGCTCGGCCACCATTGACCAGACGTTTTCAATTGGTGAGAGATCTGGAGAATGTGCTGGCCAGGGCAGCTGTCGAACATTTTCTGTATCCAGAAAGGTCCTTACAGGACCTGCAACATGCGGTCGTGAATTATCCTGCTGAGATGCAGGGTTTCGTAGGGATCGAGTGAAGGGTAGAGCCGCGGGTCGTAACACATCCGAAATGTAACGTCCACTGTTCAAAGTGCCGTCAATACGATCAAGAGATGACCGAGACGTGTAACCAATGGCATCCCATACCATCACGCAGGGTGATACGCCAGTATGGCGATGGCGAAAGCACGCTTCCAATGTGCGTTCACCGCGATGTCGCCAAACACGGATGCGACCATCATGATGCTGTAAACAGAACATGGATTCATCCGAAAAAATGACGTTTTGCCATTCGTGCACCCAGGTTCGTCGTTGAGTACACCATCGCAGGCGCTCCTGTCTGCGATGCAGCGTCAAGGGTAACCGCAGGCATGGTCTCCGAGCTGATAGTCCATGCTGCTGCAAACGTCGTCGAACTGTTCGTGCAGATGGTTGTTGTCTTGCAAACGTCCCCATCTGTTGACTCAGGGCTCGAGACGTGGCTGCACTATCCGTTACAGCCATGCCAATAAGATGCCTGTCATCTGCACTGCTTGTGATACGAGGCCGTTGGGATCCAGCACGGCGTTTCGTATTACCCTCCTGAACCCACCGATTCCATATTCTGCTAACAGTCATTGTATCTCGACCAACGCGAGCAGCAGTGTCGCGACACGATAAATCGCAATCGCGATAGGCTACAATCCGACATTTATCAAAGCCAGAAACGTGATGGTACGCATTTCTCCGCCTTACACGAGGCATCAAAACCACGTTTCACCAGGCAACGCCGATCAACTGCTGTTGTGTATGAGAAATCGGTTGGAAACTTTCCTCATGTCAGCACGTTGTAGGTGTCGCCACCAGTGCCAACCTTGTGTGAATGCTCTGAAAATCTAATCATTTGCATATCATAGCATCTTCTTCCTGTTGGTGAAATTTCGCGCCTGTAACACGTCATCTTCGTGGTGTAGCAATTTTAATGGCCCGTAGTGTACATCAGGATCATTTAGTCTGTCTAGTCGAAAAGGGACTACTTGTAAATCTTCATGAAAATCGTCACCATAGTCCAAGTACTGCCTTAGATGTCTTACAAAACAATGACACATCGTGCCGTAGAATTCAAAATGGTGCAAATGGCTCTGAGCACTATGGGACTTAACAGCTGAGGTCATCAGTCCCCTAGAACTTAGAACTACTTAAACCTAACTAACCTAAGGACATCACACACATCTATGCCCGAGGCAGGATTCGAAACTGCGATCGTAGCCATCGCGCGGTTCCAGACTGGCCGTAGAATTCCAACAGCCACAGACACTATTTGAGTGTGCTGCCGAGTAACATTTAAGTATATCACTTCAAACTATTTTTATGGACTACTTTCGGTGAGATCATAGCATCGGTTATTCATCGAAGCTATTTTGCTCAGTTAAACATCCGACTCATATCGGATCTTACACTGTTATTGAGAAATTACTACAGATTCTACGACTTGACGAAAATTCGCGTAAGCATAATTTTTTATACAATAAACTTTTCATGAAGTAGAGCGTGTTGAACAGAATCATGCAAGTACTCTCTGTGGCAGCCGCCATATAGCCCTTCTTCTTAATTCTCTGATGTGTTTTGCGCCGATGTTTGCTTTTCAAACCATAGGATTCAATTACTACCAACCGCACATGATAGTAATAAACAACAACGTATAGCGTTTTGTGAATTTGTTCTGCGCGTAGTGATGTCAGACAACAATTTACAGGGTGACAACTATTGAACTAAGGTAATAAAATCGTCATAACTTCTCAAAGGTTTCAGTTAGGACGTTCAAATTACAAGGTTGGCCGCGGGACGTGATGGGAATTAGTATGCGCATTGTTGTTTGGCTTAGCGATTGAAGACTACTTTCTTTTGGAAGTCACTGAGTAATCGGTGCGATATTCCTTGATGGCACAATGACTACTGCACGATACGTAAACGTTTTGGAAGTTAATTTCATCCTCATTCTCTAAAGTTACATAGAATCAGGAGAGTGTATGATGTCCTGGAGGAGCACTTTGTGGGCTGAATTCTAGATCTGAAGTACCCAGAGGCCACTGGCATGGCTCTCGATTGGCCACTATATTCTCCATATCTGAAGACATGCGACTCCTTTTTGTGGGGCTATATTAAAAACAAGATGTACAGCAATAAGCCCAAAATCATTGCTGAACTGAAAACAGGCATTCAGGAGGTCATCGACAGCATCGATGTTCCGACACTTTGCGGGTCATGCATAATTTCGCTATTTGCCTGCACCACATCATCGCCAATGATGGCAGGCGTATCGAACATGTCATAACATACATCTGAATATCTGTAGTGACGTTTACATGTTGAATAAAGTGTGTGCACGCCATAGTTTGTAACTAATTAACGTTTTTTTTTCATATAATTGAATGTCATCCTGTACGTTCACATTTAGTGTTTAGTGATGAGGCTCCATTCCATTTAAGTGTAAAAGTGAAGCACAAAGTACGAATATGTTGACTACAATAGCCACATACCACAGACATGCACAAGAGAACTCTCAAAAGCTTCATTTCTTTCTCACCGTTTCCCAAGAAACGATTTGGAGACGGTTCTTTTTTATCAGAAAAAGACAGTTGCAGGTTCATGTATCTGTATAAGTAGCAGATGTGACTTTCATAACTGCGAAAAAAAATCGGAAAATTTTTTCAACTGTACGGACCATTAACGCACTGGCACCTGCGGACATACTCTCGAAAATGTAGGTCGGATTTAACTATCGTATGGATTAAACTTCCTGGTTGATTAAAACTGTGTGCAATCCGAGACTCGAACCCGGGACCTTTTCCTTTCGCGAGGAAGTGCTCTCATTTTGTTCGTTATTGGTCCTTGTATTCGTTGGGGGCGGACGTCCCATGACTCCTGTTCAGGTTCATCGTTCATCCATTCACTCAGTTTTCTTGTTACAAAGGTTTGATAATTCCTCTGACCGAACGCGCTGAGCTACCGTGCCGGGGCATCGACTGACGACCCGTCCTCACTGCTTCAGTTCTGCCAGTACCTCATGAGAGTACTTGCCCGTGGAAGACGAAAGTCCCGAGTTCGAGTCTCGGTCCGGCACACAGTTTTAATCCGCCCGGAAGTTTCATACCAGCACACACTCCGCTGCAGAGTGTAAATTTCATTCTGGAATCGTCTGGATGTTGGATGTGCGTACCGTGGAGGCACAATGAACGTCATTCCAAACATACGTCTAAAAGGAACCCCAAGGTTTTATGTTCATGCATGTAAATGTGTACCCTTGTAAATTCATATGGTTCTTTTGAAAATAAAAACTTTTTAGTTACGCGAATGATAACATCTACTCTAAGTGTCTATCTTGATTCACGTAAAATCTATAGTCTTGTGAAATTGGAACACTTCTTTTGAGAGACACTGCATTATATACACCACGTACTTTCCCAAAAGAATATTCAACACTCTTTATCTTTGGACTCAGCTACGGAAAAAATATTTACGAAGATAATAACGGGCTGGATTTTGTTCGTGCAGTTATACACTGTGTGTCGGGAGCAGTAGTAAACGTTTCAGGGGAGTACTAGTCCAGATTAAGTTGAATAGAACATGTCCACTTTTTGTTCATGACAATGATACAATTTTTAAAATACAACTCGAAAAATTACTCCCAGAAGGTGTTAATCAATAGAAAATAACTAAGTTCAAACTTGACTTTCGTAAATTCCACCTCCGACTTCAATGAAGTAATTTATCGTGACAACACCACACGTAGATCTTCCGAGTTCGTCTTGTTGTTTATTTCTTGGGACTCACTATTCATAGTCACTCTGACTCTTGCGTTTAGGTTTTCTTTGTAGATTTGCTCTTTCAACAATACCCACAGGCAAAAGTCTAACACTTTAAGATTCAGAGACGTTGATGGCTAAGAGAAAAGACCATTTCTGGTAACGCATTTTCCGGTGAACATTGGGTTTAGAAGATGTGTCACCTAACGACTAGAATGTGTGAGGACCCCCTCATGCTAGAAGAACATCTCCATCCTTGTCGCCAAAGGAACCTGTTCTAGTAATGATAGAAGCGCGTTTCCAAGAAAGTCTAAATTAAAGCACCCTGTGAGATGATGAAGTAACACAACAACCCCAAATCATCTATCATAACACAAGATACATTTGCAGAGAAGCGTTCTTGAGAATGTACTCCCACAAAGGAGTGTGGGTTTTCGTTGGACCACCAAGTGAGTTACGAGTATTGTTGATAACTTCACAATCATCAATATACGTTATTCATGTGAACCCTGAATGTTCTGCAGTTAAGCAACGATAAAATTCCTATCGTCTGCCACCATCTCCTTCTCCAAACTGTCTAATCTGCAATAAATGATAAGAACACTATGTGTACGTAATGTCAGCCATATTCTTTATGTGGAACATAGATACGTGTAAAAATTCTGCATGCGATTGTTGAAGGATTAGGTTCTACTAACTGAATGATATGTACTAGTTCATCCACACAGTGTTTATGCTTTCACAATGCTTCAACCACTTTCAGCAGGTGATCCCGATGGAAGCACTCTAATAGTTAACCGGCTTCGCCATTCAGATATGCTCGTTCCCAGACGCTGGGCCATAATAATTTACCCTTCGTACAAGTCGATTGTATTCCTGGAGTTCGCCATTTGTGGCCGATAATGTCGCTAGAGTGATTCCTCATTCTTCCTTGCGTTGATTATATACAAGGTAGGGAAAAAACGGATCAGCAAAGTACGCAATAAGACATAAAAAACGACAAATCTAAGAAGAAAAAGACGCACCGCGAAGGAATTATGAGTATTTGACGGACGTCAGAAGATGTGACGTATATGTACAAGCAAATGATTACAATTTTAGAACAAGTGGATGATTTATTCAAGATCTACATCTACATCTACATACATACTCCGCAATCCACCATACGGTGCGTGGCGGAGGGTACCTCGTACCACAATTAGCATCTTCTCTCCCTGTTCCACTCCCAAACAGAACGAGGGAAAAATGACTGCCTATATGCCTCTGTACAAGCCCTAATCTCTCTTATCTTATCTTTGTGGTCTTTCCGCGAAACGTAAGTTGGCGGCAGTAAAACTGTACTGCAGTCAGCCTCAAATGCTGGTTCTCTAAATTTCCTCGGTAGCGATTCACGAAAAGAACGCCTCCTTTCCTCCAGAGACTCCCACCCGATTTCCTGAAGCATTTCCGTAACACTCGCGTGATGATCAAACCTACCACTAACAAATCTAGCAGCCCACCTCTGAATTGCTTCTATGTCCTCCCTCAATCTGACCTGATAGGGATCCCAAACGCTCGAGCAGTACTCAAGAATAGGTCGTATTAGTGTTTTATAAGCGGTCTCCTTTACAGATGAACCACATCTTCCCAAAATTCTACCAATGAACCGAAGACGAGTATCCGCCTTACCCACAACTGCCATTACATGCTTGTCCCACTTCATATCGCTCCGCAATGCTACGCCCAAATATTTAATCGACGTGACTGTGTCAAGTGCTACACTACTAATGGAGTATTCAAACATTACAGGATTCTTTTTCCTATTCATATGCCTTAATTTATATTCATCTATATTTAGAGTTAGCTGCCATTCTTTACACCAATCACAAATCCTGTCCAAGTCATCTTGTATCCTCCTACAGTCACTCAATGACGACACCTTCCCGTACACCACAGCATCATCATCAAACAGCCGCACATTGCTATCCTCCCTATCCAAAAGATCATTTATGTAGATAGAAAACAAAAGCGGACCTACCACACTTCCCTGGGGCACTCCAGATGATACCCTCACCTCCGATGAACACTCACCATCGAGGACAACGTATTGGGTTCTATTACTTAAGAAGTCTTAGAGCCACTCACATATTTGGGAACCAATCCCATATGGTCGTACCCTCGTTAGGAGTCTGCAGTGGAGCACCGACTCAAACGCTTTCCGGAAGTCAAGGAATATTGCATCCGTCTGATATCATGAGAAAAAAGGGCGAGTTGCGTTTCGCAGGAGCGATGCTTTCTAAAGCCGTGCTGATGTATGGACAGCAACTTCTCTGTCTCAAGGAATATGTTCGAGAATCCTGCAACAAACCGATGTTAAGGATATTGGTCTGTAATTTTGAGGATCCGTCCTTCTACCCTTCTTATATACAGGCGTCACCTGCGCTTTTTTCCAGTCGCTCGGGACTTTACTTTGGGCAAGATCTCTACTAACTGAGCAAGTGGTTCTTAAGCAAGCAGTTATTTGGCTTGGCATTGCCTGATAGAGTTGTTGTATGTCGTCCTGAGGGATATTGTGCCAAGTTCTGTCCAAATTGAGTGTTAGATCGTCAAAATTCCGATGTGGTTGGAGGGCCCTGCCCATAATTCTCCAAAAGTTCTCAGTTGGGGGAGAGACCTGGCGAATTTGCTATCCAAAGCAGGGTTTGGCAAGCGCGAAGACAAGCAATAGAAACACTCGCCGTGTGTGGACGGGCATTATCTTTTGAAGCCCAGGATGGCTTTCCATGTAGGGCAACAACACGGGACGTAGAATGTCGTCGATTTAATGCTGTGCTGTAAGGCTGCCGCGGAATACAACCAAAATGGTTCTGCTATGAAATAAAATGGCATCCCAGATAATCACTCAATCCTAGCTGACAGGCCGTATGATTGGTGACAATGAGGCTGGTATCCCATTGCTATCCAGGTCGCCTTCGCCTGTCGCAGGGGCTCAGTTCGGAGCGGGACTCATCACTGAAGGCAATTCTACTCCAGTCAATGAGATTCCAGGCCGAAGACGTGTTTGGAGACGCCCAGGACAGCTGTCCGTTAACTGTCGCCCGCCAAATGGTCTGACAACCAGGTGTAATGGTCTGCAGTGCCATTTCATCTCATACTAGGATCCCTTTGGTTCTCTTCCGCGGTGGTCCGAGCACGGGGCTCGCAACCCGAACCACACGCTACTGTTAAGTACTAATGAAGGACTGGGTCTCTTACTTCGATTGCACATAATTAATTAAGGTCAATCCAACACATTTATTTCAAATAACATAAATGAAGTTACATTTGAATCTGTCTGACATTAAACAGGAATAAAAAAACAATTTCAATATCAGCTGATTTAGTGCGTGAAGCGCGAGTTAAGCCAATAACCAGATAAACTAAACAATTCTCCGTAATTCAAAAGGAAGAGAAAAACAAAATTGAATCAATACACCCCACTGACAAATGTCCAAAAAAACCTTACAATACTACTCAAAAGAATACACTGAAGTGAGGAGCAGTCATTCACCCGACAGAACACTTTAAAATGAGTTCAATAACACAGCTGCGTGCCCCCAGAAAACTGCAAGACATTAAATACGCTTCATTTGACGACTAACAAATACTCATTAACATTACGCCACTCCTGTTTGAACTGCAGTGTCCCAAAGAAACAGGCGCTTATTCTGAAAGAACAATTTTTTGTATGTCCAAATTACAGCATTAAGTAATTCCAAAAGATGTCCAATCGAACCCCCCCCCCCCCCCTCTTTCAGTTGAGGCACTTTCTTTCCCCTTTCGAGGCGGAGGCTGAGCCAGAAACACAGAATGCCACAAAAACACAGTTTTGCTGTGAAATCTTACAGGACACCCGAAAGCAGTAACAGACAAGGTGTCGGCACCCACAAATAACACAGGCTAAGAGTCAGACTGGGAGCACATCCTACCAGCACTTGTTCACACTATGCTTGCCACAAACTGGAGACATTCCGGCCGAACATCCACTTGCGGTGGCTGCCAGAAGGACGAAGCAACCAACAGCCCCATGCCGTGCTTCTCACACAGACACCTCAATTTGCACAAACATCTAGGCCAACATCAACTCCGGACTCCCCTTTCACTGTGAGGCTCGGCACAGTTTATATGAAACGCCTTCCAGGCAACCAGTAACCGCCGCAGGAGTTTCACGATTAGCAAACAGCCCTAGCGTAACAGACATCACACATGTGCTTACGCCCGAGCCACAACTCCACCAGTCTCACCAGCCGCCCCAAACCGACTGCCTCTCGCCGTCCCGCGCGCCCCAGCCGGAAACCCAAAGATGCTCATTCCCGACCAGCGATCTGGCTCATGCGGCACCCTTAAAGCACAGCAGCACATCGACGGTATTCTACACCCCGTTTCGTTGCTCTTCATTGCAAGTAATCGTGGACTTACATTTCCGCAAGACAACGCCCGCCCGCACACAGCGAGAGTTCCTACAGCTTGTCTTCATGCTTACCAATCCCTATCCCGACCAGCACAGTCGCCGAACCTCTCCCCTAATGAGAACGTTTGGAGCATTATGGGCGGGGCCCTGACGATGTAAGTCGTCAATTGGACATAATTTGGTACGACATCCTTTAGGAGGACATCCAACAACTCTATTAATCAATGCTAAGCCGAATAACTGGTTGTACAAGGTCTAGAGGTGGACCAACGGGCTACTGACTTGCTCAATTCTTAAAGCTCCTTCTCTTGAAGAAATAGTCCAATATCTCTGAAATAGTAATCTTTGTTTATCTGTACATGTACTACTTTCCCTCACGGTCGGATAATTCCTTCATGGTGCGTCGTTTTTTTATCTCAGAGTTTATTTCTTGCACCTTACAATAGGCAAATCAACTCACATCATTCGCACCAGGAATGGTGGAAGTAAGTTTTTTTACCTATATTTAGGTGCGTGATCTGTCAGGTACCCGCAATACCACAAGCTCTCGCAGTGGGCAGTAGTCATTCTGTTCTGGCTCAGGAACGTATTTACCAATCACAGTGAAAATTAGGGTTATGGGTGCAACATCGGAGTAAGGGAGTTTCCCTGGGCTGAGTGTGATAGACATGAACGCTTTAACACAAGGTCGAAGTAAATATTGAGACGGGTTACTGCCACTTTCTTGATTCCTTTTATACCCGTCTAGCTACAAGAAAACTTAAACGTCAGTTCTTGACTTTCTAGATGAGTTTCATCCGGATTTGCTAAAGTTCTATAACTCAAAACTGACTTTAATTATTTACACGAACGAGTCTAAGCAGTGGGAAATCATCACTATTACATTGTCATAGTCAAACCAAGAAATTTTTATTTCTCCCTCCTATAGATTCCTATCCATATTTCTCCTAAGTTTCGTCTAGTGTTTGCAAAATTTACAAATTGGTTGTTGCGGAAGCTAAGCTATAGACCTGTCTCACTCTCTTCTCAGTTACTTTCTGGCTTTCATGTCCTCTGACGCTTATAGCTGCGCTCTGATTTCTGTACAGCGAATAGATAACCTTTCTATTTTTAGAATTCCAAAGCATGTATTTCTTCAACATTGCCAAAACATTCAGAATGTAAAGAACATCTATAGTTCAATTCTTTTATCTTGGCGGCTCGCGCATGCCCGCCCAGACACGGGAGATTGCTGCGTTGCCAGTTGCACACGACGCACGCGCCAATAGAAGCAGCGCCATAGTATAGCATAGTTCGCAAGCTTACGTTTAGGGGGGAGCGCGCAGTTCGTGAAGTAAAGCCACCACGGCCGCATTAACCCTTTCGCTCCTACAAAGACGTGCTCCCTGCATTCCGCGCTGTGCGCGATTTTGTCACTGCACTGCTCGCCTGTGCAGACACATCGTGTTCCGACTGCTTTGACACTCTTATCAATCGATTCCACAAAAACTATTTGGCCAAAAAATTAGATTTTTACACATCTTCTTGACTGATACCTTCCCCCAATAAATGACTTAATTTTGTTTCGATGTTCAACGCAGTTATTATGCAGCATTAAATATTGTAAACCATTGCACGAAATTTTGAAGAGTTTGCAGAGGTAAAAGTCCATAGAGTATACTTTCCGTATGGTCGATTTTAGTTGCCACAATGTTGAGAATGAAATATGGACAAGATACCTAAATTTCATATAAAATTTACTGTATAACAATAGCTCATTTAAGTACCACGTAGGTGTCGTATGTAATATTGAGAAATATTCCGTCTTTCGCGACTGTAACAAAAGTTTCATTTACACTGAGCACGTTTGGCTTTATTTTAAAGCACTTCAATCAATCAAAAGGAAGTAGACAAAATACATTAAACAAAACTGTGGACTTACAAAAACATTAGGACTTGAATATACCGTCTATCAGTGAAGTGCTCTGAGCTATGTCAAATATAATTTTTGTGTGTGGCACACACAAACATCATTTATTTGCTAAAACACTGATCTGCCAACACAAACGTTGAATATTGTGTTACCGCAGCACAAAACTACGAAAGGTGACTTGGCAAGAGGAGACAAAATACTGTCCACTGAAGATGCTTCAAAAGAGAGAAACGCGTCTGGTCTAAATAAGTCCCCTATTACAGTTGCAGAAGAGGAATATATTTCAGTACCATTGTTAAAACTTCGACTGTGGAACAAAAACGAGAAAGAGAACATGAGTACCATTGTGTATGTGCCATACCTTTCCTTGATTGAAGTGCTTTAAAATAAAGCCAAACGCGTCCGGTGTAAATAATACTTTTATTACAGTCGCGAAAGACGGAATATTTCTCAATATTACATACGACACCTATGTCGTACTTAAATTAAATGAGATATTGTCATACAGTAAATTTTATATGAAATTTAGGTATCTTGTCCACATTTCATTCTCAACATTGTGGAAACTAAAATCGACCATACGGAAAGTATACGCTATGGATTTCTACCTCTGCAAACTCTTCAAAATTTCGTGCAATGGTTTACTACATTTAATGCTGCATAATAACTGCGTTGAACATCGACACAAAATTAAGTCATTTATGGGGGGAAGGTATCAGTCAAGAAGACGTGTAAAAACCTAATTTTTTGGCCAAATAGTTTTTGTGAAATCGAATGATAAGTGTGTCAAAGCAGTGGGAACACCATATGTCTGCACAGGCGAACAGTGCAGTGATGACAAAATCGCGCACAGCGCGGATTGCGGGGAGCACGTGTCTGCAGCAGCGAAAGGGTTAATGAAGAGACAAAGCACTAGAAATTTCAAAAAATTGCATTCAAAAGAATATATAATTCGTGAAGTAAGGCACTTCGATATTGTTTTTAAATAATGAAAATATTAAGCACCACATAAGGTTCGAACTCATAACCTTTCACATAGCAGCCCAACACCTTAACCGTTACGCTAACGCACCTCATCTGACTACAAAACGCCATGAGGACTATAACACGTCACGCAAAATACTGACAAACACTGTTTGTATGACTATGAATTACTCACGCTTCGTCGAGGTACAATAGGAAATAAACAATTACCGCTGTTCTTTATTGCGAAAAAGCGGTTCGTGAGAGTGATACAAACACCTTTCCTTGCCATCGCCTGAATTAGGAGTCTTATTGCTTGTTTGGTTTAATTCATTAATAGAATATGAAGCAATTGGTATAAAGAATGCTTTTTCCAAACTTTCTATAAAAGAATGTCTGCTATCAAGACATTGCTTTTTTCTATTACTTAATTTATGACTGAACGTTTCTAAAACTGAAGACACTCGTCCATGCTCTGCACTGCAGTCGAGATGTGGCAACGTCGTTCTCTGTTCATTGGCTGACTGTGTTTTGTGACGTCAGATGCGCAGAACGAACCTAAACTCGGCCGCCAACATAAATGACGCGCACTTTAGTAGTGTTTTAGTCATATTACTTTGAAATTGTAATCTTCTTCTGTACCGCTACAACTACACCTATAGTCTTTTCTGGTGATTTATTCTTGGAAGGGCTATTTCTTTTACCAACGAATAAATATTCAAGGCCTGTTTCAGAGGTACGGAAGTCACTTGCCACTTGCCTGCAGTGGTACCAGAAACGCGCCTTATCTCCCATGATTAGGCATCGCGGCACACACATGCTGCCCGAACATTCTCCAAGTTCTCGTGCGTTATCACATACTAGGCCAGTAATCGGTTGTTAAGTAGACTTCACAGTCCACACCCCTTGCTTGAATCTTTGTGTCTTGAGCAGTGAATATTTAGATTTTTATGACTGTTGCATATATTAAAATACGGTGTGACGTCCGACAGGAATTCTGTTACAAAATCTTGTAATTCCGTCTTGTGAAGAATAGAAACATGTGTTCACAAACTACGAAAAGAAAAGTTGAGATACGTGACACGGATCTAATGAACTCTTTTTTCCATTGTCACAGCATATAGCGTACTGAATATTTGTAAAAGTTCAAAATGAGTTTTAGTATGCCACAGTGTTTATTATATTTGGAAATATGCAGACTTCTTGTAGTAAACATATAGGTTAGTGTAATGTATTCGTTTAATGCGTTCAGTGCTTCTAAGTATACACGTTGAAAAGGTGAAATATTGTAAGCGGTTTCTTTTTAGAAAAGTATTTATGACTGCAAATTACTGACAGGAATTACTTACAGAAGAAGAGAAAAACTAGTTGAAGCCAATCTCCTCGAAGATTCGTTTGGGGCCCGCGCAAATGCAGGAACACACAAAGCAACACTCTCACAACAAATTTTCCTTGAACTTAAGTCTATATTATTTGTTGAGTTAAGCAAAGCTTTTGTTAATGTCGACTGGAGTAGATTTTTTGAAATTCTGGAGGTAGCAGGAATAAAATATTAATAGCGAAAATTTATTTACATCTTTTGCAGAAACTGGACTGCAGTCATAAGAGGCCAAGGACATGAAAGGGAACCAGTGGTTGAGAAATCTGGGAGACGGTCGTAGTCTCCCCCCACTGTTATTCAACCTGTACATTAAGCAAGCGGTACATGAAAACAAAGAAAAATTTATGAAGGGAGTTAAAGCTCCTGGAAAATAACTTTACGGTTTAGCGATATCACTGTATTAATTATATCAGAGACGGTAAAGGACTTTGAAGCGAAGTTGATCGGAATGGATAGGGTGTTAAAAAGATACTGTAAAGTGAACATCAATAAAAAACAGCGGTACTGGTATGTAGTCGAATTATATCAGCCGATACTGAGGGAATGAGATTACAAAATGAGGCACTAAAAATATTAGGTAAATTTGACGCTTTGAAAAACAAAGTAACTTAACGTGGCTGACTGGAAATACCAAGCAAAGTGCACTATATGATCAAAAGTATCCGGACACTACCAAAAACATACGTTTTTCATATTAGGTGCATTGTGCTGCCACCTACTGCCAGGTACTCCGTATCAGTGACCTCAGCAGTCGCTAGACATCGTGAGAGAGCAGAATGGGGCGCTCCGCGGAACTCACGGACTTCGAACATGTCAGGTGATTGGGTGTCACTTGTGTCATACGTCTGTACGCGGGATTTCCACACTCCTAAACATCCCTAGGTACACTGTTCCGATGTGATAGTGAAGTGGAAACGTGAAGGGACACGTACAGCACAAAAGCGTGTAGGCCGACTTCGTCTGTTCACTGACAGAGACCGCCCTATAGTCAAAGAGGGTCGTAATGTGTAATAGGCACACATCTATCCAGACCATCACACAGGAATTCCAAACTACATCAGGATCCACTGCAGGTACTATGACAGTTAGGCGGGAGGTGAGAAAACTTGGATCTCATGGTCGAGAGGCTGCTCATAAGCCACACGTTACTCCGGTAAATGCGAAACGACGCCTCGCTTGGTGTAAGGAGCGTAAACATTGGACGATTGAACGGTGGACAAACGTTGTGCGGAGTGACGAATCACGGTACACAATGTGGTGATACGATGGCTGGGTGGGGGTATGGCGAATGCCCGGTGAACGTCATCTGCCAGCATGTGCAGTGCCAACAGTAAAATTTGAAGATGTGGTCGTGTTTTTCATGGAGGGGGCTTGTACCCCACGTTGTTTTGCCTAACACTATCACAGCACAGGCCTACGTTGATGTTTTAAGCGTCTTCTAGCTTCCCACTGCAGAAGAGCAATTCGGGGATGGCGATTGCCTCTTTCAACACGATCGCGTGCCTATTCATAATGCACGGCCTGTGGTGGAGTGGTTACACAACAATAACATCCCTGTAATGGACTGGCCTGCACAGAATCCTGACCTGAATCCTATAGAGCACTGTTGTGATGTTTTGAAACGCCGACTTCGTGCCAGGCCTCACCGACCGACATCGATGCCTCTCCTCAGTGCAGCATTCCGTGAAGAATAGGCTGCCATTCCTCTAGAAACCTTCCAGCACCTGACTGAAAGTGTGCCTGCGAGAGTGGAAGCTGTCATAAAGGGCTAGGGTGGGCCAACACCATATTGAATTCCAGCATTAACGATTGAGGGCGCCATGAACTTGTCATTTTCAGCCAGGTGTCTGGATACTTTTGATCACATATTGTATTTTAAAAAAAGAGAAAATTGTTAGCACCTAATATAAATTAGAATGTTAGGAGGTCTCTTATAAAGGTCTGGAGTGTAGTCTTGTACGAGAGTGAAATATGGACAAGAAACAGTATAGACATGAAGAGAATAGAAGCTTTTGAAATTTGATGCTACAGGAGGATTCTGAAGATTACATACGAACATTGGATAACTGATGAGGTGAAACTAAATCGAATTAGCAATAAGCGACTTTTATAGTTCAACCAGACTAAAAAAAGTGTCATGGAATTGTGAACTTTACAATAGATGGAAGTGGGGGCGGGGGAATCGTGGAGGAAGACCAAGCCTTTGCTATACTAAGTATGTTCAAATGGATGCTGGTTGTGATTTTTACGCAAAGGAGAAGAGGTTTGCACAGGATAGCACAGCGTGGAGAGCTACATCAAATAAGTATTGAGACTGAACTCTGCAACAATAGCGCCTAGAACCGCTCGGCCACAATGTCCGGCAATCATTATGGCCACCTGCTATCCAGCAGGCCACGCTATCCAGCGTGTTGGTCCACCTTTGGAACGCAATAACAATAAACTTTTCGCAACCAGTTAGTGGCGATAGGTGTCTGTGGACAACGCAGAAAACCGTTCAACTGAAATGAAATTGCACTCCAAAATGATTATGTCCATACTCTACGTGAATAACCGTCAACGAAGGAGTTCTTGTTGTTTTAGTTATTGTTGTTGTGGTCTTCAGTCCAAAAACTAGTCCGGGTAACTCTATAGGCTAATTATCGTGTTCAGGGCGCTTCATCCCCGCCCAACTACTGAAAGATACACTGCGGTGACAAAGCCATGGGATAGAGATATGCATATACATGTAGAAGGCGGTAGCACCGCATACTCAAGGTATAAAAGGGCGGTGCTTTCGCGGAGCACTCAGGTGATGCGTGTGAAAACTCTCCGATGTGATTATGGCCGCACGATAGGAATTAACATATTTCGAATGCGGATTGGCGGTTGGAGCTAGACGCATGGAGCATTCCATTTCGAAAATCGTCAGGAAGTTCTGTACTCAGAGCTCCTCAGTGTCAAGAGTGTGCCGAGAATACCAAATTTCAGGCATTACCTCTCACCACGGACAACGCGGTGGCCCATGGCCTTCGCTTAACGACCTACAGCAGCGGGTTTGCGTAGAATTGTCAGTGCTAGTAGACAAGCAATACTACGTGAAACAACCGCCTAAATCAGTATGGAACGCACGACGAACATATCCGTCACGATAATGCGCCGAAAATTGGGAGCAGACGACCGACGCGTGTGCCTTTGCTAACAGCGTGACATCGTCTGGGCCACAGTTGTTCGCGATTGGTTTCAGGAACGTTCTAGACAGTTCAACCAAATGGTTTGGTCACCCAGCTCGCTCGACATGAATTCCATCCAACATTTACGGAACATAATCGAGAGTTTAGTTCGCGAACAGACTCTTTCAAAGACAACACTTTCGCAATTATAGACGGCTATAGATGCAGCATGGCTCAGTATTTCTGCAGGAGACTTCCAACGACTCGTTGAGTCCACGGCACGTCGAGTTGTTGCACTACGCCGGGCAAGAGGAGGTCAGACACGACACTGAGAGGTATCCCATGATTTTTTCATCTTAGTCTATATCTGAAGCTGATTACTGTAGTCAAGCCTCGGCCTCCTACAACAATTCTTGCCCCCCCCCCCCCTCTACATTATCCTCCATTACTAAACTGACTACGCGTTCATTCTTCAGTATTTGTCCTACCAACCGATTCCATCTTTTGGAAATTTCCTTTCTCCTCATTTAAATCCAGTGTTTCGTCATTAGTATTTCTATTTCTCCACCTAACTTTCAAATTTAGTCAGCAGCAGCACCACCACATTTCAAAAGCATCTATTTTCTTCTTGCCGGAAACGATTATCGTCTAAGTTTCGGTTCATTCAAGGCTGAATTAGAGACAACGACCTTCAGAAAATGTTACCCAATACTTCATTTTTACTTCAATGTTAAGTCGCTTATCTTTTTTTTTAAAAACGACATCCTTGCTATTGCATTTTATATCTTCTCCACTTCGATCAGCGTCAGTTATTTTATTGCCAAAACAGGAAACCTCTTTCGCTAATTTTAGTGGCTCATTTCCAAATCCAGTTCCCTTATCATCGAATGATTTAATTCTGTTATATTCAGCTGGAATTGTTCGGGTCCAGATACTTCAACATTACAGAATGAGACGATGAGTGGTATTTTCCGTAATTCTAAGTGGGTTCGGTGGCGCCAACTAGGCTGGTTAGCGAACTAATGACTTTCTCATGGCAGCTTACGTTTTCCACCAACTGCGGAAAGAAGCTTTCGAAAGACCTGTCACTAACATTCACCTTTCAGAGAAATTCTGTTAGCGGAAACTGGATGCAACCAACTAAAATATCTGAATTTAGCTTTAGCTTAGTTTAACTAAATAAACTGGAGGTCCGTTTTTAACTTATTTCATTACCACCAGGATGAGAGGAAATTATACAATATCTCTCTCGCAGCATAATTTAATCTTGATGTTCGGCGCCATAATGACATTCCTCCAGGTGACAATTGTTGAACTATATGAAATAAAATCGTCATAACCTTTGAACGGTTTGCGTTAAGGCGTTCAAACTTCACAGTTATCGGCGGGGCATGATGGGAATTGGTACGCGCAAGCGACTTGTTATTGTTGACCATTTGCATGTGAAAATATCGGAGTACAATAAATTGGCACATTAGGGGGACTGAGAATCCGCATTTCGCTATCGAGTAGTCTGTATGGTGCGCAATGTCCAGTCACGGAATGATAGGTGCGATATTCTCTGATGGCACGATGACTACCGAAAGGTGGCAAAATGGAGGAGTGCAAGAAGCAAGTTCACAGACGCAGTCAGATGCAGGTTTGCTGAATAATTAATTTAGAACCATCTTATCACTGATACTTTCACAGAATAAAAGGATACAATTTTGGTTAGATACTTTCAATGCTTATTTTAAAATGAAACTTGGTAACCAGGACCAGGAATGGGCGCCAAAGACAGTTCGCTACTATCGTGTTGTACTGTGGACAATAGGAAAGAAAACGAGCATGCCATTTCCGATTCCAGTGGTGTGTAGGGAGTCTAAGAATCACGTTGGTTCAAAATGGCTCTGAGCACTATGGGACTTAACATCTGTGGTCATCAGTCCCCTAGAACTTAGAACTACTTAAACCTAACTAATCTAAGGACATCACACACATCCATGCCCGAGGCAGGATTCGAACCTGCGACCGTAGCGTACACGCGGTTCCAGACTGAAGTGCCTAGAACTGCACGGCCACCACGGCCGGAAAGAGTCACCTTAGCGACTGTTCCTTCTATTTAGTTATTGTTTAGGGGTACAATTCGAAAGATAAGAAACGAATTGGGTATTCAAGTATTAATGCAGCCATTAGGCGAGTTGCACATGGAGAAGATCTGTTGTGCTGCTGGTCCCAGCGGAGGTTCGAGCCCTCCCCCGGGCATGGGTGTGTGTTTGTCCTTAGGATCATTTAGGTTAAGTAGTGTGTAAGCTTAGGGACTGATGACCTTAGCAGTTAAGTCCCATAAGATTTCACACACATTTGAACATTTTCGAAGATCTGTTTGCTCCTCTTTCTCCAGCTGCTTTAGTGAACGTAACAGAAGATGGGGACGAGAGTGAAGTTGATGCCATTACCGAAGACGTTAGAGACATCTACCAGCCTGAATGCGACTTTACTCCACAACCGTTCTTTCAGAATGAACTTAATGATCTCGTACGATATTTAAATATGGGTAAGGAATCTGCGGAAGCACTTGGCTCCCTGTTGAAAATAATAATCATCTGGAATCAGGAGCACATTACCCATGGTACGGACATAAAGAACTAGTCCCTTTATTCTCACAGAATAGGTCTCTGTTTTACTGCAATAACATGATCGAGTTAATGCACATCTGTGGCAATGAATATGACCCTACTCAGTGGAGACTTTTTCTAGACTCATCAACGAGGAGTCTGAAAGGCGAGTTATTGCATAATGAGAGTGTGAATGAGTCCGTTCCTGTGGCCCATACAGTTCAAATGAAAGAGACGTATGAGAACATGAAGATACCCTGAACAAGTTTCCAGTATGAGAAACACAAATGGCTTATCTGCATGACTTCAAAGTTATCGGAATACTATCAGGATAACAAGCTGAGTTCACAAAAATTTTTTGCTTTCTGCCGGAATGGGACAGTCAGGGAAGGCAGAGACACTGGTGTGTCAGAGTTTGGCCTGAGCGAGAAATTTTGTGTCTGGAACTAAACATATTCTGCAAGAACCACTTGCAGAACCAAAAACTTCTTTCCAAAAAATTTCCCTTCGTCACACAATCCAAATTGAACGCTGAAATTTTTGTTTGTGCTCAAATAAAGATATTGATGAAGAATCAAGATTTTGATAAGATTATGAAGAAGAGAGAAATGACCCATGCACCGCCCTCTGATCAGTTGCTGAGAAGTTTCTGGGGAATAAGAAAGATCCTCATTGTAAGGCCATTGTTGAAAAATGTTGCAAAATTGCAAGAAGATGGAGTGTAATAGTAACGTGAAAATACACTTTCTACACTCGCAAATCAACTAAATTTGGGACATTATGGTGAAGAGCAGGGTGGACGTATTCACCAAGATATTAAGAAGATTGTGAGAGATTCTTATTCTTCGTAATAACCTGATGTGATAGACAAAAACGAATGTTATTTCTAGAAGCAGCATAAAAATTTCATAAAGAACTCCTACTTCCAACAAATCATCTAACAAAAAATATTAAAATGCAGAATAATGTATCGCATGGGAAGAAATGAGGACTATAGGACGCGTGCTCGAACGGCGGCATTTGAGTTGGCGTTACATTGGCGATACGGAGACATACGTTATCATGAAGTAATAACACCTCTTGTCGCAGCGGTGGTTTTCGACAGACATGCTGCACCTCTACATTCTTCATTCTCCGATGAATGTCTACCAGTATTCGTCCTTCGGCAACCAAGAAAAGAATAACAGCTCGTTGGTTCTGTTTGGACGCATTTCGCAATAACGTCGCAATAGTTCACGTCTCCGCATTTACCACACGCATGTCGGAAAGACACGAATGACACACTAATCTCTGCCTACATGTCGGTGGCTATACAAGATCGTCAGCAACAGTTTGAAGCGCTTGTAAGGGAATTGCAGGGAAGACTGTGTTGATAAGAAACTGTTAATAAAGAAAATTCCATCCGCTGCGTTGCCTCCGAGTTATTTAGCATTGGAATTAGCCAATCAGGTCGTCGAGCTCTGAAATTCAAGCAGCCTGACAGAGGCGATGACGCCAAATCTGTTTAGTTTCTTTAGACAGAACAAACATAGCTTTTCTCAGCTAGCTTAAATTTATCACTTCCGAAAAAGGCACATTTTGATTGGTAATGAGCATTTCAGCAAGTGGTAACTCACGGACCCACAGATGTCTGTATATTGTCTGTGCAATATTTACGATCGCAGCGACCTGATTGGCTAGCTTCAGTGTTAAATACACTACTGGCCATAAAAATTGCTACACCAAGAAGAAATGCAGATGATAAACGGTTATATATTGGACAAATATATTATAATAGAGCTGACATGTGATTACATTTACACGCAATTTGGGTGCATAGATCCTGAGAAATCAGTACCCAGAACAACCACCTCTGGCCGTAATAACGGCCTTGATACGCCTGGGCATTGACTCAAACAAAGCTTGGATGGTGTGTACAGGTACAGCTGCCCATGCAGCTTCAACACAATACCACAGTTCATCAAGAGTAGTGACTGGCGTATTGTGATTAGATTAGATTAGATTAGATTAGATTAATACTAGTTCCATGGATCATGAATACGATATTTCGTAATGATGTGGAACGAGTCGAATTTTCCAATACATGACATAATTAGGTTAATTTAACAACATACTTAAGTTAATATAACAACTTTATTTTTTTGTGTTTTTCTGTTTTTCTTTATTTTTTATTTTTATTTTTATTTATTTTTTATTTTTTAATATTTTTGCTTTGTTTTTTTTCTCTTTTTTTTCTTAATTTATATCTAAAAATTCCTCTATGGAGTAGAAGGAGTTGTCATTCAGAAATTCTTTTAATTTCTTCTTAAATACTTGTTGGTTATCTGTCAGACTTTTGATACTATTTGGTAAGTGACCAAAGACTTTAGAGCCAGTATAATTCACCCCTTTCTGTGCCAAAGTTAGATTTAATCTTGAATAGTGAAGATCGTCCTTTCTCCTAGTATTGTAGTTATGCACACTGCTATTACTTTTGAATTGGGTTTGGTTGCTAATAACAAATTTCATAAGAGAGTATATATACTGAGAAGCTACTGTGAATATCCCTAGATCCTTAAATAAATGTCTGCAGGATGATCTTGGGCGGACTCCAGCTATTATTCTGATTACACGCCTTTGTGCAATAAATACTTTATTCCTCAGTGATGAATTACCCCAAAATATGATGCCATATGAAAGCAATGAGTGAAAATAGGCGTAGTAAGCTAATTTACTAAGATGTTTATCACCAAAATTTGCAATGACCCTTATTGCATAAGTAGCTGAACTCAAACGTTTCAGCAGATCATCAATGTGTTTCTTCCAATTTAATCTCTCATCAATGGACATACCTAAAAATTTGGAATATTCTACCTTAGCTATATGCTTCTGATTAAGGTCTATATTAATTAATGGCGTCATACCATTCACTGTACGGAACTGTATGTACTATGTCTTATCAAAATTCAGTGAGAGTCCATTTACAAGGAACCACTTAGTAACTTTCTGAAAGACAGTATTGACAATTTCATCAGTTAATTCTTGTTTCTCAGGTGTGATTACTATACTTGTATCATCAGCAAAGAGAACTAACTTTGCCTCTTCATGACTATAGAATGACAAGTCATTAATATATAATAAGAACAACAAAGGAGCCAAGACTGACCCTTGTGGAACCCCATTCTTGATAGTTCCCCAGTTTGAGGAATGTGTTGATCTTTGCATGTTACGAGAACTACTTACTTCAACTTTCTGCACTCTTCCACTTAGGTACGAATTAAACCATTTGCGCACTGTCCCACTCATGCCACAATACTTGAGCTTGTCTAGCAGAATTTCATGATTTACACAATCAAAAGCCTTTGAGAGATCACAAAAAGTCCCAATGGGTGGTGTTCGGTTATTCAGATCATTCAAAATTTGACTCGTGAAAGCATACATGGCATTTTCTGTTGAAAAACCTTTCTGGAAACCAAACTGACATTTTGTTAGTACTTCATTTTTACAGATATGGGAAGCTACTCTTGAATACATTACTTTCTCAAAAATTTTGGATAAAGCTGTTAGAAGGGAGATTGGATGGTAATTGTTGACATCAGATCTATCCCCCTTTTTATGCAAAGGTATAACAATAGCATATTTCAGTCTATCAGGAAAAATGCCCTGTTCCAGAGAGCTATTACACAGGTGGCTGAGAATCTTACTTATCTGTTGAGAACAAGCTTTTAGTATTTTGCTGGAAATGCCATCAATTCCATGTGAGTTTTTGCTTTTAAGCAAGTTTATTATTTTCCTAATTTCAGAGGGAGAAGTGGGTGAGATTTCAATTGTATCAAATTGCATAGGTATGGCCTCTTCCATTAACAGCCTAGCATCTTCTAATGAACACCTGGATCCTACTATATCCACAACATTTAGAAAATGATTATTAAAAATATTTTCAACTTCTGACTTTTTGTTCGTAAAGCTTTCATTCAATTTGATGGTAATACTGTCTTCCTCTGCTCTTGGTTGACCTGTTTCTCTTTTAATAATATTCCAAATTGTTTTAATTTTACTATCAGAGTTGCTGATTTCAGACATGATACACATACTCCTGGATTTTTTAATAACTTTTCTTAATATAACACAGTAGTTTTTATAATTTTTGATAGTTTCTGGGTCACTACTCTTTCTTGCTGTCAGATACATTTCCCTTTTCCGGTTACAAGATATTTTTATACCCTTAGTAAGCCATGGTTTGTTACAAGGTTTCTTACGAGTATATTTAACTATTTTCTTGGGGAAGCAGTTTTCAAATGCATTTACAAAAATGTCATGAAATAAATTATATTTTAAATCGGCATCAGGTTCACGGTACACCTCATCCCAGTCTAACTGCTGTAGGCTTTCCCTGAAATTTGCAATTGTTAAATCGTTGACTGAACGTACTACTTTGGAGGACTGTTTAGTATTGCTGAATGGAGCTATGTCATATATTGTAACTAGCTGTGCGCCATGATCAGAAAGACCATTCTCAACAGGCTCAGAATTTATCTGGTTAAACTTATCTTGGTCTATAAAGAAGTTATCTATCAGTGAGCTGCTATCCTTTACCACCCGAGTAGGAAAATCAATAACGGGTGTCAAATTGAAAGAACCGAGTAATACTTCAAGGTCATTCTTCCTATTACCCTCTTTCAGAGAATCTACATTGAAGTCCCCACAAATAATAATTTGCTTCCCCCTGTCTGACAGATAGCACAACAAGGAGTCCAAATTTTTCAGAAATAGATGAAAATTTCCTGATGGGGACCGATACACAGTTACAATTATAAATGTGCCTTTATTTAATTTAAGCTCACAGGCACATGCTTCTATATGTTTCTCTACACAAAACTTTTTTGTTTCTATACTTTTTGCACAATGATAACTTTTGACATATATGGCAACTCCTCCTTTCTCCATATTTTCTCTCATTACATGTGCAGAGAGCTTATAACCACTTACATTTACCTTATCCATATCAGTAACAATGTGATGCTCAGACAGGCATAGTATATCTATTTCATTCTCAGCTTCTAAATCTTCTAAACAAACCAGAAGCTCATCTGCTTTATTCTTTAAACTCCCAATATTTTGATGAAATATACTTATATTATTTTTAATTATACTTTTATGAGAACCTTTCCTTATTCTAACATTTGCAGTACTCTCCTGTCTGAGTTTCTCATTGTGCTTAGGCCTAGTTCCTATACCAGTAGTCACATGGTGTTCAGAGAGGCAGATTATGTCAACTGGGTAGGGTGACTTTAATTCATCAATGACGAGCCAGTTGCTCGGCCACCATTGACGAAACGTTTTCAATTGACTAGAGATCTGGAGAAGGTGCTGGCCAGGGCAGCAGTCGAACAGTTTCTGTATCCAGAAAGGCCCTTACAGGACCTGCAACATGCGGTCGTGCATTATCATGCTGAAATGTAGGGTTTCGGAGGGATCGAATTAAGGGTAGAGCCACGGGTCGTAACACATCTGAATGTAACGTCCACTGTTCAAAGTGCCGTCAATGCGAACAAGAGGTGACCGAGACGTGTAACCAACGGCACCCCATACCATCACGCCGGGTGATACGCCAGTATGGCAAAGACGACTACTCGCTTCCAATGTGCGTTCACCGCGATGTCACCAAACACGGATGCGACCATCATGATGCTGTAAACACAACCTGGATTCATCCGAAAAAATGACGTTTTGCCATTGATGCACCCAGGTTCGTCGTTGAGTACAACATCGCAGGCGCTCCTGTCTGTGGTGCAATGTCAAGGGTAACCGCAGCCATGGTCTCCGAGCTGACAGCCCATGCTGCTGCAAACGTCGTCGAACTGTTCGTGCAGATGGTTGTTGTCTTGTAAACGTCCCCATTTGTTGACTCAGGGATTGAGACGTGGCTGCACGATCCGCTACAGCCATGCGAATAAGATGCCTGTCATCTCCTCTGCTTGTGATACGATGCCGTTGGGATCCAGCACGGCGTCTCGTGTTACCCTGCTGAACCCACCGATTCCATATTCTGCTAACAGTTATTGGATCTCGACGAACGCGAGGAGCAATATCGCGATACAATAAACCGCATTCACGATAGGGTGCAATCCAACCTTTATCAAAGTCGGAAACGTGATGGTACGCATTTCTCCTCCTTACACGAGGCATCAGAACAACGTTTTACCAGGGAACGCCGGTCAACTGCTGTTGGTGTATGAGAAATCGGTTGGAAACTTTCCTCGTGTCAGCACGTCGTAGGTGTCGCCACCGGCGCCAACTTTGAGTGAATGGTCTGAAAAGCTAATCGTTTGCATATTACAGCATCTTCTTCCTGTCGGTTAGATTTCGCGTCTGTAGCACGTCACCTTCGTAGTGTGGCAATTTTGATGGCCATTAGTGTAGCTCGGAAACGGCTCAACGAATGGAATTTTTTAACAATTATTTCTCAGCACAACCTATCCCGTAACGCCCCTACAATCTTTCCTGGTCGTTTCTGACCACCCTGTATACCCACTTCAGAGTCGCGCTACATTGCACACACGCTTCAGCAACGCCCTCAAACGGAAACTTTTTCATTGTCCGTTATAGTACAGGCACTCAAAAGTGTGTCCCCGTTAGCGGGCACAGAACTCTACTCAGTCACTTCCCGGTTTTCTAGTCATGTCTCTCAGTTTAGTGACCAGGCGCGTGCTTGTTAGCAAGAGAAATCAGAGTGTGGATGATGTCGTTTAATTATTCAGATACATTGTGCGAGATACAAGTGTAGCCAATGAACTACATTTTTTCTGTGGTAACTTTAAATGTGGTGTTTTTGTGTTATGTGGACTTTAGCGTTTGGACTGTTATCCTGTTTTTGTATTTGTGGTGAGAATAGTTGGAAGTTGCGAGGCGCCAGCTAGAGTTTGATATGTTATAGCTGTATATTTTCCAGCCTAGTGGCCAGAATCTCCCTGAATGTGCTTGGATACCTACCGGATTTTAATAACGGTCTTCAGAGTAATGTGAAGCTTAATCCTGCGTCGTAGGTAAAGCGTGTCTGGAGACGCTCAGTTTAACTCGTTTCTGTAGTGTAGCAGGACAGAGAATTAATCCGGGTCCACCAGTCAACATTTCGGAGTAAAGCTTCGGAGCTGGACCTCATGTACTTTGTCTCTTCCGCCGCACACGGTTAAGGGGAAGTGGGTTCTGCCTGCAGCCGCGAATGCGGTTTCACAGGACGCCATGGAAGCTCCGAGAGCGACTTAAGCAACGTTTAAACGAGTTACATTGAACTGTTCCAGTCATTGTGAAAAGTAAGAAATGGAGTGAGTTCTGCATAGGAAACAGTCAATCTAAAGCACCTGTAAGGCGTGGGATCGAAAATATCACTTTCGAGGACTGTGTATCCATATGCAGTAATCGAACACGTTATTTGAAGAACGTGTACTGCTACAGTTGAACGTTTTCCCCCAGTGATGCATACCTATTTGGATAGACGGCCGCCGGTCGGAGTGGCCGAGCGGTTCTAGGCGCTACAGTCTGGAACCGCGCGACCGCTACGGTCGCAGGTTCGAATCTTGCCTCGGGAATGGATGTATGTGATGTCCTTAGGTTAGTTAAGTTTAAGTAGTTCTAAGTTCTAGGGGACTTATGACCTCAGCTGTTGAGTCCCATAGTGCTCAGAGCCATTTGAACCATTTTTTGATAGACGGCCATAACAAAACTACAGCAGCTTATGTACCAGCCACTTCACTATGCAATGCTAAATATTTTGAGATCATACAAAAATTGGTCTAGATCTATTCATAATTATCTTACCCGTTGCTTACTCGAACAACATGGATAAACTATTCCGATTTTCACTAGTGAAATCTGGGATAGAGCTATTCCCCATACATACCAAATGTTCATAGCGCCTTTGAATTTCGAAATTCTCTGTGCTAATGTGCAGACCGCCCGTGTGATAGCTGAATTTAATCCTGTTTCCACTATAAACAATGTTATACATTTTTAAAAAGTGCGATCTTAGTAACAAATTAGCACAAACCTGTATCTTAACAGCCGGCCGCGGTGGTCTAGCGGTTCTAGGTGCGCAGTCCGGAACCGCGCGACTGCTACGGTCGCAGGTTCGAATCCCGCCTCGGGCATGGATGTGTGTGATGTCCTTAGGTTGGTTAGGTTTAAGTAGTTCTAAGTTCTAGGGGACTGATGACCACAGATGTTAAGTCCCATAGTGCTCAGAGCCATTTGTATCTTAACATATTGTCCCTAATGTTTCATGCAAGATGTCCAACAAAAAAGGGGAAACGTATTACCATGATGCCTCAGTAACTCATCGTTGCCAAACCAAAGGTTGTGCTTAAAATTCCTGAGGCTCGGCCTCGCAATCAAATGTCCTGTGGACAAAAAAATCGAACGTAAAAACTGTGAATGAGATGAGCTACAGGTTTAACTCAGGCTTCTTCCTAATTCTGCCCCTAAAATAGCAACTCTGGATAATAACACTAGAAAATACCGGGTGATCAAAAAGTCAGTATAAATTTGACAACTTAATAAACCACGGAATAATGTAGATACAGAGGTAAAAATTGACACACATGCTTGGAATGACATGGGGTTTTATTAGAACCACCCCATATTGCTAGACGCCACTTTCGTCATGCTTAGCCTCCCAGGTCCCCAGACCTCAGTCCGTGCGATTACTGGCTTTGGGGTTACCTGAAGTCGCAAGTGTATCGTGATCGACTGACATCTCTAGGGATGCTGAAAGACAACATCCGACGCCAATGCCTCACCATGACTCCGGACATGCTTTACAGTGCTGTTCACAACATTATTCCTCGACTACAGCTATTGTTGAGGAATGATGGTGGACACATTGAGAATTTCCTGTAAAGAACATCATCTTTGCTTTGTCTTACTTTGTTATGCTAATTATTGCTATTCTGATCAGATGAAGCGCCATCTGTCGGACATTTTCTGAACGTTTGTATTTTTTGGTTCTAGTAAAACCCCTTGTTATTCCAAGTATGTCTGTCAATTTGTACCTCTTTATCTACATTATTCCGTGATTTATTCAGTTTTCAAATTTATACTGGCTTTTTGATCACCTGGTATTTAAAACGCGGTTGCGGTAGAACGAGATTAGATGTATGTAGCTTTTTAATAAAATGCATCCAATGTAGACTGATGAGCTTAACAGTGTGTTAGTCAGCCTTAGGAAAGCGTTACGGCAGCTTATCTGCATGACATGGATCGATTATTCCTCGGTAGCCTTTCCAGAGATATGTGACGCCAGAGGTCTAAGCACAGGCCAGCATTTCCTGTAAATTACGGAACGGTCGTTAGTGGGCGTGGTACTAGCTCCCGATAGTGTCCCCGATGTGTTCGTTGCGAGCAATTGGTGGCCAAGACATCAATATTAGTTCACTATAATGACACTTAAAACCACGCTGTACTACGCTTCTGGCCCTGTGACATGGACAGTTATTCTGCTAGAAGACCTATCGACGCAGGGGGAAAAAATACATCATAAAAGGATGCAAGTAATTTTACATAGTCCACAGCTGTTGTGGTGCCATCTACCACAGGCGCCAGGAAAGCGCAGGCGAGTGTCACCCACAGCATAATTCTGTCTATCAGCCTGCATCACTGGCGCCGCGCATGTTTTGAGCACACTGCGGCGCCGCGGTTCCTTTCCTCCTTTTTACCATGCAACTTTCTGTGAAATCGTTGCAGCAGATCGCCGGTAGGAAAGCCGAGCAGAAACCTATCGTACTGCAACTAGCACCAGGGTCCAACGTAAATATTCTAAGAATCGGGAAAAGGTCTTAATTTTTAATGAAAGGTGAAAATACTAGCAAAACTTCGATATACTCTGAAGTCAAGAGTTATAGCTCACTGCCAAGCCCATGCTAATCCTAACACAGCCACGTTCAAAATCTTTTATTCACGTTAGCATGTTTATGTTAACGTATTTCCCGAAATCTGAACAGCTACTAAGAACGAAGTGTTCTGCCATGAACATGCTCGCGATACTATTAAGTTTATCGGTGTCTTATGCACTGAAGTTTGTAGTCACCAATCTCCTCAATATGCCACGTGGAATTACTGTCTTTTCTCATATACAAAATTACTTAAAAAATCCGTACTTTCTAAAAACACACACCGGGATAAATATGCCTTCACTTTAAAACACTCTTGAAACGTGGAGTAGGCCTACTAGAAAAACCGGCAAATTATAACTCCTTCGGAGCTCATACTGTAAGGTTGCGGGGGTTTGTTTTTGCTTATTCTTGAATTGTGAACAA
The DNA here is from genome assembly GCF_021461385.2 of Schistocerca piceifrons. Classification (NCBI taxonomy): domain Eukaryota; kingdom Metazoa; phylum Arthropoda; class Insecta; order Orthoptera; family Acrididae; genus Schistocerca; species Schistocerca piceifrons. The sequence continues at coordinate 205,890,798 of NC_060142.1, read as the reverse complement.
CTGTGTGAGGTGAAATGACAAGTTTAATGTTGCAATATTTCTCACCACATTACAGCTTTTCACATAGTTTTCAACTCGCCAACATAAAAACAGTGCAATGGATAACGCTTCTTGCCAACATCAATAAGTGAAATACGTTTACACACAAAGGTTAAATATTAACTCTCTGAAAGAACATTAATCTTAAGCACAATATTATGAAAGTTTAATTGTAAGTTTCTTTACATTATTCCTAAGCACGATAATATTAAAGTTTAATTCGACATTTCTTTACAAAATTGCTCCTACACATTCCAGTTCAAAGTTTGGTACTGTTTGGGATGACAATCAAGTCTATGGTGGATGGTTAGTCAAGTGAAAAACTTGAGAGCAAGATTACCCAAGGCCGCTCGAGTTTACAGTGGACGCAAGCTGGTGAACCAACAAAGTTTACGCCTCTGCACGCAGTATTAACCTTAAGCTGCGACGTGCTGCAGTCTGCTAGGCCGCTCTCTCCCACTGAAATTCCTACAAAACTAATCTGGCCTTTGCTGAACTTTCCAGCCGAAACTTTTCCTATGTTTCTCGTTATGCGAGAAAACATGTACTCAGCTCTAGTCTTATTATGTGGCGATATACTCGCGCACGGTTGGAGCAGCGTGCATATTATAGTGCCCTCTCAGTTCTCACAAGAACAGTTAACTAATTTGGCTGGTTCGTTTCTCCACAGTTGGAGCTAATCGTTGCTACAGCTAATTTTAGCTAGAGTGTAGCCGCTGTGAACGCACTGTCCACACTAATTTCTTCTCTGTGTCGTACGGAGTGTAAAGTGCTCCGTTCTGCCCTTGACGCCAGTTCAGAGAAGAGGCCTTTCAAAATTTCTCTCTTGTCCTACTCCTGGCAGAACTACCTCCCTCCACTTGGGTTCCTTTTTCATATTACAGCTTTTTTCGACCAATAGGAGCGTTTCTTTTATTTTGTAGAAACAGCATCTATCAGTCGCAATGTCCCTTCTATCAAACAGCGTCAAAACTACAGTAGTTTTCTCCTTCCTAGTGAGTTTCCGCCAATCGGACATTTTGTGCCCATTATAGACACCTAAAGTACATTGACCTTTCCATGTCTTGCACACGCTGGACGAAAATGCGTCACTTGCTTTTGTTTGTATCCCGTTGCAATTTCGAAACACAGTTTTCTAAGCTGCTTCTCTGCTCTTGTACCAATGCCCTCGCTACAGGCGGCCCTCCAGCTTGAATCACCTGACCCGGGGTCGCTGTCCTTTTTCCTGCCACCCTTTTAAGTGGATGCCGGCATAACTCCTGCAGCGCGGTTTCGTTACACCGTTGTGGAGCTGGGTTTTCAAAACTAAAAGCAACTCGACTAGCGTTCCCTGTTCTACATTCCGCTCAAAGACATGCATTGTATAGGAATGGTGTGTTAATTACCATCGATTGACTGTCATCCCTTCTTGCATTACATATTGATAGGCAAATGTTCTCCTAACTGTCGATTTACGTTAGGTGTCTTCTTCACCTTTTCATTGCGATTTTTACAGGTCTCATGTAAGGTGCAAATCTCACTATTTATTCTGCCACTTTACAATACTACACACGACCGTACTCTTGAAAGTCTGGGCTCTTGACTCCTTTAGACTGATGTAAGCATTCTATATCTTTTAAAAGGTGTGCGACAAATTCTTCATTCTGATTGGTCAGTTTTCTTTAAGGCCAATAGAAAATCATTATTCTCCCATGTTAGTCCACGATTTTCATGACCAACCAATCAAAAAATACACTTTCGAACTATACTTTCTCCCAAAATAAATATTTAACATTCTGAGATTTTCTTTATACTTTACTTTATTAACTATTTTCATTTGCACTCGAATTAGCTTTCCTTTTACCATAAACCATGTTGAATAATGCTTTTCATGCAGCCACAGGACGTCATGTTACGACTCAAACGGTGTGCAACAGGCTCCATGATATGCAAATTCACTCGCGACATCCATGGCGAGGTCCATCTTTGCAACCACGATAACATGGCGTCACGTTCTCTTCACCGATGAGTGTCGCATATGTCTTCAACCAAATAATCGCCGGAGACGTGTTTCGGGGCAACCCGGTAAGGCTAAAGGCCTTAGACACACTGTCCAGCGAGTGCAGCAAGACGGAGTTTCCCTGATGTTATGGGGCGGCATTATGAATGGCTGACGTACGCCACTGGTGGTCATGGAAGGCGCCGCCATGGCTGTACGATACGTGAATGCCATCTTCCGACCGATAGTGCAACCATATCGGCAGCATATTGGCGACGCATAGGTCTTCATGGATGACAATTCGCGCCCCCATCGTGTACATCTAGCGGATGACTTCCTTCAGGATAACGATATCACTCGACTATTGCGGCCAAAATGTTCTCCAGACATGAGCCCTGTCGAACATGCCTGGGATAGATTGAAAGGGACTGTTAATGGACGACGTGATCTACGCCGAATCGCCATTGAGGAGTGGGACAATCTGGACCAAAAGTGTCTTGATGAACTTGTGGATAGTTTGTCACGACGAATACAGGCATGCATCACTGAAAGAGGGCGTGCTACTGGCATAATAGGTACCGGTGTGTATAGCAATCTGGATCACCACCTCTGAAGGTTCTCGCTGTATGGTGGTACAACATGCAATGTGTGGTTTTCGAGAGTAATAAAGAGGGCGGAAATGATGTTTGTGCTGCTTTCTATTCCAATTTTCTGTACAGATTCCGGATCTCTCGGAACCGAGGTGCTGCAAAACTTTCTTTGATGTGTGCGTTTACTTTATACCACATTCACGCATCATTCACACTACTAAAAGCATATGCAAAACTGTACAAACATAAATAAACAATAAAGCCTTCAAGAAACAGAACAATTCACAAAAACATTTTATTGACCTGTTTCTTGAATGTGTCTGTCTGCTACTGTACTCTGGTGGATGAAAAATAGAACTACATACTCGACTGGACCCGCTTCAAACCATCTGTCACTGTACACGCATGAGTCATTCTCCCGATACACCGGCTCTACGCAGGAACCATATAAGGTGCCACGCCTCAAGGCGTACCCATGTATGGCGGCATATCTGGGTGCAACCATCGAGCTGGTGTAACGAGAGAAGTAATTTATCCATTGATCCACACTCTCCAGTATCCATTAACCTCATGCCCAATGCAGTCTTAACTGGCGATTCTGATAGGTCATGAGGGGAACATTTAGGTGTCGTCAGCTGCAGAACCAGACGTTAAGTAGTGAGCGCTTACCTATGTGCTCTGAAACATTTGTGCCTGCACCGCCTTTCTACTCTGTCCTCACATGTGCCACTGACACTATCTTCATTTTCATAGGGCAATACTGGGATCTCTGGGTCTGTGATGTCGCCAGGGCCTGTCTAAGGCACAAGCGACACTGGCCGCTGCAAGGCGCACCCTGCTAATAGGGGAGCTAGACGAGAGCCACCCGTAAGATTCCTATACAGGACATATCACAGTAGAGGCTGCTTGGGCCACCAAGCCGGGAGAGGTATCAGACTTGAGACAACTGTAAGGTTCCTAGTTTCATAGTTAGTGGCGGTCATCTGGGGTGTCAATCTGAGAGGGGCGCTACAGGCGAGACAGCTGTAAGTTTTCTATACATGACGTATCACAGTTGGTAGTGGCCCTTTGGGGCGCCAGGCTGAGAGGGGCACTAGACGCGAGACTAGAGTAAGATGTGTCACTGACTGTAGCAGCCCCCTTTGGCGCTATGCTGACTAGTGCACCGAGGGAGCCAGAGCTCAAGATCTGTATACATAGTTAGTAGCGAAACCTTACAGGAGGGAAAGTGTACTAGGGAAATGTGGTGGTTTTGGGGATGACGGAAGGGACGTGCCAAATAAACAGTCTTGTTTGTAAAAATAAATACTTCCGTACCTGCCACGGTCATTGTAACAAGGTATAAATGTACTCACACCACTCCCAAAGATTTTTCTACTATTCAATAAAATACCACTCATGCTGCCAGTCACTCAGCGCGCTAACCATATTTCGCGGATTCCGAATTGTCGTGTAGTAAATAAATGTTTTTCTGAAATGAACAGGTTTGCGACCCACTGTTATACGTCGTGCGTGCGAACCTAATACAACTATTCTTTCTCCTGATCTGCCGAGAAACGCAACCCAAGCGGTATTCGAAGTGAGCACATGTTTGAGACTGGATTGTTTACAATACTAAACGAGTTTCATTAGTTGGTTGCGTCAGTGTGATTCAAGTGAGTGCATTTTTGGGTGCATGCGTACTTATTATACAATAAGATTTGTGGCAACTATATTTAATTACAGAGAATGATGTTCATATAACTTTCTTGGTTTTGGCATGTTTGTATGAAGTTACAGGGTGAGTGTACTGTAGATTCCGCACTTCTCAGTCGCACAGTAAATTTAATTTCAATCTTTTCACCTCAGAATCACACACAAAGAATTAAGCACTCCCAACTAACACTAAGTTCATTCACCGTAGCATAGGGAGATAAAGTCAGCACTCGTTTCTATGGGTATTTAGATTATTTAACTTTAGATCGACCATTTCCGATGTGTTATGTACTATACTATACAAAACCATATCTTCTAGATATATAATAACTTACGCATTATCTTGACGCCTGTTTTAGGTTTCTGGCTGATGTGGTTGCCGATTGGGATGTGGCTGATGCAGCTCGCTCGCTTGCTCACTCGTTCATTACCTAACGTGCGTCGAGTCGAGAGCTGAAGGCAGTATCTAAAGGCTTTTTGTGTTCACCGTTTCAACAGGTGAAGTTCAGTTAGAAGTCGCGGCGTGATTCTCGTCAAGAGAACACAGAGTCCTACAGCATAATTTTGCCTGTAGTCGTACCAGACGACACGCCGGACAGACACATCAGACCAGCGAACTGTCGTCTGGCACGCTGCTCCTGATGTGTCTATCTGGCGTGTTTTGCTGGTGAAAGCTGTGGCCTCTGTCTTAAAGCAACAGAAAACCATCTTATAGGCCAAGAGGAAATCGAAATCCCTCTCTGGTCAATAAAAAAGATCTGCAATCACCAACGGAGCACAAAAAGTGCTATTATGTTCCTGTTTCTTTCAAAAGACTGAAAAGTGGGTGCCAGCTGCCTCAATCTACCTACCTCAGCACCTTTCAAAATTTTTCCAAAAATTTGGCGTGCAAACATATCCGACCTTTTTTTAACATGCAATTCACTTCATACGTCCACAAGGTCCCATAACTGTAATTCACTCACACCCATTAGTCTATCGCAGTAAGTCGCTCATACTCAATACACTCCAAGTTGCCCTTTCTCAGTCACTCATTCACTCCAACTTATTGCCAATATCCCTTTATGTCTCTCTGTCATTGTCTTGTGTGTGTGTCACAGCCACAGTCCATATTCTGTCCTACTACTACAGTCAGAGGAGACTGTCACTCTCTCTCTACTGTTTGTCTCTCTTATCACTGTCACCTTCTCTCTCTTCCCCGTTATCATTGTCTTATAATCTGTCGCCGATTATTACTACTTCTCTCTCTCTCTCTCTCTCTCTCTCTCTCTCTCTCTCTTTCTCTTCATCGCCCCCCCCCCACCCTCCACCCCTGCCACTGTCAACTATTTTCCATGCCACTGTGTCACTCACTCACACTGCCATTGTCTCCTCTCTTTCTATACCACAACCACTGCCTACTATTTTCCAATACTTATTATTTCCCTGCCTCTTTGATACTACCACTGTCTTCTGTCTTATCATAAAAAAGAGCGAATTTGTTCACATGCCCGAATTTTTGGGAAAATTTTTAAAGGTGCTGAGGAAGGCAGAATGAGGCAACTGGTACCCCACTTTTCTGACAGAGTCTTTTGAAAGAAACAGGAACATATTCGCGTTTTCTGCGTCTCGATAGAAGTACTTTTACCTTGGTACACTTCTTTTCCCTGCTGAATTGTAGCTCATGTGAAAAGAAATATATTTATCAGTAAAATTTAGTTTACGTTTCTGAAATTGAAATAACGCAATACTAATGTTACATATCAGACCGGGTTTTACGTACAAAAAAATTGCTTGTGCTTGACTATTACATAATGGAATTTACGGATGACAACGGAGTCACTTTGCAGCGTATTTCTCTATGCTAAGTGACTTTATAAACTACGTTTTCGCCTCACTCCGGATTTTATGTGCGTGTTTTACGTATACAAGTAGGGTACTTTGAACCTCTGCATCTCTGAAACGGATAAGGAATGAAGAAAATTACAAGTTTATTCGAGGTCGGGATCTTTGAGTGCGTAGTAAGAATCACAGCCATTTGCTGTGCACAGCCGCCGCGGAAGCCGCGGCTGGGTTTTGATACCCAAAACAGCAAGTCTTTGGGATTTTTCTCGATAACGTATAAAATTTTTTTGGAAATTGGGAAATGGCTCTTCAAAATAAACGCCTAGAGATTATACCATTAAAATTTGAGCAATTTGCAGTGGCTGTTTAATTTTTAGATTTCACATCAATCTCTGTTTTGGAAAGGGATAATGAGAGCAAAAACAAATTTCAAGTTTGTTCGAGAACGGGATATTAGGAATCTATCGTAAAAATTTTTATGATTTTCTGTGCATAGCCGTCTTTGAATTCTCGGCTGAATTTTGGTCCACAGGTGATGGGGAAAATATAGTAAAAACAGCCCTTTTGTAGCGTTTTCCGAAGAAATGGCCATAGAGTAAAGGTGCCTTCATAAGTCCCGTAAAGCACACCTTAGACAACATCAAATGCGAACAGAATCACCCGATTTGCTCCATTTGCGTAAGCAGGTGAAGTGTATAATATTCTTCTTTGACCCTGTTCTGTAGGGAAGTGAGCACCTTTCTGTTGGGAATCCAAATGTTTCCTAGTCCAATGGCTATCCAAAACACTTGATCCTACCTTCTTACTACCAATAGAACCCGAGATATGCGCTCGGTATTCCAGTCAACATTGTCAAAAGCTTTCTCTAAGTCTATAAATGCTAGAAACATAGGTTTGCCTTTCCTTAATCTTTCTTCTAAGATAAGTCGTAAGGTCAGTATTGCCTCACGTGTTCCAATATTTCTACGGAATCCAAACTGATCTTCTCCGAGGTCGGTTTCTACCAGTTTTTCCATTCGTCTGTAAAGAATTCGCGTTAGTATTTTGCAAATGTGACTTATTAAGCTGATAGTTCGGTAATTTTCACATCTGACAACACCTGCTTTCTTTGGTATTGGAATTATTATATTCTTCTTGAAGTCTGAGGGTATTTTGCCTGTCTCATACATCTTGCTAACCAGGTGGTAGAGTTTTGTCATGACTGGTTCTTCCAAGCCCGTCAGTAGTTCTAATGGAATGTTGTCTACTCCCGGGGCCTTGTTTCGACTCAGGTCTTTCAGTGCTCTGTCAAACTCTTCACGCAGTATCGTATCTCCATTTCATCTTCATCTACATCCTCTTCCATTTCCATAATATTGTCCTCAAGTACATCACCCTTGTATAGACCCTCTATATACTCCTTCCACCTTTCTGCTTTCCTTTCTTTGCTTAGCATTGGGTTTCCATCTGAGCTCTTGATATTCATACAAGTGGCTCTCTTTTCTCCAAAGGTCTTTAATTTTGCTGTAATTATGCATATTAGGACTCCCTCCGCCATTCCCCCATCCCTTCCCTCATCCTCCCCTCCCCTATTGGCAGGATTTCTGATTTTGGCGGAAATTTCGAAATGGCAGAATTTCTGTCCCAAGGCTGTGCTGATGTCACACCCCCACCCACCACGTGGGAATTGGCGGGAAATTCGTAATGGCAGGTGCCCTTTCCAGCAGGATTTGAACCTTAGTCCTTCTGGGTGGAAAGCCTAAGTGCACCACCACCACCTCCCCCCCCCCCCACACACACACACACAGGGAAATGGTTAGTCTCTATCCAGCTGCAAGACGGGAAGATTAGGTTAGTATACTTTTTTTATTTCGGATGAGAAGCTGGAGTAAGGATCAACCCTAATTACATAATTAATCATAAAGACCAGGCCTAATTACACATCTTTATGCATAGCCCTACACAAGGAGCTCGTAAAATAGCAATACAACTCAAAAACTGACGATGTCATTGAACTGGCGTTATCCTGCTGGAAAAAATTCACAATAGCACTCAAAACTAGTAGCAGACGTCCACAAAATAAATAGTAACTCTACATAGGATGATCCCTTTACCTAAAAGTCGAAATTAATCTCTCTGCTCCGCTTGTGAATTGTCGAGAAAAAGGCTGGTGTGAAAGGTACCATCTTTATTTTTGGATGGAAATGTTTTCAACTGACAAGATGTTGTTGTTGGGCAGAATGGAGTTTAATAAGCATATGCTCGGTTGTAAGAGGTGAATTGACTTAAAACACAACTTTTACACTGAAATGTTTCTCTCAGAATGGCGAGCACTTGCGGGGGCTACTGCTTGTGGCATGGAACATGTGTATTTCTTAGGCAGTCGCAGTTGCACTTTTAGACAAACAGCAAAAGGCCATCATTTATCTCGCTTTGCTCTGTAGCCCACCGAAATTGTGCCCTATTGTGTATGAGTAGATTTTGTCTGTATCGATAGCTCTGGCTACCCCAGCCACGTGCTCCACTGGGAACGCTGCCTCCGACTGCGGCTGGCCGAAGACTCTGCTTGTGGGACCGGGTTGGACGGCATCGACTGCCTCTGCAGCTTCCCACGCAGCCGCCAGTAGATGTTAGACAAAGCGTTCAGGACTGTTCTCTGGAATTTCGTTGTTGCTCCAGGGTGGCCAGTCTTTCCAACAAACACGTTTAATAGCTGGCATAAAGTGTCCTGTTCTTGAGTCTTTACTTCATCTGGGAGTGATTTCCACAGCCTGGGAACAGTGTATCACTGCGACCAATTGCATCTCTTTGTGTACCATCAGCGACAGGATAAAACAGGTCGGTATCAATCCCTGTGGTGGGGAGAGGGAGGGATGAAGGGTGGTAGGAGAGGAGATATGACTGGTTCTCAGCTGGTTAATCCATGACTGCACATAAAGGTGAACAAATGTGCAGCTGCCGCCCCTCTAACCTGGTGTGATCTTCTTCGGTCAGTTTTTGTTGTGTTATTTCAATTCCCAGACTCATTATGAGAGCTGGTTTCTTTCTTTTTTCTCACGACAATTTGGATGTGTGATTATACTGAAGCATTTTCCATCAGTTGTGGTAGCGTGTATTGGCCTTCCTACACTTCAGTGGTAGTTTGCTGCCTTATTCCTTCTCACTGTGAGTCAGTTTGTAAGTCACTCAGCAGGTACACCAAGGTGACCTCTCGGGAGCCGTGCAATAGGATGAAGTTGTCTAGAAATAAAGAGAGCACCATTTGAGTTCTGACCACCAGAACTACGGGCTGTTTGTCGATTAGGGCGTACAGCAATTGCAGCCGGGAGGTGCCTGTAGCGAACTCTGATGTCAAACTTGCTGAAATCTTATATATCTGCTCCATACGTGCCTCTATCGACCTGTGTGTAAAGTTTATATCACAGATACTGCAAGAAGAAGACAACACCCAGCAGACCATTATCATCACAAAACAGCTGATTCATGTAGTCTACCCATGTATCAGGAAAAACACTATCATTTCGAGGTGCTTCAATGAGATATAATTCAAGCGGTGGTTGCTTTATAATTAGAGGTTATGAAGTTTGAAATGACAAAGGACTTGTGGTGACGCATATTTTTAAACGCACAAATGTGGCAGTAACAATAAAAACAGTCATGAGTCCACGAGAATAGATACAGTCGACTTCTATGAGTTTTATAAGCAAAAGTGGTATAGTTTGAGAGCATTCTTCGTATTCAAAATACAAACGGTCATGCACGAGGGGATTATATTCATTTCAGACGTATGGAATACCGTTACAGAAGAGCATCTATACAGTCATTTATTATGTTCGAGAGCATTCCTCTTCGTTATTCTGTAACATCCAGAGCAGGTAAAAAACACTACGAACTACCTGCATGCAAACTTTAACCTGTCATACCATCCCTGGTAATAGAACCTCCTAACATCAACCCACACTATTTTACCTCATCTGTCCTCAGATATACCGAAAAACATATACCGTCAGCGTACTGTCATCAACCATAACTCATTTTCACGGACCTATGTGCATGTGTAAAGTTTCGTCACCTAAACAGGAAAGAAGACCGTATCCAGCAGGATATCATTCACAATAGATGATTCTTGTGTCACAGTAACAGGTAACAGATATCCAGCTGCTCCGTCCCGAAGAGGCCAAGAGCACTGCCTTCTCATATTACACACACGTATGTGACCACTGTTCCGGTGTTGACCATCCCCAGAAGGTGCTGCTCACAATATGTACGGGGCAGGAGAAATAAAGAGAGATACTATTATCCTCTTGGTAAAACAATGTGACGGGTATCGCAGCATATGGAAATAGAACTAGTCTCCAGCATTGAGAAACGTCTCCAAACAGCTGTTTGAAGGTGATGACCTCTACATTTAATCTCATATTTCACAGTGACAAGTAGCAGATGTCCGTGTTCCACCAAGGCTCTCTCCATCTCAAACAAGTGGTGTTAGTCAATCATTATGTGCTAATCAATAGTACGCCGCTGGACGCATGTGATGGAAAAGACACCATCGATATGGGACGATGTAGTGTAATAAGCAACACAGTTAACACTCCACCAATTTTAGCAATTTTACCAGTTTTCCGTAATTTTCACACCAGCCAATGACACAATGACACGTAAGAACGCTTCCCCATTTCTGTAACATCACTAAACCACCCCTCCACTTCTTTGCGAATACAGTATACTAGACTGCAAATTTCGATAGATAATTGAGCTGTACGTCCATTAGGTAATATACACAAAAGTGTACCAGACAGCATCCTATACCGATGGAGTTTGGTTACACACAGTCACAGAGCATTCTCGCATTCATAGGATAAAGTCAGAAATTGAAAGATATTCCCGCATTGTCCTTGACCAACCATCCCTGCAAGGCTGCCGCCAATATAATTTGCAACTGACCGGAAGTAGGAGGGTACTAGACCCGATACATTCTACGTCTCGTGAAGAAACAGAATGAGTTGTGTCCATAACTAATATTCAGCGAAGACTGTTCTGCAACAATCTCACTCACAGCATCCATTCAAGGGCACAAGATCTCTCCAGATGGATGCACGTCAAGGAGGTTAGCACCCCTTATCGTTGTATAGTAGTTATGAGAGTGCTGTGGTGATGAACGGACGATTAAGAAGAAATGTGTGGTGTATGCATAATGGGGCTCCAGAGGGATGGAGACTGAAACGTTTTATGTCAATCAGCTGTGAAATCAGTTCTGGAGTATTATTCCAGTGTGCGGAGTCAGTACCATGAAGGTAATGGCAAGAAGGGATGATTGTAAAATATAAACACACATTCCTAAGACTACACGATTCCGTACTTAAAAACGCTGTGATGTTAAAGCTATATGGTTTCTGAAGTATGTCTTGCGGAATGCAACGCACTTACTACTCTAATGCAGGAGATATATTAATTATATCTGACATACAACCACCCTTCCACTTTTCTACCCCAATCATTACAGTGTCAAACTTCAAGAAGATAAAACTACTTCCTTCTACATTATTCTGATGTCCTACAAAGTGACCGAGCTCTTCCTCACTGCGAAGGTATCGGTGTATCCGCTGCCAAGTACAGTATCGACGCGCTAACTGTTTCGCACGAAGAATCCCCCTGTGTCCTTGGTGAAGTAACTGCAACACTTCGTTTTGCAAAGCTTTAGGGATCAATACACGTGACTGTCCACTGTCATTCTGATCGAGAATCACACCTTTCTGTATGGTGAGGCTATGCCGACGTACAAAGTATCGGCGCATGACAGTGTTATTTATGGTGTGCAATGAACGAGGCCAAGATGTGCGAATGTATGTTATCAAAATATTCAAATCTGAATCAGCTTCTGCGGCCTTTGCAATTTTACTATAGTTCAGTGGATAAGATAGAAGCAATTCAGAATCCTGAGCAACGATATGACAACAAGATGCAGCAGAAGCGTCAAAGTCGGTATCAGAGACAATTAGAAGACATGAAGGTGCTGTCGGACGATACACAATCTCGCACTGGTATTGAGCCAGCAACAATACCCATCTTTGCAGTTTTTGGGTAGTTCGTATAGGAACGGGTTTCGTCGGATGAAACAAGGGCTGCAATGGCTTGTGACCCATTACTAAGTAGAATTTTCTGCCATACAAATAGTGGTGACATATATAATAGCCAAAGCATATTTCTCTATTTGCGAATAGTTACACTGAGTTTCGGACAACACTTCTGACCGAAAGCGATAAGCCTGCCTTTATCACTAATTCTGTACGAAAGCACTGCACCGATTCCGTAAGAGGAAGTGTCAGCTTGCAACACAACTGGTTTGTCAGGGTCACAGCGTACTAAGCTTCGATCATTGAGCAATGCATCTTAGGTTTTGAAAAGCTACTTGGCACTCATCTGTCGAAACAAAGACGACATTTCTGCGACGCAATTCTGTGACATTGCGAGGAACTGGCAAATCTCATATGGCTAACAAATGCGACTGAAGAGGGTGTACACCTTCACTGTAACTGCAACACTTCGCTTTGCAAAGCTTTGCGGATCAACACGCGTGACTGCCCACTGTCATTTTGAATAAGAATCACACCTTTCTGTATGGCGATACTGCACCTCAGGTTTTAGAAAATCACACTTGTCCAGTCTACACTATAGTCCTGCATCAAATAACACACGAAAGAAAGCACGACAATTTGCAATATGATCTTCAGGTGTACGACCTGCTACGACAACATCGTCCAAACAGTTTGAACAGTTTGGCACTTGAACAGTCATCTGTTCCAAATACACTTGGAAAATGGCGAGTGTGGAAGCACTGCCAAAAGGCAAATACAAATACTTAAACAAGCCCAAATGAGTATTCACCACACACTTTTAGAGATCCGTCATCGAGCGGTATTTGAAGATAAGCGTCACGCAAATCAATTTTGGAAAAGTAGCGACCAGCGCCTAATCTGTCCATGAGATCCTCTGGGCGTGGTAAGAGGTAAGTATCAATCACAGTTTGAGAATGCAGCCTGAAGGTTTGGGGAGCAAAACCAGTGGACTTCCCCATTGACTAGCCTGCAGGGGAGCAATAGCTCCGCTATCTTGCAATTCTTTAAGTTCAGCAGCGACTTTGTCTCCTACTGCAAAGGGAACGGTTCTGGCCCAGCAAAATTTCGGCTGAGCATTGTCTTTCAGAGTAACATGTGCAACAAAATTGTTAGCCTTGCCTAAACCTTCAGAAAAGAGTTGCGGGAAATCTTTCAGCAAGTTAGCTACACCGTCCTTTACATGGAATGCAGACACTTATACACATTGTCCTGAATGTGAAAGCCAAACAAATCAAATGAGTCAAGACCAAACATGTTCTCACAATTGCGTGATTGCAGCACTGTACAAATATCTGTTCATGTATGCAAGCGACACGTGGCAGGCAAAGTACATTTTCCAAGAACCGGAATGTCTTGTCCATTATAAGCCATTAGGTGCGTGCTAGTTTTAGACAAGCATAAGGAGCCTAACATTTCATACATGTGACGATTGAGCAAGATAACGGAGGCACCCGTGTACAACTGAAATTTCACACGATTCCCACAAAGAAGTAAATGAACAAAAAATTTGTTTGACTGGCTTAGCACTGAAGAAATTGCTCGCTTGCTAGTTTTGCCAACACCTTTTGCAGACTTTGAATATGCTGCATTAACGACATGGGCCTATGGGGATATTTTTGAGTGGGCCGAATTCTTATGTCTGTTCCATTACAAACATACAAAAATTCAAATGGCTCGAAGCACTATGGGACTTAACATCTGAGGTCATCAGTCCCCTAGACTTAGAACTACTTAAACCTAACTAACCTAAGGACATCACACACATCCATGCCCGAGGCCGGATTCGAACCTGCGACCGTAGCAGCAGCGCGGTTCCGGATTGAAGCGCCTAGAACCGCTTGGCGACCGAGCCCGGCGCAAACATACAGATTGTACATGTCCTTCCTTGCCGCAAGCGTAACACTGCGCTTGTTAGGAGTAGTAGTCTTGGCGTTTGTGACGTGAATAACACTGGGGGCATGACTTCATTCTGTTCGCCTGTGTAGCTGGCTGTTTAGCGAGCTGCTTACGAGATGTGGAGAGTTGTTTACGCGACGTGGCGAGCACAAGCCGCCACTGCCGAATGGGCCAGTCACAAACAAGGGACTCAACCCGATAAATTGGTGGCTGCTCAAATTTATCGGCTGACAGGGCACCCGAATCGTACTGATCTAGTATTTGCACTACTTGCTGAAATGATGGGTCAGACTGTTTCAAAACTGTTCTGAGTTTGACATCAGTTACATTGTACATGATTGCATCGTGCAACATGACATTTGAATATAATGCACCACAAGCACATTTGAATTTGCATTTCCTCGTCGTACCATGGAAATCTGATATCCACTCGCGATAAGTTTGTTGTGACGTTTTTTACAATTAGAAAACTGATACCTAGCTGCTACCACATTCACTTGGTGATGATAATAGGTAGTTAGCGAATCTAAAACCTGATCATACGGAAGTTCACTTGGAGTGGCGTTGGGGAACAATTTTTGTATGAGCCTAAACAGTGCACCCCCTAACATGGACAAGAAAGAGGGAAGTTTCACAGCGCCTGGTACGTTGTGAGCAAGTACGTGGGCTTCAAACTGTTGCAAAAACTTGAGCCGTTAGTCTTCTTGTTCATGAAATTGGCAAAAAGGTGATATAGCACTTGGAGCTGTTGTACGCGTTGCTTGTGCTGCATTAGTAGTTTGGTTCGCCAGGAGCTGCTGTCCCGTGTTTAGCAGCGAGGATTTTAGTTGGCTCTGAAACTGAAACATGTGCATTAGCTGTGTTGCATCTAACGCTGGCAGCTATGGCGCCCGAGCAGGTCGTGGGATGGGCGTGTTGGAAGAGATTATGCAAGAAACAAAGTAAGCAAGAAAAATAAGTAAAAAGGCAAAGAAAATTTTTGCAATTAATGGGGTTTATTAGAGAAAGTTAAAATGACAATATTTAACTTTGCATACTGAGAAAGGTGGGTCACAAGCAAATGACGACGTGCAAATAATCAATGTCCTTCGGTATATACAATTTCAATGCAAGGAAAACAACTAAGTTAATAAGTCACTGCTGTAACGTTACTACGACGGCTCGTCTTCCACTGCGGCCGCGGCTAGGCGGCGCGGCGCTTATACAGGGTGAAAAGTATTTAAACCGACAAACTCTGGGAGGTTGTAGGGGACATCAAAACAAATATTTTTCCCTAATGTCATTTTTTCCTATGAAGAGTATTTAAACCGTTGGAGGCCGTATTACGCTCTTCAGTTGTAGGCAACTGCTGTCTACCAGTGTAGTAGTGCATTGTCTCTGTTTACTAATGGAGCGATACACTGATATGGTTGGTGCGTACTACGTAGCGCACCACAACGGACGAGCTGCACGGCGGGTTTATCAACAACAATATCCTAATCGCCATATCCCGCATCATACGACCTTTGCTGCTGTGTAGCAACGACTGCATGAGACCGGGTCATTTAGCAAATTACCTGGACAGGGACGCCGTCGCACGGTAAGAAAACTGCAATTCGAGGAAGCTGTCTTGCAGCATGTGGAGCGGGATCCTTCAATCAGCGCTCGTGCAATTGCACGTAACATGGGGACGAATCAGACGAATGTAAGAACAGTACTTCGAGAGCAATTGTCACGTCCATTTCACTTACAGCGTGTCCACAACCTCGAGAGCAATTGTCACGTCCATTTCACTTACAGCGTGTCCACAACCTGGAACCAGTTGATTACCCACTCAGAGCACAGTTTTCGCAGTGGTACCTGGAACAGTGTGAAATGCATCCTGCATTTCCATCCTCTGTGTTGTCTTCAGCATGCACAATTCGCATTTTTGGACTGAAGATAACCCACATTCCACAGTCACTAGCGCTCATGAAGTGCGGGTCTTCGTTAATGTGTGGGTCGGTGTTGTTGGGGACTGTTTAATTGGACCGTATCTGCTACGTAGGCCATTAAATGGCAGTCACTATTACAATTTTCTCGCCAGAGTATTACAATTTTCTCGCCAGAGTATTGCCAGAATTGCTGGAAGACGTCCCACTCCCTACAAGACAATGCATGTGATTCGATCTAGCGGCTCTGGCGCTGCCGTCCGGAACCACGGGACTGCTGCGGTCGCAGGTTCGAATCCTGCCTCGGGCATGGGTGTGTGTGATGTCCTTAGGTTAGTTAGGTTTAAGTAGTTCTAAGTTCTAGGGGACTTATGACCTAAGATGTTGAGTCCCATAGTGCTCAGAGACATTTGAACCATTTGAGCCATGTGATTCGAACATGACGGGGCGCCGGCACATTCCAGCCGTCGTGTGCGTCGATTCCTGGACCGACGGTTCCCAGAAACGTGGATTGGCAGAGGTGGTCCTCTACCATGGCCTGCTCGGTCCCCATATATGTCCCGTCTGGACTTTTTGTGTGGGGAGAGATGCACAACCTTGTTTACGCAGGTCCTGTTGCATCAGAAGAGAATCTGGTGGCCCGGATAGTAGCAGCGGCAGGAACAATTCAGGATACTCCTGGGGTTTGTGCCCGTGTCAGGCAGAACACGATCCGACGTTGTAACCTCTGTTTACGTGTCAATGGAGGCATTTTTGAAAATCTACTGTAATTGAAATTGGGTTGTGTTAATGTGTTGTCTCTCGATCATAAAAAGTGGAAAAGTGTTCGTTGGTTTAGTTAATTTTCCGCCAGAGAAATCTTCCTCTACCGGTCTAAATACTCCTCACAGGAAAAATTGACATCAGGAAAAAATATTTGTTTTAATGTCCCCTACAACCTCCCAGAGTTTGTCTATTTAAACACTGTTCACCTTGTATTCTCTTCGTGTACATGTCGCTCCTATCTTAGTGTCGTCCTAGTCAGCTGACGTTGTCTCACAGCCCTCTCTGCTGTAACGTACTTCATCGTCGTGCCGGTGCTTGTAGTTACGCCGGAACACAATTACACTAACCTAACCTTCCTCTCCTGCAGGTGGACAGAGACTGACCATTTCCTGTGTAATGGGGAGGGGGGGGGGGGGAGGGGGGAGCACTTAGGCTCTTTCCTCACAGAAGGACTGGGGCTCGAGTCCTAGAAAGTGCACCCGCCATTTTGAATTTCCCGTCAATGCCCAGGTGTGAGGTAGGTCGGGGATTATGACATCAGCACAGCCATGGGGCATAGAAATTCCTGCCATTTTTGTAATTCCCGCCATTTTTTTGAATTTCCAGCCAAAATGCGAAATTCTGAAGGTGGGGATAGGGAGATGGGAGGGGAGAGGGAGGGATCGCAGGAGTTTGACTATCGTATTAGTGTTATTGAAGGACTAATTGCTCCGGGCAACCTAACACACGTGCTGCTCCAATGAAGACGGAATTGTATTATCTCATCCGAATGTTTGTCATGCGCATAGCGAAGGGTACAATGAATATTTACAAAAAGTAAATGAAAAGTTTGATCCTAGATGTAAATGTGAAACGTACTGCAAGGTGGTATGTACATGCCTGTAATGACATACCCTTGCAAAATCGAATGGTTCATTTGAAAATAAAAATTTAGTGGTCGTACGTGTAAATAAGGACTGAGTGTCAAGTCTCTATCTTCATTCAAGTCGGAGATACAGTCTTGTGAAATGGGCCGAATCTTTTTAAAAGCCCTACACTGCTCTACTTCGGACGTTTCAGCGGGAAAGTTATTGAAAATGTAATTGATTTTTCAAAAAATATAATAATCAAATTTTTTAATTTGTTTACCATATACATCTGAACTTTTGCATGCGTCCTCCGCTTTCACAGAGGATAGCAATGTAATCAGTAAATCTTACCCTAATTGTCCTTTCAACCAGAACTTTAATTTCACTATTGGACCTATTTTTTTTATCATTGCTTCTTCTAAGTACAGACTGAGCAGTAAGAGATGAAAGCCGCATCTATCCTAGGCCCTTTTTAATTCGAGCACTTCACTCTTGAACTTTCATTCTTATTATTCTTTCTTAGTTTTTATGCATATTGTATACTACCGGTACCCGTCGTTCCCTATGGTCTACATCTTTCGCCATTTTGCTCTGTCGAACACTTTTTCTGTCTCGACAAAACCTATCAAGGTGTAAGACTTACGTTGATTTCGTACCTTTTTCATTGATTCTACGGTCGGTTAATTTAACTTGTTATCATATTATGTTTTTTCTTGTTTTCAATTCTATGGAGTAATACCGATGCCCAAAGGAAGTGCCCACGCAGTATACGTTTCATTTTAATTTTTTAAGTGTCCTTTCTGATCAGCAAATTCCAGCCATGTACTGGTTCACTGTAGTGCATGAGAATGTAAGTTAAGCTGAATTTTAGGACGGATTTCTGCTCTACCTTGGTGAGGGAGCACAGGTAGGTTCCGTTAGCTTTCGTGGCACAATAGCGGTATGGATACGCTAAAAAACCTTTTGAAGTGCCCGACAGCACATTCCTGTGCGACCTACGCGACTCGGTCTGTGTGCACTGATGTAGAAACGGACATACCCGCGAAATTTTCAAGGACTCTTCAGATTTCTCGGTAGAGTTTCCGCTCGTGTGAGTGTCGGTTTGTTCTTCCAGTAGGATTTGGTTCCGAAATAATCCATCCTGTTATTAACAACCGAATATTTAATTATCAGAGCTCTAATTTACCTCCCTCAGTTTGTTTCGTTTTCTTTGTTAATATATCAGTGTTCGCCTTTGTTTCCCATAGTTCCCTTTAACGGAGCATGTCTAGTGCTTGCATGATTAACATCAACATCCCCTCCAGTGTAGTACCCATTTCTTTAGCGCACAGAGTAAGCCCCATGCTGATCTTTCTCTCAATTAGTTTCCACTGAGTTGCGACAATTAGATTGTTACGTCTGCCACAGATGGCCCCTACCAGGCAGACTACACTCAAGACACCCCTGTGTACCATATAACATACACAATCACTTGCAGGCGCAACCAAGAGGAAAACAATTCTTCAAAACAAACAGAACTTGCTAGAGACTAATGCGAACCTTTTCCTGCAGAGGTTAACTCACAGATACAGGGAAAGTTGGAGTACTCCGCTGGCCTCCGCCGGCTTTATAAGGCCAGCGCAGCAGCAGTACAGTCAGTTCCTCGCCGAGCTAGGACCAGCTCCAACTGACCTCACTGACGCTCTTGATGAATGGTCGTCTACAATTAATTTGTTTTTGTGTGTATATAGTGATTGTTCGAGAAGAGAGTTTCAATAAACGACATTATACTGACTGTCCTAGAATACTTAGTATTCTCCATAAATGAAGTAGGTTTCCATTCATTTATTGTCAAATGTCATGTCAATTGGTCAAGAGAATGTTAATAAATGTCTTAGTTTGTAATGCTTCTTTACAATTTACCGGTTTCCCCCATTCTTTGTACCCGTAATCCATAGTACAAATGTGAAAGGTACCAACAGCATGCAAATATCTAGTAAACATCATCCTAACGGTGTACTTAGATAGTATTTCCTTGAGTAAGGTTAGATTAAGGTTTCTCTCTTAAATTCTAGGCTTAAATGGTTCACTTTTCTGTGGCTCAAACCCGGTATGGCCATTGCATTTTTGATTGATAAACGATTCGAAATTAGAACAGAAAAGTTGGCGATGTGTGATGAAGGAAGGCACTATATACTCATATAGGCCAGGGAGGTGAGCTGTTAGCTATTCAATAAGTTATGTCAAGTATAACCCCCATACATCTCCAGTGATATATACCACTATAAATCAACAAGTACCTTTCAAAGGAATTTTGAATTTTCTTTAGTCTTGCTGCCATTACAATGTGCAACGTCAATGGCCGCTCCCGTGTCTTTACCTTTCCTAAAGCCCAACTGATTGTCAGGTAAGAGATGCTCAACTTTCTTTTCCATTCGTCTCTAGGGTAATTGTCAGCAAGTTTTATGTATGAGCTGTTAAACTGATTGTGCGATAATTCTCGCACTTGTCTGCCCTTGGTATCTTCTGAACTGTGTGTCTGACATTTTTCGAATGTTTGATGATATGTCTCCAGTTATGTCTCTAGCCCTATAGGTTCTATAAACAAGCTTGAATAGTCGTTTGGTTTACCTCTGATTTTAGAAATTCGAAGGAATATTATGCCTTCCTTGTTTGCAAGTCTCCTAAAGCGTATCGTAGTCTGACCGTAATACTGGATCCCCTATCTCTTAAAGATCGACACCCATTTCATTCTTCTATCACATCTGCAGACGTACTTCCCTCACAGAATTCTTTAGTGTACTCTTTGCACGTATGTGCTCTCTCCTCCACTTTTAACAGCGGAAATCCTCCTGCACCTTTTGATGTTGACGCCTTTGATTTTAATTTCATCGAAGATTCTTTTGATTTTTCGATTTCTTCAAATTTGTCCTGTAGCCATTCCTGCTTAGCTCGGACTTATTGTATTTACACCTATCTCTTATACGGCACATATGTTTGTTTTATTTTGAAAATAAATTTCCTAAAGAGCACACTCCACTGCTTCTAAGTTGGTTGTGTTTCTTTCTAACACCTTTCCTATAGAATATCTAAAGAGAAACAGCTTCCTTAAGTGTTGTTGTTGTTGTGGTCTTCAGTCCTGAGACTGGTTTGATGCAGTTCTCCATGCTACTCTATCCTGTGCAAGCTTCTTCATCTCCCAGTACCTACTGCAGCCTACATCCTTCTGAATCTGCTTAGTGTATTCATCTCTTGGTCTCCCTCTACGATTTTTACCCTCCACGCTGCCTTCCAATACTAAATTCGTGATCCCTCGATGTCTCAGAACATGTCCTACCAACCGATCCCTTCTTCTAGTCAAGTTGTGCCACAAGCTCCTCTTCTCCCCAATTCTATTCAATACCTCCTCATTAGTTATGTGATCTACCCATCTAATCATCAGCATTCTTCTGTAGCACCACATTTCGAAAACTTCTATTCTCTTCTTGTCTAAACTATTTATCGTCCACGTTTCACTTCCATACATGGCTACACTCCATACAAATACTTTCAGAAACGACTTCCTGACATTTATATCTATACTCGATGTTAACAAACTTTTCTTCTTCAGAAATGCATTCCTTGCCATTGCCATTCTACATTTTATATCCTCTCTACTTCGACCATCATCAGTTATTTTGCTCCCCAAATAGCAGAACTCCTTTACTACTTTAAGTGTCTCATTTCCGAATCTAATTCCCTCAGCATCACCCGAATTAATTCGACTACATTCCATTATCCTCGTTTTGCTTTTGTTGATGTTCATCTTATACCCTCCTTTCAAGACACTGTCTATTCCATTCAGCTGCTCTTCCAAGTCCTTTGCTGTCTCTGACAGAATTACAATGTCATCGGCGAACATCAAAGTTTTTATTTCTTCTCCATGGATTTTAATACCTACTCCGAACTTTTCTTTTGTTCCCTTTATTGCTTGCTCAATATACAGATTGAATAACATCGGGGATAGGCTATAACCCTGTCTCACTCCCTTCCCAACCACTGCTTCCCTTTTCCTTAGGTGTAAAAAACGCTATTCATCGTAGAGATTCTTTTAGCAAGTTTGTTGTGGGTGCTGCCAACGCAGTGTAACTTCTGTGATTGAGTACTGTATGACTTTTTATCTACTAAAGCTGCGAAAGAAGAAGAGTCTCCATCACCTAGGCCGCCATACTGCTCCTCGGATCTGAAGAACATCTTCACAACTGCCAGTTGCAGAGCTAAACATTTTAATTTTTTAAGGCATTTCCAATGCTGTTATCAGGATAAAATTTATACACAGCATAATATAAAGCTCGAAATTAAGGGAAAAAGTTTAGAAAACTCGATTTTTGGCAAACCGATGCATTCCCACCCTCACTCCATAAAGGTGAAAAATGCATACATACGAAGTGTTGCTGTAAAATAACGGTACTGATGCTGTCACAGAGTGTGTACGCAAGCACCAAAGATGAACGACCAATAGCTGTGAAGCGTGAAACCTTCTCAGTCGAATGTGGCATCTCTGGTGTCGGTAGACAAATCATTGTGATCGTGGTCTTCGTTTGGGTGAGAGCTGTTATTTTATTTCGCCCGAAAACTGGTTAGTGTAATAATAAAGCTGTGAATTGTCGTGAAGTTTCTCACTTGGACAAACTGCTACTGAAACCTGTCTTTTATTGACAGACGAGCGTGACAAAGACTGTTAATGATGAACGAGAGTTCTTAGTGGTTCAAGTGTTTCCTAGTTGGCCGACAAGACGTTTAAGATGACATAAAAAACGGATTAAATAATGAGAAAACAGATAATCTGATTGGATCTGACAGCCGGTTGAGTATTACATCGATTATTGAAACTGTAGGAATTGACAAAGAATGCGTGAAGTAATTTTTTTTTCACCGATTTCACGTGAGAAAAATGTGTGGAAAGCTGGTGTCGAAAATTCTCACGATCAAAAATGTTTGTACTGACACTCCGAATACCACTGAAAATGATCCTAACTTCTTGGAAAGAGTGATAGAATGTGCCAAATCTTGGTTTTCCATTTAAGACGCAGCAACTAAGCGCCAGTCCATTCATTGTAAGGATCCAACTTCACTGGTAGCGAGAAAAAGCTCAAATGAGCAAATCAAGATTCGAACTGATGGTTTTTTTTCTCGATATTCGTGAAATTGTATACAGGGTGTGCGACCAATTTTTTTCTGACGCAACGGTACACCACAGCATGTTTTAACCGGCTGGGCTACGTGGAGAGGGGTGTCAGCTTCAAAACGCTCTTTTTCTCATTCAGCGCTGCGAGCTGCCGGAGAGTCAGGACGTGCGTTTCCGTCAACTCCGTTTTGAGTTTATGTAACACGGCACAGTGGATCATTCTGTAGAGCAACGGTACGCTATCAAATTTTGCGTTGAACTTGGGAAGTCCGCTACCGAAACGTTTCCATTACTTCAGCATGCCTTTGGGACTGATTGCTTGTCAAAATCACAAGTTTTCCGATGGCACAAGTCGTTCATGGAGGGCCGAGAGGAGATCAACGACGAACCTCGCAGTGGACGGCCATCAACCGCACGAGTCGACGAAAATGTGACGCGTGTGCGCGATTGTTTGAACTCTGACGGACGGCTGAGCCTTTAATTGATAGCACAAACTCTAAACATGTCAAAAACAACCGTTTTCCGCATTGTGACCTAAGATTTGAACACGAGAAAGGTGTGTGCCAAACTCGTCCCAGAAGTGTTGATCGACGAACACAAGCACATGGGAGTGCTTCGGTGCCGAAAAATGTTGGAAATCTGTCAAAATGACCCTCATTTCGTAAATTCAGTTATCACTGGTGATGAATCGTGGATTTTTCAGTAAGAGCATGAGACAAAAAGGCAGAGTTCAGAGTGGCACACCCCATTGTCGCCCCGTCCCAAGAAGGTTGGTTCAAATGGCTCTGAGCACTATGGGACTTAACTTCTGAGGTCATCAGTCCCATAGAACTTAGAACTACTTAAACCTAACTAACCTAAAGACATCACACACATCCATGCCCGAGGCAGGATTCGAACCTGCGACCGTAGCGGTCGCGCAGTTCCAAACTGTAGCGCCTAGAGCCGCTTGGCCACCCCGGCCGGCTCCCAAGAAGGCACGCATGAGCAAGTCCAGGATCAAAACCATGCTCATTGTCTTCTTTGACGTCAGAGGCATTGTCCACCACGAATTCTTACCTACCGGGACTACAGTGAACTCAGCTTTCTACTTGGAAGACTGAAAAGGAGGGTCTCGCACTGCTGAAGTGACATCGAGGACAAGTGGAAAGTTCACCACGACAACGCGCCGAGTCACGGCGCCTTAATTGTCAACGACTTCCTGGCCAGGACCAAGAGCCCATTGGTTCCCCAGCCTCCCTACAGTCCTGACCCGGCTCCCGCTGACTTTTGTTTGTTTCCTCGGTTAAAAGGAGTCATGAAAGGAAAACATTGGGACACGATTGAAAGCATCCAGACGCATGTTACATCAGCTCTAAACGACATTCCGGAAAAGGCAATCCAGGATGCCTTCCAGGCATGAAAACATCGCCTCCAGAAGTGTATCGACGCAAGAGGGTGCTATTTTGAAAATTTTTGGTTATTTGTACGAATATGTTCAATAAATGATTTTTTACGAATTTTGTCGCATTACTTATGGAACACACCTTGTATCTTCACATGGTTCCTGAAGGTGAAACTACTAATCAACTTTACCACCTCGAGTTCCTTGCTCAACTCCGTGAGAAAATAGGAACAAAACGCCCCGACGTGTGGAAGAACGATTCATAGATTCTGCATCAAACAACGCACCAGTTCTATCGAAGTACAGCGTCTCAGTGGTAGACTGCCCACCTTAATGACCTCACTTCGCGCAATGCGACTTTTATCTGTTCTGTGAAATCGTGTGTCGATACTACCTTATGGGTGTCTAAAAGTTAGCAACACGATTGCAAGTCTCCGACAGACGCCGATAGCGGTCGTACTGGATCCAGCGGACAAAATGGTGCCTGCCCTTTGAACATCGCCTGCAGTGGATCTGGACTGCGGCGGCTACACAGTCCACTAGCGCACGTAGTCACTTCACTGCACTGCTTGACGCTACATAGATACCACCTAGTTGCGGCTCAGACACCATTGTTCACGCTTTAGTTCGAGAGCCTCATACTTGTTGCTACTGTATTAGCTAGACTATTTCTTGCTACGTTACGTGTAATGAGTCTTCGTGCGCTTAGAGACAGCTACCAGTTAAGTAAAGCTTTTTTTTACTGTATCTGCCTGTTCGCTCATCATT
This sequence comes from Schistocerca piceifrons, assembly GCF_021461385.2. NCBI lineage: Eukaryota > Metazoa > Arthropoda > Insecta > Orthoptera > Acrididae > Schistocerca > Schistocerca piceifrons. The sequence continues at coordinate 205,865,860 of NC_060142.1, read as the reverse complement.
TCTGCTCCTGCTCAGCTTTCCTATGACGACACCAACTGCACCGCTCTATAACCCACCTCTCCTTACCGTCGTTGACGAAGTCGTACACAGTATATTCCCCGAGGTCAAATCCGCATTAAAAGGAATAAGATTTGAGTCCGTTGAAGCAGTGAAAGAAAAATCGGCACATGTCATCAAGTAGCTCACAGAGGAAGATTTCTGGCATTGTTTCCATCAATCGTAAACCCAATGTAAAACATCGTGGCTACTTCCCTGGTTGCAGCCGTGTCTTCCAAGGTGCATCTCCACATAGTCGTCAAAATATAAAAAACTCAAAATGGTGTCGCCTATGATGTTCAACATCTAACCACATGGCTCTCTCCTCTATCGTCGTAAACCGCCCGTGCGTCTTCGATGATACCACACACCACGTAGCCAAACACGACACTGACACGCGCTTATAGACATCTCTGTGACTTCCTCGTTTACTCGCGCGTGAGCTCACTCGCGTTTCAGTGTCGTGTTTGGCTACGTGGTGTGTGGTATCAAAGAAGACGCATGGGCGGTTTACGACGATAGAGGAGAGAGCCATGTGGTTAGATGTTGAACATCATAGGCGACACCATTTTAGAGTTTTTTATATTTTGACGACTATGTGGAGATGCACCTTGGAAGACACGGCTGCAACTAGGGAAGTAGCCACGATGTTTTAATTTTATTATCAATTTTATTGTGCCTGGTGCATGTTCCATTTTAGCGAGTTTTAACAGGTTCTTTCACTTTTTATTATCCTGATGATGGAATCTTGACTTCCGAAACGCGTCAATCTTAGTGTTTTACACTATAAACAAGTGGCTGAGCCGATATATTTTTTAACATTGACATTCACAACCACGACCCCTCATCCAGTACGGATAAAATCAATCGTAAACCCACATGGAGCGTTTTGGGGATATAGGGGGATGGGGTGGGGGGGGTATATTGAGAGTGACAATGATGAAATGTGTATGTTTTGGAAATAAAATACTTTACAGCAATAGTCCCGTCATTTCATAGCCACACCTCGTACACAAGTTGATGTCAAGGCTGATATATTGTGCAACACTATTCGGTTTCAGCAAAATGCTTCAGAACTATTCGGTAACGAATCCTTCTGCGCAGCCTTCCACATGGCTAATTTTGTAACGCAGAAGGGCCTGCATTACCGCGCGGCGACATCTACCGTAATGCACCGTGCTGCGCTGTAAATAACCTCATTTTTGCGTCTTTCCTCTCCGTCTCTGCACTCGTTTAATGGACGCGTGCACGTCGGGCCTCGGAAGATGGAAAAATAAGTATTAATGACAGTCCAAAAAAAAGGAATAAAAAGCCGGAATGAGCCCGGTACCAGTATCGACGTCGTCATTGACGCGGCGCTGGAGTTAGCCCCGTCGTATCACCATTAATCAATTCTGTGAAAGAATCCTCGGGAAAACAGCAACTGGAGGGTCGACAATTTTTTCCCCCGTGGCCCAGGTATTACCTAACGATGATATCGGGTTATTAGCCACAGCAGCGGAATGGCTTTCTGCGGCAGAAGCGCCGCCGGCGTCGGCGTCGGTGCCGGGCAGGGGACGGAGAGGAGCGGAGCGCAGGGAGCGAGGCGGCGGCGAAAGCTTTTCCTGGTTTTTCGGTTCGCCATTAGCGCACTTTTTTATTCGCGGGCGCGCGCCATGCTAATGCGCGCCGCGACCGCCATCTGTCAGCGCCGGTGGCGGTCCCAGGCGGCGCGCCGGGGCATCACTCACGGCGGCGCGGCCGCGCCCCGTCGCCCCCGCCCCCCCTTCGCTGTCCGACGCCCCCGCAGGATCCGTGATTTATTCCGCGGCGCGCCTTCGCCGGCCGCCCTCTCACCCCCTTACGAGAACTAATGCTCGCGCTACACCTTATCGATCCTACTTATCACTGGGCCGTCCGCTTGACGCGAGCAGCGCGTCGGGGAACGGCGAGGCGACTGCGGAAGAAACAACCGTTTCTTTCCGGGGGACAGGTGAGGATAGCTATTCGACGCTATTACTTACTCGATTACAACTTTTCGTTACTCTAATTGCGCTACCGGATAGAGGAAATCCTTAAACACAAAGAGATACAGTCCAAGCCAAATACACTCAGTTGACAAAAATCGTGACTTACCTGCTTAATACCGCATTGAATCTCCTTTTGCAAGGTGTAGTCCAGAATCTCGACGCGGCATCTACTCAACAAGACGTTGGAAGTCCCCTGCAGAAATACTGAGCCATGCTGGCTCTACAGTAGTCCACAATTGTTAAAATGTTGCCGGTGCTGGTTTTTTGTGCACGACCTGAGCTCTCGATTATGTACCATATCCCTTTCAGACCTGAATTTTTTTCTAGAGGAAGGACAATTTTTGTTTATGTGGTAAAGCTTTTAGGTGACGTTTTAACGATTCTAGTTGCAAGATTTATACAAAAATACACTACTGGCCATTGAAATTGCTACACTAAGAAGAAAGGCAGATAATAAACGGCTATTCATTGGACAAATATATTATACTAGAACTGACATGTGATTACATTTTCACGCAATTTGGGTGCATAGATCCTGAGAAATTACTACCCAGAACAACCATATTTGGCCGTAATAACGGCCTTGATACGCCTGGGCATTGAGTCAAACAGAGCTTGGATGGCGTGTACAGGTACAGTTGCAGATCCAGCTTCAACACCATACCACAGTTCATCAAGAGTAGTGACTGGCATATTGTGACGACCCAGTTGCTCGGCCACCATTGACCAGACGTTTTCAGTTGGTTACAGATCTGGACAATGTGCTGGCCAGGGCAGCAGGCGAACATTTTCTGTATCCAGAAAGGCCCGTACAGGACCTGCAACATGCGGTCGTGCATTATCATGCTGAAATGTAGGGTTTCGGAGGGATCGAATGAAGGGTAGAGCCACGGGTCGTAACACATCTGAAATGTAACGTCAACTGTTCAAAGAGCCGTCAATGCGAACAAGAGGTGACCGAGACGTGTAACCAATGGCACCCCATACCGTCACGCTGGGTGATACGCCAGTATGGCGATGACGAATACACGCCTCCAATGTGCGTTCACCGCGATGTCGCCAAACGCGGATGCGACCATCATGATGCTGTAAACAGAACCTGGATTCATCCGAAAAAATGACGTTTTGCCATTCGTGCACCCAGGTTCGTCGTTGAGTACACCATCGCAGACGCTCCTGTCTGTCATGCAGCGTCAAGGGTAACCGCAGCCATGGTCTCCGAGCTGCTGCAAACGTCGTCGAACTGTTCGTGCAGATGGAAGTTGTCTTTCAAACTTCCCCATCTGTTGACTCAGGGATTGAGACGTGGCTGCACGATCCGTTACAGCCATGTGAATAAGACGCCTGTCATCTCGACTGCTAGTGATACGAGGCCGTTGGGATCCATCACGGCGTTCCGTATTACCCTCCAGAACCCATCGATTCCTTATTGTGCTAACAGTCATTGGATCTCGACCAACGCGAGCAGCAATGTCGCGATACGATAAACCGCAATCGCGAAAGGCTACAATGCGACCTTTATCAGTCGGAAACCTGATGGTACGCATTTCTCCTCCTTACACGAGGCATCACAACAACGTTTCACCAGGCATCGCCGGTCAACTGCTGTTGGTGTATGAGAAATCGGTTGGAAACTTTCCTCATGTCAGCACGTTGTAGGTGTCGCCACCGGCGCCAGCGTTGTGTGAATGCTCTGAAAAGCTAATCATTTGCATAGCACAGCATCTTCTTCCTGTCAGCTAAATTTCGCGTCTGTAGAACGTCATCATCGTGGTGTAGCAATTTTAATGGCCAGTAGTGAATGCACCCGTTATCAAAATATTCTTTGTACACTTGGCTTCATTTTATGGACTAAAATAAATAATTACTAAATATTCTCTATCGTAATAAATAGTAAAATGACCATTCGATAATTACCATACAAAATAGCAATAAAAATATTCAACTATACAGTGAAATATAGCGAACCAACCACATCCGTGTGTTCTGGTGGTCACGAGCTGCTGTGCACTGCTACAGTGACTTGCTGATATTTTCATAGTGATGCCCAACAGCTAGCAGCACCTTTGCATGATGAAGAGGCTGAATATTCACGAATGTATACCTGAGGTTTCCACTGGGAAAAAATACTTCTGTTGCAACTAAGGCACAGTTAAAGTTAATGTGCATAGTTGTAGCCAGAGGGCCTGACAGGGATAAATGTGCGAAGAGATTCATGTCGTGACAAATCATTCGCTCGAATTGTCCCAGTGGTTAGCACACTGGACTCGCATTCAGGAGGACGACGGTTCAAACCCGCGTCCGGCCATCCTGATTGAGGTTTTCCGTAATTTCCCTAAATCTTTTAAGGAAAGTAATGGCGTGTTCCTTCGAAAGGGCCGCTTTCCTTCTCTCCCCTTCCATAATCCGAGCTCGTGCTCCGTCTCTAATGACCTCCTTGTCGACGGGACGTTAAATACCTATCCCCTTCTTCCCGAATTGTCCAGAATGTTCTTCAAACCAATCACGAACAATTGTGGTCCAGTAAAATGACATTGTTGTTTGGGAACATGAAGTCCACGAATGTCTGCAGATGTTCTCCAAGTAGCTGAACAATACCATTTTCAGTCAATGATCGATTGCGATGGACCAGAGGACCTAGTCTATTCCATGTAAACACAGCCCACACAATTATGGAGCCACCACTAGCGCACAGTTCCTTGTTGACAAGTTGGGTCTATTGCTTTGTGGGGTCTGCTCCATACTCGATCCCTACTATCAGCTCTTACCAACTGAAATCGGGACTCATTTGACCAGACCACGGTTTTCCAGTCGTCTCGAGTCCAACGGATATGGGCACAAGCGCAGGAGAGGCTCTGAAGACGATGTCGTGCTGTTTGCACAGGCATTTTCATCGGTCGTCTGCTGTCACACCCCATTAACTCCAAATTTCACCACTGTTTCCTGGTGGATAAGTTCGTCATACGTCCTATATTGGTTTCTGTCGTATTTCATGCAGTGTTGCTTGTCTGTTAGCACTGACAACTTTACACAAACGTCCACACTCTCTATTGTTGCTGCAACTACCAGAGAGACCATTCTGGCAAAAACGCTTGCTCTTGGCTGGAGGCCCCTGATGTCACAGTGAGGCTGATCAGCGCAGCAGGGTGATTATATGGAAAATGCGGCACACCACTAAAGCTGTGGCGTTTGGTTCAACACACAGTTGGACCTCGTGTTGGAAATAATTTCTACTGTCAGTATTTCGCCGGCAAGGGGAGGAGAGGTGATAGCATAAAGTTCCTGATCACCAGACTTTACGCCGATGTCCTGGTTTAAATACCAACCTCTCTTCAGTGTCTGACGAAGTAAGGGCATTGATGGTGATCCGTCCTTTGGATGGGGACGCTATGCTTGTTGGCCCCCTCGGTGCTATTCGCGAGGTGTAGGCTATGTGCCGGCAATAGCTTTCACCCCCTCCCTTCTCATCATTATCATCATCATCTAACACAAATATTACCTCCCCGGCAACACACACACAAAATACATACAAGTAGTATTACAAGCTAAATAAAAAAAATGCGCATTTGGACAAATAAAATCAAGTGGGATGACAGATGCATCACACGTTAGGACTAAATGAATGATAAATAAGATGAAAAACAACTCACTCATTTGATGAAGATGCAAGTGTTAATGCAGAATGTTCCAGATTTCTATTGCCGTTTACCAGATGAAGACGCAATCTATAATTGCTTCCTCTTTGTGACACATTTCTTCATGGTTTCCAGTTTTGCTTCTTGGTTTAGATATCTAATCCTTATAAATGTTCTTGTTCTTACATAAAGAGCAATAATTGTGTCTTGGACCTCGAGAAAATTTGTTTCAAAATAGAGTACAGAGACTTTATGGCAGTTCTTTGTTTGCACTCTACATTTCCATGAAAAGCATTCTTCTTCGTACCTCAACATTTTTGTCCATTGGAGAGTAAAGACCACCACGAGATATAGTTGATATCCAGTCTGCATTAGGATCTCCCACCTCACTTTTTCCTGCTGGGAAACATAACGATTTATCAGTGTCTTGGCACTTACATGCACTATCACCTGTAACGTATTTCGCAGTATCTGAAAGAAAATCCGAGACTAAAAATTCATCGCATACTGATACCACATCTGTTAGTAAATATCATTCGATAATTACAGCTTCCGGGATTTTTAGAACTGGCGATCCATCGACAACGTTTACAGTGAGTTCAGTGCCAATGAAACTCAGCGACACAGAATCTGAGTCGATGTTACACTGAGAAGACTCTAGATGTAATTCTTGAGTAGGTGTTGTGTTTCCAGAGAAAGAAATATCACTTGCGTTACCCGTCAATATAAGGTGGCGCACACTGCTCCTTTGTTCAAATGGCGAAGGATTATTAAAAAAATATATCTAATCCTCGTATCCCAGAAAAAAAATTCCAAGCAATCTTGATTTAAGCTGGAAGTTAGCGTGAAGCTGACTTTCACAATTTTAGGCTTTCGAAAAGATCAAAGAGAGATTTGATTGACGTAATAAAATGTATTTGGAAAGGAAATAATCTCTGTTACTAACTCGCATTTCTCAACAAATGTCTAGGAATCTCTTTAAAGTATTCTCCTGAATTATGAGATTCGTTCCATATCCACTACGCAGAGGTGAACATTCTTCTTTTGGATCTCTAGAGTACAGAACGTCATAGACGCCATTAAAGTGTTCAGTGAAATCACTTTCAATGTCTCCGTTAAGAACTTAATTCAAAGCCTGAACTATTCGTCGTGAAAATTAGCGTGGCGCCATCCTTACATTCTGCCTTGCTCGTCCAGTTACATTTAAGCGCGCTTCAGTAAATTGTGATGCGTTACCATTAAGTCACTTTTTTATGTTTAAAAAGTTACTATAGAGTTGCGTTAGTTATGTTGGACCCACTAGCTTGCGTAATTCCTTTATCAATGAAATGGTTCCTCAACAACTTCAACAGATCTGGGACATTGAAGAAAACCCATACGTTCTTACTTTCGAACGCTGGATTTACGGAATATGTTTTGTGGGTCTCCATAGACAATTCCTTCCAGACTTCTATATTTTTTCCACCTTCATCACATGTCACAGCTATAACAAATATTCCCGTTTCCTTAACTGCCTTAGTGACGCTGTGAAACAAACTACTGGGATAAATTAGTTGATTCCACTGCCTATATACATCGCACAAGTCATGCAAAGTTGAATTTGAATGTGGACCGACGGATAAATTAGTTGATTCCACTGCCTATATACATCGCACAAGTCATGCAAAGTTGAATATGAATGTGGACCGACTACCATGTCCTCCGACGAATCGCAGCATAAGCGACATCAACATTCGTTTCGTCAAATGTCAGATCTGTTAGTCTCTCTTGGGCAGTGAAAGTGTATGAGTTAGCTTTCAATAAACACAAAATACCTTCGACAATACCCGGTCTATATTTAAATCCCTTTGTCCATTTCTGAAGTGTTCCCCTTATGGCAGAGACATTTTTCGCTTTCGCAGAAAAGCGTGCACTTTTGCCGAAAGCGCTCTTAAAGCCAATGCATGGGCAACGTCCTCTGAATTCCATTTCACCCTTTTGTTTTCGTTCAACATACACGGCATCTGCACCGGTGTAAAACATTGTGCCAACACATTGCTTACATTTTTGTGTAATTTAGTTTTTCATTTCGGGTCAAATGACCTTTTTTCCACTTTAACGAAAGAACATGGTGAAGAGCATTTTATTTTTACCTCGTAAGGCTAGATTACATGTTTTTATTCCTTCTTCTTTCTGTGCATTAAGTTTTGTTAAACGTTCAATCTCAGCCGTAATTTGTAAATCATTCACTAGGTCACTGAGCCCAAGAACGGGAACTGTAGCTGTGGTGTGGTCGATTTTCTGTTTTCTCGTTGATACAGTTTCGAAAGTCGTTAAAGCTCGTTATTGCAAGCCTCTTTCTTCAGATGCATTGCATGCCTTCTAAATCTCTAAGGAATGAATTTACTTTTATTATTCCTGGAATTATCTACTAGTTACTATACAACAACGTTAATTTCTCATTATTAATCTGAGACTTAAATTACTACAAAAACTTATTTCCACAAAATTCAGCAAGTCGGCAGGATTCGAGCTCACAACCTTCAGCATAAGAAGCAAGACTCTTACCACTTGTACTAAGCAGTTACTTTGACCAACGCACCTGTTGTTAAGCTTACAAAGAAACACGCGAAATGTGCTGGTATAAGAGTTTAATTGCAAGTTCTTACACTGACATAGTTAACAGACCTACAAATGAGGACAAAAACGACTATTTCCAAGAGAAATGAAGCTATAATATCCAGGAGCAAAAGGTAATAAACCTGACAAACATTATTTATTTATTTCCTACTATATAACTATATATTGCTTTCATTATAACTCAAAAATTACCTTAAATAAATTAATTCGCACAAATTTAATACTGTTTTCACGTGATGCTGAATTACTGTATGACACTGAACGACTCGCTGCATTGTGTAGGAAATATGGTTTTACTTCCTGTAATAAATCTAAGTACTTCGGGTATCAGTGTAACTTCCGTCCCCTGCCCTCTCTTGTTCAGGAACGAATGGTGTGTGGAAAGAGCTATTTTTGGCAATCCTCTTTGTGAGTAAGGATCGGTCCAGCGGTTCATGCCACAGGAATAGGTGGGTGTTGAGACAGAGGGCAAAATAATGAGACGCACACGCAATTTGTTCTTAATTCTGGTTCACTTCAGTTCAGCAAGTCCAGTTGTATTCCAATAGTTCCTTCACACAACCACGTTCGTTGCACGTAATAGTACAGAGAGGTTAGGTTTAAATGGCAGGCTTCGAATGCACAGAGGGAAATCCGCTCTTCAACTGGGCTGGAGTCCGTGCGGCGACTTCTGTCGGCTCGGTGACGGCGCCACTGGCGCGTGCAGCAGAGGGTGTGTCTCCTAGCTGGCAGCAGATTGGCGGGGCAGCCACATGAGTACCTACCAACCCCGCGATTTTGACTGCCTGGTGTGTTGTCGATCGTTTACGACACCACAGTGTGCGCTTATCCCTCTCATCTTACCTTCGCCGTCTTTTCATCAGATAAGCCTAGGAATCGACGTTGTCTTTGTCAACCACAAAGGGACCGCCGCACGCCACCCACATCTCAGCTGAAGAAGAGACTTTTAAAACAGGCCGCCACTGCGAGCTACACTCACTCTAGGGCTCTCTCTCTTCCGACGGGTGGCGCAACGGACGGGACCAGACGATCCCATCATCCTTTCGTCTCAGTGCATGCAAATGCAACCAGCCGCACACCTATCTGTCCATATCTCGGAAGGCTCGCAATGAGAGTAGGAAAACACAGCACGACGCTATTAATATTGCAAAAGCTAGTAATTTATTGTGTATTGTAACAGCTGGCAAGTGCTGCACTGCCGACTAATGAACAAAATAAGAGCGTAAGTGATATCATACTACCGTCACACCTTAGCAAAAGATCCTGCCGAGAACCCTAGAAAATTATGGTCCTACGTAAGATCACTAAACGGGTCTACGGCTTCTATCCAGTCACTCGTTTACCAGTCTGGTGTGGTGGGGAAAGTAAAGCCAGAGTCTTAAAGTTCGCTTTTAAGAACTCATTCATGGAGGAGAATGGTAAAAACGTACTATGGCTTGATAATCGTATGGACTCCCGTATGAAGGACATCGTATCACGCATTCCTGATATAGAGAAACAACAGAAAGAGTTGAAAGCAAATATGTCGCTAGGTCCAGATGGAATCCAGTTAGGTTTCACAAAGACTGCTCTGCACCGTTTGTCTTTTACTTAGCTTGCATTTCCGCGAATCTCTCGCTAGTGGTAAGTCCCAAGCGACTGGGAGAAAGCACAGATGACGCTTGTATACCCGGTGATTCAGCTGTCCCTACCACTTTCATTTATGCAACCCGCAATGCCTTCAAGTACCACACGCGCAACCTGTTAGCCCTACAGAAAAAATTAACAGGATCTTTTTGTAGGAAATTTAATTTATTTAAATATTGTACCGATATAAATTTTTGCTAGAGGCCGCATTTTTTCAAATTATTGAAGAATAATGTACAGAAGTGATCTTCAAACGCGTTTTTCTTGAATGTATCGAAAACCATGACCTCCAGCGAAAACATGTCCTAGTACACAATTCAACAACATTACATTTTCTACAGAAAGGTTTCCTTAATATTTTATATAGGACTAATAGTTTGCACATAGCGAATGAGGGAATGTGAAAATCGTCCATGTGATAATTGAAGGTGTTGTGGGTTGCATAAAACCCAGAGGTAGGGGCAGCTGAATCACCCTATATAAGAAGAGTAAAAGAACTGACCTGCAAAATTATAGACCAACATCCCTAACATCGGTTTGCTGCAAAGTTCTTTAACTAAGTCTCAGTTCAAATATAACAAATTTTATTCAGATGGAAAAGCGTCTATTCACAAACTAGCGCAGTTTTAGAAAGCATAGCTCATGTGAAACTCAGCTTGCCCTTTTCTCACATGATATTCTGCAAACTACAGATGAAGGCAACAGGCAGATTCCATATTCCTAAATTTTCGAAAAGCCTTTGACATGGTGCTCGTGTTAGCGTTAACGAAGGTACAGTTCTCAGATAAGTGAATGGTTCGAAGACTTCTTAAGCAACAAGACAGCGAGTGTTCGTCAGAGACAAGTGTATCGTCACGAGTGCCCCACGGAAGGGTGATAGGACCTCTGTTATTTTCTGTATACATAAATTATCTGGCAGACAGGGTGAGCAGCAATCTACAGCTGGTAGTTGATGATACTGTGGTGTATGGGAAGGTGTTGTGTTTAAGAGACTGTAGGAGTTTACAACGTGACTTAGACAAAATTTCTAATTGATTTGATTAATGACAGCTAGCTGTAAATGTATAAAAAATGTAAGTTATCCAGATGAGTGGAAAAACAAACCCATCAGGTTCGAACACAACATTAGCAGTTTGTTGCGTGATACAATCACATCGATGAAATCTTTAAATGTAACACAGCAAAGTGATATGAAATGGAACGAGCGTGTAAGGATTGTAGTGAGGAAAGCGAATGCTCCACTTTGGTTTATTGGGAGAATTTTAGGAAACTGTGGTTCACCTGTAAAGTAGATCGCAATAGGGCACTAGTGAGATCCATTATTAAGTACTGCTCGAGTGTTTTATGTCCGCACCAGTTCGAATTAGAGAAAGACATCGAGCAATTCAGAGGCAAGTTGCTAGATTTGTTACCGGTAGGTTTGAACAACACGTAAGTATTACGAGGATGCTCCAGGTTCTCAAATGGGAATTCCGGGAGGGAAGGCGACGTTCTTTCGAGGAACACCGCTGAGATAATTTAGAGAACCGGCATTTGAAGCTGAGAGCAGAACAATTATGCTTCTGCCAAACTACATTTCGTGTACGGACCACTATGATAAAATAAGAAAGAAATAGGGTTCGTAGAGAGGCATTGAGACAGTTGTTTTTCCCTCGTTCTGCTTGCGAGTGTAACAGGAAAAGAAATGACGTAGTGGTATACGTACACTCCGGCACGCACCGTACGGTAGCTTGTGGAGTATGTTTGTAGTTACATATGTAGATCAGACCAGCTGTGTGATTGGACTGAAGAATTTCTAGCAAAGGGCGCAAAGCATGCCATTCTCAATGGAGAAAAACCTTCAGACGTAAAAGTTACTATGGGCGTATCCCAAGGGAGTGTCATAAGTCCATTACCATTCACACCGTATGTAAATGAAATAGCACAGCCGGCCGCAGTGGTCTAGCGGTTCAGGCGCTCAGTCCGGAACCGCGCGACTGCTACGGTCGCAGGTTCGAATCCTGCCTCGGGCATGGATGTGTGTGGTGTCCTTAGGTTAGTTAGGTTTAAGTAGTTCTAAGTTCTAGGGGACTGATGACCAGAGATGTTAAGTCCCATAGTGCTCGAAGTCATTTGAACAATTTTTTTGAAATAGCACACAACGTCGGAAGTTCCGTGAGGCTTTCCATGAGTGACGCTGTTGTATGCAGAGAAGGCGCAACCCTAGAAAACTGTGTCGATGTTGAGGAAGACCTGCACAGGACAGACACTTGTGGGATATTAACAATTGACCCTCATCATAAACCAGTGTAACGTATTGTGTATACATAGAGAGAGAGACATAGTATTGTACCATTACACGATAGCAGAACAACCGTTGTAAACAATTATTTCAGTAAAATATCTAAAGAGGGACGATCAAATAAAACAAGTTGCTGGAAAGGCAGATGTCAGACGGAGTTTCAGTGAAAGCACCTCATGTAATTTAGTCGGTCAACAAAGGAGCAAGCTTACAAAATCATACTTCAACAAATACTTGAGTGCTGGTCGTCTGTATGGGACCCGTACCACGTGGAATTGACAGAGGAAGTAGAGAAGATCCCAAGAACAACAACACATTTCGTTACAAGTTCACTTACTAAGCATTAAAACGTCACAAAGATGATCAGCCAGCTCCAATGGCAATCACTGCAAGAGATGCGTTCTGCACCAAGGTGTGTTTTACCCTCAAACTGTGGTGTCACCGCCAGACACCACACTTGCTAGGTGGTAGCCTTTAAATCGGCCGCGGTCCGTTAGTATACGTCGGACCCGCCTGTCGCCACTATCAGAGATTGCAGACAGAGCGCCGCCACACGGCAGGTCTAGAGAGACTTCCTAGCACTCGCCCCAGTTGTACAGCCGACTTTGCTAGCGATGGTTCACTGACAAAATATGCTCTCATTTGCCGAAACGATAGTTAGCAAAGCCTTCAGCTACGTCATTTGCTACGACCTAGCAAGGCGCCATGTTAAGTTATTATTGATATTGTGAATAATGTACAGACAAGAGCTACGTTCAACATTAATGGATTAAAGTTAAGTATTCCACCATCTGCGTCCGTTTTTCTAAGTTCTAATTTCCTTGTCCTGTTCCAGACCTCACGCCAGCCTGCGTGAGCTCAAACGCGTGCCTTTCGGCTTCCTCTAACATTAGTGGGTTGGCTTTCTCGTGAACCATCTACATCTACACCCATACTCCGCACGCCACCTTACGATGTGTGGCGGAGGGTACCTCGAGTACCTCCATCGGTTCTCCCTTCTATTCCAGTCTCATATTGTTCGTGGAAAGAAAGATTGTCGGTATGCCTCTGTGTAGGCTCTAATCTCCCTGACTTTTATCCTCATGGTCTCTTCGCGAGATATACGAAGGAGGGAGCAATATACCGCTTGACTCCTCGGTGAAGGTATGTTCTCGAAATTTCAACAATATCCCTTACCGAGCTACTGAGCGTCTATCTTGCACTGGAGTTTATCTATCACGCTGTAACACTTTCGCGATTACTAAATGATCCTGTAACGAAGCGCGCTGCTCTCCGTTGGATCTTCTCTATCTCTTCTATCAACCCTATCTGGCACGGATCCCACATCGGTGAGCAGTATTAAAGCAGTGAGCGAACAAGTGTGCTGTAACCTACTTCCTTTGGTTTTGGACTGCATTTCCTTAGGATTCTTCCAATGAATCTCAGTTTGGCATCTGCTTTACCGACGATTAATTTTATATGGTCACTCCATTTTAAATCACTCCTATGCCTACTCCCAGATAATTTATGGAATTAACTGCTTCCAGTTGGTGACCTGCTATATTGTAGCTAAATGATAAAGGATCTTTCTTTCTGTGTATTCGCATCACATTACACTTGTCTACATTGAGATTCAATTGCCATTCCCTGCACCATCCGTCAATTCGTTGCAGATCCTCCTGCATTTCAGTACAATTTTCCATTGTTACAGCATCATCCGCAAAAAGCCTCAGCGAACTTCCGATGTTATCCACAATGTCATTTATATATACTGTGAGTAGCAATGGTCCTACGACACTGCCCTGCGGCACACCTGAAGTCACTCCTACTTCGGAAGAGTTCTCTCCATTGAGAATGACATGCTGGGTTCTGTTATCTAGGAACTCTTCAATCCAATCACACAATTGATCTGATAGTCCATATGCTCTTACTTTGTTCATTAAACGACTGTGGGGAACTGTATCGAACGCCTTGCGGAAGTCGAGAAACACGGCATCTACCTGTGAACCCGTGTCTATGGCCCTCTGAGTCTCGTAGACGAGTAGGGCGAGCTGGGTTTCACACCCATTCGTGACTAAAACAGAAGAGGGGAAAAGTGGCAATAGTACTTTGTGTACCGCGCCTTAAGGTGGCTTCCGGAGTATAGATGTAGTTGTGGATGTACTTGAATAAGAGAACAAAGAATAAACTGGTCAAAAAATATGTATTCTGTAAATAAATGTGATATCTTATTCATTTGTTAAAGTTTGTAGCGCTCTACGGCACCTACGGACTACGAACACAACACAAGGAACACAGGCTCTCGGTATTTTATAGTAAACAACGCCGTGATCCGTAACGCATCTCTTATAGCGTCTGCCACTGGTGCTGAATAAACATCTTCTTGACGTTTTCGCTCTCATTAAATAAACCTGTAACGAAATGTGTTGCTCTTCTTTCGATCATCTCCGTTTCTTCTATCAAGCCTCCCCCGGAGTATCGCGCAATATTTAAGAACTAGTGGAACGAGAGTTTTGTAAGCTACATCCCTTGCGAAAGGACTTCACTTCCTGAGGATTCTTCCGATCAATCTCCGTCTGGCATCTGCCTTACCTGCGATTAGCTTTATCTGATCTTTCTATTTTAGTAGCTCCGTGTGCATATTCCCAGATATTAAAGTGATGGGATTCCTACCAGTGATTGCTCTACAGTGGTATAATCACACAGTAATGGATCTTTCTGCCTATTTATCTATAATACGTTACACTTGGTTATATTCATTGTACTTGCTAATGGAAATTGCAAGTGTCGATCCTTTGCAGGTCCTCTTCCATTTCACTACAATTTTTAGGGTTGTGACTTCTCTGTATATAACACCATCATTTGCGAAAAAACTTATGAAACTTCTGACAGTATCCAGTAGGTCATTTATTTATACTGTGGAATATAATGGTCCTATAATATTTCCTTGGGACAAGCCTGAAGTTAGTTTTACGTCTGAAAAATAGAAATGAGCGTACGGCATTGTGGGCCAGGAAGTTCGGCCACCGGGGGCAGGTACTTACTGTATTCGATGCCACACTGGGCGACTTGGGCGTCGGAGGTGGGGATGAAGTGATGATGAAGACATCACAACACCAGTCCCTGAGAGGAGAAAATCTCCTGCTCTAGCCGCGAATCGAACCCGGGACCCTTGGCGTGGCATTCCACCACGCTGACCACTCAGCTAACGGGGGCGTACAACGTCTGATGATTCGTCTCCTTTAAAAATGACACGCTTTGTTTTCTTTGCTTGGAACTCATAAATGCAATCACACAGTAGCTTTGATACACACCGACGGAAAAAAATCGCAACATCAAGAAGGAGTATATACTTATATGGATATGGCAATACTGGAATGACCTTCCTCTTCTGTGCGGATGCACACATATTACCCGAACTCTTACGGGACTTGGTAAGAATGTCTTCCACGAGTAATGAGTGTGTTGGGTAGGGACACTACGAATGTAGTGTGTGGACATATAAGGTAAGAGTGTCGAACTCGCGGAAGCCGTGCGCGTGATAGTCCCTGCAGTCGCACTATCCTCTGTGCCCTCGGTGGCTCAGATGGCTCAAAAATGGCTCTGAGCACTGTGGGACTTGACATCTGAGGCCCATCAGTCCCCTAGACTTAGAAATACTTAAACCTAACTATCCTAGGGACATCACACACACCCATGCCCGAGGCAGGATTCGAACCTGCGACCGTAGCAGCAGCGCGATTCCGGAATGAAGCACCTAGAACCGCTCGCCCACAGCGGCCGGCTCGTGGCTCAGATGGATAGAGCGTCTGCCCCGTAAGCAGGAGATCCCAGGTTCGAATCCCGGTCGGGGCATACATTTTCATCTGTCCCCGTTCATATGTATCAGCGCCCGTCAGCAATTGAAGGTATTAACATATAATTATAATTTCGTTCAAGAAGGAGTTGTGCGACCTAAGTTGGTGAAGATCAGTTTGGATTCCGTAGAAATGTTGGAAACGTGTGGCAATACTGACCCTACGACTTATCTTAGAAGAAAGATTAAGGAAAGACAAACCTACGTTTCTAGCATTTGTAGACTTAGAGAAAGCTTTTGACAATGTTGACTGGAATACTCTCTTTCAAATTCTGAAGGTGGCAGAGGTAAAATACAGGGTGCGAAAGGCTATTTACAATTTGTACAGAAAGCAGATGGCATTTATAAGAGTCGAGGGACATGAAAGGGAAGCAGTGGTTGAGAAGGGAGTAAGACAGGGTTGCAGCCTCTCCCTGATGTTATTCAATCTGTATATTGAGCAAGCAATAAAGGAAACAAAAGAAAAATTCGAAGTTGGAATTAAAATCCATGGAGAGGAAATAAAAACTTTGAGGTGCGCCGATGACATTGTAATTCTGTCAGAGACAGCAAAGGACTTGGAAGAGCAGTTGAATGGAATGGACAGTGTCTTGAAAGGAGGATATAAGATGAACATCAGCAAAAGAGAGGATATAAAATGTAGACTGGCAATGGCAAGGAAAGCGTTTCTGAAGAAGAGAAATTTGTTAACATCGAGTATATATTTAAGTGTCAGGAAGTCGTTTCTGAAAGTATTTGTATGGAGTTTAGCCATGTATGTAAGAGAAACAAGGACGACAAATAGTTTGGACAAGAAGAGAATAGAATCTTTCGAAATGTGGTGCTACAGAAGAATGCTGAAGATTAGATGGGTAGATCACATAACTAATGAGGAGTTATCGAACAGCATTGGGGAGAAGAGGAGTTTGTGGCACAACTTGAATAGAAGAAGGGATCGTTTGGTAGGACATATTCTGAGGCATCAAGTGATCACCAATTTAGTATTGGAGGGAAGCGTGGAGGGTAAAAATCGTAGAGGGAGACCAAGAGATGAATACACTAAATAGATTCAGAAGGTTGTAGGTTGCAGTAGGTACTGGGAGATGAAGAAGCTTGCACAGAATAGAGTAGCATGGAGAGCTGCATCAAACCAGTCTCAGGACTGAAGAACACAACAACAACAATGGCCCCTGGAGCCACCATACTAAGGGACCTTTCATTCAGTATATTTAATGGCAATGGAGTTTTAAATAAGAAGACTGAATTGGAAGAATTTATTTTTCGTCATCGTGTGGACATTCTATTTGCTACTGAAAGACAACTCCATCCCACACAAACTTTTAAGCCGTACAACATGGACTGTTGCAGGACAGACCGTACCAACGGCCGTGAGAGAGGAACCGCCATATTCATAAAAAATTTCGTCACGCATGCACCAATGGCTCTTCCAGCACTGGAAACTGTTGAAGCCACGTCCATCACCATTTCTGCTACCTACAGCCACATCACGCTTATCTCTGCGTGCATCAACCTAAACAGGCAATTCATTAAAGGGAATTTCCTGGCAATATTTGACAGATTTGAGAAAATTTTCACGCGTGCTGACCTCAACGCAAAGCACTTTGCATGGCTTTCTCGACTCAACAAACCGAAGGATGAGAGACTCTATGCTTTGGAAGAAAGACTTGATACTATCGCACCTAAGGATCCAACACGCATTCCATCGAACCCCCATCAAACACTGGGTGTTCTGATGTGGCTATGCTTAAAAATCTGAGGTTGGCTTTGCAGCTGCAGACGATCAACAACTTGACCTCCAACTATCAGTCCATCTTGAGAGTATTCACAGAGGCTTTGCATTCGATGCGACATCCATTTCAAAGATCCACGAATTGGGACCAGTTTGAATGGTGACTGCAAAAAAATGTCCTACCCACTGCAACCGTTTCATCTACAGCCAATATTAATGAAACCAATGAGAAACTAACTGGGCAAATTCGAAGAGCATACAAAAAGGCATCACTCACCACCATCTACCTTATGCCTTATCAAGAGTACCTCTCTCCACTCATCTAAGATTTAAAAACTCTCAAGAATAGAGCCAGGCGTTGCTGGCAGAGCTATCGCAACCCAGAAGATAGGAGGGAGATGAAACACCTCTCAGTCGAACTTCACTGACGTGCCTTAGAACATCAAACTGACGTGTGGGAAGACAAAATGTCCACTTTCCTGCTCCAGTCACGGAAAGTGTGGAGTCTTTTTCGCACACTACGGAATCCACCACCACTGAACCGAGTACTCCAGGGACCCACAGGGCTCACATATGACCAACTCGCCTAAGCAGAGCTTTTCGCTTAGACTTACGAACGTCAGAACGATGTGGACACCCAGCGGGTGATGGTGACGCAGATGAGATCAGGCAGAGAGCATAATTAATCAAGGAAACTGCCCAGCAAGCAGAACCACTTCTCACAATCCCGACGGAAATCCGACGAATAATTCTCAACCTTAGGGTTCACTCGACTCCGGGAACAGATAGCGTCACTTATGACCAACTTAAGCACATCCCCCGGAAGTCACTTGCTTCGCTCACACCTATCTACGATAGCTGCATGTCGCTGGAGTACTTCTCACAACCTTGGAAGATCTCAGGTGCTGCCTATTCCGAAGCCAATTATAGACCAGTGTCTTGCGAAAATGTCGAAAATTCTTTAACGTTGCTGCTCTACAGATTACGACCTATAATCCTCGAACACGATGTGATAAGGCCTTATCAGTTCGCATTTATAGCTTCTAAGGATTTCAGAATATATCGCTTATAATATGAATGTGTCTAATTACACCGCCGCCATTTTTTTGGATACAGAGAAAGCATACGACCGGGTCTGGAGTGAAAACTGATCACCAAACTGTATGACCTTCGCGTCCTTTCTGATTACTGCATCAAGTCGATCATCAGTTTTGTTCAGGACAGGAAGATAATCGTTAAGACAGGAGGACAACGCTCCAGCCTCAAACACTTTACGGAAGTCATCCCTCAGGGATCGATTTTGTCACCAGTTCTCGTTGTCATCTATGTTAAAGACCTTCCAGTTTTGCCGCGAATGGTGTTTGCCCAGTTTGCTGATGATAGAGCTTTGTTGGCGAGTAGCCGTAGAGCCACTGCCGTCATTAAACGCCTCCAACGACAATCAACATTAACTGAACAATGGGCGGCGCAAGACTGTATTAATGCAGAAAAAACAAAGGCCATGATGTTTACATCGCTGCGTCCCGATCTCAGTGATCGCCTGAGTCTCTCTAATCAACAACTGAACTGGACAGACAGAGCTAAATATCTTGGTACTATCCTTCACAAGAAGCTACTTTTTAACACACATGCATGGGAGAAACGAATCAGGCTGCTACACCTTCTCCACCAAATCTACCCTATACTGGCCAGCACAGAAGCTTCGCCTTTATTCTGCAACAATCCTTCCGGTGCTTCTTTACAGCTGCTCCATATGGGGTGCAGTTTGCCCCTCATCCTTACGCGTCTTCCAAGCAGTCCAGAATCGGAGCTTTTGGGGCACACTCCGTGCACCTCACTGGGCCAAGATCCAAGACCTCCCCCGTGAACTTGATATGCCTCTACACAGGGGACAGATTCGGTTGTCCACGATGAAACTCCTCAACAATGTTGAAGCATTACGTCCGACATCCAGGCACCTTGAGTATGTCGGCTCTGTGGCACCCGTAAGGTGGCATAAGGTCGAGGTACCACCATCTACATCTACATCTACATCAATACTTCGCAAGCCACCAGACGGTGTGTGGCGGAGGGTACCCTGAGTACCTCTATCGGTTCTCCCTTCTATTCCAGTCTCGCATTGTTCGTGGAAAGAAGGATTGTCAGTATGCTTCTGTGTGGGCTCTAATCTCTCTGATTTTATCCTCATGGTCTCTTCGCGAGATATACGTAGGAGGGAGCAATATACTGCTTGACTCTTCGGTGAAGGTACGTTCTCGAAACTTTAACAGAAGCCCGTACCGAGCTACTGAGCGTCTCTCCTGCAGAGTCTTCCACTGGAGTTTATCTACCATCTCCGTAGCGCTTTCGCGATTTCTAAATGATCCTGTAAAGAAGCGCGCTGCTCTCCGTTGCATCCTCTCTATCTGTTCTATCAACCCTATCTGGTACGGATCCCACACTGCTGAGCAGTATTCAAGCAGTGGGCGAACAAGCGTACTGTAACATACTTCCTTTGTTTTCGGATTGCATTTCCTTAGGATTCTTCAAATGAATCTCAGTCTGGCATCTGCTTTACCGACGGTCAACTTTATATGATCATTGCATTTTAAATCACTCCTAATGCGTACTCCCAAATAATTTATGGAATTAACTGCTTCCAGTTGCTGACCTGCTATTTTGTAGCCAAATGATAAGGGATCTATCTTTCTATGTATTCGCAGCACATTACACTTTTCTACATTGAGATTGAATTGCCATTCCCTGAACCATGCGTCAATTCGCTGAAGATCCTCCTGCATTTCAGAACAATTTTCCATTGTTACAACCTCTCGATACACCACAGCATCATCTGCAAAAAGCCTCAGTGAACTTCCGATGTCATCCACAAGGTCATTTATGTATATTGTGAATAGAAACGGTCCTATGACACTCCCCTGCGGCACACCTGAAATCACTCTTACTTCGGAAGACTTCTCTCCATTGAGAATGACATGCTGCGTTCTGTTATCTAGGAACCATCGTGGAAGATCTCCCATAAAGATACCAACTTGAAGCTGAGAGCAGACAAAAATATATATACATAAAATACATAAAAAAATATAAAGTTAAAAAATCAAGAATCACCACTTCTGTAGGTTCTTTGGACTCAGAGCCCAAAAATGTGCTTAAGATTAATAAAGATAAACTCTAGCCATTTACCTTCACACCACAGAAGTCCCCAGAAGTCCTGCCACACGGATGGTAATACTTTGGAAACAACACACACACACACACACACACACACACACAGTAACATTATGACAAAAATGCAAATGCTCTTATAGTAAAAGACAAAACATGAGTGGACAAACACCGTACAGCATACAATAGGCACAACAATAGCTGAAGAGCAAAGCTGTAAATAGGATTATCTGACAACGTAAGAATGTAGCATACAGATAGACGTACCTAAAAGAAAGAACCAAAATGACTATCACAATACAATCAACAGTATGTACAATAGTGCCAGTAGGATAATGACATAAAACGCACACGAGAGCAATAATGAAAATTTAATTTACAAATAGATGCCATGTGAAAATGAAGACCACGGCAACTCATAAATTAAATTTGGATGCCAGTGGCTTTCATACAGTCTGTGAGCAAGTTATATTTATCAAAACTGTGGAGTAAAACAGAAACACTGGTGGGGAGGGGGTAACCTCTTGCAACAATTACTTATACAAATCCGGCTGTGCAGTCGTGTACTTGGAACTTGCCAATTAAGATCCGCTACTACCATTGTGTCCTTATCGCAATGTCCACACGTGATAATCTTCAACCGATAGGGTAACATCCATGTACCAGCCTCATACAAATGACAGAAGTCACATGGCGTCTACGAAACTGCACCGAGGCTAACCACGGTCGAGGAGAAATCTTCTGTTGTATGGCCGCCAGGTGGTCGCCCTTAAAGTGCTGAGAGACATGCCATTCACAGTTCCAGCCGTGATAAGGAGCCTTCCGTATCGTCGATGTGAGATCCGTATAAGGGATCGGTGTTGGGCGTAACTGACCTTCAGTAACACTTCTCTTGGCAAGGCAGTCAAAAGTTTCATTATGAAGAATGTCATGATGTTCTCTAATCTAGACTAATTGAACGGCAATTCCCAAGGTCTGCGCGTCGCTTATGGTCGTCAAGACGTCCAGAACATACCTTTAATAAAACATTCTCGGGTTTCAAGCCGCGTCAAGTGGTTTACTGCCCACGAGATTTCGGCAGAGATCTGCTCTGCCATTGCGAAGTGGATACTATCGTGTGGTTGTCATTGTCGTGCTTATATACAATGACAACCACACGATAGTCATCAGAGCAGATCTCTGCCGAAATCTCGTAGGCAGTAAACCACTTGACACGGCTTGAAACCCGAGAATGTTTTATTAACGGATATCGCCGCAAAAGCATGCATTCGTACAGAACATACCTGTTGATCTGTTTATCAAACGCAGGTTGTTGCAATTTCTTATGCACACTTTGAGAGTCCGCAAGAATCAGGACAAATTTAAATGTCCGGGTACCATAATGAATAGCTTCCCTGATGGCCAGTGGAGATCGAAGATTCAGGTGGAAGAGCAAACATTTGGTAGGCGTCACTATAAGGGCAAAAAAGGCGTATCCCACACCCGCCTCAGGCCTACAACCGCCTTATAGATTCGAGCGTACTGCGGCTACTATACGCTGAGAAGAGGCTACAGGTCACGAGTGATGTTGGTCTCTGCTAGGAAATCGGATGGCAAGTATGCCACTGGACTGGAGTGAAGAGCAGATTAAACTAAAAATGAAAACAGGGAGTTTTGTGTCCTGCAAAACGAGTGGAAAGAGATGGCGCCATTTCTCCTAGTAAATGAGTTCTAGTCATTCGTCGTCCATGAGCTGCTTGTGTGGGTCTCCAGAAAGGAACCTCTGCCTTAAGAGAGCCTCAATCAGATATCGAAGATCGACTGAAGAGAAAAATATCAGATAATAGTCCTATAGGCAACGGGACGACGGATGCTTCCACTAGCAGTGCGTTGGTGGGTGTTGATTTCATGACTCCGAGGACAAGACGAATCACTCTATAATGGATCACATCAAGCTTGCGCAAAGCTGATTTTGTTGCAATCCATAGACAATGCTACCATAATCTAAGACATAATGGATCAAATCCTCATACAGCACAATCGGTTCCGCTCCCAGCATACTTCGGCGAGTATGCTCAAGATATTCACAGTGTTATTCTCCTTGTCGATGAGATACACAACATGTCGCGTCACGTGAGATTGCTTTCGAAGTAGACGCCAAGGAGTTTAGCATGTGCCCCGACAGGAAATGTGAACGGGCCAACATTAAGTTCGAATGAGAAGATATTACGCAGTTTCCTCGTGAACATCACAACAACTGATTTTTCAGGTGAGAAAGTGAGCCCATTTTTGAATTCCCATGCAGTCAACATTTCAAATACGTCGGTAAGCCATAAGCGTATCATCCAAAAGCACGACGAGTGAGAATATATGGTGACGTCGTCCGCATACTGCAGAACTTTGGCGGTGTGGCTGAACGAAGTCTCGAGGTCGGCAACGTACAGGGCATGTAGTAAGGGACTCACTATCGTGCCCTGTGGGAGGCCACGAAACACTAAGCGGGGTCTATGCAACACATTGTCCTGATCGCTAATACATACGGTACGGTAACGAAGCAAACATCATATAATTCGTAAAATCACCACCGGGAGATGCAGCAGTTGCAATTTTCTAAGTTCAGTTATCAGGACATTGTCGTATGCCCTCAAAAAGTCAAGAAATGAGGCCTTTAAATACCCGTTAGCGAAGAATGTGTTTTCAATGTCCATCGCAAGCGAGAGAATATTATAATAAGTACTTCTGCCATTAAGGAAGCCGTTTTGCGTCCGCGGGAGCAAGCTCTCACGTTTCAACCACCATGCTAAGCGAAACTTGAGACGTTCGAAAGCCTTACGCACGCAGCACGACAGTGCAATCGGGCGATACGATGTCGCTTGACCAGGGTCTTTCCCAGGTTTCAGCTGGGCACCAGTATGTGAGTCTTCCAGTCATCAGGAACGTTCCCCCCCCCCCCCCCCCCAGATGTCATTAAAGATGTTCACAAGAACAGATTTTGCACCCACAGACAAATGCGGAACCATGGAGAAGTGGATCTGGTCATAGCCGGATGATGTACCTGATGAGGACGTCAGGGTCCTGTGGAGTTCGGCGAGAGGGAATGGCGTGGTTAAACTGACTCGTAGA
This sequence comes from Schistocerca piceifrons, assembly GCF_021461385.2. Classification (NCBI taxonomy): domain Eukaryota; kingdom Metazoa; phylum Arthropoda; class Insecta; order Orthoptera; family Acrididae; genus Schistocerca; species Schistocerca piceifrons. Next base: position 205,841,826 of record NC_060142.1, on the reverse strand, counting down.
TCGGCAGTGGCACCTGTCGCCACTAGATCGATGACTTCTGGCATGGAGGTGCGACAATGGCGCCAAACTCGTTTATCCAAATCTTGGGATGTACCGGTTTCCCTTTGGGTGAGTTCACCATCGACCGAATCAGTCCAACAGGAGAGTGCACAGATAGTCGTTTGCGGAACTTCCTCCAGTGTTCTTTCTTGATGGCTTTGAGAAAGCGCATAGTGGGCGCATCGATCCGTTTGTAGGCAACATAGTTCTCCCATGTGGTATGCCGTTTAAGACGACTGCAAGCCAGTCCCAGTTGCGCCATCTGACGCGAACGTTTTGGATCCCACCAAGGGACCGGGGATCGGCTAGTGCCAGTCATTGCCCTCTCCTGTGAAATAGAATGCGATGCCGCTACATTGATATAATTCCTAAACATAATGTATCTTGCTTCCGGAGACGCCACGGTGTGGAATAACGATAGTTGGGTACCCATTAGTGCACCATAACGTGACCAATCTGCTCGCATAACGTTCGATCTACGAGATGGCCTATAGACCGTAACAGGCGTTGCAGTGAAAGTCGATATAAGAAGAGCGTAGTGGTTAGACCCATAGGATAGGTAAGAGTAGTCCAGGCGAAAAATGAAGAAAGTGACGCCGATCACCGAGTCAAATCGACGGCTGAGTATCTCTGTCTAGGTAACGGAAGGAGGATAAGATTGAACTCGTCGAGAACCTCAAGGCCCCGTCGTCCAACCTATCATAATAGGCACTGCCCCATAGTCTGGCCGGCCGCGGTGGTCTAGAGGTTCTAGGCGCGCAGTCCGGAACCGCGCGACTGCTACGGTCGCAGGTTCGAATCCTGCCTCGGGCATGGATGTGTGTGATGTCCTTAGGTTAGTTAGGTTTAAGTCGTTCTAAGTTCTAGGGGACTGATGACCACAGTAGTTAAGTCCCGTAGTGCTCAGAGCCATTTGAACCATTTGAACCCATAGTCTGTTGTGCGCATTAAAATCCCCACAAAATAGGAATGGAGCTTCCATCTGCCGAACCAGTGCATACGGGTCTTCAAGTGGATATACAACCTGGCCAGCTGTAAAGAGCCCGGATGGTTAGGCGACCGACTGAAGTAGAGAGCATGGGCGCTATCGCTTGAAAGCTGTCAATAGTCTTGTGGGATATCTTTCCTGGGATGTGATACAGTCCATTATTAATGAAGAGGCCGACATCTGCTCGACCATCTTCTCTGTATTGCTGACAACTTAGTATCCTCGAAAGCAGAATTTGGTTGAAACCATAGGCGTAAGTAGGATCGTTAATAGTTGTCTTAGAGGTTGTATCTCTAAAGTCCCAGGAGGCTGCCTCTTCCCATCTTCCAAGAGGTGCACGATAAAAGAGATAGTCTTTTCGATCACATATTCATTGTTATTACAAAATGGCGGCGGTTGTTGACTGTACTGAGGAGAATATGGGTTGAGTGATAGCGGGGATTGGGGGAGATGATGAGAGACAGAATATTCGTGACGAATGTTATGCTTGAAATGAAAGTTATAGGAAAATAATAACTTGCCCACACGTAGAGGGTAAAGTTCGCCAACGTTCTTATTTAATCTCTCCATAATGACAATATAGGGGCCTGCATCTAGTCGAGTGTTTCGATTATTGACATTTGGTCGTAAGACTGCTGCAGTGGAAGTCAACAGTTGACTCTGAGAGTGTTCTGAGTTTGTCTGAGCTGTACCATTACTAGAAATGGGATCCGAACCCGATAACTCATGCATAGCACAATCTGGGACAGCAGATGAGTCGACACACAGCGGTTAGTAAGGGGATCACTTTCGCAGGTTCATCGGCTTCAAGAAGCTGGAAGGGTCGCTGGGATGGCTAACTTGCTGACTAACCTGATGCTGTTATTGTTGCTAGTTATATTGCTGGAGCTGCTGCTGTTGCAGCTGCAATATTTGAAACGGCTGCTGTTGACCCAGTTGTTGCTGCAGAAACTTCATTTGTTGATGATAGTGGTGCTGGATCTGCCGTTCGTGTTGATGTTGTAGATCCTGTTGTTGTTGGTGGTGGTGTTGGAGAAGTTGTGTATCGGGAAGCGGTAATTCACCCTGCTGGATCTCGCCGTGGTTGTCGGACGGTGTTAGCAACGGAAGATCCGTCGGTGCTCGCTGATGGCAGATTTCTAGTGCCGACTGTATGCCCTGACCTGTATCAGGGGGATCGGCCACTTTACAGTGAACTATGTAGCAATACCGCTGCGAAAGTGGGACGAAGAAAACACACACAATCCGGTGTACACGACATTGCACGTAAACGATTCTCCTCTAAAACTGACGAAAACTAGGGAAAGAGCGCGAAGAGTACGAAGCACCGTACTCGCTCGCAAAATGTAAACAAGGCACGGCTATGCGGAGCGCACTAGCCGGAACTTCCCAACATCGCGACGGGCGGAAGTGAACTGGCTGGAGCGGCTAAGGGCGGTGTTACACAAGCATATTTCTTTGATAAAGAAATTTGATCAAATATTCGACAAATTTCTTTGACAAAGATCTTTGACGTGGCGCTGTAAAGGGGTATCACACTGTCATCATATTTTTCATCAAATTTCAAGATGGCGGATAATAACTTGTTATTATGCGCTGCAGTTGCTAGTACCACAATTTCATTGGCTGTGTGTATTTGAAAGAAAAGCGGCAGAAGAAAAGGAAACATACTTGGATGAAGCCGTAGGTATTACGTCGGGATAATAAAAGCATCAGCAAAATTTGTTACAAGAGCTGCAGGTGGAGGACGTCAAGCTTTATATCGTGGGCTTACTGCAAAAACCCACTAACTCCGTTTTAGCTAGTTTCGAGAAAAATGGATTTTTATATTCCTTTGTGAGCCATAAATAATTAAATCACCAAGTGAATTGTTGCAATGCAATAACTAACTAATGCTGATATCTAGTAAAGGTTAATGCATAAATAGCTTGTTAATGCTTTATAACTTTTTATTAATTAACATGAAATACAAATATTGCATCGCATAATTGGTTTTCGTAGTCAACATAGTAATTATTTATCAACTTGAGCAAAGTTACATAAAAAACACATTACTGAATAATTTGAGTCACAATAATGAGTCATTTTATAATATCACTTGACAACCGAAAGACACTATGGAAGGTTCTTTTCTTCTCCACTCTATACATCTGCTTCGCTGCTGTCGCTGTCTTCTACAGTTGGCTCACGAACTGTGTCAATGGCTGCAGCTGATGTAGGAAGAGATTTGTACCAAGAGTGAAATTCTTCAGGAATGACATCATTTTTGCATAACTGTATCAGGCAGTTCTTTTTCTTTTTGCTTATTGGCAGAATGTTGGGATAAAGATCTTCTAAGTGAATATTTGCCATATTTAAAGGACGTCCTTTTCCAGACGTATGTATTTCTTTATAACCCGCTGTGTGGTCCTATCTGTATTCGATCACTCCTGGATTGGTTTTCTGGTAGCGAAAACATTTCACTTTTAGCCAGTTAACTTTATTTCCGTGAATGTCAGTACTTCTGTTTTTAATGATAGATGCTGAAAGTTTAGATAAATCCTTGAATTCTACATTTTTCATTTCATGTACTGCATAAGGAGAACCTTTCTTGTTTCAAACTCTTTTAGATCTTGCAAGTCTGAATATATTAAGCCAATCCTGAGTAGTATGAACAGGTACATATTTGTTCCATTAAGTTTCGGGTGTGCAGCCGCAAGAAATCTCCTTCTTCTTCTAATATTTCGGCTGTATAACGTTCAGCCATCTTCAGAGTGAGCTGCAAGACTGCCGCTCCAGTGCTCGCTTCGTCCCTTTATACTGTTGTACCGCGCGACTGCGCATGCGGCCACAGATGCAAATGCGCCAGAGACGTTGGTCGGCGGCAGAGAAGTGCATAATGCGCGCGTTGTATCTATGACTCCGCAGTTGATCTGTGTTGTTTATCGATATATCATTGTGAGCTGCACTGTGACGACGTCTTTGCGAGTTTATTACAGCAAGTGCCGGATTCCATGATTTATCAAGATTGCAACCACTATCTCTATTAAAGAAGATTCACATCAGGTACATATTTTTTCGCACATTCAATTGCACTGAGCGTGCTATCCACTTCCATGAAGGTGTGGCCAGATTCGAGAAATTTGTGTTCAATAATGTCTAAATTTGCTGTCTGAAACAAGTACAGAAACAATGCAGCTCCGTTTTGATTCCTATTTAGACCGCCGCAGGTGTCAGAGAAAACGAAATGTGCCTTACACCTGGTCGAAGCTGTTTAATATACTTCGCGATGCAGGAACCAATTTCGGAGCTACCTCTCTTCCCGTTTAGCTCAGTCCAAGCGTAGCAGAATGCATCATTTGGCTCAGATAGTTCGTAGACAGTTAAATTGTATGTACAGATTTTCAGGCTGTAGTACATCGGGCTGACGTCACTTGTAGGTATATGCAAGACAGATTGCAAATCAAACGTGGAACACATAAATGTCTTTTCTACATTACATTTTTCTTTATCGGCGGCTTTTGCTTGGTTGCATTCATTTCTCCTTGCAGCATGCTCATTATACTCTGCTTCTAAAGCTTTCTTTTCTTCATTACTTTTTGATTTCTCATAGCTCACATATTTTTGACACTGATCTTTATAGTCCTGACAAAATATTCTTCTGTAAATTATTTCACTGACTGGTTCGGAATCCTTACATTCTTCTTTGTATAGACTATACATTTTGGATATACTTAGTTTGGAGTCTAAATACAGTCGTTTTGTGAATTTCCTTGAGTAGTGAGATTCCATTGTAGGAAACTTTTCTATGTGGTCTTTAACTTTCTGCACTTGAGTAGGTTTAGTTTTTTTATGAGGAATTCCTTTGCCTCTCTTATCACTTCCTACGAACAATCCACTCTCGCCTTTTCCCTTATATGCAGTGCTTATTACATCAGCCGAAATACAAAGAGTTTTAATAAAGAATTTCTTACATACTCTGACTTTTTTATTGTCTTTGTTCAGGTAGTATGCCTTAGAATGTTTATGTATTTCCAGTGGCAGAGCAATACTTCGTTTCCGTGCTGGAGTTAAACTCAGTGTGTTGCAAAGAATAAAATCCTTTTGCCTTGTATAATCACAGTCCCAGAAGCTTCTACAAATAGAGTACCTAATTTCATCAGAGAAATTTTTGATGCACTTATATCTACATATTTCACAGTTAACTGGCTTTTTGTTTTCAATTTTACGCTTCTTAATAACATTCTTCTTCCAGTTTTTGGGATCACTTTTCTTCCATCTTGATCGTTTAAAACTAGTAGTTTCCTTTACAGCACTGATTTCTTTGCTCAGGAGATCCGTACTATTTGTATCACTCGAATCTGGTTCGTAGTTAGGATCATTGATGGAGCAATCTGAGTCAAAATCAACCGCCTCTACACTTTGATTGACACTTTCACTTAAGTGATTCCCCTGTGAACTCACCTGATACAGTTCCTGCTTCGGTTTTTTCTTCCCCAATTGACTCTATGAGGACTTCATTGAATACTCTGAGTGCATCATGAACTCTGCTTCCAGTTGACACACTTGGAGATACAATTCATTACCTTAAAGTAAAAATATGAAATAAAATTAATTTATTAATTTTAAAATGTCAGTATACTGTAACAGTTCAGTTCATGTTAACAGTATTGTATTTTTCTATTGCTTACCTCCAATACCATCTGCGGTGAGTATCGTTTTCTTGGTCAATGATACAGTCGGGGCACTTCCAGAATACGTTTTAGGATTAAACACACTCTAGGCAAACAGTAAAATGCTACCGCACTCACTGAACTAACAGCAGCTACTGCGACAATAAGCTCGTATTCAATCAAACTGAAATAATCGAAAAACTGAAATAATCGACTATAATGCTGTTCTTGCATTGTTCAGGTATTGTAGTATAATGATATTATTACAGCCTGTATGGAATCATGTGCATTGTTGTTGACTGTTGGGAATATGATACACAGATTTACCACAGTCTGATAAACGAAGCTGATGTGAGAAATACAAGCTTGCATCAGTCGACTCATAAAATTTAAATCCAGTAAATTGTGGTTTCTTTCTCTGCTGAAATCCATTAAGTACACTTGAAGGATTCTCGTTGTTCAAATTATTTCATCAAGCATATTGAAAGGTACTGGAAAAATCATTCAATTGCACCTGAATGATTTTTTCTGTACAAAACAATCACTTATGTACTTAGTGGAATATTGGCATATCTCTCTAACTCCTTAGAGTGATAAATGCTCTTAACTGGTTTCTCCAGACGAAAGATATTCGTTTTCTGATACCGTCTGTGTACATAACTCGAAAATGTCAAAAATTGGAGTTAACGGGTTTTTGTAGTAAGCCCACGATATAAATTACTTACGACTGGATGAGAGTGTATTTCAGTATTTGCTCAGTAAAGTGGCTACTCGTTTTACAAAACAGAATACTCTCTTGAGAAATGTTATACCTGCAGAAGACAGGCAAACTGTGACACAAGGATTTCCTGATACAGGAGAGAGCTACTGTAGTTTACAACACAGCACTCGAATATCACATTGCACATTAACCAAAATAATTCCAGAAACGTGTATAGCGATTTATAAAGCACTGAAGGGGGAATATGTAAAGGTAGAATGGAAAGCTAAGGAAGAATTTTTTATTTTAGAGCGTGACCACATCTATTCCGGCTTGCTGAAAAGCTGCCTGGATGTTTCCAGATGTAGAAGTGGATGGCTGTAGCTGTGACTGTGGACATAATCTCCCCTGCAGCATATTCCACCTGCCCATCAACACACAATTAATAACATGTCCTGTGCCCCTTGCTCACCGCTCCATCCTAGTCAAAGCACGTTTATTGGAAAGTAAAAGAATCGATGGAACACACCAACTTTGAAGCCATGTTTACAAACAGACTACAGAGACGTCAAATAGCTGTAGCGACGCCAGTGCTCCAAATGGTTACGTTTCACATTGCAGTGAACAGAAGACTAACGACTTTTATGATCAAATCTAAGACGAGGCCCTAGATTTGATCATATTTATTTGATGACAGGCAATATTTGACAAAGTTCCCTATTACGCCATCAAGTTTCTTTGACATAAATATTTGAAACATCAACTTTGACAAAGAAACATGACAGTGTAATACCGATCTAAGGCTCACTACAATGACGGCGGTCGGCTGTTTCCCTTCGGCGCTGTTCATGTTCAAATGTTCAAATGTGTGTGAAATCTTATGGGACTTAACTGCTAAGGTCATCAGTCCCTAAACTTACACACTACTTAGCCGGCCGATGTGGCCGTGCGATTCTAGGCGCTTCAGTCTGTAACCGCGTGACCGCTACGGTCGCAGGTTCGAATCCTGCCTCGGGCATGGATGTGTGTGATGTCCTGAGGTTCGTTAGGTTTAAGTAGTTCTAAGTTCTAGGGGACTGATGGCCTCAGATGTTAAGTCCCATAGTGCTCAGAGCCATTTGATTTTACACACTACTTAACCTAAATCATCCTGAGGACAAACACACACACCCATGCCCGAGGAAGGACTCGAACCTCCGCCGGGACCATCCGCACAGTCCATGACTGTAGCGTCCTAGACCGCTCGGCTAATCCCGCGCGGCGCTGCACATGGGGTCCACGGTTGTGGTAATGCTGGTAAGTTCCTATGGGGCCAAACCGCTGACGTCATCGGTCCCTAGGCTTACACACTACTTGATCTCACTTAAACTAACTTACGCTAAGGACAACACACACACCCATGCCTGAGGGAGGACTTGAACCTCCAACGGGGGGAGCCGTGCAAACCGTGGAAAGGCGCCTAAGACTAAAAGGCTACCCCGCGCGGCTGGTGTCCTCGAATCACGCTTGAGGAAGTAGTAGGCCTTGCTCCTGGGCTACCGGCGCAACCAACAAACGCGGCTGCCACTTAGCCATGGCGTGAGCAAGAGTGCTATGTCTGCAAGGCTGGGCGAGCGGACGCTGGCGCAACTGATTCTGGCACTGGCATTGACGCTAACCCATGTACGCGTGGCTTTCGGCGCCTTCACCGGGATCCGCGAGAGGCCAGCTGTGTACCTCCAGTGCAATAAAGTTAATGACACGCTTGCCGGTGTTTCCCTGGACGTTTCGGTATGAGTCACCGATCCCTCCCAAACCATATCTCTTGGTCGGTCTGACGTGTTACAACCCCTGAGCTTGCGGGCTGTAATAGGGGGTTATATTACTATTTGAAACGTGAGTGGTGAAGATTCTATTGGAACCCAAATGCTGATGCGTGCCGGTGTTCACTTCAGCAATGTACGGCGTGTTAACGGTCAAGGCATCTCATGTACCGTCAAAGGAACACAGATAATAAACATCTCTGCTCCATCAGCGTTCTGTGTTTTTTACCGAAGATCTAGCAAGTCTTATCGGCACCAACGGCTGTCTGCTACTCATCGCTGGAGGTTACAACTGCGTCCTCCACGCTAAAGATCAGTCACCTAGCTACAATAAGTCTCATGATCTGGAAACTGGTCACAGGTCTTCATCTCATTGACACCTGGAAGCAATTACACATCACCCACGTCACATTCACCTATCTGTTCCACTGTGCAGCAAGCAGACTGGATAAGATATATGTCCTCCCGTTCTGCAGCCGTATGTCATGAGTAATGACATAGCGCCAGTCAGTTTTTCTAATTCTATGTCTAATCACGTTTTATAAATATTCAACGACAACGGGTCTCTCACGGTCTCGGCTACTGGGAACTGAATAGTAGCCTCCTGAAGGATCCCAAGCTTAGAAATGAAATAAGGCTCAAGACATCACCAACCCGACGCTACGACACAGTGGATTCGCTACGCAAAGCTAGGCTTCAGCCACTAGTGAAACAGTGCAATCGGCAGAAACGATCAAGGCAAAAATTGAGCATAGAGTTTTCCTATCAGTGTATCATGGACCTTTATCAAAGAACTACTGTCCTAGACGCTGTATCTTCAGAAAGCTCAAGTATTTTAAAGCTAAAATCACTGGAATATGGCGAACGTAGCTCTCTAGAGTCTTTTTTCAGTCTCGGCTAAAAGTTGTAACGGCCGAAGAAAGAGTATTGCTGATCCGTGTTTTGCACCTTGCTCGCCAACGGAAAGCTCAACTAATTACTGAAGTTTTGAATGACTCTGGTCACCAATTAGATACCAAAGGGGAATTGTGAAATGTGCCCAAACTTATTATGGTACCCTGTATGAAAGACAAAACATCGACGATCAGGTCTGTCACATAGTGCTAAACGCCATCCAAGAACACCTGCAAGAAGCGGTTAGAGTCGCTATGGAAGCCCCAGTCACGATGGACCAAATTCAGGAAGCAACATTCCGTGCATCTAAGGAAAAGTCGCGGGCCTGGATGGCCTTGGAGCAGAATTCCACCAGTGCTATTGGAACATGCTCAAAGAGTCTCTTCAAGCTTTGTAAAATCCATTGTGAAACCTTCAGCTGTCCTTTATTTTGCACAATTCGCTACTACTTCCGGTCAACGACCATTATCAAGCTTTCACCATGAATTTTAAAAACTATTTGGCGGCTCATTGTTCCCACCTGCAAACATACATGTTTTCAAGTGATAGTGAACGATGTAAGGCGAGGCGTAACAGTACCCGACACTCTGAAAAATGGTATAGTCGTTCCTCTCCCGAAACTTGGTCGGAGCGCGCATGTATGTGGCCTGTCACGCTGCTTACCGCAGATTCAAAACCATTAAAAGCGCAATCACGATTCGTATGGAATCACTGTTAGAGAAGATTTTAGACAGCTACCAACATTGTGCCATCCCTCGCAAAAGCATCCTTACTGCAGCATGTGGACGGCGGGACGTGATATGCTCCGTGCTCCGTCGCAGCGGCCGGAACTGAAGGAGCAATTGTATTTTTAGCCTTTTCGAAAGGGTTTGACCACGTGAGCAATGAGTTTTTAACTGAAGCATTGAAGAAGACGGGATGTAACGATCGTATTACAACTGTTCTCCGCGATATGTTATCAAATGTTTTCTTTCGTATTTTAATCAATGGTCACCTCAAAAAATCTCTCCTCATCGCACAATCTGTCCGCCAAGGATGCCCGCTGTCAGTGGCTCTTTATGCCATAACCGTTGAACCACTACTAAGCCTCATTGACAACAGAACTGGAGGGCTAGGGTTTCAGAGCACACGGATTTATGGCACACACAGCATACGCAGACGACGTATCTGTTATTGCATCTTCCCAACAAGAACCCCTGGAAGAAGTTCTTCAAATCTACATGAAGGTGTCTGACGCTCAGATCAACAATAGTGGAAACTCCTGAAGTGACACGGGCCGAGCAACAGACCTAGCACCGTTTTCTGGGCATCTGTTTGGAGGCTAAACCTGGCCGCACGACAACTAAGAACTGGGTGGACCTCCTTAAGTGCGTCAAGGCGAGACAGAATTTGCACTCCAATAGACACCTAAACCTCCTACAAAAGGTGCAAACAATTCAAACATCCATCGCAAAAACACGTACTAAACGGCGCAAGTACTTCAGCTCCCTGAATATTTGGCGGCGAATATCCAGCGGGCATTCAGCTGGTTTCTTCTTCGTGGAAACATCTTTGAAGTACAGTTCGTGACACTCACCCTGCCTCCCTCACGGGGAGGCCTTGAGCTAATCAGCGCTCAACACAAACGTGCGACGCACCTCATCACCGGACTGAGAAAAGAAATATAATGTCAGGATGCAGGCATTCTTCGCAGTCCCTTAATCTGCATGAGAGCAACGAGACTAGAGCCACCGATACACCCCGTTACGATTCTTCCTGTATACCAACACATCTGGAAATATTTTCTTGAATTTAGTTATCTGCGCGCCAGTCTCCCAAACACCTCACAGCTCTTTAGCAAGACACTATACGCGATCATGAGAAAAAATGCATGTGGACTGCACGTGGAAACCACGTTGAAGGGAGATGAACTGGACAGTCTTGTGACGAAACATTCACCAGCCGTTCCACCCTTCACGGATTCGCTTACGGTGGTACCTGATTGTCAATGATAAAATCCTAACGACAGACGAACTGCACCGAATCCACCTCTGTGCAACAGCCGACTGCCACAAATGCGGAAAAGCTGCCTCGCTCGCACGCAGATTTGTTTGCGGAGCAGTGCTGGACAAGTTGAACTTTTATCAGCCACCGAGTAGCCATCACTGTTAGGACGAACGTGCGTAAACTGATGCGCCCTTTGCGGTATTAAGGGAAGGAGTAGAAGAAAGGATCACAGGAGAATATGAACTCGGTACTAGGAACGAGGGAGGAGAAACATTAATTGAGTTCTGCAATAAATTTCAGCTAGTGATTGCGAATACTTTGTTTAAGAATAACAAGAGGAGGAAGTATACTCGGAAAAGGTCTGGAGGTACGGGATGATTGCAGTTAAATTACATCATGGTCAGGCAGAAATTCCAAAATCAGATAATGGATTGTAAGGCGTAGCCAGGAGCAGAGATAGACTCAAATTACAGTTTAGTAGTGATGATGAGCAGACTGAAGTTTAAGAGATTAGTCAGGAAGAATCAGTACGCAAGCAAGTGCGATAAGAAAGTGCTGACAAATGAAGAGATAAGCTTGAAGTTCTCTACTGCGATAACGAATAGCTCAGTAGGCAGCTCAGTTCAAGAGAAATGGACACCCCTAAACACTGCAAACACAAAAATTGGAAAGAAAAACATACATATATAGAAGGTAAGTGTGAAGAAACCATGGGTAAGGGAAGAAATTTTTCAGTTGATCGATGAAAGAAGGAAGTACAAAAATATTTAGGGAAATTCACGAATACTGAAGTACAAGGCGCTTAGGAATGAAATAAACAGGGAGTACAGGGAAGCTAAGGAGAAATGGCAGCATGAAAAATATGAAGAAATCGAAAAATAAAGTATTGTTGGAAAAAATCAGTATATAGAAAAATCAAAAAACCTTCGGTGAAATTACAACAAAGGGTAGTATTATTCATTAAGAGTGCAATGGAAGTTCCACTGTTAAATTCAGAAGAGGGAGCGCATAAGTGGAAAGAGTACACTAAGGCCTCTATGTGGGGGGGGGGGGGGGGGGGGAGACTTATCTGATGTGGTAGAAGAAGAAAGAACAGTGGATATAAAAGATATAGTGGATGCAATATTAGAATCAGAATTTAAAAGAGCTTTGGAAGACTAATCATCAAATAAGGCAGAAGGTGTAGATAATATTCCATCAGAAGTTCTAAAATCATTGGAGGAAGTGGAAAAGAAACAACACATTGGTGTGTAGAATGTATGAGTTTGGCGATATACCATCCGATTTTCTGAAAAAAAAAATCAACCACACAATTCCCAAGGCTACAAGAGCCGACAAGTGGGAGAATCATCGCACAATGAGCTTAAAAAGTCATACATCAAAGTCGCTGAGAAGGGTAATATATAGAAGAACGGAAAATAAAATTGATGGTGTGTTAGATGAAGATGAGTTTGGCTTTAGGAAAGGTAAAGGTATCCGAGAGGCAGTTCTGGCGTTGCTTCAGGTGTTCTACATAGTCTCTCCCACTTTAGTACAAATCACAGAACGTCCATACAACCACGCGAAATTGTTAAGAAAGTTCTTTTGTATATCGTTCAACTCGTGCGTCACATCACCTTCAATGTCGGTTGCGTCGTCAAAGCGTTGGCCCTTCAAGTGAATTTCTGCACTTTTTCGTTTTATGTTACTTTCGTATTTATAACATCAAATCTTGTAACCCCTGATGACGTTTTGGATTTGAATCAAGTCGCGTCCACCCGTCGTTGTCTTTGTTCGGGAGCCAAGGTGTGCAGAACAAGCTTTGCGCACACCTTTACCTTCTTCGGAACACTCTGGAGAATGTCTTGAACACCTGATTTTGAGATGTTGCTCCACTGCGATTTGTGACACAACAAGGCTGAGAAACGACGGCCGCACGTTCACTACTGAACACCGCCTGCTCACGACTGACTGTAAGGACGCTCATTATATTGTTTACAGTTGCTAGTTGTCCGCCCCCGGTAACTGAGTGGTCAGCGTGACAGACTGTCAATCCAAAGGGCCCGGGTTCGATTCCCGGCTGGGTCGGAGATTTTCTCAGCTCAGGAACTGGGTGTTGTGTTCTCCTAATCATCATCATTTCATCCCCATCGACGCGCAAGTCGCCGAAGTGGCGTCAAATCGAAAGACTTGCATCAGGCGAACGGTCTACCCGACGGGAGGCCCTGGTCACACGACATTTCATTTCATTTCAGTTGCTAGTTCAAGCCGCCACCGTAGCTACTGTGCAGACGTGACTTCTACAACAGGAATAAAATTGGTCTCGGAACTTTCTGGAACGGCCGTGGCATCACAAGCCTGCAAATAACAGTCGGAACGTTCTACCAGCTGTTCAATTCCTCGACGATGGAACTCCGCTCCTTGGTCATGCAGCCATTCGAGAACCGCTGCATGAACTTCCCGATCGTTGGAAAATCTCTTTCCCCCCAGATGTTCTTCCTCTATGCCTGGACATCGACCTCTGTGGTCGATATCGATGACCTCCCTTCCTTCCCGATCAGTATCACCCACGCCTTTGAAGTCTTGGTCAATTGTTGGCACCATTTCACTACGGTTGGATGCGACACTCCATTTGATCCATACATCCTTAGGACTTCACAGTACATCTTCGTGCAGTTGAGACGTTTTGTCCACAAGAGGCGTGCTGACCCGCGTACTTCAACTATAGAGGATGCATCCAGATGCCGCTCCATTTCATTCACACACTGTGACGCAGCTGATTTCTTTAACGCAGCAGAACTGTGTATGCAGGAAACCCAGTACATGCCTTCTCTCCTAGGAATGCGCCATAACTGTTGCGGAATAGTCTTAACCTGATATAACTCAAGTAACTTTTTTCTGAAGCCCCTACGTATAATTGCAGCACATATTAGTGGTTGCTGGACGTGTTGACCCTGTAAAGAATATCGCATTGTCAGCTGACAATACTGACAACATTATTGATGGTGCGAGTGTCGCTTCAGTATACAGTGAGGCGACAGAAGTCATGGGATAGCGACCTGCACATACACAGTTGGCGGTAGCGTCGTATACACGTGGTATAAAAGGGCAGTGCATTGCCAAAGCTGTGGTTTGTACTCACGTGATTCATGTGAAAAGATTTCCGGCGTGATTATGGCCGCACGACGGGAATTAAAAGACTCTGAACGCGGAATGGTAGTTGGAGCTAGACGCATGGAACATTCCTTTTCGGAAATAGTTAGGGACTTCAACAATACAAAATTCACAGTGCCAAGAGTGTGCCGAGAATACCAAATTTCAGACATTACCTGTTACCATGGGCTACGCAGTGACCGACGGCCTGCACTTAACGACGGAGAGCAGCGGCGTTGGCGAGAGTTGTCAGTGCTAACAGACGAGCAACACTGCGTGAAATAACCGCAGAAATTCAATGTGGGACGTACACCAGACGTATTCGTTAGAACAGAACCGCGAAATTTGGCGTTAATGGACACTGGCAACAGACGACCGACGGGATTGCCTTCGTTAACAGCGCGACATCGTCTGCTGTGCCTCTACAGGGCTCGTGACCATAGCGGTTCGATCTTAGATGAGTGGAAACCGTAGCCCGATTTCCGTCGATAAAAGCTGATGATAGGGTTTGAGTGTGGCGCAGACCCCACGAAGCCAAGGATCCTAGTTGTCAACAATTCACTGTGCAAGCTGGTAGTGATTCCATAATGGTGTGGGCTGTGTTTACAAGGAATGGACTTCTTTCTTCGGTCCAACTGGACCGATCAGTGACGGGAAATGGTTATACACGGCTACCATTTTCAGCCTTTCATGGTCTTCATGTTCCCGAACGACGATGGAATTTTTATGAATGACACTGCGCCATGTCACAGTGCCATAATTTCTCGTGATTGGTTGCTAGACAATTCGAGCGAATGATTTGGTCATCCAGATCTCCTGACGTAAATGCCATCGAACGTTTATGGAACAAAATGGAAAGACAAAATTTTGCACTGGCGACTCTTTCGCAATCATAGACGGCTATTGAGGCACCAGTGCTCAGCATTTCTTCAGGAGACTTCCACCGACTTGTTGACTCCTTGAAACGGCGATTTGCTGCACTACGTCTGGCAAAAGTAGTTCCGACTCGATGTTAGGAGGTATCGCATGACTTTTGTCACCTCAGTGTATTGAAGGATTGGCAGACTGGTACTGTCAATAAGTATCGGACAAAAGCTATGACTAAGATCGAGTTCCAGAACTGTTTCGGGCAACTGGGAAAAACGTTGTCACAAGTTTATAACAACTAATGGGATACTATTTTGGACGAGATGATACTGATATAGATCAGTGGTTACCAACTTGGGAATAATTACCACGTGAGGGTTAAAAAGTAGTATGTTGAGGAGTAAGAACAAAAATGTTCAAATGTGTGTGAAATCTTATAGGACTCAATTGCTAAGGTCATCAGTCCCTAGGGTAAGAACAAAATAGTCAGTTGTGATTCAGTCACGAAACGAAATTATTTTTAAAAGAGCGTTACTATCATCATTGTTTCGTAAGACTGTAACACCGATTACGTAAGTTTGTAACATTTTTAATATTGGCATTAATACGTGGCTCAATGTGGTGGAGCTTAAAACCTGGTAAACAATGAATGAACAACTTCCTCACATAGATCACCCACGACACACATACTTCATTCCACGCAACTACGAGAGTAAAAGTAAGACATACACACCACATATGCTTAAATGTCGCATGAAAATGCATTCTCAGAGTTGTAGGTAGTTTCCGCAATAGATCAGACATTACTCCGTTATTCGCTTCGCAATAATAAATAAACTAATTGACAGGACAACACGAGTATTTAATGGCTACAACATTGTTGTAAAGCATACGCTGTATTATTATTATTATTATTATTATTATTATTATTATTATTAGCGGCAGTGGTCAGACAAATCATTGGCAGACTGAAGTCTTCCAGTTTATATATTTATATATTTATATAGTATGGAGTTGAGAAATCAAGTGATTTAGAAAGGCAGGCCTATTTATAGTGTCCACATTTTAATTTCGTGGATTCCAAATGGGATGCAAGATGTGGGTGACACAAGTGTCCTTAGGGAGAGCAGTGTTACAAAGGAGTCATGTTTTGTAACAAGCGTCTGCCCTCTATGAGGATAGTTAGCTTTCTGTTCTGAGAAGCAGTTGTACGTAGCACTCTCGACACACTCAGAATTTTCTCATAATTCTATAAAAAAAGGCTGTTAGAAATACATAGTCTCGTTGACTCATTAGTTCGTTGTTTAATAAAACACCTACAAAAATTAAATATAATTTATCTTTCAACATTTTAAAAATGAAAGTGTTCAGAGAAATATGTTTATTCATTCTCAAGTTGACTTAGACGCTAATACTCATGATGACGGGGCAAGAGTGTTGGGAGGGGGGGTGGCACTTTTTAATATCTGATTACACTCAGGGTAATGGCTCAGAAAGGTTGGCAACTTCTGACATACATGAGTAAATAAAATTATATCCAAAAACAAACATTTCCGTTATATTTAGGGATCCGTATCTCAATCGATACAATCGGAATCCGAATAGGATCACTTTGTTGTCCGTCTTTCTGTCTGCCTGTCTATCTGTTCCTTTTCCTCAGGAACTGGTAGATGTATCAAGTAGAAATTTATGTCAGATACTGAGTCGTACTCTCCATTGGCGGTGTGAAACATTAAATTTCTAAGTCAAGTCACATACTTTGATACTCGCAAGTCCACGCATCAAAGCCTACCGGATACTTCCCGTTGACCTAAATCATGAAATTTGGCAGGAAGCAAGGTTTCACAGTATAACCAAAAATATCCAAAAATTGTTAATTTGTTATTAAACCGCAAGACTGTCTGTCTTTCTGTCCGTCTGTTAAGACTCCGTTTTCTCTTGAACGGGTAGAGTATCAATTTGTAATTCATGTAACATACTAAGATCTATGGGCCCATGGTGGTATAATAAACATTAGCTTCTAAGTTAATACATTCAAAAGACGCGGCCATTTATTTCATATATTTTGATACTCACAAACTCACTCATAAAAATCAGTAGGGCACTACCCGTCGGCTTAAAGATCAAATGTTTGTTTCATACATATCTTGGAAGCTATATCAACGTGCTGTAAACAGCTCTTGTATATCTGATGGATAAATTCCGAAACGACAAGCAATAAAGTCACTCCATACTGATGTTTGACTTTCACCTACGTCACCCAGACAGTCTGAATGGAGAACTACTGATTATTATACTAATAGGTCATCTGCCTCCTGCAAAACTTTGTCACTTCTATGTTATTCAAATTAAAGCACTCTCGAAAATCTTGGAATCCGTAGGACCTATGTCTTGCCAGTATCAATGTCGACAGCAGGCGTACATGATCAAGATTCTCGATTCTCAGAATGTATGAATTGCCTGTATCATTATACGCTTGTACGAAACCATCAGTGCGCGAGTCCTGCTCACACCTGCCCAATTTTTTGAACACATCTCGTACATTTTTGATGCAAAAAATGTCAATCTTTTACTGCCAGGCTAGTTAATTTTCTCCTTGTACACAGAGCATTGTTCAAATGCTTCCTGTCACGTACGGAAATTTGTAACATGTTTGCGTGTAACGAAAAACGTGCAGAAGCTTGTAGATGAGGGGCTTCTCACACTGGGTGTGGAGCACCTGGCGCACCGCTGAGACGGAGGGCGGTCCCGCAGTAACAGCAGCAGTGGCAGCGCGTAGCCGCCGTAACGACCGCCGGCTGATGGCGCTATTTTTGGAAGTGCGCCGTAAAGGCTTTAAGTACGCCGTTCCGACCCCCAAGTGGCCCGCGGGCACGGCGCGGTCATTTGATTAACTCGTATCCAATAGCGGGTGTGGGCGCCGGATTGCCCCAGAAGTGCTGCACCTCCATCGTCGTTGCAACTGGCCGGCGCTCTGCCACGTAGTGCGGAATCTTCCCGCACGTGGTTCCATTCCGTACCACAGCAGCCGACACAAACAAACTATCTGACCAAAAGTATTTGCACATTACTATGTAAACCCGTAATTACCACTAGATGTCAAGAGTGGCGAATCAGCCAGCATGGAAGGAGGCGGACAGTATTGTGTTGTCACAAGAGAACTAGTAACAGCAGTATGCATCGATCATAAGAGCTCAGTGACTTCGAATGTAGATTATTCATGGGATGTTGCATGCATCAGAGACACTTCAGCCCTCCTTAACCTGCCCAAGTCATTGGTGATGTGCTTGTGAAGTTCAAGTGCGAAGAGACAATCACAGCTAAACCGAGGCCAGGTTGACCTAATGTACAGTCCTCGCAGGATGCAGTGGCCAAAGGTCAGTGAAGAATTTTCGTCCAGAGCGCTGGGCTAGTTTATTCGTTTATTCGGAAGGGGAGGCTGACAGTGTTTACCACCTTTTGGCCGGTCGTTGATGTCAGAATCGAGGGGCATGCCCTGCAATATTTCTTAAAGGAATTTACAGAAACTATTTGGTAAAAAACTTCATTTTTGCCTTACTTATAGTTTTATATGTCAGTTTCGTGATGATCTACGCATCGTTTCGTATATGGCTACAGTTATAGTGATACTTACATGAAAAGTAAGACAATGCGCGAAATTCGGAAAAATTTGCAATGAAAAATAGGGGCCACTACGATTTTGCGTTTGGTGCATATTGCATAATATGCTGCTGCGTATGAAATTTAACTAAAATATTGAACTTTTCTTTAGACTTGGGAGGAAACTGATATGATGTAGCACACTCATTTGCAATCGCTCCGCGCGAGCGATAAAGCCAAAGTGAAATATCGACAACATTCCTCATGTTTCATATACGGTTTGAATAATCGAAATGAGATTTTGACCAAAACAGCAATTAAAGAGGAAAGTATTTTGCCGTAAACTTCATTATCTACCGTGTTATTTCACTACCTACGGACTTTTTCGAAGAAAAAATGTAATATTTAGGGGCCATCTGTAGCTGGTGAAACGTGAAAAGCTACGCATTTTGGAACAATATAAGTGAAGACATTACACGTTTTCAGAATGAGATTTTCACTCTGCAGCGACGTGTGTGCTGATATGAAACTTCCTGGCAGATTCAAACTGTGTGCCGGACCGAGACTCGGACTCGGGACCTTTGCCTTTCGCGGGCAAGTGCTCTACCAAGTTCGCAGGAGAGCTTCTGTATGATTTGGAAGGTAGGAGACGAGATACTGGCAGAAGTAAAGCTGTGATGACGGGGCGTAAGTCGTGCTTGGGTAGCTCAGTTGGTAGAGCACTTTGCCGCGCAAAGCAAAGGTCCCGAGTTCGAGTCTCGGTCCGGCACACAGTTTTAATCTGCCAGGAAATTTCATTACACGTTTATTTTGCACCAAGTATATGCCTTTTCATAAGCTACTGTCCTTACTTTTCCTCAGATCGTCATTTAATAAACTTCATAAAGCGTTTCAGAATTCTCTCGCAACTGCTTCTGCACAACACGTCAGTGAGGTGAGACAGTATGAACGCTGTGATCTGGCGAAAGAAGCAAATTTTAACATGGAAACAACAGAAATGTGTAGGTTTTACTCAAAATTCGCCACTCATTAGGCTTCTCTGAAAGTTACAAATTGTTAACAAGCCAAGCTAAAATAAATCGTTGCATTTTCGGCGGAATTCTTTTTAGATACTAACCAAAGCAGAGAAGACTGATCTTTTTGAATGGTCACCATGCAAGTGGGGGTGCTGAGGGACTCCTCTTAATATTTACAAAACTGTGACCGTAGGCTTCACTTTAAAACGCCACTCGCCTCTCCGCCCTATCGCTTGGCATTTCCCCTACAGCGTCTTCCCATAACCACACCTACTAGCAATCTTCCCACGCCTGCCCTGAGACTGCACAACACAGGCCGCGGTAGTCTGCATGGACTCAACTGTAGGACAGGGAAAGCGGAGCATTGCGGAGGTTGGTCGTATAAAATCACATGAAACGATCATAAGTTCTAAAGGGCTACCAGCAGTCCAGCTACAGGCTGGCGCACGAAGAACTGGCCCCGAGTACAGAACTCTTGCACCTTGTTCTAAAGCAGCTTCTGTGAGGCATTGGTTTGTCGACAGTAACTTTCCTGAAATGGACTGGTTTGTCCCGTGTACCGACCTGACCCAATGGAATGCCTTTGAAATGAGAATTTCGACTTTGCTTCACATCACTGGGTCTAACATCACTACTTTCGGTTCTTGAAGAAGAACGGGGTACCATTGCTCCAGAGATTAAGACACCTCACTTGAAACTGTCCTCAGCAGGGTTCAAGCCGTCATAATGGCGAAGAGTAGGCCTACCCTGTATTCACATCCGCTAACAGGTATCCGGATAGCTATTATCAAATACTGCAAGGTGACAACAAATTCCGTTCTGCGCTTCTAAATTCTCAATTGCTATATGTTCCTACTATGTTGTTCCTAGCTCAGTCATTAATATTGCTTTTTCGTCATTTAATGGCAAACTTCGTGACTGAATAAATGACTTTTAAATATAACTGCCAAATGCCTTTCCCTTCACGAATGTTCGAAACTGCTGCTGTGACCTGCAGTAAATGACTGGAATTGATGTGGGTTTGGGGAAGGTTTTGGTGGAAGCCCCTACGTTTCGGTTATAAACAAACTGTGGACAATTGCTAAATTTCAAATTCTCCTTTCTATTTCTCCTACGTTGGGCTACCTGTCAGGAGCAATACTATGCTTGAAATTTGTCCGTGGTCTCGGGATGTCTTCATTGCCTCGAGAAGCAGAGTCTTCGTGCTCGATTCCTGCCTCTTGTAAATATTTCGTTCCTGTTTGTAACTCTCTCCCTCCCTCTTTCTCTCCCCTCTCTCTCTCTCTCTCTCTCTCTCTCTCCCTCTCTCTGTGTGTGTGTGTGTGTGTGTTTGTATGTGTGTGTGTGTGTGTGTGTGTGTGTGTGTGTGTGTACGGACAGATTGTTTTAAAAGTTATTGTAATGAGAATACACAGTGTGAGCCGCATACGACGTAAAAAAAAAATGGTTCAAATGGCTCTGAGCACTATGGGACTTAACATCTTAGGTCATCAGTCACCTAGACTTAGAGCTACTTAAACCTAACTAACCTAAGGACATCACACACATCCATGCCCGAGGCAGGATTCGAACCTGCGACCGTAGCAGCAGCGCCGTTCCGGACTGACGCGCCTAGAACCGCACGGCTACCGCGGTCGGCCATACGACGTAACATCCATCGCAAATTTCGTGAACGATTCAAGATTGCTCATATTTAGTTACCGCGATTTTCGGCGATCTGAATCGAAATACTGAACCAAGATTTTTTTTTACTGGAACGTTATACTTTTTTGACTGACTTTCGAAGGCTTTTGAAAAGACGAATATAGTGTTATAACACTTGTTAATGTTGGCGTCGAAATTTATTGCAAGAGTATCGGAGAAACGTCCTCAACGTGAAAGGCAAAGGTGGCTGGTGTAGACAACGCCAAGCGGGGCTCCCATGCCAGACTTCGTCGTTACATGTTGCAAGAAGACAGGCTTCTGCTACTGAAATGAAATATGTTTCCTCTTGGACGTACTTTCTACTACATGAATACGGTTGCGATTATTGTGAATGGAATTGTTTGCTAACTTCTAGAGTATCAGAAGTAGCCTTGGAAAACTCTTTCAAATATTTGTACCCTTGCATATTTAAGTTGAGAGGCACCCACATGCCTTGCTCATACTGTGGCATCAAGCAGTCAGGCCTGCAAGATGAGTGGTCTGCCAAGCGAGTGGATTCGTTCTTAATTTATCGAGTAACATGAACTCTCGTACTCACAATTGAGTTACAAATTATCCTCCTATATAATTAATACGCAACGGAAACGCATATCTGACTATCAGTGATTTACGGAACTCTGACTGTTCACTACGCACTGGCAATACCACATTTTCTTTTTGTCTTTTATTTAACGGCTTTTGTCAACACGTGGCCACCGCACACATTAGAAATTCGGGACATTATGACAACATACAATTCGAAGTAAAAGTCCACCAATCTTTTTCTTTTCACTATCTTATTTATTCCAATAAATTCTCTAACCTAAACACACAAATTCTACAACCTACAACAATAACACATGAGAAATTCCGCCCAGTGAGCATGGCTTTACAATGGTGAATCTCTATATTATGGTCTCGTAACTATTTTAACGCTACAGTGCACTTTCTTGATAGGATGGTGGATCTTTTATTATACCTCACACTTCGTCTCTCACAATCATCACGAAACTTTCCTCCAGATCGAGCGATACAGAAGGAACAAGTACAACCCACTAATCTTTTGAAACTACCTTGCTACTCTCCCATGCAAACCACACATACCCAAATTACATGACATACATCACACTGCAATAAGAAATATAAAACACTAAATAGTCACAACACTATCACTTTCAGCTTTCCCACTTCAATTAATATTTATCCCAGTTTCACACGACACTGCCCCACTTTGTAATTCTACTTTCCTACTATGAACTCTGGAGATATTTGCACGTATTCCTGTGCAATGCAAGCCAAGTGGCGTTGCTGGATAGACGGCCGACTCACCTTGATTCTCTCTCAGAGTTTAAATCTAGCGTCACACGGAATCATATCACGCAAAGTAATATTAAGAACATCACACACGCGAGTCCTCAACTGATACCATGGACGAGTACTTCTCTTTATCCTTTGTCTCATACACAGATTGAGACTCACACAGTACTCACCACGTGGAAGTACTCGTCTCTAATTTCAAGTCCTGCACACGCCATTTCTTAAATATTTCAACTTATGGTACACACGCTATTTCTTAAATATTTCAACTTATTGTACACACGCTAGTAATTCAGCTTAACTTAAGCACACGGAAGTATTTCAACTTATTGCTACATGTGGTTTCATTGTGACCGTTGGTCACTTCCGAAGATTACTACAATCCCTTTAATATTACCTGCCTGACATTTAATTCTCCCCCACAAAAGTTCCTGAAATAGAGAAATTATTATTTCAAACTACTCTTAAATATTCCACATGTATACCAAGTCTCCACTCTTTCGTCATTACGGAGCACAACTAAAACAGGTCTTAACAGCTCAAGATCCAGCGGCAGAGTCTGAAACGTGGCCGTTCTCTAGGTCCTCTCCCACCTGTGTCGAGGTGGGGGAAGCACCTTGCTATCGTATTGGTCAGCCACATTTCAGGCGCTCAAAGCTCTGGTAAATTTCATCTCTTTGGTCCCACCAAAGGTGGCCAAAGGATCGACTCAAAGATGATCATATATTCACATTCACTATCTGCGGTTAGCAGACGACCATACATTCATTCATTTCACAGATCTCACCAAACTGGATGTAGGGATTTACTTTGTAGGAGTGCACATGTGATCAATTAAATAAATAAATTGTCATTCTTTCCCACACTGGTATCCGGCTTCGCTGTATTAATTGAAATTGAGTTATTTTACAAAAAAATGTGTTGTTCTGACAAAAATAATGAAATATGTTGTACCTGTTTTCAATGTCGGGCGGTACTGTACCCTTTCAAAGTGATACACCGTTTATGGAAGCAAGTACACAGCCGAAATGCCTGATACAGTGACTGAGCCTGTTATCAGAGCCCCAATTGGCGGATGAAGGTAAATTCCATCACAAATTTTGAAATAAAATAATTGAGTATGGGAAATTCTATTTCTGCCTTGCTAACCGAAATATTTTATTAATTACAGTGAAAACAAGTTTCTCTGATTGATAGAAAAAATAGTGTAGTATTTCAGGTACGTTGATGATACACTGTTGTTAATTACCGGTAATGATGATATCAATACAATTGTCATGAAGTTAAATGATTTAAATGAAAAATCAAGTTTATTTTTGAAGTTAAAATTAATTGCTCTATAAACATTTTAGATTTGAACATTAGGAGTGAAAATGGGAAACATGTTTTTGAGATTTTCCGCAAAAATAATTGGACTGATGGTGTTGTAGACTTTCATTCAAATCACCCAAGTCGGCATAAAAAGCTTTTCTTTAATTTTGCTTGGCTTATTTAAGCTTCCATTTCCAAAGGTTGAGCAGGAATTACAGTTAGATAACATTAAACACATTACAAAAATGAATAATAATCCTCGACCCAGGAGGGACGTATTCTGCCTCGTATGTTCTTCTCTACGTAGTGACCCTTGATAGATATAAAATAAGAACAAAAATTTTTGTTGTAAAATTAGGTTGCTTTTCACTTTAGGAATTGGTATTGTCAGTGATAATATTATTAGTGTCAATTCAGACCATTATATATATATATATATATATATATATATATATATATATATATATATATATTTTAATTGTTACTATGGCCTTTAAAGGGAGCTTTATTGTATGTCATTTCTCTCAACAGTCATGACACTACAGCTCATATGATTTATCATGTAAGGTGTAATCATGTAGTTTTTGGTGTTTTGAACAAGGCATTGTAAATTAAATTAAAAATAACAGTGTTGGTTGACTTAGACCAAGCTGTATTCATAGTTAAAAGCTTTAAAAAAATAAAAGGTTTTAACATTACTTTTAAGTCACACGTTTCACATCACGATCAAGGGGTTCTTCCATTAAGTCCATATCGTTCTTACTTTACCTTGTAACCATCTGCTTTATGCAAAACCGCTATTTTATTATAATCGTTATTTGTCTACTTTCACTTTTTACTTCAGTAAAAAATTTGTTTGAGTTGCTACTCACACAAAGATGTCACTGGTATAGAGGACGTTGGTCATCCTCCATGACGTATATTATAAGTGGTTGTATAGGTCTGTGAACAGCAAAGTCAGTTTGAATTAACTTATATAATGTTAAGATCGTATAGTAATATGAGCATTTACAAGTCTTTTAAATTTATATGACACTTCATGTGGTATGTTACCTTGTATGCAGTCTCCAGTTCTGTATAACTGTGATATATATATATATATATATATATATATATATATATATATATATATATATATATATATAAAGAGACGTACTTTCTTCCTTCAATAGATCGCTGATACATGAGTTGAGAAGATTAAACAAGGTCACGAGCCCCTATGCCAACTATCATTAGCAGGAAATCTCGTTCCGATATCTTGAACCCTTCACGATGTAAAAGAGGTGTTGCGTCTTGGTCGACTAATCCTCCATACGTACGTATGTAACGTTGTATCAGTGAACAAGCAGCCTAATCGTTAAAACCGGTATATGAGTACACAGGATTAATCAAAATTAGCGCTCTCGAACACAACAGTACGATTTCGTGTACACTAACGGTACAAATACATATCTAACAATATTTCGTACCATTCACATATTCTGTAAAAAATGTACGTCAAAGGAAGACAATTTGACAACTCTGTAATCACATGTACAAAAGTATCTCCATTCAGTTCTACGTAGCTGTGTTATGTAGTTAGTGTAATGGGTGAAGCTTAGTCTTAAAATACGCGTGTACGTCAGTTCCAGGTCTAAGTGAATTTTTTACTTTTTATTTTATAAGTTTCACACTTGTATGGTACACTCAACTTTATTCGTTCCTTGAATGCAAATCACTTTTAACACTGTTTCTAACCGCAGTCGCATTACACTTGCATATCATCATTCACGATATAAAATGAGTTAGCCTTTGCAATTATTTTTCTGCACTGTCGCCTTTTCAATATTTATCGTTTCATAATCGACAAATTAATATTTTAACATACTTTCCGCAGTCGCGCTCTCATACACGTTCGTGCCCTGCTCACGTGATGGTTTCGGGTATGGCTTGATGGCGACGACTCACTGCATCCGCCAACCGATATCTTGGCGCTGATTCCAAAACTTTGGGGCAAACCCGTCCAGAGGTGCACAAATTCTCCTTCCAGCCTGCGCACGCCTGTCTCCGTCGCAACCATTAAAGCAGTTCAGCCTGCCGCAAAGGAGATACACGAGTGCAAACCGTGCGAGGTGGCGCAGTGGTTAGCATATTGAACTCGCATTCGGGAGGTTTAGATTAGATTAGATTAGTACTTGTTCCATAGATCATGAATACGACACTTCGAAATGATGTGGAACGTGTCAGGTTAATAAAAGTGTCTATACAAGATATTACATTACACAAAATATTACATGACACTTAATTACTTTTTTGGTGGGGGGGTTGAGGAAATTACCCACTTACTATATCCAAAAATTCATCTAATGAGTAGGAGCTGCCATTAAGAAATTCTTTTAATTTCCTTTTAAATGATATATGGCTATCTGTCAGACTTTTGATTCTATTAGGTAAGTGATCAAAGACTTTTGTGGCAGCATAATTTACCCCCTTCTGAGCCAAAGTTAGTTTTTAACCTTGAGTAGTGAAGATCATCCTTTCTCCTAGTGCTGTAGCCATGTACACTGCTATTACTTTTGAATTCGTTCGGATTGTTAATAACAAATTTCATAAGTGAATATATATATTGTGAGGCTACAGTGAAGATCTCTGGCTCTTTAAATAAGTGTCTGCAGGATGATCTTGGATGAGCTCCAGCAATTATTCTGATTACACGCCTTTGTGCAATGAACACTCTTTTACTCAGTGATGAGTTACCCCAGAATATGATGCCATACGAAAGCAGAGAATGAAAATAGGCGTGGTAAGCTAATTTACTGAGATGTATATCGCCAAAATTTGCAATGACCTTAATTTCATAAGTAGTTGAACTCAAACGTTTCAGCAGATCCTCAGTGTGTTTTTTCCAGTTCAACCCCTCATCAATGCATACACCTAGAAATTTTGAATGTTCTACTTAGCTACCGATTTCTGATCGAAGTCTATATTTATTAATGGTGTCTTTCCATTTACTGTGTGGAACTGTATATACTGTGTTTTGTCAAAGTTTAATGAGAGCCCATTTGCAGAGAACCACTTAATGATTTTCTGGAAAACATCGTTTACAATTTCACCAGTTAATTCTTGTCTGTTGGATGTGATAGCTATACTTGTATCATCGGCAAAAAGTACCAGCTTTGCATCTTCGTGATTATAGAATGGCAAGTCATTAATATATATTAAGAACAGCAGAGCACCCAAGACCGAACCTTGCGGCACCCCATTCTTGATTGTTCCCCAGTTTCAGAAATCACCAGTTTTTTGCATATTATGTGAACTGCTTAGTTCAACTTTCTGCACTCTTCCAGTGAGGTATGATTCAAACCATTTGAGCACTGTCCCATTCATACCACAATACTTATCTAGAAGTATTCCATGATTTACACAATCAAAAGCCTTTGATAGATCACAAAAAATCCCAACGGGTGAATTTCCGTTACTCAGAGCATTTAATATTTCATTAGTGAAAGTATATATAGCATTTTCGTTGAAAAACCCTTCTGGAAACCAAATTGAGGACGACGGTTCAAACCTGCGTCCTGATTTAGGTTTTCCGTGGTTTCCCTAAATGTCTTCAGGTAAATGCCGGGATGGTTCCTTTGAAAGGGCACGGCCGATTTCTTTCTCCATCCTTCGCAGGTCCGATGGGGCCGATAACCTCGCTGTTCGGTCCTCTCTCCCAAATCAACCAACCAAGAGCGCACGTGTATTGAAGCGCAGTGGTTTAAGCAGGCCAGATTTGAGTTCCGCAATCCTGGCAAGCAGATCTGATGACCTCACTGTTTGGTACCCTCCCTAAAATCAACCAACCAACCCGTTCAGCTTGCTGCACCTGACAACAGGTTGGGCTATCAAGCCAACGTGACTGTAGAATAGCCGGATAAATGTCTGCATAGGTAGTTTCACTGCAGTTTATTTAACAGTGGGAGCAACAGAATGAACAAACCAAACTTAAAGAAGAGTCAGAAGAAATTAAGAACTGAGGGAAATGTACCAGTCACGAAACAGAGCGCATGCACACCAGGGGACAAGTTACCGTAAGTTTGTGAGGCAGCTCCAATAAATCGGTAGCTGTCTCACAATGCAACTTGTGTAAAAAGTTGCTAAACACTTATTCGTGAACCTCGAGTTATGTTACGGCATGTCTGTAAATTTTATCAGCAGTTTCGGCACTCCATAAATATTTTGAAAGAGGAGAAAGACTTAGTGGGAGACAAGTGTATGGAAATGTGTACTGAGGTCCTGAGGCCATTTAATAGCAGTATACAGGCTTTCTAAATTCACGGCAAATGTTGACTAAAATAGGAGAAAAATACGGTTCAGTAGATATTAAATACCACGTTCTGGTAGTATACAGCGCAGTGCAAAGAAAGCTTACTATGAAAGAAAAGCTTCTTCTTTCAGACACATACTGTTTAGGTTAGCATAATAAAAAAAACGAACTTCGTGTGTGCTAAAGGCATTTGGGAATTTTAGAATTAACTATTTTGGCCACTTTGACTACAGCGAACAAGCAACATACATCCTGAAAAAAGTAATTAAAATTGGTATAAGTGGGATCATATTTGGCTGGAACACACTAAAACTACGAAGACTAGAGTTCAAAACTTCAACAATTTTTTTCTGGATTTGTGACCGCATTGCCAAAAAATGAAACTACCGTCGCTTCGGTCCCTGTTGCAGGTGACTTTATTCAGGGTGAAAGTCACTTGCAACAGGGACAGAAACTTCGGTAGTTTTATATACTGACAATGCGGTCACAAACCCAGAAAAATTTTATTGAATGTGGCAATGGTCGCGGACGTCTGCAAAGGAACTCGACCTTTAGAAACGGTTCTTATTGCTATAGAAAACATGTATTAGAGGTGACCTGTTAAGTGTTAGAATTGAGAATAGCCAGTACCCGTCGAAACAGGGCGAAGTTTTAGAGAAAACCGACCATATCGAAATAAAAGAATAAGCCCGAAATAGCCGAAAAATAAAAGCCACCATTTTCTGGCTAAGAATTACCCAAAATAAATATACATTTCATTGAGCTTCGTTTGTGATAATCGGCTATTTTATTCAACTTCCGAACTCTACTCACAACACAACAATGAAAGCGTACAGAATAAACTGCTATGCAACGTAGCACCGCGGTAAGACGGGCAGGCAAGCAAGACTCCTTTAGCCTGCTTTGGTTGGGCACAACTTGACTTGGATGGGACTAGACAGCCTGCCCGTTCTGCTGATAACGTGCGACAGCTTGCCTACCTGGCTAACAGGCAAGGATGGGCGGGTTAAAAGCGGAATGTCTTCATCTCTGTCCCCGTCAGCGATGCCGCTACGCCGTAGCATAGATGTGCGCCGTGCTGTGGCGAAAACGCGTAAGGGGCAGATTCGATCTTTGAATCCCACATCGACATCAGTACCGTTACAAGATTCAGACTCGAATTCTCGGATTCGAATATGATAATGCTAAACTTTATCCCCAGCACCAACGGTGCAATACCGGTACACAGTACTGACTGAAGATACTTATCGTACATATGAGTACAGTGCTGCCAAACTGCCTTTCATAGACTTCCATTCTCTACCTAAAAAAGGAACAGGACGGAATTCTGGTAGAAATATTTTTATACTCTTAATATGCGTGGAATCACATTGTGATGTCGGAGAGCGCAAATTTTGGTTCATCATCTATAAACAGACAAGTAGTCCAAAAATAAAATTTAAAAGGGAAATAAAACAAAGTAAAAAATCTTACTAACAAAATTACACTTCAAAACTTCGTCTACTAAAATATGTTCTGCAGATGAACTATTTTCTATTTCGAAGAGAGGTCACCTCACACACTGCTGTCCCATTGGCAATGACACTACCCCAAACACCAAAATGTTGTAACAACAAGAATTAGTGAAGCTACGACGATAGTTTCAAAAGTTTCCAGAATCACTAGCAAATGTCAGTGCTAACGCAACGAGGTTCCCCTGTAACAATACGTCATTCTGTATGAGTAAACATGTAACGCATCAGTGCTCTTGTAACTATCAGCAGATCCTTTCGCATCCCAGAAAACTGACACCATGACCATCCTAGTCGACCGTTTTTCCTTTGCTTTCTTTGGTGGTGGTAAATCAACTTGTAGCACTCGTTGACTGTTTTTGTCTCTGGGGTATAGCAGTGCACTCAAATTTCGTCTGAGATCACAAATTGGCAGCAATTATCTTGTTGGTTGCTCTGAAAATGGGTCAAGTGTGTGCGTTATTGTTTCCGAGTATTGATTGTGAAGATGGCAAAAATCGAGATTCGAGTAGTAATGAAATATTTCGTACAGGAAGGTGCGAAATCAAAGGAAATTGATGACGATTTTCAGAAGATACTAGTGGAGCCTGCTGCTTCATATTCAATTGCTGCCAAGTGGACAAATGAGTTTACATTTGGTCGGAGCAGCTTAGATGATGATCTGCTTAGTGGTCGGGTAAGGTGCACCACTAGCCCAGAAATTATTTCAAAAATGCATAAAATGGTCGTTTAGGATCGCCGATTGAAAGGGAGAGAAATTGCTGAGGCTGTAGCGGTGCCACCTTAACGGGCGTATCATATCTTAACAGTGGAATTGGATATGAGAAAATTATCTGCTAGATTGTGGCTGCTACTCTTAATGCAGGATCAGAAACGTATCAGAAAGGAAATGTTTGACCCATTTTCAAAGCAACCAACAAGATTTTTTTGTTAACACAGATAAAACTTGGATCCACTACCACACCCCAGAGACAAAAACAGTCAAAGCAGGGGAAATATGTTGATTCACCACCACTAAAGAAAGCAAAGGAAATTCGGTCGGCCGCGAAGGTCATGGTATCAGTTTTCTGGGATGCGAAAGGGTCTGCTGATAGAGTATCTTCCCGTTAGTCAAACACTTACGGACAATACTACGCTAACCTCCTGGACCAACTACAGTAAAAGATACCCTAAAAAATCTAGGTTTGGCAAGGAACGATGTCGTGTTTCATCAATAACATGCGCACCTGCACACAGGTGTCGTTGCAATGGCAAAAAAATTCACGAAATAAGATACGAATTGTTGCTACACCCGCCTTATTCGACTGATTTCCATCACTTCTCCAAGCACAAAATTCTCCTAAGTGGACGGAGATTAATTTCAAATGGAGAACTGACAACAGAGGTTGACGGATATTTTGCATGCCTGGAGGAATCTAATTTTCGAAACGAGATCAAAGCCGTGTAAGATCGCTGGAACAGGTGCGTTAGGATACACGGTGAGTACATTGAAAGAATAAAGAAATTCCACGGAGGTAAGTCGTTTCTTTCTGTTCCATTACGCGAACTTTTCCAACTATCCTCCTTTCTCATACCGCCTATATTACACCCACTTTCTTCTTGCTAAAACTGTCACCTAGTTTCAGTTGAAAGCTGCCTGTCTAACGGCTTCGAGGAGCAACAAAAATTTCATTCTCAATATTTCATATTATTACTGACCGAATTTCTAAATTTAAAATTTTTATCACAATCCATTCTTTCAGAGATATAATCTTAAGTAAAAAGTTAAGTTAAACGTTAAATTTCGAAACTGTATATGCCTTGAGGCAGTGTAACTCATCGCGTGCAAATTACTTACACTATTTACATCCAGTATTTGAAAATGAAAGCACTTAGCAACTTTAAACAAATTTCATACATAATTTCAAATCTTTTCGAAACTGTTTTCGCTGACGACCCCTACAAAATAGTGAAAGAAAAAAGTTTATCCCTTTCACATTTTCGCTTTTCATGTAGTAAAACTTCATCATCAGACATGCTGTTTTAAGTCATTACTTCTTTACGAATAACTGTATTCCAACACATTTTGCAAACAGTGACCTCATATGAGTATATCACTGAATTCACTGCAAAACTATATCGTTGTACGACGTATAGTTCAGGAGACACAATGTCAGAGACATTAAGATGGATGAAAAAGTAGCTTAATTCATAAAAAAAACTGTAAATTATCGAGACTACACTCATCCATGGGAGTTCAATTCTTTAAAGAATTTAGGGTGGGAGTTGGCAGGCATTTCTTGTTCGGGTCATCTGAACGCGTTGCCTTACCAGTTTTCGACTTCATAAAGACTTTTACAAATTATTCCACTGCGATGTGATGTGTCCAGTTCAACAGAACGAAACTGCTTCTCTAGCACCTATGCGACTACGTACAATCTGCAGCATGCAACGCGCATAGGCTATAACGGGGATTCAGTTTAAGGACGATATGTCTTTCTCGGAACGGCCCGCCGCCTGTTTGAGATGCCTGTTGCGAGGTTCGCGGGCGCCGCACGTAGCGACGGTTCATTCCGAGGGGGCTCAGCGACTACCCATAAACCAAAGAGTTTCGGCGTCAGAGTAAATCTCCGTCAGGAGCGAGATTAGCGCTCGCCGCGGCAGCGATACATCGCGGAGGAAGACAAGCAGGGATCAGCGTCACTGGAATCTCGGGCCGCCAGCAAAATACTAGTCTGAGAGAAAGAAGCGCGAACTGGTGCAACATGGATTCCCCTGCCCGTTGTTCGTCAAAGTCGCCTTGTCAAAGTGGAGCACGCGATCTGCTTGAAATAGCCACTTTTATTCACAAATGTCTCGATCGTACTTAGGAGGTGTACGAGGGGCGTTTGAAAAGTCCATGCAAAATAAAAACTAGTTACGTGTTTGGGGTAAACCTTTTTTATTTTTCGACGTACTCCCCTTTTAGACTTATACACTTCATCCAACGCTGTTCTAATTTGTTGATACCTTCAGAATAATAGGAACTGTCCAAGTCTGCAAAATAGCTATTAGTTGCTGCAATCACCACCTCTTTTGGATAAAACCCTTGTCCCACCAGCCACTTCTTCAAACTAGGAAACAAATAGTAGTCCGAGCGAGCCAAGTCTGGAGAATAGGGGGGATGTGAAACGAGTTGGAATCCTATTTCGATTAATTTTGCGACCACAACTGCTGAGGTGTGTGCTGGTGCATTGTCGTGATGGAAAAGGACTTTTTTGCGGTCCAATCGCCGGCGTTTTTCTTGCAGCTCGGTTTTCAGTCCATTAACGATGAACAATATCCACCTGTAACAGTTTTAACCTTTCCCAGACAGTCGATGAGGATTATCCCTTGCGAATCCCAAAAGACAGTCGCCATAATCTTTCCGGCCGAAGGAATGGTCTTTGGCCTTTTTGCTGCAGACTCTCCCTTGGTAACCCATTGTTTAGATTGTTGTTTGGTCTCAGGAGTATAGTAATGTATCCATGTTTCATCCACAATGACGAAACGACGCTTAAAGTCCTGCGGATTCTTCCTGAACAGCTGCAGACCATCCTTGCAACACTTCACACGATTCCGTTTTTGGTCAAGCGTGAGCAATCGCGGAACCCATCCTGCGGATAGCTTTCTCATGTCCTAATGTTTATGCAAAATATTATGCACCCGTCACTCGAGATGTCCACAGCACTAGCAACCCCACGCACCTTAACTCTTCTGTCATCCACCACCACATCATGGATTTTATCAATGATTTCTGGAGTCGTAACCTCCACAGGGTGACCAGAAAGTTCAGTATCACTTGAGACCATATGGCCACTCCTAAAATTTTGAAACCACTTATAAACTGTTGTAATCGAAGGCGCAGAGTCACCGTAATGTTTATCAAGCTTCTTTTTAGTCTCTTGAGGTGTTTTGCCTTTCATAAAGTATTGTTTAATCACCACACGAAATTCTTATTCGTCCATTTTTTGACAAACACTCGACTTCCTTGGTTCATACGAATGCCAAACACAAAGAAATAGGCCAATACGGCTGAAACTTGGAGTGCATTCTTTCCAAAGATGCTACTAACTAAAAATGACCTCGATACGCGCCGGTGGTGCTATCTCTCGCACTTTGCACGGACTTTTCAGACGCCCCTCATATTACACTTAACCAGTTTCGACTCTAATAAATCATCATCAGAAGCAAAAATCTAGAAAAGACGAAAATGCAAAATTACTATTAAATGCACTGTCCAGACACATTGATACGACCACCTATAAAATTTTGGAGTCAATGAGATTCTGGAAGGTAACGACAAGCATTTTCAGCCATGCCGACCCCTGTGCCGTGGCCAGTTGCACTAGGCTTCTCGGCTGAGGATACACGGCACGAACAGTGCGATCGAAGTGATTCTACATAATCTCGATGGAAATTAAATCTGCAGAGTTTGGTAGTCAGGGGAGTATGGTAAACTCGTACTCTTCGAGCCATGGATGTACACTGTGAGCTGTGTGGCACACTGCACTGTCCTGCTGGTAGATGCCATCATGCCGAGGAAAAACAAATTGCATGAAGGTGTGGACCTGGTCCCCAAACATAGATCCATACTTGCGTTGATCCATTCTTCCAGAACGACCCAGGGAATGCCACGAAAACATTCGCCATGCCTTAACGCTCCCTCCTCCGACCTGGACCCTTCCGACAATTGTTGCAGGGTGATTGCTTTCAGACGTTTCACTCCGCACACCCCAACGATCCAGTTGCGGTAATGGCGTGCAAATTCCAGCTGTCGTCGCCTATAAACAGCAGCCAGCATAAGTTCATGCACCAGGCGCCTACTCCAGAACGGTCGTTTAAGAGACATTATTGATAGCCCGTTTGCTCGTTTGGGCGGCCAGTTGCTCAATAGTTGCACGTCGTTGCACCCGTACACATATCTGCAGGCGTCATTCAAGTCTGTCATCCACGGCCCGTGGTCACCACAGTTCCCTCGGCGCCAGTTTCAGAGAGCGCCTGAGAGCACCCTTTCGTTTTGCACTGTATATTTTAACCACGGCGAAAAGTGAGTAGTTCACAAACTTAGCCATTTCGAAAATCCTTCCACCCTTGGCCCGAAAGCCAATGATGATGTTCTTTTGGACGTCAGATAAATCCTCCGTTTCCGCATTACAACACTGACTGCACTATTTTCCCCGTAGACACGCTTTATATAGTCTCCGCTGCTAGTGCTGCCACCTGGCGTCCGTGAATTGTTGTACGTTGACGTCGAACATGTGACTGGAGCGTATATAAACAGTTATACAATATTGTTGTTGTTGTTGTGGTCTTCAGTCCTGAGACTGGTTTGATGCAGCTCTCCATGCTACTCTATCCTGTGCAAGCTGCTTCATCTCCCAGTACCTACTGCCCTCCGATACTAAATTGGTGATCCCTTGATGCCTCAGAACATGTCCTACCAACCGATCCCTTCTTCTAGTCAAGTTGAGCCACAAACTTCTTTTCTCCCCAATCCTCTTCAACACCTCCTCATTAGTTATGTGATCTACCCATCTAATCATCAGCATTCTTCTGTAGCACCACATTTCGAAAGCTTCTATTGTCTTCTTGTCTAAACTATTTATCGTCCATGTTTCACTTCCATACATGGCTACACTCCATACAAATACTTTCAGAAACGACTTCCTGACACTTAAATCTATACTCGATGTTAACAAATTTCTCTTCTTCAGAAACGATTTTCTTCTCATTGCCAGTCTACAATTTATATCCACTCTACTTCGACCATCATCAGTTATTTTGCTCCCCAAATAGCAAAACTCCTTTACTACTTTAAGTGTCTCATTTCCTAATATAATACCCTCAGCATCACTCGACTTAATTCGACTACATTCCATTATCCTCGTTTTACTTTTGTTGATGTTCATCTTATATCCTCCTTTCAAGACACTATACATTCCATTCAACTGCTCTTCCAAGTCCTTTGCTGTCTCTGACAGAATTACAATGTCATCGGCGAACCTCAAAGTTTCTATGTCTTCTCCCTGGATTTTAATACCTACCCCGAATTTTTCTTTTGTTTCCTTCACTGCTTGCTCAATATACTGATTGAATAACATCGGGGAGAGGCTACAACCTTGTCTCACTCCCTTCCCAACCACTGCT
The DNA here is from genome assembly GCF_021461385.2 of Schistocerca piceifrons. Lineage (NCBI taxonomy): Eukaryota > Metazoa > Arthropoda > Insecta > Orthoptera > Acrididae > Schistocerca > Schistocerca piceifrons. Next base: position 205,805,890 of record NC_060142.1, on the reverse strand, counting down.
CCCCTTTCATGCCCCTCAACTCTTATAACTGCCATTTGGTTTCTATACAAATTGTAAATAGCCTTTCGCTCCCTATATTTTACCCCTGCCACCTTCAGAATTTGAAAGAGAGTATTCCAGTCAACATTGTCAAAAGCTTTCTCTAAGTCTACAAATGCTAGAAACGTAGATTTGCCTTTCCTTAATCTAGCTTCTAAGATAAGTCGTAGGGTCAGTATTGCCTCACGTGTTCCAATATTTCTACGGAATCCAAACTGATCTTCCCCGAGGTCAGCTTCTACTAGTTTACCCATTCGTCTGTAAAGAATTCGCGTTAGTATTTTGCAGCTGTGGCTTATTAAACTAATTGTTCGGTAATTTTCACATCTGTCAACACCTACTTTCTTTGGGATTGGAATTATTATATTCTTCTTGAAGTTTGAGGGTATTTCGCCTGTCTCATACATCTTGCTCACCAGATGGTAGAGTTTTGTCAGGACTGGCTCTCCCAAGGCTATCAGTAGTTCTAATGGAATGTTGGCTACTCCCGGGGCCTTGTTCGAGTCAGGTCTTTCAGTGCTCTGTCACACTCTTCACGCAGTATCGTATCTTCATCTACATCCTCTTCCATTTCCATAATATTGTCCTCAAGTACATCGCCGTTGTATAGACCCTCTATATACTCCTTCCACCTTTCTGCTTTCCCTTCTTTGCTTAGAACTGGGTTTCCATCTGAGCTCTTAATATTCATACAAGTGGTTCTCTTTTCTCCAAAGGTCTCTTTAATTTTCGTGCAAGCGGTATCTATCTTACCCCTAGTGAGATAAGCCTCTACATCCTTACATTTATCCACTAGCCATCCCTGCTTAGCCATTTTGCACTTCCTGTCGATCTCATTTCTGAGACGTTTGTATTCCTTTTTGCCTTCTTCATTTACTGCATTTTTATATTTTCTCCTTTCATCAATTAAATTCAATATTTCTTCTATTACCCAAGGATTTCTACTAGCCCTTATCTTTTTACCTACTTGATCCTCTGCTGCCTTCACTACTTCATCCCACAAAGCTACCCATTCTTCTTCTGCTGTATTTCTTTCCCCCATTCCTGCCATTTTTTCCCTTACGCTCTCCCTGAAACTCTGTACAACCTCTGGTTTAGTCAGTTTATCCAGATCCCGTCTCCTTAAATTCCCACCTTTTTGCAGTTTCTTCAGTTTTAATCTACAGTTCATAACCAATAGACTGTGGTCAGAGTCCACATCTGCCCCTAGGAATGTCTTACAATTTAAAACCTGGTTCCTAAATCTCTGTCTTACCATTATATAATCTATCTGAAATCTGTCAGTATCTCCAGGCTTCTTCCATGTATATAACATTCTTTATGATTCTTGAACCAAGTGTTAGCTATGATTAAGTTGTGCTCTGTGCAAAATTCTACCAGGCGGCTTCCTCTTTCATTTCTTAGCCCGAATCCATATTCACCTACTACGTTTCCCTCTCTCCCTTTTCCTACTACCGAATTCCAGTCGCCCATGACTATTAAATTTTCTTCTCCCTTCACTGTCTGAATAATTTTTTTTATTTCATCATACATTTCTTCAATTTCTTCGTCATCTGCAGAGCTGGTTGGCATATAAATTTGTACTACTGTAGTAGGCGTGGGCTTCGTGTCTATCTTGGCCACAATAATGCGTTCACTATGCTGTTTGTAGTAGCTTACCCGCACTCCTATTTTTTTTATTCATTATTAAACCTACTCCTGCATTACCCCTATTTGATTTAATATTTATAAAATATTAACAAGTGCAAACTAAAGATAAAAATTAAAATATCATTGCTTTCACCTAAAATTAAATTCCACGTTTGCTTATGCATCGTACCATTAAACTGGAACAGCTGTTATGGTCATAGAAGGTGAGTGAACATATTTAGCTTATATGTGCGAGAATGACAACGTAAAAAATATTTTTGTTTAAAAAGCTATAACATAATCACTATTTTTCACTTTAAAAAAATATATTCAACCACAGTTTGGAGTATTGATACGTCTACACACATGATAAAAGGAAACGAACGTCTTATTTCCTTACTGTAATTATGGTGCATACAAAATTTAAACTAAAGTCAATGAAACGAGCATAACTAAAAACGTAACCGTTAAAGACACAGAATTTGGAGAGAAAACTACTGTAAAACACCAACGTGTTATTTTAACTACACTGTGAAAAGAATCTGTAAGTCAATCAGAAACTGTAGTCTCCCCACCCAGACAAACCGATTTAAGTGTCCTCTGATTTTCTGACTTTCTTACGTGAAAATTGGCATAGTTCCAATAACAAGTCCCTCGAGGTCACAGGGACGTTAACCAATTCAAACCCAAATTATGGAGTGCTTTCGATACACAAGGTGCTTATAATTAAACTTTCGCGACTTGAGACGGTAAATTGTAAATTTGTGGTAAAATTTCATGGGACCAAACTGCTTACGTCATCGGTCCCTAAGCTTACACATGTAATCTAACTTAAACTAACTTACGCTATGGACAACACACACACCCATGCCCAGGGGAGGACTTCAACCTCCCACAGGAGGAAGCCGCGTGGACCGTGACAAGACACCCCGGACCGCGGGGATACCTCGCGCGGCACTTGAGTGGGCCCCCACGAAAAACGAGTAATCGTAGGACAATTAAACATCATGGAAATATTTTTCAGGACATGCAGAAGCGAAATAACGAATAAACCGTTAAAAGAAACACATTGTAATTTCTATATGAGGTGGTAACATTTCTTAATTAGTACCATATGTACGACCTTCTGTATTCACGACAGCCTGGAACCGCTCTGAGGATACCATTTCACAGTTATTCGAACGGTGGTCCATGGAATGTTTATCTGTCAGGACACGGCTCGTACACTGCTTGAAGACTGCTCACTGTGTCCAGCATTTTCAACCCGTAGCAACGGTAATTTCTCCAACAATTTGTGGCGCGATGGGCCGTCGGCCTCTACCAGGAGCAGTTCCCATATCACCACTTAATTCGAACTTCTGAGTCATGTTCTTCAACTCCAGTGTGGAAAGAGGACCTCTCCTTATTCCTTTAATGAGGCAGCACTCGCGAGATGCAGCAGCACTGTTTATGTTGTTTTGATAAAACAGCTTTACGGGTAAATTCCTGCTCACCTTGTCCAGTCCCATATTACTGACTTTATGCTACTTGTGTTTCAACCCTACACCGCAGTACCAGTATTGTCCCCTAACGGCAAGCCGTTACACTAACGCTACTAACAAAGCCAAATCCTGCAGTGCACAGTCCGAATATCATTCCGATACATGAAATGTTATTTGTAATTTTGTGTCTTTCATGACGTCATGGGGCTTATACTTTTTATGTTCATTTCAAAGTCATCAGTGACATGTATATTTGAAAGGTCATAGAGTGATCAGTGTCCAAGGACGCATCTTTTCAAGTGTATGAATTATATGAGCGTTTGAACTTTAATAGTGGCAGCTATTTGTTTACAGCTCGTACAAAATAGATAATTGTTTCAAAGTTCTACTGACCTTCAAAGTTGTCACCAGCATTGTGTATAACCAGTTGCCAGTGATGTAGAAGTCATAGGATACTCTTAGCAGTGCCAGTTGTGGTGACAGTTCGAGCGGCGCGGTCTATTGCCCGACGAATTTGTAGTAGTTCTGAAGCGAATGCCGTGAAGTGTTTCCTTCTGTTTAGAAATCGAGTTGAACTTACGAGGGCTTAAGTCAGGGGAGTGCAGTAGGTGGTAACTTAGCAGCAGCATCAGTCAAACAAATCAGTAACAGCTTGCACTGTACGTGCTTGAGCATTGTCCTGAAAAATGATGGTCAGGTCCTGCAGAAAGTGTCATCACTTCTGTCTCTAAGCTGGTCGTAGGTTGTGTTCCAAAAATGAACAGTATAGAGACAGAAGTGATGACACTTTCTGCAGGACCTGACCATCATTTTTCAGGACAATGCTCAAGCACGTACAGTGCAAGCTGTTACTGATTTGTTTGACTGATGATGCTGCTAAGTGCTATACCACCTACTGCACTCCTCTGACTTAAGCCCTCGTAAGTTCAACTCGATTTCTAAACTGAAGGAAACACTTCACGGCATTCGCTACAGAACTGCTACAAATTCGTCGGGTTATAGTCCGAGGTTTTTGAGTCTTTTGAGAGAATTTGCGGAATGTGAGGCTATATAAGCTGTCACAATATAGGTGCATGAGCTAGTCTCGTTCGGTCAGTCATTAACGGTCCAGTAGTCGATAGGTCATTCTCCATAGTAGCGGTCAGCGTTATACAGTCTCTGAGACACGTATGTTACGAGGTCGCATATTTTCAACTAATATGAAGTATATTTTCGTGTATTAAGGAGGTGACTGAATTTACTTCTGATTTCGGTGATGAAAAATCTTGCGCGAGTTTCGGGCTCTAACGTTGGATGACGAATAGCCACTTTTGTAGTTGCAGGACATGCAACTTGAACTTACAAATATTTAATTTCATTATATGGCTGCTTACACTTATTTAATATCATTTCATTACGTTTAAAGGAAAGGAAGGAAGATAAGGTCTAACGTCCCGTCGAAAAAAATGTGTGTGAAATCTTATAGGACTTAACTGCTAAGGTCATCAGTCCCTAAGCTTACACGCCACTTAACCTAAATTATCCTAAGAACAAAAACAAACAGCCATGCCCGAGGGAGGACTCAAACCTCCGCCGGGACCAGCCGCACCGTCTCGTTGACATCGAGGTCAATAGAGACGGAGCAGAAGCTCATATTTTTGAAGGATGAGGAAAGAAATCAGCCGTGCCCTTTCAAATGAACGACCCCGGAATCTGCCTAGAGCGATTTCTGGAATTCGCGGAAAATCTGAACTAGGATGCCCGCACGTGGATCTAAACGGTCGTCCTCCAAAGCGCGAGTCCAGTATGCTAATCACTGCACCACCTCGCTCGGTTATTCAGTTTACTTTTGTTGAGTTTAGGTGCACGACACTTTGTACTGACACGCCTATCGTCTGAATTAAAGATAGAGATTCAGTGTGTGTTCCAAAATATTAAATTTTACCCTTTGCTAAATCAGCTATCTCTGAGGGGGGCATAGTTTAAGGGTGTGTGAACTGCTCCTCATTCAGAATATGAGCCAGGTTTATTCAAACAAGGTCGCACGTTTGCTCAGTTATCAGTGTACGTTGCTAGAGGAATTCCTTCTCAATGATTTCCTTTTAGTTTAACCAGCCTAGCAGAGGACTTACATTACGTCTGGAATTTTATCCAGTATGTCGCAGACTTTTCACCGATCTTTCAATATCTCCATCGAGTTTGCAGTAGACATCATAAAATGTTGCGTTATCCTATACAATCTGGTTCACATTCGTGACGGAGTAAAATCTGAAGATACATTGCAATGTGATTGTTTTAAAGATACAGTGCCTCGTTCGGTTACAAACTGCAGATCGACTGCAGCGAAAAATATTCTAAACAACAGAGCAGACTACTTCGTCAGCAATTCTGGAGGACGTGAAGAGTCTTATTCTCTAATTTAAGTCGGGAAAACTGTATAGATCAAGGAGGGAATTTTGTAAGTTGTTATCAGCACTAAGCACAGAAAAGACTGCAGTAGAATGTACCAGTTATACACATTTGTGCAGTAATTACTTTGCTTCTGGCGTGGATGTGTGTGATATCCTTAGGTTAGTTAGGCTGAAGTAATCCTAAGTTCTAGGGGACTGATGACCTCAGATGTTAAGTCCCATAGTGCTCAGAGCCATTTGAATGGAACAGTCACACAGTACTGGCTCACTTCGCATTTCTGCACTGCAGCTCTCTACGCAGAATGTAGTCGCTGTGTTCTTCGTCAGAAAGGCACATAAAATTCTGATGATAAACCGTGGGCAATGGGCACAACCAGTAGAGCTGATGTCATGACAATATGTACCAAAACTTGCAGCGATAAGCAGTGACGCGAAGGACTGGCGGGTAAAGGCTGCGCCGGCCAGAGTGGCCGAGCGGTTCTAGGCGCTACAGTTTGGAACCGTGCGACAGCTATGGTCGCAGGTTCGAATCCTGCCTCGGGCATGGATGTGTGTGATGTCCTTAGGTTAGTTAGGGTTAAGTAGTTCTAAGTTCTAGGGGACTGATGACCTCAGCAGTTAAGTCCCATAATGCTCAGAGCCATTTTTTTGGGTAAAGGCTGCCATTTGATCATGTGTAAAGCAGCAAGCGACGATTCATTTGGAAAGCTACACCATTTTTCCAGTGATCAGAGGATGAAGCTCCGCGCTTTTCATATGAAAAGACGTACTGGGTTCAATGTGAAACGAATTATTTCATTTTGTTTTCCATGGCTACGCCTGTGGGCTACTCGTGTGCGCCATCATGGTCGCCGCGGTCAATTTCCAGCTGCTGTGTTCGACCAGAACATGACGGGTCGGCTTTTCCCTAATCTTCCTAAATGGGTAGTGGTCGGAACAGACTAAGCTTATTTCAATAAGGAATAATTTTCTCACGAGTGCTGGTTTTTTTCCAAAAACCCTTCGAAGAGCAATTTCTGAAACTCATGCTGGAGGTAGCACCTTACAGAAGCACTGTAAGCAGAAGCAGGGTATGGTCACATGAAATGAACATTTTATGATTGACTGGGAGGCCTACATTTTAAATAATTTGGTGGAGCGGTTTGGAGTTCGTGAGGTCGAGCAGTCGGTTGGCAGCATTTGTGCATTGCAGGTGCTGTCATCTGGGCCAGAAGTGGTGTTTCAGAAGTTGGGAGAAGGAAGTGCTTCATAATGAGCTGATTTATTTCTTGCAGTAGGGAAAGTTAAGCGATTCCAGAAAGTGTGTGCCCGTGCGCGGGCCATGGATTTCGGGTTGGACAATTCCGGTTTCCTACGCGAGTGTTGCGGTTTAGCGTGTGTCTAAACGTCAGTAGGCTTCAAATGGTTCAAATGGCACTGAGCACTATGGGACTTAACATCTGTGGTCATCAGTCCCCTAGAACTTAGAACTACTTAAACCTAACTAACCTAAGGACATCACACACATCCATGCCCGAGGCAGGATTCGAACCTGCGACCGTAGCAGGCCCCCGGTTCCGGACTGAGCGCCTAGAACCGCTCAGTCACTGCGGCCGGCCGTCAGTAGGCGCTGACCTCCAATTGTCTTGAGGATCCAATTACTAGCTTGATGACGACGTTTAACGAACAACATGGAATTGGCGAAGGTTTCGTTCACGCCCATAAATTATGTTCTTTACCGTGAAAATTTGAGTGTGGTGTTTTTGTGACATTTTCTCTACTGGCATTGAACTGTATTCCTGTTTTTGTGTGGAAATTGTCGTCATATGTTGATAGAGGCCAGGTGGAGGCGGTGGAGCAACTGTAAAAGGTGTACATATTTCGGGCCAGTGGTCGGATCTCAGAATCTTTTCTGAAAGTAGTTGGATTTATACGACTTTATTTCTTAAGAACTGAGTTGCGAAAAGTTTAATCCTCTCCCTGGATGAAAACGATGCTGGCGACCCTCATTTAGACTCCTTCAGTTCGCCGCTTTACCTCGGAGGATGCCTCCCGCAGTAGGAGACGAAACGTCAGGGGAGAGTTTTATACATCGAACACGGCCCATCAGCCCGGAAGTTTTAAGTGAAGACGACACCGGCCGTGAAGGCCTACATTGTATTCTCATTTAGACTGTTCTGATAGTGTAGGGGAGCCGAGAATTAATTCGGGTCTGTCAATAATTGTTTTCAATTACAACCCAGCAGCACTACTTCGCGTAACATGCCTCAAGCGCCCTGCGTCGCCAACACTGCATGTATTCAGGCCGCGGCAGCGACTGTGACTTCATAAGAAGACACGGAAGCTCCGAGGTACGGCCGAAAGGACCATTTCAGGATCATTATTTCGGGATGCACGGCCTTCCATCTGAAAGGTAAGAAAAAAAAGGTAAGGAAAAAAAGAAAAGAAAAACCGAAAGACACGTAGGTCTAGAGAAGCAACATTCCCCAATTAATCTGTTTATATAATCGTAGTCAACACACCAGTGTTCAACATCTTATGTCCTAAGGGAAATACTGATAATGGGTAGTGCACTCATCGATTTTATATCGTGTAAACTGCGAGATTCTCGAAGTTCAGAGACTCCGTTGCTTTGACACTTGTTAAATAGTTTGAATGGGACGTGTCGTTTCGTACGAACATTTCTCTCCAAGATACGCTGCGTTTATTGGAACAAAGTGTTAATTCTCGCGTGTTAAACTTGTTCTGTCACTGCTTAACAACACACGTCCTGCATCACGGAGACTATCATGGGGTTCCAACAGGCTCACCTTGCGAGGTGCCGGGGCTAGCAGTGTATTTAACACTAAATTCTAGAATCTACATATGTAAATGATGCTCTAAGCCCCCCCCCCCCCCCCCTATTCTAACTCCGACTTTTGCTGTTGCACAAGGATTAAAAAATATACGCGAACTGACTGTAATCAACCCTGCAAGTGGAGTAGAAAAGAGTTTGGCACCTGCAATAATTTAATTTGATAAATAAGTTAAATAAAGGAAGGTTTCATTAACGTAGTGAGAAATGATGGGTTGCTCTACCAATTAACAGAATGAAAGTTCTGTCCAAAATAACAATATGATTTATTAAGACTAAACACAAAATAATAAACAAAAACACATGAAACATTTATAATACACCAAATTGGCTCAAATTGGATACTCAAACAAACGCTGTGAAGGTGAAGTTGTCCCTAAACTAGATTGTGAGGTTTATGACGAAGTGGTATGTGGAGCCAATTCCTTGCCACTCAAATCTTAAGAGAGACACACAGCTAACCCAACATTAATTGCTGCTACTCAAAACAGAACAAAGTTAGAAAAAGACGAACAGGCGCGCTCTGCTGAGCTCTGATTATCACCTAGGAAAATCCCTATCTGCCGGTGCTGCGGACATACATTACCAAACTGTCTTCTTAACTCCCAGAACACGATCTGGCATACCGGAGGTGTGGGCTGGTTGCTTCGACGTCCTCGACCGAAAGGCGAGAGCCGACTACCTAGAGCACCCGTACAGGCCGAACACACAACATTCCCGCCCCCACGACAGTGGCCGTGGTTAAACGTTCCAATCAGCAACTCGAAAACCGGCGGAAAATTCCACTCCATTGCCGGAGCACTACCATTCCACCAATGGAGATTCTTGGCGCCAATTTCTGCGCTGATTTTCCTACGTCACGGAGCTATGCCCTCAGCAAGCCAATCACAGTTACTATTTTGCAGACAGCGCGGGAATTTTCGCGCCACAACTGCCTGGGTACACAAGTCATTCCCACGCCTCGCTGGTAGCCTGCCAGAAAGTGTTTTCGCTAAGATTCTGTGAAGTAACGGAACCTCTAGCCCAGCAGCTACTTCAGACCCCTCTGGGCGTGTCTTTTGACAATGTCGGCGTCTGCAAAGCATTCACTCGACTTCCTCACACCCGTCGGCTTAACCCTTTCCAGATCAGCGGTGCCCGCCTGTCACCGGACCACCCGGGTGACGAGAGACGCTGCATGGGAAGTCCGCGTGTGAAGGAATAGCGACTTTTCACTGCATGCAATTAGAGAGGAAAATCGTGAGATAGAAATATGAGAGGGGGCTCATGCCACCTCTCAACTTCTATAACCTGTTGTGAAGAAATCTTACGTGGCACAATTTGAAGACGTTGCTCTAAGTACAGCACCTCTCCCACATAAGCACTTCTACAGATACGTCAACGATACGTTCTTGGTGTGGCGATAAGGGAGATTCTCGTGATGTTCCTATTACTTTAACACCATTTCAATTTCTGAATTTTATGTTTTGTTGAGGCGCTGCAGCTAGCAGAACTAACTCACTGCCTTAAAGCAGCACTGCAGAATATGACAGCACTGAGTGAGAAGCTGTTTCTTATGCAGGTATCGGTAACAGACGGACCATATTGCGCGGTAGTGAGTCATAGGAGTGAGAAGATGTTCGTGAGCCAATAAAAAGAATTTTGTTTCGCGATCTATACACAGGGAACAACATATAATCGTACTTAGGGACGAAATGGAAAATTTTTTGTATTAAATATTAAGCTCCACTTTTGACATAATAAATGCAAGGGAGAGACTACAGGTCTTTACAGCGCTAATACTACAATAAGATAGTGTAGTAAATCAAGTAAATTAACAAACGAAAATCATGCAACTACCTATCACATACAAACTGCTATGAAACTACACCAAGTATGCTCGAGAGTTCTGCTGCGCGCCCATCTCGCCAGGCAGCGATAGGATGTAATCCGAGTCTATTCTCTGTACTAGTCATCTCAATTGCAGCAGCTTCTTGTGATGAACTGCTTCAACCATCTAACTGTGAAATGTCTTATGGTGTTATGCAATAAACGCATCGTGATAGCAGCCCGGACTTATTTCAAATATACACATCAAAAAATGTTTTGCATCACCTCGGTTCCGAGAGTTCTGGAACCTGTACAGAAAATTGGAATACAGATCCACATAAACATCATTTCCGACCTTTTTATTGCTCATGAAAACAACACATTGCATGTTGTACCACCATACAGCGAGACCTTCAGAGGTGATGGTCCAGATTTCTGGACACACCGGTACCTTTAATACCCAGTAGCACGTCCTCTTGCATTGATGCGTGCCTGAATTCGTCGTGGTATACTAACCACAAGTTCATCAAGGCACTGTTGGTCCAGATTGTCCCACTCTTCAACGGAGATTCGGCGTAGATCCCTCAAAGTGGTTGGTGGGTCACGTCGTCCATAAACAGCCCTTTTCAGTCTATACCAGGCATGTTCGATAAGGTTCATGTCTGGAGAATGATGTAGTTATCCTGAAGGAAGTCATTCACAAGATGTGCACGATGGGGGAGCGAAATGTCGTCCATGAAGACGAATGCCTCGCCAGGTCCTGCGGTTGGCGTTTGGCTGCTGGTAAGGTAACCGGCAATTCTTAGCATCCTCGCCGAAAACCTTGTGGTACCAGCAGTACGGATGAGCCGGATGTGTTAGTGGTGACTGCGGCAGCAGAGGAGGCTTGTCCTCGTAGATTTGTTCTGGCAGGTATACCGGCACGTATGGCATGTGGACAATCCTAGAGTGCTCAGACGGTGGAGAGAGCGGGCGGATGCTGCCAGGCGATGTAGAAGGTGTGGAGGCGGAGTGAGCCCTGACTCTGCCAGGAGACAGCTGGTAAGTGGGAGCAGTTGTGCCAACTAGCGGTGAGTGGTCAGCTGGCTGGTGTTGTCATAACAATGAATACAGTTGGTGTGCAATGCGGAGACGAGAGCCGATTGACTTGAAAAAGTGTGGTAGTAGGTGGACCTGTAGGTCAGTAGGCAGCTTGGCAGACCACACCACCCACGTCCAACATGGTATGCTCACTCACAAGTAACCAAAGGTGGCGCCAGATTTGTGATGGAGTTCAGTCCCCCAGGTGTTCCTCGCACAAGATTTTGAGTAATTCTTGTGGTGAGCAGACAAGTCGTTTAATTCGTATTTGGGTGGAGGCTGTGGTGAGAGGAGTAGATCACAAGTTAAGTCTGAATGATCATGGATGTGCGTGATGAGACACAGGAATTTAGAGTTTTTGTTGGACACGTGATGCAACTCAAAAAGATGCTCGACAAGTACAAACCATGGCATTGGGTTGTTCTCGTATAAAGGTGGCAGCTTTGGCAGATGACTTGGAGGTGGGGATGAAGGCGGCTTCAGTGTCTCTTGGAAAACTGGTCCGTGACGGGGGAGGCTATACAGCAGGTTGGTGCAGTAGGCGCGAGTGTGTTTCTGGCGATAACATCCACGGCAACCGTGTGTTGCATTTTCCTTGATCTGTCACGAAAACACGACATGGCTGACACGGTTGGTACCGTGGGAACTGATGGTTGCACAGTACATGTTGGGGTCCCATAAGCTGGGCTGTAGGCTACAGGCACTGATTTGAACTGACCCACCGCAGAAATAACATGGAAAGCCGGAACGGCAGACACAGACGGTGCTGTGGGAGAGGCGAGTGGATGAGCAGCCGGAACCGGGGCCCCCTGCAAGTGCGGGGGGAGGGAGAGGGCAGGAGGGGGTGGGTTGGTAACTCGTATGACAGAAGTTTGAGTTCTCCGCACACATTGAAGACACGCCCCATGAGTCAGACTACAAATGGCTGGTGGAACGTGCGGAAAATCACTTCGGTGTGGTAAGACGCCATTGGAAGGCGAAACACTGAATGATGCACTCGAACCGATGTGGCCGAAAACTTGGGTGACCAGTCTGGAGGGTGAGTATGGAGAATTTTGCACACTAAAATGTCCTTGATAAGTTTGCAAATGAGGCAAAACCAGATCAGGTTGCAGTTGATAGTGGCCAAGTGCGTTTTGCGGTAATGGGGGCACTGCACACGGCACCACAATAACTGTCGTTGCAGCCCATTGAGAGTCAAAGTACATGTGCGAATGTAGATCACTTTGAGCATTATACGATCCATCGGTAGGTACACAGTTCTGAATATTGTTCACTTCAAACTTCACATGTTGGCGAGCACAGTCCGGCAACATGAAACCTGAGTCCCTTGTTTGTGTTAGCGACGTAGCACTCGAGCATTGTTGAGCGATAAAGTTTGAGGTTAACATATCTGGAGATCGCAAATTAATGTAGAACTGGTCAATGGTGAAGGAATGAAGAGGTCCGGCAATTGTTGTTGAGCTTCAAAATCCGTGAACAAAGCGTTGAGTGAGGCAGCCATGATGGGGTGCACATAACCTGTTGATGCTATAACACCCAGCATGGTAGTCGCAGAAGATGTGCAAACTTTGGGGTCACCAGTATGGGAACAAAATGCGTGTAGAGGTATACTGAGCAAACTGTCCCACAAATATCTGCACATAAATATATATTTCGACAGTAGTCTTACACATGTACACAGCAAGAGACATAAAAGCAGACTCTTAGAAATACATGGGGGCTCGAATGCCTGATCTCAGTCAAAGATCATGTTGTTCATGGTTGATATGACGTATCAATGCCACAAACTAAATAGTGCTGTATTAGATTTCTTTGGGGCCGATGACCTCAGCAGTTTGGTCCCTTAGGAATTCATTTGAACATTTTTTTTTTATATTTATTCTGCAGACACTGCAATCATTGCCAAAAATACAACTCTTAATTATATTACAAAATTCATCAGATTGTTAAAAAGTATAACTTCTGATAGCTATGATGGTTTTGCTAGCAGAATATTAAAATCCTCTGCTGACTTGACAGGACTACTTTTAAGCTGTCTTTGCTATCAATCAATGAGTCAGGGCATATTTCCACACAGATCTCAAGTTCTAGTAACACTTATCTATAAAAGTACAGGTAAGCAAACCATCTTTAATTACAAACCTATTTGATTCTTTCTGTTCTTTTCAAATATGTTCGAAAAAGTGACCTATGATTGAACAGTGACTCATTTAATTGGACAGAACTTATTAACTGCCTCAAGGTTTGATCTTGTATTTTATTCATCCTCTCATCTGCAAAAACAGCTTATGAATAAAAACTTGGACAAGTTAGTTTATAAGAATGCAAATGAAAGTAATTTCTGTGTTAGCATATTTAAAATTACAGATTAATACACTCCATATGAGGGTCAGTAAAGAAGTAATGCCTCCACTACTATAGATCCAAAACAAGAACATTGATGATTAATTATGACTTTTCAGTGTAATTTCTATTCATTTCCACCATTTTAATACATCTTTTAACAAGGGCGTGTATTCCATCATGATGAAATGCATGGTCCTGCTTCCAAAGCCATTGACGCAGGTATTTCCATGGCCTCATCATCTTCAAAGTGAATCCTACAATGAATTCTTTTAGTGGTCTGAACATATGGAGATGTGATGACGCCAGGTCAGGTCTAGATGAGGGTCGAGGCAAGACTACCCATCCAATTTTCAGTCTTTTGAGTGGTATGATGACTGGTGTCTGGTCTTCTTGCACTGTCATGCAAAAGAAAATCGACCATAGTTTTTGTAGGATGAATTCTCTGAAGATGTGCTTTAAGCTGTTCAAGGGTTATGACATACTGAACAGAATCTATTGTGCATCCCTGGCCCAAAAAATCAACCATAATGACACACTTTGCATCCCAAACTATTGTAATCATAACTTTCCGTACCAGTTACACAGTTTTGAACTTCTTCTTCAGTGCATTTCTGTGATGTCATTCCATCGACTGCCTCTTTGATTCTGGTTCAAAACAATGAATCCATGTTTTTATCTCCAGTCACAATTTTTCCAAAAGCTCCTCTCCCTCCAAACAGAAGCACTGCAAGAGTTGGGAGGAAATTGTTTTACTGTCTCTCTATTTTGCCCAATTAACATTTTTGGTACCCAAATTGCACAAACCTTTGAGTATCCCAGTTGCAGAACAATTGTCATCATACTGCCTTTATTGAAGGAGGTAATGCGACACATATCATCAGCAGTCACGTGGTAGGCATCACAAATGATGTCACTGACTTGCTCAATCTAGGGTGGATCGCTGCAGTCTCCAGCCTCCTGCTACTGTCTAATACGAAAATCGGTGTGGCAATTTTGCAAGCAACTGCAGCATTGTCTTCTGTTGATGCAGGAAGTTATTATTGCAGTATATTGGTGAAGAAGGCATGGAGAAGAGCACAAAATTCAAAATTTTTATTTAACAAACTTTTTTTTTGACTAACCCTCATATTTTTAAATATTTATGTACAGTAGGAGCAATCAGTATTCCCCAAAGGTTTTCCATGGAGATCATAATAAGGCTATGTGCAGGCAGGGGAAAGAGACTGATATCTTTATGTTCAAACTACTTTTTGGTTGTAGCAGAAACATGCACCAATGCATTATCTTCTTGAACCATTATATTTTTGTTCCCTATGTCCTCATATGTTCTAATTAATTCATCTCTAGTATTGCAGTGCACATGTTAGAATTCATTCTAGTGTTTAGCCAATCAATGCATGATTTACATTTAGTGCAGAAGGGTAGCCATATCATAACGCTTCCACAAAGATAATTTCTGCTCATTCTTACCTGCTGCTCTGCTCTCAGACCATACCAATAATGAAACTTCCCGGTAGATTAAAAATGTGTGCTGGACCAAGACTCAAACTCAGGTCCCAAGTTTGAGTCTCGGTCCAGCACACAGTTTTAATTTGCCAGGAAGTTTCATACCAGTGCACACTCCACTGAAGAGTGGAAATTTCATTCTGTGTACCAATAATATTGAAATCCATCTGGTCCATCTAAATTAAACTTCTTCTCGTAATTGAAGATAACTTTATCCCATTCTAAACCCCACGAAAAATGTTTTTCAGCAAACTCCAATCTAGCACGTTCATTTTTGAGAGTTACAGCAGATTTCTGCAGTCATTTCTTGAATGTAAGATGCTTCTCATTTGACAAAATTTGTTATACACATCTGGCAGTTACTGACAACTGGAAATCAGCAAAAAGGTGAGAAGAATAACAGTTTGTAGCCCTTGCTTTGCTCAAAAGGAACAGTTTCGATGCCTCAAATAATTTTCCACTTAGCCCACATTTTCCATTCTGTCCATATTGTGCACCCAATGTAATGATGTTATCAATCACTGTACTTGAACAGTTCAACTTCTCGGCATGTCCTTGTACACAGCAATTTTTGCTTTCTCATCTCCTGCTAACTCTTTCCTGTGTGGCACTGTCACCAGAATGGTTTATGTACATAGCATAAAATGTCACTAATGGTGTCTGTTTCCTGTCTGCAGTGAGGGCACATGCACACACACTAACACCACACAGAGCCAATTGCCTTTATTCTGGGTTCCACCCTCTACCATTACAATTGTTAAGGTCTTGTTGTATACTATACTACTGACATCAAATGAGATACCATTAAACTACATTTATTATTATACTGGCTCTTGTGCTATTGTAATATACATTGCACACAACTATTCCAGCCAACTATGTTAATTTTCCTTCAAATATTCATGCCTTCATACAATAAAAACAACCAATTTTTCACAATATAATGTGACTGGACAGATAAAAAATCTACCCACCAAGCGATATCAGGAGAACATACGAGTACAAAAGGTATTACAGTTTGCAAGCTTTCAGAGCCATAAGCTCCTTCTCCTGGCAGAAGGGTTGAAGGGGAAGGAAGAAGGGTGAAGGCTTAGGAAAAGGCATAGAGTTCAGAGAAGTCACCCAGAACTCAGGTCAGAGGAGACTTACTGGACAGTATGAAAAGGAATACAAACTGTAATACCTTTTACATGTCTGTTGTCCTGCCACCACTTAGTGAGTAGATTTCTTTTTACCTATCCAATACATGCCTTTATACTGATTTCCACTACTGCAGTACACTTTACTTCATGTATTTCAATATTCTTCAATGGAGTAAAATACACTCCTGGAAATGGAAAAAAGAACACATTGACACTGGTGTGTCAGACCCACCATACTTGCTCCGGACACTGCGAGAGGGCTGTACAAGCAATGATCACACGCACGGCACAGCGGACACACCAGGAACCGCGGTGTTGGCCGTCGAATGGCGCTAGCTGCGCAGCATTTGTGCACCGCCGCCGTCAGTGTCAGCCAGTTTGCCGTGGCATACGGAGCTCCATCGCAGTCTTTAACACTGGTAGCATGCCGCGACAGCGTGGACGTGAACCGTATGTGCAGTTGACGGACTTTGAGCGAGGGCGTATAGTGGGCATGCGGGAGGCCGGGTGGACGTACCGCCGAATTGCTCAACACGTGGGGCGTGAGGTCTCCACAGTACATCGATGTTGTCGCCAGTGGTCGGCGGAAGGTGCACGTGCCCGTCGACCTGGGACCGGACCGCAGCGACGCACGGATGCACGCCAAGACCGTAGGATCCTACGCAGTGCCGTAGGGGACCGCACCGCCACTTCCCAGCAAATTAGGGACACTGTTGCTCCTGGGGTATCGGCGAGGACCATTCGCAACCGTCTCCATGAAGCTGGGCTACGGTCCCGCACACCGTTAGGCCGTCTTCCGCTCACGCCCCAACATCGTGCAGCCCGCCTCCAGTGGTGTCGCGACAGGTGTGAATGGAGGGACGAATGGAGACATGTCGTCTTCAGCGATGAGAGTCGCTTCTGCCTTGGTGACAATGATGGTCGTATGCGTGTTTGGCGCCGTGCAGGTGAGCTCCACAATCAGGACTGCATACGACCGAGGCACACAGGGCCAACACCCGGCATCATGGTGTGGGGAGCGATCTCCTACACTGGCCGTACACCACTGGTGATCGTCGAGAGGACACTGAATAGTGCAAGGTACATCCAAACCGTCATCGAACCCATCGTTCTACCATTCCTAGACCAGCAAGGGAACTTGCTGTTCCAGCAGGACAATGCACGTCCGCATGTATCCCGTGCCACCCAACGTGCTCTAGAAGGTGTAAGTCAACTACCCTGGCCAGCAAGATCTCCAGATCTGTCCCCCACTGAGCATGTTTGGGACTGGATGAAGCGTCGTCTCACGCGGTCTGCACGTCCAGCACGAACGCTGGTCCAACTGAGGCGCCAGGTGGAAATGGCATGGCAAGCCGTTCCACAGGACTACATCCAGCATCTCTACGATCGTCTCCATGGGAGAATAGCAGCCTGCATTGCTGGGAAAGGTGGATATACACTGTACTAGTGCCGACATTGTGCATGCTCTGTTGCCTGTGTCTATGTGCCTGTGGTTCTGTCAGTGTGATCATGTGATGTATCTGACCCCAGGAATGTGTCAATAAAGTTTCCCCTTCCTGGGACAATGAATTCACGGTGTTCTTATTCCAATTTCCAGGAGTGTATAACTTTAAAGATTTTGACTTCAATATTCATTTTTATAGTTTCAGGAAGTTTTTTATAAAGCTTCACTCCTGCGTGGAAGTATCACTTACAAAGATATGTTTATTTGTGTCATATGAAAGCTTCTGGTGTTTTTCTTTTTTTCTTTTTTTTTTTTTTGGGAAGTCGTCCTGAACATCACAGTTTTTTAAATCTACTGTACTTACCTATTATGTTTATTTTAAAGATTATAAGAGTACAGGAGGAACATGAGAAATCTTAAACATATCTTTACATGAATCCCTTGGTTTGCATCCAAACATGATTCTAATGGCACTTCTTTGCAGTTTGAATGTGCTGATATCTGCTGTAGAGTTTCCCCAAAATGTGACCCAAAATTTAAGGCAAGAGTCAAAGTAGGCACGATATGCTCACTTTACTGTTTTCTCATTTGGGATTTTAATGTGAGCAAAGAAGGTAACAAATCTTGCTGTTGCTTACTTATCCCATTCTCACACTGTGTTGCAGCCATAGTCCTAAGAATTTGATTTCTGTAATGTTACCAGTAGGTTCATTGTCAACAAAGAGAAATGGGATGTATATATCCACATTCAAAGAGTTTCAAAATTTTAGATTCTCCACGGGGGCAGCAACACAAGACCTCGCATATGAATGGCAGAGCTAAGCAGTGTTATGATTTTAACATCATTCTAACCCAAGAACACTGTAATTTACTGCTTGAACAGTACGCGCTCATGGGAGACAAGGTATAATACAATTAGCAATACACAAGTGGCTGGCAGAGCTTGCGCTCCAGGCTATATATACATTAGTTCCAACAGGTGGGCACAACTGGCAGGCTGCTCACGCAACTGCTGTCGTATTAACAGTCTGGGTGGCCTCTAGTGGCTGAATCAAGCACAAGCTTCCTACACAAACTATGAAGCGGCACACACAAAATTGGTAGTTGCCGCACTCCTCTTCCTTTGCAAAGAAATGAGCACTGTGCTCACTCCCATTTCTTTTGTGGTCGAAGTAGGCTGTTGAGCCATGTGACACAAAGCCAGTGTTACGCAGGGTCAGGAGCAAAAGCATGGGCAGGTGCTTGCCTGCCCCCCCCCCCCCCCCCCCCTGTGAGTGGCCATATGGTAGGACAGGAAATGCTGGCACAGCTTCCATTTCCATGTCTGAGTCCAACCCAATGGAAGAAGGTTGCGGCAAAGGCAGTGGAACAAATGGCAATGGAGGTGGTAGTGACGGAGGCATCGGCTGTGAGTGTGTGGGAGTCGCGGTCCCACTACAGGCCCCGACAATTAAAGGGTACACCTACAGCAGAGGAGGCAGCTGTGACAGCCTTGGCTGCAGTGGCAAAGAAGGCAAGGGCACAGACCACAATGTAGGAGATGAGTGGGCAGGTGGAGGAAGCAGGATGGCGGAGGTGTACCTGGTACACAGCCACCCACACGAAGTCTTAACTGGTCAACAGTTCGCAAGTCCTCCCCTAAGCCATGCAGATGATGCAGTGTCAGTGTCCAGGAGTACTCTCGATTTCTGACAGCACCCATTTTAGCAGGCGGCCAAACCCACAAGCGAAAACAGCTGTGCCAGACCAGAAGTGCTGTGGAGCCAGTGCCAGCAGATGGCCTGGTATCAGCCGAAGCAGGTGTAGCAGAGTCCAGGGCCGGCAATTGTGCAACAACTCTACTGGATTCTTATCACCAACAGGGAGAACCTATAAGAACTGAGAACTTCATCAAGAGCTACTTTTGGTGACACATAAAAAAATATTTTTCCTTCTGGGTTTTAAGTGTTTTACTAGTCATTCTGCTTCTCTGTTTAACTGAGGTTGGAGAAGAGAACCCATGACATGGCAAACACCAACTTTCTTTACAGGAAATCTTCAAAATTCCTGAAATACGAACAGGTGGCTATTTCCAGAATGAGATTTTCACTCTGCAGCGGAGTGTGTGCTGATATGAAACTTCCTGGCAGATTAAAACTGTGTGCCGGACCGAGACTCGAACTCAGGACCTTTGCCTTTCACAGGCAAGTGCTCTACCATCTGAGCTACCCAAGCATGACTCACGCCCTGTCCTCACAGCTTTACTTCTGCCAGTACCTCGTCTCCTACCTTCCAAACTTCACAGAAGCTCTCCTGTGAAGCTTGTAGAACTAGCACTCCTGAAAGAAAGGATATTGTGGGGGCATGGCTTAGCCACAGCCTGGGGGATGTTTCCGGAATGAGATTTTCACTATGCAGTGGAGTGTACGCTGATATGAGACTTCCTGGCAGATTAAAACTGTATGCCAGTGGCTATTGTCTGCAACTAATGTATATGGAAGAAGACCTTCCATTGCAAAATTTTTTGACAAAGATGAAATTTTTGACACCAGAGAAGTGCACAGACAACACACCACGTACAGAAAATTAGAATAAACATCAATTACAAGAAGCCATTAGAAATTCAAAAAGGTCCCCTCAAGATCTATATGAATTCATTCCCCAGGCAGCTGTGGATGATGCCACAATGACAAAGAAGCACTGTGGGTAGGCTGCAACAACTCTCACTATTTCCCCATCAATGCCTGGGGAAAAAACATGTCTGTATGTTAACGCTTTTATATATGACACACCCCAGTGATCCACATGCAATAAACACATAATATCATGCCAAATGGTGGACGGGACTACAACCCATGGAGTGGTGTCCTCTGTAGCTAACAGCAGCACTCCATCCCAAACAGGAAGACGATTTTGTAATGCAAAATAATTTCTCAAAGGATCAGAAGCATGGCCTGGAGGTTTATCTAGTTAGTGGTCTTGCACAAAAATGCAGTCTGTGGAGATTACTGAAGCCCAATGATTTGACCGTTCCCATTTTGATTACACAAGCACTCTGCCAGTCTGAAAAAATTAGTAGGTAACCTGAACTTCCTGGCAGATTAAAACTGTGTGCCCGACCGAGACTCGAACTCGGGACCTTTGCCTTTCGCGGGCAAGTGCTCTACCATCTGAGCTACCGAAGCACGACTCACGCCCGGTACTCACAGCTTTACTTCTGCCAGTATCTCGTCTCCTACCTTCCAAACTTTACAGAAGCTCTCCTGCGAACCTTGCAGAACTAGCACTCCTGAAAGAAAGGATATAGCGGAGACATGGCTTAGCCACAGCCTGGGGGATGTTTCCAGAATGAGATTTTCACTCTTCACATTATATTCATATCAGCGCACACTCCGCTTAAAACATGCTTAACTAAAAAGTAGGCTACTCTTGTGACTTAACTTTGAAAACAAAATGCTTTTTTGAAGAACAACCCTGAATTCATTTCCAAAATTTTTGATAATAATACTTAATATTTTTTGTACCGCAAATTATGACAGCACTATCTTTTCAATTTTCTGCTTTAAAGATAATAGTGTAAATAACTTACAGGAAAAAATAAACCATCTATTTTGTTTGTATTTTCAGTAATGTGTACCTATGATGTACATAAATAATTAGCATAGTTTATTTCACTTGCAACAAAAAATATAATTAAAAAAAGTGTGAGAGCTAAAGCTGTGGTTCATGCCTAAAAATGTTTCCAAAAGATGCTTTAAAAGATGGTAAGTATTAGATGAGCTCACAAATCTTATTCTTTGAGTTACACTGTTTAGAAAACTGACAATTTTTTCCAGGTTTCCCCTGGTATTCACAAACCAGTCCCCTTCAAATTTGACAAATGTTAAATCAGTAATAATTACTCATCACTGTTTTCACATTACAATGGCATAGGATGAGTTGTTGAAGAGAAACATTTTCGGTTTAGTTGCAATTTTTACTTTGCTATCTGTCAGGCATTTTATATCACAGGGTAAGCGATCAAAACTTTTGGTTGCAGCATTACAAACCCATGTTTGAGCTATGTGACCTTACTGGGGCGTAATGGATGTGTTTTTTTTTTCTTTTGGTATAGTAATTATGTACATCATATGCCTGTTGAAGTGAAGTGGATTAATTACAATAAAATTGTGAGGGAATAACTATACTGTGAAGTGGATACATTGCTACTCATGCACCAAGCAGCAGGCATGCACAACAAAATGTGTGTTCACCCAACTTTTCGCCCCAACAAGAATGCACAGAAAAGTAATTTTAGCTTATTCCAACTAAATACTAGAGGATTGAGTAGTAACATAGAAGAGCTTCTTGTCTGCTTACAAAATTTAGAGGAAGAGATAGACATCTTGTGCCTGTCTGAGCACCAAATAACCACATGGTTAGATAAGTTACATATAAAAGATTACAATCTAGCAGCTTATTCATGAAGAACTAATATGGGAAAAGGAGGAGCTGTTGCATATGTTAAGACAGAACACAAGTTCAAAAGCATTGACACAAGTAGATTTTGTGGCGATCAGCATATAGAAGGGTTTGCTTGTGAATTAATGCTGAAAAACAGTTCACTTTTAATTGCAACAGTTAATAGATCCCCACTGGGAAATTTTGAATTATTTATGAGGAACCTAGATTCCTCACTGTGCTGTCTGTCAGACATCAGCAAGCAGTTAATAGTCTGTGGTAACTTCAATGTAGATTTTCTAAAGGATTCTGATAGGAAAAATGATCTGGAAACCTTATTTGGATCCTACAACTTAATATCAGCAGTTAACTTTCCAACATGGGTGGATAAAGACAGTAGGTTGATGTTTTCTTTGACGAGGCACAAAGCAAGAAAATTGCTCTTTACCCAGTAACAAATGCACTCTCTGATCATGAAGCACAGTTAGTCAGGCTAAAGGACATAGTGCCTTACAGTGTGGATACACCTCAGTGGAAGTCAGTTAGAATCGTTAATGACTATGGGGCAAATGTTTTTAGTAGTAGTTTACAAGAAACAACCTGGGATGAAATTTATAAAGAACCAAATTCCAATATACAATTTAATCAGTTGTAGTTGTGGTCTTCAGTCCTGAGACTGGTTTGGTGCAGCTCTCCATGCTACTCTATCCTGTGCGATCTTCTTCATCTCCCAGTACCTACTGCAGCCTACATCCTTCTGAATCTGCTTAGTGTATTCATCTCTTGGTCTCCCTCTATGATTTTTACCCTCCACGTTGGTGATCCCTCGATGTCTCAGAACATGTCCTACCAACCAATCCCTTCTTCTAGTCAAGTTGTGCCACAAGCTCATCTTCTCCCCAGTTCTATTCAATACCTCCTCTTCAGTGTTTTTCTGTAGCACCACATTTCGAAACCTTCTATTCTCTTCTTGTCTAAACTATTTATCATCCACATTTCACTTTCATACATGGCTACACTCCATACAAATACTTTCAGAAACGACTTCCTGGCATTTAAATCTATACTCAATGTTAACAAATTTTCCTTCTTCAGAAACGCTTTCCTTGCCATTGTCTGTCTACATTTTATATCCTCTCTACTTCGACCATCAGTTATTTTGCTCCCCAAATAGCAATACTCCTTTACTACTTTAAGTGTCTCATTTCCTAATCTAATTCCCTCAGCATCACCTGACTTAATTCGACTACATTCCATTACCCTCGTTTTGCTTTTGTTGATGTTCATCTTATACCCGCTTTTCAAGACACTGTCCATTTCGTTCAACTGCTCTTCCAAGTCCTTTGCTGTATGTGACAGAATTATAATATCATCGGCGAACGTCAAAGTTTTTATTTCTGCTCCATGGATTTTAATACCTACTCCGAACTTTTCTTTTGTTTCCTTTATTGCTTGCTCAATATACAGATTGAAGAACATTGGGGATAGGCTACAACCCTGTCTAAGTCTCTTCCCAATCACTGCTTCCCTTTCATGCCCCTCGACTCTTATAACTGTCATCTGCTTTCTGTACAAATTGTAAATAGCCTTTCGCTCCCTGTATTTTAGCCCTGCCATCTTCACAATTTGAAAGAGAGAATTCCAATCAACATTGTCAAAAGCTTTCTCTAAGTCTACATTCCATGATAAATTCATATCAGTATTTGAAAACAGATTTCTGCATAAGCTGATCAGAAGTAATATTAAACAGCCATGTAAAAAGACTGTGGACAGCTAAGGGGATTAAAGTACCTTGTGAAAGGAAACGGAAAATTATCTTTAGATGAGAACAAGTACAGACCCTGCAGTAGTTGCACACTATAAAAACTACTCAAAATTACTAAGAAAGGTTATCAAAAAATCAAGAAACATGCATGTAATGTCAGAAATCAGTACATCTGACAACAGAGTTAAGGCAATATGGAATATAGTGAAGCAAGAGACAGAACAACCAACCACAGAAGGGCATAAAATTACTATTGAATTGAATGGAATGACAAGTCACAGCTAGCAAATGTATTTAATAATCATTTCTTAAACACACTGGAATGCATAGGGACCAACAGTTCGAGACAAAAATCACAGCAATATGTTGAAGAAGTAAGTCTCATAAAATTACATCATATTAATGTACCACCAACTTCTACTTCTGACATTAAGAGGTCATACACTCACTCAAGAATAAAAACTCTTCTGGTTTTGATGGTGTTTCTAATAGAGTACTAAAGATTTGCTGCCATGTATTGTCCAAAATATGTAATGAATCACTAACTCAGGGCATTGTTCCAGAGAGACTGAAATGTGCTGTAGTTACGCCCCTCTTTAAGAGAGGTGATGAGAGAGATATCAATAACTACCAACCTATTTCTCAGCTCACATCACTTTCCAAAATTTTGAGATGATGATGTATTCTAGAATAGTATCTCATATTGGCAACAATAATATGCTCAGCAAATCGCAGTTTGGTTTTCAGAAGGGTTGCTCTACTGAGAATGCCATTTACATGTTCACACACCTGATATTACAAGCATTAAATAATAAAATAGTACTGGTAAGTATTTTCTGTGACCTATCCAAGGCATTTGATTGTGTGAATAATAGTACACTTCTAGATAGGAACCATAGTATACTCCTAGATAAATTGAAGTTTTATGAGATTGATGGTAAAGCCAACCAGTAGATCATGTCATAGACATAATTCTGACTGGGGAGAAATCAAGTATGGGGCTCTCCAAGACTCAATCATAGGACCACTACTGTTTCTCATATATGTAAATTATTTACCATCTAATGTGCAACAAGCAGATTTTGTTCTTTTTGCAGATGGTACCAGTATTGTAATCACTCCCAGTATACATACAGAAATGGAAGAAATGGTGAACAAAGGTCTCAAAAGTTTTTTTGACTGGTTTTCTGCGAATGGTCTCACCCTGAATTTCAAGAAGACATGTCATATTCAGTTCTGCGCCTCTAGGGGTACTGCACCAGTGATAAGTGTAACACATGGCGATAAAATAACACATAGGGTGGAAACTTCAAAATTCTTAGGTGTCCATACTGGTGATGATTTAAATTGGGAAAAACACATTTTGGAACAGCTAAAACAACTTATTTCAGCTTCATTTGCACTTAGAATCATAGCAAATTTTGGGGAGAGAGAAATCAGTAGTTGACATATTTTGCTAAATTTTCATTCAGTGATGTCATATGGAATAATGATCTGGTGTAACTCATCTTTAAGAAAGGTCTTCATTGCCCAAAAATGTGCTTAAAGGAAATATGTGGTGCTCACCCATGATCACCTTGTAGACATCTGTTTAATGAGTTGGGTATTCTGACTACTGCTTCACAGTGTATTTATTCCCTCATTAATCCACAACAGTTCAAAAGGAACTAAGTGGTACATAATTACAATACTAGAAGAAAAAATGGCATTCATTACACAACATTAAGGTTGCCTTTAGCACAGAAAGGGGTGCACAACGCTGCAGAAAAATTTTTTTACCACTAACGCAGTGATATAAAATGTCCAACAGACAGCAAGGTAAAATTTGAAAATAAATTGAAAAAGTTTCTCCTTGACAACTCCTTCTATTCCACAGAAAAGTTTCTGTATTTGTAATGTGGGTTGGAATTTCAAATTCCATCTCTATAGCTTGTTTTCATTTCGGGTGGGGTGGGGGGGCAGTGGAATATGGTGATCTTTAGAGAACAAATAAATGTACAAATTAATTTGCAATATGAATGTAAAATGACTTGTTTCATGATTTATCACGCAGAATGATCCATGAAACATGAAAGTAACTAACTAACTAGCCAAAACCTTCTTCAGAAAGGAAGCAAACCACATACACACATTCATGCAATCATATGCACAAAACGCATGCACGCATGACCGCTGTCTCCTGCTGTTCTAGCCAGAATCTATTTTAAAGAGGGAGGAAATGTGAACAACGAATAATTATTGGCAGGAGGAATTTAGCACATGAGATGCTGCACCAGTAATCAGTGCAGTCACACAGCTGTGTGTTGTGTGGGGACAAACCATTAATACAGTTTGGCTTGAATGTCAGAGCGTTTGCAATGAAAAACACAGGAAAGAAAGGAAGAACGGACAATGAGTAAACTAAACCTTTAGAGGATAGTAACAAAGGAAAACATCACTGATTTGTGGGGGAGAATAAAAGTCATTAGGCAGAATTAAACAATGGGGTGTCCAGGTTGGAATATCAACAACATTTGCTGATTCTGGCTACAGGAGCTGGAGACAATGGCCATGTGTGTGTGAGTTTGGTATGATTGTATGAATGTGTGTGTGTGTGTTTCCCTTCCTTTCTGAAGAAATGTTTGTCCAAAAGCTCATGTAAATAATTGTTTCATCATGCCTGTTTGTTGCTTCATGTGTCTTCTTTACAGTGAGTAATAGTCTAGCCTTTTAACAGTATCGCTGATGTTCCAACCTGTACTTTTCATTCCATTATTTCGTATACTGTGCAGGGGTAGTCAAAATGCCTAACTCCTTATACACATGTCTACAAGATGATTGTTGGTGAGAATCACATCATATTCTTACAGCACATTTTTGAGCACTGATAATTCCTTGTGACATCACTCTGACATGCCCTTACCCTGTTTCAACCATTGTCTATATTTCACATATTTCCATTCAGTATTGGCATATAGAATAATATTCTGGGGTAACTTATCTTTAAGGAAGAAGATATTCATTTTCTTTCTTAAAGATAAGTTACACCAGAACATTATTCTATATGCCAGTTCCCCGCCCCCCCCCCCCCCCCCCAAAAAAAAAAACGTCTTCTGACTGGTTTGATGTGGCCTGCCACGAATTCCTCTCCTGTGCTAACCTCTCATCTCAGAGTAGCACTTGCAACCTGCATCCTCAATTATTTGCTGGATGTATTCCAATCTCTTATCTTCCCCTACAGCTCCCCATAGTACTATGGAAATCATTCCCTCATGTCGTAACAGCTGTCCTATCATCCTGTCCCTTCTCCTTATCAGTGTTTTCCACATATTCCTTTCCTCTGTGATTCTGCACAGAACCTCCTCATTCCTTACCTTATCAGTCCACCTAATTTTCAGCATTTGTCTGTAGCACCACATCTCAAATGCTTCAATTCTCTCCTGTTCTGGTTTTCCCAAGTCCATGTTTCACTACCATACATTGCTGTACTCCAGACATATGTTCTCAGAAATTTCTTCCTCAAATTAAGGCTGATATTTGATATTAGTAGGCTTCTCTTGACCAGGAATGCCCTTTTTGCCATTGCTAATCTGCTTTTGATGTCGTCCTTTCTCTGTCCATCATTGGTTATTTTACTGCCTAGGTAGCAGAATTCCTTAACTTCATCTACTTCATGATCATCAATCTTGATGGTAAGGTTTTCACCGTTCTCATTCTACTACTTCTCATCACCTTCACCTTTCTTCGATTTACTCTCAGTCCATACTCTGTACTCATTAGACTGTTCGTTCTGTTCAGCATATCATGTGATTCTTCTTCACTTTCACTCAGGATAGCAATGTCATCAGCGAATCGTATCATTGATATCCTTTCACCTTGAATTTT
Organism: Schistocerca piceifrons; assembly: GCF_021461385.2. Lineage (NCBI taxonomy): Eukaryota > Metazoa > Arthropoda > Insecta > Orthoptera > Acrididae > Schistocerca > Schistocerca piceifrons. The sequence goes on along the minus strand of NC_060142.1, from coordinate 205,778,140 downwards.
AATTCCACTCCTGAACCTTTCTTTTATTTCCATCATTGCTTCTTCCATGTACAGATTGTAAAGTAGGGGCAAAAGGCTACATCCTTGTCTTACACCCTTTTTAATACAAGCACTTCATTCTTGGTCATCCACTCTTATTATTCCCTCTTGGCTTTTGTACATACTGTATATGACCCATCTCTCCCTATAGCTTACCCCTACTTTTCTCAGAATTTGCCAGTACTGAATGGAAATATGCAAAATATGGATAACGGCCAAAACTGGGCATGGGCACATCAGAGTGACATCACAAGGAAGTATCACTGTGGTGAACTAGGTAGGTATAAATGCAGTGAACCTAATGTTTTTGGTCTACATAAGATGGTGAATGTTGACTTCAGTAAGAATTATTGATAGTTATTAATGATAGGCAAAAGATAACTGATTTTGAAGAACAATTTAAAAGTGATAAATGAAATCACAGATCCATCCAATCGGAGGAATCCTTACAGAGGAATCTTCTTCAGTATCTCCTGTACTGTATTCACTTGTGATTTTTTTCTACCATTTCATTTAGCTGAAATAACTATTTGACCCACCTATCCAATAGGCAATGACACCGTTCTCAACAATGAAATAAATCAGGATACAGTCACACTGTTGCACAGCATCAGTCAGGAAAGAGATTGTTAGTTAGCAATACGTGCAGGGATTTCTCTTTTTGTAAGTGAAATCAGATTGAGCACGATAGTAATAAAAGTAAGTCATTACCTGTCTTTCACAACACTTTTTCCATCTCTGCCTTGCAAAACTCACATTTTGTAAGACAATGACATCTCCAACATGCTTGTAAAAGTGATCCATGGACGAATAAATCTGAATTTGATCTCAAATTAAATAGTACATCAATCTAAACAGAGAGCAACTCAAAACTTCCTGGCAGATTAAAACTGTGTGCTGCACCAAGACTTGAACTCAGGACCTTTGCCTTTTGCAGGCAAGTGCTCTACCAGCTGAGCTACAAAAGCACTACTCACTAACTGTCCTCACAATTTTACTTCCAGTAGTACCTCATCTCCTATCTCCCAAATTTCACAGAAGTTCTCCTGCGAAACGTTTCGCAGGAGAACTTCCGTGAAGTTTGGCAGGTAGGAGATGTGGTTCTGGTGGAAGTAAAATTGTGAGGACGGGTCATGAGTAGTGCTTGGGTAGCTCAGCTGGTAGAGCACTTGCCCGCGAAAGGCAAAGGTCCCGAGTTCAAGTCTCGGTCCAGCACAAAGTTTTATTCTGCTAGGAAGTTTCAAAATCACCACACACTCTGCTGCAGAGTGAAAATTTTGTTCTAGAAAGCAACTCAATTACAGCACAAGAATAAAAGATGACTATTATATCAACAGTACTCAACTACAACTGGCCGATAAATATATTACTAAAGCACGGTGCTCATTATACAACAGATTACCAAGCAGTTTAAAAAATATAAAAGCACTACCTTTCTTCAAAACAAATCCAAGAGCTGGCTTAAAAATATTTTGAGACCAGTCCAAAAGAATTAGAAAGATTTTGCAGTACTAAAGCAATAACTTGAGAACTGTGCTACATACGCTGTGTAAAAGAAAAGTAAATTTGAAATATGTTCTTATGTGCCATCCACTGCAGCAGAAACTGAAACTGGATGCCTATAGGTAGTAAATTACATATTTTCATTAATTACTTTTCATATATGTGTAAGTCATATGTAAAATAGAAAAATATGTATTCAAATTCTAATTTGCTCTGTAGTTGAAATTGTAAATGTATACTGACATTTTGAATAAAACTCTAAACAGTGATCGAATGTTATGTCTCTGTCACAGTGACTCGAAGAGCATAATGACACTATATGGATGCTTTCCTTCCATTAAGTTCCTTTAGAAACTACCATAAACAAGAGGAAATCTTAAAATAAGAGAATAGGATTTTCATCATTAAGCCAAGATTTTGTCAGAAAAGTAAATGTTAATGCATTAATCTGGCCTCCAAGTACCAGAACCTACATTATGTCCATCAGTGTATTTCATCTTCATCTATCATGCTCCTATTACGACATAGATTGATATTGCCTGTATCATCTGAACACACCACCTTCTACATAGTTTGTATTTTATTATTTGAATCAGTTTCAGGTTTAATGAATATGTCCTTAAAATTTTTAATCCCATATAATTTCTAGTTCTTCCTATGCTAATGTTCATTGGAACTTCTGAGTGAAATACAAATCATTCCATGTTTTTACAGGATATTTATCTTCCCTTAGATAGCCACTGTCTCTTGCAGTCACTCAAGTTAGTACTTTTTTACACTCTCTTAGGAAATACAGTTTCAAACAGGGTAACAAATTCATTCAGGAACAGATTAAATTTATCACTGACATTTTTAGCAGGATATGGACCTGCTGTGTCTCATTTCAACTTCTGCAAATGGCTGCTGAAGTTTACAGATTTACACTGTCCATAGAAAATCTGCAATCGTTGAGTAGTACACTTTTAAATGGTAACAATAACTTTTTTAATTGCACTGTCTTCCACATCAGAATTAATTTTGACTTAAGGTTGTCCAGAGAACAAAGGTGTACTGTATTTTGTTTTGAATATGGTTTCACTTGCTCTGAACAATACACTCAATGAGGTCACCTAGAGTTCTTTATATTCAGTACCAAATTATTTTACACACTATAATCCCTACAAGGATTGAAGGACATGGTTCAGTAGCTATTAACATTCCATTCATAGACCCAACAACATTGAATGTTTTACAGTATCTTAAAAACTAATAGTCAGTGCTTTATCTGATCATGATTGTGAAAAGTCATCTAGAAGTATACTGACCAGGTAAGTGTACGTCATAGACACAAAGTGTTGTGTTGCAGAATCATAAACAATTACTAGATTACAGTGTTTAGAGACAAATTACAGGAAGAACACTAGCAAGAAATTTATAAATATGACAATATTGATAAAGAATTTAACTATCTCTTGAAGATATTGCTGTGTGGCACTTTTGACTTGTTTTGTCCTTAAATAAACAAGGGTTGGTAAAATGAAACAGAAGCAAGGATAAAGGATGGATAGCTCCTGGGATTAAACTATCTTGCACTAATAAGAGAAAGATCTACTTATTTCAGAGGACAAGCCGTAGTCAGGAGTTGAAACTCCATCACCACTAGTATTGTAAAATCATCCATCCCATCACTAAAATAACAAAAAAACATAACATTCCAAGATCAAAGAAAAAACTATTTAGAACATAATTAAAGAAGAAACAAACAAAAACAGTTACTCAAACGAAATTGAGCTAATAGAAAATAGTTTTGGCAGAAATGGTGAAACTTTCAAATCAGTGGTCACCAAAGGTAATGATTACCCCCTCACAGTGGTAGGAAATGTTCCACCAGCTAATGAACAGCCACATACAGATACATTATGTTTACCTGTGCGGCTACTGCATGCACCATAAATAAACATTAGTTTCAAAAATACAACCCATTAGGAGATCACAGAATTCATAAGATCACTAAAAAATAGTAATCCTGATGGCTGTCAAGGTATTTCTAGCAAAATATTACAATCTTGTGCAAACTTGATGGGCTCAGCAACATTTAGAGGGCTCTAAAAAGATAGACTTCCCATGCCTATCTGAGCATCCATAAACCCAGGGCTAGAGATATTAAAGATAAAAGATTATAGTCTTATATCTTCCTCATGGAGAAATAGTACAGGAAAATGAGTTGTTACATATATTAACCCATTAGTGCCATGTGTTGCCATATGGCAACATTTGTAACACTTTTTTAAAATCATTGATTCCACGACATCAATGAAGCGAGACTGTTGGCAGCACTGGATCCCATTCTGCAAGACTGTAAAGATCACTACAATGCAACAGTTTTAACAATACATTTAAATTCTGTGGCATAAGCAGTGTTGGAAGTCGTTGTTTGCTGAATGATGAAGAAAAATGGAGTATAAGTTCAAGTAAGTATGTTTTACACAGTAACTTATGATATATAATTTGGTTTTTTAGTATGGTTGTGCTTTAAATACTCAAATATATATTCTTTGGAGGTTACTGCTTGCTGTGAAATAAATTACATTCATTTAGGCCGTTTGAACATTGGTGTTGCCATATGGCAAAGCTAGGCGCTTGTACTCAGTAAAAGGACGAATTTTCTCTTTTTTGTTTTAGAAGAGGTTTCTCACTTGCTAAGGTGCTGGAGATTCTTTATAATGATGATATTGAAGGTGATGAGTTTGTTGAGACCCCAGATCCGAATGTAGACACGGATGAAGATTCGAGAAATGAACATGTTGGCAGGTAAGTATGCCTATCAGTGGTTTGTAATTGTTTGTATCCTGATGCCGACTTTATTATGATTTGCTATTTCATTTCTTATTTTTACAAATTATTAGACAACCTATCCTCTCATCAACTACTAGCTAATGCTCAAATAAGGATGCCAAATAACAAAAGGATTGGTGTTGATTATGAGCACTGTAATCCACCGGCACCATCAATGCGTACTGCACAAGATCTAAGTGTACCTGGAACTGCTACACAACGTCCAAATATACCACAGCCATCTGCATCTGAGGTAAGATCTACCTTATTATCGGACACTATTGTGAACTGGGCTTCTGAAAAAGATACATGTGGGAGACGGTGGGGGAAAGGAGCTGGCTCAGGCAGTCAAATTACCTCTACATTTCCAAAACCTGACTACTCAAGGTACGAAAACATGTTGATCATTGACATATTTGAACTTTTCGTTGACCAGGAATTTATTGAGCATTCAGTGAAAGAAACAAAGCGTTATGCACTATTTCTCAATTGTCAGGACCCAAAAATTACAGCAGATGAAATACGGTGTTTCATCTCCATTTTGTATGTTAGTGGCTACAATAAGTTACCTTCTAAAAGAAATTATTGGGACTCAAAAAATGACATGAAAAACTTGGCTGTGTCTCAGTCTATGAGAAGAGACAGATTTCTACAAACATGTAGATTTCTGCACTGCGCAGATAACACTAAGATCGATGAAAATGACAAGGCATGGAAAATTCGTCCAGTTATGGAGATGTTGAAGAAGTGCTGCATTGAGAATTTTGTACCTGAAGAACACCTGTCATATGACAAATGTATGGTGAAGTACTAAGGCCACTGTGGATGCAAACAATTCATTCATGGTAAGCCAGTTAGATTCGGCTATAAAATTTGGAGGCTAAATACTAAAGATGGATATTTGGTGGATTATGAGCTGTATCAGGGAAAAGGTCCTAAGGGAAAGGCAGTCTATGAGCAGTTGTTTGGCAAGGCAGCAAGTCCCTTACTTGTTTTATTGGATGAAATTGCTGAAGTGAAGAGAAAACTTTGCAACAACTTCAACATGGGCAATCTATTTACAGGGGCATCTCTATTTTCATTCCTCAAGTACTGTGGATACTCTGCCATTGGTACCATCAGAGAAAACAGAATTCCTAAGGAATGTCCACTGGAAAACAAAAAATTATTTTCCAAGAAAGATCAGGGATATTTTGAGACAGCAGTAGAGAAGAATGATGGATTATTGTATGTGTGGTGGCTAGGCAACTCAGTTGTCACAATGATCTCTTCTTCATGTGGTGCACAAGAAGTTGGCCAAGTCAAGAGATTCTCGCAACTAAAAGAGCGAAATATAATGATTCCCAGACCAAAACTGGTAGCAAAATATAATACATATATGGGAGGTACTGATCAGATGGATCAGAATCTAGCATGCTATCACCTTGCAATAAGAAGCAAGAAATGGTACTGGTGTCTCTTTACGTGGATGTTAGATGTCGCCATACAAAACAGTTGGATTTTTTATAATAAAGCAAGAAACCAAACTATTTCTCAGCTTGATTTCAGGAGAGAAGTAGCAACATTGTACTTGCAAAGACACCAAGCTTTACCAAAAGGAGCCGGGAGACCATGTTCCGACAGCCGCATATCAGATTCAATTAGGTTTGATAAGACTAACCACCTCATTCAGCACACAGAAGGAAAGAAGAAGAAAAGGTGTGCACAAAGGACTGTAAATCTACTGTGAGAACAATGTGTTCAAAGTGTAATGCGGGATTGTATATTGACTGTTTTATTCCATTTCATGTAAAATAATGCTGACTTCAAGGTTTGATTTTTGATTATTAATTGTACTGTGTTATAAAGTATCAATTGTATGATGAAGAGTGAATAATAAATTTGCACAAAACTTGTATGTGTAATAAGAAATTTCAATAACCTACTTATTTTAGTTGAAGTTGTAATCCATATAAATTTAGGTAGTGAAAGCTCCTAGCATTGCCATATGGCAACATCAAATATCTCGCTAATCACGCTAATGACTTTCGTTGAAACAACTCTGTTGTGTAATTTATGCTTTTTACAGACATAATAATGCTTTTTTTTTTTTAAATCATGAAAAAGTTAATTCTGGCGCTAATGGATTAAGGCAGAGTACAAGTTCAAAAACATTGAGATAAGTAGACTTTGTAGCAATTAGCACATACAAGTGTGTGCTTGTGAATCAATACTGAAGAATTGTTCACTCTTAGTTATAACTGTATATACAGCCCCACTGGGAAATTGTAACTTGTTTATGAGGAATATGGATTCCTTTCTGTTATATCTGTCAAACAGCAGTAAGCAGATAATGATCTATGGTAATTCCAGTGTAAATTTTCTAGAAGGTACTGATAGGAAAAACCATCTGGAAACCTTATAGATTCTACTATTTGATCTCAGTAATTTACTTTTCAACATAGATGGAAAAGATAATAGAGCCCTAACTGTTGTTTTCCTTCGATGAAAATAGAGGTAACTGCATACTCATTAGAAAATGAACTCTCTGCTCATAATGAACATTTATGATAATTAAGATAGTGCCTCACAGAATAGATACTCCTCGGCAGAAACCAGATAGAATAACTGATGATTCCAGAACATACGCTTTTAAAAATAATTTGCAGGAGTTGACAGAGGATGAAATTTATAATGTACCAAATGTTGACATAAAATTTAATCTGCTCCATAATAAAGTTGTATCATTATTTGAAAATAGCTTTCTGCATAAGGTAATCAGAAAGGAGAGCCATGTAAAAAAACAGCAGAGTATTGTGTGAAAGGAAAAAGAGAATTGCATCTATTGACAATAACAACTAGAGGTTCTACAGTACTTGCACAGTACAGAAGCTACTTAAAATTACTAAGGAAAGTTATTTAAAATATCAAGAACAACAGACAGGACAAAAGGCCACACAAAAAAATAGCATCAGTATTGTATCTGAGCGATGCACAAGCTCTTCTTGATGAGTTATAAGTCTGGGCAAAGACTTTCTTTCCTTGTACTGGGTGACAGATTTTGCCGCGTCCCACTGGGGAGCACACAAAGAGGTGGCTACTAAAAAATTTAGCACTGGACTCACCTGCACAGGTCTGTCTTGCTCTGTATGCAGTCTTTTGTTGGTGGCTTGGAGACTGAAGGGGTTTGCTACTTGATGGATGGAGCGTAACTAGTGCTTATATTCCTTTTCGAATGGAGTGTGACAGACCATGAAGAAGTGTAGCAATTCATCAGTAATTGTTCTTGTGTGTGGTGCATCACAGTGGATGGAAGGTTACCACCAGAAAGGACCTAAACTCTTGGCTGCCCATTATTGGACATATTTCACTGAGGATTTACTGGAATTTCATCACCGCAACTGAACTATGTTGAATCTGGTAAGCCTTCATTTGTTAAACCTGAGCTAACGGTTGTTTCATTGCAGATCCCTTTTATTGCAATGTCCCTTGCCATGCTTTGGCCAAGTAAAATTAGAGGAACAGTGTTAGAGGCTAGAAACAATTTAATAAGATTTTTTTCATGTGAAGAGGCCAACTTGTATTTGATTATTTTTCTAGAAATTCACTACTTTTAAGGCCGCATTCCAAGTCTTGTCTGTTGTGTTACATGAACTTTTCTTGTGTACTTATTAGTAATAGATGTATATCACGATTTCATATGCAGCTGTGTACTGAGTAGTCTTAGCCTGTAATAACTTTTGATGTGGATTTCATGCTCCAGGGTCTACTGATTGGATGTATTCCTTAATGTAATTGCATGTTTGGTATGTATATAACTTGGTTTTCCTTATGTTGTAGTAAAGTGACCAATTTTCTCAAGTGGGCTTCATAAATTGTAAGTAACATACTCACCTTTACGAAGGTGACGTCGACTAGTGTGGGATCAGTGGCCTTACTACAGGCAAGCAAATTATAATAGCCTTAATACTTTCAGTCACTGAAATTTTATTCTATTTGTTAATAATTTTCAACTTAAAATTGTTTCCCTCTTAAATTGTGCTAAATTTCTTTTGTGGGCATCTCTGGTAAATAAAACAAACTTTGGTCTGTAGAACTTTACTTTCTGGAGCCCAGTACCTCACTGCTCCCTCCTCCATGTATTGCCACCATCTTTCAAATGTAGCAATAGTGTGGCTGCATGATATGAAACAGAGAGGAAATTGGCACACAGAGGAAATTGGGTTAATTAAATTGTATTCCTCATGTTGTGTTATTCTGCTGGCAAGCATAGCTCCCCAAGATATGACTGTCATCTCACATTTGAAGGAGAAATTTCTACAATACAAATCACATTTATGAGGCCAAGCCACTGAGGGAAGAGGGGTGCTTTGGACTGACTGTTACAGCTGACTCAACAGGATATAAGTGAGGTAGGTGTTGCTGCTCCAAATACCTCTCCATGGTGCTACGTCATGCAAAGTTTTTACAGGGCAACTGCTCTTCCCATAAGCAAATATTATATATTTGAGCTCAGTTAAGCCAGTTGGCCAATCATGTTCAAGACTTGTTCCATATTAATATGAGTAAGGACAAAATCCCAATGCTGGAGAAATTACAGGCTGAAGTAATGAAATTCAGCTTTTACATGCATTTGCACGAAGTTTCAATGAGGCTCATGTAACATGGAGGACAGTGGTGTGCCACACAGTGGTGATATGAAGTGTGGTGGTACTTCAATAGGCTCACTAACCCAACTGGTAGGATAATATGGGGAGTAGAGGTTTTGTTGATTGAGTCTATTGTAGAGATGGTGCGATTCCTATGATTACCTGACAGATTACAACATTGAATGATGTCTTTCAATCCTTGTATCTACTTGTATTTTAAATGATTTATCCTCTCACCAGATGCAGATTGAGCAGACTTGTTGATGAAACTGTCTGGGACCTTGGGTCTTAGGAGTGACTGTGCTGGATAACCATTCTGAAAACCTTTCCAGTAGATGTAGGAATGGGTTCATGTTATGTCCAATATGTGAAGGTCATCAACAAGACAAGACTCACGCTATGTTTAGAGACTACTGAGGGTTAAATAGTTAAAAATATTTTTGGAGGCATGCACCCTGAGGAATGCTCATGAGTGTGTTTCGCTGGAAACCCTATGGATTCTGTGGAACTTGGTCAGTTGGCAGTGACCATGGAAGCTCTTTCTTTAACAGTGGAAAGAGGGATACAGCAGACTATGAATCTGTATCAGAAAGTCCAGTGAATCTGGAGGTGGAAAGAAACAGGCAAGATTCTTTTTGCATGGGTAGTTGTCTCCACTGTAATCAACTGTCGCACATAGCTAACAGATGTAAGTTTTGGCACCCTGATCTTTGATGAGGCAGTCGGGCGCCGAAACTTTGTAGTAAGATTGTGTGGTTAAACCATGCCCTTCCTTTTATTTACACTGCTATTATTCGGAAGTGGGTTTGTAGCTTACTGAATTCAGAGAGTAGCTGCCCCTTAATGGACTAACATTGGTACCAAAATCATAGGCACATTTGTAAATTCCCAGTGTTGCAGTCAATTAATCGCAGATGGTCTACTGTGAACAGGAGATAGTTTGCCGTTGCGTGGTGTGGTGTTGATCAATGTGAAATGTCTTGGCCATTGATGTTCCTAGTAGGTAGGGGTCTTTATTTTTGGCTGTGACTTTATAATAAAGAGACAATGTGTTTTGTATTACACTGGAAAAAATTTCCAGACAAAATTTTGGCTGAAGAGGAAATGTAGATTGTGTGAGCATAATTTTCTCCATGGTACTAATGCAGTGCAAGGGGTCAGGAATAAATTTCAGTAAGAGAAAGCTCAGGACTTTCCAGGTGTTTTCATGGACCAGTTGGATGCTACAACCAAGATCAAATATAACATTCAGTTAATGTATCAGGTGCCAGGACAGCAGTCCCCTTATCACTTGTCCTCACCTAAAATGAGATTATTATGAAACAGACTGTTAATCAGTTTCTAGATGATGGGGGAGTCATTAGGCTCTTCACATCAAATTGTGCAGCTCCTGTGGTTTCAGTTTCTAAAGGGAACATAAGGGATGCTGACAGGTAGTGGATTATTGGGCCTTGAGCCAGAAGGTTGTATAAGAGACAGTTGCATTACCAGATCTCAATAACTGCATTACATGGTTTGCAGGTACGCCTTATTTCACAGTGCCCTTTATGGCCTTCTGTACTGATTGGAATCTGTTTGTATTCACCAGAGCAGCATTTCATTTGACAGTGGTTGCGGCTGTGCCATCCCACCTTTTTGATTCCCACTTGGGAGATACACAATGTGGTGTCACCGCCAGACACCACACTTGCTAGGTGGTAGCCTTTAAATCGGCCGTGGTCCGTTAGTATACGTCGGACCCGTGTGTCGCCACTGTCAGTGATTGCAGACCGAGCGCCGCCACACGGCAGGTCTAGAGAGACTTCCTAGCACTCGCCCCAGTTGTACAACCGACTTTGCTAGCGATGGTTCACTGACAAAATACGTTCTCATTTGCCGAGATGATAGTTAGCACAGCCTTCAGCTACGTCATTTGCTACGACCTAGCAAGGTGCCATTACCAGTTTATATTGAGATTATAATACGGTCTAAACAAGAGCGATGTTCTCCAATTGTGGATTAAAGTTAAGTATTCCAAGAACTACGTTCTTTTCTTTATAGGATAATTACTTTACCTTGTTCCAGACCTCACGCCAATCTGCGTGAGCTTAAAAGCGTGCATTTCGGCCTCCTCTAGCAACACGGTGTAGGCTCTTCTGCCAACACTTCATATGGCGACGAGTGTAAAAACGGTCTTCTTCTTTATACTTGCTTAAATTACTTGTGTCATGGCTTCACCACAATCTCCAGATGTACTGTCCGAATTTTATCGCTTGCAGAATCAGCAGACGCAGGCCTTATTGGATGCCCTTGGACAGCTCGTCCAGGGTCAACGTGCAAAGCAAAACGATGCGGCGGCCGCCGCTCCACCGCTCCTGCAGCCACAACATGCTGTTGCACCACCTTTTCGTTCTTTTGGTGCGGCACTGGAAAGCTGGACGGAGTGGTCATGCCAATTTGGATTCCATCTCGCTGCCTACAGAATTCAAGGTATTGAGCGGCAGCCTTTTTTGCTTTCGTGTGTGGGCGTCCAGACGTACCGAGTGATAGTGAAATAGTTTCCCCGCCGCAACGTAGCAACTCTGTCTTACGAAGAAATTTTGTCTGCATTAGATGCATATTTCAAAGAATTGGTCAATGTAGTTGCCAAACGGTATACGTTCTTTCGTACGAAACGTACGGCCGGTCAAACTCATCGGGAGTGGGTTGCATCCTTGCAAGACCTTACTAGGGATTGTGCTTTTGAGTGTGAATGTGGACTCCCTTATTCAGATACTATGGTACGTGATGCAATTGCACAGAACGTTTCTGATGTTCGTATACGGGAACAGATTTTGAAACTAGTCAATCCCTCCCTTCAACAAGTGATGGACATATTGGATAGGCAAGACACACTTGACTTTGCTCAGGAATCATTTGCAACTTCGCCAGCTGTGTGTCACATTAACCGGCCCGCCGGGCAAGCTGCACGGAACAGTAAACAGCCCTCGCGCCCGTCCGCGCAGCTGCCGCCAAACTCTCCGCTACGTATGCCGCACAAGCAAGCAAATGCAGTGCTAAAATCATGCCTGCGGTGTGCTACTAGACATTCGCATAAGAACTGCCCATCACGCCAAGCTATTTGCTTTTTCTGTAATAAAAAAGGACATGTTCAGAGTGTTTGCCAGAAAAAGCTCCGATCGGACACTCACAACCGTTCCAGGCCCTTTGCTTCAGGCCGGAATCGAACCAAGAATACTCAGGCTCGTGAACCTTCGCCCATGGACATTCATGCAGGTAATTCCACTCCGCCCAGTGCCACTCTCTCTAACAGTGACTGTGTTCGTCCCACAAATAGTGTGGGTCGACATCGCCGGAAATCCCGTTAAGTCGCAAGTGATTCTGTACCGGTGTCGGTTCACGTTGCACGAGACAGTCGCTCTTGTCGTCAGCAGGACAATAAACTTTTTGTAGACTTGACCATTAATGGCAAAGTGATACCATTCCAGCTCGATACCGGAGCTGCAGTTTCACTGATCAATCACGACGCGTACACACAGCTGGGCACACCTCCGTTGCGTGCCGCAAATGTTAAGCTAACTGCATATTCAGGACAAGCGATCCCTGTGTTAGGACAGTGCAGCCTTCTTGCAACATACATGGGACAAAAAAAACTTGTGTCATTTTACGTCCTTCGTTCTTCTTCTGCAGTGAACTTGTTTGGTTTCGATTTGTTTCAGTTGTTTAACTTGTCTATAGTCAATCAGGTCCTATCAGTGAACCAGACTGTGCCTTCAGCCAGTGTTTCTAGCCTATGTGAAGAATTCGCAGACATTTTTGCACCAGGCCTTGGTTGCACTAAGAACTATAAAGCACATTTGGAACTGAAAGTAAATGCGCAACCGAAATTTTTCAGAGCGCGCAATGTTCCCCACGCATTGCGTGATGAGGTCGCAAGAACATTACACGATTTGGAATCACAAGGTGTAATTGAACGTGTGCAGGCTTCTCTCTGGGCATCACCCTTAGTAATTTTGCAAAAACCTTCCGGAAAATTGAGACTTTGCGTGGACTTCAAGGCAACAGTGAATCCACAACTAGTGACTGCAACTTTTCCTTTACCCCGCCCGGAAGATCTTTTTGACAAACTGTGCCCGGGTAAATATTTTTCGAAGTTGGACCTAGCAGATGCGTACTTGCAAATACCGGTGGACGAAGACTCCCAGCGCGACTTGGTGGTTAACACGCATCTTGGTTTGTATTGATTCAAAAGACTGCCATTTGGGTGTGCATCTGCCCCTGCATTGTTTCAGCAATATCTGCAAACTGTTTGTGCCTCGGTCCCCACTGCAGTAAACTATCTGGACGATATTGTGATCTCCGGAATGACGGAAGAAGAACATTTAACATTTAACCAATCTCCGAAAATTATTTCAGGTCTTGCGACAAAACGGTCTTTGCTTGCGGAAGGACAAATGTGTGTTTTTTGCTCGTGACTTACCCTATCTGGGACATGTAATCAATGCCCAAGGCATACATCCGAGTCCAGAGCACCTCCGTGCCTTACAAGACTTGCCTTCGCCGCAGAATTTGAAGCAGCTACAGAGTGTGCTGGGAAAAATCAATTATTATCATAAATATGTGCGCAACGCCTCTTCCATTTCAGCTCCGTTTCATCGCTTACACCGTAAAGGTGTTCCGTTCGTCTGGACGACGGAATGCGAACGCGCCTTTCGCCAGTTGAAATCGGCGTTGCTTTCCAATACTTGCCTTACGCCATTCGATCCCCAGAAACCCCTTTTGTTGATGGTAGATGCATCGTATTTCGGGATCGGTGCTGTGCTTGTGCACAAAGATGGTTCGCATGATCGCCCTATTGCCTTTGCGTCCAAATTGCTCTTGTCTGCGCAAAGAAATTATTCACAGATAGAGAAAGAACCTTTGGCTCTCGTATTTGCTGTTACTAAGTTTCATGATTTCTTGTATTGTCGTCACTTTACCATCATCACAGACCACAAACCTTTGACATCCCTTTTTCATCTGAACAAGCCTGTACTCCACGTACAGCACAGAAATTCATTCGCTGCTCTATTTTCCTCTCGCAGTACCGCTACGATATCTTGTATCGGTCCACTGCTCAGCACGGAAACGCCGATGCATTGTCCCGTTTGCCTGTTGCTGAGGATAGAGCATTTGATTCTTCCGAACTTGCTTGCATGTTCATTGATGCGGAAACCGATGACGTGGTCGAATCGTTTCCGATCGATTTTCGTAGTGTAGCTACAGCCACAGCTGCTGACCCTGTCCTTGCTACCGTTTTGCGTTTTGTTGCTACGCAATGGCCCTTGTCAAGGTCACGGATCGGGGATCCGTTGGTTCGCCGATTTTTTGCTCACAGGGAGAGACTTTTTGTTCGACGTGGTGTTTTGCTGTTGCGTTCTGATAATGATCAGTCCCAGGTCGTGGTCCCACGTTCGTTACAGTCCTCTGTCTTACGGCTTCTCCACCAAGGACATTGGAGTATAGTGCGAACGAAACAACTTGCTCGTCAGCACTGTACTTGGTTCGGAATCGATGCTGCGATTACGAATATGTGCTCTCCTTGCATGGCGTGTGCCGAACAACAATCCGCACCACCGCGGAAATTCTTTGCATGGCCGAAAGCCGCTTCCCCTTGGCAACGCTTACACATCGATTTTGCTAGTCCATTCTGGAATGCTCGATGGTTAGTTGTGGTAGATTCATTCAGTAATTTTCCTTTTGTTGTCAGGATGTCTTCCACGATGTCTTCTGCCACCATCCAAGCGTTATCCGCTGTCTTTTGCATTGAAGGTCTTCCAAAGACTATTGTTTCCGACAATGGCCCACAATTCATGTCCGCAGAATTTCAGTCATTCTGCAAGGCCAATGGTATTCAACATCTGACGTCCGCGCCGTTTTCGCCGCAGTCAAACGGTGCTGCTGACCGATTGCTCCGGACTTTCAAGTCACAGATGTTGAAGTTGAAAGAGTCGCATTCTCGGGAGCACGTGTTGTTGCTCTTTCTGTCTTCATATCGCTCTCAGCCCCGGGATGGTCGCTCGCCGGCTGAGTTGCTCCACGGTCGTCCTCATCGAACCTTGATGTCTTTGCTGCATCCGCCGCATCAGGTTCCTGTGCAGCGGCAGACGCCTGCTTTTGCTCCAGGCGACGTTGTATGCTGTCGCAACTATCGAGGTTCACGGCGTTGGCTCGCAGGGCGCATTCTACGCTGCCTCGGCCGCGCTATGTATCTGGTTTTGGGGGTCTCTGGTGAGGTGCGTCGGCATCTCAATCAGCTGCGCCTCTGTCGTTGCACGGGATCTGCCGCTCCCCGTCTGCTTTCAGCGACGGTGCCGTCCGGTCAGCGCCCTGGGGACCCATCTACTGGCTCGCCTCATCCCCAGGTGTTACCGACGCTGCCTTCCATTTTGCCCCATGGCGACGCGCCGCCGCCGCCGCCTGTTCTCCCGCTGTCAACGCCCGCAGTGGACGCATCGCTGCAACCGCCGGGCGCCTCCCTGGGTCATGCTTCGCCGATCGCTTCCCGTGACCAGCTGTCCTCCGACATGGAACTCTTGCCCGCTCCGGACCAGATGTCGTCTTCGCCCGTCGGCTGCCCCGCCCCGATGGAAGTCGAATCTTCGGCACCTCCTGTCTCTTTACGGGCGCATACACCGCATGTTGGCGTGCACCCTGGACTAGGTTTTCAGGCGTTTCCTAGCTCCCCTCGGACCGAATGGCCGGGTGCGGGTGGCACAGCCTCGCCTGTTGTTAGGCTCCCCTCCTCATCTCATACGTCAACATGGGGTCCTCCCCACGGCGGGCGGAAGCCTTATAACACAACCGTACGCCGATTTGCGGGGGAGGAATGTGGTGTCACCGCCAGACACCACACTTGCTAGGTGGTAGCCTTTAAATCGGCCGCGGTCCGTTAGTATACGTCGGACCCGCGTGTCGCCATTGTCAGTGATTGCAGACCGAGCGCCGCCACACGGCAGGTCTAGAGAGACTTCCTAGCACTCGCCCCAGTTGTACAGACGACTTTGCTAGCGATGCTACACTGACAAATACGCTCTCATTTGCCGAGACGATAGTTAGCATAGCCTTCAGCTACGTCATTTGCTACGACCTAGCAAGGCGCCATTACCAGTTTATATTGAGATTATAATACTGTCTAAACAAGAGCGATGTTCTCCAATTGTGGATTAAAGTTAAGTATTCCAAGAACTACGTTCTTTTCTTTATAGGATAATTACTTTACCTTGTTCCAGACCTCACGCCAATCTGCGTGAGCTTAAAAGCGTGCATTTCGGCCTCCTCTAGCAACACGGTGTTGGCTCTTCTGCCAACACTTCACACAGAAGCACCAAAGAAACTGGTACAGGCATGCCTATTCAAAGACAGAGATATGTAAACAGGCAGAATACAGCACAGTGGTCAGCAATGCCTATATAAAACAACAAGTGTCTGGCACAGTTGTTAAATTGGTTACTGTTGCTGCAATGGCAGATTATAAGGATTTAAGTGGATTTGTACATGCTGTTATAGATGGCGCATGAGTGATGGAACACAGCATCTCTGAGGTAGTGATGAAGTGGGGGTTATCCTATACGACCATTTCGTGAGTCTACTGTGAATATCAGGAATCCGGTAAAACATCAAATCAGTGACATTGCTGCAGTTGGAAAAAGATCCTGCAAGAATGGGACCAATGACAACTGAAGAGATTTGTTCAATGTGACAGTGTGCAACACATCCAAAAATTGCTGCAGATTTCAATGCTGGGCCATCAACAAGTGTCAGCATGCAAACCATTCAGTGAAACATCATCAATTTGGGCTTTCGGAGCTGAAGGTCCACTCCTGTACCCTTGATGACTGTACGACACAAAGCTTTACTCCATGCTTGGGCCCACCAACACTGACATTTGACTGTTGATGACTGGAAACATGTTGCCTGTTCAGATGAGTCTCGTTTCAAATTATATTTGGAGGATTGTTGTGTACATGTATGGAGACAACCTCAAGAATCCATGGACCCTGTGCATCAGCAGAGGACTGTTCAAGCTGGTGGTAGCTCTATAACAGTGTGAGGCTTGTGGAGTTGGAGTTACATGGGACCCCTAATATGTCTAGTTATGAATCTGACAGATGACACATATGTAAGCATCCTGTCTGATCACCTTTATCCATTCATGTCCACTGTGCATTCTGACAAGCTTTGACAATTCCAGTAGGACAGTGCAACACCACACACATCCAGAATTGCTACAGAGTGGCTGCAGGAACACTCTTCTGAGTTTAAACGCTTCTGCTGGCTACCAAACTCCACAGATAACATTATTGAGCATTTCTGGGATGCCTTGCAATGTGCTGCTCAGAAGAGATCTCCAGCCCCTCGTACCCTTATGGATTTATGGACAGCCCTGCAGAATTTGTGGTGTAAATTCCCTCCAGCACTACCTAAGACATTAGTTGAGTCCATGCCACATCATGTTGCAGCGCTTCTCCTTGCTTGTGTGTGCCCCACACAATATTGGCAGGTGTACCAGTTTCTCGGCTCTTCAGTTCATAACGTGTCATTTCATCTATAGTTATTTGGATGGCATAGTCATTTACAACAGCACCATTATGGAACATCTTGATCACTTAAGGCAGGATTTGCAATGCATAAATGAGGCCACTCTTACCGCAAAGCCTTCAAAAGTTGATATAGCACATCTTGAAATTTCCTTCCAGGAACATATGTGTTTGGCTAAGGGAGTTGAAAGTGATCAGGAAAGGACTAATCCCTTCTCCCTCCACTCCCCCTGAAAGACAAGAATATGATAGCATAATTTATCAGAATGATCACTTTCTTCCAAAAAGTCGTTTCCAGATTTGAACAGTTGGCTGAGCCATGAAATCAACTTTGAGCAAACATTGAGGGTTTTTGCTGCTCTGAGACTCAACAGGCAGTGTTTGACGCGTTTGAGGTGGCTCTAAGCAGTGCACCAGTCCAATTGATCCTAGTTTCAGAGGAAGGAATTTGTTCCCAAACAAATGCATTGAATGATGAGGTAACAGCAATTCTGTTTCAGAAGCAAGATGAGCAACCTCAGCCTATTCTTTATGCCTTGTCTATTCCTAAAATGAAATACTCATTTTATGAACTGGAGGCCCTCACTATCTTATTTGGTTTAGAGAAGTTTAGCTTCTATCTTGTGTGTAAATGCTTTGTATTACAGACTGATAATCAGACCCTGAACTTGGTTTTGGTGAGGCCCCAAAAGAATCTGAGCATAGCCTGTTGGTCAGTCTACATGACTGCATTTAAGTTCTTTGTGAGGTACATAAAAGGGCTCTGATAAGCAAGTGGTGTATGCATTAAGTCATGTGTTTGAGATGGAGCAAACTGCTACCAAGGCCACCATTCTGAGAATCCCTCCTCATTTGGAAGAGGATGAGCATTTGGGGGTTATTAAGAGGCAGATGAGAGAATAGAAGCTGATTATAGGATTCATGAGCTATTATACCCATAGTGAGAGGAGGCCAAAGGTCGTCTACCCAAGTAGCTTCTGCCAGCTATCTTTCACTTCTTTCATTGAACATTGTATGGTGGGTCCTTGGGAATTATAAAATGATGCAAAATGTTAAGGAGCATCTGACATTAAGATTTTCTGGTGCTGAGTAATCTTAGACTTTAGTTATTTTTGGCATGGATTTCATGTTCAGAGCCCCTTGATTGGGTGTAGTCCTTTATGTAATTACATACAGGGTGTTTCAAAAATGACCGGTATATTAGAAACGGCAATAAAAACTAAACGAGCAGCGATAGAAATACACCGTTTGTTGCAATATGCTTGGGACAACAGTACATTTTCAGGCGGACAAACTTTCGAAATTACAGTAGTTACAATTTTCAACAACAGATGGTGTTGCAAGTGATGTGAAAGATATAGAAGACAACGCAGTCTGTGGGTGCGCCATTCTGTACGTCGTCTTTCTGCAGTAAGTGTGTGCTGTTCACAACGTGCAAGTGTGCTGTAGACAACATGGTTTATTCCTTAGAACAGAGGATTTTTCTGGTGTTGGAATTCCACCGCCTAGAACACAGTGTTGTTGCAACAAGACAAAGTTTTCAATGGAGGTTTAATGTAACCAAAGGACCGAAAAGCGATACAATAAAGGATCTCTTTGAAAAATTTCAATGGACTGGGAACGTGACGGATGAACGTACTGGAAAGGTAGGGCGACTGCGTATGGCAACCACAGAGGGCAACGCGCAGCTAGTGCAGCAGGTGATCCAACAGCGGCCTCGGGTTTCCATACGCCGTGTTGCAGCTGCGGTCCAAATGACACCAACGTCCACGTATTGTCTCATGCGCCAGAGTTTACACCTCTATCCATACAAAATTCAAACGCGGCAACCCCTCAGCGCCGCTACCATTGCTGCACGAGAGACATTCGCTAACGATATAGTGCACAGGATTGATGACGGCGATATGCATGTGGGCAGCATTTGGTTTACTGACGAAGCTTATTTTTACCTGGACGGCTTCATCAATAAACAGAACTGGCGCATATGGGGAACCAAAAAGCCCCATGTTGCAGTCCCATCGTCCCTGCATCCTCAAAAAGTACTGGTCTGGGCCGCCATTTCTTCCAAAGGAATCATTGGCCCATTTTTCAGATCCGAAACGATTACTGCATCACGCTATCTGGACATTCTTCGTGAATTTGTGGCGGTACAAACTGCCTTAGACGACACTGTGAACACCTCGTGGTTTATGCAAGATGGTGCCCGGCCACATCGCACGGCCGACGTCTTTAATTTCCTGAATGAATATTTCGATGATCGTGTGATTGCTTTGGGCTATCCAAAACATACAAGAGGCGGCTTGGATTGGCCTCCCTATTCGCCAGACAGGAACCCCTGTGACTTCTTTCTGTGGGGACACTTGAAAGACCAGGTGTACCGCCAGAATCCAGAAACAATTGAACAGCTGAAGCAGTACATCTCATCTGCATGTGAAGCCATTCCGCCAGACACGTTGTCAAAGGTTTCGGGTAATTTCATTCAGAGACTACACCATATTATTGCTACGCATGGTGGATATGTGGAAAATATCGTACTATAGAGTTTCCCAGACCGCAGCGCCATCTGTTGTTGAAAATTGTAACTACTGTAATTTCGAAAGTTTGTCCGCCTGAAAATGTACTGTTGTGCCAAGCATATTGCAACAAACGGTGTTTTTCTATCGCTGCTCGTTTAGTTTTTATTGCCATTTCAAATATACCGGTCATTTTTGAAACACCCTGTATATGGTGTGTGGATAACTCTTGTTTTCCTTATGTTATGGAAAAGTGGCCAAATACCAGGAGTGGGTTTCGTTAATTGTATGCAATACACTCACCTGTAAAAAGCCAACTTTGATCAATGTGGTCTTACTACAGGAGAGAAGAATTGCAATTTCTTTATTACTTTCAATCATTGAAATTTTATTCTGTCTGTTAATAGTGCTAATGATAAAGTGTTGTGACAGTGCCACGACATTCAAAAGTGCCGCTACGTTAGTGCGCGAACACGGCGATGGAGGCGCTCCGCAGCTCGGCCGAGCGCGGGAGCGCCACCTGGTTATGAACGGCGCCGGCCGCATGTCACGGCACGGCAGTCGAATGACAGATAGGGAGTTAGTAACATGTAACCCGCTAGTGTTTCTACTTTTTTATATCCACGCACTTTATTAGCGATTAAAGGTTATAACACTTTTTGGCGACGAGGTCGGATATTTTTTTTCCTGCGTTGTGGACTTGTGTGTTCGTGTCGGGGCAGACATGGAACAGCTTATGCAAGCGCTTATTGAACAACAAACACAGCTGACGGCTGCTATTCAGGCGTTGTCGACGTCGCTTACTCATCGTCTGTCTTCCTCTTCTCCGCCTCCGTTCCCTCCTTATGACGAGGCCGCTGAAGACTGGGAGGATTATGAGAAGCGTTTGCGGCAACACTTCTTGGCTTTCGGCGTTGTCGACGCTCCTATGTGTAAGTCGTTATTTCTATCTTCGATTTCCCCACGGATCTATCCGCTGCTATCTCAGTTAGCCCCTCTGCGGGAACCTGCCTCTCTGTCCTTCCAAGAAATGTGTGACTTATTGTCTAACTATTACCGAAAAAACACCCATGTCGTTGCCGCCCGCGTGGCGTTCTACCGGTGTCGTAAACAGCCCCATCAATCTTACCGGGCTTGGGCGGCGGAACTACACGGTCTGAGTCGGAAATGTCAGTTTGTCACGGACACTCATCATGAGTCTTACGCTGATTCAATGGTTAGGGACGCTATTTTACGGCTTGCTCCTGATAAAGAAGTTCGGCAACGTGCCTTACAATTACCAAACCCGTCGTTGTCGGAAGTTCTCAGCATCGCTCAATCGTTTGAAGTGTCTCACGCTGCTGGTGCGCAAATAGACGCGTGGTGTGATGTAGGCGCTGTACAATGTGCCTGTTTCACAGGGAAACGACGATGTGGCGGTGGTGCACTCGCGTCAACAACGTCGCTTTGGGCCGCCACGCTCGCAGCGAAAACAGCAACCGCAGAAGCAGGTTCGTTCCGCCCTTCCTTCTTGTCCACGTTGTTTCGTACAGCATGACAGAGCCGCGTGTCCAAAACGTTGGGCCACGTGTAATTCATGTAGGAAAAAAGGCCACATTGCTTCTGTGTGTCAGTCCCCTAAAGTTCCTGTCGACGAGGACGAGGCATCGGACATGGATGTTAACTGTGTGCTTTCTCAAACGAATAAGTTGTTTGTTACTGTTCGTGTTCTGGATAAAGACATTCGCATGCAAGTGGACACTGGCTCTGCAGTAACTCTCATTAATTCTCGCACGTATTTCGAGTTAGGCTCCCCTTCCTTGTCTCCAGTTACGCGAAATCTACGAACTTATAATAAGCAGAAAATTCGTATTGTTGGCCAGTTTGATGCTTCCACTGCCTACAAGTCTGTTGTTAGGCCCCTCACGTTTTATGTGGTGGATCATGCGGGCACTGAAAACCTGTTCGGTTATGATGCTTTCCAGTTGTTCGGGTTTTCCATTGATGATGATGTGCACCTCATATCTGAGGACATTCCGTATCAACAGCTGGATGGCTTGTGTTCTGAATTCTCGTCCGTGTTCTCTGCTGGTCTGGGTCGGGCCAAGGATTTTGAAGCCCACATTACTCTTAAACCTACGGCTCGCCCTAAGTTTTTCCGGGCACGCCCTATTCCGATGGCGTTGCGTGCGCCTGTCAAAGCTGAGATAGACAGGTTAACAGCTTCGGGGATTCTCCTTCCTGTTACCTCCAGCGAATGGGCATCGCCCATCGTGGTGGTTTCTAAACCAAACGGGAGTCTGCGATTGTGTGGTGATTTTAAAGCCACTGTCAACGCTCAAAGCCTCATTGACACTTATCCTCTTCCCCGTCCTGAGGAGTTATTTACCAAGCTCGCTGGGGGCCAGTTCTTTTCCAAACTTGACTTATCGGAGGCGTATCATCAGTTGCCGTTGGATGCATCTTCCAAGGAATTTCTCGTCATCAACACTCCTTGTGGGTTGTATCAGTACCAGCGGTTACCATTTGGCGTCGCTAGCGCGCCGGCCATTTTTCAGCGGTTTTTGGAACAGCTCACGGCTTCCGTTCCCGGCTGTATCAACTATCTGGATGACATTGTCACAGGGGCCTCCACTGAGGAGCACCTTCGCAATTTGCGTTCACTGTTTCGGGTTTTGCATTCGGCTGGGTTGAAGTGCAATCTGGACAAGTCTCAGTTCTTCCAACCCTCCATTGTGTATCTTGGTTTCCACTTGTCCCGTGAGGGTATACGTCCTCTACGACAGCACGTTGCGGCCATTACCGCTCTACCCCGGCCGTCTACAGTCAAAGAACTTCAGGCGTTTCTAGGCAAGGTTGCTTATTATCACAAATTCATTCCCTCCGCGGCGGCGGTGGCTCATCCTCTGCATCAGCTGTTACGCAAAAACGTTCCTTTCTGTTGGTCCGCTGTGTGAGCAGGCTTTTGTCCGCCTGAAGGCTCATTTGCAGTCGGCGCCTTGTCTTGCCACATTCCGTCCGGGTCAGCACTTGGTTCTGGCGACTGACGCGTCACAGTATGGCTTAGGGGCTGTTCTACGCTTCCAAGACCCTCAACGATGCCCAACGGCGTTACTCTCAAATAGAAAAGGAGGCGCTCGCTATCATTTATGCTCTGAAAAAGTTCAGCGTTTTTTTGTATGGTTCTAAGTTTCACCTCATCACCGACCATAAGCCGCTGGTCTCTCTGTTCAGCCCCTCGGCGTCGCTTCTGGATAAGGCAGCTCACCGCCTGCAACGTTGGGCCTTATACTTGTCTCGTTTTCACTATGAGATTCACTATCGCCCCACGGCCCAGCACGCCAACGCTGACGCGTTGTCGTGTTTGCCGATGGGCCCCGACCCAGTTTTCGATCGAGATGAACTCCTCTGTTTCCACATTGATGAGGAAGAACGTCGTGCGGTCGAGGGTTTTCCACTTACAGGTTCGCAGGTCGCGTCGGCTACTGCGCGGGACCCGGTCCTGCGTCAGGTGATCGGTTTTCTTCAGCGGGGTTGGCCGGACAGGACCAAGGGCCAGGCGTCGGATCCCCTTCGCAACTACCATGCCTTGCGCCTTCGTCTGTCTGTTCGTGAGGGTGTTGTTCTTCTGGCCACGGATGGCGCATCTCCACGGGTTGTGGTGCCCGCCTCTCTTCTCAAAGATGTTCTCAAACTATTGCAGGAGGGCCATTGGGGGATTTCTCGGACTAAGTCCCTGGCCCGCAGGCACGTTTATTGGCCCGGTATTGATTCGGACATCGCCCACATGGTCACTGCGTGTGATCAGTGTGTTCAACAACTGGCTGCGCCTCGTACTCTGCCCTCTCCGTGGCCTGATCCGGCGCAGCCGTGGGAACGGGTGCACGCTGACTTTGCCGGCCCCTTCCTCGGCACTTATTGGCTACTGTTGATTGATGCCTTCTCGAAGTTTCCGTTTGTTGTTCGATGTCCGTCGCCCACCACTGCGGCGACGACGCTGGCTTTGTCAAAAATCTTTGCGCTAGAAGGTCTTCCATCCACGATTGTCACGGACAATGGCCCTCAGTTCTCTTCGCAGGCCTTCCGTGATTTTTGTACGGGACAAGGGATTCATCATGTTACAGCACCGCCCTTCCATCCGCAATCGAATGGGGAGGTCGAGCGCCTTGTCCGCACTTTCAAAAGCCAAAAGAAAAAATTCCTTAGTGATTTTTCCGCAGATGACGCTCTGTTGCAATTTCTGAGTTCTTATCGCTTCACGCCTCTGGGTGATCGCAGCCCTGCTGAACTCTTGCATGGCCGCCAACCGCGCACCCTACTGCATCTGCTTCACCCTGTCAGGCCTTGCACTGTGTCCCCTAGTGCGGGAAAATACCCGGTGGGCGCCGACGTGTGGGCACGGGGGTATGGATCTCGCCCTAAATGGATTCCAGGGGTGGTCCAGGCTCTTCGCGGCCGCCGGCTTTGTGAAATACGTACGGATGACGGCATCCCCCCTGCGGGTCCGGGGATTAGAATAGGCCCGCGGTATTCCTGCCTGTCGTAAGAGGCGACTAAAAGGAGTCCATCCCCCTCACGGGGGTAGTTAGCGCCTGCGTCCGGAGACGGACGGTTCCACGACCTATCATCGTGGTCTTTTTGGTTTTTCACTTCTCGTTTCTTCCTTCCTTTTGTTGGTTCCTTTCTTTGCTCTTCTCCACCTCACTGTCTTCCTTACTCTTTCCCTTGACTTCTCCTTGCCTTCTCATTGCCTTTTTCTCCTTGCCTTCTCATTGCCTTTTTCTCCTTGCCTTCTCATTGCCTTTTTCTCCTTGCCTTCTCCTTGCCTTCTCATTGCCTTTTTCTCCTTGCCTTCTTCTCCTTGCCTTCTCATTGCCTTTTTCTCCTTGCCTTCTCATTGCCTTTTTCTCCTTGCCTTCTCATTGCCTTTGCTTTCTCATTGCTTTCTCATTGCCTTCTCATTGCCTTCTCATTGCCTTTGCTTTCTCATTGCCTTCTTCTCCTTGCCTTCTCTGGTCTCCGCCTCGGCGTTTGAGACAGTCTGTCCTCTTTCTCCCTCTCTCTCTCTTCTTTTTCCTCTTCTTCCTTCCTCCCTGTGCGTGCCTGAAGGCCGACCCACGCGTTCGCACGCGTAGCCGGTGACGGGGTAACGCGTAAGTCCCCGCCCTGGGTAGACATGTAAGGCACGCGCGTACTCCCTGGTAAAGGCCAGGCCCGGGGAGGGGTGATTGCCTGAGCTGATACCTTCTGACCATGCCGATTGGTCCCTCCGTCTGTTTCTCGGGAGGTGTGACCTGAGGTGTAAACATTCACCTAAGGCGGGAGTGCCCTCTGAGAGGGTCCCCACAAGGAAGGAGCGCGCCATCAGAGACGCTGGCAATCATGGGGGATTCCTCCGCAATGGATTCTACTCCATCTATTTCGACTTCGACCCAAAAACGGAAACGTGACCAGCCAACAGTGACAAAAGTACTACCGCCTGCCCCACAGTTCCTCGTAGTTTCTCGATCTGAGGACGGAAAGGATTTTTCCTCTGTCAACCCTTTCGTTATTCAGAAGGGCGTAGATGCCATAGCCGGATCTGTCAAATCTTGTACCAGGTTGCATAACGGCACCTTATTACTAGAAACTGAGAGTGCCTTTCAGGCACAAAAACTGCTTCGGGCCACCCTCCTGTACACGTTCCCTGTCCGGGTGGAGGCCCACCGAACTTTGAATTCGTCTCGTGGTGTAGTCTATACTAGCTCCCTCGACGGACTGACTGACGAGGAGCTTCAATCATTCCTCGCTGAGCAGGGCGTGACGGCTGTCCATAGGGTCATGAAAAAGGTCAACAATGACCTTGTACCGACCCGGACAATTTTCTTGACCTTCGATAGTGTTAAGCTGCCATCGCGCATCAAGGCGGGCTACGAGGTTATTTCTGTTCGCCCCTATGTCCCGACACCTACGCGCTGCTACCAGTGTCAGCGTTTCAATCACACTCGACAGTCTTGTTCCAATGCGGCTAAATGTGTCACTTGTGGCAGGGATGCCCATGAGGGTGACTGTCCACCTCCGTCTCCTCGTTGTGTGAACTGTCAGGGTGACCATGCCGCATCCTCCCGCGACTGTCCTGTCTATAAGGAAGAACGCTGTATCCAAGAAATTCGGGTCAAAGAGAAAGTGTCCACCTCGGCTGCTCGCAAGCTATTGGCTAGTAGGAAGCCCACGCTGCTCCCAGCGGGGAAATACAGTACTGTCCTCGCCTCTCCTCGGACTACCCGGGAGGTAGCAACCCAGACATGCGATCTGACCTTCAGCACCACGGTCGTCCGTTCGGCCAGTGCTAAGATCGCGCGGTCGACGTCTCCTCTTCCTCCCATCTCCCCACAGACACGAGCACCTTCCTCAGCTTCTGATAAGACGAAGACATCGAAGTCAGATGCACGGGCCTTCAAGAAGGAACCATCCCGTGCAGACTTCCTCCGTACCTCGACCTCCCAGCCTTCGACCGGTACTTCCACTACACGTCCTTCCAAAAAGGCGCATAGGAAGCACAGTTCTCCTTCTCCGCCACAGCGCTTTTCTTCTCCTGCGCCACCCAGCGGTTGCCGCCCCAGGCCGTCATCCGTTTCGCCTGGCCGCACCGCTGGTAGCCGTACATCTGACCGTTCACTGGCAGAGGAAGCTCCCCCTCTCGGCCATCCTCCCGAGATGGCCGATGACCCTATAGACCCAATGGACGATGACTGTCCGCCTACTGATAGCGGCGGCAGTGCTCGCTCGAAGCCAGGCCCTAAGCGGCCTTCGAGGTGACCACTTCTCTCATCTTCCTTTTCTTACGATGGCACTTATTCACTGGAATATTCGCAGCATTCGCTCCAACCGAGAGGACTTGAAGTTGCTGCTCCGCTTGCACCGTCCGCTCGTCGTAGCCCTCCAGGAAACGAAGCTACGCCCATGCGATCAAATTCCCTTGGCACACTACACCTCTGTGCGTTTTGACCTACCCCCTGTGGTAGGTATCCCAGCTCATGGAGGGGTTATGTTGCTGGTCCGGGATGATATTTACTACGATCCCATCACGTTGCACACCGGCCTGCAGGCGGTTGCCATCCGCATTACTCTCCCCACTTTTACGTTTTCCTTTTGTACCGTTTACACTCCGTCATCTGCCGTTACCAGGGCAGACGTGATGCAACTTATTGCTCAGCTACCTGCACCATTTTTGTTAACTGGAGACTTCAATGCCCACCATCCCCTTTGGGGCTCTCCAGCATCCTGCCCAAGGGGCTCCTTGTTAGCAGACGTTTTCAACCAGCTCGATCTTGTCTGCCTCAATACTGGCGCCCCTACTTTTCTTTCGGACACATCTCACACCTATTCCCATTTAGACCTCTCTATATGTACTCCCCAACTTGCACGCTGGTTTGAGTGGTATGCACTTTCTGATACATATTCGAGCGACCACTTCCCGTGTGTTATCCATCTCCTGCAGCATACCCCCTCTCCGTGCTTCTCTAATTGGACCATCTCCAAGGCAGACTGGGGGCTCTTCTCTTCCAGGGCGACCTTTCAGGATCAAACCTTTACAAGCTGCGATCGTCAGGTCGCACACCTCACGGAAGTCATTCTCGCTGCTGCTGAATATTCCATCCCTCACCCTCCTTCTTCTCCACGTCGCGTACCGGTCCCCTGGTGGACCGCAGCATGTAGAGACGCTTTACGTGCTCGTCGACGTGCTTTACGCACATTTAAACGCCACCCTACAGTGGCGAATTGTATCAATTATAAACGATTACGTGCTCAGTGTCGTCGTATTATCAAAGAAAGCAAGAAAGCCAGCTGGGCTGCTTTCACAAGCACCTTCAACAGTTTTACTCCTTCTTCTGTTGTCTGGGGTAGCCTGCGCCGGCTATCTGGCACTAAGGTCCACTCACCAGTTTCTGGCTTGAAGGTCGCGAATGACGTCCTTGTGGCCCCTGAGGCTGTCTCCAATGCCTTCGGTCGCTTTTTCGCAGAGGTTTCGAGCTCCGCTCATTACCACCCTGCCTTCCTCCCCCGCAAACAGGCAGAGGAGGCTAGGCCACCTAACTTCCGCTCCTCGAATTGTGAAAGTTATAATGCCCCATTCACCATGCGGGAACTCGAAAACGCACTTGGCCGATCACGGTCCTCTGCTCCAGGGCCAGATTCTATTCATATTCAGATGCTGAAGAACCTTTCTCCTGCGGGTAAAGGTTTTCTTCTTCGTACATACAATCGCATCTGGATTGAGGGACATGTTCCCGCATGCTGGCGCGAGTCTATTGTTGTCCCGATTCCTAAGCCGGGGAAGGACAAGCACTTGCCTTCCAGTTATCGACCTATCTCGCTTACCAGCTGTGTCTGTAAAGTGATGGAGCGAATGGTTAACTCTCGATTGGTTTGGCTGCTCGAGTCTCGACGCCTACTTACCAATGTACAATGTGGATTTCGTAGGCGCCGCTCTGCTGTTGACCATCTGGTTACCTTGTCGACCTTCATTATGAATAACTTCTTGCGGAAGCGCCCGACCGCGGCTGTGTTCTTTGATTTGGAGAAGGCTTACGACACCTGTTGGAAGGCGGGCATTCTCCGCACCATGCATACATGGGGCCTTCGCGGTCGCCTCCCTCCTTTTATTCGTTCCTTTTTAATGGATCGACAGTTCAGGGTACGTGTGGGTTCTGTCCTGTCCGACACCTTTCGCCAGGAGAATGGGGTGCCACAGGGCTCAGTTTTGAGCGTCGCTCTCTTCGCCATCGCGATCAATCCAATAATGGATTGCCTCCCAGCTGATGTATCAGGCTCCCTTTTCGTGGACGATTTTACCATCTATTGCAGCGCCCAGTGTACACATGTCCTGGAGCGCTGTCTTCAGCGCTCTCTTGACCGTCTCTACTCCTGGAGTGTCGCCAATGGCTTCCGTTTTTCTGCCGAGAAGACGGTCTGTATTAACTTCTGGCGCTACAAAGAGTTTCTCCCACCGTCCTTACGACTCGGTCCCGTTGCTCTCCCAATCGTGGAGACAACCAAATTTTTAGGCCTTACATTTGACAGGAAACTTAGCTGGTCTCCACATGTCATATTTGGCCGCCCGTTGTACCCGTTCTTTAAATGTCCTCCGTGTTCTCAGTGGTTTGTCGTGGGGAGCGGATCGAACCGTCCTACTTCGTCTATATCGGTCGATCGTCCGCTCCAAGCTGGATTATGGGAGCTTCGTATACTCCTCTGCACGGCCATCCATCTTACGCCGCCTCAACTCCATACAACATCGGGGTTTACGACTTGCGATCGGAGCATTTTATACCAGTCCCGTAGAGAGTCTTCATGCTGACGCTGGCAAATTGCCACTCACCTACCGGCGCGATATACTGCTTTGTCGGTATGCCTGTCGGCTACTGTCAATGCCCGACCATCCGTCTTATCGTTCCTTTTTTGACGACTCTCTTGACCGTCAATACGGGTTGTATGTCTCTGCCCTGCTATCCCCTGGAGTTCGATTTCGTCGCCTCCTTCAACACCTTAATTTTTCACTCCCTGCAACCTTTCGAGTGGGCGAGAGCCGCACGCCACCTTGGCTCCAGGCTCAGGTCCGCGTTCACCTTGACCTCAGCTCGCTCCCAAAAGAAGTTACCCCCGGTTCGGTCTACCACTCCCGTTTTGTTGAACTTCGTTCGAAGTTCATTAATATGACCTTCATTTATACAGATGGCTCTGAGACCAATGACGGGGTCGGGTGTTCCTTTATTGTCGGGGCACAGAGTTTCAAATACCGGCTCCATGGCCATTGTTCGGTCTTGAGCTCTTTGCCCTCTACCAGGCTGTTCTTTACATCTGCCGCCACCGACATTCTGCTTATGTCATCTGCTCAGATTCCCTGAGCGCCATCCAGAGCCTCAGTGATCCGTACCCGGTTCACCCTTTCATACACCGGATCCAACGCTCTCTTCAGCAGCTGGTGGACGTCGGTTCTCCAGTTAGCTTTATGTGGGTTCCTGGCCATGTCGGTATCCCTGGGAACGAAGCTGCAGATGCCGCGGCCAAGGCTGCGGTCCTCCAGCCTCGGACAGCTTCTTGTTGCGTCCCTTCGTCCAATTTTAGCAGGGTGATTTGTCGGCGCATCTTATCTCTATGGCATGCTGATTGGGCTGCACTTACCGACAACAAGCTTCGGGCCTTAAAACCTCTTCCCGTGGCTTGGACGTCCTCCTCACGCCCTTCTCGGCGGGAGGAGGTCGTATTAGCCCGGTTAAGAATTGGACACTGCCGGTTCAGCCATCGCCATCTGCTGACGGCTGCGCCGGCGCCGTTCTGCCCATGTGGGCACTTGCTGACGGTTAGACACATTTTAATGTCCTGTCCAGATCTTAACACACTGCGCCTCGATCTTAACCTGCCACATACTTTCGATGCCATTTTAGCGGATGACCCACGAGCAGCTGCTCGTGTTCTTCGTTTTATCAATTTGACAAACCTCGCTAAGGACATTTGATGATGCCGTTTTTTAATCCTATGCCTGTCAGTCTGTCTTTTATCGTGTTTTCCCTTTTAGTTGTTGTGGTCAACTTGTGCCTCGCGGTGCATTCTTAGAGTAGTCAGGGTGCTAATGACCATTGAAGTTGTGCGCCCTAAAACCACAAAAAAAAAAAAAAGGATGACGGCATGGTTGTTCGCCATTACGACCAGATGCGCCCATGAGTGGTGGCCACGCCGGTACCACCGCCCTTTCTTTCGTCTCCACCAGCCCGAGAAGCCAGTCCTGTCGCTGCTGCCGATCTTCCGGGCGTATTGCTGCCGCCGCCGTCGCTACCGCTTCCGAGTACGCCGGAACCGGCCCCAGTCGCGATGCCGCCTTCTCCGGGACCCATCTCGCTGGAGCACACCCCCAGGTCCACGACACCTATGGATGCTGCTCCGGAGTTTTCACCCATCATCTCGTCCAGGAGGCATGTTCCACGCGCAAGCTTCCGTCCTGGACATTTTCGACCATACTCTCGTGTTTCTCCCAGGGATCTTCTCGGGACCTCCCAAGAGGCCATGGATGTCTCCACACTGTCCGTGTCTCCACGGAAGTGAGAGTTTTTTTTTTTTTTTTCTCAAGGGGGGAAAAGTGTTGTGACAGTGCCACGACATTCAAAAGTGCCGCTACATTAGTACGCGAACACGGCGATAGAGGCGCTCCGCAGCTCGGCCGAGCGCGGGAGCGCCACCTGGTTATGAACGGCGCCGGCCGCATGTCACGGCACGGCAGTCGAATGACAGATAGGGAGTTAGTAACATGTAACCCGCTAGTGTTTCTACTTTTGTATATCCATGCACTTTATTAGTGATTAAAGGTTATAACATAAAGTAACTTTGATTTTCAGTTGGAAATTGTTTCCCTTTTAAATTGTGCAAAATTTCCTCGAAGACTCTTTTATAGCTATAATAAGTTCATTCTTTGGTTCATTTTCCTTTACCTACTATAATTTTATTGGAGGATTACTTGCGAATTATTTTCTTAGTTGGTGTTAAATTTTGTTTGAAGCTTGTGTTTTAAATTGTGTCAAATTTCTTTTGTGAAAATCTCTGATAAATAAAACAAAATTTGGTCTGTAGAACTGTACCTTCTGTAGTCCAGTACCTTACCACTCTCTCCTCCATACACTACCACCATCTTTCAGTATCACCACCAGCTTCTACTTCTGGAATTAAGAAAGTTATATTGTCCTTAAAAAATGAAAGCTCATCTGGATTTGATGGTGTCTGCAACAGAGTACAAAAGACTTCTTCCCATATAATAGGTACCAAGGCAACCCATAAATTTTGTAGGTGGAGGGGGATTTGCTCGATCTGGGGGTATGGAGTATTTTTAATATTTTGGAATACAAGTCGTGACCTGTAAGTAGCTTTAAAACAGTTCCATTTCCACTCTTTTCTTGAAAGACAAACTCCTGACTACACTATATTTTTTTCTCCTCCTTTCCCTTCAACCTCGGCGAGGGGGTGCACGACCTTCCCTCCCCCACCCCTAACCCACTTTGGCATCAGGCATAGGTGGTCCTGATAGGTACTGTCTTTTCTGAAATAAGTAATGCCTCACTAGCTCAGAGAATTTTTCGAGAAAGATTGAAATACACCATTGTTAAACACCTCTATAAGGGAGGTGGTAGGAGATCTGTCAATAATTATCAGCCCATTTCACTAGTAACATCACTTTCAAAAATTTTTGAAATGGGTGATGTCTTCTAAAGTAACATCCACAATAAATCACAATCTGGATTTCAGAAGAGTTGCTGAATTGAGAATGCAATTTACAAATTCACTCATCAAATTTATGAGAATTAAATACATCTACATCTACATCTACATTGATACTCCGCAAGCCACCCAACGGTGTGTGGCGGAGGGCACTTTACGTGCCACTGTCATTACCTCCCTTTCCTGTTCCAGTCGCGTATGGTTCGCGGGAAGAACGACTGTCTGAAAGCCTCCGTGCGCGCTCTAATCTCTCTAATTTTACATTCGTGATCTCCTCGGGAAGTATAAGTAGGGGGAAGCAATATATTCGATACCTCATCCAGAAACGCACCCTCTCGAAACCTGGCGAGCAAGCTACACCGCGATGCAGAGCGCCTCTCTTGCAGAGTCTGCCACTTGAGTTTATTAAACATCTCCGTAACGCTATCACGGTTACCAAATAACCCAGTGACGAAACGCGACGCTCTTCTTTGGATCTTCTCTATCTCCTCCGTCAACCCGACCTGGTACGGATCCCACACTGATGAGCAATACTCAAGTATAGGTCGAACGAGTGTTTTGTAAGCCACCTCCTTTGTTGATGGACTACATTTTCTAAGCACTCTCCCAATGAATCTCAACCTGGTACCCGCCTTACCAACAATTAGTTTTATATGATCATTCCACTTCAAATCGTTCCGTATGCACACTCCCAGATATTTTACAGAAGTAACTGCTACCAGTGTTTGTTCCGCTATCATATAATCACACAATAAAGGATCCTTCTTTCTATGTATTCGCAATACATTACATTTGTCTATGTTAAGGGTCAGTTGCCACTCCCTGCACCAAGTGCCTATCCGCTGCAGATCTTCCTGTATTTCGCTACAATTTTCTAATGCAGCAACTTCTCTGTATACTACAGCATCATCCGCGAAAAGCCGCATGGAACTTCCGACACTATCTACTAAGTCATTTATATATATTGTGAAAAGCAATGGTCCCATAACACTCCCCTGTGGCACGCCAGAGGTTGAAATCTCCACCTAAGACTATAACATGCTGAGAAAATTTATGTGAAATGTATTCCAAATTTTCTCTCAGTTGTTCTGCCACTAATGCTGCTGAGTCGGGAGGTCGGTAAAAGGAGCCAATTATTAACCTAGTTCGGTTGTTTAGTGTAACCTCCACCCATAATAATTCACAGGAACTATCCACTTCTACTTCACTACAGGATAAACTACTACTAACAGCGATGAACACTCCACCACCGGTTGCATGCAATCTATCCTTTCTAAACACCGTCTGTACCTTTGCAAAAATTTCGGCAGAATTTATCTCTGGCTTAAGCCAGCTTTCTGTACCTATAACGATTTCAGCTTCGGTGCTTTCTATCAGCGCTTGAAGTTCCGGTACTTTACCAACGCAGCTTCGACAGTTGACAATTACAATACCGATTGCTGCTTGGTCCCCGCATGTCCTGACTTTGCCACGCACCCGTTGAGGCTGTTGCCCTTTCTGTACTTGCCCAAGGCCATCTAACCTAAAAAACCGCCCAGCCCACGCCACACAACCCCTGCTACCCGTGTAGCCGCTTGTTGCGTGTAGTGGACTCCTGACCTATCCAGCGGAACCCGAAACCCCACCACCCTATGGCGCAAGTCGAGGAATCTGCAGCCCACACGGTCGCAGAACCGTCTCAGCCTCTGATTCAGACCCTCCACTCGGCTCTGTACCAAAGGTCCGCAGTCAGTCCTGTCGACGATGCTGCAGATGGTGAGCTCTGCTTTCATCCCGCTAGCGAGACTGGCAGTCTTCACCAAATCAGATAGCCGCCGGAAGCCAGAGAGGATTTCCTCCGATCCATAGCGACACACATCATTGGTGCCGACATGAGCGACCACCTGCAGATGGGTGCACCCTGTACCCTTCATGGCATCCGGAAGGACCCTTTCCACATCTGGAATGACTCCCCCCGGTATGCACACGGAGTGCACATTGGTTTTCTTCCCCTCTCTTGCTGCCATTTCCCTAAGGGGCCCCATTACGCGCCTGACGTTGGAGCTCCCAACTACCAGTAAGCCCACCCTCTGCGACTGCCCGGATCTTGCAGACTGAGGGGCAACCTCTGGAACAGGACAAGCAGCCATGTCAGGCCGAAGATCAGTATCAGCCTGAGACAGAGCCTGAAACCGGTTCGTCAGACAAACTGGAGAGGCTTTCCGTTCAGCCCTCCGGAATGTCTTTTGCCCCCTGCCACACCTTGAAACGACCTCCCACTCTACCACAGGTGAGGGATCAGCCTCAATGCGGGCAGTATCCCGGGCAACCACAGTCGTAGTCCGATCAGGAGATGCGTGGGACGAGCTGGCCGTCCCCGACAAACCCCCATCCCGACCCCCACAGTGATGCCCATTGGCAACAGCCTCAAGCTGTGTGACCGAAGCCAACACTGCCTGAAGCTGGGAGCGAAGGGATGCCAACTCAGCCTGCATCCGAACACAGCAGTTGCAGTCCCTATCCATGCTAAAAACTGTTTTGCTAAGAACGTCTGAACTAATCTACAGAGAGCGCAAACAAATCGACAAAATTTAAACGGTTATTAAAATACGAGATTGCCTAGTAAATGCAGTAATGCTGCTACTTGCGCACTGCTGACACTGCTCGGCGGCGGAAGGAGACTAAGCGAAATTACACTATTCAGGTACTGAAACACGATGCTACACTCTCAAATACTATAATACGCCCGAAATTTATGAATTAAACAATGCAAGAACCAAAAACACGCAAAGAAATTAAGAATTAAACTATGTAACAAATGAGTGAGCTAGGAGTATACGACTTGCTGCTCAGCTGCTTATCCAACGGCGGCAGGGAGCACACTGACTGCGACCAACCGACACTAGCCGTTCAAAACAAAACAGTAGACAAACGACTACGCGAATTTACACTATTCAGGTACTAAAACACGATGCTACACTCTCAAATACTATAATACGCCCGAAATTTATGAATTAAACAATGCAAGAACCAAAAACACGCAAAGAAATTAAGAATTAAACTATGTAACAAATGAGTGAGCTAGGAGTATACGACTTGCTGCTCAGCTGCTTATCCAACGGCGGCAGGGAGCACACAATAGCACTGGGACCTCAGTAAAGCACTTGATAGCATGACTCTCAATATTCTCTTAAATAAACTGAGGTTTTGTGGAATTCATGGTATAGCTTGTTATATCAAACTAAAAGAATGCAGAAAATTGTACTTAATAACTCAACCAATGTTCTACTAACTGGAGAGAATTCACTTTTTGGATTCTCTAATGCTCATTCTTGGGTCTATTTTTGTTTCTTATATATTTATACAACCTTCTGTTACATATACAACAAGCAGAATCAGTTCTTTTTTCCAGATGAGACTTGTATCATAATCAAACCAAACACACATATAGCTGCAGAATAAATGGCAACAAATGTTCTTAAAAGTATTGTTGACTGGTTTTCCAAAAGTGTGCTCACTCTTTTTAAAAAGACACAGTGTGTTCAGTTCTGTACATCTAGAGTTACAGTGATAAGTGGAACACATGCTGAGGAAATAGGGTGGATCTTATTTTTTAGGTGTCCATCCTGATGACAATTTAAATTGAAAAAAAAAAAAAAAAAGACCTCCTATAACAACTTAATTCAACCAAATCTACTGTTACAATCACTGCAAATCTTGGATGATGTCGTACTGAATGCTGCTCTGGAACAAATCACCTTTAAGAATGGAAGTCTTCATTGCAAAAAAAGTGCTATAAGAATAATAATTTGTCGTGCTCACCCATAATCATTTCACAATTTTTTTAAAATGAGTTAGGCATTTTGATTACTGATTCATCAAGGGCTATATTTATCCCCTCATGAAGTTTGTTGTAAATAATACACTGTAGTTCAGAAGGAATGATAATGCACATAATTATAAAACTTCCTTTGCGGGCAAGTGCTCTACCAACTGAGCTACCCAAGCACAACTCACGCCCTGTCCTCACAGCTTTACTTCTGCCAGTACCTCGTCTCCTACCTTCCAAACTTTACAGAAGCTCTCCTGCAAACCTTGCAGAACTAGCACTCCTGAAAGAAAGGACATTGCGGAGACAAGGCTTAGCAGATTAAAACTGTGTGCCGGACCGAGACTCAAACTCGGGACCTTTGCCTTTCGTGGGCAAGTGCTCTACCAACTGAGCTACCCAAGCACAACTCATGCCCCGTCCTCACAGCTTTACTTCTGCCAGTACCTCATCTCCTACGACTTTGTTTAATATCCTAATCGCTTGAAATATCATGCAGGACAACGTCTGTCGGGTCCGCTAGTTTGTTATATGTGGCTCCACAATTAACAGGACAGATTCAATCAACAGTTGTTCATCTTTGTTGCAGTACTCAATGGTGTCTAATGTTTTGTGACTGTAGACAGATTGTTATAAATGTAAAGAATTGCTGGGTCAGAGAAACACTGAAATCACAGCAGGTTTAACTTTATTTCGCATTCATTGGTATAAATATGTATGACATCTGAAGAAAAACTTGTGTGTATATATATATATGTGATTTCACGAAACCTGCTGTGTTTATACTGCTGCACAAGTACTAACATATTATAGATTTGAAGTTACTATGTGAGTCTGCTAATATCTTCAGTGAATTTCCTGAAGACTAAGCAAACTCAATCTTTTTTTCTACTTCACACAATCATACAGTCAGCATCCACCAACATATTGTGCTCGGTATTTTAAAATTAATTAATTACATCATTCATCTGTAATTAGGAAGAAAGTTCCTTTTTGCACTTATCATCTTATCAGTCAAGTGATTTTATTTCACACAGAGACAACTCTCCCTATATCACTTTTCTGTTCAATAATTTTATTTGTTAGCTATAAGGTAATTTCTTTTCATTGCAAAGAAATTTAATTTATGTAATTATTTTCATCAAACTTCCAATTGTAATTATTCTTCCCATAGTACTGGAATAAACTATTTCTCATAAAATACCTTTGTTAAATAAATACTATGTTTTTATTGGTGCTTTAAATAGAAGAGCAATTCCCCCCCCCCAGTTCACTTCTTTTGATAATCTAATATCAAATCAGTTTTGGCCACTGCAATAAACTAAATTTTCTTCTGCCCAAGCATACACCTCTTGCCTCTGAGTACGCCAGTACTCCCCACTTAATAATAAAAACAAAATATAAAAAAAGAATTAATTGCCACTACCACTAATTGCCACCACCACTTTTACCCTACTTCTTTCACAGTGAGCAGAAACACATCTAATACAGACACTGCCATCTAGATATGCCCATAACTGATTACCAAAAGTGGTGGATACTTGAAGCAGCCCATTTTGTAAGTTGCAAATAACACCATTCCTTGCTTCTTACAGTTCCAAAATATCTACTTGGAAACTGGGTAGCAAAATAAATAAACAAATGTTTTCTATGTGAGGTTCACTACTACTCACATCCTACTACATACATCTTATACTACCCTGAAAACATTAGTGGTAGTATTCTTTTCACCAACAAAATACCACAGAGTCTATTTTAGCACTCAACATTACCTTACTACCACAATATCAAAAGTGAAAATAGTGACTTTTATCATTAAATGTGGTGCTGCCAGTGGGTTAGCTATCAATTCCTTATAATGATCCACCAGTCCCACAACTTTTCTTTAATAAATCTCCGAACTTGTTCAAGATGTATTGGTAATTTCCTTAATGATCAACTAATGCTCACTATTTCCTCTCCAGCACAATATTTCATTATTTGGATAAAATGTTATTTCTTTAAGTATTCTCTCCTAATCTTGGAGAAACTGAAAAACTAAAGAAGACATTAAATTGAACTCAACTATTGAAAATACCAAGATGTACCCAATTACACCCCAAAGAAAATGCTTCCATGTTACCAGTTAGGTTACCATACTCTGCCAGCCAATACACACAGTTGACTGCAAACCCAAAACTGAACTGTCTTAAAAAATCATTTCTGGTCTTGAGTAAAAACTATAAAAAAGAAAAGTAATAACATTATTTGCACTTTTTAACAGTGTTACTTGTATGTTATGGCTATTAGGGGTCTGCCTAGTGGCCACCTTCGATGCTGTGGGCATTAATTAGTATTCATGTCAGATACTTTTAGCATGTCTTCATTCAGACTATAATGGAAGCTCTTAGTTCTCCTGTAAACTTCTGCAAGATTATAATAAAATATTCATCACAATCTACAAAACTCCAACAATAAAATTTCCTTAATACTATAATGGCACTAACCTGGTTGTAACCTCTTCCCTTGCCTTCTAGGTAGCAAAAGTTCATCGCCTCAAAGCTGAAAACTTTTTGGGTGTGGAACTTTGTTAAACAATGAAGAATGGCACACCACCCCACAACACCACTTTTAGTTTCACTTTGTCACACCTCTTTTTCTTAATTTAAACTGATTTTTTGAATGACAAACAGCTTCTTAACTCTTCTATTCATATATCCCAAATAGTAGGCCAGCCCACACAATCAATAACAGTTCAGTGGCAACACATGCCATAGACCTCACCCTTCCACTGATCATAGCTCAGATGAATGTACTCATATAAGCACAGTCCTTCAGTAAAGTCACTACACATATTTAGTATGTCACAGGTCAATAATACATCTACAAGTTGTAGACCTATAAACATAGTTATTGTTGGTATCAAACAAAAAATTTCATGAAGATATTGAATTCCACATACATAATAACTGAAACAGATCTTTAATTGCAAGCTGCCTCTAATATATTTCACTTCATAATAAGATGGGAGTAGCTGTGAACTCACATAGATAACTGCTAACACTAAACTTTGATACATTTGTTGTAATGTGAGCTGCGAACTTTCATTGAGATGTTATCCTGGTGATTACATGCTCAGACCCAAAAACCCATCAACAAATGACAATGCCAGGTACTACACGACGTTGCTACTAGGATATCCAAGCCTGAGCTGAAGATTTTTGAGGGGGAAGGAAATGTTGATAGACAGGTCAATCAATATTTTATGATTTCAGTAGATATATATTCATTTATATAACATTAAGGTAGGAACTTACTATTGCATATGAGGTA
Source organism: Schistocerca piceifrons (assembly GCF_021461385.2). Classification (NCBI taxonomy): domain Eukaryota; kingdom Metazoa; phylum Arthropoda; class Insecta; order Orthoptera; family Acrididae; genus Schistocerca; species Schistocerca piceifrons. The sequence continues at coordinate 205,738,740 of NC_060142.1, read as the reverse complement.
TATGTTCCAACAATAACGAGGTTTGCATAATAATGCTTAGTTCACAAAGGATTACAGAATTATCTGGTATGCCTCCACTACAAAATACATATTTGCAAGTACAGTTTCCATGTTTGAAATAATGGTAATTTATACAACTCCTTACTTAATAACTTTATAGTGGAGGTTGTCATTCAGTTCGGGAAAATTAAGGATACAGAATTATAATAAAACACACACACACACACACACACACACACACACACACACACACACACACAAAAGAACGACTCACACATACATGACTACTGTCCCCAGTCACTTGGACTCAACTGCAAGCTGCACCTGCATCTGCTGAGAGCAGCATTCTGTGGTGGGTGTTGGGGGTAAGGAGGAAGCATGGGGAGGGGAGGTGAAGGTATAGCAGGGTAGGGGTAGCAGACGGCATTGTGCTCCCACGCACCTACAAAGGAGAATTACTCTTGTCTCTTGTCTCTCAGTACCATCCAGGACTGGAGCAACTGAATCAAATTCTCAGCCAGGACTTTTGGCTACCTCTCATCATGCCCTGAAATGAAGAATAACCTACCCAGTATCCTCCTCACCCCTCCCGTTGTGGTCTTCCACTACGTACCAAACCTAAACAAGATCCATGTCCATCTGTAATCCAAACATGTTCCCAACTCCTTGTGACGTGCTTCATATCTCTGCAGTAGACCTAGATGCAAGGCCTATCCGTTACCTGTTCCCACTACCACTTACTCCAGTCCTGTCACAGGCTTCTCCTCTTCCACCAATGGCAAGGCTACCTGTGAAAGCAGCCATGTGATCTACAAACTAAGGTGCAAGCAAAGACTGATTTATAGTGTGCATATCAACTAACAAGCTATCTGTCTACATGAATGGGAATCACTAGGCTGTGACCAAGAAACAGCTGGACCACCCTGTTGTTGTATAACAAGATGGGCTTCACTTCAATGACTGCTTCATATGCTATGCCATCTGGATCTTAAAAGCACCAGCTTTGCTGAATTGTGCATGAGGGAACTCTCCCTGCAACACATCCTTCATTCTTGTAACCCCTCCTCCACCCTTCCCCACCTGCCTCAGCTTCAAGCTTTGCTGGTTCCTGTCGTCCAGCCCCTTCCCTGCTCATCAAACTCCAAGATTATGCATGCATTTTATTCCACCAGTCCACCTACTAGTCTTTTGCCCTTCTCTACATCTCTCCCTTCCCTCTCCACCAGCACAGCCTCCCGACTCTGTACCTAGCAGTCCTATTCTATCCCATTCATGTACCTGCTCACTTCCGCAGCAGCACATGTTCCCACACCCATACCCTGCATCCCCCTCCCCTCCCAACCCCATGCCTCCTCCTTAACACCACTGCCCATCCCAGGTTGCTGCTCTCGTTGGATGTAGGTGTCACTTGCGGTCACACCTGAGTGACCTTAAGCAGTAGCGATGTGTGTGCGACTCACGCTTGTGTGAGCGTGTGTGTGTTCCCTGCTTCTGAAGGACTTTTTTGTCCAAAAGCTAAAAATTTAGTAGTCTTTTCAATTTGTTTGTCTGCAACTCAATGCTGCCTCTATATGGTGAGTAGCAATTTGTACTTTTCATATTGTTGTTATTTTATTTTGGAATTTCAATTGTTTGAAAAATAAATTTTTCAGACGTTCAAAAATCAGTTACAGTTATCAGTTAAATTAATTACTTTTTGGAAATACAAAGATGGTTATGGGGAAATGCAGGCTGATTGCTTTCTACTGAGTGGTGCCAATCCTCTTGAACTAATGATAACTCCATTTGAATATATCCATTAGATGGGATATAGTAATTTCAGTTGTGCATTACTTTTAATGATGATGATTTTAAACACAACTATCTATATCAGTACAATCTGCAGGTTGAAATTTACCGCTTGTGTAATAAATTATTGGGAGATTTCATGTACAGTATTGTGACCATTTTGAGTATACGTAATATACATACAGTATGTTCAATCAGTCACAGTGAAATATAAAAGGAAAAAGAAATAGGAGTACAACAACAGCAGATGGAGAGGTTCCAACTTGCCTTGTTTCAGTGCTCAGCCATTCCAACTTGCCTTGTTTCAGTGCTCAGTCTTTCTCACGTGATGCATTACTTTAACCTTTTCCCACTACATGAAATCTTCATCACACTACCTTAGTACAGATTAAAATTTGCACATTAACAAAAAATATACTTATTCTTTCCTCTATTTAGTTTTTATATACCTAACAATGTGTTCCAGAAAGCTCTTAATTAATATTTCTGATTGAAATCAATAACATATTAAGTAAATAAATGGTCTGAGACAATTTTCCATGAAACTAAGTTAGTCTGTCATTAATATCAACCTACTTGAGGGAGGGTACTATAAACTTCTACACCACAATTCATCCTTTGTTTTATTGTTTGCCTCTAAATGTATCCTAAAGGGCAAATAGCTGCATGTCTGGTATAATACACGTCACAAAAGGGATTCCATGGTAAGGGTTCAGAGGCCACTTAAGTGTCATTCTGATCATAATTCTTACCACAAAGCACATTTTCTTTGTAAAACGTCAGTGTATATGACCATTTCATATTCCAGAATTAAATTATTGATTTTAAAACTTTACTTCAGTATATACTCAAAACTACATGGTGAAAAAACAATGCACAAGACATTAGCCATTATATCAGTTCAGCTATGAACACAAGATAATTTCTTTTAGAAGAAATAAAACTATTTATATGCCTCAGCTGTCTGCCTCCTCCACTTTTGTGTCCTCATTTTAGCAATTTTCACTTCTCCTTACTTCAAGCATTTACCCACCCTACAAGTAGGACCTGAATTCTTATAACATTATCCCACTAGTGGAACCATAATAGTGTGGAGAGTCAGCCAACCAGTCACTGATCAGTTGGCTTCACAATAAATAAGCATTGCCTAGATGGGTAACAAAGAAGAGACTCATAATGACATCAAGAAAGAAATGTAAAGTGGGAAAAATTTGCCTGGACCCACTAATTAAGAGGAAGAACAAAATGATATAGAAGAAAAACTGAAGAGATTAGAGCTGCAGATGAAAATAAGATAGTTTCTCAGAGAATGATTCCTTCCCTCCCACCACCCCTCCCAGATCATACTTCGGTGGTGAGGCAAAGAATAGTGATAAAAATCAAGACCAATCAAATTGGTACCACCACCTTCATGGCAAAAGGCTCCTAAATTTAGCTTTGATTTATTATTACTGAACATGCACAAGCTGCCAGTAAACCTTGAACTACTACTCCTCAAGCTACGGTTCACATATGCCTCTCTCTCTCTCTCTCTGTCTTTAAATTTTAATACAACAAATGATGACTTTTCAAGTACACAAGTAATTTCTTTCCCTAACATGTATCTGACTAGCACAGTAAGGAATACTTTATGCTTCTACACTTTTGTCTACAAAATAATAGACAGCTTAAAACCAAAAAAAAAATCAAGGCATACAAATCCATCTATAAATATTTGATAGCAAATGATTGAAAGGGCAAATGGTATGGACACAATATTTTTACCACCTTGTGTCCATGGTTTTGATAAACATACTGAGCAAAACTTTACCCAAAAACACCTACCAAACCACAATTTAAATTGCTCCTTCTTAGAGATGTGGAATGTCCTTGCTTCTACAGCAAACTCCTTTCTTTTCTGCTCCTCACTGATTTTTCCATTGTGTCTCAATGAGCAGACTAACCTAACTTTCTAGATTCCTTCCCTTATTCCAACCCCACATCAACATGGCCTTCAGCAATCTTTAATAATGCAGTTCCGTTGTCATGAATGGTATGAAATCTGCATCTTATGTACTTCTTCATTGCCTTCCTCACTGATCACAACTTTTTCTGCTCTTGGGTGGATTGCACCTGTCCTCAATATTAAATGCTTACAATGTTAGTAAAGTATAATACAACTTCATTAGCATTAAATACAATACTACTTAAAAAGCTAATCACATGTCAAGGACTCTCAGGGTACACAAAAACAGAATCAAAGATCAAGGAACCAAAGATGAGTCAATGACAAAATGTTTGCACTAGGATGGGTGTCAATTTGGTATTTATCGATGTTACCACATCACATGACTTCCCCCCGCCTCAGCGTTTCGTTTTAGTAGTGTTGCAGGTCAGGACAATGACAAAACTATGACGTGAATGGATGTGCACCTCATGTTGCTTCCTACCTCCCCAAGGAATTTTGGGGAGGCAAACAACTGTATAGAGTCTGACTGCTGAGGCAGAACACAGCTGGCCCCTTTCTTATTGTTATACACTGTGGAGCAAATAGAGACTAGACATGAACTGTTGGTGACACTACTCACAGTCACCAGTATATACAAGGTGTGATTCAGAAGTTTCAAGACTTGTTCATTTCTGAGTAGGGGAGCGCGTGTCGACCGGTTCCACGGGGTGTGGGAAGTCGTGGTGGGTCTCAAGGAACAAACTGACACTGCGGCAGTTGCTTCCAGAACCCTGAAGAGTGCGCATCACTTGCAGTGTGAGTGTGTGTCACTGACCTTGGTCAAAAAGTGGGAGAGGTGAAAATGGAGCAGCACTTGGAGCAGCGTTATGCGATTAAGTTTTGCATGCGACTGAACAACACCGCCACGGAGACTCTCAGTATGATTCAAGAGGCCTTTAAGGAAGAAGTCATGTCCTGTGCAATGGTTTTCATTTGGCACAAATGTTTCAAAGATGGCAGCGGGAATGTTGAAGACAACGACCGCTCTGGGAGTCTATCATCAAGCCGAACGGATCAAAATGTGGAGAGAGTGTGGGAACTTTTAAACAATGACTGTTGTCTCTGTACTAGATTAATTGCCAATGAACTGGGACTCAGAGAATGGTGTGGAGGATTGTTACAGAGAATTTGATTATGTGAAAAGTGTGTGCCAAATTGGTGCCAAAAGTTTTGTCAGTGGATCAGAAGAAACGGCACATGACTGTTTGCCAGGAAATGCTCCAATGGTTGACTGTTGATTTGAACCTTCTGGAGAAAGTGGTTACTGGTGATGAGACCTGGGTCTACAAGGACGATCCTGAGTCAAAGTGTCAAAGCTCAGAAAGGCACACTGCTTCCTCACTAAAGCACTCATAACAAGTCATGTGTGAAGTGCATGCTGATTTTTTTTTTTTTTTATGGCAAAGGAGTGATTCACAAGGAGTGTGTTGCTCGTGGACAGACTGTCACAGGTGACTTTTACCCTGGAATGCTCCGTCGCTTGAGGGTTCGAGTTCACTGCGTCCGCCCGGCGATCAAGGGCGACTGGATTCTCCACCATGACGATGTGCCTGCTGACACATCGTGCGTCGCTGCCAAAGTTTGAGATGACAACACTGCCGCAGCCACCCTACAGCCCTGACTTGGCTCCAAGTGACTTTTCACCTTTCCCCGACTCAAGACAGACCTAAAAAGGGAAGTGATTCCACTCCATCGACGCCATCCAGCAGGCTTCGACAAGAGCCCTTGACAGCATGGCGCCAAAGGCCTTTCAGAAGGGCTACGAACAGTGGAAGACATGCTGGCAGTGTTATGTTGATGCTGAAGGATCATATTTTGAAGAATTTTAGTCTATTATACCTAAATGTCCAATAAATTTCTAGTTCTGAGTTATGTCTTGAAACTTTTGAATCACACCGTGTATGTTGCACGGGGTGTGAAATGGCATCAGGCAGAGTGTTTGATCCATCTGATATGGTCAGCCCTCTGACCAAGTTGTGGACCTCCCTTCCCTGCCAGATGACATGACCTTCAGTACCAGACCATTTAAACCCTGACACAGTTCTAATGTGTCTGTTGTCAGTTCCTGCAAATGAGTTGTTGGCAGAAGTGCATGCTAAACATTATGTGTGCTGCCTCATTCATATAAGCTAGTCTCAAATGTTCAGCTGATACAGTGCTTTGTTACCATTTTTCTTAATGATAGACTTGTTTCCTTTTCTTAACACAACTCTAAATGGTCCTTAATGAGGCAGAAATAGTGGAGCTCTGATGGCACCATCTCAGAGCACAACAGACTCACACTTGTTTAAATCTTTATGTATGAAAACCTCTCTGCCACCATTGCTGACTCTGTTAAGTGGCATGAGAGGGTGGAGATGTGAACACACCTGATGGATGAAGGGTGAATCTTCTTGAGTCAGTGGAGGGAATGATACAGCAAGAAGAAATCGCCCAGTGTCCATAATTGGTCACCATATTCCGTCTATGTGAGTGAACGGAGTGTGTTTACCATAACTGCAGTGTGAAACCCGAGCAGCACGAAGGGTAAGTGTCAAATCAGCCTCAGACTTCAAGGTGCAATGCATATGCTCTACCATCCCATGGCTTTTGGGTTGGTAGCTAGTAGTGCAAATGTCCCCACTTCCACAGAGTTGGATTAATTCCTCAAAAAGCTGCACATCAAATTGTCATCCTCTGACAGTTGTGATTGTTTGTGTGATCTGGGAGCTGAATCTCATGAACAAATACTGCACTATGGCTTGGGTCACTGACTCTGCTGGTATGTCAGGAACAGGTACTGCTACTGGCCACCTAGCGAAACAGTTGATCATAATAAGTAAATATCACTATCCCCCAACTGTGTCAATCTGAATGTGAGTGAACTTTGATTATGTATGGGGCAGCAATCCTCCAGTGTGAAAGTGTGCCTAGCTGTTTTACTGCATTGGCAGCTCTTGCCTGCACAGGCTCATGTGTGGCAGTTCTTCTGTAAAAATGGCCAAACCAGTTTGGCAGCAACAAGTTTAGGAGAAGCTTTGATGCCGGGATGTGCAGGGCTGTGTTAGACATTGAAAAATTTGCATCACCACTGCATAGGGATGAAAGGTCATTGCATCACACCAGTTATGTGCACCAAATTCCTTAGCATATTCCCTGCATTGGCACATGCTGTAGCTATAAGGGCATCGATTTCTGATAAGCAGTAATACGCTGAAGGAATGCATTATTTCCTTGATTGGATGCCACAAAATAGCAGTTGATCATGTTGAATCCTGTGCAGTTATGGGCCAGACAGTCCACCACAATGTTGTTTTATCCAGCTATGTGTTATATGTTGGTAGTACCCTGTGTGATGGATTGGTAAGGCATGAAACATCAAGGACAGATGCTTGAGGTCAGTAGGTGTCTTGAAATGTTGGCCTTCTGCATAGGATCAGATGTGCTTGATGGCTAAGTAGGTGGCAAGTAATTCTCTATCGAATGTGTTCCATTTCTGCTTCAGTGCAGATAAATTCTTTAAGAAGAATGCCAGTGGTTACCATTTGCTAGATAAACATTGCTGCAAGACTGTGCCAATGGCTGTCTGACTTGCACCCACCATCAGTAAGAGGGAAGCAACTGGAACTATATGTACTAACAAAGTAGCTTTGGCTAGTCCTGTCTTTAGATCATGAAACAGAAGATCCGCTTCTGTCATCCACCTGTGTTGTTTCTGGCCAGCAGCCTTTTGAAAGGTTCGTGTATTGCAGCCAACTGAGGTAAACGTCACCTGTAGAAGTTACATCCCTGCAAATCTGTGGATACCTTCGAACATAGTAAAGGCATCTACTAAATAGCTTCCATCTTTGCAGCCAAGGGGAGAGAGCCCTGCTTGGGAGACAGCATAAACTATAAAATGTACTTCTTTTTTTAATGATAAGATACTTATCACTGTTACTACAATGTCATAACTCTCAAAGCATTCAAATAGCAATTGTAAGTGATCAGTATGGTGCAGCCATGCCTCAGAAAATTCTAATATATTGTCCATACAGCAAAAAATAAATTTAAGTCCTTGCAGGACCTCGTGCCTGAAGCACTGACGTGTTTGAGCATTGTTTTTGTAGTCTGAAAGGCTTAGAACTATATTCAAACAGTCCCAATGCTGTGGTGACAGTTGTATTGTGTTTATCCATTGAAGGAATTGAAATCTGAGGATATCCATTTGCACCTGGGCACTGGACACAGTGCTATTAAAATCTGCTATGGTAGGGACAGAATTCCTGTCAGGAATGGTTTGGACATTCAAGTGAGTATAGTCACACAGTATCCAAGCACCTCCTTTTTCACACCATTTGGAGTTGTGATGTCCAGACACTGCAATATCTTGTGGTGGTCCTATTATTAAGCATTTTGTCAAACACCGTTTATGTGGCCAGTAGTTTATCTGCTGATAACCAACACAGCAGTGCAGCAGCAAGCTGCCCTTATGTGGCCCAAATGTGATGTGGCATAGAATTGCATTGTTTGATTTTTACTGCAACCAGGTCTGTAGGTGTGGGCAATTGCTGAACCAGTTATCATCCCCAGTCATTGTGACCTTGGAAGTCAGCACTGTTTTGTAATTATAATTACTTTTGTGTGGCCTGGAAGGATAGCATATCTGTTACAGTGTGTTTTGTATTATGCAGTACAGCCTGTGGAAGAGCCACTTGAGCTTTAATGGTTGCATTTTCCTTTTGCAATTTAGCAGTTAACATTTGTACTTCCTTAGATTTCAAGATGCTTCCTGCATTCTGTTAAGAATAGCAGCAAATATTGTAGTACCAATGCAGAGGCCACAGTATGCTCGGATATATTCATTCAATGTGGGATAGCATCATAGGACAATACATGACCATATGAGGGAAAGAGACAAGGAATGGATGTTACTTTCACTAAAAAGCAGTTTATTAAGCTGGTATTTGGTGAAAATAATGGAAGAAGTCAGCACCAGTAATTACATCAGTCACATTGGCCACTACAAATGTCCACGTAGGGTGGAAATAGTCGTCTAAGTGAAGAGCCAACACATTTTTCCCACATGTGCAAATTCTACAATTATTCACCACTGTGAGCTGAGGAAATGCTGTATTTGTTGGATGCTCATCTACACCCATAGAGTACACACTAATTTCTGATCCAGTGTTGATAAGAAAACGTTCACCAGTCATATGTCCTGTATGGAAAGATATCAAGAATAGTTAACCGCAGACACTGTGGCTTCTTGTGTTTCGCAAGGTACTTCCTAGCAGTTGCTGTTGAAGTTAGGGAACTACAGGACCTTGTACATGGCCTGGGAGCATTGTCAAATTGTCTGTGGTACCAACACCAGCTGATGCCATTATATTCATTATTATTCTCTCATCTTCAAATCATTTCGATCTAGAATTGAGTCTTGTTAACTCCATGGCCGGCTGGATAACTGACCGTTGTGGTTGCTGGCTGCTGTAGCAGCAATGCCAGGTACAGTCGAGGCTGGTTGTATCTTTGTGAGTGTATATGCACAGTTTGGGGCCATCCGCCTTAACCTTCTTAACTGATGTGCACATAATCTCTCCACTGAACAGAATTTCAGTTGCAATAGCTTTGTGTGTAGTTCATCCAGAGATAGGTCAGCTAAAGCAGAAATAATGACTATAATACTGGCTGGTAACCTGAGTAAGCAGAAGAGTCAACAGTTTGTTGCCAGCCATAGCAATTGCAAAATCTGAGAACGGAGCTACCAGCACATGCTTCACCCACTATAATTTTGTACGGACATTATTCTAATGGCAGAACAAAATGCTGCAACAAGGTCTCTTTGAGCACTGTATGTGACTGTTGTTGCTGTATGTTGTCAATATGCTCAGTCACATTGAGGCCCAACTGTGACACAACCACTGTACATTTATCTGAGTCGGCTCTAATTCTATGCTGACGTGGCTCTCATTCTATGTTGACTTGTTTCCACCTTTCATCTACTAACTGTACCCAAACATTATCTAATAACCTTGTACTCAGAATCCCAGTTAAAAGCAACTCATTCGTTCGTTCTTTTAAATACAAAGCTTAATTGAGATGGTATTGTATAAAATACCTGTAGTCATCATAGCTGTCATTGAATCTCCGGGGGCCTAATAATTCATGTCTCAGTTTTTTCTGTGCATTCTTAAACCAAAACCTGGCCTTGAAAGCTTGTGTAAAGTCTTCCACAGTTGCAAACTTACTTTGGTTAAGCATAACCAAGTGCGAAATTTCTCCTTCTAGGTGACTAATCATAAATGTAATACTTTTATCAGTGTATCATGATGTGTGCAAAATCTCTTGAAAAGATTTTAAGGTGGATACATTTCACCATGTGGTGTAAAACAAAAAAAGTGATATCAGTTTTCCTTCCTAATCTCATTTCTTCACCACTGTGTAATTTATTTTCACTGACCATACATTTAACATTACTAGTACTACATGAACATTGTGACCTGTAGACCTTGACTGAATTTATGGAGTTCCACTCATGATTATTACTTTTCTCCTTACTACATGAATTGGAAGATACAAATGTTTCTCCATTGAAAATTATTTCTAGGCCAAAATTTCCGTCTTTACTGTAAAAATAAAGTCTTTCATTGGAGTACTGGGCTGCTTTACTTTCGCAGTCACATATTCTTTTGCCTTCCATAGCTTGGAATTAACATTATTTCCTACACTTTTAATCTGTACTTGCACTTATTTACTATCTCCACCAATTTGTAAAAACTTTTCTGTTGTCTCACTCCTAAATGTCTTAACATTTTAGTGTAATTTATTACATTTTTCATCCATTGCTCTGTAACAGTAAACCAATGGTCACATTCTGAGATTATTTTCATTTAGCAGTTTTATCAGCAAGTGAACTTAATTCTTGTACTTTCTCTTCTAAAGCTGCTATCTTATTATTAAATAGATCATAATTTCTCTTAAGCTCTTAATAATGTCTTCCTCTCTTTTTACTTCTCCCAGTCATTGTCTTTCTTCAAAAACTCATTTCTCTTTTTGTCCTGCAATTAACTTTTGTAACATTCCAAATTTTCATCCATTTGTTTTATACACTACATACCACTCTTATTTCAGTTCATGAACCCAGAGCCTTCGTTGTTTATACAACACAACATGTCTCAGTGTCTATTACCCCAAATCTACTATTAGTGACCTCTAATCCACTATAATAAAAAAAGAAAAAAATCAACGCCTTTCTTATCTCAACTATCAACATTTAACTATGGACAGAGGAGAAAATAAGCATCATTTTGTCTGCTCCACCAATGCATAGTCTCATAGTATCGCAGTCATGAGGACTTGAAGTTGTGACAGCTTTTGGTGGTAAATTCCAATATGACTGAGTCAGCAACTTTATTCAGCTTCCACTGCACCAGCTCAGCCCACATTTCATTCTTTGTATACTTATATGATTTTTAATAACCTCTGTACTAATATCTTTAGCATCACAGAAAATGAAAATTTCCGTGCTTCACATAACCATATACCAACACTTTCGATTCCGTATTTCAAAAATAATAAATATTTAGCTTCTCTGTAAATTATGCTCATCATCTTACTTTTGTCAGCCACAATCAGTTCAGCAAAAAAAATATGTTATTTCATTTAGAGATAACTGATTCTGTATCAGGTTTCCATTTGATTATTTTATGTGGGAATTTACAAAGGTTCCGCCCCCCCCCCCTCCCCCCCATTATGTAGCGTTCTGGGTGGCTGACCATTGTGTAGTCACTAATGAATAACACAATGGTTGCCTGGCCATCAAGATGTTGAGTATGAGTGACCTCAGGGAATGAGTAATGCCATGATTGTGCTAATGGCAAAGCCAGAATTGCTCTCAGAAGAAAAACAGCTTTTATTAGCAGCTGATTCTACAGAACAAAGTTGGCCAGTGCCTGTAGCTGGCAGACTGTGATGACTAAAATGTTTTTTGGATTTTTCCCTTATAACTCAGGAACTCTGCAATTTTTATCAAAATTCACTATTTACAAAAAAATAAAAAGCATAAAATTTCTCTCAAAACAGGTCTGAGTGGCCAACCATATGTTATGTAGCACATGTTGAAGTTAGTGTAATTTTGGGCTTCACCACCAAAACCCAACTCTTTATCACTCAATGTGCTATGATGTACTTTATAGTGGTGAAATGAAAACTTTCATTGGTCTTATAATTAAAAAGTGTTCAAATAATTTATATGAACATCATAATAATTATGCTTCATTTGGCAATGATAATCGTCATCAAATTATTATGTTAGTAATACTGTGTGTTTAAAAATCAATGGGGCAGATTTAAAAATTAATAATACATCAATTTATTACTTTAAATGGGTAAACCTAACAGCATAACTAGTAGCAACTGTCCAAGTTTTTGATATGCTATCCTGCTGTTCACTTATCAAGCTTACTGTACAGCCATATCATCTGTTTCACCTCTTGCAAAGATGGTGCTGCAACAGGAAAAGGCTTTCTGTGTGTTCTGTCTTGACGTGTCCAGGTACGTGGCTACAGTGCAGCGTAAGTTTCGTACACAGGTTAGAAAAGACCCACCACACAAGAATAACATATGTAGGTGGTACTAGGAGTTCAAGGAAACAGGATGCCTTTGTAAGGGGATGTATCCTCGTCAACCTAATATGACCGCTGCAAATGTTGAAAAAGATGACTAATATCAGGTAATAGGTAAATAATTATGTACTTATTATAATGATAAAGAATTAGAGCTGAAAGCAATGTACACAGTTTGTTACAATAATGAGGTAATGTGATTTCACCACTGCAAATTGTAATAACAACAATGTGAAATATAGCTTAGCTTCATCTGTAGTGGTTCTCTTTACATTGGTAAGTACTGCAAATCAAGGTGGCTGACATTCTAACAAGCTGTATCACGGTTCATACAGAGATTTGATCCATGGAGGTGTGGTTTTGCATTTGTATGTGATATAGATCAGATTAATCCGTGGACCTCGTCCAATCCCAGTCTCTTGGATCTTTTTTTTTTTTTTTTTTTTTTTTTTTTTGACGCTATAGTGTCAAAAATATCCGGACACCTACAAAACATACATTTTTCATATTAGGTGCATTGTGTGGCCACCTACTGCATGGAACTCCATATCAGCAACCTCAGAAGTCATTAGACATTGTGAGTGGGCAGAATGGGGCACTCTGTGGAACTCACGGACATCGAACGTGGTCAGGTGATTGGGTGTCACTTGTGTCATGCATCTGTACATGAGATTTTCACACTCCTAAACACCCCTAGGACCACTGTTTCCAATGTGATAGTGAAGTGGGAAAGTGAAGGAACATGTACGGCACAAAAGCATACAGGCTGACTTTGTCTGTTGACTGACAGAGACTGCTGACAGTTTAAGAGGGTCGTAATGTGTAATAGGCATCACACAGGAATTCCAAACTGCATCAGGATCCACTACTAGCACTATGACAGTTAGGCAGGAGGTGAGAAAACGTGGATTTCGCAGTCGAGCAGCTGCTCATAAGCAACACATCGTGCCGGTAAATGCCAAACAACATCTCGCTTGGTGTAAGGAGCGTAAACATTGGACGATTGAACTGTGGAAAGACGTTGTGTAGAGTAACGAATCATGGTACACAATGTGGCGATCCAATGGCTGGGTGTGGGTATGGCAAATGCCTGATGAACGTCATCTGCCAGCGTGTGCAGTGGCAACAGTAAAATTTAGAGGTGGTGGTGTTATGGTGTGGTCATGTTTTTCATGGAGAGGGCTTGCATCCCTTGTTGTTTATCATGGCACTGTCACATCATAGGCCTACATTAATGTTTTAAGCACCTTCTTGCTTATCACTGTTGAAAAGCAATTCGGGGATGGCGACTGCAGTTTTCAACAAGATGGAGCACCTGTTCATAATGCACAGCCTGGCCTGTGATGGAATGGTTGCATGACAATAACATCCCTCTAATGGACTGGCCTGCACAGAGTCCTGACCTGAATCCTATAGGGAACCGACTTCATGCCAGGCCTCACTAACCGACATCAATACCTCTCCTCAGTGCAGCACTCTGTGAAGAATGGGTTGCCATTCCCCGGGAAACCTTCCAGCACCTGATTGAACATATGGCTCCAAAAGTGGAAGCTGTCATCAAGGATAAGGGTGGGCCAACATCCTATTGAATTCCAGCATTACTGATTGAGGGCACCATGAACTTGTAAGCTATTTTCAGCCAGCTGTCTGGATACTTTTGATCACATAGTGTATTTCACTTTGCCCTGATTGTAAAGAGCAGAAGTAGTATCACAGCCACTGACTGCATGCAAAAACAGGATATAGGCTCGAGTTCGATGCCCAATTCCCAGAGGAGAGTAAAACTACTGTGGGAATTTCCATCTCCAATGTTTCATTAATATACATTACTTAATTGATTGAGGTGCTTTAGAATGACAAGAAGGATCATATCCTCCCCAGTAAATACAACTGTCAAATGTGAGGGGGCCCTGCGCAATGTTGATGATCAGGGTATCAGAATCTTCCACAGCTATGCCTGCTTTGGCCACTTTGTCCATTCCCACAGATATTAAGCAGCACTCATTCTTTGAAATAGAGAGGAATTTTTCCAGAGTAACATGTGCAAACATTATTTTGTTGAAGATTATTTCTACACAGCTGTGTTTGTGGGACCTACTCGTTTGCTTGTTCTTCTTGGGGCTGGTGTTCAATTTGTCAGGGTAGCCATCAAACACTAAAACAGATTTTTAATTGTATTTTGACAGAATGAAGTAAAAGCAGCTGCCACAGACATCTGAAAATGACTGCCCACTGTGGAAAACAACTCAGTGCAACAGGTATCCTCCATCAAGAGGAGGAGGTCAGTGCCATCTCACAAACATTTTAATCCTACCCCTTGGCAAGTTATCGACTACCAACCACTCCAGCAACATTGTGACACTACTGGACGATAGAGTTCAGGAATGGATGTGCAACAAAGTATGATAACGATGTGGGGGAAGAAATTCCGGAAAGGTCCCATTTCCTCAGCTTCAATATCACACTAACTTCAACAGGCACTACACACCATACGGTTGGTTTTTTTGTGGGAAATTTTGTCTTCCTTATTTTCATAAATAGTGAATTTTGATGAAAATTGGAATGCTGTTCCTTGCTCCTTATAGCTCCAAAATATCCAACTGCAAATCAGGTACCCAAAAAACATTTTCTATGTTGCCTTCAATATATACACATCTTACAACACACCTACCATTAAATATCATTGTTTTGAGCAATAGTTTCATGTGTTTTTTTCTAAAATTGGAGTTAAACTAATGAATACAACAAGATATATCCAATTATACCTCTAATATAATGCTTCCCTGTTACCAATCAGATTTCCATTCTCTGTTGACCAATACATCCAGTCATCTCCAAACCTAACACTCAACTGTCCTAAAAAATCCATTCTGATTCTGGATGTGAATTCATAATTCACATAAATGGCATTATTTACATTTCTCACAATGCTTGATTATTTGTTATGGCCATCAATTATCTTCCTAGCAGCCAGCTTTGATATTGTGGGCATTCCATGGCACATAATCCAGCATTATTCATATTTCCCCACTGAGATAAGCTGGATTGCTCCTGTCTCCCCATGAACTTTTGTAACATTATAATAAAATTGTCATATTACTACACAATGTACAAAACATTACAATCAAGATAATTTCAACAAAAAGTTTTCCTTGGCATCAAAATTTCAAGCAGTAATAGAATAAAACACAAAAATCAACTCAGTTTTGTCATAAAGTCTGAAATCTACTCTGGAAAAAACAAGTCAGCTTAAGATCAAAACAGACTCTCCTTCAGTCTTACCTTAGCCCCATAATAACATCTGGTGTGAAAACAAACACAGCAACCAAGTAGAACAACAACAAACTGCAAGCTGCAGAAATGAAGTTCTTAAAACCTGTGATACAGAAAACCACAAAGGATACAATAAGAAATGAAAAACTAAAGAAGTAAGTTGTTATGCAAACATCTTGAAAGAAAAAGTGACAAAGACACATTTAAGATATTTGGTCTTGTCAAATGTATGGGTGGGGGAAGAGTAGCAAAACAATGGTCACACACAGATGTTACTGACAGAAGACTGGTAGGAAAACCAAGAGAGAGATGGCTACGGGAAGTGAAGAAGGGTAAAGAAGCAAATGGTATCTACTGGGATACAGTCCTGGTTGCTGTTAAACCACACACAGGCAAATGGACTGGAAAACCAATGATGATTCAACTCAAGATTTACCTGTACATAAGATGATGTGACACCTATTTTACATGACTTACTATTCTCATTCTGGTGCATCAGAAGATATGGTTTCAGATCTCATAGACACACATGAGAGTAACATCAATGGGTACATTAAGCAAACCCCCGGTTTTATAGTTTCAGAAGTGTTATCTACAGAAATGTTGAAGTTAGCTCTATGTTAATAGGCTACATTAACTGTAGCAGAGAAATTTTGAGCAAATTTCGTGACTTCTCCAGCAGGAATAACCATTTAAGACAAATTGTTATTCATGTGGACTGGTAGCAGATTACTGGTTTGAAACAAATATTGATTGCTAAGTACTTCTTATGTTAGTCATGACAACCCTACATCTCATTCAGGTGTTCATCCCAAACATTTAACACACTGTAGCTCTGAATAATTTCAGTCTTATCAGTGAGTTTGAATTTATGAGCAAGCTGCAGTTCTGTCAGTATAAAAATTTGATGAAGAAATAATTTCTGAGTGCTGTCTACTAAAGGTAAACTCTTCTTCCCTTTTTTGGGAGTCAGCTACATAGCAGCTGTTATTGATTTATCCCTATAAGAGCCATTTTCCTTACAGGTACATTTTTAATTTTAATTTTTATCTCATGTTTATCTCATGTATGTACAATCAAGTTCAAGACAATATTTCCTTATCTTCAGTTACCTGTTAGGTATGATTCATGAACTGAATGCTGTATATGTACTGTACACCATCAAGGGAAGCACCAGTACTGTATCTTCTCTTCCCAGCACAAATATTGTAATTGTGCTGTCAATACTGTACCCCTTCTGATGGTCAATTTTACTTTCATTTGTTTCAAGAGAAAACAACTTTCAAGGTACTATTAAATACATTTATTAAGGAATTAATTTTTTCATTAAACCATCTAGGTTGGAATATCAACAATTATGGAAAGGCTAGACTGTTACTCACCATAAAGATGACATTTTGAGATGCAGACAGGCCCAATGTAAAGATTGCTACACATTGAGTTTTTGGCCAAAGCCTTCATCAGAAAAGAAAAGCACCCATGCATTCACACAAGTAAGCACATCATACACATGACCACTATCTCTGGCTATTCAGGCCAGACTGAAGCTGAAAAACATCAAACATGGGGGAAACAAACACTGCCACCTGATGGAGCATGCAGGGACTAGAGATGAGACCAACCCCTAGTCCTTGTACACTCCACAAACGCCATTTCCTATCCTCCCACTCATACCCTCCATCCCTCCCTCTTCCCCACTCCACTACAAATTGTGGGTCCTGTTTGATGCATTTCAGTTTCAGTCTGGCCTGAGCAACCAGAGATAGCACTTATGTGTATGTGAACCATGTTTGCTTGTGTGATTGTGTGTGCGTGATTTTCTTTTCTGAAAAATACTTTGGCCAAAAGCTTAATGTGCAACAGTCTTATAATTTTTTATGGTTAAATCTTTGTAAACTTCTTCCCATTGCTATTGATGAAAATTTTCTGTAAATATTAACACTGCATCTTTTCTTGTGATTGCGTTAAAAGTACTTTTATACTTTCTGAATCGAACTGCTTTACTTGTTTTATCATTACCACTTGATTGTCATGATCTGATGCATCATTTGGCTTTACATATATTCAGAGTGACAGAAATGGATAACACTCAAATTTTGTATTTCCACCTGCTTCAGATGAAAGTAATTCAGAATGGGAAAACTGCTGAGAATGGAGAAACTGTGAAATGGCTTAAGATCCTTTGGATGCAATATAGGAAAAATCATTCTGACATGATGTTTTTCAAGTATTTCTATGATGGTTATGACTTTCAAGTTTTGCACACCAAGAAATAACCTGACCTACGAAATTCTTAAAATTCAGGAGCTGAAGACAATACTCTGTGCCCAGTATATGCCAGTCCTGCCTGCATAAGTAACGAAAAGAAAAAAGACCTTATAGATTTATGTAATAAGGGTATTACACCTCCTAAGTATTGCACATTATATCAAGAACTCGATGTTGCTAATGATTTAGAAAATGAGGAAAAGATGGATGAATCACAGGAATAGATGCAGTTTTACTATGAGCCGCTTGTGTGCACAGTGTCAAAAGCCTTCCGGAAATCCAGAAATGTGGAACTGATCTGAAATCCCTTGTCAATAGCACTCAACACTTCATGTGCATAAAGAGTTAGTTGTGTTTCACTGGAACGATCTTTTCTAAACCCATGTTGACTGTGTGTCAATAGATCATTTTCTTCAAGGTAATTCATAATGTTCAAACACAATATATGTTCCAAAATCCTGCTCCATATCAGTGTTAACGATATGGGCCTGTAATTTAGTGTATCAGTCCTACTACTGTTCTTGAATATTTGTGTGACCTGTGCTACTTTCCAATCTTTGGGTATGGATCTTTTGTCGAGCGAACGGTTGTATATTATTGTTAAGTATGGAGCTAATGCATCAGCATACTCCGAAAGGAACCTAATTGGTATACAGTCTGGACCAGAAGACTTGCTTTTATTAAGTAATTTAAGTTGCTTCACAACTCCGAGGATATTTACTTCTATGTTACTCATGTTGGCAGCTGTTCTTGATTTGAATTCTGGAGTATTTACTTCATCTTCTTTTGTGAAGGCATTTCGGAAGGCTGTGTTTAGTAACTCTGCATTGGCAGCACTGTCTTCGATAGTATCTCCATTGCTATCATGCAGAGAAGGCATTGATTGTTTCTTGCCACTAACATGCTTCCCAAACGACCAGAATCTATTTGGATTTTCTGCCATGTTTCGAGACAAAGTTTCGTTGTGGAAACTGTAATAAGCATTGAAGTCTGCACTAAATTTCGAGCTTCTGTAAAAGATCGGCAATCTTCGTGATTTTGCATCTGTTTAAATTTGGCATGTTTTTTTAATTGTTTCTGCAACAGTGTTCTAACCTGTTTTGTGTACCAAAGAGGATGAGCTCCACTGTTTGTTAATTTATTTGGTACAAATCTCTCAATTGCTGCCAATACTATTTCTTTGAATTTAAGCCACATCTGGTCTACACCTATATTATTAATTTGGAATGAGTGCAGATTTTCTCTCAGGAAGGCAGCAAGTGAATTTTTATCAGTTTTTCTTTTAATATGTATATTTTTCACTTATTTTTTGAGGATTTGGGGATTACAATATTCAGTCTCGCTACGACAACCCTGTGTTCACTAATACCTGAATTGGTTTTGATGCTCACTATTATCTCCGGATTAGTTGTTGCTAAGAGGTCAAGTGTGTTTTCACAACCGTTTACTATTCGTGTTGGCTCATGAACTAACTGCTTGAAATAATTTTCAGAGAATGCGTTTAGCACAATTTCGGATGATATTTTATGCGTACCTCTGGAATTAAACATGTCTTTTCCCCAACATATTGAGGGTAAATTACAGTCACCACAAACTACTATCGTATGAGTCGGGTACGTTTTTGAAATCAAACTCAAGTTTTCTTTGAACCTTTCAGCAACTGCATCATCTGACTTGGTAGGTCGGTAAAATGATCCAATTATTATTTTGTTCCAGTTGCCAACAATGACCTCTGCCCATACTTACTCATAGGAAGGATCTACTTCAATTTTGCGACAACTTAAACTACTTCTAACAGCCACAAACACACCACTGCCAACCATGTTTAGCCTATCCTTTTGGAACACCGTTAGGTTCTTTGCAAAAATTTCGGCTCAACTTATATCCGGCTTTAGCCAGCTTTTAGTGCCTATAACAATTTGAGCATCAGTGCTTTATATTAGCACTTGAAGTTCTGGTACTTTCCCAACACAGCTACGACAATTTACAAATGTTTTACCAATGGTTTCTGTATCTATGTTCTTCCTGTGTTCAGTCTGCACCCTTTGTGACTGAATACCCTTCTTGTGTTTTCCTGAGACCCTCTAACCTAAAAAACCGCGCAGTCCATGTCACACAGCCCCTGCTACCCATGTAGGCACCTCCTGCATATAGTGTACACCTATTCAGCGGAACCCGAAACCCAACCACCCTTTGGCGCAAGTTGAAGAATCTGCAGCCTACACGGTCGCAGAACCGTCTGAGCTTCTGATTCAGACCCTCCACTTGGTTCTGTACCAGAGGTCTGCAATCAGTCCTGTCGACTTTGCTGCAAATAGTCAGCTCTGCTTTCATCTTGCAAACAAGACTGGCAGCCAGTCGAAACCAGAGAGAATCTCTTCTGATCCAAAGTGACACACATCACTGGTATTGATGTAAGCAACCACCTACAGCTGGCTGCATCCTGTGCTCTTCATGGCATCCGGGAGGACCCTTTCTACATCTGGAATGACTCCATCTGGTATGCACTTGGAGTGCACATTGGTTTTCTTACCCTTCTTGTCAGCCAAGTCCCTAAGGGATCCCATAACGTGCCTACCATTGGAGCTCCCAACTATCAATAATCACACCCTCTGTGATTGCCGGGATCTTGCAGGCTGAGTGGTTTCCTCTGAAACAGGACAGGAGACAGCATCTGGCTCAGCGACAGTGTTAGTCACAGACATCATCTGGAACCTGTTTGTCTGACAAACCAGGGAAGCCTTACGTGCACCCGCCTCGGAAGTCTTTCACTGCCTGCTTCGCCCTGGGGCAACCTCCCACAAGACCACAGGTGAGGGGTCAGCCGCAGTGCGAGCATTAGCTGAGTTGGCCACCAGTGAGGACCGATCAGAGGACTCAGACGTGCTGGACGTCCGTTGGATCACCATGGCCAGTCCACAACAGTGGTGCCCATCCACTGCAGCCTCAAGCTGTGTAACCAAAGCCATCACAGCCTGAAGCTGAGAGCAAAGTGTCACCAACCGCACACAACCATTATGTCCCTGTCCATACTAAAGAGCATGGGAAACTAAAGTATGCAGATAAGTGGACTGTCGGTATGTGCTGCTCAACTCTACTGTAGACCCTGCCAAAGATGCAGGAACTGTGTCTAATAATACGCAGATATTCAAAAACCTAACTACTGAAGCACTGAGGTGAAACTAAATAATTTGCTCCTGGTTAGGAACTTGAAATATGTCACAAAATTGGTTAACTTTCCGACACAAACAAAAACGCTATAACTGTGGCTATAAGATATTGAATTTACACACAGAAACTCGAGAAACTAAACCATTAAAGCAAACAGATGATATAATAAAATTCACTCCTAGTTAAAAATTCTTAAATGTCACAAAATCAGTTACTCCCCTGTTGCTGCATCTGTCTCGGTCAGCTACTACTGCCTGACTGACTGGCTGACTAACACCAACAAACAGTCACTAGTTTTCAAAACAAGCAAACAAATGACTATCGACTTGTACTACGGAAATCTACTGTAGACCCTGACAAAAATGCACAAACTGTGTCTAGTAATATGCAGAGATTCAAAAACCTAACTACCGAAGCACTGAGGTGAAACTAAATAGTTCGCCCCTGTTTAATAACTTGTAATATGTCACAAAATTGGTTTTCTTTCCGACTCAAATGAAAACACAAGAACTGTGGTTATTAGATATTAAATTTACACACAGAAACTTGAGAAACTCAACTATTAAAGCACACAGATGATATAATAAAATTTGCTCCTGGTTAAAAACTCTTAAATGTCACAAAATCAGTTACTTCCCTGTTCCTGCATCTGTCTCAGTGGGCTACTGCTGCCTGACTACTGTCTAGTTTCGAAGAATACCTTGTTGGTTGAAAGCTCACTTTCCGACAGTCTTTTTGTTGTGCCTATCTACGTCTCAACATCCCCGCTATATGGTGAGTAACAACTATCTTTTTCAAAATATTGTTAGATTCCAGCCTTGATTTTCCATTATTCAATAATATAAAAAGGAACATACAATGCCAGTAGGACTGATGTTTTCAGTACGATAAGAATAATTTTTATTAATGAGTTACTCCATACATAAGTGTTTATATCCTGCACAATTAAATTAAGTTGAAACATTTCACTTGAATTCATGTAAATCTATTTTACATATACATCTACCTCCACATAGATACTCAGGAATCCATTGTACAGCTTGTGCAGAGGGTATCCTATATCACTACTAGTCATTTCCTCTCCTGTTCCACTCGCAAATAGAGCAAGAGAAAAATTACTATCTATATGGTCTATATGCCTTCTTATGAGCCCTAATTTCTTGTATCTTATCTTCATGGTCCATATGCACAATGTATGTTGGAGGTAGTAGAATCAGTCAGTTTCAAATGTTCTGAAATTGTACCAGCAATTATTATCAATAGTGTTATAAACTGTTTGACTTGTAAGCGAGATCACTGTTTTATTTGTTGAGAGAGAGGTGCAGAGGCTTGGTGGGAATGTGGTGTGGAAATAGACACTCTTGGTAGAAGACTTATTTGCAAATGGAGTTGATATTGTTTTGTACTACTGCTGGAGGCAGGAGTATTATATTTTGTTAGTGCTAAGTGTGGAAATACTGAAGAATATATCTATTGCAAAGTTCAGAAACTGTAATTATTGGAATAACTATTGGAAGCTACCTGAATACCAATCCTTTGATCAGTTAATATTTCTCGGTACAAGGACAATGACTTGGGAGCAACAACATGAACATGGAAGACAATGGGACCAACAACAAACAAACAAGATTGCACTAATTTAGAAATATAGAAGTGATATGGGACTCAGTGCAAACTAACTACAAAATAATGGTCAACATCTGCTCATTGAACAGGCAGTACCAAAGAATCCGTTACAATATTTAAGACTGTTAAGATAAGAAATGAAGAAAGAACATGGAAATAGGCAGAGATAAGTTTTTGTCACGACATAGTTTGGAACTGCTTGGTAGTGATATGTAGTGGGGCATGCACCAATTCAGAGCAGTACCTATGCTGATAACTTCTTGCTCCTGTGAGTCACACAGTCGCACCTTGTGAAACAGTGCTGATACAGATGTTGTCATCATACCAAAATCTCTTAAACAAACAGAAAGAATACACAATGATTTCACAAAGAGACTATATTTACAGTGCTCATACTATTAAACATGTAAACACTCATTGCACAACAAAACCAAACCAATATATTCAGTGATAAAATACTGCCAAACACTGCCAAAGCCTTAGTTTTACTCCACATACAAACATGCATGCACAAAGAATAGGTTTGGGAGGAATCCCAACCAGGCCATTACACACTGCTAGTTTTGATAATACACACTATGAATTTATCCATATGACAAAGTTTAGAATGTTATCATCCAAAATAAATATGCATGCTCTTTCTTTTCCAGTTTCAATCAATTTTCCCCTTCTTCTTTTTGAAAATAGCAAACAGTTTTCTTCCATTTTGACTACTTACACTGCCTTTTGATCTTTGATTGTATTTTAATTATTTCTCCTAAAATTATGTTGAACGCCAATCATGATTGTCCCACAGTGGCTTAATAAGCTATGTACATTGTTCTGTCACTCCTTCAGTGGAGTATCCTGAAAATGCTGGTAACACATGCAACATGATACTTGTCAGCTTTGTGTACTGTACATGTGACATTTCTCACTCATATTGGTTTTATCTGTAGCAGAACTGCTCTCTTTGGTTCTTCTTGCACAGCTTCTCAGTAGTGTCATCAAAAAATTAATTTCCATCTTCCTGGGACAACAGATCCTTTTCTATGGAAATAAAGGAGAGTACAGACAGATGGCTTTGTCCTAGAACATTTTTACTGAATGTCTTTCTTCTTTTCAGTGCAGAAAACAATCGTTCTGCTGCTGGTGATACACTTGATATGTTTAAAATCAGTTCAGAGAGTTTGTAGAATTTTGGAAGTCAAGTGTGAAGTGCTTCTTGATATGGGAAACTTTGTATTTCTGTCACAGTCTTCACTTCAACATGTATTTTAAACATGCCATGTGCTTCAGATTTTAACCTAACAATATCAAAAAACTTCCCATATACTGAGCTTAATTTTTTAAATGTCTCTTTGAGAAACACATCTGCAAAGTTTCAGAAATTCTATGAGTCAAATATTTCAATAAACTATGTCAGGCAACAACTCAGATCTGATGTTTAACTACATGTTTATAATATCTCTTATCTCAGGGTACACCCCCATGTAGTTATCCTATACAAATGTTTCTGTGCACTTTTCCTTTCTTCTCTTACTTGGAGTATCACACATGCATTCAGCCTTGCGTCATATTTTCTCAAAGCCACTGTACCTCTTAGTGTGCAGCTTTTCTTTCAAATCTTCCTCTTTTTTGCTGCTAAATATTACATCTAAGGACTTTTACCACACAATGTTAAATGTAATGTCTGTCAGTGAAAACAGTTTTTTGAACAGACACAAAAGATAAAAACTGAAAATCTTGTAACAGCATGAGAAATCCACATTCTTCATCAATAGCAGTTTTTCCCCATACTGTGGATTTTCCTAAATGTATTAAACCTTTGACCTGCCACAGTTAGTACCGAGTGACTTGAATTACTC
Organism: Schistocerca piceifrons; assembly: GCF_021461385.2. Taxonomy (NCBI): domain Eukaryota; kingdom Metazoa; phylum Arthropoda; class Insecta; order Orthoptera; family Acrididae; genus Schistocerca; species Schistocerca piceifrons. The sequence goes on along the minus strand of NC_060142.1, from coordinate 205,714,195 downwards.
CATCTTGTTGATGCAAGTCTTGGAAATCTCTTCTTCACTATCACATTTAATAAGTTGGCTGTTCTTTTCAAGAAATGGGCAAAAAATGTTACAAAACCACTAAGATTAGCAAAAGAACTCTACATGAACTCATCCATGATAGTGATTGTACTTAAACCAACTTCAACTTGTGGGCATAGATGTGAAACTGGGGACAGCAGTGCACAAATATGGCACGTGGATTTACTTCTCTAATTTTTGTTTGCAAAACGTTTCAATGTCCCACCATGATTACCAATTTATTTTTGTTCAAATTCAAGGCAGTTTGTTGCCACCTTTGCTATGGCCTCTCCGATCTACACAGCTAACATGATAAACCCTATAAATCTTTCATAAATCCCTTCCATGTATGTATATGTATCTGAATACAATTGATAATTGTGCAAGATTTTTGACATCTGATTTTTCGGCTAATAAAATAGCATCAAACATAACTCCTTTCATTGAGTTTACACTTTGAATTAAATCATTTTGAATGAGAGGAGACTATCCAGTGAGTACAAAGTCTGTAGATGAGTAGGTTTTCTATTTGTCATTGAACTTAGGGAACAAATTAATTAACTTCACATGATTGCCTCGATTGATGGAGTCACAGCTTTCCCCGTGTCTTCAAAATGACAAAGCATTTCACAGTTGTGTTTCACTGCTTCATTGTGCTTTAAAATGCTTAAACATTTCTATTCATATAAGTGCATATCACTTCTACTTTTACCAAATTTTCCCACCACTATCTAAGCATGGAGATGAGATACTGATTTTTCATGTCTTGAAATTCTAGGGTGCCAATTATTAAGGTCTGAATAATGCAATCTTTACTGTTCCAGAGAGCTGTGTCTTTCATGAGCATAAGCATGACCAAGAAAAACGTTTACACAATGTTTCACTGACACATAACCAACTTTTTTCTTGTAAATACCAAGATTAATGTTCATATGAAATTTCTGGATTTTGGAAAAAAGAGGAAAGATTTATTGAAAACACATACTATAACATCACAATTACATCAGTCAGTTTGCAAAACTTCTGGCTAAACTATTATGCAGCCACATTAAACATAATGCAATCAACTGCCACTAACTCAGCATGCTGAAATCAAGGTAGCTTGCATTTACTCATGTTTCATGCGAGCTAGGTGTGATGTCACAAACAGTCAAATGGCAGCTGAGACTACTGTAGTAGCTCATTTACATATTTCAAGAACTAGTTGAAGGAAGAGCCCTTGCAGGCATGGAAGCTAGTTGTCTGTTCAAAGGAAAGACTGGAGCAACTGAATCACATTCCCTGGCAGGGTTTCGACTACCTCTCATCATGCCCTGAAATGAGAAATGTCCTACTCACCATTTTTCCCACCCATCTCACAGTGGTATTCTGTCTCCTACCAAACATACACAATATCCTTGTCCATCCCTACACAACCCCTGCTCACAACCCCTTGCCTCATAGATCATATCCCTGTAGTAGACCTAGACACAAGACCTGTCCCATACATCCTCCCACTAACACCTACTCCAGCCCAGTCACAAACATCACCTATCCCACAAAAGACAGGGGTGCCAATGAAACCAGTCATGTAATTTACAAGCTAAGCTGCAACAATTGTGATTTATTCTATGTGGGCATGATGACCGCATAGATGACCACTCACAAATTTTGGTCAAGAAACAGCAGGAACATCCCATTGCGGAGCAGGCCACCCAACAAGATGTTTTTCATTTCAGTGACTGTTTCACAGTGTGTGCCATCTGGATTCTTCGCACCAACACCAGATTCTCTGAATTGTGTGGGTAGGAATTCTCCCTGCAATATATCCTATGTTGCCATTACCCTCCCTGCCTCAACCTTAATTAGTCATTGTCCTTACCCATCTAGCCCCTTCCCCGTTCCCATTCCAGCACTACACAGCTCGCCATTCCACCAAGTCACCTTCAGTGTTTTTACTTCTCCACAGCACACTCGCCACTCACGTGCCACCCCCCCCCCCCCCCCCCCCTCCACAGCTAACCTCCCGGCAGCACCTATCTGCCCTATCCTCTCTCCAACTCATCCCTTCATCCCTGTGTGCTCCCACAAGCAACACTTTCCATCACCTACGATTACCTTGCCATCCTACCCCTTCCACCTGCCACAACCTCCTCCTTACCCCCCATCCCCCTCCACCCTCTGATTGCCTCTCCATCACACTTTGCTGCTCACAGTCTAGCATCAGCTGCCAGAGACTGTGGTCATGAGTGTGTGTGTGTGTGTGTGTGTGTGTGTGTGTGTGTGTGTGTGTGTGTGTGTGTGTGTGCGCACACATTGCCTAATGGAGAAGGCCTTGTTGGTTGAAAGCTCACTTTTCAGCAGTCTTTTCGTTGCGCCTATCTGCCACTCAGCATCTCCACTACATGGTGAGTAGCAACTATCATTTTCATAATACTGTTACAACAGAAGCTAAGTAGCAGCATGGTGTAGTGGTTATGATACTAAACTGTTGCATTGAGGGTTGTGAGTTCAAAACTCACCTTGACTGTTCAATTTTAATTTTTATGTTTGGTTCAAGTACATTCTAGAAGTATCCACAAATGTAAAGTATCATTGTGCAGGAATATTCTGTATCTGCATATATACTGTATGTGTTCTGGCCGGAGGCACTTTGCTCTGCACTCTTGACTATGTGACATTACTCTGGTGGAGACGCTGGGTGCTGGAACTTGTGATAGAGCACATTATCGAGGACACAGTGGCTCCCATCAGGCCACAACAGAGACGCCGTTTACGTGGTGAGAAACCTGAGTTTGAGCCATATTCAACAGATCGCAATCTATTGGAGCCGGAAGAAGAAGAGGACATTACGATGACAGCAACTGTGTGCCACCACATGAGATATCCTTCTGGGTTCTCTGGTGGCAATGGCCAAGATCCAAAAAAGTGGCTAAAGGTATATGAGCATGTGGCCAAACTTAACAAACGGGATGACGCCGTGTGTTTGGCTAATGTATTTTTTTACTTGGAAGGTACTGCCAAACAATGGTATGAGAACAATGAGGAGAAGTTCATCACAAGCTGGGAAGTATTCCAGGTGGAACTGCGTAAGTATTTCGGCGACACACAATGACAGAATTGCAAGGTTGAAGATAAATTAAAGTGCAGGGCACAGCATCCAGGAGAAACTACAGCATCCTACATTCAAGACGTCTTGGAGCTGTGTAAAATAGTGGATCCTATAATGAAGGAGGAAGGTAAGGTTGCACATCTCATGAAGGGTGTATCAAGCCCTCCTCCTGAAGGAGGTTTCGACAGCAGACAACTTCATAAAATGGTGCCAGTATATTGAAACAATGCATCAAAAAAGAATTACACACAAGAAGTTTGAACGGCCTCCAAACTTTGTATCGATGTCTGAGATGGAGGAAGCAACTGATTTCACAAGTGTTCTTCATCAGATAGTGAGAGAGGAAGTTCAGAAGGCACTTGGATTGCAAGGCAAGCAAAAAACAGAGACACTTCAAGAGGTCATAAGGAAGGAAGTGGAACAGACACTGAATCCAATCTCTTGTCCCTCATTTCCCTTTAAAACAGTGAAAAAGTCGAGACACAGGTGGAGTTACGTTCCTACAATGCTGCACGAAGAATCTGTTTAGGCACCAAGGGAGACTGACGTCTGGAGGACCCAGGATAACCAACCAGTATGTTTCCACTGTGGATGACCGGGACATGTGGTGTGCTATTGTCAAGAAAGGCGGCAGATATTTGATGACACCTGTGACCAAAGACAGCAAACTGATCTTAGCTGACACCAACTCCAGGACAATGAAGATGAACAAGAAGATATGGGTGCAGGACGACATAGGTCACCATCGCCGCAAGCTAGCCACTGGAGAGGACACTCCCCAAGATGCCGATCAAGGTCTCTATCACTGTTTAGAAGCTCCAGCCAATCACCTAGCCACCACAACCTGGAAAACTAAACCTTCCTTGAAGGCGAGGCCACTGAAGAGAAAAATCCTCCGCCATCGATCACTACAAAAATGATAGGAAACTACATCAATATCCTCATGGATGGCTGACCAGCCCAAGCTCTTGTGGACTCTGAAGCATTATATTCAGTGATTTCAGAGAAGTACCATCCACAGTTTCAGAAAACCGTATTCGTCAACAATGAAAACATCTCTGCTGAAGGCGGCTAATGGGAAATATGTAAAACCTACAGGAAGATGTATCATTCGTGTGGGTATACGTGGCCATACACAGCCCTTAGAATTCATCATCTTACAAGAGTGTAATCATGACGTCATTCTCGGATGAGACTTTTTGAAAGCTTCTCAGGCAATTATAGACTGTGGTCACTCGAAGACTACGGTACACAAGATGAGATACTGTGGACAGGAAGATGCTCATCCTAGTGTGTGGAGACTATATGTGCTGGATGGAGTGATGGTTCCTGTGGTCATCACTACAAAGGTAATTGTCATGTGTCATGCCATGCATCAACCCATGGATCTTGTAATGGAATGTGAGAAGTATCCCACTGAAGAATAACTTGATCATCCCAGCCTCTGTCATCTCATTTAAGAATGGATTCAGTGAACTGTGGATAGTTAACTGTCACTGAGAACCACAGATCCTTCTAAGATGCTTGTGCATAGCAAACGCTGAGCCGTTAATTGAAGAACAGCTGAGTGTCATAGAAACCTCCCATGCCAAGTCTGTGGGCGAAATTAGTGCTACCACTATGACACAAGATCTTCTAGCTCGACTATCACCAGATCTCACTAAGGAACAACAGAAGAAGCTACTTGCCATTCTTCAAGAGTTCTCTGAATGCTTCAACCAACAGGTGAAGAGCAAATTAGACAAATTGATGGTGAAGCACCTGATTAGCACTGGACACCATCAACCAATAAGCCAGAGAGCATACTGTGTGTCAGATGTGGAACGTCAAATAATTTGTGGCAAGGCAGAGAAAATAATGAAGAATGACATCATTCAGCATTCACAGAGCCCATGGTCATCACCAGTGGTCCTCGTCAGGAAGAAGGATGGCAGTTGGCACTTTTGTGTTGATTACAGGAAGGTTAATAAGATAACTAAAAAGGATGTTTACTCTCTTCCACGAATTGACGATACACTAGATTGTCTGAAGGGGGCTAAGATTTTCTTAACCATAGACATGTGCTCCGGATACTGGCAAATCAAAGTAGATGAGGCTGATCATGAGAAAACTGCATTCATCACCCCTGAGGGCCTGTATGAGTTTAAGGTAATGCCATTTGGTTTGTGTAATGCACCAGCAACTTTTGAATGGATGATGGATAATCTTCTAAGGCACCTGAAGTGGACAATGTGTCTTTGTAATTTAGAGGACATTATAGTGTTCTCAGAGACATTTGATGAACATATAAAAAGACTGAGGGCCATTCTTAAGTGACTCCAACAAGGCAGACTGAAACTTAATCCACAAAAGTGTCTCTTTGGAGCAAAAGAAATCAAAATACTTGGACACCTTGTGTCAAATGAAGGTGTGTGGCCAAACCCAGAAAAGGTGAGATTTATAACGGAATTTCGTATTCCTAAAAGTATTAGAGATGTGAGAAGCTTCCTCAGATTATGTTCTTATTACTATCATTTTATCAGAGACTTTTGTGTCAAAGCTAGGCCACTACAAGAGTTTCATAAGCTGATACTAAATTTATCTGGGATGGTGCTAAACAAGATTCTTTCGATGTGCTGCAAAAAGCTCTCATGACTGACCTTGTACTTGGTCTGTATGACGAGAGAGCACCTACAGAACTACACACAGATACCAGTGGGTATGGGATTGGTGCTGTTCTGGTGCAGATTTCGGATGGAGAAGAGAAGGTTATAGCCTAAGTTTCAAGGACACTTACCAAAACCAAGACAAACTACTCAACTACAGAAAGAGAATGTCTTGCTGTGCTCTGCAAATTTCGGCAGTATCTCTATGGAAGGCCATTCACAGTTGTTACAGACCATCATTCACTTTGTTGGTTAACAGGTCTTAAGAATCCAACAGGATGACTCACAAGGTGGGCACTACGTCTTCAAGAGTATGACATTACCATAGTGTACAAAAGTGGAAGAAAACACCAAGATGCCGGCTGTCTCCCAAGAAACCCTCTGCAAGACCATCAAGACTTTGATGAAGATAGTGACTGTCTCGTTCCACTCCATGATGTTTGCTGAGGAGAAGAAGGATGCCAAGATATCTCAAATTATGCTTGCCTTAAATCGGTCAGAGGATGTGAAAGGAAAATTTAAGGTAGTTAATGGATTACATTGTGAGAAAAATTCTGATCCGTTTGGAAAGAGGTGGCTACCAGTGATTCCTAAACACATGCGCTTAGATGTTCTACAGAAATTCCATGACACACCTAAGGCCCGACATTTAGAATTTATTAAGACATATGATAGAATCTGCAAGAGATTTTTCTGACCAGGTTTATTTAGGAGTGACCGTCACTACGTGTCACACTGTCAAGAGTGCCAGAGGAGAAAGGCAGTTCCTCAGAAACCACCTGGCTGACTCGTAACAATTCCACCAGCCGAAACGCCTTTCCAGCGTGTTGGGATTGACCTCCTTGGATGATTTCCAATGTCTGCTAGTGACAATAGATGGATTATTGTTTGCACTGATTATCTGACACACTATGCCATTACAAAAGCCATGAAAACAGCCGAAGCATCCGAGGTAGCCAAATTCATCATGGAAGACATTGTATTAACACACGGTGTCCCATGGCCATTAATTATGGATTGAGGAAAAGTTTTTCAATCGAATCTTGTGACAGAGATAAACTGTCGATGCAACATTACTCACCACATGATGACTGCTTACCAGCCACAAACTAACGGGCTTACTGAATGCCTTAATAAGACTTTGGTGGGAGAAGCAGCTGAGTAACACTGTGGTATAGTGGCTATGATACTAAACTGTTGCATGGAGGACCGTGCATTCAAAACTCATTTGAATTGTACAATTTTAATGTCTATATTTGATTCAACTATATTCTAGAAGTATCCACAAATGTAAAGAATCATTGTACTGTAATGTTCTGTAGCTGTATATATACTGTATGTGTTCTGGCAGGAGGCACTTTGCTCTGCGGTCTTGTATGTGCAAGTGCTGGATAAACCACCGTTAAGTGAAATTAGTGTTCGTCATTCATCTAATTACACCTTCTTCTACATGACTATATTTTTATATTACCAGCTTGATTGAAATACACAACCCCCCCCCCCCCCCCCACACACACACACCCAAATCCACACATAATAATTTATGCATGAGAATCTGCTAGTCCTATGATGCAACAAGTCACAAAAAAATAATAAATAAAAAATATAAAATTTTTGTACAAAACAAATTATAGAAGCTACTAAACTTGAATATTACAAAAGCTCTGGTTTTTGTTATGTTACCCATCCTTCACTACATCGTAATGTCCTTACACTGTAGTGCAGTATCAGTAGTCTCTTGTTTCACTGAGTCATCATTTGTTCTCCCTAAAACATGTTTTTTGGCATCAGTACATAGAACCAGGTTCTCTAAAACAAGACAGAACAATTTACAAGGTTAAGGCAAAAATTCTCTGCAACGTTTATGTAACTCTTCTGACATTATTCATATTGACCTCTTTCCTTATTTATTTTATTATTAAACTGTTGTGGTCCTACTGTCAAAGTTTGATCCTAATTTCTCCATTTGTCTTCCTTTTGTTACAGATAGACCATGGCCAATACATTAGAAGTTTGTACCAAAGGGGACAAACAAGTGGTGCAGTTTTTGTGATCAGAAGCCTTATCAGGGGCCACAATCCATCAAAGACTTTTGCACATTATGGTAACAGTGTTCTGTCACAGTGGAGTTTCTGCAAATGGATTGCAGAATTCAAAAATGGTCGCACATGTGTTATGCATGAGGAACGATGCAAACTACCATCCATTGTCACAAACGTTGATAACATTAAGAGTGCATAAGACATGGTTCTGGTAGATAGATTAGTGACTATTGACAAAGTGACACATTATCTACAAATTAGTCATGGTTCTGCTCAAATCCTTATGCCCATCCCAGAACCTCTCCCCAAAGTCCATCTCTCTACTTACCTCTACCACTCCCCGCACTCCCAACTTATACATGCTTCCTAAAGACCATAAACCCAACCACCCAGGATGCCCCATTGTGGCCAGTTACTGTGTCCCCACTGAGAGAATCTCTGCTCTGGTAAACCAACACCTTCAACCTATTACCTGGAACCTATCCTTCTATATAAAAGATACCAACCATTTGCTCGACTGACTCTCCACAGTCCCTCTCCCTTCACTACACGGTGCCCTGCTTGTCACTATTGATGCCACATCCCTGTACACAAACATTCCTAATGCCCATGGCCTTACTGCTATCGAATACTACCTTTCCAGATGCCCTATGGATTCCAAACCAACAACCTCCTTCCTAGTCTCCATGACCAACTATATCCTCACCCACAATTACTTGACCTTTGAAGGCATTACCTACAAACAAATCCACAGTACAGCTATGGGCACCCGCATGGCACCATCCTATGCTAATCTATTCATGGGCCATCTAGAGGAATCCTTCCTAAAAACCCAAAATCCTAAACTCCTCACTTGGTTCAGATTCATTGATGACATCTTTGCTATCTGCATTGAAGGTGAGGACACCTTATTCACATTCCTCCAGAACCTCAACAACTTCTCCCCCATTTGCTTCACCTGGTCCTACTCAACCCAACAAGCCACCTTCCTAGATGTTGACTTCTGCCTCAGAGATGGCTACATCAGTACCTCCATCCATATCAAACCTACTAACCACCAGCAATACCTCCATTTCGACAACTGCCACTTGTTTCATACCAAGAAGTCCCTTCCGTACAGCCTAGCCTCCCATGGACATCGCATCTGCAGTGACGAGCAGTCCCTCTCTAAATATACCGAAGGTCTCACTGAAGCCTTCACTGACCGTAATTATCCTCCCATCCTTGTATAAAATCCCCCGTGCCTCATCTTTCCAGTCTCCCACCACCTCCCACAGTCTGGCCACAGAGTAGGATTCCCCTTGTAACTCAGTACCATTCAGGACTGGAGCAACTGAGTTACATTCTCCGCCAGGGTTTTGATTACCTCTCATCGTGCCCTGCAATGAGAAATGTCCTACCCACTATCCTTCCCACCACTCCTACCGTGGTATTCCACCGTCCACTGAACCTACATAATATACTCGTCCATTCTTACACAGCCTCTGCTCCCAATCCCTTACCTCATGGCTCATACCCCTGTAATAGACCTAGATGCAAGACCTGTCCCATAGATCCTCCTACCACAAGCTACTCCAGTCCAGTCACTATCATTACTTTTCACATCAAAGGCAGGGCTACCTGTGAAACCAGTCATGTGATCTACAAGCTAAGCTGCAACCACTGTGCTGCATTCTATGTAGGCATGACAACAAACAAGCTGTTTGTCCGCATGAATGGCCAGCGACAAACTGTGGCCAAAAAACAACTGGACCCCCCTGTAGCTGAACATGCTGCCAAACATGATACCCCTCATCTCAATGACTGCTTCACAGCCTGTGCCATATGGATCCTTCCCACCAACACCAGCTTTTCTGAATTATGCAGGTGGGAACTTTCCCTGAAATACATCCTATGTTCCTGTAACCCTCCTGGCCTCAACCTTCACTAGTCACTGTCCTCACCCATCCAGCCTCCTCCCTGTTCCCATTCCAGCACTACACAGCCATCATTTCACCATCACACCCAGTCTTTTAATTTATTTTATTTTTATTTCTCTCCATTCAGCTACTTACCCCCTCCCCCTTCCGCACCTTCTCTCCTACCCTCTATCTAAACTGCAACACTTCACTATCCGCCACTCCCACCATACTATCCGTCCCCCTCCCCACCCCAGCCTTCTCCTTACCCCCACCCAGTCACCACTCCCATCACGCACTGGTGCTGCTGCTCGCAGTGTAGTTTCAGCTCACTGAGACTGCAGATGTGTGTGCAAGTTGCACTTGCATGAGTGTGTGGGTGCGTGTGTGTATGTGTGTCTACTGCTGACAAAGGCCTTAATGGCCGAAAGCTATGATTGTATGAATCTTTTTATTGTGCCTATCATGGCTCAGCCTCTCCACTATATGGTGAGCAGCAACTTTCCTTCAGTGTGCATTAGAGTAAGATGCTTACTGACAGACTAAAACCTGCAATTTGAAGGAAATGTTGAGGGCATTGAAAGGAGGTGTGTTGTCGCACAACAGTGGCCGTCCACATGCCACAGCCCACAGTGCTGAAATACTCCAAGAACTCAAGACTGAAGTAATGACTCACCCTCCATACAGTCCTGATCTTGGCTCTTTTAACTACCACTTGTTTGTTCCATTCAAAGAGACAATAAGGGGCCGTCAATTCATCTAGAACCAAGAAGTGAAGGATGCGGTGCATATGTAGCTCTCCGCTCAGCTGAAGACCTTTTCTGAGGGCATCAGGAAGCTTGTTGAAAAACAAGGGGACTACATTTAAAAATGACGTTAACATATATGTCCTATTTGTATTGCAATACAAGGCATAGCTACATTGGAGATAATTTTTGAGTTATACTCATGTATTCAAATCCAATAACTAAATTGGAGGTGTCTGAATTAATGGACAAATATATCAGAAAATTATGTGAGGTGAAATTTTTCTATAGTATAATCCTCAGTTTATAACAAAATAGGCATGCTCATTCAGCAATCACAGAACATTCTTTCAATTGCGTATAATTTAACGGTTTAAATATATTCAATTGATTCACTAGTGACTGGAAGAAAACACAAAAATTATATGCAATTAAATATTTTTTCTACACTAATACTGAGCCCCCCCCCCCCCTCCCCCAGTGCCTTTGCAATATTCTCCACAGTATTTTAATAGGGGTGTAATACACATGGCCAACACAATTGCAGGTGTATTTCTGTATGAAATTTTGTGGCAGAAATAACATGAATGAAACAGCAAAATCAAGCATCTCAAAAATTGATCTTAATAAGTATGAGACACAAAACAATTTAGGAATTTTCTATAAGTTTGCAAAGATAATACTGAATTTAAACCATGTAATTAAATACAATTGTGGATCATATAAACACATGTATGTGAGATGTCTGTTCTTTCAGACATGTCCAAAAGAACAGACACCAAGAACAGAAACAAAGGAGTTAATGACATTAACTACCAGTAGGTATTGATTTAAATCAATGTGGAAAGTTGAAAATTTGATCTGGACTGGGATTCAAACATGGGTCTCCTGCCTACTAGGTAGAGGCACTGACCACTGTACCATCTGGATACAGTGGACATTGCAACTGCACAAACTGCCCTAGGACACCTCCGGTGAGACCCAGTTTCACAACTTACCCACACACTATAGACGTAGCGCCCATTGCCCATTATCGTCATAACTCATGACATTTTGCTGATTCCCCTAAGAGTTTGAGCATGGTATGCATCCGCATTGACGTGGTCATTGGCCTCCTCATGTTCGTTACATATGTGATGTATGTTTTTTGTACATGTCGGCAGAAGGGAGAGGGTGTGCCAGAAGCACAGTGACTCTTAAGCTGGCTTTAACAGCATCAAATGCAGACAAGATTGCTGAGCTCCATGTTACTGAGCATTGTATTCATGAGTGCGACAGTGAGTGGTACTTGTATGACCTCGGTATGGGGCACATGGTGCTTGTAGGAAAAATAAAATAAAATAAAAATAAAAAACAAAAATTAATAAAATCGGTGTAACTGCTGGAAAATCTCTGGAGCAACTGACAAAATCAAGTCAACCTTTGTAAAGACTGGATGCCTGAGGAGGTAAACCAGTCTCCCAAAAATTCCATTTCTTGTTATCAAAGCACACATTTGTCTTTGTTTCTGTAGTCCATAATGACTAAGTAGGTCAAGCATAATTTACAGATCATTGTCTTGTTCAGCGTCAGAGGTGGAGAAAACCTACAAATCACTGAGATATGTGAAGCAGAAGGGCAGGCCATGATCGACCTCACTGATAAACTGCTACCAGATTTGAGCCACTTTCTTTAAACCAAATGGCACTGAGGTATATTCAAGGAGACCAAAGGGCATGGCTACTGTGTTCGTGTACATGCTGGTGCCACTGGAATCTGATGATATGCTTTTTGAAAATCTATAATTTTGAACAGCTAAGCTCCTGCTAACTCATGCGAAATATCCTGGAGATGCGGAATGAGGTAGCATTCAGGTGTAGTTCACACATTTAAGATGTGATAGAGCCTGCAAGCTTCCCAGGACCCACCTTTCCAGTTAACTACATGTAGGAAGAATGTCTACAGGCTATCCAAATATCTGATAATTCTAGCTGCCAGTAATTCTTCAAACTCCTTCTTCACTGCAGCATAGTGTGCAGTGACCAGTTGGCTGGCTTAGGGAGCAGCTCGTGGTCCAGGTGTATTAGTGATGTGGTGGGAAGTGTTATACCATATTCTGGCCCCAAAAGTGGACTACCATCTTACATTGTCCAAAGCTGCAGCATGAAGGATGTCATCCTGTAGCTTACTTATTGATGCCAGGGCATCTTGAGTGCAGCAGTGTGATTATTAATATGCATGTCCAACACACTGTTCTCTGCAATAAAGCATGCTCTCCCTTCTTCCACAGCTGTCATTTTCCCAGTTAAGTTCACCAACAGTGTTCAATAGAGTAAGAAGCTCATTTAATATTGATGATTTCACATCTACAGAGCAATAAGCGGATGCAGAGTTTCTCCATCTATGAACATTGCATGAACATGGAGAATTTCTGTAAACAGTCTCATTGTTCAGTATGAGTTGCACCTCTTATATGGACACATCAAGGCAGTAATGAAATAGTAAGTCTATACCAAGAATAGACTCCTGCGAGTCAAGATGCAACTAAGGAGCAGTCTTTGAACATTGTCAATAGTACTCTAACATCTGATCCTATGTCATTTAAATACTTTCGTGCATTTCAGGTCTCCTGATAGAATAAGTGACATGGGGCAGGAAAGCTGTGAGCAGCAGAGTTTCTGTCAGGCATGTCAAAAGCAGTCGCATTTCCAATACAAGGATGAGATCCACTTTTTTGTGATGCAAGTTTCACTGCAGGACTCAAGCCATTTGATGAGAAACTATCTGTAGTGGCATGTAGGAACTTTACTTTGAAGTGGTTGGTCTTGCCTAATTCTGATCACTGTCTGCCTTTACATTATTCCACAGTGTGGGGTTTCTTGAGCCAACCATACAAAGCAGGAATTATATCAACACAGTATAGGGTGCCAATTGATGTCACGGCAAGTGCTGCATTGCTTGGCACTGAAGTGGCTGATACAAGGTGCAGGAGCTTATCTGAGTTGCCATGTGAGAATGCTGAAGTTGTGTCATAGTAATGTGACTAGTTCTGGTAGTGGACGCTGCTCCCCTCTTGCAGAGGCTTCTGTAACTACGCTTGTGATGCCATTTCCAATTTTAGGGGGACCTCAGAATTACTGGTGATGCTGCCAAAATATGGAAACTGATTTGTCACTGATAACTACATTTTGTAAAACTTGTTGTATGTGAAGGTCTGTCAGTTTGGGTGACTGGTGAAGTCCTTAAAGTGAGGGTATTTGTTCAATCGTGATGTGTTCTGTGTAATATCACACATTCCCTTTGAGAGTTCAATGCTCCAATTATCAAGCTGAATTGCAGGTCGTCATCTAAGACATTGCAGGAATTAAAAGAATGTTCTAGGAGCCAGAACCATAAAATGGGTTGCTGAGGCATGTATGGAGGGGTGACAAATTTTCCACATGGTGCAGAAGATGCAATGCAGCTTGTTAGAGAATTGTTTTTGAGCTGCATATCACACAAAGTGCCCAGCACTTCTCTGAAATTTAGCACTGAGTGTGGAACGGTAGTATTATCCTCTGCTGCATACAACTATTCTGAAGAGGTGGCACCCACAGCAGCCAGTGAGGTAACCTCACATTTAATCTTTCCATCATCTGCCATTGTGTTCATTGCAGTCACTACTTCTAGGGGGCAATGATGCACAATTAAATAAAACTGTGTTAACACAAAACACTTAATTATGTTGTTGATAATGGACATGTAGCACACTGAAAGCATACCCTTTAAGCAAGTAACTACACAAAGACAAAATGGGAAATGGAAAGTACTCCAAGCAAATAGAAAGTATATAAGTCAAATCAAAAAGATTCCACACTTTTTGTCTTAATGATCAATTGTCTGAATCACCACAACTCAACCAACCAAATGAGGCAGTGCAGCTGTTAAGACACTGGCCTCATATTCATGAGCACATATGGTACATATTAAAAGAGCCTGTAAAAGAACAACACATTAAGTCAAAGTTTTAATTTTCAACATATTATATAATGTTAATTTTATGTGTTTCAATTCAATGTTTTTATTTTCGACATAATGTTAATTTTGTGTGTTTGACAGAAATTTGTAATATTCTGCTGTGCATATTCTGGACAGTATTATGACAATTCCTGTTGTTGTTGTTGTGATCTTTAGTCCTGAGACTGGTTTGATGCAGCTCTCCTGGCTACTCTATCCTGTGCAAGCTTCTTCTTCTCCCAGTACTTACTGCAACCTACATCCTTCTGAATCTGCTTACTGTATTCATCTTTTGGTCTCCCTCTAGGATTTTTACCCTCCTATATCAAGTAAATGATGAAAAGGATGATAAAAAATGAAATGAAATGATGAAGTTTATTCTGTCTGGCAATACTGATTTAGATTTTCCTAAATGGTTTCAGGCAAATGCTAAAAAGAGTCCTTTAGCAACTCTATGGCTAAACACCTGCCATCTCCTTGTAAAACACACTTTTGAATTCTGCATGTATTTATATTACAAGTATTTCTTTTCATTGTATTATGATGACAAATCCCAAGTCATGGTGAAATGACACCTGGATAAATAAATAAATAAACATCATTTCCACCCTTTTCATTGCTCATGAAAACTACACATTGCACGTTGTACCACCATACAGCGAGACCTTCAGAGGTGGTGGTCCACATTGCTGTACACACTGATACCTCTAATACCCAGTAGCACATCCTCTTTCATTGATGCATGCCTGTATTCATTGTGGTATACTATCCATAAGTTCATCAAGGCCCTGTTGGTCCAGATTGTCCCACTCCTCAATGGCGATTCAGCGTAGATCCCTCAGAGTGGTTGGTGGGTCACGTCGTCCATACAACAGCCCTTTCCAATCTATCCCAGACATGTCTGGAGAAGATGTTGGCCACTCTGATCAAACAATGTCATTATCTTGAAGGACATCATTCACAAGATGTGCACGATAGGGGTGTGAACTGTCGTCTAGGAAGACAAATGTCTTGCCAATATACTGCGAATATGGTTGCACTATCTGTCGGAGGATGCCATCCACGTATCATACAGTCGTTACGGCGCCATCCATGACTACCATAGGCATACGTTGGCCTCACATAATGCCACCCCAAAACAGCAGGGAACCTCCACCTAGCTGCACTCACTGGACAATGTGTCTAATGCCGTCAGCCTGACTAGGTTGCCTCCAAATACTTCTCTGAGGATCGTCTGGTTGAAGGCGTATGCAACAGTCATCGGTGCAGAAAATGTGTTGCCAATCCTGAGCGGTCCATTCAACATGTTGTTGGGCCCCTCTGTACTGCACTGCCTGGTGTCTTGGTTGCAAAGATGGACCTCGCCATGGACGTTGGGAGTGAAGTTGCCCATCATGCAACCTATTGTGTACAGTTTGAGTCATAACACCACGTCCTGTGGCTGCACAAAAAGCATTATTCAACAAAGTGGCATTGCTGTATTGCTATTAGGGTTCCTCTGAGCCATAATCTGTAGGTAGCGGTCATCCTCTACTTCAGTAGTAGCCCTTGGGCGGCCTGAGCAAGGCATGTCATTGACAGTTCCTGTCTCTCTGTATCTCCTCTATGCCCGAACAACAATGCTATGGTTCACTCTGAGATGCCTGGACACTTCCCTTGTTAAGAGCCCCTCCTGGCACAAAGTAACAATGCAGACTCTATCAAACTGCAGTTTTGACCATCTAGGCATGTTTGAACTACAGACAACAGAAACCGTGTACCTCCTTCCTGGTGGAATGACTGGAACTGATTGGCTGTCAGACCCCCTCCATGTGATAGGTGCTGCTCATGCATGGTTGCTTACCTCTTTGGGCGGGTTTAGTGACATTTCTGAACAGTCAAAGGGACTGTATCTGTGATATTATATCCACAATCAACGTCTATCTTCAGGAGTTCTGGGAACTGGGGTGATGCAAATGTGTGTATTATAAGAGATATGTGAGGCACATGGAATAATTATCTTTTTAATTCGATAAAAAGAAATATGACATATTACTTGTGAAGTTACTTTTCATGATATCATGTACTATTCATCATATCTCATTATAGTTCATTGAATTTTGATTCAATGTAATTTTTACAGGGAAATAATACTTGAAATGCACAGAATGCATGGAGAAGCCAATGTTATTAGTGAAATTAAAAAGGAATTACTATATAACTGACAACTTCAGTTTAGTCTCCATCAGACTGTTATCATTCTACACTGAAGAGGCAAAGAAACTGGTACACCTGCCTAGTATGTGTAGGGCCCCTGTGAGCATGAAGAAGTGCTGCAACATGACGGGGTATGCACTCAACTAATGTCTGAAGTAGTGCTGGAGGGAACTGACACCATAAATCCTGCAGAAGTTGTCCATACAGCCATAAGAGTATGAGGGGTTGGAGATCTCTTCTGAACAATATATAGCAAGGCATCCCAGATATGCTCAACAATTTTCATGTCTTGGGTGTTTGGTGGGCAGCAGAAGTGTTTAAGCTCATAAGAGTGTTCCCGGAGCCACTCTGCAGCAATTGTGGATGTGTGGGTTGTTGCATTGTCCTGCTGACATTGCCCAAGTTTGTAGGAATGCACAATGGACATGAATGGATGCAGGTGATCAGACAGGATGCTTTCATATGTGTCACCAGTCAGAATTGTATCTAGACATATCAGGGGACCCATTTGACTCCAACTGCACATGCCACACACGATTACAGAGCCTCCATCAACTTGAACTGACAAGCAATGTCCATCGATTCACGATGTTATCTCCATATGCGTACATGCCCATCCACTCGATACAATTTGAAATGAGACTCGTCCGGCCAGCCAGTCTTATCCAATGTTGATGCTGAAGGGCCCATATGAGGTATAAAGCTTTGTGTCATGAGCCATCAAGGGTATACGAGTAGGCCTTCAAGTCCGAAAGCCCGTATCAATGATGTTTCGTTGAATGTTTCACAAGTTGACACTTGTTGATGGCCCAGCATTGAAATCTGATGTAATTTGCAAAAGGGTTGCACTTCTGTCACGTTGAATGATTCTCTTCAGTTGTCATTGACCCTGTTCTTGCAGGATCTTTTTCTGGCCACACAGCATTTTTGGAGATTTGATGTTTTACCGGATTCCTGATACTTACGGTACACTCGTGAAATGGTCATATGGGAAAATCCCCACTTCATCGCTGTCTCACAGATGCTGTGTCCCATCACTCGTGCACCATCTATAACACCACATTCAAACTCACTTAAATCTTTATAACCTGCCATTGTAGCAAAAGTAAACTATCTAACAATTGCACCAGACACGTGTCTCATATTGGCATTGCTGACCGCACCATTGTATTCTGCCTGTTTACGTATCTCCGTATTTGAATAGGCATGCCTATACCAGTTTATTTAGCACTTCACTTAAAGAATTTGATTGATAGTAGACTGCATCGAAATTCTTTATCTCGTGTTTCTGAAAAGGTTGAGTTCTACAATTTCATCTAGATAACTTTTCTCTGATTATGAGATTATGAATAATTTTAAGTCAGTTATCATCATGTTCTATTACCTTGACTTGTTGTTTAAAAGCTATCCTTATTTGGGCCTTTATGCTATACCAAATGATTCTGTACAGAATTCTCATCACACATTCATTTATATGAAAACATAACAGCTATATCAGTGTCAGAAGTCGAATGTGTATTGCTTGGAAAGATGTTCACAGTTAATTAATTGATATTAATTTAAGTGACCTCCCATGTGACAATGAGTTACTTGTTTGAATGAGTCTCTTTCAGAATTGACAAGTGTAAACCTGAGTATTATATACTGTGGCCAATAGTGTGTACTGTTTCCTTTTATTTTTTAATCTTCTTCTAAATATAATACTTTAGCTGTCAGATATCTGTAGAGCTGTTTCATTATAACATTCATGTATCAAATAAAGAAATAATATATATGTATTTACTTGCATCATAATCTACAAATAGATTAGTAGATATTATTCATATTTTTATATATTAACATAGCCACTGTGTGTTTCGTCATTTCTATATCACATAGCCTTTATTTTCTGGGCACAATATATGTACAGAATTTTGATATCCATTTTCATTCATCAGCTGTTTAAATTAAACTGTATTTTACTGCTGCAAGAAAAATCATGCAGTCCACAGCCCACAAGCCATTTACTACCAGTTTTTATTCTTCTCTACATTCAGCACAATAGATGTAAAGCCAAATGGTTCATCTGATCATGACAATTGGGTGGTAATTGTTATGGCATGAAGTCAAGTGCCAGCATGCCAGTCAGGAACAACAGGAAGAGAAGGCTGTGAGAAGTCAGCCAATCGCATGCTGACTGACCTCCCTTCTAGGACGATAACACGACAGCAGCAGCCCTTATGTGAAGAGGGCTTAAGTGCTGTGCCTGGCTGGTGGTGGCCCAGTTTAATAGCAGCTTCAAGATTAACAACTTGGATAGCAGTGTCAATGATAGGCACTTCGATAGCAGTTCAGGAACACCTTTTGTCAGTTACATATCAGCAGTTACTGCAAAGACTAAATATTTTGTATGTCGCCCTTTGCTTGCTACAAGTTAAGTATCTGTAATTTTCTTATTGTAGTAAAACTCATTAGTACGACTCATTTGATTTACATCCAGCGAACTGAGTATGCAGGCTTCCTTGGCAATACAAGATTGGCAATAAGGTCAATGACTACCATAGCAACAACCCAGAGCCTGGCTGCCACAGTTTTGTTCATCATGGGTTTTAGTGTTTTGCTGATGCCTTGATTCTACCTTGTCTTTTTTTGCAGGAGTGTGTTAACATGTTTCAACAGCGTCTCTTATAGAGTTTTTTCTATTCAGAGTTTTCAGGTTGGCATTGCAGAAATTTTCTTTGCTTGTTTGCTTATTTTTATTGCTTGCATTGTCTGTTTATTTCATTTGCTTCTTCCAAAATGAGCAACCCACCTCTCCCACACCCTGCTCAGGCACCTCAGCTGCAAGCAGCAGATGCAACACAGCTAACACAGATGTTTCAGTTTCAGACACAGCAGACTGCAACCCTTCTCAATACAGTACAGCAATTACTCACAACTCAAGCACCAAATGCTGCGCAACATTAAACAACTGTAGCTCCAATTGCCATGCCACATTTTTGCTAGTTTAACGAAAAAGAAGAGGAATGGCTCGAAGGGTTGCAACAGTATGAAGCCTGCATGATTGCGCACAACACGTAGTGCAAATTCTCAATCAGTATGATTTAAGTGCCGTAGCAGCCACCATTTGGCAGGTTGAGTTATTCCTTGCTCAAGACTGGCCCAGTGGACAGCAACAGCATGCTCATGCCAAGCCGCGGAAACAGTTCTCTAAACAGGTGAATAGAATTAAGTCATGCCCTTGATGCTATTCATGGTACAAATGCCAGGATTGCCCGTCCACACAAGCACAGTGTTACATTTGTGGCCAGAAAGGTCATACTCAATCCGTATGTTTGTAACAAAAGAAAAATAAGAATTAAGCCCATTCACAAAAATCTTGTCTCAAGGCCTATGTAATCAGTGCATTGTATTCAAGGCCTGCTGCAGGCATTAGATAAACTAGCAAGCAAACAGTTTCTTCAATGCTAAGCCAGTCCAACAAACTTTTTGCTCATTTGCATCTTAGTGGAAGATGTGTGAAATTTCAGCTGGACACGGGTGCCTCCATTACATAGCTGAATCGTAACACATATGAACTGTTAGGCTTTCCACACCTGTCTAAAACTAGCATGCACTTGATGGCTTATAATGAACAAGACATTCTCATTCACAGAAAATGTATTTTGCTTGCTATGTATTGCATACATGTGCGAACTGTGACTTTCACTATGCTACAATTGTGAGAATGTATTTGGTCTTGATTCGTTTGATTTGTTTGGATTTAAAATTCTGGACAATGTGTTGTCAGTGACTCCATTCGGTACCAAAGACAGTGTAGCTAGCTTGTTGAAAGAATTCCCTGAACTCTTTTCTGAAGGTTTAGGCAATGCTAACAGTTTTGTTGCATATATAACTATGAAAGACAATGCTCAGCCAAAATTTTGCTGGGACAGAACTGTTCCCATCGCATTATGGGACGAAGTGGCTGCTGAACTTAAAGAACTGCAAGATAGTGGAACTATTGTGCCCATACATGCTAGTCAGTAGGCAAGTCCACTGGTTTTGCTCCCCAAACCTACAGGTTGCATTCACCTCTGTGTTGACTTTAAGTCTACAGAAAACCTACAAACTGTGATTGATACTTATCCATTGCCAAACCCAGAGGATCTCATGGACAGATTAGACACTACTACTTTTCAGAAACATGATCTGGACAATGCATATCTTCAATTATTACTTACTGAAGAATCTCAAATCATGTGTTGTGAACACACATTTGGGCTTGTTTAAATATTTGTGTTTGCCTTTTGGCAGTGATTCTGCACCCACAATTTTCCAATGGTATTTAGAACAGCTGACAGGCTCAAGTATCACACTGTTCAAACTATTTGGACAATACTGTCATAGCAGGTCATACACCTGAAGAACACATTCCAAATTTGCATGCTTTGTTTTGTGTTATCTGATGCAGAACTTAAGTGTGATTTTTTTAAACCTTTGATGCAGTATCTTGGTCATATCATAAACAGTCAAGGTGTACATCCTCTTCAGTCACATTTTTTAGCCATACATGCCATTTCCTCACAATGTCACAGAATTGCAGTCAGTCTTAGAGAAAAATGAACTATTATATTTGGTTCATACCGAATGCTGCACAAATTGCTGCTCCATTGCATCACTTGCATCATAAGAACATCCTCTTTGTTTGGACAGATGAGTGCCAAGAAGCTTTTTAAAAACTTAAAGATGCATTGCTCAGTGATCGGTGGTTGGTTCACTTTGACCCTGACAAACCAGTTGTATTGCAAGTTGACACTTCCTCTTACGGAATCAGTGCAGAGTTTTCACACATATTTGGTGATAAAGACAAGCCTATTGCTTTTGCATTACAAGTGTTGTCCAAAGCTCAGTATAACTATTCACAAATACAGAAAGAGGCATTGGCTATTATGTATGGTGTCACCAAATTCACCACTATTTGCACAGCAGAAAATTCTACTTAGTAACAGATCATGAGCCATTGCAGTCCTTGTTTCACCTGATGAAACTGGTTCCTGCATGAACTGCTCAAAAACTGCAAACATGGGCTTTGTTGTTGTTTCAGTACCAGTACGAGATTCTGTATCATCCGACAGCTCAACATGGTAATGCAGACACACTTTAGCTTCTTCTGAATGGCCATGATACAGACTTTGATGCTTCTGCTCCATCTTTTTGTCACATTGCTGCTCAGGATTCTGCATTGCTTCAATCCTTACCTTTGAACTGTAGGAAAATTGCAAAGGCCACGAAAACTGATTCAGATTTGAGCATTTTGTTAAAGTACACTGCTCATCTTGGCTCCCTCATTACATAGCATAAAGAACTCTGTAGTGTGCCAATACTTTACATGTCAGCATAGCCTCACTGAACAGTAAGGTGTGATTCTTGTTCAAAATGATAGTGGACTGTCACATGTGTTGATCCCCAAAGTTTTGCAGATAGAAGTGTGGCAGTTACTTCATGGAGGTCACTGGGGGATTGTTCATATGAAACAATTAGTGTGTCAACACTGTACTTGGCAGATATGGACACCCAAACAGAAGAGATGGTGTCACAGTGCCAGCCATGTGTGGAAAACCAGTCCGCTCTACCATATAAATTCTCTGCTTGGCCTGAGTAAGAATCGCCATGGCAATGTGTGCGCATAGACTTTGCGATACCTTTTTGGGACATTCGTTGGTTGACTGTGGTAGACTCTTATAGCAAGTTTCCTTTTGCTGTGCCAATGAACTTGACAACGTCCTGCAGCATAGTTCAGGCACTGACCTCTATTTTTTGCCACGAAGGTTTGCCTGAAGTCATAGTGTCAGACAACAGCAGTCAGTTCACATGAATTTGAAACATTCTGTGAGTGCATCTGACTAGTGCATCATTCCATTCACAGTCCAATGGTGGAGCGCATCTAACTAGTGCATCATTCCATTCACAGTCCAATGGTGGAGCAGAACGTTCTGTCAGAGCCTTTAAGCAGCAGATGGACAAACTTCACACCACACACACCAGGGATCAAGCATTGCAATTGTTTCTTGCCTCCGATCATTCGCATTCATGAGATGGACCATTGTAGGTGGAATTGCTTCACAGCCGCTGCCACTGGACCCTGCTCCACCTCCTACACGCTGCTCAGCCTCCAGCACCGAAGGACTGCTGCAATTATCGCTTTGCGCCACATGATATTGTGTTTTTCAGGAGTTTTTAGTGGCAACAGATGGTGGGCACAAGGCAAGATCCTCCGTTGACTTGGCGCATGTATGTATCTTATTTCAGGCCCAGATGGATTGCAGCACTGACATCACAATCAAATTCACCACTATAATGTGCACAGTGATCCTTCTGTGTCTCTTCTCCCAGATTCATGGAACCCGAGAAGAGCGAAGCCACAGCAGCCGCCAGAGGGTGTCATCATGACACTGAGGGACACCCCTATGGAGACGGAGCCTTCACGTCCTCTGCCTCCCCTCAACCTACCAATGGGGCTGGACCCACCCACGCCACAGCAGCTGATGCCTTTTACATCTCCACGTGGGCCTCAGGAGATGGATGCATACCCTTCTGGACATTTTCCAGAGTGAAGGCCAGATGGCAGGGTATGACCAGAAGTATGAAGTGCCCTGCAGCCACAGTTTCTGATCCATCAGAGCGCCAACACTCCTGCTTGCTCTCCCATTATCGTGCTCAATCTACAATGATGGTTGTTTCTTTGGGTGGGGAGGAATGTTACAGTGTAAAGTCAAGTGCTGGCATGCCAGTTGATAACGAGAGGAAAGAGAAGGCTTGGGAAGAAGTCAGCCAATCGTAACAGCCCCTAAGTGAAGAGGACATTAGCGCTGCACCTGATTGGTGGTGGCCCACTTCAATAGCAGCTTCAAGATTAGCAACTTCAATAGCAGTTCAACGATAGGCACCTTGATAGCACTTCAGGAAAGTCAGTTACAGGTCAGCGGTCACTGCAAAGACTGAATATTTTGTATCCGTGTAGTTGCCAAAGTACCTGTACTTTTCTTATTGTAATAAAACTCATTAATACAACTTGTTTGATTGTTTGTCTAGCAAACCGAGTATGCTAGCTTCCTAGACACTACACTAATGATAAAACAAGTTGAACAATTGGGTTCAGAAAATATAAAAATACTGTTAACACAATCACAAGAAATGTGTGTGTGAGATGTGCTTGCTTGTGTGAATGCATGGGTGCTTTTCTTTTCTGATGAAGGTTTTGGCCAAAAGCTTAATGTGTAGCAATCTTTCCATTGGGCCTGTCTGCAACTCAACATGTCATCTTTATGGTGAGTAGCAGTCTAGCCTTTCCATAACTGTTGATATTCCAACCTAGACTTTCCACTGTTTAATGAAAAATTTAATTCCTTAATAAATATGTTTTATAGTACTTTGAATGTTGTTTTCTCTTGAAACAAATGAAAGTAAAATTGAACATCAGAAGGGGTATGGTATTGACAGGACAATTACAATATTTGTGCTGGGAAGAGAAGATACAATACTGTCACTTCCCTTGATGGTGTGCAGTCCACATACAGCATTCAATTCATGAATCATGCCTAACAGGTAACTGAAGATAAGGAAATATTGTCTTGAACTCGATTGTACATGAGAAAACATTAAAATTAAAAATATACCTGTAAGGAAAATGACTCTCATAGTGATAAATCAATAACAGCTCTAACTCTTACAGGTATCTGCTACGTAGCTGAAACCCAAAAAAGGGAAGAAGAGTTTACCTTTAGAAGACAGCACTCTGAATTTACTTCCAGACAAAACTTCCATACTGACAAAACTGCAGCTTGCTCATAAATTCAAACTCACTGATATGGTTGAAATTATTCAGAGATACAGTACGTTAAACGTTTGGGATCAACACCTGAATGAAATGTAGTTATGTCATGACTAACATAAGAACATTTTGACATCGAGAGAAATCATTGTATACAAAGTAGTAAAGTAATGCATAAACAATGTTATAGTTTTATTGAAATAAGCAGGACTACTAGCAGTGCTTCCTATATTTACTGGTTTAAAGTGTGTTGGTTCTAGCCACATAGATATGATACATCTTGCATTACAAAAAAACTGTAATTTGAGAAATCTACTGTTGTGTGAGCACTATGGGGAAAAATCTGAGGGTTCTTGTGACTTTGGTGTTACTTATTTGCATGAAAATGATGTGAGTAGGTTTCTACCCATAGGGCACTGTGTATTACAGATATAAGATAATAATGGTATTGGCAGTCCCTTTAGTACCTTGTTAACCATGACCCACACCCAGATTCCAAAACATTCAAAATGCCAAAAAGTGGCCCAAGTTATATTAAGTCTTGCTATTTTTATTGTGGTTTATGTTTTAAGAGATTTATGATGATGATATTGTAAAAGATTTTTGTGAACTTACTATAGTGATGTTCTCAAGATTAGTATGTTAAGAAGATTTTCTGACAATGATACTTACTTTGTCTTACTCTTGTCACCACTTTTGAAAAAGTGTAACAAACTACTGAATTCTAAGTGCTGGTGCCAACAAGTGACGAGTGTCTGACTTGTGTCTTTCTTTTTTCTTCTACTTTCCCCATGTATTTTGGATTAGAAGTGGTCCTCTAGTTCTGCTTTCTGCACTCATCCTGCTATTGGAACTTTTTCAGACTGTATTTAATGTAATATTGTTAGAAGCCTCATATTTCTGTGTCGACCTCAGTAATGATTGCAGGGCACTTCCTAAAGTTCCTAATGTGTCATATTTTAAATTACCGTTCTTTCTGGATATCAAGAATAACCTCCAGATTTCTTTTGCCTCATGTATGATGTTATTTAAGGAAATGAAAAGAATATAGCAAATGTACTTTGTAATCGATATTTGTTTTGAACCAGTAACTTATCTGCTACAAGTTCCTATGGATAACAATTTGTCTTAATGGTTATTCCTGCTGGAGGAGTCGTGAATTTTGCTCGAAATTTCTCTGCTACAGTTAATGTGGCCTATTAACATAGATCTAACTTCAACATTTCTGTAGATAACACTTCTGAAACTATAAAATTGGGGGTCTGCTTAATGTACTCATTGACATTACTCTCATGTGTGTCCATGAGATCTGAAACCATATCTTCTGATGCACCAGAATGAGAATAATAAGTCATATAAAATAGGTGTCACATCATCTTATGTACAGGTAAATCTTGAGTTGAATCATCATTGTTTTCCAATCCATTTGCCTGTGTGTGGTTTAACAGCACTCAGGACTGTATCCCAGTAGATACCATTCGCTTCTTTACCCTTATTCACTTCCCCTAGCCATCTCTCTCTTGGTCTGCCTACCAGTCTTCTGTCAGTCACATTTGTGTGTGACCATTGTTTTGCTACTCTTCCCCCAGCCATCCATTTGACAAGATCAAATATCTTAAATGCATCTTTGTCACTTTTTCTTTCAAGATGTTTGCATAACAACTTACTTCTTTAGTTTTTCATTTCGTATTGTGTCCTTCGTAGTTTTCTGTATCACAGGTTTTAAGAACTTCATTTCTGCAGCTTGCAGTTCATTGTTGTTCTACTTGGTTGTTGTGTTGGTTTTCACACCAGATGTTATTATGGGGCTAAGGTAAGACTGAAGGAGAGTCTGTTTTGATCTAAAGCTGACTTCTTTTTTCCAGAGTAGATTTCAGGCTTTATGACAAAACCGAGTTGATTTTTGTGTTTTATCCTATTACTGCTTGAAATTTTGATGCCAAGGAAAACTTTTTGTTGAAATTATCTTGATTGTAATGTTTTGTACATTGTGTAGTAATATGACAATTTTATTATAATGTTACAAAAGTTCATGGGGAGATAGGAGCCTCCAGCTTATCTCACTGGAGAAATACGAATAATGCTGGATTATGTGCCATGGAATGCCCACAACATCGAAGCTGGCTGCTAGGAAGATAACTGGCGGCCATAACATATAATCAAGCATTGTAAGAAATGTAAATAATGCTGTTAATGTGAAGTTTACTAATTCATATTCAGAATCAGACTGGACTTTTTAGGACAATTGAGTGTTAGGTTTGGAGATGACTGGATGTATTGGTCAGCAGAGAACGGAAATGTAATTGGTAACAGCAAAGAATTATTTTAGGGATACATCTTGTTGTATTCATTAGTTTAATTCCAGTTTTGGAAAATATTGCATGAAACCATTGCTCACAACAATGATATTTAATGGTAATGAAATATTATTTTGTGGAGGAAATTGTGATCAGTAGTTGATCACTAAGTAAAATA
Source organism: Schistocerca piceifrons (assembly GCF_021461385.2). Lineage (NCBI taxonomy): Eukaryota > Metazoa > Arthropoda > Insecta > Orthoptera > Acrididae > Schistocerca > Schistocerca piceifrons. The sequence continues at coordinate 205,687,296 of NC_060142.1, read as the reverse complement.
CATCTTGAATAGATTTCATAATGGGTTTACGGGAATATTTTGGGATTGGTAAATGTATCAATCATTGTCTGAAGTTGTTAACTAACTCACATGCAGCACCATGTCTAATGACACAGGGTGACAGTTTTTACTTTTGGTGTTGTGGTAGTAGGTTACTTTGAGTGCTAGAATAGACCCAGAGGTGTCGAGCTGGTAAAATGTATGCAACCACTAATGTTTTTTGTATAGTCGAACCATGTTGTAACATGTGTATATGTTGAAGTCAACATAGAAAATGTTTTTTGGGTATCTGATTTGCAGTTGGATATTTTGGAGCTATAAGGAGCAAGGAACAGCATTCCAGTTTTCATCAAAATTCACTATTTATGAAAATAAAGAGGACAAAATTTCCCACAAAATAGGTGTGAGTGATTTATTTTGTCAAACCAACTGTATGGTGTGTAGTGCCTGTTGAAGTTAGTGTGATATTGAAACTGAGGAGATGGGCCATCTCAGGACTTTCTTCCCCACACCCTTATCGTACTTTGTTGCACATCCATACCTGAACTCTATCATCCACTAGTGCCAAAATGTTGCTGGAGTGGTTGGTCATTGATACTTGCCATGGTGGAGGATTAAAATGTTTGTGAGATGGCACTGACCTCCTCCTCTCGATGGAGGAAACCTGTTGCATTGAGTTGTGTGCTACTGTGAGCAGTCATTTTCAGATGTCTGTGACAGCTGCTTTTACTTCATTCAGTGAAAATACAATTAAAAATCTGTTGTAGTGTTTGATGGCTGCCCTGACAAAGTGAGCACCAACCCCAATAAGACCACAAACACAGCTGTGTAGAAATTATCTTCAATGAAATAACGTTTGCACACGTTACTCTGGAAAAATTCATCTCTAATTCAAAGAATGAGGACTGCTTAATATCAGTGGGAATGGATAAATTGGCCAAAGCAGGCATAGCTTCCAAGCAAACCAAGGAAGATTCTGACATCCTGATCATCAACGTTGCACAGGACCCCATCACATTTGGCAGTTGTATTTATTGGGGAAGATGTGGACCTTCTTGTCATTCTAAAGGGCCTCAATCAACTAAGTAATGTATATTAATGAAACAAGGGAGATGGAAACTCCCGCAATAGCTTTACTCTCCTCTGGGAATTGGGTTTCCAACTAAAGTCTATATCCTGTTTTTGTGTGCAGCCACTGGCTGTGACTCTACTTCTGCTTTTTATAATCAGGGCAAAGTGAAATGAACTATGTGATCAAAAGTGTCCAGACACCTGGCTGAAAATGACTTACAAGTTTGTGGTGCCCCCAATCGGTAATGCTGGCATTCAATATAGTGTTGGCTCACCCTTAGCCTTAATGACAACTCTCGCGGGCGTACATCAATCAGTTGCTGGAAGGTTTCTTGGGGAATGGCAGCCCATTCTTCCTGGTGTGCTGTATTGAGGAGAGGTATCGATGTCAGTTAGTGAGGCCTGGCACAAAGTCGGCATTCTAAAACATCCGAAAGGTTTCCTATAGGATTCAGGTCAGGACTCTGTGCAGGCCAGTCCATTAGAGGGATGTTATTGTTGTGTAACCATTCCGTCACAGGCCAGGCTGTGCATTATGAACAGGTGCTCCATCATGTTGAAAACTGCAGTCACCATTCCCGAATTGCTTTACAACAGTGGGAAGCAAGAAGGTTCTTAAAACATCAATGTAGGCCTGTGCTGTGATAGTGCCACACAAAACAACAAGGGATGCAAGCCCTCTCCATGAAAATGACCACACCATAACACCACTGCCTCCGAATTTTACTGTTGTCACTACACACACTGGCAGATGGTGTTCACTGCGTATTCACCATACCCACCCCCAGCCATCGGATCACCACATTGTGTACCGTGATTCGTCACTCCACATAAGGTTTTTCCACAGTTCAATTGTCCAAGGTTTGCACTCCTTACACCAAGCAAGGTGTCGTTTGGCATTTACAGGCATGATGTGTGGCTTATGAGCAGCCACTCGACCATGAAATCCAAGTTTTCTCACCTCCTGCCTAACTGTCATAGTACTTGCAGTGGATCTGGATGCAATTTGGAATTCATGTGTGGTGGTCTGGATAAATGGCTGCCTATTACACATTATGACCCTCCTCAACTGTCGGCAGTCTCTGTCAGTCAACAGATGAGGTCGGCCTGCACGCTTTTGTACTGTGCATGTTCATTCATATTCTCACTTCAATATCACATAAGAATTAGTGGACCTAGGGATGTTTAGGAGTATGGAAGTGACACCCAATCACCTGACCACGTTTGAAGTCCGTGAGTTCCACGGAGCACCCCGTTCTGCTCTTTCACGATGTTTAATGACTACTGAGGATGCTGATATGGAGTACCAAGCAGTAGGTAGCAGCGCAATGCACCTAATATGAAAAATGTATATTTTGTGGGTGTCCAGATACTTTTGATAACATAGTGTACATTGTAAAACTAAAGAAAAATCCTCAATTACAACAGGACACACAAACATTTAAAGCTCTGGATGCAGATAAAGAGGCTGTAATGGAGTGTGATAAATTATTCCTCATCAGGTCGTATGATGGTGTAAGCAAACAGTCTCTGACCCACCTCAGAGACAGAAGTTACATCAAATCTACATTCAGAACACTGACAATGTTGCTTCTCTGCCACCAGGTGAGGATGCTGCTAGCCAACATATTCTCAGAGTGTACCACCAGGTACAACAGTGGCTGGCCAAAAGCAAAAATCCAAAAGAATGGGGTTGGACAAGCTCCAAGGATTATTCTGATCTATATCATATGCAAATGCAAAACCACTCCACCATGGCTCAAAGCTCTGTATCAACTGCGATACAGCTTGCGAGTATGTCAGCCACCTTGATTTGCAAGGCTTACAAGTCATGTTGGAAGTAGGGGAGAAACCAATGAAATGAGGACTGCTAGAGATGAAGCTAAGCTTCACACTGTTGTTGTTACAATTTGCAGTGGTGATATCTCATTACCTCATTATTGTAAGAAACAGTGTACATTGCTTTCACTCTAATTCTTTATAGTTATAGTAAGTACATAATTATTTACCTATTACCTGATATTAGTCATCTAATATCTTACTTATTTGTAACATACTCATGCATATTCTTATTTTGTAGATGAAACTAGTAAAGATGAGGGCAATGATGAGTGAAGAGCAAAGAGGATGGAACTTATTTGAAATTATTTGAAATCGTTATGCAGGGTGCTTATAAATGAATGGTGCATTGTTTAAAACTAATAATATATCTCTATATTACTTTATACAGGTAAACCTGACAGCATAAGCAGTGGCAGCTGTCCAAGCAAGCATTTTATTCATTAATCACAACTCTTCAATATGTGCACACTTTCTCACATGACACACATTTGGATGGTAATTAAATTCTTACAATACTTGGATTTAGTATGTCCTTCATGAAGGTCTGCTGTGCATGCTTTATCCAGTCACGTACTTCCTCAAAGAACATGGCATTGGTGGTAAATAAACTTGGTCTTTCACTAACCCCATAAAAAGAAATTTCTTTGTGAAATCTGGGGGGGTGGGGGTGGCGAGGGGGGGAGGGGGAAGTTTGCTGTCTGCTGGTACAGCACTTCACCACTTGCAACCCCGGATTGACGAAGAAGATGACTAGTAATTTTTTGTTTGTTCCTGTGAAAATAGAGTGGAACACCATCTAGTTGCAAAATTTAATCATCATAACTGGTTTTCATATGGGGTAACAACCAGGTTTCCAACATATCTTGAAATGAGCTACCCGTCACTGTTTATTGTTAAAAATAAAGAATATGGGCCATGCACTTCGTTGCACGACACCACACAGAAACAATCACCTCTGGAGAGCCACACGGAAGCTCTATCAGTGTATGTGATTTCTCATTTCCCGAGAGACAGGCAATGTATGTATGTTCACCTGTCATTTACATGGAAACCGTCTGCATCGCATATGATGAGTCTTGCAAAACTAGCATCCTCTGTTTTTAAATGCAGCTCATCACAAAAAGGCATGCCTTTTCACTAATCTGCTGGTGTAAGGGGAGTACACTGTTCCCAATATGTATGATTTCAAATACAACTGCTTATACAACATCTTCCACACTGTAGTCTTTGACATGAACAATTCCCTGCATGTTTTACTAAGAGTCCTGCAGTTGCTGCTGCTTATGCTGTTATATTCACCCATATAAAGTAATATATTGATCTTTTATTAATTTTTAAATCTGCTCCATTGATTTATAAACACCCAGTATTAATAATATAATATTTTGATGATGATTATTATCTCCAAATGCCAAATAAAGAATAGTTATTATGATGTTTACATAAGTTATTTGAATACCTTTTAATTATAAGACCAATGAAAGCTTCCATTTCACCACTATAATGAACCTCATAGCATACTGATAGATAAAGAGTTGGGCTTTGGTGGTGACATCTAAAATTACATTAACTTCAACATGAGCTACATAACATATGGTTGGTTGCTCACGGGTTCCCGGGTTCGATTCCCGGCGGGGTCAGGGATTTTCTCTGCCTTGTGATGACTGGCTGTTGTGTGATGTCCTTAGGTTAGTTAGGTTGAAGTAGTTCTAAGTTCTAGGGGACTGATGACCATAGATGTTAAGTCCCATAGTGCTCAGAGCCATTTGAACCATTTGGTTACTCAGACCTGTTTTGATAGAAATTTTATCCTCTTAATGTTTGTAAATAGTGAACTTTGACAAAAATTGCACAGTTCCTGAGTCATAAGGGAAAAACCCCAAAACCATTTCAGTCATCACATTCTGCCACTTAAGCAGTTCCCAGCTACAGGCAGTGGCCAATTTTGTTGTATAGAATCAGCTGCCAATAAAAGCTGTTTATCCTCTGAGAGGATTCTCTGGCTTTGCCATCAGCACAAAGATGCCATTGCCCATTCCCTGAGGTCTTTCATACTCAACATCCTGATGGAAAGAAAACCATCATGTTATTCATTGGTGACTACACAATGGTCAGCCACACAGGCCGATACATAATTAAAAAAAGTTACGTTATAAATTACCACATAAAATTATCAGATGGAAACCTGATACAGAAAAACAAAACGAAATAACATAAATTTTTTGGTGAATTTTGATTGACAGAAGAAAGATGATGAGTATGATTTACAGAAAAACAAAATAATTATTATTTTCTAAATACGGATTCGAAAGTACTGGTATACGGTTATGTGAAGCAGGGAAATTTTCACTTTCCATGATGCTAAAGATATTAGTACAGAGGTTATTCGTAATCATATAAGCATATGAAGGAAGAAATGGGGGCTGGGATGGTGCAGTAGAAGCTGAACAAAGTCACTGATTGAGACATACAAGAATTTACCACCAAGAGCTGCCACAACTTCAAGTCCTCATGACTGTGATACTATGAGACTATGCATTGGTGGAGCAGACAAAATGATGCTTATTTTCTCCTCTGTCCATAGTTAAATGTTGATAGTTGAGATAAGAAAGGTGTTGATTTTTTTTCTTTTTTTATTAGAGTGGATTAGAGGTCACTAATTGTAGATTTGGGGTAATAGACACTGAGACATGTTGTGTTGTATAAACAATGAAGGCTCTGGGTTCATGAACTGAAATAAGAGTGGCATGTGCTGTATAAAACAAATGGATGAAAATTTGGAATGTTACAACAGTTAATTGCAGGACAAAAAGAGAAATGAGTTTTTAAAGAAAGACAATGACTGGGAGAAGTAAAAAGAGAGAGACGACATTATTAAGAGCTTAAGAGAAATTATGATCTATTTAATAATAAGATAGCAGCTTTAGAAGAGAAAGTACAAGAATTAAGTTCACTTGCTGATAAAACTGCTAAATGAAAATAATCTCAGGATATGACCATTGGTTTACTGTTACAGAGCAATGGATGAAAAATGTAATAAATTACACTAAAATGCTAAGACATTTAGGAGTGAGACAACAGAAAAGTTTTTACAAATTGGTGGAGATAGTAAATAAGTGCAAGTACAGACTAAAAGTGTAGGAAATAATGTTAATTCCAAGCTATGGAAGGCAAAAGAATATGTGACTGCGAAAGTAAAGCAGCCCAGTACTCCAATGAAAGACTTTATTTTTACAGTAAAGACGGAAATTTTGGCCTAGAAATAATTTTCAATGGAGAAACATTTGTATCTTTCAATTTATGTAGTAAGGAGAAAAGTAATAATCATGAGTGGAACTCCATAAATTCAGTCAAGGTCTACAGGTCACAATGTTCATGTAGTACTAGTAATGTTAAATGTATGGTCAGTGAAAATAAATTACACAGTGGTGAAGAAATGAGATTAGGAAGGAAAACTGATATCACTTTTTTTGTTTTACACCACATGGTGAAATGTATCCACCTTAAAATCTTTTCAAGAGATTTTGCACACATCATGATACACTGATAAAAGTATTACATTTATGATTAGTCACCTAGAAGGAGAAATTTCGCACTTGGTTATGCTTAACCAAAGTAAGTTTGCAACTGTGGAAGACTTTACACAAGCTTTCAAGGCCAAGTTTTGGTTTAAGAATGCACAGAAAAAACTGAGACATGAATTATTAGGCCCCCAGAGATTCAATGACAGCTATGATGACTACAGGTATTTTATACAATACAATCTCAATTAAGTTTTGTATTTAAAAGAACCAACGAATGAGTTGCTTTTAACTGGGATTCTGAGTACAAGGTTATTAGATAATGTTTGGGTACAGTTAGTAGATGAAAGGTGGAAACAAGTCAACATAGAATGAGAGCCACATCAGCATAGAATTAGGGCCGACTCAGATAAATGTACAGTGGTTGTGTCACAGTTGGGCCTCAATGTGACTGAGCATATTGACAACATACAGCAACAACAGTCACATACAGTACTCAAAGAGACCTTGTTGCAGCATTTTGTTCTGCCACTAGAATAATGTCCCCACGAAATTATAGAATGTGAAGCATGTGCTGGTAGCTCCCTTCTCAAATTTTACAATTGCTATGGCTGGCAACAAACTGTTGACTCTTCTGCTTACGCAGATTACCAGCCAGTCTTATAGTCATTATTTCTGCATTAGCTGACCTATCTCTGGATGAACTACACACAAAGCTATTGCAACTGAAATTCTGTTCAGTGGAGAGATTATGTGCACATCAGTTAAGAAGGTTATGGCAGATGGCCACAAATTGTGCATATACACTCACAAAGATATAACCAGCCCTCAACTGCACCTGCCATTGCTGCTACAGCAGACAGCAAACACAACCATCAGTTATCCAGCTGGTCACAGAGTTAATGAGCCTCAATTCTAGATTGAAATGGCATGAGGATGAGAGAACAGTAATGAATATAATGTCTTCAGCTGGTGCTGGTACCACAGACATTTTGGCAATACTCCCAGGCCATGTACAAGGTCCTGCAGGTCTCTAACTTCAACAACGAGTGCTAGGAAGTGCATTGCGAGACACAAGAAGGCCACAGTGTCTGCAGTTAACTGTTCATGTTGTCTTTCCATATGGGACATATGACTGGTGAACATTTTCTTATCAACACTGGATGAGGAATTAGTGTGTACTCTACAAGTGTAGGTGAGTGCCCAAAAAATATAGCATTTCTTCTACTCACTGGGATGAATAATTCTAGAATTTGCACAAGTGTGAAAAAAGGGTTGGCCTTTCACTTAGACAACTGTTTCCACTCTGCACGGACTTTTGTAGAGGCCAATGTGACTGGCGTTATCACTGGTGCAGACTTCTCCCATCATTTTCACCAAATATCAGCTTAATAAACTGCTTTTTAGTGAAAGTAACATCCTTTTCATGCCTCTTTCACTCATTTGGTCATGTATTGTCCTATGATGCTATCCCAAATTGCATGAAGATGTCAAAGAATACTGAGGCCTCTGCACTGATACTACAAGATTCGCTGCTGTTCTTGACAAAATCCAGAAAGCACAAGCATGCATTATGCAAGAACGTTGTGGTTAACTGTCCATTTGAAACAGAGGAACTTTTAATGTGGAGAACCAGGTATCAGTCACTTAAAGCAAACATTTGTCATATCAACTTGAAATCTAAGGAAGTACAAATGCTAACAGCTAAATTGCAATAGGAAAATGCGGCCATTAGTGCTCAAGTGGCTGCTACACAGGTTTTACTGGATAATACACAAGATATTCTGCACCAGATATGCTATCCTTCCAGGCCACACAAAAATAATTATAATTACACAACAGTGCTGACTGCCAAGGTCACAATGACTGGGTATGATAACTGGTTCAGCAACTGCCCACACTTACAGACCTGGATGTAGTAAAAAACAAACAATGCAATTCTATGCCACATCACATTTTGGCCGCACAAGGGCAGCTTGCTTCTGCACTGCTGTGTTGGTTATCAGCAAATAAACTACTGGCCACACAAACAGAGTGTGACAAAATGCTTACTGATAGTACCACCACAAGATATTGCAATGTCTGTACATCACAACTCCAAATGGTGTGAAAGAAGGAGGTTCTTGGAGACTGTGTGACTATACTCACTTGAATGCCAAACCATTCCTGACAGGTATTCTGTCCCTACCATAGCGGATTTTAATAGCACTGTGTCCAGTGCCCAGGTGCAAATGGATATCCTCAGATTCCAATGGCTTCAATGGATAAACACAATACAGTTGTCACAACAGCAGTGGGACTGTCTGAATGTAGTTCTATGCCTTTCAGACTAAAAAACAGTGCTCAAACATGTCAGTGCTTCAGGCACGAGGTGCTGCAAGGACTTAAACATATTTTTTGCTATATGGACAATATATTAGAATTTTCAGAGACATGGCTGTAGCATACTGATCACTTACAATTGCTATTTGAATGCTTAGAGAGTTATGGCATTGTAATCAACAGTGAGAAGCATCTTATCACTAAAAAAAGAAGTGAATTTTATAGTTTATGCTATCTCCAGGGCTCTTTCCCCTTGCCTGGAAAGATGGAAGCTATTCAGTAGATGCCATTACTGACTATCTTGGGAGGTCTCCACATATTTACAGCGATGCAACTACTACAGGTGACATTTACCTCCATTGGCTGCAATACATGAGCCAATCAACAGGCCGCTGGGCGAAACAATACATCTGACAGTAGAAAAGGGATCTTGTGTTTCAAGGAAGCACTAGCCAAAGCTACTTTGTTAATACGTATAGTTCCTGGTGATCCCCTCGCGCTGATGGTGGATGCAAGTCAGATAGCCATTGGAACAGTGTTGTAGCAATGTGTGGCTAGCAAATGGCAACCACCGGCATTCTTCTCACAAACTTTATTTGCACTGAAACAGTAATGGAGCACATTCAGTAGAGAAATGCTTACCACCTATTTAGCCATCAAGCACATCTGACCCTGTGTAGAAGTCCAACATTTCAAGACACCTACTGACCTTAAGCCTCTGTACTTGATGTTTCACCAGGTTACAGAGCTCAACTCGCCTCACCAATGCAGATAGAGTCAATCCATCTCACAGAGTACTACCAACATATAACACATAGCTGGATAAAACAACATTGTGGTGGACTGTCTGGCCCATATCTGCACAGGACTGAGCATGATCAACTGCTTTTTCATGGCGGATGATCAAGGGAATGATGCATTCCTTCAACATATTTCTGCTAATCCGAAATTGATGGCCTTACAGCTACAGCACATCCCAATGCGGGGCATACGATAAGGAATTTGGTGCACATAACTGGTGTGATGCAATGGCCTTTCATCCCTATGCAGTGGTGCTGTGAGTTTTTCAGTGTCTAACACAACCTTGCACATCCTGGCATCAGAGCTACTGTCAAGCTTGTTGCTAACAAACTGGTTTGGCTATTTGAACAGAAGTACTGTCACACATGGGCATGTGCATGCAAGAGTTGCCAATGCAGTAAAACAGATAGACACACTTTCACACTGGAGGACCGATTCCCCATACATAATCGAGGTTCACTCACATTCACATTGACATTATAGAGCCTCTATCATAGTCAGGGGGATACCGGTATTTACTTATCATGATCAACTGTTGCACTAGGTGGCCAGTAGCAGTACCTATTCCTGACATACCAGCAGAGTCAGTGACCCAAGCCACAGTGCAGTATTTGTTCATGAGATTCAGCTCCCAGATCTCACAAACAATCACAACTGACAGAGGATGACAATTTGACGTGCAGCTTTTTGAGGAATTAAGCCATCTCTGTGGAAGTGGGACATCTGCACTACTGGCTACCAACCAGATATTCACCGACACGCATGGTACGTGGTGAGCAGTTATGGACGCTGGGTGATTTCTTCTTGCTTTTCCATTCCATCCACTGACTCAAGAAGATTGAACCTTCGTCCATCAGCTGTGTTCACATATGAACCCTCTCATGCCACTTAACAGAGTCAGCAATGGTGGCAGAGAGATTTTCATACATAAAGATTTAAACAAGTTGAGTCTGTTAAGCTCTAAAATGATGCCATCTACCTCCACTCTTTCTACCCCATTCAGGACCATTTAGAGTTGCGATAAGAAGAGGAAACAAGTCTATCACTGAGAAAAATGGTAAGCAACACACCATATCAATCGAACACTTACGGCTAAATTATATGAATGATGCAGCACCCATAACGTTTAGCATGCACTTCTGTCAATATTTCATTTGCCGGAACTGACAACAGAAACATTAGAACTGCGGCAGGATTTAAAGCAGGTGGTACTGAAGGTCATGTCATCTGCCAGACCCCTCTGATCTTTATATATTCTTGCAGACAGGGGAGATACAGAAGTTGGTCAACGGCTGACCACATCATATGGCTCAAACACTCCGCCTGATGCCATTTCACACCCCCTGCAACATATATACTGGTGACTGTGAGTAGTCTCATCAACAATTCATCTCTAGCTTCTACTTGCTCCACAGTGACAGAGTAACGATGAGAAAGGGGCCAGTTGCATTCTGCCCCAGCATTCAGCCTCTATACAGTTGTTTGCCTCTCCAAAATTCCTTAGAGAGGCAGGAAGCAACATGAGGTGCACATCCATTCACGTCACAGTTTTGTCACATCCTGATCTCCAGAGTGCTGAAACGAAATGGTGGGGAGGGGGGAAGTCGTGTGACATGCCGACTTCAATAAATACCAAATTGACACCAGTCCTAGTGCAAACATTTTGTAATTGACTCATCTTTGTTATCTGGAATGTACAACAATCTTTGTTTCCTTGATCTTTGATCCTGTTTTTGTGTATGCTGAGAGTGCTTGACATTTGATTAACTTTTTGAGTGGTATTGTATTTAATGCAAAAGAAGTTGTATTATACTTTAGTCAGATTGTCTGCATGTAATACTGATGACAGGTGCAATCTACCTCACAACAGAAAAAAGTTGTGATCACTGAGGAAGGCAACAAAGAAGTACATTCAGTGAGTCCAGTAGATGCAGATTTCATACCATTTATGACAACTGAATTGGACTGTTAAGGATTGCTGAAGGTTGTGTCGATGTGTGGTTGGAATAAGTGAAGAAATTTGGAAGTTAGGTTAGATTGTCCATTGAGACAGCAATGGGCAAATCAATGTGGAACAGAAAAATAGGTGCTAATAACAAAAGTAAGGAGTTAGCAGTAGAAGCAAGGATATCTCGCAACTATAAGAAGTAGAAATTTAAACTGTGGATTGGTAGGTGTTTTGGGTAAAGTGTTGCACAATATGTTTATCAAAGCCTTGGACAAATAGTGGAGAAAATAGCGTCCATACCATTTGCCCATTCAAGCATTTGGTATCAAATATCTATAGGTGGATTTGTATGACTTGATTGTTTTGGTTTTAAGCTGTCTATCAATTTCTAGACAGAAGTGTAGAGGCATAAAGTATTCCTTACTTTGCTAGTCAGGTACATGTTTGGGAGAGAAATTACTGGTGTACCTGAAAGGTCAACATCTGTTGTATGAAAATTTTAAGCCAGATAGAGATACACTCTTAATAGCTTGAAGAGGAGTAGCTGTAGGTATACTGATAGTGGATGTTCAGTAATGAGAAATCAAAGCTAAATTTTGGGACCTTTGGCCATGAAGGTGGTAGTACCAATCTGCATGGTCGATTTTTGCCACTATTCTCAGTCTCACCACCGAAGTATGACCTGGAAAGAGAGTCTTTTGGATAGTGGGTGGGAAGGAATCATTCTTTGAGAAACTATCTTCTTTTCATCTTCAGCACTAATCTCCTCAGTTTTTCTTCTATATCATTTCTTTCTTCCTGTTAATTAGTGTGCCTGGGCAAATTTTTCCCACTTTACATTTCTTTCTTGATGTCACTATGAGTCTCTCCTTGTTAACCACCTAGACAACACTTATTTATTGTGAAGCTAACTGACCAGTGACGGGTTGACTGACTGTTCCGACCATTATGGTTCCATTTGTGGGAGAAAATTTATAAGAATTTGGGTACTGCTTGTAGGATGGGTAAATGCTTGAAGTAAGGAGAAACAAAAATTGTTAAAATGAAAACACAACACTGGAGGAGGCACCCAGTTGAGGTATGTAAATAGTTTTATTTCTTCTAAAGGAAACTTCCTTATGTTGATGGCTGAATTGATGTAATGACTAATATCTTGTGAATTATTTTTTCATCACATAGTTTTAAGTATGTACTGAAGAAAAGTTTTAAAATTAATAATTTAGTTTTGGAGTATGAAATGGTAATATACGCAGAGGTTTTACAAAGACTGAGAGAATAAATGTGCTTGTGATAAGAATTGTGATCACAATGACACTCAAGTGGTCTCTGAACCCTTATCATGGAATCCCTTTTGTGTTGTATATTATACCAGTTATGCAGCTATTTGCCCTTTTGGATATGTTTAGAGGCAAACAATAAAACAAAGGATGAAATGTGGTGTAGAAGTTCATAGTAACCTCCCTCAAGCAGGCTCATATTAATGAGAGACTAACTTAGTTTCATGGAAAATCATCTCAGACCATTTATTTACACAAATACATTATGCATTTCAATAAGAAATAATAATTAAGACCTTTCTGGAACATATTCTTAGGTATATAAAAGCTAAATAGAGGAAAGAATAAGTATATTTTTTGTTAATATGCAAATTTTAGTTGTACTAAGGTAGTGTGAGGAGGAAGCTACGTAATGAGAAAAGATTAAAGTTAATGCATCATGTGAGAAAGGCTGAGCTCTAAAACATTGTAAGGTTGAACCTCTCCATCTGCTGTTGTACTCCTATTTCTTTTTCCTTCTATATTTCACTGTGACTGTACATATATTGCATATACTCAAAATGGCCACAATACTTTTTGGTAAACCTCCCGGGATGTAAGGTCGTGGTCCATGAAACTCTTCAGCTCCTAACGTTTCTTCCAGAGCTGCGCTGGACATCTTCAGAGGGGTGTTTCTCCTCCGGTGAGTCATCCGGTCATGAAAGCCTTCATACTATGGCCACAATACTGTCCATGAAATCTCCCAATAATTTATTACACAAGTGGTTAATTCAACCTGCATATTGTACTGATATAGTTAGTTATGTTTAAAACCATGTCCGTTAAAAGTAATGCACAACTGAAATTACTGTATCCCCACCTAATGCAGATATTCAACTGGAGTAATCGTTAGTTCAAGAGTATTGGAATCACTCAGTAGAAAGTACTCAGCCCGCATTTCCCAGTAACTATCTTTGTGTTTCCAAAAACTAATTAATTTAAATGGTAATTGTAATTAAATTTTCAACATAAGCTAATTTATTTTTTAAACAATTGAAAAATTCCACAATGGAGTAACAACAATATGAAAGGGACAAATTGCTATTCACCATATAGAGGAGGCATTGAGTCGCAGACAGACAAATTGAGAAGACAGCTAAATTTTTAGCTTTTGGACAAAAAAGTCCTTCAGAAGCTGGGAACACACACATGCTCAAACAAGCATGAGTTGCACACACTTGGCAGGTGTGACTGCAAGCCACACCTGCATCCATCGAGTGCAACAACACGGGATGGGTGGTGGGGTTAAGGAAAAGGCATGGGATGCAGAGGGGGAAGAATAGTGGCCAATGGGATGGGAAGATGTGCTGCTGTGGAAGTGAGCAGGTGCATAATGGGAACAGAATAGGACTGCCAGGTGCAGAGTCGGGAGGCTGTGCTGGTGGAGAGGGAAGGGGAGAAAATAGAGGAGAGATGTGGAGAAGGGCCAAATACTAGTAGATGCATTGATGGAATAAAAAGCTTGCATAGTCTTGGAGTCTGACAAGCAGTGAAGGGGCTGGAGGACAGGGACCAGTAAAGCTTGTCACGGGAGGCAGGTGTGGAGGGGGGAGGAGGGGTTACAAGAATGAAGGATATGTCACAGGGACATTTCCCTCATGCAAAATTCAGCAAAGCTAGTGCTTGTACGATCCAGATGGCATACAGTGTGAAGCAGTCATTGAAGTGAAGCACGTCATGTTATGCAGCAATCGGGTGGTCCAGTTGTCTCTTGGTCACAGTCTGGTAATTGCCATTCATGCAGAGAGACAGCTTGTTAATTGTTAGGCCCACTATAAAGCAGCACTTTGCTTGCACCTTACTTTGTAGATCACATGGCTGCTTCCACAGGTAGCCCTGCCACTGGTGGAATAGGAGAACCTTGTGACATGACTGGAGTAAGTGTTAATGGGAGGATGTAAAGGATAGGCCCTGCATATACGTCTACAGCAGGGACATGGATCATGAGGTAATGAGTGCGGAGCAGGTGTGGATTACAGATGGACGAGGATATCGTTTAGGTTTGATAGGTAGTGGAATACCGCAGTGGGATTGGCAAGGGGGATAGTGGGTAGGATATTCATTTCAGGGCATGACAAGAGGCAGCCAGAACCCTGACTGAGAATGTTATTCAGTTGCTCCAATCCTGGATGGTACTGAGAAACAAGAGGAACGTTCCTTTGTTGCTGAACAGAGGGTGTGTGGGAGCACAACGTCTTCCACCACCCATACCCTGCTATCTCACACCCTCCCCCTCCCCATGCCTCCTCCTTAACCCCACCACCTACCATGGATTGCTGCTCTCAGCAGATGCAGATACAGCTCACAGTTGAGTCCAAGTGGCCGCAGACAGTCATCGTGCATGTTTGAGTCGTTCTTGTGTGCACTGTTGTGTGTGTGTGAGTCTTTCCTGCTTCTGAAGCAGGACTTCTACATCTGAAAGTTAAATTTTTAACAGTCTTTTCATTGCGTCTGTTCACGACTCAGGTCCTCATCTATGTGGAGACTAACAATCCATACTTCTCAAAATTATTTTTGCTGTCTAAATTGTTGTACTTGTTTCATCCTCAAAGTCGACATTATACTTCAGTAGCCTTAATTTTCCTGAACTCCGTTATTAAATTAAGTCATTAATCAAGAAGTTGTATAAGTTAACATAATTTCAAACATGAAAACTGTACTTGTAAATAGGTATTTAATAGTGGAGGCAAACTAAATAGTTCTGTAATCCTTCGTTAACTAACCATATATTATATAAACAAAGCTACTGTTGGAACATGTAGCTCATCTGCAATATTAAGTTCGTACCTGACAGTTATAGATCTGCAGCCCAGGCCTGGGGATCTTAGTGGCAACATCGTGTAGTGCCTCGCATTGTCATTTGTTGATGTGTTTGTGTGACTCTGAGCAAGTAACCACCAGGATAAGATCTCAATGAAAGTTTGTAGCACACATTACAGAAAGTGTATTAAAGTTTGGCATTATGACTACAAAGTCTTTCACGACGGAGTCTTCGCATAAAAAGTTCTCAGTTTACTTGCCGCGTCAAATTTGGATAAAATCCCGAGCTTTTGATGACCACCTCCGTCATCTTTGTCAGGGGTCAAAATGACTGTCGTGGACTGGTGAGGCTTTTGCTTTTATAAGCAGTGGACAGCTTCTCATTGGCTGGATGACGTCACGGTGAAAACAGCGCGTACGGAGGTGGTGGCCTCTATGTCCGTAGATTTTGTTTGCGCGCTTTATCCAGCGTTGCTTGCAGTGTCATCCATTGCAACAGGAGGAGAAGTGCAAGGAATGTAAGAAGCCTCCCTCTGTGCTCTTTCTTTATCAACTGCATGCTTCCATGCATTATTGAGTGCATATCCGGAGTGTCTGTTGAAATTATTTTTACATAGTCTAATTTCAACTACTTCCCTGATGACAGAGTCCCAATAGTTTGAAGTGTGAGCAAGTATTCTTGTTTCATCGAATAGAGTCTTATGTTTATTTAACAAACTGTGCTCAGCCACCGCTGATTTTTCTAGATACATGTATTTCAGGTGACACTGATGTTCCACACAGTGATCGGCAATTGTTCTTATAGACTGGCCCACATAATTTTTGCCACACTCACAAGGAATGCTGTAAATTCCCAGGACTCTCAGGCTGAGATTATCTTTCACGGATCACGTCATTTCCTTAATCTTCCTGGGTGGCCGGAAGACTGGTCTAATTCCCTCCGGCTCAGGACTCTACCTATCTTGCTTGTCATTGCACCGCAGAATTGTACCTGCGCGATTTGTTCGTCCTCTTGATCTGTTCGAATAGCGGCCTTCCTAGGTTTCTTCACCAGAGTAGATCCAATATCAGGATCAGAATATCCATTTTTTCTGAATACCACCATCAGATAGTTGATTTCAGAGCCAGGATGATTCTTGTCCGAAATAGTCCTTGCTCTGTGTACGAAGGTATTCAGTATTCAGTTTAGCTCTCTTCTGAGCTGAGTGGTGTAAACTACATGCATTTAGATATGAATCTGTATGTGTCGGTTTCCTGTACAAAGAATGTCCCAGACATCCATCTGATTTTTGCTCCACCAGCACATCTAAGAAGGGTAACTTCCCATCCTTCTCCACCTCCAATGTAAATCTTATGTTCTCGTGTATACCATTCAAATGATCAACAAACTGCTGCAGTGCCTCATTGCCATGTGGCCAGATTAAAAATGCATCGTCAACATACCTGAAAAAGCAAGATGGACATAAGGGAGCACTGTTCAACACTCGTTCTTGGAAATCCTCCATGAAAAAGTTAGCTATGGCTGGTGACAGTGGCAAACCCATGGCTGTTCCATCAGTCATTTCATAATATTTTCTACCATACAAAAATTAGGTGGTCGTCAAAGTGGGTCGAAATAACTTCAGTATTTCAGAAAAGAAATGAGCAGCCATCAGTTTTAACGTATCTTCCACCAGTACCTTTGTAAACAAAGAGACCTCATCTAGGCTGATCATGATGTCATTCGGACCTATCCTCATCTGCTTTATGATGTCAACAAACATTTTTGCGTTATTAATACGATGGCTACAGTGGCCGACTATAGGTGCTAATAATTTGGTTAAGTATTTTGCCAACCGATATGTAGGAGACCCAATAGCACTAACAATAGATCTCAATGGGACCCCATCCTTCTGGACCTTGGGTAGACCAAATAACCTGGGTGGCCTTGATGCTATTGGTCGTAGATTCTTGAGCAGTTCTTCTGGGAGGCCAGACTTCTTCAGTAGTTCCCCTGTCTTTCTACTAAGTGCTGCTGTGGGATCCCATTTAAGAATCCGATATGTGGTATCTTCCAATAATAGGGCCACTTTCTTATGATAATTGGTAGCATTGAGGATAACTGTGGCATTCCCTTTGTCAGCTGGTAGCACAATTAACTCTTCATCCTTCCCCAACGATTTCAATGCCAGTTTCTCCACTCTGCTTACTTTGGACTCAGGAGGCTTGGCTGCTGCTAAAATCTGACTAGTGGCAAGCCTTATCTCATCTGCTGCCTTTTCAGGAAGGTGCCGAACCACTTGTTCTACTCCACTGATAATCTTGGCCGCTGGTAGTCATTGAAAGCTTCGGATTTTATCCAAATTTGACATGGCAAGTAAATTGAGAACTTTTTATGCAAAGTTTGGCATTAGTGAATGTGTGAATTCACAGCTACTCAGATCTTATTATGAAGTGAAATGCATGAAAGTTAGCCTGCAATTGATAAGATCTGTTTCAGTTAGAATCTATGTGTCATTCAATATCTTCATGAAATTCTTTGACTGATAGTAACAAGAACTGTGTTTATTAGTTTGCACCTTGTAGATGTGTTATTGTCCTGTGCCATACTAAATATGTGTAGTGACTTTAGGAAAGGACTGTGCTTATATGAGTATGTTCTTTTGAACTGTAATTGGTGGAAGGATGAGGTCTGTGACATGTGTTGCCACTAAACTGTTATTGATTGTATGGTCTGGCCTAGTTTTTGGAATATATGAATAGAAGAGTTAAGAAGCTGGTCATCATTAAAAAAATCATTTTAAATTAAAAAAGAGAAAAAAACACAAGGAAAGTGAAACTAAAAGTGGTGGTGTGTACTCTTTGCAGTTTAACAAAGTTCAATACCCAAAAAGTTTTCAGCTTTGAGGTGATGAACTTGTGGAGCTACCTGGAATGGGAGGAAAGAGGCTGAAACCATGCTAGTGCCATTATAATATTAAAGAAATTTTATTGTTTAAGTTATGTAGATCGTGCTGTTTTTATATTGTTCATTAATAAGAGTATTTTATTATAATCTTGTAGAAGCTTACAGGAGAACCAGATGCCTCCATATTGTCTTAATGAAGGAATGCTAAAGTGTGTGACACAAATGCTAATGAATGCCCACAGCTACAAAGCTGGCCACCAGGCAGGCTACTAGTGGCCATAACTTACAACTAACATTGTCAAAAAGTGCAAATAATGTTGTTCCTCTGTTTTTTTATAGTTTTTGAGGACCAGAAATGAATTTTTAAGACAGTTCAGTTTTGGGTTTGCAGTCAACTGTGTGTATTGGTTGGCAGAGTATGGTAACCTAATTGGTAACACAAAAGCATTTTCTTTGGGGTGTATATGGGTACATCTCGCTGTATTCAATAGTTGAGTTCAATTCTTTTTAAGTTTTTCTGTTTCTCCAAGATTAGGAGAGAATACTTAAGGAAATAAAATTTAATCCAAGTAACGGAATATTATGCTGGGGAGGAAATAATGATCATTAGTTGATCACTAAGGAAATAACCAATATATCTTGATTGAGTTTGGAGATATGATCAAAGGAAAGTTGTGGGATTGGTAATTGTGTGGATCATTATAAGGAATTGATAGCTAACACATTGGTAGCACACATCTAATGAGAAAAATGACTGTTTTCACTTTTGATGTTTAGTAGTAAGGTTATATTAGAGTGCTAAAATAGACTCAGCTTGGTATTTTGTTGGTGAAATGGATGCTACCACTAATGTTTTCAGGATATTATAAAATGTAGTAGAAGGATGTGTGCAGTAGTCAACTGCACATAGAAAACATTCATTTATTTACTTTGCTACACAGTTTGAAAGTAGATATTTTGGAACTATAGGAAGCAAGAAATTGAGTTATTTAAAACTTAAAGACTAGGCTGCTTCAACTATCTGCTGCTTTTTGTAATCAGTTATGGGGATATCCAGGTGACAATGTCTGAAGTGTATGTGTTTCTGCTCTGCTGTGTAAGAAATAGGGTAAAAAGTGGTAATGGCAGTTAGTGGTGGTGGCAATTAGTTCCTGTTTTATTATTATATTTCGGTGGGGAATACTGGAGTACTCAAAGGCAGGGACTGTATGCATGGCTGGAAGAGAAATAAGTTTATTACAGTCAAGCATAAAACACCATTTTGCTACTTGCTCCAAAACTGATCTGATGTTGCATCATCGAAACAAATGAACTAAAAAAATATATATTTTTCTCTTCTATTTAAACCCTATGGGAAAAGCAAAGTATTTATTTACCAAAGGTATTTTATTAGAAATAATTTATTCCAGTACTATGGGAAGAATAATTACAACTGGAAACATGATGAAAATCATTACATAAATGAATATTTTTGCAGTGAAAAGAAATTACCTCATAAGTTAACAAATAATATTATCAAACAAACAACTAATATAGAGAGAGTAATCTCTATATGAAATAACATCACTTGTGTGTTACCCAAATTTGATTGATAAGACGATAAGTGCAAAAAGTAACTTTCTTTCTCATTACAGATGAATGATATAATTAATTAATTTGAAAATATTGAACAGAAGATGTTGGTGGATGCTGACTGTATGTGTGAAGTAGAAAAAAATTGAGTTTTCATAGTCTTCAGGAAATTCACTGAAGATATTAGCATACTCATATAGTAACTTCATGTCTATAATATGATAGCACTTGTGCAGTAGTATAAATACAACAGGTTTTGTGAAAGCACCTACATACACACAAGTTTTCCTTCACATGTGCTTATTTATATCAATGGATATGAAATAAAGTTAAGCCTGCTGTGATTTCAGTGTTTCTCTGCCCCAGCTATCCGTTGCATTTATAACAATCTGTCTGCCATCAAAACACATTAAACACCATTGAGGACTGCAACAATGGTCAACAACTGTTTACTGAACATGTCCTGTTAATTGTGGTGCCACACATATTAAGTTGTGTAGACTACACTGGGTCCAGTTGGTAGAGGCATGATACATTCCGGATTCTGTCGATAGGCTCTGGGCAGAACTACTGTAAGTAAAATTAATGCATGGTACTGAAGCCCATACGAGGTTTAACTATATAAATTAAACCTAAGTGGAAGCTGTGGTCAGTCCATTTGCTATACACTGATCACATCAGTCATTGTTTGTTTGGAACAAGCCACCAGGTAAGCTTGCTGTTTATCACCCCATATGCTAGAAGCCACTGCATTAGTATATCACCATGCTATACAGCTATTGACTGCAGGTGGAAAACAAACATCTGATTTGTTGTAATCTAGCAGGTTTTCACCGTATTTCAAAGTTTTCATTTTATTTCACAATGTAGACTATCAATTTTTGCTATTTTCAAGGTGAATATAAAATAAAAGAATCCTCAAAATAAGTGTTTTTAGGCGTAATTTGTGGCGGTAGTGTGCAGAGAAATGGCTCAATTACCTTGTATATAATTATCAGAATTAGTAGTCTTTCCAAATATGTATCCTGCAGTATTATGAGTGGCAAAACTCACTTTTTTTCATAATAGGTCTATAATATGACATAAAATTTTGGAGTTTCTTTCTTGTTCGTTTATGACTTTGAGATTTGATTATGTCAGTTGACGTTATGAGTGTTGGTAAAATAACTGCTTAGGAGGAGAAGAATGAAATTCTTGTACTGACATTGATTTATAGCCCCTTTGTCTGTAGATACCTTATAAAGCAGTATAAAGAATTTTCAGTGTTTCATATGATAAGGTCTATAAACTTATTATGGGTGTTGGAGTGGTGTGCTGGCTGTTGGTGACGTAACAAGTCACTAGCCAGTAAGAGCTCACTAGCTGGAAATGACTGATGTTTCCTTGATTCTGACCGAGCATATTCCTCGAAACTCAGTGTTTGAATTTAAAAGGTTGATGATTGATATTGTTCCTGAATACAGTACAATGGAAGCACAAGCAAACAGATGAGTCTGAGTTATAAGTGGCACAAGAAAAGATACTGGCTTGGTCTGGAACACTTCACATCGACTGACCTGTTTTTCCAATACAACCTAGTAGTAGCTGTATCATGACTGCTTGTTGAAGCTAATCATTGCAAGTTGTGTTGGCAGCACCGAGTGTGAATTATGTCAGCATTTTCTCTGTCATGTCTCCCCTCACCACAGTGGCCTAAAATATTCTCTTGGCTCTACCACTATCCACAGTGTGAACCATCTGTCTTTTGTGTCCCTTATAACATTCAGTCACATCAGACATCAATAGGAACAGGACGAAGCAAAGCTAGAAGTCAAGTATAATGTAGAATTGAGGTAAATCTAACTAGGAAGAAAACTAAAATTGGGGAATTTTTAGCATTGATATTATGAGTTTTTTGCAAATTTATGGTATAGAATCATGAAAAATATAAAATCAGAGAACATAAAATGGAAGTTCCACTGTATATTAGATGTGTGTGTGGGGGGGGGGGGGGGGGGCGGGGGGATGTTTTCTTTTCTGAAGAAGACTTTGGTGATAGTTCAATGTGTAACAGTCTTTCCATTGCAACTGTATGCAATCCATACTTTTCATACTATTGTTGATATTCCAACCTAGACTATGTATTATTAAACACACACACACACACACACACACACACCAACAGTGTGTCTCCTCTCATGTTTCAACAGATATTTGCAATTTCCTTTTTGCATTGTGCAGCTGAAGTCAGCCCAAACAATTACAGCTTGTCACATATTTCATTCATGGCCAGTGTTCACAGGAAGTGTTTGTTTGCTCCCACCACAAATAAAATTATTTTTAAATCAAAATTTTATGTGCCCATTTGATAGACCATTCCTAAATTAGTCTAGTCCAATATTCATTTTATTGCTATGTATTAACAGGGGCAGTAAAACGTGACGAATAAATGGCAACCTGGCAGTGACTCAGTAGCACTGCATGGTTGGAGGTAGCAGTCAGCTTGGGCAGGGCAGTGCTGTCACCACTGGAGTACTGGTTATTCTTAAGAGTTTTGCTGTCCCTGTTAATACATGTCAATAAAACAAATACCATGCTAGACTAATCTGGAACCATTCTATTGAATGGGCACATAAAATACTGCTTTAAAAATAAGTATCTGTAAAGGAAAACAAACTGATGCTTTCTGTCGATAATGAGCATAGCACGAAAGATGTGATGAGCACTATTTGCTTTGGTCTGACTAAAGTTACACAATGAAAAAACAAAACTGAAAATATCTTTTGAAACAGACAAAATGCACTTAGGAGAGACACTCTGTCTCTCTCTATCTCTGTAAGAATAATGTTTTTCTTTTGTTTATGACAAGTAAAACAATATGAATAGTAATTACAAAATAATAAAAACTACAACTTCTCCATTATAATCTGCTTATATTGTACTGTTGCTGAGTGTATGTGTTGATCACATGGGCTGGTAACATATTACTTTCAGGGCATGCCAATGAAGTACCACAATGTGAATATGGAGTTCCATTTAATAATATGATTTCTGTTCACCACATTAGGATCAGTTAGTTTCTGAATTAGTTCAGTATCCAATCACGGGTAAAAGTAACACAACTAGAGCTACACCTCATCCTTCCTGTTTGTGTACCAACTAATCTTAGGTTCATGGTAATTTTTGTATTTCCTTTAGGTTCTTGTTCTTGATGAACTAGCACCATGAAGCATCTGTGGTAATCTCCACACCCATGCAACATGTACCCTGTCTTACACCTGCTTGCTCACATTAGTTTAAGTTCCTCACACATTCAGGGCACTGGGCAGAAATTGCATAACATCAATAACCACTTGGGTGGAAGTCTTTAATGCCTGTAGGCTCCTGGTGTTCCATCACTCATATAACTAATTTAAAGTGCCCTGTTTCAATATGCATTACATCAAAGAGTTTTATAACATTACTCATAATGATGGTAGCATTTCACCCCTCTTGTAAGGGAATTTCACCTAATTTGCAATTTCATCTAAGTTTTTCAGTCACTGCCCTGCTGCCAATGGTATAAGGAAACTGTTTGACTATTTGAATGTCCAAAAGAACAGACACCACACATTCATATAATTGATTCACCTCAGTGACAATGAATCCACAACCTTCAGTTTGACCCCCGACAGGAATCTAAAATAAGGTAGCATGCAGAACATGGACAATGGATAGGTGGCACTGGTTTGGAATGTGGGTCAGCTGGTGAGCATACCAAGATAGGCCACGCAGTTGTGATAAACACTGTGTCCAGATGGTGTAGTGGTTAACACAACTGCCTACTTTGCAAGAGATCCAGGTTCGAGTCCTGGTCCAGCACACATTTTCACTTGTTGCCACTGACGCTGCATAAAGTCCCATTACAGTTGATATCATCAGTGCCTTCCCTTCCCTTTCATTTCTCCACATTCCACCTTCAATTTATATAATGTGTATCACAGTTGCGAATTCCGTGTGATGTTTGTTCTTTTGGACATGTCCAAAACAACAGACACCAAACATTCATATAAAATACACTCCTGGAAATTGAAATAAGAACACCGTGAATTCATTGTCCCAGGAAGGGGAAACTTTATTGACACATTCCTGGGGTCAGATACATCACATGATCACACTGACATAACCACAGGCACATAGACACAGGCAACAGAGCATGCACAATGTCAGCACTAGTACAGTGTATATCCACCTTTCGCAGCAATGCAGGCTGCTATTCTCCCATGGAGACGATCGTAGAGATGCTGGATGTAGTCCTGTGGAACGGCTTGCCATGCCATTTCCACCTGGCGCCTCAGTTGGACCAGCGTTCGTGCTGGACGTGCAGACCACGTGAGACGACGCTTCATCCAGGCCCAAACATGCTCAATGGGGGACAGATCCGGAGATCTTGCTGGCCTGGGTAGTTGACTTACACCTTCTAGAGCACGTTGGGTGGCACGGGATACATGCGGACGTGCATTGTCCTGTTGGAACAGCAAGTTCCCTTGCCGGTCTAGGAATGGTAGAACGATGGGTTCGATGGCGGTTTGGATGTACCGTGCACTATTCAGTGTCCCCTCGACGATCACCAGTGGTGTACGGCCAGTGTAGGAGATCGCTCCCCACACCATGATGCCGGGTGTTGGCCCTGTGTGCCTCGGTCATATGCAGTCCTGATTGTGGCGCTCACCTGCACGGCGCCAAAGACGCATACGACCATCATTGGCACCAAGGCAGAAGCGACTCTCATCGCTGAAGACGACACGTCTCCATTCGTCCCTCCATTCACGCCTGTCGCGACACCACTGGAGGCGGGCTGCACGATGTTGGGGCGTGAGCGGAAGACGGCCTAACGGTGTGTGGGACCGTAGCCCAGCTTCATGGAGACGGTTGCGAATGGTCCTCGCCGATACCCCAGGAGCAACAGTGTCCCTAACTTGATGGGAAGTGGCGGTGCGGTCCCCTACGGCACTGCGTAGGATCCTACGGTCTTGGCGTGCATCCGTGCGTCGCTGCAGTCCGGTCCCAGGTCAATGGGCACGTGCACCTTCCGCCAACCACTGGTGACAACATCGATGTACTGTGGAGACCTCACGCCCCACGTGTTGAGCAATTCGGCGGTACGTCCACCCGGCCTCCCGCATGCCCACTATACGCCCTCGCTCAAAGTCCGTCAACTGCACATACGGTTCACGTCCACGCTGTCGGGGCATGCTACCAGTGTTAAAGACTGCGATGGAGCTCCGTATGCCACGGCAAACTGGCTGACACTGACGGCGGCGGTGCACAAATGCTGCGCAGCTAGCGCCATTCGACGGCCAACACCGCGGTTCCTGGTGTGTCCGCTGTGTCGTGCGTGTGATCATTGCTTGTACAGCCCTCTCGCAGTGTCCGGAGCAAGTATAGTGGGTCTGACACACCGGTGTCAATGTGTTCTTTTTTCCATTTCCAGGAGTGTATATTTAAGCCTGCCAGGAAATGAGGCCTGAGTCATTGACTGACTACAAAGGTAGCTTATGGGTAAATTAGATACCTAGTGTCATTTTCCATGTATTATTGGTGATAAATCATAATGATCTGGAATAAGTTATTTTACATTCACACCACACATTAACTTGTAAATATGGCCACATGGTGACCATTTACAAGCCTTCTTCCCCCTTAGTTATGTACATATGTTAGTTAGTAATTGCTACCCACTACCTTTTAAACATTACAACACTGCATTTATTAGTATTTATTAACTATTTAACAGATATTCTTCTATGAAATAGAAGTTGTCAAAAAATAACATTTTCCCTTTATTTTCAAATTTTCCTTTCATTCTGTCAGACGTTTCATATCAAAGGGGCAACTAAATAAAAATTTTGGTTGCAGCCTTGTGTACCCCTTTAGGTACTAAAAATTAACTTAATGTGGAGAACCAAAGATAATTTTTGCTTCTGGTACTGTAATTATGTACATTATCTTTCCTTCTGAACTACAGTGTATTATTTACAACAAACTTCATGATGGGATAAATCTAGCCTATGGTGAAGCAGTAGTCAAAATGCCTAACTCATTAAACAAATTTTTATGAAACGATTATGGATGAGCACAACAAATTATTAGTCTTACAGCACTTTTTTTGTAATGAAGACTTTTGTTTTTAAAGGTGAGATACCCCAGAACATTATTCAATATGACATTATCCAATATTTGCAACGATGCTTATACTAGATGCTGTTGAATTAAGTTGTTTTAGGAGTTCCAATTTTTTTTCAGTTTAAATTCTCATCAGTGTGGACACCTAAAAAATTTGAAGTTTCCACCCTATTTCTTATTTCCTCAACTGTGTTCACTTATCACTGTTAACTCTGGATGTGAAGAACTGAACACGGTGTGTCTTTCTGAAACAGAGTGAGCACATTTTTGAAAAACCACTCAACAATACTTTTAAGAACATTAGTTACCATTTATTCTGCAGCCATATGTGTGTTTGGTTTGATTACGACACTAGTCTCATCTGGAAAAAAAGAACTGATTCTCCTTGTTAAATATGTGAGAAAAGGTTGTTTACATATATAAGGAACAACAGTGGACCTAAGAACGAGCCTTGGGGAATCTCCCGTTAGCAGAACATTGGTTGAGTTATTAAGTAAAAGTTTCTGCATTCTTTTGGTTAGATGTAACTTTGTCCATTGGATACATGTAGCATGAATTCCACAAAACCTCAGTCTATTTAAGAGAATATTGTGATTCACGCAGTCAAGTGCCTTAGAGAGGTCCCAGTGCTATTTTTTTATTTACTCCTCATAAAATTTGATGAGTGACTGTGTACAGGGCATTTTCAGTTGAGCAACTCTTCTAAATCCAAACTGTGATTTACTGTGGATATTATTCAAGAAGACATCACCAATTCAAAAATTTTTGAAAATGTTGGTACTAGTGAAATGGGCTGCCACCTCCCTTATAGAGGTGTTTAACAATAGTGTATTTCAATTTTTCTGGAAAAATTCTCTGAGCTAGTGATGCATTACTTTTTTCAGAAAAGACAGTGCCTATCAGGGCTGCCTACACCTGGGGCCACAGGGGGGAAGGGGGGGTTGGGATGGGGGAGGGAGGGACTGTGCACCCCCTCTCCAAGGTTGTAGGTTGTAGGGAAAGGAAAAGAAAAAAGTATAGTGTAGTCAGGTGTTTGTCTTTCGAGAAAAGAGGTGGAAATGGAACTGTTCTACAGGTACTTACAAGTCACCAAATCACGATTTGTCTTCCAAAATATTAAAAATACTCCATACCCCCAGGTATGGCAATGGTCCCAACCTCCTACAAAATAATTTATGGATGACCTTGGTACCTATTATATAGAAAGAAGTCTTTCGTACTCTGTTGCAAACACCATCAAATCCAGATGAGCTTTTATTTTTGAAGGACAATATAATTTTTTAATTCCAGAAGAAGAAGCTGGTGGTACTGAAAGATGATGGCAATGCCAGGAGGAGGGAGCAATAAGGTACTGGATTGCAGAAGATCAAGTTCTACAGAGCAATTCTTGTTTTATTTAGAAGAGGTTTTCACAAAAGAAATTTGACACAGTTTAAAACACAAGTTTCATATAAAATTATCTACCAATTAAGAAAATAATTTGCAAGCAATCCTCCATTAAAATTGTGGCAGATAGAGGAAAATGAGTCAAAGAATGAACTTATTATAGTTATAAGAGGGTCTTCGAGGAAATTTTGCACAGTTTAAAAGAGAAACAATTTCCAATTGAATATTCAAGTTACTTTACCATTAGCACTATGGAATAAAATTTTAATGACTGAAAGTAATAATGAAATTATGATTGGCTCTCCTGTAGTGAGACCACTGATTCCACATTGATGAAAGTTGGCTTCTTACAGGTGAGCGTATCACATACAATTTACGAAACCTACTCCTGGTATTTGGACACTTTACCATAAGATAAGGAAACAGAGCTATCACACATAATTCATGTAATTACATAAAGGAATATACCCAATCAAGGGGCCCTGGAATACGGAATCCTTGCCAAAAATAACTAAAGGCTAAGATTACTCAGCACACCACTGTACAAGAAAATTGTAATGTTAGACACTCCTGCCACTATGGGTACAATAGCTCAAGAATCCTATAATCACCTGCTGTTTTCTCACTGAGTTGCCTTACTCCAACTGCCTCTTAATAATCCCCAAATTCTATCCTCCTCATGTTTTTCCTATAAATTTTTGAATAAGGAGGAAATCTCAGAATGGTAGCCTTGGTAGCAGTTTGCTCGATCTCAAACATACGACTTAATGCACCCACCACTTCATTATCAGAGCCCTTTTATGTGCCTCACCCTAAACTTAAGTGCAGTCATGTGGACTGCCCAACAGGCTATGCTCAGAGTCTTTTGGGATCTCCCCAAAACTAAGCTCAGGACTTGATTATCAGTCTCTAATACAAAGTATTTATGCACGAATAGAAGCAAAACTTCTCTAAACCAAATAAAATGGTGAGGGCCTTCCATTCACAAAGTAAATATTTCGTTTTAGGAATAGACAAGACATAAATGCATTAAAAAAATAACCTGATGTTCCCCATCTGTCTTCTGAAACAAAACTGCTTTTACCACATCATTGGATGCATCTTTTTGAGGAGCAAACATTCTTTTCTCTAAAACTGGGATCACTTGAACTAGTGCATTGCTCAGAGCCACCTTTAAGTCTTCAAACACAGCCTGTTGACTCTAAAAACAGCAAAAAACCTCAATGTTTGCTCAAAGTTGATTTAATGGCTCAGCCAGCTGTTCAAATCTGGAAATGAATTTTTGGAAGAAAGTGATCATTCTGATAAATACGCTATCATCCTTTTGTCTTTCAGAGGGAGTAGAGGGGGGAGGGATAAGCATTAATGGCTTTAGTCCTTTCCTGATTAGTTTTAATCCCCTGAGCCAGAAACATGTGCCCAGGGAAGGAAATTTAAAGATGTGTTAAATCAACTTTTGTAGGCTTCAGGGTAAGAGTGGCTTTCCTTATGCACTGCAAATCCTGCCTTAAGTGATCAAGATGTTCCATAACGGTGCTACTGTAAATGACCATGTCATCCAAATAATTATAGACAAAATGACACTTTATACTGAAGAGCCAAAGAAACTGGTGCACCAGCCTAAAATCATGTAGGGCCCATGCAAGCATGCAGAAGCATTGCAACAGGATATGGCATGGACTCAACTAATGTCTCAAGTAGTGCTGGAGGGAACTGATACCATGAATCCTGCAGGACTGCCATAGATCAGTGAGAGTACGGTAGGAGTGGAGATCTATTCTGAACAACACGTTGCAAGGCATTCCAGATATGTTCAATATCACACCATTACAGAGCTACCACCAGCTTGAACAGTCCTCTGCTGATGTGCAGGGTCCATGCATTCTTGAGGTTGTCTCCATAACTGTACACGACAATGCTCCAAATATAATTTCAAATGAGACTCGTCTGAGCAGGCAGTGTGTTTCCAGTCATCAACAGTCAAATGTCAGTGTTGGTGAGCCCAAGCATGGAGTAGAGATTTGTGTCATACAGTCATCAAGGGTACATGAGTGGGCCTTTGACTCCGAAAGCCCATATCAATGATGTTTCATTGAATGGTTTGCACACTGACACTTGTTGATGGCCCAGCACTGAAATCCGCAGCAATTTAGGGAAGGGTTGCACTTCTCTCATGTTCTCTTCAGTCGTTGTTGGTCCTGTTCTTGCAGGATCTTTCTCAGGCCGCAGTAATGTTGGAGATTTTATTCACAGTGCACTAGTGAAATGGTCATATAGGAAAATCCCCACTTCGTTACTACCTTGGAGATGGTGTGTCCCATTGCTCGTGTGCCGACTATAACACCATATACAAACTCACTTAAATCTTGATAATCTGCCACTGCAGCAACAATAACCAATCTAACAACTGTGCCAGACACTTGTTGTTTTATATAGGCATTGCTGATCACAGTGCTGTATTCTGCCTGTTTATGTACCTCTGTCTTTGAATACGTATGCCTGTACCAGTTTCTTTGGTGCTTCAGTGTATCTCCCTAGTGGGAATCAAGAAGGTGGGATGGCACAGCAGCAACCACTACCAAGTGAAATGGAACTCTGGTGAATTAAAACAGATTCCAATTAGTACAGAAGGCCATAAAGGGCACTGTGAAATAAGGGGTACCTGCAGACCATGTAACGCAGTTGCTGAGATCTGGTAATGCAACTGTCTCATACAACCTTCTGGCTCAAGGCCCAATAATCCATTAGCAGTCAGCATCCCTTATTTTCCCTTTTGAAACTAAAACCAAAGTTGTTGCACAACACAATGTGAGGAGCTTAATGCTCCTCCCTCATCTAGCAACTGATAAACAATCTACTTCACAATAATCTACATCTTGGGTGGGGACAGGCGTTAAGGGGACTGCTGTCCTGGCACATGATCCATTAACTGAATATGTATTTGATCTTGGTTATCCAATCCACGAAAACATCAGGAATTTCCTGAGATTTTTGTGGCTTAAGATCATCTCACTGAAATCCATTCCCCACCCCTTCCACTGCATTAACACCACAGATGCAATTATACTCACACATCAGTTCTTCTTCAGACAAAATTTTAATTGGCAATTTTTTCCCAGCATAATACAAAATACATTGTCTCTTTATTATAAAGCCACAACAGCGAAAAATAAAGACCCCCTAGCTACCAGAAACACGAGTGGCCAAGACAAATTGAAATTACACATTGATCTGCAGCTTACCAAGCAACTGCAAACTTTCTCCTATTCACAGTAGAGCATTTGTGATTAATTGACTGCAACATTGGGAATTTACAAATGTGCCTACGACTTTGGTACCAGTGATAGTCCATTAAGGAGCAACTTCTCTCTGAATTCAGTAAGCTACAAACCCTCTCCCAATTAACAGCAGTGAAAATAAAAGGAGAGCCGGGGTTCAACCACACAATCTTGTTACAACCTTTGGGCACCGAAATGCCTCATGAATACCATTAGTTGTCCTTAAGATCAGGGTGCTAAAACTTACAACTGCTAGCCATGTGCCCCAGTTGTTTACAATGGAAACAACTGCCCATGCAAAAAGAACCTTGCCTGTTTCTTTCCACCTCCAGATTCACTGGACTTGCTGATACAGATTCATGGTCTGCTGTATCCCTCTTTCCACTGCTAAAACAATAGCTTCCATGGCCACTGCCAAATGCACAAGATCAATAGAATCCACAGGGTTTCCAGCGAAAACCACCCAGGGGTATGTCTCCAAAATAATTTTTAGTTGTTTAACCTTCAAAAGTCTCTAACCACAGTGAGACTATTGTCCTGTAGATGACCTCCACATATTGGACAATACATTCATCCTCCCCCCCTCCCCCCCCCCCCCCCCCCCCCACACACACACACCTCCCAGAACTCCAAAATAACACTTAATTGAGAGGAAAAATCATTTACAATATAAATAGGTACAAGAATTGGAAGACATCATTTGATGCTGTAATCTATCAGCTAACCGCAGGAACTGCTTCATCTCTACAATAGACTCAATCAACAAAACCTCTGCTCCCCATATTATCCTAGCAATTGGGTTAGAAAGCTTACTGAAGTACCACCACACTCTCATATCACATTGAACATTTATAAGGTTCTTGGTAAAACTGTTTGAGTTGCTCTTTCATTTGACATATCATTTATAACTGTGAGTTTAATGGAATAAATATTATAAAGTGTTCAAACCTCGATATTCATTTATAAACATCCTGTATATGTAACAATTCATTTTCTCACAATATTTCTGAATGAGGAGGATATATTACTGTAAGCTTTCATTTTTAACATCTCTAGCACTGTGGTTATGGGTCCTCACATAGGTATGAGAAGTCTTATCTTTTCAGAGCCTTCCAAATGTTCCTAACCTCATCAACTTTGAACGAGATTGTAATATTCCACTAGGAGCATCATGACAGCTAGCAGGATTACTATTTTTAATGATATTATAAATTCTATAATCTTCCTATGGGTTGCATTTTTTAAACTAATGTTCATTTATGGTGCATGCAGTATCGGCACAGGTATATATAATGTTGCTTTTTTTGTTGGCTCAGTTTGATTTGAGTAGCTGTTTCTGTATGTTTCTTGTTTAATTATGCTCCAAATAGTTTTTTCCTTGTTCTTGGAATGTTATGTTTTGTGAGCAGGATTTTATTCTTCTAATGATGGGATGGATGATTTTACAATACTGGTGATGATAAAGTTTCAACTCCCGACTACAGCTTGTACTCTGAAATAAGTAGAGCTTTCTCTTCTTAGTGCAAGGTAGTTTGATTTCAGGAGTTATCCATCCCTTATCCTTGCTTCTGTTTAATTTTACCACCCTTGTTTATTTTAGTACAAATCAAGACAATGCGCTACACAGCAATAGGCCTATGTTCAAGAAACAGTTAAATTCTTTATCAACATTGCCAAATTTATTAATTTCTCCTAGTGTTCGTCATGCAATTTGTCTCTAAACATTGTAATCCAGTAATTGTTTATGATTCTGCAATGCAACACTTTTCATCTATTATCTGTACTTACCTGATCAATGTACAGGGTGCACATAAAGTCCAGGAACACTTTCAATTTATTGCACAAGAAATAAACATTGTATAGATGTCATACATATTGCATTTTGAAGAGAAACTCTGTGGTTTTTTTCTTTTTTCTTTTTTTTTTTTTTTTTTTTTTTTTCAAACATTTGATATGTGAACCATGAGTGACCTGGCAGATGTCAATATGGTAATCCAATTCTTTCCATACCTGTCCCAGCGTGGCACTTTGACTGTGGCAGTTGCTTCCCGTATTCTCTCCCAGAGCTCTGCTACATCATGTGGTAGAGGCAGTTCATACATGTGTCCCCACATAAAAAAGTCACATGGAGTGAAATCTGCTGATCGGGGAGACCATTTCATGAAACAGCTATCTCCTTCTGTAGCATGGCCGATCCATCAATGTGGCAGCACCATGTTCAGATACCCATGAACTTCACAGTGACAATGGGGTGGAGCCCCACCCTTCTGAAAGATAAAGTTCACGATATACACAACGCATTGATTTCTTTGGACTCCTTATGAATGTCTCTAGTATGTGCTCCACATTCACTTCACTCACACTGGGGTGTCCACTTCTCTTTGCTGGGCACAAGCAACCCATCATAACAAATTTGTTGTGCCAGAGGTAAATCTGTTGAACAGCTGTAGCACACTTGTTTTTGTCGAGCTCAATGCAGAAAGCTCGCTCTGCACCTGAAATTGCCATGTTTGCGACTAGTGCAGACTATCAGCAAATTACGAAACTAAAAACATGAAAAAAAAAAAAAAACTTTCAGGGTTTCTCTTCAAAATGACATATGTATGATATCTGTACAGTGTTGGGTTATTGTGCAATAAATAATTGAAAGTGTTCCTGGACTTAATGTACACCCTGTATTTCGGGATAACATTTGACAGTCATGGTCAGATAAACCACTGACAATTAGTTTCAAAGCTTCTGTAAAGCATTCAACATTGTTGGGTCTAGAAATGGAATGTTAATAGCTGATGAAGAATGTTCGTCAATTCTTGTAGAGATTATAGTGTGGAAAATAATTCAATACTGGATATAAAGAACTTTAGGTGACCTCATCGAATGTATTGTTCAGAACAAGTGAAACTACATTAGAGCAAAACAGAGTACGTCCTTGTTCTCTGGACAACCTTAAGACAAAATTAATTATGACGTGGAAGACAATTCATTTAAAAAAAATCAAGACTAACATTTAAAAATGAATGATTGCAGATTTCCTATGAACAGTGAAAATCTGTCAACTTCAGCAGACATTTGCAGAAGTTGAAATGGGACACAGCAGGCCTATATTCAGTTAAAAATGTCAATGGCAAATTTAATCTGTTCCTAAATGAATTTTTTACCCTGTTTGAAACTGTATTTCCTAAGAGAACATCAGAAAGTACTAACTTGAGTGACTGCAAGAAACAGTGGATAACCAAGGGAAGCAAAATATCCTGCAAAAGAAAAAAAAAAGAAAATTTGAATGATTTATATTTCACTCAGAAATTCCAATAAACCTCAGAATAGGAAGAACTACAAATTATATGTGATTAAAAATTTTAAGGAGATGCTCATCAATCCTGAAACTGATTCAAATAATAAAATACAAACTATGTGGAGAGGGGTATGTTCAGAGGATACAGACAATATCAATGTATGTCATAATAGCAGCATGACAGATGAAGATGAAATACACTGATGGACATAATGTAGGTTCTGGTACTTGGAGGTCAGATTAATGTATTGACATTAACTTTCCTGAGAAAATCTTGGCTTAATGCAGAAATCTTATGCCTTAAGATTTCCTGCTGTCTATTGTAGTTTCTAAAGGAACTCGACGAAGGAAAGCATCTGTATAGTGTCATTATACCCTTACAGTCACTATGATAGAAACATAACATTCATCCTTTGATCACTGTTTAGACTGATATTCAAAATGTCAGTATACATTTACTATTTCAGCTACAGAGCAAATTACAATTTGATTATACATATAACTATTTTACAACAGACTTACACATATATGTGAGACAATTAAAGAAAATATATAATTTATTACCTACAGGCAACCTGTTTCAATTTCTGCTGCAGTGGATGAGACACAAGAAAATATTTCAATTCACTTTTCATTTACACAGTGGATATAGCACATTTCTCAAATTATTGCCTTAGCACTGCAAAATCATTCTAATTCTTTTGAGTGGTCTCAAAATATTATTTCAAAAGATCTCTTTGATTTGTTTTGAAAAAAGGTAGTGCTTTTGTATTTTTTAAACGGTTCAGTAATCTGTTGTATAATGAGCACCCGGCTTTAGTAAGGTATTTATTGGCCAGTTGTAGTTGAGTACTGTTGATATGATAGTCATCTTCTTGCGCTGTAATTGTGTAGTTCTCTGTTTAGAGTTGATGTACAGTTTAATTTGAGATACGTGATAGTTTCAAATATATACATATTTTATGTTCTTTGAATTTGGTTTTATAGGACTTTCTTGATGATAGCCTTTCAGAGCATGTGACTGCTTTTTTTTTTTTTGGACATTTTCTTCGTTAAAAATATAGTGCTCCTTATTTCTGAGCTGTTCTTCCAATTTGATTTTCCCAAATCAGAAGTCTATCTATTGTCAATCCCAGAAACTAATTCCCCAACTTGTGTTAGCAATATGCCCTTAATTCTTATATTTGGTTTCTCTTCATTTGTTATTTTCCTTGAAACTTCCTGGCAGATGAAAACTGTGTGCCGGACCGAGACTCGAACTCGGGACCTTTGCCTTTTGCGGGCAAGTGCTCTACCAACTGAGCTACCCAAGCACGACTCACGTCCCGTCCTCACAGCTTTACTTCCGCCAATACCTCGCCTCCTACCTTCCAAACTTTACAGAAGTTCTACTGCGAACCTTGCAGAACTAGCACTCCTGAAAAAAAGGATATTGCGGAGACATGTCTTAGCCACAGCCTGGGGGTTTTTCCAGAATGATATTTTCACTCTGCAGCGGAGTGTGCGCTGATATGAAACTTCCTGGCAGATTAAAACTGTGTGCCGGACCGAGAGCACTTGCCCGTGAAAGGCAAAGGTCCTGAGTTCGAGTCTTGCAATGCAAAGACGGTTATATTCAATAAGAGGGACCATCGTGAATGACAGGTAACGACTTACCTTTATGATGCTTTTACTCTCGTGCTCTAACTGATTTCATTTACGAATAGAGAAATCCTTCGCTCGCTAACGATCTTTCCTGACATGCTGCGCAACGTTGCGACCGCATCTAGATTTACTTCATTGTTGAGGACGTCATCGCTTAGTGTATAAGAGGGCCAAACAGTTATTTCAGCCAAATAAAATTGTACAAAAATCGGTAGTGAATACAGTAGAAGAGATACTGAAGAAGATTCTCCTGTAAGGATTCCTCTGGATCGAATGGATCTGTGATTTCAGTTATCACCCTTAAATTGCAAAGGAGACGACTTACCTTACCGGTACTCGTCGTCGGTGTTGTCGTCATGTGAAAGTCCAGGTGATGTGTACGCTACGAGAACAGTTCCCTTTTTGCCATTAATTCGCGGAGGCGTGTAAATGTAGAGCAACTAAGGGAACGACGGAAAACAGATAAAAATGACGATTACAAATAATAGATCACAACGGCCGCCGCAAGATCGATTTACGATCGCACGTGCGATATCTATCGGGAAATACAGAAGCGTCCGATCTTACCCGTCGGCTTTGACCCATGACGTCACAAATACCGCGGAAACGACTATAAACAATTCCAATATGGCGGATATAAAAACATCGCATACGTATTGTAAACACTGAAATACACAAGTTTCACAAAAAGCCTAATGACTGTAACGGGACAAGCGTGGGAAATTAGGGGTTTTTGGGTGCGGAGAAACTAAATATACAGAAATGTAGCCACCGACCGCCATTCAAAACCACGCAAAACAACGAAATAAATCAACATCACAAAACTGACCAAATACCAAAAAACACATTCCTATCCATAATCGGACACTTCCCTTAACCTATATAGCTCAACAGAACCTACCGATCACATCCCCCAATAGAAAACTAAGAAACGAAAGCTTCCCTTACACCTACATACATCGGCACTTATGCAGTTTAGCAGGTACGGAAAAAAAATTTTCATTTTTTTTCAAAATTTGATCATCATGTGTCGTTATGCGGTGGGGGGAGTCTGCAGTGCCCCCCCATCCCCCCACAGGCTTCATTAGTGTCAAATCAATATTTTCGAATCATAGGCGGCCGCTGCCGCGGCCGCATTCCAAAAAAAAACTCCCAACCTAACCTCAAGTGGGCTACGCTACAGATCAATATGTTCATCAAATTGCTTCATATTACGTATACATGTTCATTAGTGTCAAATCAATATTTTCGAATCATAGGCGGCCGCTGCCGCGGCCGCATTCCAAAAAAAAAACTCCCAACCTAACCTCAAGTGGGCTACGCTACAGATCAATATGTTCATCAAATTGCTTCATATTACGTATACATGTTCATTAGTGTCAAAACTCACCCGACGTACAGCAATGAGCATTAAATTAACCATTAACTCACTAATAGAAATTCCGCTTCAAATCCAACACCTGAGCAACAGAAAACTGACCCCACCACACGAAACAAACGAAAACCATGAACACACCACCAGAGAGCACGACAAACAAAAACAAGACATCTACAAACACGCCACAATCGCAAATCAAACTCCGCGCCGTAATGACGTCACACACCACAACACGCTTACGTCACGGGTCAAAGCCGACTGGTAAGATCGGACGCTTCTGTTGACCCATCTATCGTTTAGACACCGCAACTTCAATAGGCAATCATTCTTGGAAATTACCATTCTTACTACTGAATACACATTGGTTACGGTTGAATTTCTGTGTAACATCCATGGAGGTAAAAAACAAAAAAAGGCAGTTGTCATTACGTCACAAACTAGAAGCCGACGGCCGCCATCTTATGTAGCTCAAAAACATTAGATTGACCCACCGCAGTGTTCCTTTCTCGTGACGTCACTCTGACGTGCCCATGCTCAGTTTCCACCGTTGTCTATATTTTTCATACTTCCATTCACTTTTGGCTTGTAGAATAGTGTTCAGGTATAACTTAACTTTAAGAACGAAGATACAAATTGCTCAAAAAGAATATGATGTGGTTATCATCAACGATCATCTTGTAGACATATGTACAACGAGTTAGGGATTTTGACTACCCCTCCGCAGTATATCAGACACAGGAATGGAAAGGTACAAGTTGGAACACCTATAATATTGTTAAAAGAATAGGCTGCTACGCACCATAGAGAAAACACATGAAATAGCAGACAGGCACGACGATGCGAGTGTTTGCATCAGCTTTTGGCCAAACCCTTCTTCAGAAAGGAAGAAAAACACATTCATACAATCATAGAAAACTCACGTACACACAACTGTTGCCTCCGGTTCCAGTAGCCAGAACCAGCGAATATTGTTGATATTTCAACCTGGACACCCGGTTGTTTGATTCTGCCTAACGACTTTTCTTCCATCCCAAAAACCAGTGATGTTTTTCTTTTGTTCCTATCCTCTGACTTATTAGACTCAGTGCCCGTACTTGCTTTACCTTCGCGTGTTTTTCATTGCCTTACCAAACCGCAAACGCTCCGAGATTCGAGCCACACTGTATTAACGGTCTTTCCCAGCACAAAACACAGCTACTTGACAGCGCTGATTGCTGATGCAGCAACTCATGTGCTAAATTCCTCCCGCCGATAATTATTCGTTTTCTGTCACTTTAAAAAAGATTTTGGCTAGAATACCACGAGACAGAGGTCATGTGTGTGTGAATTTTGTGTGTATGATTG
The DNA here is from genome assembly GCF_021461385.2 of Schistocerca piceifrons. NCBI lineage: Eukaryota > Metazoa > Arthropoda > Insecta > Orthoptera > Acrididae > Schistocerca > Schistocerca piceifrons. The sequence goes on along the minus strand of NC_060142.1, from coordinate 205,648,790 downwards.
AATAAATGGGTGTGTGTGGTTTGCTTTCTTTCTGAAGAAGGTCGGAACACTATTTTCGTCGTGCCTGCCTGCTGCTCTCCACTTCACAATGCTGCAACCAAAAATTTTGATCACTTATCGGTTGATATAAAATGCCTCATCTTATTGTTGTTGTTGTGGTCTTCAGTCCAGAGACTGGTTTGATGCAGCTCTCCGTGCTACTCTATCCTGTGCAAGCTTCTTCATCTCCCAGTACCTACTGCAACCTACATCCTTCTGAATCTGTTTAGTGTACTCATCCCTTGGTCTCCCTCTACGATTTTTACCCTCCACGCTGCCCTCCAATACTAAATTGGTGTTCCCTTGATGCCTCAGAATATGCCCTAGCAACCGATCCGTTCTTCTAGTCAAGTTGTGCCACGAATTTCTCTTCTCTCCAATTCTACTCAATACCTCCTCATTAGCTATGTGATCTACCCATCTAATCTTCAGCATTCTTCTGTAGCACCACATTTCGAAAGCTTCTATTCACTTCTTGTCTAAACTATTTATAGTCCACGTTTCACTTCCATACAAATACTTTCGGAAACGGCTTCCTGACATTTAAATCTATACTCGATGTTAACAAATTTCTCTTCTTCAGAAACGCATTCCTTGCCGTTGCCAGTCTACATTTTATATCCTCTCTACTTCGACCATCATCAGTTATTTTGCTCCCCAAATAGCAAAACTCCTTTACTATTTTAAGTGTCTCATTTCCTAATCTAATTCCGGCAGCATCACCGAATTTCATTCGACTACAGTCCATTGTCCTCGTTTTGCTTTCGTTGATGTTCATCTTATATCCTCCTTTCAAGACAATGCCCATTCCGTTCAACTGCTCTTCTAGGTCCTTTGCTGTCTCTGACAGAATTACAATGTCATCGGCGAACCTCAAATTTTTTATTTCTTCTCCATGGATTTTAATATCTACTCTGTATTTTTCTTTTGTTTCCTTTACTGCTTGCTCAATATACAGATTGAATAACATCGGGGATAGGCTACAACCCTGTCTCACTCCCTTCCCAACCACTGCTTCCCTTTCATGCCCCTCGACTCGTATAACTGCCATCTGGTTTCTGTACAAATGTAAATAGCCTTTCGCTCCCTGTATTTTACCCCTGCCACCTTCAGAATTTGAAAGAGAGTGTTCCACTCAAAATAGTCAAAAGATTCTCTAAGTCTTCAAATGCTAGAAACGTAGGTTTGCCTTTCCTTAATCTATTTTCTAAGATAAGTCGTAGGGTCAGTATTGCCTCACGTGTTCCATCATTTCTGCGGAATCCAAACTGATCTTCCCCGAGGTCGGCTTCTACAAGTTTTTCCATTAGTCTATAACGAATTCGTGTTAGTATTTTGCAACCGTGGATTATTAAACTGATAGTTCGGTAATTTTCACATCTGTCAACACCTGATTTCTTTGGGATTTGAATTATTATATTCTTCTTGAAGTCTGAGGGTATTTCGCCTGTCTCATACATCTTGCTTACTAAATGGTAGAGTTTTGTTAGGTCTGGCTCTCCCAAGGCTGTCATTAGTTCTAATGGTATGTTGTCTACTCCCGGGGCCTCATCTTACGCCGTTGTAATGTGTAAATGGTGATGGGTAGGAACTACTGATTTAACATTCGTCTGTCTTTAATTAAAGAATAAATAAATGTTCAGCATGGAGGCATATGCACAACAAAGTGTAGTTGTTAATATAAAGTGGCTCGTTCCACATCATTACAATTTATCGTAGAAATGATACGTGGATCATGAAACTAACTATTGGTACATTACGAAGCATGGTATAGGCTTACATACTTTACTTTGAAAACCTCAAAAGTTAATTCAAAAGTAAAATCAAGCAGATGATCAAAGTAGCCATACATTCAAATTGTAATATGTTTGGTTATTCCTCAGAACCTGACAGTGTTACTAGGCGGCAAACATTCTGGGAAAAGAAAACTGTTGAAAAGGTAGACCTACGTGTTACATATGTTAGGCTACAATTACTAAAAAAAGGTGACTTACGTAAACATCCATTTCACAGGCTCTAAGCGTTAGAGACCAACTTAAAGTAATGCTAGAAAGTGTTTAAAAATCATATCGTTTCTTTTTACGCTGTAAATTACTAGTATTGGCCACACATTGAATGTTACATCATAGATAACATAGATAAGATTTCAAAGCGAGAAGATAGATAAATTGATAAACTAATAAAACAAGAACCCGATTCTGCATGCAGTTCCGTACTTTTGACATTTCAATAAGCGTTCACTTTGTTGACATGCACAAGATACGGTAGCATGCCTTGCTCATTTCCTCGTTGCGCACGTTCATGTGCTAACAAAGAACCCGTAGTAGATTTTTTGCAAACGTGATCTTTAAACATGTGCATACGAGCTGAAAGTTGAAAATGTAGCGAACAAGTGGTACCAGTAGGTCTAAGTAAACAAGCATTGGTTTCGGAATTCCAGCTTTATTTGCTATCGATATAAATACAGTAAAAGTGAAATTTCATGGATTACGAAGACATTCTTTTCACATCACAATCTTCTCTTCTTGGTTATTCGAAATGTACCAAGAAAAAAACAATTGTGTCGTTTTACTAGAGCAAATAAGCACTAAAGAACAGAAAAACGTTGGAAATTGTCTTCCAGACACTATGTTATTCATGTGAACGCTGCAGTTTTTAGTATTTAAAAGAGCTGTTGCAGGTATATGACAGAAACAATGAACAAGAAGCAATCGTAAACAATTGTCTGCTAATGTTTTGAGCTATTGAAGATGGCGGCAGGCCCCGCCCACTCTCTCTTCAAAACAACGTACAATGTAAGTCTATAATGCCATCTGTCTTCTTTTTTTACCTCCATGGAAACATCTTTCAGGGTGTAGTAGCATACATCTCTATACTGATGTTATTTGAGCTCACAGGAATGTCTGTTGAACTGTTCCAGAAGCTCATCTGACAAACTTTCCAGAAATTTTCATTTATATTAGCTCTATCGTATTTCATATAATCTGTATATTGAGGCTAATCTGTAATTTAGCACTCATATCTGCAACAGGTGCTACCATACCTTGCTAGAAATTGAAAGCCAAAATGCAACACAAGAGAAAGACTTACTACCTCTTAGAGCATGTCTTGTATTCTAGCACCAAAAGCTAAAGTGCCACTTGGAGATTTTAACCAGACAAAAATCTTCGTGGAGCAAATGGCGTGAAGAAATCAGGTACAAACTGAAATAGATGATTATCGAAGCAAGCTCGGTCCGAGAACACTTTTCCACAGAAGCGACATGTAATTTGGCGCTCTGTAGCCCCTCTTTTAGATATTAGTTCCTTTTCTTACGCTTTTACTCATTTTGCTCATGTCATTAACGTAATAATTCCCCTGTGTAGCTGAGTGGTAGCGTCCACACTTTTCCCACGGTGGACCAGTGTTCGAATACTGGTGACAGAGCCAATTTAAACTAAACTTACGTCTGATGAAAATATCTACACCAGACTGTGAGCCACACGATATATTTCTGTAGCCTTATACCGACCCTGTGTCGAAGACTCCGAAATTTTAAAGAAGTGTGCGAATCGAACGAAGATTACAGTCTACGGGGTAAAGAAACGAAGTCAGATCGCAAAGAATATGTCGAAACTAGAACCTGCAGGGATGTGAGCCGAGTCAGGGTATACTTTTATGTAAGACAAAGACAGCATAGAAACCTAATCTGTGTACTAACTAAATTATCACTATACTGTTTATGTCATTTACTCTTATGCCATTTAAAATTAATCCAGAAGACTAATTTAGTAAGGGAGCTGCTACTATTAAAAGAAGGCGATTCTTCCTCAGTCTTACCATATATCTGCTTTTCAACTGCCATTAGTGCTTATTATTCACTTTATTACAACAATATTTTTCAAAGAAAAGTATTTTGCATCTATAAATATTGAGTTTTATTACCGTATTCAGATAATTTGTAGAATGAGTGGCTAATGAGGCACATTTCTTAATTTTGTTTTGAATTGCTAAAGATTTCCTAGTTATTGTTTTATGTTAGACAGGAGCTTACCGAACTTTTTTTGCGTTAATGACGTTTGCGACTTTCTTTTTTAAGACCGTGAAGTAAGTCAACAGATTACATGTCAATTTCCTCAGACCAGCAGTAAGCTCTTGCGCAATCAAAACGGGAACTGTCAAATTTTCGGGCTTCAGTAATCTCCCCAGATTGCACATTGATTGTTAATGATTTATTCAGTAAGCCTACCAACATTTTTGTCTCACGAGGAAACACCACCAAGTTGACCATACGGATTAAGGAGGAAAAAACACATGCAAGATATTAGTCCCAGTAATCGACCACGCGGGAAAATTTGGGCCATAATTCTGAAAGTACGCAGTTATGACGTTATGAATGTACAGCTTTCAAACTTCACGCATCAGTTGCTTGTCACCAGGAGTTGTACGGGTTGACGGTCAAACTGCAAGTTTAAATGTCAAAGAACGAGAGCTCCTGACATTCGTCACTGGTGAGCATCGTTGTATGTGGCTATTCGATTAACTTCTTTACAAGGCAAACGAAAGCATTTGGGGCTTTCTTTATGCTATTACTTATATTTTTCAGTCTTTCAGGATTATCAAGAGGAACTTTACATTATCAAAACTTGGAGCAGACGACAGTGCCGTTTTTTCTGCGTATTCAAGGCTTTTTTTCCGCAGGCTTAACAACTATGCATGACGACTGGGCGTCGTTGTGTAGCTAATTTTAGCCAGCGTAGCAACATCCTTCATATGCAGTATCTTCTTCGCAGGCAGTTATGTGCGCCAGTAAATCGGCTGGTCATACAGTTCACTCGGTATCGAAGCGGCCACACCAGTGACCGACTAGATGACTCTGAACATCCGGTGAAACACCGTTTTGACATTGGTAACACACTGCGTTCCTTGTGTCAAAGGAGGAGGTTTCTATTCTGTAGCTGGTGCCAGAGATCTCTTGGCTTTCAACATTTTTGTGCTGCACTCACAAATACAATGTAGCGGAAGTTGCTATCGATGGGCCGGCTCCATCGATGGGTCGGCTCTATTTCTCTCTGGACACTGACATTAGGCACAAGCTATAGTCGATACGGCGAACAGATGATCCCTGACAGTTCGTAACGCTGTTGCCAGTTTCAACTGCGATGAGCTAACGGGTGCCGGCGCAAACGTTAGCTGGGTATAGACCTGTGACAATACTGAGGCGTTGCCATAGAGACGTTTACAAAATCGCGTCACGCTATTGGTTGAGGCAAGTCTGCGATGCTCTCCTGCCCAGTTCGCTGCAACTGTCAGTGATCAAATAAGCCCATTCAACTATAGCGGTCATTAAGTGTATTCCATGTTGCCAAACACCTGCCATCTTAGTGACGAATTGTTGCTCGAAGACAAAAAGTAAAAGTGAAAAAAAAAGGTAAGATCATTTGCACTATGTCCTTGTAATTGACCAGTATCAATGATTGACACGTCATAGTGATACGGTAATGGGATGAATTTTGCGCGGTTGTCACTGTGAACTATGAGCAATTAACACCACATAATCATATTCACAATATATAGTTACGTGCTGTGGATGGAGACTAGATGTTAAGCAACGCTGTTCGAGTTGCCTCGAATGAGACACCTTGAATTTTGTCTGATGTTATGCCAAAGTAACACACTAAGAAAAAAAAGTTATGGTTTCCATTAAATGTTTTCTAATAGTTTGTGTTTTGAGATGAGTCAAACGTGTTTCCTTTTTAATCTTCAAAGGCGACATTTCTAGTTTTAGTCTCTTCGGTTTTGAACACAAGTTATTCGATTTCAAAATTCAACAAAAAATTACTCAAAGTAAAAAAAAAGAGAATACGAAATGTTTTCACATTGCTTAGATGTGTGTAGTATTTATAGTCCGTTCACGGAAACTGCCTGGCCCAATGAAGAAAACCAGTCTCCTTGACTGAGCAGAGGGCACATGTTTTATTTTTCAAATTTATGATTTACAATGAATATTTGTGACTTCTGCGTCTACTATAACGAAATGCTATGTTCAAGTTACACTCAAAATAAGACATTTATTACACTATCCATGTATTTTATTACACATTTTCTTTAGGTGGCCTGTCGATAGCAACCTTCCCCCAAATGAATGAGCTTACCAACTAGTGTGTCATTAAAGTAGTAGTGTAACGGTATTTAATTATTAACATCGCTGTTGTGCATTATTTCCTTTGGATTATGGACACTGTTAAAGTGTACTACGTTTGCAGGAGAAGCGCTACACTTCAAAATGACTGGCATGATTAAATTTTAAATCGAAAATCGCTAATTTCATTTCACAATAATTCTTCTCTTGCTTGGACTGATTCATTTTGATATGCAAACAACAGTACAATAATATTATTAAACCAATATTTGAACGAATACAGGATGATTCAGCTGCCCTTACATATGGGTTTTATGCATCCCACAATGCTTTCAAAAACCAAGCACGAGATTTTTTATATTCTCTCGCTCATTACGATTAGTCCTACAGAAAAATATGGAGAAGACCTTTTGTTAGAAATGTCGTATAGTTACATTTTGTACTGAGGTACGTTTCCGCTAGAGGCCACGGCTTTCGAGGTATTAGAGAAAAGTCACTTTTGTACATTTTTCTTGAATAATTCGAAAACTACGGTCTCTAGCGAAAAACGTGGCCGTGTACAAAATTTAGCTATATTACTTTTCCTACAAAAAGATTCTGTCAATTTTTTTAGGACTAATAGTTTGCATGTAGCAAGGCAGAAAACACCACAATCTTGTGCATTGTATTTGGAGGCCCTTTGAGTGCATGGACCCACAGGTAGGGACAGTTGAATTATCTTGTATATACATGAGGTTGGCATTTCGTGTACTCATATTACGTACCTGTTTTTCGCATAAAATAACGTGTTTTGAACAGGATTTCAAAACAAGATGGGTACACGTGACCCCCTCCCCACCCCTTTTTACTCGCCTTCAACACACCATGGCTCTAGTTACTGCTCTGCTACCCAGTACTTCACGCTCGGACCAAACGAAGAAACTTTGAAATGGAGTAGCCTAGAGCTGTGCACATTCCTGATAATGAGAGATCAACCATTTACAATGTGAGTCCATCCCAACACACGTACATTGGCGCTAAGTGAGCTGGTTTGCACACAGTATGCACGAATGGCCTTGATGCAAAAGACGAAGAACTTCGTGGCAGATTAAAACTGTGTACCGGACCGAGACTCGAACTCGGGAACTTTGCCTTTCGCGGGCAAGTGCTCACCGACTGAGCTACCCAAGCACGACTCACGCCCCGTTCTCACAGCTTTACTTCCGCCAGTACCTCGACTCCTACCTTCCAAACTTAACTTTACAGAAGCTCTCCTGCAAACCTTGCAGGACTGGCACTCCTGAAAGAAAGGATATTGTGGAGACATGGCTTAGGCCGGTATTACACTATCAAATTTCTTTGTCAAAGATTTGATCAAAGATGTGCTCAAATATTCCGTCAAATATATTTGACAAAGATCTTTGACGTACCGCTAGAAGGGGTATTACACTGTCATCATATTTTTCGTCAAAGTTCAAGATGGCTGACAACAACTTGTTATTAACTGCAGCAGTTGCATGTACCACAATTGCACTGTGTGCACACGCGGAAGAGAAGCGGGAGGAAAAAAAGGAAACATACCTGGGTGAAGCCATGGGTTTTATGACGACACGATAAAAGCATTCTACAAAACTTGTTATATGAGCTTATAGTGGAGGACGTCAAGTCGTACATCAATTACTTAAGAATGGATGAGCATACATTTCGGTATGTGCTCAGTGAAGTGTATCCTCATATCACAAAGCACAATATTCAGTACTTAAGAAGTGCTACATCTGCAGAAGACAGGCTCACTTTAACGCTCAGATTCCTTGCTACAGGAGAGGGTTAGGTTAGGTTAGGTTAGGTTAGGTCAGGTCAGGTCTCCAATCTTTGTAATCTATTTTTGTATTCAGCGTGCCTCGCGTTGTAAAGCGCCTCATCAGCTTCATACATCTCTATTAATTTTGTAGTTGTCGGCACACACTAATTGTATTTACCGGCAATGTTTATAAAAACACTACAGACAACAGAATGCAGCGATGCTAGCGCTCCATGTGGTAACATGTCACATTGCAGTGAACAGAAGACAAGCGACTTCTTTGATCAAATCTACAGCGAGGCCCTAGGTTTGATCAAGTATTGGACGACATTTGACAAAGTTCCCTATTACACCATCAAATAGCTTTGACAAAGATATCGGACAAAGATATTTGACAAAGAAATTTGATAGTGTAATACCGGCCTTAGCCACAGCCTGGGGGTTGTTTCCAGAATGAGATTTTCACTCTGCAGCGGAGTATGCGCTGATATGAAACTTCCTGGAAGATTAAAACTGTGTGCCAGACCAAGACTCGAACTCGGGACCTTTGCATTTCGTGGGAAAGTGCTCATCGACTGAGCTACCCAAGCACGACTCACGCCTCTTCCTCATAGCTTTACTTCCGCCAGTACCTCGTCTCCTACCTTCCAAACTTCCTGCCAGGAAGTTTCATATCAGCGCACACTCTGGTGAAGAGTGAAAATCTCATTCACGAAGAACTTCCTTCTGTACAGACTGTAGAACTGTCACACAGGACTGATCATTATCTGAGTAAAGCAGAATGATGTCTTGTTGTACAGACAGGCAATGCCGAAGCACAAAGAACTGTCAGGTAAGTGGACTGCGAACAGCTTTGACCATATGTGGCCTACTGGTGAGGATGTGCTGCAGCCCGACTTCTACACTGGGATGCGCAGCTGTCGCCTGAGCAGTCCAGCGATGATAGATGGAGAATCCATGGAGAATTTCATGGTCCCACACATCAATAAGGGAACAGTAGTCTTCAGATGCGTCGAAAGCTGTATTGTTGCCAACTGGTAACCGAGAGTGGTTGACTGCATTGTAATGTTTGGCTGTTAGACGGTACATGATTTCATACCGGTGACTTGAGAATATCAAAGACCAACGCTGCAGTTTCTGCGCTGTGTATGACGGGACTGGTTTGGAAGGGCTGAACACTGACGTCAGCTGTTTGTGGTCTGTCACCAAATAAAATATCCTTCCAGAAAGATACCGGTGGACTTTTGTCACACCCTAGATAATGGCAAGAGCTTCCTTCCCTAGCGAGGAATAATTGCACTGAGCCTTAGTCAAGATCTTGGATGCGAGAGCAATCAATTTCTCCATAGGTGCAACAGGACGGAAGCACTGTACCAGTCCCACATGAGGAAGCGTCGACCACCGAGACGACTGGCTTAGCGGGATCAAAATGGATTAAACATCTGTCACTCAACGAAGCATCCTTCAGTTGGTGGAAAGCAGTCCGACACTCTCTAGAGGCCTAGGCCTTTCCAGAGTAATCTGTGCAACGGAGTAGGAATTTGCGCTGCTTTCAGAAGGAATCGAATGTAGCAATTGATTTTTCCTAGTACAACTTGTAGTTCACCTACATTCCAAGGCGCTAGGAGTTCGCGAATTGTAGTTGAATGAGGCTGCGAAGGATGGATGCCCTGAGCGTGAACTACGTAGCGTAAGTACTCAATTTCAGTTTGAAAGCAAGTAAACTGGTTGTTGTTGCGCCTGAGACAAGCAGCAGTGAGAACTTGCAATAAACTTCTCAGGTTAGAGAGGTTTTTCTCCGGAGTACGTCCAGAAACCACAATATCATTCAAATAATTCGTATAAAAAGGCGCTGTAGCAGTTAGTTGTTCAACATAGCGCTGAAAAATTGCAGAAGGTGAAGCAATGCCGAAGGGCAAACGTAAAAATTTGAATCACACGTGGATGTTGACCTCAAAAAATTTTTGAGACTACTCCTCCAGTGGAGTCTGCAAGTAGGCATGCCGTATGGTTATTTTGGAGAATATGTGCTCTGCTCCTAGTTTACCCATCATTTCATCAGCCCAGCGAAGCAGAATCGAGTGAATCACTGTTTGAAGATTCATCGTTGACTTGAAATCAGCAGACAACTGTAATTGGCCAGACGGCATAGCGATTACTAAAGAAATGCTCACTGACTACCTGCTGCTGGAGTGATTATCTTTTTATCCTGCCAGATTATCAAATGTTGAGCGACTTGAACTCTAATTGCTTGAAATACGGGCCATGCCCGATAAAACCGAAGTTACACGTTTTCCTTCATTGTAACGTGAGCCTTAAAACTGTTTGCTTCGCCTGGGCCATCCTGAAGTCTCCGTGAAGTTTCTAAACACTGTTCTGATGCATAGAAAATTCACGGAAAGTACATTCTCCTGGATTTGCAACCCAAAAAGATCGCATGACTCAATATTAAAAATATTTTAACTATCCTTTGAACACAACACTGAATGGCACTGTCTTTGTAACACCATGAAAAGTGGCAGGCAGGCCACAAACACAGAGAACTGGGATGTCATGAACGTTGTAAGCTGAGAGAGTTGCCTCGGCTTGTACAATTTAGACTTTCATAACAGTTCATATGCATGTCTGTTCAAAATAGTCACTGAAGCACCCGTATCTAACCGCACGTGCACGTTGCGATAAGCAATCTGCAAAGTGACAAAACGTTTGTTTGCTAGCCGCTAAATAGGATAAGAGCTCTGAGACCTCTGTGACACTGATTTTGACACTGACGTGGCACCATGGTTAGCACAAGATGGCTGTGAAAGTGCAACATTGAAATTCCTAGACCGAAACAAGGAACCGATTGCTTGTGTGGCTGTCGCTTTTGCAAACACACTGATTATTCATGCCCGTTCTTGTTGCGATGAAAACATAGTGCGTCACAGCAGGGGTGCTCCTGCCGATTGTGTGACGTGTCGCACTGAGAGCAGGATTTAACAACGTGTGCCACCTCCCTACCAATGCTGGTGTTGTTGACTACGGAGCTGCCCTGGCGCTGATTTGGAATGACGCGGCACATGAAATGGGTGCGCGACCTATTTGCTATCAGCCCTACTTTGGAACACAGAAATGTGACGAGAGGCAAAGTAAACCAAAGCACTATCGTTTGACTCAGTTATTTCTAAAACTTGTGTCGAGCGTGGATCGGATACTTTTGCATTTGTTACCTGATTCTAGAGTCAGACACATTCTGCGTAATAGTATCTCCAATCACATCGTCACTGTAATACAATGTTGGAAAGAATTAGGGGAACATGTGTATCAAGGTCCGGTATGTTAAATCTATTTTGATACAAGCGGTAACTGTGATCTTATCGCATAGTTTTAGATCTTCGCTTTCAGTGTAAGCAACAATTAAAACCATTCGCTATTCGTTGGCTGTGTTATGCATCACTGTGCCAGGTAACCCCCTCAGAAGGAAGTGCGTACCGGTGTCTTCAGTGTTTTGTAGTGAGGTACATACGAGCATTGCCCAGAAAGTAATGCACCACATTTTTTTCTCATCCGAAACCAATGCTACGAATGTGAAACGTTACGTACGTATTATTTGAAGTCTCCTGAGTGAGAGCGCCAAGTTCCCGTCGCTTCCGACAGATAGCGTAGCTGCAGGACAGTTTCAAAATGGCGTCTGTAGGTGATGTACGTTACAAGCAACGTGCCGTCAAGAATTTCTCACTGCACGGGAAGAAACTGCGGGGAGTATTCAAGACCATCCACGGCAGTCACACCTGACCTAGCCCCCTCCCCCCCCCCCGGTCTTCCACTTGTTTAGGCCATTAAAGGAAGACATTTTGAGGACGATGAGGAGGTGATTCACACACGGAAGCACTGGCTCCGCCACCAGGACAAGGATTGGTGGATTGGTACCGACAGGCTTTACGTGTTCTTGTTTCGTGCTGGAGGAAGGCCATTCAATGGGATGGAGATTACATGGAAAAATAGGGTGAGTAGATAAAACATCATTCTTTCTTGTGTGTAGTTCTCATTATGCTCAATAAAGAATTGCTGAAGAAAAAAGAAATGCAGTGTGTTAGTTTCTGGGCAAACCTCATATATGTCAGTTATCACTTGTGGACATTGTATTCAACTAAGCACATGCAATGCAACATCTTAATGCAATGCATTTCACGAGGGTGATCTGTTTAATCCAAATAGGATGGACTTTCGGTTGTGTTACTGCTGCTGCCAATGCCTCTCCATGTGTCACCCATAGGTTGTGAACATGCTAGAGGGAGACAGATTAGTACACACAGCGCGTTGGACAAAGTTGCCGACTCATTACAACCCTCTCGTGAAGGCCGATATCTGACCATCGCTGTGTTGCGGAGCCTCATGAATAGCGCCAGAGCACTGTACGATTGCAGAAGGGCCCCTACAGCCGCTGTATCTGCTCAGAGAGTACCCCCCTTGACACGACAACATCTTGCAGCTCGCCTTTAGTTTTGCCGTCCCCTTGTCAACTGGCAACTTCGTCACTGGCGAAACGTTCACAGATGAATCCAGATATCCTCTGACGCAAGGTGATGGCCGTGCTCGTGTGTGGTGACCCACGGTGAACAATATCTGCCAGATGTCGTTCAGGAAATCGACAGATTTCAAAGTTTTGTGGTGTTGCGGGAGGCATCAGTGTTGGCAGCCATGCAGATCTTGTCATTGTGCAAGGTCGCCTTACCACCAAGCAGTACATCGAACAGATCTTGTTGGACCATGTGGTGACTGCTGCATACGGTGGTGCCCTTGAATCCCTTGTAATGCCTGGGCCCATGTGGTAGGAATCAGAAGGAATGTCTTGCGAAACCTGGAAATTGAAGTAATGGAATGGCCGGCAGTGAGTCCCTACCACAACACCATCGCACATACACGGGACATACTTGACAGATGTGTTCGTGGTCGCCACGTTCCACCACAGACTCTCCAAGAACTCTAATGGTTTCTCATTGAAGAATGGGAGTGGATACCACAGGGTTATCTCCACTGACTTATACGGAGCACGCCACGTAGGTGTCAGTTAGTGGTAAAGGGTCATTGAAGCTCTCAAAGTCCAATGAAAAGCACCCAAGATGATGGGATGAAAAACTGTTTCCACTTTTTTTTTCGACACCTGTGGGCCATTTCAGTTACGATCGAAGATGTAATGGTGTTTTGAGGTGTAATCAATTTGTGAAAGGTAAAGTTGTAACTCGGTAATATAGCCAGAGCTCAGCTATTGCTCAATGGAGCATGGCAGATGCCCAAAGTCGTTTTCCCTTAACTCTTTCGAGCAGTTTATCTATCACATTCACACTGAGCTTGCAATGCCTGGCCAGGACTTGCAAATCAGCTACACACTGTTTGTTAGTTTGATGAGGTTATCCACTTAATCTGAAACGTTCATCAAAGTATGTGCCTAACACAGAAATGAAGTCCTCATAGTCTACAATTTCGGGATGAATGATAGAAAAAAAGTTTACATGACAATCTCTAAACTGCGATGCCCACTGTTGCCAAAAAATTTAGTTTTCTACCCATAACTTGAATACCATGTGGAATGAAGTAGGCGTCTAGCTGAGCAGGGTGTTCAAACCAGTCTTCCTGCTGTGTGTCAAATGCCAGGAACTGTGCTGCACAGACAGGTGGTTGCTGTGGTGCCACTGCTTGGAGTTCTGCAAATGACGCCGTCTTTGTACTTCTGAACTGCATCAGTTTCGTCATTCCGTCCATAAGTTGTTGAATTTACTGAGCCTGAATTGACTAGCTTGGCTTCGAGACAGTTCCTGCGGTACACTGGGCATGATTCACTAGACAGTAGATATGGAATAGAAAAACATGTAAACACTGGTGCTGTAAAGAATGTCTAGTTTAGAAACAGGAATATGCAAAAAACATTGTCAGTCTTTGAAAACAGAAAATAGCGAAAACAGTAGCTGCACGTCAAAATGTTCGAAAACAGTAACAGAGTCAATACAAATGAAATGCAGCGGGAAAGCACAGTGTTTGTCCATGAATCTCCAAGAAACATACACTCTCTTCGTTGTCGTAGAGTTTTTGTTTTCGCAAATAACAGGCAAATGAAGGTGCAGACTCGGCGCCAAGTTGTTGTATCACGTTGTGATGCATGGGTTCTAAAGACAGCAAGCAGTGAATGAGAAACATAACAACAGTTAGGTAAAATCGTTTACTTGACTGCAGTAGGTTGAAGAACCCAAGTGCAGTCGGATACAAATTCGATCCAGAGTGTCCCAGTCTGTACGCAAGTTTGTAAATACACAGTCATCACTGAGAGAGAGAGAGAGAGAGAGAGAGAGAGAGAGAGGCTAAATATTCACAGATGTATTATGCACTACAGAAAGGGGCTCATAATAGCTTGCGAAGGCTTGTTATACACTCTGATAGTGGTGCTGCCGATGAGAGTGTGCCTGTGGAACAGTCATCTGTTGGTGGCTGCAGGTTCCTCTGTGACTTCCTCTGGTAATGGTATGAGGAATGTTTGGTGTCAACCTATGAATCAGGAAGTAAAATACATGGCATGGTGTCTCTGGCGAATGATGCTACAGGTATATTATCAAAGAGCTTTATAACTGCATATTTCATCCCTTTGTGTGCCAAAATTAGGTTCACTAAGGAGTAAGGTAGATCATTTTTCTTACTAGTGTTATACTTGTGAATATCTTTGTTACTGTGAAATTTAGATGAACCTGCGATAACAAATTTCCTAAGTGAATAAATTTACTGCGAGGCTTTGGTTAATACCCCCAGCTTCTTGAAGAGAGAATAGCAAGATGAGCGTATGTGACTCAAAACATAATTCCAATTAATTTCTTCTACTTTTTGTCTAAGCAAGGAACATTATCCAATAAGACATCAATGACTGAAATGTGTGCAAAATACGTTAATTTATTGACTTCCATATCCTCAAAATTGGCAATTATTCTTATGGCAAAAGTAGCCTAACTTAAACTGGAAAAAACCATGTAACATACTTGCTAAAACTTTTAAGCCATTGATGAACACTTAAACTGGAAAAACCATGTAACATACTTGCTAAAACTTTTATGTTTTCATCAATATGAGTACCTAAGAACCTACAAATATCTGCTCTTCTTATTATTACTTTGTGGTATACTACGATAGTAGGAGGTAGGTACTTTTTAACAGTACAAAACTAGATGAAGCTACATCATTAGTGTAAAACCATAGAGTAGCTTCCATAAAATATCATTCATTATTTTCTCTGTTGATACTTCTTAGATACATCATTGCTTGTATCATCTGGAAACAGGACTAATTCTGCCATTGATTAAATAAAACTGTCATTAACATTAATCCAGACCAGTAGTGTGTCGCTTATGAAACCCTGTGGCACTCTCACTGTAACTTGTCACCATGCAGATAATGTGGCATCCCTCTTTGTGTTACTCAAACAGCCTAGAGTAACTTTCTGAGTTATGGTTCTTAAATAAGAGCTAAACCAGACATTTGCTAAAATACGTTTTCTATAAAAAATTGACTTCTCTAATAGAATATTGTGGCTGACACAATCAAATACTTTCAGGAAGTCACAGAAGACACCAAATGCGATATTTTATCGTTTAAATATTTTATTACCTGCTCACAGTAAATCTATAAATAACACTCAGTAGAAAGGCCCTTTTGAAATCTATACTGTGACTGGCTAACTATCCTATTACTACAGAGGAGTAGTGGGGCAATAAGAACATGAGCATGTATTGTTAGTGCAGGTTGCCTACATCAAGGCCAAGTACGCACTCAGGGGCAAACATATTTTCTCCTTTGATTGTCAGGCCATGAACCTGTTGTTCTGCTAAGAGGATTAAGACCTGCTGGGGATAATTCTTCCTTTTTGATTTACAGGTCCTTAACCTATTGTTCCCCCACCCTCCCCCTCCTCCTAGAAACCCTTCAGGAAACCTCCAACCCACAGCCCTCCCCCTCATTGTTACAGGTACACATTCAGGTCTGAGTCTTTCGAATAGCCACCCTACTAGTTAATTAAATTGATCAATTAATTAACCGCCCCCCACTGGTAAACTCATATCCCTCCCCCTCCCTTTCCCTCTCTCCTTTCCCTCTTCCCTCCCCTACCAGGAAACTGGTGGCTCTGTGGTGGAGAGGAAGGATCTCATGACAGGAAATTCATGGGTATATTGTTTATTAACAAAAAAATCAGTTATCAGGGGGTGGAGTTCTGTTGCTCATCAGTCACAGCTATTTGGGAAGATGCAGGTATTGTAAGAAGTAATTAAATCGATCATTCCTTTTTTTATTCTGATCATGCAAGGAATGCTGTCATGAAACATCCATCACATGTAATCATGCTGTTAAAGTCTTTCGATCACGAACCAAGCACCACCCACTGTCCACTGACAATTGGACCACACAGAACACCACCACACACGCTGCCAGGAGTTGGGTTGTACCAGTGAGAGCCTGAGAAGCGGCCTCCACACACAGGCGTCCCCAGTTGCACCCCCACAACTGACAGACAAGATGTGACATTAATCGTCAAACAAAAGCACCAGGCGGCAGCATCCATTTCAGACCTGACACCTGAGGAATTCCTTTTGAAACACGCGCTCTTTCTCTGTTTCTCCTAATGTCCTACAGGGCCTGGATGTGCCGTTGTTTGCAGTTGGGCCAAAGCACAAACAAAGCAGTGTTTACCTGGTAAACCCCATGCGGAATAACGACACCTGTAAGACATGTTCCTTCCAAGGCAAATTCCTGAATGTGAATGAATTCCTTAAAGAATATTTATTAAAATAGTTTTTACTCGATTAGACAATTCATGCAGCATAAAATTGGCATAAATAATCAGGTTAATCAATTATAAAGAGGGACATTCTAGATTGTAATTTACCCATACAAGTGTTAGAGGAGTCTTGTGATCTATTTCTTTTGACTGAAGCAGGTTCTTTTGCATTATGTAATTCAATGATAAATTGTGTGTGTAATATACTTATATATATTATGAATTTATTATATATAGCCTGTATTTCATTATCTTATGTGACAAAATAGTGTACATATGTATGTATAATGACGACATCCACACAAAGAAATTTGTTTACGGATGAATAAATAAAAGAAACACAGATGTAGAAAATTTAAAATGTGTAGGAATCAGATCCCAGAGTCTGTATTCACAATATTGCAGTGCCTGTGTTATTCTGATTATGATGCAAAGGCACTGTGGCGACTACAGCCGTTATTAATTACATTAAAGGTATTCGCAATTCAAATAAGGACAACCATCAGCGGAAGAATGGAATGACGACAATGAAAATTTGTGCCGCACCGGGATTTCCCACTTATCGCGAGCGGTCGCCTTAACATTTTTTTAAAGTTTATCTAACCGCTTCCCAGCCAGTTATTTTTACTTTTTTTACTGAGCTATCTTTTTTTTCCTTTCATGGGCAAGGGCTCTACTGATCTTTTTTTCGAATCTGGGATCTACTTCTTACTCTTTTTTTTGGTGTTCTAAAATAAGTGACGGTCTTCTTCATAAAAATAAAAAAAAGTCTTGAAAACGTAAAGAAGTATACTTTTTCAACATCAGTTTTTTTCCGATCATGTATCATACCAAATGTTTTTTTGTTTTGTTTTTGTTATTCGTTTAGATCACATAGGACGCCCTGGAGGCGAAAAATAAGGACGAGTAATTAGCATCAGTAACATACAAAACATGAAGGGAATTAAAGAAAACGCCCTCCTGGCAGAACAAACAAAATGGTATCCGCCTCCTGCGATCTTATGGGTAAGCGCACTCTGAATCCCAAGGCAATCACGCATGTTCCAGGCACGTCTTGGCAACGAATGTTCCATTTTTCCTGTACATTGGACCGAGTCCTCGTATTACACAGTCACATTGAAATCACCTTCTCATACCTGGGACACCCTGGCTGCAGGGTGTATCGAAGACGGCACTACCGAAAAAGTTGGCATAGTACTGACGGTATCGCGGATGGTCACGAGAAAAGTAAAGCAATCTTGCAGGAACGTCCAAAAATCAAGAACACTCTCATCGCCTTCATGGAACAAATAAGAGATCGAGTGGCCTTTTATCCAGATCGCAACGTTGGTTTTCGTACGTGGGAAATAAGTCTCATCTGGGAACAGAAGTGGTTTCGGTGTAATGGCATGGGGAGCCGTACGTAGAAAAAAAATAACCATCTTCTGAATCAGCTACCACACCTCTGCAGAAGATCGACACATCAGTCGATGTTCGTCCGCAAGCGTGTGACAACGAGGGCACAGCGGCGAATCTGTCATTTTTATGGTATGTAGACGAAGTTGTGTCATGTATTTTCCATTAACGACCAGATGCCAGGTCGTGCGAGCGCTCGTGTTGAGGAGAACATAGTGCACAGAACGCCAAACCACGGGCCATGGGAATGTAGGATATTGGCTTTCCATAACATTCTAAGTATGATTTCTCATCATTAGGCGGTGAACATCACGTGCCGTAGGGTTCCTAGTACTAGACAAGTCGGCATGGACGTAACTGTATTTGAGGAAAAAGGTCCTGACATGTGAGAAAGAGGAAGAAATATGGGCTACTGCAACGGGTGTCCTCGAGAGAGAGGGCCAGTTCTTCAATCAGGCTTCCCGATAATCCGGTTCGGCGGCGGATCCACGATTTAACCATTGTCCTTACATAAAGGGCAGCTGCTCTCGCTTGGACGTAGACAAGGCCGAGGCCGCCATCTCGAGGAAGAAGTGTCAGGGTGCCATAGCCGACTCTGAGGATAAGACCAGCGCTTACAAAGTAGCCGAATGCCACCTGCAGTCTGTGTGCCATTGCCTTTGGCATCAGTAAAATCTGTGCTGAATGGGGTAGTCGAGAGACTAGATGAGTGTTAACAAAATCCACCCATTGTGCCGGCCGCGGTGGTCTCGCGGTTAAGGCGCTCAGTCCGGAACCGCGTCACTGCTACGGTCGCAGGTTCGAATCCTGCCTCGGGCATGGATGTGTGTGATGTCCTTAGGTTAGTTAGGTTTAAGTAGTTCTAAGTTCTAGGGGACTGACGACCACAGAAGTTAAGTCCCATAGTGCTCAGAGCCATTTGAACCATTCCACCCATTGTGACATGTCCAATGCTCTCAGGATGTTGCCGCGAACGTTCGTCCGCACGAATAAAAAAGGCAGGGAGATAAGGAAAAGAGATAAGGAAAGGACAGAACACACTTTATTGTCTATAATAAATCATACAATCACCGTTGATCTTTATTTTACGACTGCCATTGCCGACTTTCGCCCATATAAAGAGGTACTCATCAGCATTAACTTCTTCTTCCTTCTCGTAGTCAAAACAAATGGCATGCTTGGAACAAGAGTACCATAAGGCTGTTTGGCCAAGAGTCCTGTTGTCTCAGCTATACTCCATGTCTTCCAAGCCAAGATGTTAGCATCTGGAAATGCTTCAAGGCCACCGTAATCTGCATGACTGCCCCATACAACAGCAAGTGTCAACCAGGTACTACCTCCAAACACTGCCTGTACATCACAGGTAAAGTTCGGATGAAGTCCACGAAAAACATTTGGACCTCCAATCAATTGCTGCTTATTAAACTGCCCAGCCAAGTCAATATCAATCGCCTTCAAACTGCGATACACAGGTACGCTGCGCCGCCAGCGACGACGCCATGCTCGTCGCAGAGGCATTGCTGTGGCACGTTAACACAAGTGAAGCAGGCGTTTATAGTTTAATGAGATCGTGCCCTGTATATCACGCGTGAAGCTGATCCTCAAACATTTCAGCTTGTCCACTAATGGCAATGAAGCCACACCCTCTGCTGGAAGACCTCTACCGACGAACATAGCACCAAATTTCGTCACGTTCACATGGCTGCCCGCAGCAGTCCCGTACTGGTTGATCCATGCCAGTGCCTCTCGCACTTCATCCTCCGATAGAACCAAGAACACCACGTCATCTGCATAGGCGCGGCAGGTGAGAGCATGCCCCTCATTCTTATCCCTGTCAACCAGCTCTTCAAACCGTGTAACAGCGGTTCAAGGGTGATGGCGAAAGACGATATATATAAATCTCGGGGGGTGGGGAGGGGGGTGAAGGCCAAACGTCGGGGCGGGGTATGTGTTCTAGAAAGTCATGACTAGCTCTATAAAAGGCGTGTTCGAAGCCCACTGCCACTAAGGCACCGCGACTACGGCAGGCCGTGGCCATAGCTATGACGTCACGGTAATCACTGTGTGCCGTCTGAATGTTACTGTTGCCACCAAAGAATGATCCAGAAAAATAACTTGAGGGATGACGTGGTGAAGGCAAGCAGTAAGAATCCGTGTAAAAATCTTGAAGCCACAATTTAACATTGTCAACAGCCAACAATATCCAACTCTCCTACCTTCTGATGGCTTGGGGACCGGGGTAAGCAAGCCTTTTACAAATTCAGTTGGGAGGGGAAGGTTAGGGTTCATCAGTTCTTCATACATCGGAGTCCTGTGAGCCCATAATGTCGTGGAATGTGCGGTAAAATTCCAGGGGAAACCCGTCGGGACCTGGTGCTTTGTTCGCCGCTGTGAGAATCTCCGCAGCAGCTGCGTCAAGGGTACCTGTCAAGGAACGGAGGACACCAGGCGGTCCTTTACTGCATAGAACTGTTTGTAGTGATCCACAAAAGCGTTTACGATATCATTCTGGAACGTCAATCGACGACCATTTGGCATGTCGAGGTCGTTGAGCAACTTTCTCCGACACCACTGCTTCTCTCGGATAATATGATGGGCCGGCCGAAGTGGCCGCGCGGTTCTGGCGCTGCAGTCTGGAACCGCGAGACCGCTACGGTCGCAGGTTCGAATCCTGCCTCGGGCATGGATGTGTGTGATGTCCTTAGGTTAGTTAGGTTTAACTAGTTCTAAGTTCTAGGGGGATAATGACCTCAGCAGTTGAGTCCCATAGTGCTCAGAGCCATTTGAACCATTTTTTTGATAATATGATGCATGGAGGGAATTCTCCTAGTACACAATCGTGACATCTTGCGCGTACTATTGTGCCTTCAAGGCGATGATGCATGAGAGAAATTATCTTCGTCTTAATCCGTTGAATTTCAACCTATAGTTGAACAGAGGGGGCATGGTTTGAGAGTTCGTGGATAATTGTGAAATAGTACCTCATTGTATGTCGTTGCCACAGAATTTTGTCATGATCGCAATTCATCATCGAACGACGTAAAGCAGGCTTGGTGCAGTCGAGCCACCACTGGAGTGTTGAACGTACGCTGGAAGGCGTCTCACACAGTTGTTCCATGTCGTCTCCACGACCTGCTGCATTCCAGATCCTTGAGATGGGCGACATTCAGCTTCCACAGGCCTCGACTGCGCCACACCTTCTGCCTCTGGAGCGAAACAGTGCAAATGTAGGCGATATGGTAGGAGAAGGCGGTAGGCCATAACTCAGCGTCAAGCGTGGCAGATACGATTCCTTGGGGAACGTAGGCACGGTGAAGACGACTTGCTGAATGGCTGATGTACGAATATCCAGATCGATCACCACACACGCGATCCCAAGTATCGGTGAGGTTCAGTTCATGTACGAGCAGCCTGGTATGTGGTGAAATGAGGATGTTGGTCCTTATGGGATAAGACACAATTGAAGTAGCTGCCGAGAATAATGCGGTCGTAGCGGCGCACAAACAAAGGAGCGACCTGTTCGGAATAGAAACGCGATGGTAGGTAAATAACGTCGTCTACCTCAATGCTTTCCTTTAGAAGAATAGCAGTCCAACTGCCGCCGTCAGCATACAGCGTGAGATAAGAAATATAGCCATAGATGAGATTTTCACTCTGCAGCGGAGTATGCGCTGATATGAAACTTCCTGTCAGATTAAAACTGTGTGCCGGACCGAGACTCGAACTCGGAAGAGCTTCTGTGAAGTTTGGAAGGTAGGAGACGAGGTACTGGCAGAATTAAAGCCGTGAGGACGGATTGTGAGTCGTGCTTGGGTAGCTCAGTTGGTAGAGCACTTGCCCGCGACAGGCAAAGGTCCCGAGTTCGAGTCTCGGTCCGGCACACAGTTTTAATCTGTCAGGAAGTTTCATATCCATATATATTAGGAAACGTCTTTAGGCGAACTTCCTGCAGAAGGGCAACTTCGAGGTCCGGCGCCCTCAGCATTTCACGGACAGGGGTGCCAATGGTTTTGATATTGACGGAGCCAATCCTGTAAGCTTGTGGCGGAACTAGGATTACTGAGACGCTCATGGAGGCACGAAGAGCAGCAGCGAACAGGAACTTTGTCTCAGCAGGCTGCACATCCCCATGCAGTTAACCTGTCGATTAGCAGTCGTGGGTTGGTCAGCAGCATCCGCTGCTGTCACTACGGTGGGAGTTTCGTCGTCTACATCGTGAGACCACGCAGAAGTGAGTGGATAGTGTGCGTCGGGTGGAGTACGAAGGCGACGTCACGTCGGCAGTGGAAGAATGGTGCTGACTCAGCTTCTGTTCAGCGTCCATAGATACAGCCCTTGGTGCATGTGAAGATGGTTGTACCTCCGACGGGGAGCAGGAAGGTGCTTCCACCACAGAATCGTCCATCGGAGGAACCTCTTGAGAGCTGTGATCCTCATCGTCTTGAAATTGCGTCCTGCAGGTGTCAGACGGGGCGATCCGCCGTTTCCGACGTCTCTTCGCCGACCGTTTCTTGCGCACATAATCTTCAGTGTCCGAAGACGCCTGGGGATATGGATGGTCAGGCACAAAGGTATCGGTAGGCACAACCATGAAGTCGAGGGCCATCCCCTGCAATGGACAAGGCTCACCACTGCACATGACGGGAGGAGGAGGCAAGGGCGTCGGTCCGTCTGTAACAGCCTGAGGCATTACCGGAGAGAACGATGTGTCAGTAGTAGGAACGAATGGTGATCGAGGTCGGGGGTCGCTATGGAGAACTTCGACAAACGTCAGCGGGGGCGCCGTCGGAGCGGTCGTGACCTGCAGGTCCCCAGGCAGTAACTGTGTGATTCTGCGCTGCACACAGCTGGAACGAGGGTGTCCTTCTTTGACACGTCCCGAGCATGTCTTCGGCTGGCCATCATTAATTATAATTGCACGGCAGCAACCAATATATAAGTAGGACGGCACATGTTTGGTTAGCTCTATGCGGATCTGTCGTACTCCATTGAGACCCGGGTATTTAGTGAACTGAACCCACTTTTCAGCTGTATGACTAATCACCTTTCCATATAGGAGGAATACAGATACCACCACCTCTGAATGCGCCTCGAAAGGGAGTTCAAATACATGGATCGTCCGCAGTCCTACTCCCGAATGTTCCACAGTTACGTCACCGATGTGACCATCAGAGTGACGGAACTGAAGACCACTTCGAGTTGCACTTAGAATATTGTCTTATATGTCTTCATTAACCAGTTTCACGTATACCACACTGCTCACTGTAGACAGGTGGATGCCAACAAGGTCGCTGCAATCAATCTTGACTTCATCTCCGATAAACTGTTCGATTTCAAGTGCTTTTGGTCGGGCATATTCAGATGAAAAGTAATCTTCAGTGTAGATTTTCTGCGGGCATAAGACATTCTCTTTCGAAGGAAAGAGAATCACGTAAAAAACTCCGCCAGCGAGCTGCAAGGCGAGTACGTAAACAAAACGTCCGTGCCGCTAGCGTGCCGAAAGGCGACTGCGAAACATTTGGTTAGCCGTGCATGACCCCTGACCGGACCCAAACTTCCATATGTCGTCAACTATGCGTGTACGACCTGTACCTGTACATCCGTTATGTATATTCCCGTTCAGGTCAGACGTTGTACTTGAAAGTCTCTTGCCCGGTATCGACAGATAAATACGTTATTGCGGTGCCTGTGTTATTCTGATTACGGTGCAGAGTTCCTTAGAACATGCATGCCCATCCAAAGGAACTGGTACCACGGTGGTATAAATGTGTTGACATCCTTGGTGACTATGTAGAAAAGTAGGTAAAAGATGTAAGTTCATTCGCAATTTTTGTTTGTTTTGTTACCTCATAAACGTTTTGATGGTAAAATTATTGTGCGCTACTTTCCGATCTTCCCTCGTGAATGAAGATAAGAGGGGAGATGGATGCTGCGAAAATAAGAGCACTGGATGGCCGAAGTCGAAAAACGACTCCTGGTGTAGATGACGTTCCCTCAGAATTATTGAGATCTTTAAGGAGAACGTACACTCTTTGACATAAAACTCGACCGGCGGCCGGCCGCTTCAGAGGCTAAGTCCGCGCCGATCGCGACATGGGACAAAAAAACTGGCCAACTCGCTAATTCTCTAAGTCCGGTTATCTGCACAATCTGGCAACACTGTAGACTGCGGCACTTCCTGGAGGAAAACTTGTCCCATGATAGAGAAACTCTAGGCTGATTACGCCTGTGGTCTAGCGGTAGCGTGCGTTGTTTCTGTTCATAATGTCAGTGGCTCGAGAGCAGCTGGCATAAAATATTTTCATAGCCTCTACTGTCTGAATGCTGAAGACGTGAATGTAATGGTAGCGCAGTTTCAATCTATTTCGCTTTCTGACACACCGGTATCAAAATTTTATCCAGTAACGATTTTACGCCAGATTTCCTGCAGACTGTCCTCCTCTGGACGCCGTATGCGGCAAAGCTCCGGGATCCATTTGCTGGCTACTGGCAGCGGCCGTGGCGACAGCAGCGGCGCTGCACTCCCCCGTTCTTTATCGAAAGCGCCTGCTACCGCTCATCGCTTTTGATGATTTAAAACGCTTTATTATTAAATGTTGCTCCACAGAAAATTTCTACAATTTCCATTCACGCTCAAAAGCAACGGAGACAGACGCCCTGATTAGTAGGCGGGTATTATATTACATTAATCGGCAAGAGCTGAGTATGGCCCGAAATTAATTTTATAGACTGGGACGAAATTAAACCACCTCACTACATTCGATGAATTTATAAATGCTTCATACCTCGTTTCTTTTCCTTTCAAACTCAATTATTTGTGCAACATTTGGTCAATGTTTGGATGTTTTCGTCAAGCCAGAGTGAGCGTCTGCGGTGTAAAGTGTATTACAGTTCTTGTTTCATTCCTTATGGTAAGTCTATGCGATAAACTGTGTGAATACCTTGCAATGCATGCTCTGTAGCAGTGCAGGAACACTGCACATTTGGAGTTCCATGTATGGGTTCATGAAGTATTTATTGTTGATCGGAAGTGATAGTTAAGGTCATCAGATTTAAACCAGAAAACTTTGTCGTTTTGAAGGTTTCAGAGAACGGAAAGGAATTGCTAACGCCGGTGTTAGAAAACGTCTACAGTTAAATGCTATTGCAAAAATTTAGAAGAAGGGAACTATATTAATGAACATGTGCACTTCATAAACAACCTTCTGACATGTTAGACCTATATGACGAACAAAGCTCAAATGTATATCGTTGACAGTCGGTTTGAATCTTTTCAGGACCTATTTTACAGTGAAGCACCTTGGAATTTGCAAAGTCGAATCGGACGAAGGTTGATGTTTAAAGGCATTCTTCAGATTTCGCATAAGAAATTTTTACTAGCAGTTTGCAACTCCATTAATTAAAATGGAAAGTAAAAGGTTGTAGTCAGCGGCTTCTACCGTGATTCGAACTGCTATGTCTTATAGTACAAGCATTGCAAAGTACAAGGGAACCTCTGAGCTAACGACACACTGGCGGCCAGAGGCGGACTATAGTCACTGCGATGTTGCCTGAGCCTCAAAACGCAACCTTAAACACACAGAGGAGGTGGAGATTACTGTTTTAACGTCCCGTCGACAACGATGTCATTAGAGACGGAACACAAGCTCGGATTAGGGAAGGATGGGGAAGGAAATCGGCCGTGCCCTTCCTAAGGAACCATCCCGGCATTTGCCTGAAGCGATTTAGGGAAATCATTTGAAACCTAAATCAGGATGGCCGGGCGCGGGATTGCACCGTCGTCATCCCGAATGCACACACAAACAGGTGTTACTTATGTGAAGAACGCCGTTCTTGGAGTCCAGAAATTAAATATACTTTCTAATTGTGTCATCTTGCAGTGGATTATATCGTACGAGTCTTCGATGTGGGAAACGAATGTCAAGTGAATTTAGCGAGGTAACGCCGACCTACACCCGGAAGTAAATGCACTATCAGAGTGTTGACAAATACTTGCTACGACGCTGCCATTTCTCGGCTCTCTGACGAGGCAGCTCTTCAGCGAAATGCTTGCCGTGATTCTCCGATACGGTTCTTCAGAGTGGAGACGCGCGCGCACGTTTGGTTTTTATGCGGCGTTCTCCCCTGATGGTTTCTGGCGTCGCCTTGTGGGCTATGTATACATATGAGACATTCAATTATCATTAATCAAGAATGATACAAGTTTCAGCTTCCGGCGTGGAAGAAGGCTGTTGACGCCGACATTATATCATTTCAACGTAGGGAAAGCATTCAATGTTTCTCATTCAACATAAAGCATGTGAGATAAATTTCCGTAACGTTCATAATCATCTAAAAATACAAACGAAGTAAAAATACACCGGAAGCTTATTCGAATTGAATATAATGTAAGATACCAAACGCTTTGCACCTCGATGTCGAATTTGTCCACTTGCAATCTTTTGCAGCATACACATAGAATGTCATGATTACCACGAGAATGAAGAAATATGTTGGTAAGGATGGAAGCAAGAAAGGACGCAGTCAACAAATATTCTATTCCTCATGGCATACATTTCATTTGACACGTAAGAAGAGGTAAAGCGGGAATTTACTTTCGTTAACACGAAAGATATGCCGCTCATATTGATAACGAGGAAGTCTGCGTCTTCATACGTTTCCTTAGCAAATATCAACTTTAAATTGCATAACGCAAACATTTTTAACAGACGCGAATTCCTACCCAGCATCTATTGTCCCTGTTAACGAACGACGAGAGATGTTAAATATTGCTTCTTCACAAGTAACTTACTTGAAATGCCGTGAGGTAAAGCTGTGTGTTGGACACGGATTCGAACCCGGAACCTAATCGGATTGCTATCGAAGCACAGTCAAATGTGACATATCGGAATTTTGCGGCAGTAGCTAGATGTTTTAACTGAAATGACGAGACGAAACATTAATTTTTTCCTTCCCAGGACTCCAACCCGGCACCTATCGCTGTTATATTCTAGAGAAAACGAACGTTAAATATGGGTTTGTTGCACCAGCAGTGACATGTGAGCATGTTTGAACTGAAATAATATGACGAAGAGTTCAGCGCTCACTGGGAATAGAGCCCCACACATATCGTTGTTGACTACACACAAAGAGAAGTCAGCTACCGAATTTTTCTCCACCAGCTGCTCAGAATAGCATCTTGAACTTACAGTCATCTCGCAAATAGTTCTGTGTCTCACTGGGAGTTAAAAACGTCAGATATCGTTAGTGCTGACAGCGAATGAAAATACATTAAAAATCAAAATTATTATCCACCAGCAGATAGGTGTTCTCATGATAGAGCTTGATAATACATAATTAAATCTTTAGTGCCGGGCCAGGATTCGATCCCATTCACGCGTAATATGTGAAGGTGTTGAGGAATCTGCAGTTTTGAACAAACAACAAATTGTAGCCGAGCTGTATTGCCACGAAGGGATCAAATTCCGCGTTAAGGGCGGTCTGAGTTGCATTCCCAGTTCAGAACCAATTTTATCGACATACAGAAGCTCAAATAAAAGATGGAATAAGTGTCCTGTGACCATACATAGCGTTTGTGTCGTCACTTGAAATAAATAACTAGTATAAGAAAGGTTACTGGTGATAGAGTTTCTACATGTCGCCACTCCAGACTTTATTGTGGTTCAACCTACCGTCTACTTGGTAAAGAAGGAATATCATCTTTAATGTGAATTTTCAGACCACGCAGCCATTATATCTCCTTCACTTGGTGTAGCCAGGAGAGAATGGAATCTGTCTCTCCCTATCTAAAATCATTGACAGAAGTGGGAATCGAACCCAGACCATAGGTATAACAACCTACCATCCGTCCAACAGACCACGAAATCCTCTTCTCTGCGAGTCATTTTTCTATCGTAACGCAGTTGCGCCACACTGGATGAGAATTCTGACACACAGACTCCCTGTAGTAATTTGCAGCATGTTCAGTAAATTCATTTATTTGGTTGACCGAATCACCATGAACTACCTGCCTCGGCTACCCAGTGCATACATTCGACTATTTTGTAATCACAGAAATAAAATCACGTAACTGCCACCTACACACAACTGCCAACAGTGTAGGATGCAGAAGTTTAAATAGGAAGTGTTCCTTTCCACTTGAGCTATTCTATTGCGCTATCTGTTACTAGAAAACGTCGCTCAGTCCAAAATAAAAGCTGTAACTGTTTGTCTCTCAGAATTCAAGACCTGGCCATATGCATAATCTCACAGTGCTGTGGAATCCAAAAGTTCTGGAGGAATAGTTGCCGAGCTCTGGAGCTGTTGTAGCTACGTGTCAGCTTGTAGCATAGATAAGATGTCGCGAGTTCGAATACATTCAGTGCTACATTTAATAAAACGCAATTCTGCTCTCTGCTGAAGTTATCAATCTAATGGAACTTTGAACATAATTCCCTTCACTTCTCAACCCAAAGTAGTCGCATGTGGAAAAAGGACCAACTACTGTGACATTTTGTTCTATTCAGGTTTAATAGACAGCAGGCAGCAGATGCATCTCGAAGATGTGCAGGGAGAGCGCATCGTGCCATAACATGTCAGAAAAGTATTTTCTACATTAGCCGTCGTGTGGTAGTGATATTTTATTCTTCTTCAAACTTTGACAGCTTTAACTCAGAACAAGTTTTCTACATGCATGTAATCAATAAACTGCATGTGCATTGTCAGACTGTCATAGGTAACATCAGAGAATTCGCATATATCGTTGATGATTAATTTCTCTCTCATGTTTACTATTGTTTTAACAACACTAAAGGAAACCTTACGAAAATTGTGCACTGTATTATAAGAAATGAAATAAAACTAACCATGATAACCTTACGAGGAAAGTATCTGTACACAAGCATGCCTCTATCGACACGAATTAGTAAAATACTACTCACTTAGATTTTGATTGGGTCTGTGTTTAATTGGTATGCTGTGTCATACTCAAGAGGTATGCAAATGTGGCATTTCATAAATATAGTTACGTATTCCTAGAAACCCAAAATTCGCTTGTCAGCAGCGGAAAGAGGCGTTACCTGTTGTGCAGCATTGTAAGTTTTTCAACATTGCACTATGAGCTGAAAGCGTTTTCTTGCGATTTCCTTATTGATGTTTGATCTGACAGCTTGTAGCTCTTTCACAGAAGGGATAAAAACGTTACAATCAGTGAGACTGGAACTGCGAACCGTAACAGACGCTGTTTCAAAGGTCAGCACGTTACCAAAGAGCTGGCGAGGAGGTATGGGTCTCAGCTTCCTATTTCGAGGGCAATAGTAACTAGAACTCGTAAACCGCTATTTAAAGGTCGAGATTAGTTGCGATTTCCACCTGCAACGACTTTCCTGGGCTGAAAACCGTAAATTTTCAATCTTTTGTTACCCTTCAAGCGATAATAACTCAGATTATTCAATGGAAATGACAGGTAAAATCAAGTGAACTTTGAGGCTTAATTCCG
This sequence comes from Schistocerca piceifrons, assembly GCF_021461385.2. Classification (NCBI taxonomy): domain Eukaryota; kingdom Metazoa; phylum Arthropoda; class Insecta; order Orthoptera; family Acrididae; genus Schistocerca; species Schistocerca piceifrons. Next base: position 205,619,188 of record NC_060142.1, on the reverse strand, counting down.
TGCACACCAGGAAGTATCTCGTCGATCACAGAGTTGCCAAACATACGTTGCCTTGTTGCCAAATCTCAGTTACAGTACCAGCAGGAAGAAGACGAACCGATGTGATCCTACAGCGGTCTGGGAAGTGACCATAGCTGGTGTCTCCAAGTCGCGGCTGCTACTGCCTGGAATACGTAATGCGTCTGATTCGCTTTCTGTAACTAGGTTTAGGGACTGGAGCGTAGTTACTAATAATACTCAGAACTGACTACAAACAGAGCATCATAAATCAGTAACTCTCATTGTTGTTTTTATATTTCTTTCGTAAGTGTACTCAAAACTAAGAAAGTCATTCACAGGCGTTTTCGTGCCTCGCCGATAGTCGAGCACAACAAACAAATAAAAATAAAAAAGAATGTGTGTGTGTGTATGTGTGTGTGTGTGTGTGTGTGTGTGTGTGTGTGTGTGTGAGAGAGAGAGAGAGAGAGAGAGAGAGAGAGAGAGAGAGAGAGAGAGAAATAAAAAGCAATGAGAGAGAGTGTAAAAAATTGTTGTAAAGAATTTGAATCATGGTATTTAAAGAAATCTTTCATTAAAATGACACGTTCCACATCATTACGAAATGTCGTATTCATGATCTATGGAACAAGAGGTAATCTAATGTAATCTAATGTAATCTAATCACATCATATTGATGATTAGCCATGAAGAGTCATGAATTACCGAAATTTTTGCCAATACCAGTAACCAAATCTAAACTTGAAAATAAAAGACGACAATTTTTGTAATAAACCGTGACTCCTATCAAGACCCTTTCGTCCCTGTTATCTAACGACGAAAGATGTCTGATATACCTCCATTCTGAAGTAACAAAGTGTGCATGCATTTAAAGATGAAGTCCATGATGTGAAGTTCTGTAACGGAGATACGAACCCAACACGTAATCCGATTGTTAACTGAGAAAAATCAAATGTTACGTATCGGTTTTTCTTACGAGCCGCTAGGTGTCTGAATCTAAAATAAGGATACAAACTTTTGTGCCTAAGCGACAATCGAACTGCACACCTACCGTGCATCCACGAATATAGCGTAAGTATCAGTTGCTTACTCATGAACAGTAAGATGTGTGCGTGTTTGACCAGAAATAACGACACCTGTTGCGATTGTTGGCAACACATGAACAGACATTGAAATTGCGCGTTAATTTTCATTAACAGGTCGGTGTGCACTTGATAAAGCTAGAAATGAAATTATGAATATTTTTGTACTGGATCAGGTTTCAGACCCACATACTTACGTTTGGAGGAGACCTAGAGAAGATTGCAGTCTTGGGAAAAGGAACGAAATGACTGAACTATACTGTTCCGAGAGATTCAGATCCTCGAAAGAGGAGATACGAATTCGAATCACAGTCCAGCACCAAATTTTTAAACGTCTCTAGTTCAATCAAGTACAAGTAAAATAAGAGCCCTGTCCCTGTAAATGGCTATCAGTTCATCAAATAAAATAAAATTTGCTAATGTAAGTAAGCTTACTGGCGACTGTATTTTTGTTTACCATGACTTCTGCTGTGTCATTTCCCAACGTAAACCGGCTCTGCCCAGTTGGTAATGAAGGAACGTGATGTTTAATTCGGATTCTGGATTATAACGTCTTTCTCTTGAGGTTACCAGAGGTAAAATAAATATGTTTGTGCCTCTTAAAAGTAAATGCCTGAACCCACGCATTGCACCTGTGATAGCTCGTTCCACCAGACCATTGTGGTCACATTACCCAGCCCCAGGAGTGTGCTGTAACGGATGATGTGCTTAGCTTACAAAATTAGTCACGGTGGAAAAAATGCGAGTCTATTAAATGGTCAAGTAGAAGCAAGCTTCTGACGCAGAGATTATGCTATTCTCATGTCAGCAGGATGTAAAGACTCTTCTAGGCATCATAGGCAGGATGTGAAGCCATTTTGATTTTTCACAAATTCAGCAAATTTCTTAGTTCGAGAAAATCCACTGTGAAGTGTGAAGTTGCCGGATAATTCGATTATTACTGTTATTATTAATATCATTTTATTCATACCGCTGCTGGAACACGACCGTAGTCTTGAGGTAAAACGCGAGACCAGCTAATATGACGTCTGACGACCGAAAGCACATATCGACAAAATTTTTATCGCCCCTTTCCTCTCGGTGCTGAAGCTATGAGTGTAATTCAAGCGAATCTACAATATCATATTAGCTGGTCTCGCGTTTTACCTCAAGACTACGGTCGTAGTCAAGAGTAATGTACTAAGACTGGAGTCAAGACTTCCTCTGGGAAGTGCCGCAGTCTACACGTTGCCAGATCGAGCATATTGCCAGACATAGAATTCTGAGAGGAGCATGACTGTATTGTCCACCTTACGTGAACGACTCGGCGGTCAATTTTTTGGTCTGAGACTGTATCTACAACACATATTGTACGCTTAAGACCCAGAAGAATTAAAAAAAAGTATTTTTTAAGAGAGCAACGTTAACCATAGCGTTCGAAGTATTCATAGTATTGTATACGTGTGTGTAAACGCCTTCCAATGACCACTCAAGAAAGACAAGGATACACAGTCTAGCTTCAATATTATAAATACGCCTCAGTTTGTGGATGAACTCAGACTTAGGTTGATAATAATTTTGAAAATTTAGCAGCCCTGTACCCATTGGTGTTAAACTCGTTTTCAACCAATGATTCCCACAGCTACAGGGATACTACTTGTGATACCTCTTAGACAGAATACTTACGCAGTGTTATCAGACGATAAGATCAACCTGACACAAACTGTGGGAAGTTTGTTTTACAACCTTCGTACCTGGGTATTCAGCTTTTTCCTATTTGAGATATCTGTGAACGTTGCTGCTTAAGACGATTTAAGCAGCAACTAAATTCCCTCAGCTTCGACAATGTTTAAAGAAATCGTCTTATCGGCACTAAATCGTGGTTTGTGAATTGTTTACCGGCCGTGCACTTCCGTATTTTGCCGGTTGGAAGGCGAAAGCTTACTGACAAATTTCACACAGAAATTACTGTTACAGTGTACTTATGGAGCCAAATGAGTGAATTGCGTATTTTCCGGTGAGAAGGAGCACTGGCAAACAGTCTTCGCTACATTAGGTTATTTAAACTGGTGTCACTCTGAGCTAGAATTTATGGTCAGCGACTAAGTGTAAGGTCAACGTTTCGGATGCGAGTTTTGCGACTGTGAAATACTTTCCTACATTATAGAAGCGAATATTAAATTTGAACTAATATTGCGAAAATTTTGTACTTGGACAGCTTAGAATGAAAATACTTCTGTTTATTGCAAAGGGAAACAATAGATTTTCTAAAACACTGTCTGTCATACATTACTTGAAACAGGTCATGTCGACCGAATCATGTGGAAGAACTAACAGCAACGTATATCGGAAGGCAGTAAGATCACTTGCCTTTTGGTTTGTCAGTACTTGATAGCCATTTGTAGGCGAAAGTAAATGAAGAAAGGCAGTGCGATTTTGTTACCAAGTAACGTCTTCGTCAATTACTTTAGTTTTAATGTAATCTATGACTAATTGCTGGTGTTTGATATTAACATGAAAAGGATTCCGTAGACAGGGAAAGAAACTGTTCTTGGGGAAACTACTTCTATAGTGACCAAAAGGCATTAAATGATGTTCAAGCACTTGTGTTACAGCAGCGGTATGAATAAAATGATATTAATAATAACAGTAATAATCGAATTATCCGGCAACTTCACACTTCAAAGTGGATTTTCTCGAACTAAGAAATTTGCTGAATTTGTGAAAAATCAAAATGGCTTCACATCCTGCCTATGATGCCTAGAAGAGTCTTTACATCCTGCTGACATGAGAATAGCATAATCTCTGCGTCAGAAGCTTGCTTCTACTTGACCATTTAATAAACTCGCATTTTTTCCACCGTGACTAATTTTGTAAGCTAAGCACATCATCCGTTACAGCACACTCCTGGGGCTGGGTAATGTGACCACAATGGTCTGGTGGAACGAGCTATCACAGGTGCAATGCGTGGGTTCAGGCATTTACTTTTAAGAGGCACAAACATATTTATTTTACCTCTGGTAACCTCAAGAGAAAGACGTTATAATCCAGAATCCGAATTAAACATCACGTTCCTTCATTACCAACTGGGCAGAGCCGGTTTACGTTGGGAAATGACACAGCAGAAGTCATGGTAAACAAAAATACAGTCGCCAGTAAGCTTACTTACATTAGCAAATTTTATTTTATTTGATGAACCGATAGCCATTTACAGGGACAGGGCTCTTATTTTACTTGTACTTGATTGAACTAGAGACGTTTAAAAATTTGGTGCTGGACTGTGATTCGAATTCGTATCTCCTCTTTCGAGGATCTGAATCTCTCGGAACAGTATAGTTCAGTCATTTCGTTCCTTTTCCCAAGACTGCAATCTTCTCTAGGTCTCCTCCAAACGTAAGTATGTGGGTCTGAAACCTGATCCAGTACAAAAATATTCATAATTTCATTTCTAGCTTTATCAAGTGCACACCGACCTGCTAGTGAAAATTAACGCGCAATTTCAATGTCTGTTCATGTGTTGCCAACAATCGCAACAGGTGTCGTTATTTCTGGTCAAACACGCACACATCTTACTGTTCATGAGTAAGCAACTGATACTTACGCTATATTCGTGGATGCACGGTAGGTGTGCAGTTCGATTGTCGCTTAGGCACAAAAGTTTGTATCCTTATTTTAGATTCAGACACCTAGCGGCTCGTAAGAAAAACCGATACGTAACATTTGATTTTTCTCAGTTAACAATCGGATTACGTGTTGGGTTCGTATCTCCGTCACAGAACTTCACATCATGGACTTCATCTTTAAATGCATGCACACTTTGTTACTTCAGAATGGAGGTATATCAGACATCTCTCGTGGTTAGGGTCTTGATAGGAGTCACGGTTTATTACAAAAATTGTCGTCTTTTATTTTCAAGTTTAGATTTGGTTACTGGTATTGGCAAAAATTTCGGTAATTCATGACTCTTCATGGCTAATCATCAATATGATGTGATTAGATTACATTAGATTACATTAGATTACCTCTTGTTCCATAGGTCATGAATACGACATTTCGTAATGATGTGGAACGTGTCATTTTAATGAAAGATTTCTTTAAATACCATGATTCAAATTCTTTATAACAATTTTTTACACTCTCTCTCATTGCTTTTTATTTCTCTCTCTCTCTCTCTCTCTCTCTCTCTCTCTCTCTCACACACACACACACACACATACACACACACATACACACACACACATTCTTTTTTATTTTTATTTGTTTGTTGTGCTCGACTATCGGCGAGGCACGAAAACGCCTGTGAATGACTTTCTTAGTTTTGAGTACACTTACGAAAGAAATATAAAAACAACAATGAGAGTTACTGATTTATGATGCTCTGTTTGTAGTCAGTTCTGAGTATTATTAGTAACTACGCTCCAGTCCCTAAACCTAGTTACAGAAAGCGAATCAGACGCATTACGTATTCCAGGCAGTAGCAGCCGCGACTTGGAGACACCAGCTATGGTCACTTCCCAGACCGCTGTAGGATCACATCGGTTCGTCTTCTTCCTGCTGGTACTGTAACTGAGATTTGGCAACAAGGCAACGTATGTTTGGCAACTCTGTGATCGACGAGATACTTCCTGGTGTGCACGGAATTAAGCCTCAAAGTTCACTTGATTTTACCTGTCATTTCCATTGAATAATCTGAGTTATTATCGCTTGAAGGGTAACAAAAGATTGAAAATTTACGGTTTTCAGCCCAGGAAAGTCGTTGCAGGTGGAAATCGCAACTAATCTCGACCTTTAAATAGCGGTTTACGAGTTCTAGTTACTATTGCCCTCGAAATAGGAAGCTGAGACCCATACCTCCTCGCCAGCTCTTTGGTAACGTGCTGACCTTTGAAACAGCGTCTGTTACGGTTCGCAGTTCCAGTCTCACTGACTGTAACGTTTTTATCCCTTCTGTGAAAGAGCTACAAGCTGTCAGATCAAACATCAATAAGGAAATCGCAAGAAAACGCTTTCAGCTCATAGTGCAATGTTGAAAAACTTACAATGCTGCACAACAGGTAACGCCTCTTTCCGCTGCTGACAAGCGAATTTTGGGTTTCTAGGAATACGTAACTATATTTATAAAATGCCACATTTGCATACCTCTTGAGTATGACACAGCATACCAATTAAACACAGACCCAATCAAAATCTAAGTGAGTAGTATTTTACTAATTCGTGTCGATAGAGGCATGCTTGTGTACAGATACTTTCCTCGTAAGGTTATCATGGTTAGTTTTATTTCATTTCTTATAATACAGTGCACAATTTTCGTAAGGTTTCCTTTAGTGTTGTTAAAACAATAGTAAACATGAGAGAGAAATTAATCATCAACGATATATGCGAATTCTCTGATGTTACCTATGACAGTCTGACAATGCACATGCAGTTTATTGATTACATGCATGTAGAAAACTTGTTCTGAGTTAAAGCTGTCAAAGTTTGAAGAAGAATAAAATATCACTACCACACGACGGCTAATGTAGAAAATACTTTTCTGACATGTTATGGCACGATGCGCTCTCCCTGCACATCTTCGAGATGCATCTGCTGCCTGCTGTCTATTAAACCTGAATAGAACAAAATGTCACAGTAGTTGGTCCTTTTTCCACGTGCGACTACTTTGGGTTGAGAAGTGAAGGGAATTATGTTCAAAGTTCCATTAGATTGATAACTTCAGCAGAGAGCAGAATTGCGTTTTATTAAATGTAGCACTGAATGTATTCGAACTCGCGACATCTTATCTATGCTACAAGCTGACACGTAGCTACAACAGCTCCAGAGCTCGGCAACTATTCCTCCAGAACTTTTGGATTCCACAGCACTGTGAGATTATGCATATGGCCAGGTCTTGAATTCTGAGAGACAAACAGTTACAGCTTTTATTTTGGACTGAGCGACGTTTTCTAGTAACAGATAGCGCAATAGAATAGCTCAAGTGGAAAGGAACACTTCCTATTTAAACTTCTGCATCCTACACTGTTGGCAGTTGTGTGTAGGTGGCAGTTACGTGATTTTATTTCTGTGATTACAAAATAGTCGAATGTATGCACTGGGTAGCCGAGGCAGGTAGTTCATGGTGATTCGGTCAACCAAATAAATGAATTTACTGAACATGCTGCAAATTACTACAGGGAGTCTGTGTGTCAGAATTCTCATCCAGTGTGGCGCAACTGCGTTACGATAGAAAAATGACTCGCAGAGAAGAGGATTTCGTGGTCTGTTGGACGGATGGTAGGTTGTTATACCTATGGTCTGGGTTCGATTCCCACTTCTGTCAATGATTTTAGATAGGGAGAGACAGATTCCATTCTCTCCTGGCTACACCAAGTGAAGGAGATATAATGGCTGCGTGGTCTGAAAATTCACATTAAAGATGATATTCCTTCTTTACCAAGTAGACGGTAGGTTGAACCACAATAAAGTCTGGAGTGGCGACATGTAGAAACTCTATCACCAGTAACCTTTCTTATACTAGTTATTTATTTCAAGTGACGACACAAACGCTATGTATGGTCACAGGACACTTATTCCATCTTTTATTTGAGCTTCTGTATGTCGATAAAATTGGTTCTGAACTGGGAATGCAACTCAGACCGCCCTTAACGCGGAATTTGATCCCTTCGTGGCAATACAGCTCGGCTACAATTTGTTGTTTGTTCAAAACTGCAGATTCCTCAACACCTTCACATATTACGCGTGAATGGGATCGAATCCTGGCCCGGCACTAAAGATTTAATTATGTATTATCAAGCTCTATCATGAGAACACCTATCTGCTGGTGGATAATAATTTTGATTTTTAATGTATTTTCATTCGCTGTCAGCACTAACGATATCTGACGTTTTTAACTCCCAGTGAGACACAGAACTATTTGCGAGATGACTGTAAGTTCAAGATGCTATTCTGAGCAGCTGGTGGAGAAAAATTCGGTAGCTGACTTCTCTTTGTGTGTAGTCAACAACGATATGTGTGGGGCTCTATTCCCAGTGAGCGCTGAACTCTTCGTCATATTATTTCAGTTCAAACATGCTCACATGTCACTGCTGGTGCAACAAACCCATATTTAACGTTCGTTTTCTCTAGAATATAACAGCGATAGGTGCCGGGTTGGAGTCCTGGGAAGGAAAAAATTAATGTTTCGTCTCGTCATTTCAGTTAAAACATCTAGCTACTGCCGCAAAATTCCGATATGTCACATTTGACTGTGCTTCGATAGCAATCCGATTAGGTTCCGGGTTCGAATCCGTGTCCAACACACAGCTTTACCTCACGGCATTTCAAGTAAGTTACTTGTGAAGAAGCAATATTTAACATCTCTCGTCGTTCGTTAACAGGGACAATAGATGCTGGGTAGGAATTCGCGTCTGTTAAAAATGTTTGCGTTATGCAATTTAAAGTTGATATTTGCTAAGGAAACGTATGAAGACGCAGACTTCCTCGTTATCAATATGAGCGGCATATCTTTCGTGTTAACGAAAGTAAATTCCCGCTTTACCTCTTCTTACGTGTCAAATGAAATGTATGCCATGAGGAATAGAATATTTGTTGACTGCGTCCTTTCTTGCTTCCATCCTTACCAACATATTTCTTCATTCTCGTGGTAATCATGACATTCTATGTGTATGCTGCAAAAGATTGCAAGTGGACAAATTCGACATCGAGGTGCAAAGCGTTTGGTATCTTACATTATATTCAATTCGAATAAGCTTCCGGTGTATTTTTACTTCGTTTGTATTTTTAGATGATTATGAACGTTACGGAAATTTATCTCACATGCTTTATGTTGAATGAGAAACATTGAATGCTTTCCCTACGTTGAAATGATATAATGTCGGCGTCAACAGCCTTCTTCCACGCCGGAAGCTGAAACTTGTATCATTCTTGATTAATGATAATTGAATGTCTCATATGTATACATAGCCCACAAGGCGACGCCAGAAACCATCAGGGGAGAACGCCGCATAAAAACCAAACGTGCGCGCGCGTCTCCACTCTGAAGAACCGTATCGGAGAATCACGGCAAGCATTTCGCTGAAGAGCTGCCTCGTCAGAGAGCCGAGAAATGGCAGCGTCGTAGCAAGTATTTGTCAACACTCTGATAGTGCATTTACTTCCGGGTGTAGGTCGGCGTTACCTCGCTAAATTCACTTGACATTCGTTTCCCACATCGAAGACTCGTACGATATAATCCACTGCAAGATGACACAATTAGAAAGTATATTTAATTTCTGGACTCCAAGAACGGCGTTCTTCACATAAGTAACACCTGTTTGTGTGTGCATTCGGGATGACGACGGTGCAATCCCGCGCCCGGCCATCCTGATTTAGGTTTCAAATGATTTCCCTAAATCGCTTCAGGCAAATGCCGGGATGGTTCCTTAGGAAGGGCACGGCCGATTTCCTTCCCCATCCTTCCCTAATCCGAGCTTGTGCTCCGTCTCTAATGACATCGTTGTCGACGGGACGTTAAAACAGTAATCTCCACCTCCTCTGTGTGTTTAAGGTTGCGTTTTGAGGCTCAGGCAACATCGCAGTGACTATAGTCCGCCTCTGGCCGCCAGTGTGTCGTTAGCTCAGAGGTTCCCTTGTGCTTTGCAATGCTTGTACTATAAGACATAGCAGTTCGAATCACGGTAGAAGCCGCTGACTACAACCTTTTACTTTCCATTTTAATTAATGGAGTTGCAAACTGCTAGTAAAAATTTCTTATGCGAAATCTGAAGAATGCCTTTAAACATCAACCTTCGTCCGATTCGACTTTGCAAATTCCAAGGTGCTTCACTGTAAAATAGGTCCTGAAAAGATTCAAACCGACTGTCAACGATATACATTTGCAGTGAAGGTTGGGTGTTTAAGTGAAACGTGTTCACAGTTCACATATGTTGAAAATCAGACATCCTGGTGTGGCAAGCCTTGTAGGAGAGGAATTTTGATCGAATTAGAAAACTGTTGTTACAGCTGTAGCATAACGTCTCCTTTTCTTCTAGATAATGACAACGAACCACTATTGCTCTCTTGACATGTCAAGCCCAGTCCTTTTACGGGGCTACCTCCCTTTAAGCAAGCGAATTGATATTCTCGGTGGAAAAAAAGTTCCTTTTCGAAAGAGAACACAGTCAATAAATGGATTTAGAGATTCAGCATTAACTCTTTTCGTACGGCTCATGTACACGTTTCCTGGTATTCATAGGGCTCCGTTCTTTTCGTGGGGTGAATTTCCGCGCGTGATCAGGCCCGCGCAGAGATTGAGTGACAATGAGGCTGCCAGCAGGTCCCGTTGGGCGGAAGGTAATCTTGGCCTGAGGAGGTATTTTTCGGCGCGCGCGGAACGAATTCCCGTAATGGCAGCGCCAGGATCGCCATTTCCTTGCAGCGGGGCCCGCCCCTCCGCCGCAGCGAACCGCATCACGCTGAAAATTAAGTTGGCGTTCTAATCACGGATCGGTAATGGCCCCATACAGCGGCATTAAGTGCCAAGACTGGTCGTATTCCATCACGGCCGCCATATGGCTGCCGAACGTCATTGTCCGGCGACGAGGGCTAGGAGCGCAACCGGGCGCCTCCGCCAGCGAAAGCCGTTTACTCGCCCATTTGTCCTCTTTGCGTCCGACCTACTGATTGGTCCTCTAGCTCCTGCTGCATTTTGGAAGAAGGCGCGTCCTGCTGAGAGGTTTTCTAGTAGAACGTGAGTTTTAACTTGGTATTCTACACTTGAGTCTACGTGTATACTCCGTAAGCTGTTGTACACTACATTATGAAGGTTACTTACAAGGGAACCTCCCCATCGCACCCCCCTCAGATTTAGTTATAACTTGGCACAGTGGATAGGCCTTGATAAACTGAACACAGATCAATTGAGAAAACAGGAAGAAGTTGTGTGGAACTGCGAAAAAATAAGCAAAATATACAAACTGAGTAGTCCATGGGCCACATAGGCAACATCAAGGAGAACGTGAGCTCAGGCGTGCTGTGGTCCCGTGGTAGCGTGAGCAGCTGCTGAAAAAGAGGTCCTTGGTTCAAGTCTTCCCTCGAGCGAAAATTTTACCTTCTTTATTTTTGCATAGTTATTATCTGTCCGTTCGTTCATTGACGTCTCTGTTCACTGTAATAAGTTTAGTGTCCGTGTTTTGCGACCGCACCGCAAAACCGTGCGATTAGTAGACGAAAGGCCGTGCCTCTCCAATCGGAACCGAAAACATTTGATCGCAAGGTCATAGGTCAACCGATTCCTCCACAGGAAAACACATCTGATATACTCTATACACACTGGTGACGGCATGTGCGTCACATGACAGGAATATGTTGTACACTTGGCGAATGGGTAAAAAGATTCTTCTACCTTGCCCGATTTAGGTTTTCTTGTGGATGTGATAATCACTCCCAAAAAAGTGATGAAAACATAAGAGTTTGTCACATAAACTGAAAATAAAAAATTAAACTTTTCACTTGATGGAAGATTTGAACGAAGGACCTTTCGTTCCACAGCTGCTCACTTTACCACCAGACCACGGCGCTACTGCGTTCCTCGTGTCCTAGATGTTGCCTATCTTCCCATGAACTACTCAGTTTGTATATTTTGCTTCTTTTTCACAGTTCCACACAACTTATTCCTGTTTTCTCAATTGATCTGTGTTCAGTTTTTCAAGGCCTACCCACTGTGCCAACTTATAACTTAATCTGAGGGGGGTGCGATGGGGAGGTTCCCTTGTTAGTACCAATTTTAGCGATCTGTTGGCATATTGCATTTGTTCAAGTATCGTACTGAAAGTAATGTGCAACAGTTTTTAAAAGTCTTTATTTTTAAATCAGTCATCTAATCTGCAAACTTTCTGTCACTTTTCAATACACTCGCCACTTATTTGCACACTGTAACACGCCCGGCAGTGTTACAAATGGGGGAGGTTTCACTTCTGCTTTTCTAGACCGTGCGCCCTGTCCACACCACGTAGTTGATAATTGCGCGGCGGTCGTACTGTTCTGCTCCACACTGCTGCTGGCTTGCCTGAAATTATCTATCGAAATATGCAAGCGGGTTTAGGGGAGCCACTCAACGTTAAAACACAACACTGTCCGACGTCTGGTTTGTACAACTATATTCTGAGACGATAAAGAAAGTCTCAGGTTGCACTGTTTACATTCTAATTCAGAAATGTTATCCCAATTAATGGATGATTAACAGTCCACAGTCTCATTCGGACGAGCGTACGCGTAACCGACACGACGCGGGTGATTGTTGATGATGCGGAAGTCGAATGGTTCAAATGGTTCTGAGCACTATGGGAGTCACACACATCCATGCCCGAGGCAGGATTCGAACCTGCGACCGTAGCGGTCACGCGGTTCCAGACTGAAGCGCCTAGAACCACACGGCCACGAAGTCGCATGATCGCACGAAAGTTCTTACGCTCGTTACGCATACACAGATATTTGGTATCAGTCCTCCGTGACACTAGTAATGATATGGCACTGTTCGTAAAGTTAATTTTTCAGTTCTCACTTGTACGAGCGTACGCGTAACCGTCGCGGCGCTGCTGCTTGTTGATAATGCGGAAACGCGATGACCAAACGCACGTCCTCACGCTCGCTACAAGACACTGGCACTTGACTGCACTCTTTTATGGTAACTAATTTCTACTGACTGACATCAGTTCATTCTGGGAGACCGAACACGGCGCGGATGATTGATACTGTACGGTACGACACGCAACGAGAGGACACACAAATACGTTATCAGCAGCTCTGCTCATTTTTAAATTACTTCTTGACGCACTTTCCTCTGAATCATTTACTTGTTATATCACTCTACTGTAATAGCACTTCTAGCAACACTTCAACTTCCATACTAACAATGCCTCTCACATGCAGAGCTACAAACTACACAACATAACAGTTCCGTGTCCCGTGCTCGACTCGACAGACGCGCTGCCTGCGAAGATACTCCACAACTAAGCCAGCGATATGACAATACGTTTACAACACTTGTTGGCCGTCGTTTTGCAAACCTGAAAATATATTTACGATAGAACTCACTTCCAGCTTCCCAAACACATATACGTCAGTGTTTTCGCTTACTTCTTCGTTGACGAAGCCAAGAGGTGCCATTCCGTACTCCCTTGCTTTCTTCCAGGCTCGTATTGTGGATTATGCAAAAGTACTTACTCCCCTTTAGCAGCAGTTTATCGTCGGTCACTAGAGTAACGAAGGGTACGAAGCGACAGGAAAAAAGCGCAGGTCACTTCCGTTTTCAAGAAAGGCCCTAGGACAGATGCACATAACTATAGACCACTGCAGTCGACGTCGATCTGTTGTAGAATTATGGAACATGTTTTATGCTCAAGTATTATGACATTTTTGGAGAAGGAAAGGTTCATCTATGAAAATCAACACGGATTCTGCAAACACAGATCTGGTGAAACTCAGCTCGCTCTGTTCCTCCATGAGACCTCTAGCGCTGAAGGTACGACGCTCAGCTTGATGCCGTGTGCCATGACTTCAGAAAGGCATTTGACACCTTTCCACACTGCCATTTAGCGAAAAAAATACGACCTTACCGAGTATCGGACCAGCTTTGCGACTAGAATCATAGGATCAAGACTTCCTTGCAGAGAGAACTCAACACGTCGCTCTTAACGGAGTACCCCAAGGAAGTGTGTTAGGACCATTATTGTTTACGATGTGCCGGCCGCTGTGGACGAGCGGTTCTAGGCGCTTCAGTCCCGAACCGCGCTGCTGCTACGGTCGCAGGTTCAAATCCATCCTCGGACTAGGTTAGTTGGGTTTAAGTAGTTCTAAGTCTAGGGGACTGATGCATTAAATGTTAGCCGGCCGGAGTGGCCGAGCGGTTCTAGGCGCTCCAGTTTGGAACCGCTCGACCGCTACGGTCGCAGGTTCGAATCCTGCCTCGGGCATGGATGTGTGTGATGTCCTTAGATTAGTTAGGTTTAAGTAGTTCTAAGTTCTAGGGGACTGATGACCTCAGAAGTTAAGTCCCAGAGTGCTCAGAGCCATTTGAACCACTGTAGTAGATCTATGCGTTATAAAAACTTCACTAACATCACCTGGTAGAGAACTCGATAAAATTTTTACTGCACCACTTTCTCTTCCAGTATATCGAAAACGAATACTATCTACTTGTTGACATCGAAAATATGTAGCGATCCCATCAAATATACATGTATTGGTCCAGTGGAGCAGGTGGCCAGTGATCGAAGAGTCTGCCACAAACCTGTGGAAAGTTTTGTTGGCTGTACTGGATGAAGGCAGTATCCCACAGACTATCAGTCACAAGAGAGAGTTCCTATGTTGTTGATTCGAAAGCAGTTTTATGTATACAAGGTGAGTCACTAATTATTGCCACCTAGAATAACTGCGAAATTAGGATAGGAGTTCGAAAGTTTGTAGGACAAAAGATGCATAGGACAATGAGGGCCATAATACGACATTGGTTTTTCGTTGCTAGTGGGATCGCTTCATAGATACGAAGGTCAACTTTGTTTTTTTTTTAAATGGGATGCTTTAGTTTGGTACTTATTTTCTGATAGCGGCTACAAAGACGAATCAAATTATGTGTAACAATAAGGTCTTTGAAGGTCAGTGAATGTCACAACGGGGCATGAACGTCTCTTTACAGAAGATGTGACCATTGGTATCAATGCAGTGCTGTAATCTTCTTACCATGGATTGAGTGGTATTCCTTATCACATCAGCACTTATTAAAGCACATGCTCTGACAATTCTGCCTCCCATATCTTCAGGTATAGTTGGAACGTCTTTATAAACAATGTCTTTTACGAATCCCCACAAGAAAAAATCCAGAAGTGTCAAGTCTGGCGTACGAGCCGACCACGACACATCTCCTCCACGTCCAATCCAACGATTTGGGAATTGTCTCTGCAACTCATTTCTAGCCATCAGCAAAACATTTGCTGGACCCCCATCGTGTTGATACCACGTTCTGTTCCTTGTTCCTAAAGGTATTTCTTCTAATAACAAACCTAATATTTCTTGCAGGAATGTGGTATACTTCTTACCATTAAGATTTCATTAAGATTTCTTTCGATGAAAAAGGGGCCTATAATTCTGTCCTCCATAATTCCACATCATACATTCACCGACTTCGGTTTTTGGTGTGCAATTTGTCGCTGCCAACATGGATTTTCAGTTGTCCAATAATGTATGTTGTGCAAATTAGCATTTCCATGGTTCGTGAATGTAGCCTCGTCAGTAAATACATAAATAAATAAATAAATGTGTCATCCCTCTGAATATGAAGTTGAGCCCATCGGCAGAATTCAGTGCGACGAGTGCAAACCTTACCAATTAATTCTTGATGGAGACTGATATGGTAAGGATGATATTTATGGCGATGCAGAACACGAACAACACTAATCTGCCTTATGCCAGATTCCCTTGCGATTTAATGCGAACTAATGCAAGGATCTCGAACCACAGTGGCAAGAGTACCAATACCCATTTTCGCGTTAGTAACTTTCCTTTGCCGAATATGATTCCGATGCCTTAAACATCCAGTTGTTCTCAATTTATCATGCACATATTGAAATGTACGACGTGTAGGGTGAGTACGTTGAGGATATCTTTCAGTGTATACGTCTCTAGATTTCACTGAATTTCTTTGGCATTCTCCATAAACGAGAAGGACATCGACTTGTCCTTCAAAGGAATACATCATTCACATTCGCTTGATTCGACGATACTATTCTTACCGTTCCTATTACTATTAGTGTTGTACTGCGAAACCGTTGAATGGTGTTTACGTGTGAACAGCACATTAGATGGATACGCCATGTGCTGCGAATATTTACTATTTGCACGATATATGAGAGAGAATTGTCAGAGCATCTGATTTGATAAGTGCCGAAGTGATAAGGAATACCACTCAGTCCATGATAAGAAGATTGCAGCACACAGACACAGTCCCTTTGACTGTTCAGAGATGTCCCTAAACCCGCCCAAAGATGTAAACAACCATGCATGAGCAGCGCGTATTAGACGGCTGATCAGTTCCAGTCATTCCACCAGGAAGGAGGTAAACAGCCGGTGTTGCCTGTAGTTCAACCATGTCTAGACCGTCAATACCACGGTTAGATCAGGTCCGCATTGTTACTTTGTGACAGGAAGGGCTCTCAACAAGGGAAGGGTCCAGACTACTCGTAGTGAACCAAAGCGATGTTGTTCGGACATGGAGAAGAGACGCCGGCCGCTGTGGCCGTCCGGTTCTAGACGCTTCAGTCCGGAACCGCGCTGCTGCTACGGTCGCAGGTTCGAATCCTGCCTTAGGCATGTGTGTGTGTGTGATGCCCTTAGGTTAGTTAGGTTTAAGTAGTTCTAAGTCTAAGGGACTGATGACCTCAGATGTTAAGTCCCATAGTGCTCAGACCCATTTGAACCATTTGGAGGAGATACAGAGACAGGAACAGTCGATGCCATGCCTCGCTCATGCCGCCCAAGGCTATTGCTGCAGTGGATGAGCACTACCTTGGGATTATGGCTCGCAGGAACCCTGAATGCAATGCCACCATGTTGAATAATGCTTTTTGTCCAGCCACAGGACGTCGTGTTACCACTCAAACTGTGCGCAATATGCTGCATGATGCGCAACTTCACTCCCAACATTTATGGCGAAGTCCATCTTCGCAACAACGACAACATGCAGCGCGGTATAGATGGGCCCAACAACATGCCGAATGGATCACTCAGGATTGGCATCACGTTCTCTTCACTAATGAATGTCGCATACGCCCTCACCAGACAATCATTGGAGACGTGTTTGGAGGCAACCCGGTCAGGCTGAACGCCTTAGACACACTGTCCAGGAAGCGCCGTAAGATGGAGTTTCCCAGATGTTTGGAGTGGCATTATGTGGGGTTGACATACGCCGCTGGTGGTCATGGATGGCGCCATAATGGCTGTACGATATGTGAATGCCATCATCCGACAGATAGTGCAACCATATCGGCAGCATATTTGCGAGACATTCGTCTTCATGGACGACAATTCGCGCCCCCAACATGCACATTTTGTGAATGACTACCTTCAGAATAACGACATGGCTCGACTAGAGTGGCCAGCATGTTCTTCAGACATGAACCCTATTGAAGATGCCTGGTAGATGTAAAAGGGCTGTTTATGGACAATGTGACCCACTAACCACTCTGAGGGATCTTCGCCGAATCGCTGTTGGGAGTGGGACAATCTGGACCAACAGTTTCTTGGTGAACTTGTGGATAGTATGCCACGCCGAATACAGGCATGCTTTGATGCAAGAGGCCGTGCTACTGGGAATTAGAGGTACCGGTGTGTACAGCAATGTGGACCACCACATCTGAAGGTCTCGTTGTATGGTGGTACAACACGCAATGTATGGTTTTCATAAGCAATAAAAGGGCGGAAATAATGTTTATCTTGATCTTTATTCCGATTTTCTGTACAGGTTCGTTCTAGAACTCTCAGAACCAAGGTGATGCAAAACTTTTTTTGGTGTGTGTATATATATTTCGATGTAAACATCCAAACATTGTATGAGTACAGCTTTGTGCTTCTCCCACCACTCCCACAGGGTGATGGAAATAAAAGACAGATGGGGTGTTTCGTATTTACAAGAATATGGGAGACATAGCGACATATGGAAACTGGAAGACTTTGCAGCATTGTGGAGTGTTTTCAAACAGCTGCCCAAAGGTGTTGACCTCTAAATGTAATGTTCCACAGTGACAGGGTAGTAGGTGTCTTGGTGTTCTGTTTTTGAAGAGACCAAGAGCATTGACTCCTCATAGTGCACCCAAGTACATGATAACTGTTACAGTGTCCTATGTGTTGGTCGTCCTCACTCCCAAATCTTTGGACACTGCAGGTTTCATTTTTATGGCTTACAGTGTATTACCACATGTGGAACAGGATGTATTATGCAGGAGTTAAACCCGTAGGCATGGTTAGTATGCACTGATAGAGGAATGGGATGATTTTCATACACTCAGGCGAACATGTATGTACCCTAATTTTTGTTGTATTTTCATCATTTCTACGTATTTTCCATCAATTTTTGCAATTTTACCAAGTCTTACATAACTTCAATGCATTTTACCCAATTACTAGAGGTGCAGATCACTGCTCTTGATGACTTATCACTTCAAGAAAACATCTCATTGTATCAGTCCCATGATCCTCTCAGCCAATGACAATGTTGCAGGGTTCTCAATTTCTGTATTGTTGCTGAACCACCCCTCCATTACTAATGTGTGTGTGACTTTGACTGAAATAATACAACAAGCAATATCTATTATGGAAACTGTTAGTCGTCGATACATTCTGTATGTGTGTGATCATAAAGATGCATGCGCACCAGAAACTGAGACCTCATCCCAAAAGTGCTTGTGCTCGCATACCTATTGTGGCGACTTCAGAGGCTTTCTTGGAAGGATCCGGCACTTAAACGTCACTCAAGACTACCAGGACACTCACTGAGTGTCCTGACCGCAAAACCTTTATATATAGTCAACGTTACTGCAACACTCTGCTTCTTTAAGACTGCAGTCATTTCTATGGTTTACAGTGCGTGATCGCTTGTGGGGTGAACTCTTGGTACGACAGTACTCGTGGTGCAACGTTAGGTAGCATTACTCATGTAGAGGGGGATATGGCAGCTTTCGAGAAAACAGGCTGTTCAAGCCATAGGGATCTTATCCAGGGTTCAAGGTAAATAGTTGTTACCACAGTGGTATTTGGAAAGAAGATGTTCGATTGTCTAGAGGATTTTTTTTTCTTTAAAATCTTCCAAGGGTACAGCGTGGGTAGTACTGGTGACACAGCAACTGCACCTGTACCATAAACAACGTAAGTAGACAAAGGGTCCAAGTGAGTTTGACTCCAGAGTTCAGATTTGTTGTTCATCCAATGTATAAGTACTTTATATACGTAATAAACGAAATATTAACTTCCTTATTGGGAAGCAAACTCAGTTTAACGTCCTCTGATGTCTGTTCATTTGAGGTGCCCTGCATACTCCACATGTCACTATACAGTGCAACACGGAGTGTACTTCGTACCAATACTGATTTGTTTTTCTGTACTATTCAGTTTGGGTACTCAGCGAGGGAAAAATTACTATCTATATGCCTCTATATCTGCCGTAATCTCTCCTACCTCTTTCTCATGATCACTACACAAGATGTAAGTAGGCTGTTTATGTTTTCTCTATGTAAGTAGGCTGTTTATGTTTTCTCTATGTAAGTAGGCTGTTTAGGTTTTTTATTGGTAACGCCACCTCTGTATGACAATCACTGGCTGTGCTGTGGGCAGTCTGTGTCTGCTTTGCATTGTTGTAATACTCGCCATTGTAGTGTTAGGCAGCTGGCTGTGAACAGCGCGTAGCGTTGCGCAGTTGGAGGTGAGCCGCCAGCAGTGGTGGATGTGGGGAGAGAGATGGCGGAGGTTTGCAATTTGTCATGAACTGATATATATATTATGTGACTTGTGATGATATTAAGGTAAATACATTGTTTGTTCTCTATTAATATCTTTCATTTGCTAACTATCCCTATCAGTAGTTAGTGCCTTCCATAGTTTGAATCTTCTATTTAGCTGACAGTAGTGGCACTTGCTGTATTGCAGTAGCTTGAGCAGCGAAGATTTTTGTGAGGTAAGTGATTTGTGAAAGGTATAGTTTAATGTTAGTCAGGGCCATTCTTTTGTAGGGAATTTTGAAAGTCAGATTGCGTTGCGCTAACAAAGTATTGTGTGTCTGGTTAAGCACAGTCCTATATAAATTGTTCAAAGGGGACGTTTCATATGTCGACCCTTAGCCGAGGATACCTCACTGGAATCTTCTGATTTTTTTCTTGTAGTTTGTGTATTTAGTGTAGCTTTTGTTTATTGCTAGCGCGTAGTTGTAGAGAGAATCTCCTTTGTAGTTGTAGTTTTTCATTGTTGTAGAGTAAAACAGTTGTGGCATGCATGTAGATTTGCACCAAGTATTTCGCAGCTGCAATTAACTAGACATTATTTCCATTGCTACGTTATTTTATTTTGCTCTTCAAATTGTGTTTTTCTGTGTTGTCGTGTGAAATACTGTGACAATAATGGCGTGTGAAAAACGTAATACTAGGCTCCAAAGTAAACTGAGAAATGACAGTGAAGACGAAGGCAGTGTGTTAGCGCCGCAGAGTAATGAATTAACTGATGTTCAAAGTAGTAATTTGGTAATCGTGCATAGGGAAATGGAGCGGGCGGCAAACAATGGCACGGACAGTGAAACAATTAGTGAAGAGGGAAGCATTATCGATCGATCGGTCGGCAACAGCTCGTCTCAGGAATCCGAAATGACAGGACACAATTTCGCAAATACTGTAGATTCAGGTTTTGGGTTATCACCGTTTTCTCAAATAAGTCAAGACGCATTTTCTGCTTGTCAAAATGTGAATGTTGCCGGTGCAAATGCACTGCCGAAAAGCGTAGAGAAACAGATTCCAGACACTAATACATTATTATTGCAATTAATGCAACAAATGGAACAAAATCAGAGACAAATGGGACAAAATCTTAAAAAGTTAGACACAGTGGAACAAAATCTCAAAAAGTTAGACACAATGGAACAAAATCAGAGACAAACACAGCAAAAGCTTCAAAAGTTAGACACAATGGAACAAAATCTTAAAAAGTTAGACTCATTGGAGCAAACTCTTGAACGAACACATGAGGATTTAACTGCTGAGTTACATCACATTGAATCGAAATGTCAAAAAGTCTGTAATGACGTAAAAACACAAATTTGTGAGCATTTCCAACCTATTTTTTCGCGTCATGAAAATGCACTACAGAATCACGAAGCAGCTATAAAAGAACTGCAAACTATTGTTCATGAAAATCATGAGACCTTGCAAGCAAAATTTGACTCAGTTGCATCTACCGATACGGTTATGCAACTTGCAAAAACTCAGGAAAACTTAAAGGTCACAGTAGACACGATTGCAACACAAATGGACACTCTGAAACTTGGTTCAGAAAAACATAGAGAGGAAATGATTTCACTATCGGATAAAGTAGCCGAACTTTCAGATCAGTTCACTAACTTATCTACAAAGGTAGATGATGATCTGAATGACACAACACCTGTAGCTTTCATGGACACTGAAGAGTATGAACAAGTTAGAAAATTCAAACAAAATCAAAATCAAATCAATACACAGTACAAAAGAGAAATCCGGGAAGTGCAAGATCAGTTGGCACAAGTAGTACAAGAATTACGTATTTCTGAGGACACTCGCGCCCCAATACGGGAAGAGGGACATACAAATACGGAACAGACACAAAATAATAACACAGGGCATTTCGGTAGTTATGAAAGAAATTGGCAATGTGCACCGAATTTTGAAATGGAACGGCCGACACGACCTAACAATGACCGATATGCGACTCGCCGACATGATGATTTTGACTATAAGCTGTTCATTACTACACGTAAATTCAAAACATTTAAGAATTCTGGCAACGACATTCATCCACAAGCATGGCTCCATCAATTCTCTCATTGTTTTCCTCCCAACTGGTCATTGGAGCACAGATTAGAATTTATGTGTGGCTACTTAGAGAATGAACCAGGTGTAAGAATGCGATCGGTCATTCACGATTGCCACAGTGAAGGAGAATTTTACCATGCCTTCCTCTCAGCATATTGGTCTCAAGCTACACAAGACCGTGTAAAACATAGCATCATGATGATGAAACACTTTGAACAATCTGAATTTTCCAGTCTTGTCAAATATTTTGAAGACATGTTGCATAAGAATCAATATCTTTCAAACCCATACAGCCCCTCAGAACTCATCCGCATTTGCTTACTCAAATTGCCTGAACATTTACGACATATTATTTTAGCAGGACGTTGCAAAGATGACATTGAAGCATTTCAGGGTCTGTTACAAGAATTGGAAATTGACACTGACAATCGGGGAAGGCGGAAACAGGAGCACAACAATTACAGGTCACATCTGTCACAATTCCGCGATGACAGAAATAATACACGACAAGGCTATTCTTATAACGTAAATCGTGACCAAAACAGACACCACCCATATGACAACCGTTGGCAGAGTAGTAATAGTTACAGAGAAAGATCGCATTTCCGTAGTAATGACTATCACAGAGATAACCACAGAAACAGACAATATGGGAACCTAAACAATTATTACCAGGGGAGACAGAATAACTTCAGACGCAACAGTTCAGCGCGGAGTTACGATTCAGGGAGAAATTCTCCACCACGTGACCGACAAGGAAGAAACTACGGATTCTACCGAAATGACGACAGACGATATGATCATAACGACAGACGTCAATTGCATCAGAACTGGCGGGATTCAAACAGAGCAGGGCCCTCTCGAGGAGGTGAATTTGTAGAAGTTAGGTCTCCTAATCCCAATAACGACGCGCGCCAACAAAGAGAGACAATGACTCGCACAGCAGGCAGCCGCGTGCGCCAGGTGGCTCAGAGAAAAATAACATAGACGCTAACCTTGAGAAAAACTCCAGTATTCTTTACCGACGTATACCGCCTGACAATTGCATTCAAGTTGAAACTCTGCGTACTAGGAAGAGTAAAGGTTTACACCACATTTCACATGTAAAACCATTTATTGAAAGATAATCTGCTTTTTAACTTTGTCTTTGCCATAAATCTTTTCACTTCACATTTCTAGTATGCTTTGTCAGACTTAAGAAACTGTTAACATGCAATAATGTTTGAAGTTAAATATCCAGTCTAGAACCTAGGGAACATTTTTAAACAGAAATGACGAATGCATTGTTATAGTAAACAGACGTCACAGTGTTCTTGTGTGTGTACATTCTTGCTTGTTTGTTGCACGATTACGTAACGACTATAAGGCTCACATACTTAGAATATTTACCAGTACTGCTAATGAGATTTTAATGCAACATTTTGGTTTATTTGAAAATACATTCTGAATTTAAAGTGCTTTCTGAGAGATACCAGATGACACAGTGGTTAGTTTATGTGACAGCTACACGATTTTTATCACGACGCTACTAATGAGTGACAATGTACAATGTTGATTTTGCGGTGTTTCTGTTTTATATCTGCACAGTTTTCTGAATTCTTCTGGAAATCAAAACATGTTTTATTAGTAACTTTTGTGGTATAGCTACAAGGAGACAGCCTTTTCCATAGCACAACAATACGTTACAGCACAGTACTTTCATCATCACAACAATAAGCGTAATAACTAAGATATCTCTACGCAAAGCATTTCACTTTTGTTTATCATGAGGTAAGTACATTGGCTTCTGCAGAACTTAGCTTTTGGAGGAAAATAACTACGACACTTTCACAGAGATTATCTTACAACAATATGCACATTTAGCGCTACAGGACACGCATTTCAGTGATTAATTTTGTACTTAAAACTTTTATTTTTAAAGATTTTTGAATTACAAAGAAAGTTTTCAGTGATACATTTCATTTCATTGCTGTAATCTGTAACACCTGAGGGTATAATTACATTAATCCTCAGGGGGGTACACGCTTACTTTGTGTACCATGTGTTTGGCAAGCACAAGGAGCCCTAGCTAATATGGTATTTGCTTATACAACTTTACACATCGGTACCATATTTCTCTAACACACAAATTACACAGCTATCTGATCATTTAACTGAGAGATAAACATGTTTTTTACTACATCAGTGACAGATGTTTACGCAATTACACCGTTGGATAACTTCACACTTATGAAACTGTATTTTGTCTGTACTTTGTAAACTGTTCATATTTTTTCGGAATCATTGTGATACTATGAGAGCTTTGAATGATGTATTTGGTATGAGATCATGATTTTTAAAGTACGTTTGAGGCAGCTGACACTTTTGACATGAGCAGAGAATTATTTTAGGCTTAGAAATTATTGGAGGAAGTTACGACGATTTTGAGATTTGACTGAAGTGTTATGATGTTATTATTACGACGACGATGTGTATTATGTTGTTGAGGAATGTTTATTATGCTACGTATTTCTCACGATGAAATATTGAAGAGTGTCGACGAATATGTATATGTATAATGAGGTAAGGAGTAATGAATAGTGGGTAGGGACTCTTGACTTGTGAAAAAGGATGTTGGAAACCAAGAATCGTACTTTAAGAGTTATGACATGTGTGAATCATGTGTGAATGTATCACAATGCCACTGAACATTTTTTGGACACTGTTATATTCATAGGATTTTGTTTCTACAGATTTGCAACGCTAATTCTTGACCTGTGAAATATTTTTATATGAGACTACCACGGTAGCAGAATCTCCTGTCGTAAATATTTCCGTACGAAAGTTAAGTGACCACCTGCACGTAATGCGTCGCGGGCACCCAGCTGTGTCAGACGCCTGGAGAAAAAGCCATTATTGCGAGCCCTTTTCAGCGGCACAGGTAGAAAAAAAAGGGGACGTGGGACGTGTCAAACACCTGGAGAACAAGCCATTATGGTGTGCCTTTCATCGCTAATGCGACACCCTCGTTACTTGAAAACATATGATTACTCGCACTTTGTGCTAATTACTGAAATGCTTATGAATTGATGGGAAATATTCGTACATCTGCACACCTGATTACGACAAGCGTCTTTCTACGAGAGTTGAGAGAATTTCTACTAACTTATGAAATGTCACATGACTATTGAATGATATTTTTATGCTTTGGTTTGCGTAACTGCTTATTTCATTTGATACCTGTTTTTCAGCTGTGTTGCAGCATTGCTTTTATAAAATGAAATGCATTTGCTAATGTGAACACTTTCTGTCAACAGATCTATTAAATAATTATTTTATGATCCACATTCTTTAAAAAAAAAGGAGCACTTGGAAAGGAAAGAACAATAAGAAGGAACTAATAACAGTAACACATAATTTTCTTTTCAAGTACTTGGTAATTTCTTTTGTAGAATAAATTGTGATGCATCACTCTAATGTTAAGATGTGACATAGGTATTAGACATGGCCATTTTAGTGTAATATTTTTTTTTGCTTGCGCTATGTCATGTTTAGGTATAAGTTGCTGCTGTTTGCCAGGCATAGTGTTATTGAATTTGACTTTTGCTCATTTATGCTGCTAGCTTTGCCAATTTGCATTTTTTTTTGCATTGCTGTTTGTGTTGATTTGTTATGTGATGCTGCATTGCCTCGTCCCTTAGTTTAGCATCTGAGCTCAGTAGATTTAAGTTAGCTTAAGAGGGGGTAGACTATATGAGAAACTGACTATGGAGAATAGGTAAAGAATGCATTGCGAAGTTATATAAAAAGGATTTGGGCCCAAATGAGTATTGTACAATCAGAAATAATTATTTTGAAAGAAATATGAACAGAATACAGAAAGCATGCTTGGATAAGATTTTTTTGGTGGAAGCAAAGGTTGAAATAAGACGAAAGATCTATAGAATGAAGTTTTGGGATGGACTGCAGTACCAAATGTTACACTGAAAACGAACCCTGTCCTTTCCTATTGGTGTTATCCCACTATGTGCTTGTGTACCCTTGAGTATTTGTTTTCTTCCTGTCTCTGTGTACTGTTTCATAGAATTTTTTTTCTCTTCTAATACTAAGCTATATTCACTATGAGGAGGAATACTGTTATCCTCAAATATAAGTTGCATTAATAATATGTTATTTTCTTTGTAAAGTTGTTTACAATTCTGTTCTGTTTCAATGTTCATGTGTGAAATTAATGTTTCGAAAACTATTCTCATTATTTCATGTATGTACTTATGTCACTATTTTTGTAACACTGCTGTATATGTTTATTTCTATTCTTTTGTAACGCCTGTTTTACTACAAATGTTATCTGTATTGTTATGTTTTTAATGATGTATTTTGTACCTTTGTAATTGTATTCTTATGTTATAAACTTGTAATTGTCACCAGTTCATGACATTATTAACTTGTTAGTTACATTTCACTGCACACGTTTCTGTTGGTCATAGTATGTGGACAATATGTGAGAAGTAGGGACTGTTAGTGTTTGCACGTGTGTTAATAACTCAGCAAGGGACTGGATAACAGCATTGCTGGTTCTAAGGACAATTTCAAAAACTTTGTGAGTGCACAATTGGTGGTTTATGGACTTGCTATATTATCCGCAAGACTCTTCAATGGTGATTGTGCACCTGCACAGTCACAACAGATGGCTGCTGGCCATCTCTTCAAGGACTACAGTGGGTCTACATCTTTGATGAACCATCAATACCATTATTTCTACAAGGACTGCAGTGGGTCTGCACCTCTGGTGGCCCACCAATACCATACTCTCTACCAGGACTACAGTGGGTCCGCTCTGTGATGACTTACCTACCAATACTCTTCAAAACTTCGAATGACTCTGTTGTGGGTTTGCTCCATTGTGGCCCATTACCTGTCAGCATGTCAAGAGCCAGCACTGTCTTTCCGTTGGAAGGACAACACTACTTGTTCAAGACTGCATGGAAATCCACTACTTCTATGTGCATTTTCTTTTACTGCTCGGACTTTGAGAAAAACTCTGCATTTTTACTGTGATGAACAATGTGGACTGTCTTTATGGACTGTGAGAAATTTTGATCTTTTGACCAACATAATATTAATAAGTGCGTGCATTTTATATCTTTGTTACTGTAATTGTGAAAAATTTTTGTCAAATCTGTATTGGCCAGTGCCCAACACCATTTGCAAAAATTTTTGTGGGGAACATGGGGGCTATGTAAGTAGGCTGTTTATGTTTTCTCTATGTAAGTAGGCTGTTTATGTTTTCTCTATGTAAGTAGGCTGTTTAGGTTTTTTATTGGTAACGCCACCTCTGTATGACAATCACTGGCTGTGCTGTGGGCAGTCTGTGTCTGCTTTGCATTGTTGTAATACTCGCCATTGTAGTGTTAGGCAGCTGGCTGTGAACAGCGCGTAGCGTTGCGCAGTTGGAGGTGAGCCGCCAGCAGTGGTGGATGTGGGGAGAGAGATGGCGGAGGTTTGCAATTTGTCATGAACTGATATATATATTATGTGACTTGTGATGATATTAAGGTAAATACATTGTTTGTTCTCTATTAATATCTTTCATTTGCTAACTATCCCTATCAGTAGTTAGTGCCTTCCATAGTTTGAATCTTCTATTTAGCTGACAGTAGTGGCACTTGCTGTATTGCAGTAGCTTGAGCAGCGAAGATTTTTGTGAGGTAAGTGATTTGTGAAAGGTATAGTTTAATGTTAGTCAGGGCCATTCTTTTGTAGGGAATTTTGAAAGTCAGATTGCGTTGCGCTAACAAAGTATTGTGTGTCAGGTTAAGCACAGTCCTATATAAATTGTTCAAAGGGGACGTTTCAAAGATACACAATAGTAGCTGCACAATCCTCCTCGAATACTGGTTCTCTCACTCTACCCAACAGAGTTCACAACAACAATGGGAGCTTTGTTGCAAAGACTGACATATCAAGTCCCCAAATATTTCGTAATTTTAGGCTAACAAACGGAGCCACCCAGGCTTTGTTCACATAACTTGCCAACAGGAAGCGTTATCTACACATTCTTGAAATCACATAATGAACTTATTAAAAGCAAGTGTAACCACAGAATTTATAGAAATATTCATTAACCAGTGAACAATAGATTCATTGAAAAATGTAACTACCGCATATAAAACAGCTTCAAACGTTTGATTACTTTCCAAATGAGTTTCAATGTTAAATATTTGACGTTAGGCACATAAGCGAGAAAAATTTAGAAAAGTTTTGAAATTATGCTTAAAGTTTATTGGAAATCACTAAGTGCTCTCATTATAAAAAGCTGGATGAATATAATCCGGGTAAGTTGCCCTCCATTTTAAGCAAAAAAGCAAGTTTTTCACACATATTGCAAGTTAGTTACTTGCATGTCAATTTTTTGTGCACGTTACTTCATAAAGGTGGTTTTAAAAGTAGATGGTGACAGGTAGTTTCTGTTTTTATTAATGATAAGCACTGCCTTAAGTTAGTCCTAAAAGGGCCCTCCCCGCAACCAGTCACTTATGAGTCCTTACTGGCGCAAGTTAGTAATTTAAATACTCGTTATGGCACACCCTAGGATTAAGTTGCATATCGTGTTCGTTGTTAGGTATCTATGAGTATAGAAATTAGGTTATCCTTTGCTCATGTTGGGTTGTTCCTTTTTGCATGTCACAAGACTGGGAAATACTCAGGCCAATAGTATGTGTGATTCTTTGCTTTCATGTACTGTTATATTTTTGTAAGGGTTGTTGACAACGCACAAACACAGAATGTGTCAGTGTTGTGCAGTGATCCATAATGGGCCCGCGTAACCCAGTACACAAATAGTCAGCAGAAGAGTGATTTGAAGGGAGAGAATAGCTGAGTGGCCTACTGATGTACAGCACGAGGCCAGCGACATTCCCCAAGTAACCAAGGTATCATAATCCCAGGCCACAACAACTTTCACTGTTGGTGAGGAGGTGTAGTGGTCACAGGCATGGGACCCATTCACAGATATGGCTCTTGCCAGACATGGCAGCACTGTGGACAACATGGGAGGGTTGACATACGCCAGCACTATGGTGCTCCTGGTCTCCCCAGGGGAGGCGGCCAGAAAGGGTCGACGCAACACACCTGCGTGTGAGCTGCCTGTAACTGCTGACATACCTCACCTGCCCATTGACACTGGCCTGGTTCACTCCTGCACGCCTGGACACTTCCCTTGTTGAGAGCACTTCCTGGCACAAAGGAACAATGCGGACGCGATCGAACCGCGGTGTTGACCGTCTAGGCATGGTAGAACTATAGACAACATGGGCCGTGTACCTCCTTCCTGGTGGAATGACTGGAACTGATCGGCTGTTGGGCCCTATCCGTCTAATAGGCTAGGCTCATGATGGTTGTTTACATCTTTGGGAGGGTTTAATAACATCTCTGAACAGTCAAAGG
Organism: Schistocerca piceifrons; assembly: GCF_021461385.2. NCBI lineage: Eukaryota > Metazoa > Arthropoda > Insecta > Orthoptera > Acrididae > Schistocerca > Schistocerca piceifrons. The sequence continues at coordinate 205,590,135 of NC_060142.1, read as the reverse complement.
GACTGTGTCTGTGATACAATATCGACAGTCAACGTCTATTTTCGGTAGTTGTGGGAACTGGTGTAATGCAAAACTTTTTTTGTTGTGTGTATTATGTTTTTTTGTATGTCTCTCACTAATCTATCTAACATTTTTCTCATTTGAGCTAGACGTCTTCTTGTGCATTTTATCTCTTTCGGTTTGTACATAATTAGTATGTTTATAAGACATATGTGGTACAGATACATTCAGTTCAGTCTGGAACTGCGCGACCGCTACGGTCGCAGGTTCGAATCCTGCCTCGGGCATGGATGTGTGTGATGTCCTTAGTTTAGTTAGGTTTAAGTATTTCTAACTTCTACGGGACTGATGACCTCCGACGTTAAGTCCCATAGTGCTCAGAGCCATTTGAACCATTTTTGAACTGACAAATACTTTGATTGTTTTGATAGATAAATACTATTCTACATTGCATATCTTTAGCTAATTCATACTAGTAATTTGTTCTCAGTTACAGACAGTTTTGACATTAGTTACTGAGCGTTAGATTTTGGTCTTTTTCGTCTTGTAAACTCTACATTGTTTTATTCATGTAATGTTTAAATGTCTTTTGTTTGTGCATATTCTCCTTGAAATACACTGATATTCAATGTTTTCATCAATGTGATCACCTTCGCATTCTTGTTATATGATGTTATAGACGTCAAGTCCATCATACTAGATATTCATTATTGTGATAATCTACTTGTCTGTGTACATCATCCTGTGATCAATATGAGCTACACTATGTGATCAAAAGCATCCAGTCACCTGGCTGCAAATGACTTACAAGTTCGTGGCGTTCTCCACCGGTAATGCTGGAATTGAATATGGTCTTGGCTCACCCTTAGCCTTGATGACAGTTTCCACTCTCGCAGTCATACGTTCAATCAGATGCTGGAAGGTTTCTTGGGGAATGGCAGCCCATTCTTCACGGAGTGTTGCACTTAAGAGAGGTATCGATGTCGGTTGGTGAGGCCTGGCACGAAGTCGGCGTTCCAAAACATCCCAAAGGTGTTCTATAGGATCTAGGTCAGAACACTGTGCAGGCCAGTCCATTACAGTGATGTTATTGTCGTGTAACCACTGCGCCACAGGCCGTGCATTATGAACAGGTGCCCGGTCGTGTTGATAGATGCAATCACCATCCTCGAAATGCTCTTCAACACTGGGAAGCAAGAACGTGCTTAAAACATCAATGTAGGCCTGTGCTGTGATGGTGTCACGCAAAACAAGGGGTACAAACCCCCTCCATAAAAAGAACGACCACACCATAACACCACCGTTTCCGAATTTTACTGTTGGATCTACACACACTGGCAGGTGACGGTTACCCCGCATTCGCCATGCCCACACCCTGCCATCGGATCGCCACATTGTATACCGTGATTTGTCACCCACACAACGTTTTTCCACAGTTCAACCGTCCAATGATTACGCTCCTTACACCAAGCAAGGCGTCTTTTGCATTTACCGTCGTGGTATGTGGCTTATGAGCAGCCGCTCGACCTATCGAAGTTTTCTCACCACCCGCTTAACTGTCATAGTACTTGCAGTGGATCCTGATGCAGTTTGGAATTCCTGTGTGAGAGTCTGGTAGATGTCTGTCTTTTATACATTACGACCCTCTTCAACTGTCGGCAGTCTCTGTTAGTCAACAGACGAGGTCGGCCTCTTCGCTTTTGTGCTGTGCGTGTCCCTTCACATTTCCACTTCACTACCACATCGGAAACAGTGGACCTGGGGATTTTTAGGAGTGTGTAAATCTTGCGTACAGACGCATGACACAAGTGACACCCAATCACCTGACCAGGTTCGAAGTGCGTGAGTCCCGCGAAGCGCCCCATTCTGCTCTCTCACGATGTCTAATGAGTACTGAGGTCGCTGATAACGAGTATCTGGCAGTAGGAGGCAGCACAATGCACTTAATGTGAAAAACGTATGTTTTTGGGGCTGTCCGGATACTTTTGATCACATAGTGTATGTTTCTTCCTACCATTATTCCTTTTCTTATGTTACATTGTTCTTTTATGATGTGTTTGTCTGGGGTATGACTCTTGTTCTACACACGTTTTTCGAATGAATAAACCTGAGTGGACATTAGGTGAGCTTTGACTACTGAATACAGTAAACGTTTGTTGTTCTGTGACACATGCTTATATGCACTTTCATTAGTCAGAGGTACAACTGGACTGCGTGTTGATCTCCATTTTTTCCTTTGTGGATGACTGTGATGTTTTCTTACTGGCACAAGTAAATGTTTTGATTATTAAAATTTGTTATTTGGGCTATCAATTGTAAGAACCTAGGTCCAATCTGACACACTCACTTCAAATATTGTAGGCAGCAACCTGGTGTTCTGTTCTCTAAAAATGAGTGATAAACTGAGTAAATAAGTGTGGCGTCCCAGAGAATGTGTCTTTGCTGTCTACTTTAATTATAACGAATGCATAGATGTTTGACAATTCTTAATCTGTGTTTCTTTATGGACCCTTTAGTTCCTTTAAGCATGCTCCGAAACATCTGAATTAAGTGTGATTTTTTTTCTTTTGGTGTTCTGTCACAGTATCCTCATTTCTGAAGTGAGGCACATACACTGCATAAAAATCTACTATCTACTGTGAGAGAAAAAGGGAGGGGGTGGGGTGGAGGGTAATGCAAAATGGCAGGCCCTCCAGCCTCTTCATGCATATATTTAGGGTAGTCAAACCAGTCTACCTTGCATTTCTAAATTCATAATTTGCACACTCTAACAAATACCACCACTTGCAAAGTAGGTTAGAAATCAGATTAATAATGTTGCTCACGCAGAATATGTTCGCTTTATCGGGCAACAACAAAGTTATTGACTGTGGATGGTATCGTTAGAATGGAAATAATGAGGTCACTGTAAAAAAAGTCATCAATTTTAGTACTTATCTTGAGTGGATTCCCACGTAGATTTCGTCGAAGTTCTTATGGCTCATCTTGTTGATTCTAAGGTGATTCCACTTTGACTGCTAGAAGGTCCAGATCTGTATTGTAGCAATATTTGAAGACCTAACAAATGCGTTTTCCAGGAAATTCTTAATGATCAAACAATTCCAGATCAGAACAATGGTATGGTAGAAATAATTTTTGACTTGGTGTTCACGATCCACATTTTTATTAAACTTATTGTAAATTCACATATACTCCTTCTTAATTGTCACATCATCAAGAAAACAGTTTTTTATCAATCTTCATATATTTAATTTCCACTTTAACCAAACACAAGACTTGATTTTTCATTTACAAAGCGAAATAACAACTTAACTTCTGCAAAGTGAAACAAAGACTGCTCTGTGTGCATTCACGCCAAAACGGTTACAAGTAAGTCAAAGATTATGACAGTCTCACAGAAATGAATACACACAAGAACCATATCACTATAATATATCGATACATCGGAGTACCTATACAATAATAAAACAAAATGTGAATAATGTCACAAATATATGTCTGTTACTTCGCAGAAAAGTAGTACGATATTGCTAGTATCGAGAACTGGGGTTGGAGTGCCGTAATGGTCACGTAAATAAAGAACCATTACAACACATGCAGATTAATATCATTTCACTAACGTATTACACTGCCATACAAAATAGGTGATCAGATCCTATGTACAGGCATGTAATGATCGGGAGTGGGATGCATGCATATCGTAATTCTATTCATTTCATGCAGGAGACTGGAGGAACTTTTGGGCTGCGAGGAGGCCAACTGCTCACAATAGCGGGAGGTGGGCGGACTTCCGGTCACTGGAAATTGTACGTGGAGTCTCGACCCATGGCTGGCAGCAGCTTTCTCTAATGATGTTGGGTCTCAGGGGCCAGAGCGACGGATGTTCGTTATTTTTACAATGGCTGGGAGCAGTTTTCTCATAAGATCCTTATGTTTTGGGCAGGAATGCTCCAGCTTGTCACCAAGGCAGTGCTATCGTTTGGGACGTTTCCAGGAAATGGTAGCTAAGCTCCAAAGGATAGCTGACGGAACAGCAGGCAAACGTCGCACGCCAATTATCATATTCCGACGGCGCCCGTCGTCAGAAAGAACCCCCTTGAAAAGTCGTGGGGTAGGCTGTGTTAGGCTGCTCGACTGTTACGTCAGTCAGTACACATTTGCAGTCACCGTCGAGAATTTGTGGAAAGAAACGGTATTGGTGCCTAGGAGTATGGTAGTGGGAATCTAAAAGACCATAACTGGCGAAAGCTTTGTTTATCGACAACGAATGGCTGAGTTCTGGCACAAGGGAACGGTCGGTCTCTGGGCGCGAAGTGGAAGAGGATTTTGAGGATGTTGGTTTCTGGCTGTCACAGGAGTCGTTGGAGTACCTTTCCGCTCTTGCTAAACAGTAATTTCACTCGCAGTTTCACTTGGCCGGCTGCCTGAACAAAGAATTAGTTTGTTTTCGCACTCGTACTGCGATCGGTCACCAATGCAAAGCCTATCTCCATGGACCCGGGCCGACCACGAGTAGCAGCCGTCATCAACACGCCACTTTGCGCCGTACTGTCGATAACACACGCAGCACCGCCCTGTGGGGCTTCAGCTAATTTTTCAGCCACTCAGAATTCGATTTGAGGTTTCACGGTGGTGGCACCTCAGAACTACTTTGCCTTCTTAGGTGATATCGTGGTATGCATCCGATTACCCACCTATTTATCGATATTATACATTTCAGCTGTTCTCTTTGCTCCCTCTTCTCATAGTAGGAAGGCTCACTAAATTCCATGCAGCATTCTTTGTACTAGGTTCTTGCCAGTACCTCTTCAAATGAGGACTATTTACTTGTTTTGTTATGCTAATATACATAATTGTTCCTTGAACAAAGTTATACTCAATTTTGTTTTTCATTTAAAGAAAATAAATGTAATTGTAAATTTTTAGGTTGCCATTTCTTTCCTAAACTGTCATACTCACCGGAATCCTTCCCCATCATCATTTTTGGAGGGTAACTTTGATCGATTAATTTAATGAATAAATTATATAAGGAGCTAGCCACCCAGTGTAGGATTTATATCAGGACCATTATAAGACTGCGTTACACAGCACAATATCGCGATTTTGCCCGCCTAACTTGCGCATCAGTTAACTTATTTTCATTTATTCATTTTGTGAGGGCTGTCGGTGACTTTTCTAAAAGTTAGAAATCATGTGTAAAGTTTGTTGGAAATTGCTAAGTGCTCTCATCATCAAACATTGTGTGAGTTTATTCTGGGTATCATGTGCGTCGTTAGTTGCACTCCCTCAAGGCCTACACAGAGTGTGTAACTGTAATATTTGTCTTACTGCGTTATACCTTTAACATAAGATTATACCTCTCAGTGAGTAGCATTTTAAATTTTTTGAATTCTATCGCTAATTACATGGAATTTGAAAATCAAATTTTTGCTGCCCCTGAAAGCCTCCAACTGGCACTTGGTTATCCAAGCACCGAGTTATTGGCTTACGATTAGTAATACAGATATTTATAGTAAAGTTTCTGTTTCTTGAGGGCTTCTCCTTAAGCACTAGTTGCCCTGTCTTGTGTGAAGTCACCTGGAGTTTATTTTCCATATACCGTTCTTGAAGAGTGTGTATGATGTGTCTATTGTCTTCCAGTTTGTCTTGAATCTCCTGTTATCACTAGCATTAAGTCGTCTGCACACCCAATGCTAGCTTTTCCTTAAATAATTGGAGATTGACTGGTAAATGAAGAACAGTAAAAGAGACAAGATGCCACCAAATATCTGGGGTTGCTGTTCTAAGATAAATACAACTTTTTGTTCCACATCCAACAATCTGAAAAAAAATGAATTTACACGATGAACAGATTAATCAGTGTAGGACAGAAGAGGTTTAAACTGCCGTTACAAAGTATCACAATATACTGAAGACCCAGGGAAACTGATACAACTGTCTAGTATCGTGTAGGGCCCCCGTGAGCAAGCAGCTGGTCAGACCGGCACTATCCCTGTAATGTATGCAAAGTGTCATGATTTTCGAGTTTTACGAGAGCATACAGTGCTGAAACGGTCGGGACCGTCCTAGTTATTCTGGGAATCTGGACAATAAACCTGCAAGTTCAGAAGCAGGACGCAAATTGCTGGCTGAATGAGAGAGACACACAAACAGCGAGACAAATCGTGGCATCTAAAAAGAAACTGAAACTACAGTTTCTGCCAGAATGGCAGTGTTCGTGGCACACAGTAACACCTGAAAGATGTAAGTACAGTTTTCGTTACCGCTTGAATGAGCGCCAGTGTAATGTGGAGCAATCAAGATGACGTACTGAAAATCGACCACACCAGTGCTTTCTGGCGAAAATAAACCAAAGACCTAGCAATTCACGTGCGAGTGGTTATTAAGGACGTTGGATCAAACGGTATGGGAAGAGAATAGCGAGTGTCTAATGACACATAATGGCAGGAATTTCATACAGAATAAAACAGTCTCTATAATTTTAAGAGAAGGACGGCTGTGGCACGTACGTTGCGAAATAACGCACGAAATTTTCTTGAAGGAATCATAAATGTACCGGGAGGGAATAACAGATGGACATCCGCATTGGAAACACAGGTAGCTGTTTGGCAAGAGCTGATCACTGCAACACGAACAAGGGCCTGGGAAGATGAAACAGCAACGGAAATGAGGAGCACAATAGTCGAACACGTATGCGAAGAATTAGCTGCCTGAGGACTTCTGAGGACACGATGCTTTGGCTCCAACAGGGATATCCCATGGAAAGTCATGTGTAGGGTGATATATTCTATTTTTCTTATTCTATGACTAAGGACAACTGTGTGAGCTGTATTGAATTGTTTAATGTCGCAATATTTGCATAGAAATACACGCTTTTACACAGTTTACAATGTGGCAATGTTAAAACAGTTGTCAGGATAATGCATCTCATCAACTTCAAAAAGTGAAATAATCCTAAACACAACAATATTAAATATTAACTCTCAGAAAGTTAAATTATCCTAAACATGACAATATTAAAGTTTAACCATAAGTTTCTTTACAGAATTATTCTTACGACTTCATTATAATGTAGGTCAGTACTACGATAAATGATCCGATTCCGGTTCAAAGTTCGGTACTATTTTTAGGATGACGATCAAATCTACGGTGGATGGTTAGTTATGCGACAAACTGAGCAAAAGATTACCCAAGGTCGCTCGAGTTTACAGTGGACGCAAGCTGGTGAACCAACAAGTTTACGCCTCTGTACGCAGTATTTACCTTAAGCTGCGATGAGCTGTCGTCTGCTAGACCGCTCTCTCCTCTGAAATTCCTATAAAACTAATTAAAACCTTTGCTGAATTCTTTTTCAGCATAAACTCTCCCTATGTTTCTCGTTATGCGAGCAAACATGTGCTCATACCAATATACATACTCGTGGCTGGAGGAGTGTGCATATTATGATGCCCTCTCAGTTCTTACAAGAACAATTAACTAATTGGTCGGTTCGTTTCTCCACAGTTGGAGCTAAACGATGCTACAGCTAATTTCTAGCTGGATGTCAGCCGCTGTGAACGTAGTGTTCACCCAAAGTTCTTCTCTGCTCCGTTCTGCATTTGACGCCAATTCAGAGAAGAGTCCCTTTCAAAGATTCCGTCTTGTCTTTCTCATAGCTGAACTGTCTCCCCACCTGGGTTCTTTCGTTCTTCACATCACAGCCATTATCGACCAATAGGAGCGTTCTTCTTATTTTGTGCAAACTCTCTCTACCAATCGCAAGGGCCCTACCATTAAACTGCTTCGAAACTTCTGCTCTTTACTCCTTCCTAGTGCGTTTTGTGCCCACGCCACACGTCAAAATGCATACATTGTCTCTCACGTGCATACCACTCACTGGACACGTGACCGAAAATGCTTCACTGGTCTTGTCAGTATCCATTTGGAATTCTGAAACGCATTTTTATAAAAGATTTCTTTCCTATCCTCCCTCAGATGGCCCATTAACTCGCTCTTCCCTTCTGAGTCACCTGGTCGGTCGTTGACCTGGCTTGGGACACCCCTTTAAGTGATTTCTGTTCTCCCATGGCGCGGCCTCTCGCTGCTTGTTGCACCTTCTGCTCGTAGACATGCATTATACAGGATGTTACAAAAAGGTACGGCCAAACTTTCAGGAAATATTCCTCACACACAAATAAACAAAAAATGTTATGTGGACATATGTCCGGAAACGCTTAATTTCCATGTTAGAGCTCATTTTAGTTTCGTCAGTATGTACTGTACTTCCTCGATTCACCGCCAGTTGGCCCAATTGCAGGAAGGTAATGTTGACTTCGGTGCTTGTGTTGACATGCGACTCATTGCTCTACAGTACTAGCATCAAGCACATCAGTACGTAGCATCAACAGGTTAGTGTTCATCACGAACATGGTTTTGCAGTCAGTGCAATGTTTACAAATGCAGAGTTGGCAGATGCCCATTTGATGTGTAGATTAGCACGGGGCAATAGCCGTGGCGGTACGTTTGTATCGAGACAGATTTCCAGAACGAAGGTGTCCCGACAGGAAGACGTTCGAAGCAATTGATCGGCGTCTTAGGGAGCACGGAACATTCCAGCCTATGACGCCACTGGGGAAGACCTAGAACGACGAGGACACCTGCAATGGACGAGGCAATTCTTCGTGCAGTTGACGATAACCCTAATGTCAGCATCAGAGAAGTTACTGCTGTACAAGGTAACGTTGACCACGTCACTGTATGGAAAGTGCTACGGGAGAACCAGTTGTTTCCGTACCATGTACAGCGTGTGCAGGCACTATCAGCGGCTGATTGGCCTCCACGGGTACACTTCCGCGAATGCTTCATCCAACAATGTGTCAATCCTCATTTCAGTGGAAATGTTCTCTTCACGGATGAGGCTTCATTCCAACGTGATCAAATTGTAAATTTTCACAATCAACATGTGTGGGCTGACGAGAATCCGCACGCAATTGTGCAATCACGTCATCAACACAGATTTTCTGTGAACATTTGGGCAGGCATTGTTGGTGATGTCTTGATTGGGCCCCATGTTCTTCCACCTACGCTCAATGGAGCACGTTATCATGATTTCATACGGGATACTCCACCTGTGCTGCTAGAACATGTGCCTTTACAAGTACGACACAACATGTGGTTCATGCACGATGGAGCTCCTGCACATTTCAGTCGAAGTGTTCGTACGCTTCTCAACAACAGACTCGGTGACCGATGGACTGGTAGAGTCGGACCAATTCCATGGCCTCCACGCTCTCCTGACCTCAACCCTCTTGACTTTCATTTATGGGGGCATTTGAAAGCTCTTGTCTACGTAACCCCGGTACCAAATGTAGAGACGTAGAGCCTCTTCGTGCTCGTATTGTGGACGGCTGTGATACATTACGCCATTCTCCAGGGCCGCATCAGCCCATCAGGGATTTCATGCGACGGAGGGTGGGTGCATGTATCCTCGCTAACGGAGGACATTTTGAACATTTCCTGTAACAAAGTGTTTGAAGTCACGCAGGTACGTTCTGTTGCTGTGTGTTTCCATTCCATGATTAATGTGATTTGAAGAGAAGTAATAAAATGAGAACATGGAAAGTAAGCGTTTCCGGACACATGTCCACATAACATTTTCTTTCTTTGTGTGTGAGGAATGTTTCCTGAAAGGCTGGCCGTGCCTTTTTGTAACACCTTGTATAAGAACGGTGTGTTAATTCCGTCAATTGAGTGTCATCCCTTTTTGCATTACATACTGATAGGCAAATTTTCTCATAACCGTCAAATTAAGTTAGGTGTCATATTCACCTTCCCGTTGCGATGTATAGAGCTCTCACGTAAGGTGCGAATCTGACCTTTATTTATTCTGCCACCTTACACTTGGAGCTGCGTTTCTATCGATCCTGAGTGGTCGCGGCAGATAAGATCGAGGTACGTGTTCTGGAGTGGTACAAGTAGTACCTGAATAAGCAAAAGACCACACCATTATCCACCTTTGCGGCAAGGAAAGACATTAGTCTATCTACACATCTCCATATGTCACCTGGATTCCTCTTTTCCATGTGCTGAGTTGAACAGAACCTGTATGGTAGGAAACAAGTACAGAAAAAGTCCGGAAAAAACTTTTCTTTTTCCTTTAATAATGAAACATGGGAGGGTTTGTTGGTAATTTAGAAGTGGAAGTATTGCTAGTTCTTTTCTCCCATTTTTCTTTAATTTAATTATCCATAAAATTCACCTTTAATTTTGTTAGACTCGTTAACTTACGTTGTGTATTAAGTATGGACACTGTATGGAATCAGGAGGGTTGTTTCCCGATAACAAGAGAGTAAGAGGTTTCGCTAGCAGACATCGTTAGCAGGAAAAATATAGAAAGTAACACTCTACTGAAAATTTGATTCCACATTTAGGAAAATACATATAGGATCTAGACTTCTGACTAATATATGCTTTGTACCATAACAGTAAACTTCGTAATAATAATAATAATAATAGTATCCCATTAGGCACCAAATGCTCAGCCATCAGTGGGGCAACCAATCTGTAGGATTCTGGGGAGACTGGGCTGAGGTGTTGTATACCATAGCAGGGTAAATCAGAGTCCTCTGCTGAACTAAAACAGATTAAATATTTCTTTGGCACAATCAACATTAAGTCATTCCTAAAGTCAGTAATGCTACATTTACTTATTTATTTGTTTATGCAATTTACGCCTACAGTAGAGTACAAAAATCAAACATTATGCAGTATAGTCTACAATGAATATGTTTAGATCTTGGCAGTCAACAGTTTCTTCCTTTCCCAAAACTTGTTCATTCAGAATGATCTGTCGGCTCGTTCTCCTGAAGATCAAATACTTCTTTCACTGTGATGTTTTGAATGTCAGTCGTTTGTGTTTATTCTTCAGAATCAGCTTCTCTTCTCTATGTTCAGTTTGATGTTTGGTAATGCTCAGTTCATTCAAATTCATTTATACTTGTTTAAAATAATTGTTTTTTGTCTTACTGTACCGAAAGTAGTCAGAAAGTTGTTTCAGGAGTCTATTATTCGGCAAACGAGTAGAGTGGCGAAAAATACAACCCTTCTTTTTCGCGTCATATCAGCAATAGATTAACTTTCTTGGTAAAACACAGACCATTAACTTGGTGTTTTTATTGACGATGATTCGGAGTATTCTTTTATCAAGTTTATGCAGTTTGTCAGTTATTGTTTGAGTGTTTAGTTTAAATACCGTTTCACTTACATATGTTGCCTCTGGTTTAACGACGGAGTAATAATGTCAAAGTTCATCATTTGTTGAAAGACATCGTTTTTTGTTAAGTTGGCCATGTATTTCTCTGGACTCGTTGTAGTTTTAATGTCCTACTATCTCTTGATGCTCTTTCATTGGCATTCATCTTATGATAATATCGTGTAGGGCCCTCGTAAGCATGCAGCAATGCCGGAACACGACATGGCAAGCACACGACTATTGTCTGAAGTGGTGCTGGAGGTAATAGACACGATGAGTCCTGCAGGTCTATCCATAAATCCGTAAGGGTACGAGGGGGTGGAGATCTCTCCTGAACAGCACGTTGCAAGGCATCCCAGATATGCTCAAAATATTCATGTCTGGCAAGTTTGGTGTTTAAAGTCAGAAGAGTGTTCCTGCTGCTACTCCGTAGCAGTTCTGGACGTGTGGGGTGTCGCATTGTCCTGCTGGAATCGTCCAAGTCCGTCGGAATGCACAATGGACATGAATGGATGCAGGTGATCAGGCAGGATGCTTACGTACGTGTCACCAGTCAGAGCCGTATTTAGACGTATCAGGGGTCCCATATCACTCCAACTACTCACATCCCACAGCATTACAGAGCCTCCAGCACCTTCAAACGTCCCTTGCTGACATGCAGGGTCCTTGGATTTATCAGGTTGTCTCCATACCCGTACATGTCATCCGATCAATACAATTTGGAACAAGAGTCGTCCAACCAGGCAGCATGTTTCCTGTCATCAATAGTCCAATGTCAGTGTTGACGGCCCCAGGCGAGGCATAAAGCTTTGTGTCGTACACTCATCAAGGGTACACAAATGGACCTTTGGCTTTGAAAGCCCATATCGATGATATTTCGTTGAATGGTTCAAACGCTGACATTTGTTGATGGCCCAGCATTGAAATCTGCAGCAATTTTCGGAAGGGTTGCACTTCCGTCACGTTGAACAATTCTCTTCAGTTGTCATTGGTCCCGTTCTTGCAGAATCTTTTTCCTGCCGCAACGATGTCGGAGATTTGATATTTTACCAGATTCCTGATATTCATGGTACACTCGTGAAATGATCATTCAGGAGAATCCTCAGTTCATTGCTACGTCGGAGATGCAGTGTCCCATTACTCAGGTGCCGACAATAACAAACATTCAGACTCACTTAAATCTTGATAAGCTGCCGTTGTGGCAGGAGTAACCAATCCAGCAACTGCGCCAGACACTCATTGCTTATGCAGGCATAGCCGACCTAACCGCTGTAATCTACCTGTTTACATATCTCTGTATTTGGATACACCTGCCTATACCACTTTGTTTGGCGCTTCACTGTAGTTCTTCCATATTAAATATTGCTTCATCGATATTGTTTTATCTACATCTACATGGATACTCTACAAATCACATTTTAGCGCCTGTCAGAGGGTTCTTTGTTATTCCAATCTCGTATAGCACGAGGAAGAAAGAAATGCAAATATCTTTCTGTGCGAGCTGTGATTTCCCTTATTTTATTTTGGTGATCGTTTCTCCCTATGTATGTATGCGTCAACAAAATATTTTCACATTCGGAGTAGAAAGTTGGTGACCGAAATTTCTTGATAAGATTCCGCCACAGCAAAAAACGCCTTTGTTTTAATGATGTCCACCCCAAATCCTGTATCATTTCAGTGGACGTTCTCCCCCATTTCGAGATAATACAAAACATGCTGCCTTCTTTGAACTTTTTTGATGTACTCCGTCACTCCTATATGGTAAGGATTAGAGATTGCAGGCCACTCTCACTTCTGATTTGGTCATGCCACATAATGTTCTTAGGGAAGATGATCTTTATTACGATCTGACTTCATACATCATGATGAAATGATGGGCAATAGTAAACGCTCTTGCTTGTGTGCTCTAGTGAAGGAATAGCGGTAAGCTTTATCTGCACTCAAAGGAATAGGGTGCCGATTTAAACGACTGCAGTAAAAGCATATGGCGGCTGAGGGCCGAGGTGAGCGCGTTTTTTCTGTGGAATCTGGGTGGAAACATTTCTGGACTGCCGAGTTCCACGGTGTCATTGGGCAGACATGTTGGTTGGCGCCAGTCGGTCAGCAGATGCGTCCAGGTAGACTGGCTAGTGCCGAGAAGCCACTGCTGCAGTGGCCAGCGCATTGTAGAGTGGCAATAAAGCAGAGGATGGCCCCTTGTTAGGCAGGAAGCCAATGAGACGACTGTGTGTTTCTGTGAATTCCCGTGGGACAGGGCAATGGTGCCCAGACGTCCAGACTCTGTTACAAAAACATATTTGTGAAGGCATGAGGCTTTTAGTGAGTTTATGGTCGTTGTTTGGAAACTTAGAAATGGGGTTATAGGGGAAATAATAATATTTTTATGGAGGGCTGTGGTTCCATCCTGGTCATGTTGTTAGCAAAAGACATGGTGTAATCACGTGTGAGAGAGGCTACGAAGCTGAATCTTTTTTCCTTTCCCCCCAATTAACTTGTAAGTCTCTGATTGGCCAAATCGGTGTATGCAGAGCTCTCCCAGCTTCGAATTCCGTGCTCCATCTCGTGATAGGTTTGTGATAAAGTGGGAGAAGTCTAAAATGGAAATGAGCTGGCGAGGGAAGTGGAGAGAAACAGAAGTGGACACTCTTGCACTGGCTCTTCGCTAGTAAAGAACTGCAGGTCTCTACCTAAATGGTGAGACTTGTGTCCTTTGCTTAGTGTGCCACTTAGAGCCTGTGCCAGTCACCTTCTGAACCATCAGAGGTACTGCTTCTAGCATCACGCACACAGCAAGTGATGCGTGGCTGTGCTCATTTGTCTTGAGCTGGCCGTCTAAACATTTGACATATTCTGTCACACATAGTCATGGGATGGAGTCAGATTGGTTTGGCAGACCAGAAAATGGGTCCACCTGCACACTGGAATTCACCGCGGTTTCAGGGGCTTATAGGGAAGTACCTGCGTTCCAAATTACCCGAACACGAGACCGCGTACTTCCATTTTTCGGGAGCGCGCCATTAATAACAGATCGCGGCTGTTCATGACTTCAGTCGCCGAACGTATCGTGATGTGCCGCCCTGACTAGCAGAAGGGTAAAGTATTCGCTGCTATGTCGTAGGGCTCCAATATACGTTTCTCTCCACCCTGTTCTTTCGAACCATGTTTTTCTTTTTTGAATAGTTGAGTATAGATGCTTGATGGTGGCGTAGTGTTTGTGCCATACCCCGGATTCACGTGTATGAATCAGATAAAGCGATTAGTGTTCTGGTAAGCGTCGTGTGTCGATCCCCAGCTGGTCACTTTGTCCACCATAGACCCGATATTAGCGAAAGCGTTTGTCAAATGAAAATGTTTGTGTGACGTTTCTTTAGCCATTTTTTTGTCTTATGATGTTAAGAATGAATAAATCTATTGTTATATAGTTCACAACTCCTCCCTGTGTGCTGATTAACATTTATCTTGCCATTTTTATTGAAGTCCAGATTATTAAAGAAAGTAGCAAGTTGATAAGGATCCAGCGCAGCATTATTCTAAAAAAGGACGGACAAACGTAGTGTAGGCAGTGTCGTTAGTAGATCTGTAACATTTTCTAAGTGTCCTGCCAACAAAACGCAGTCTTTTGTTAGCCTTCTCCACAACATTTTCTGTGTGGGTCAATTTCCAATTTTCGCACCATACAGATATCTTTTCTAAATCGCTTGCAATTTGTTTTGAACTTCAGAAGACTGACTAGTCGATAAACGACAGCGTGATCTGCGAACAACCTAAAGCGGCTGCTCAAATTATCTCCCAAATCGTTTATATAGATAAGAAACAGGAAATGACCTGTAACACAATCTTGGGGAACGCCAGAAAGCACTTCAGTTTTACTCATGACTTTCTGCTAGTTACTATGAATTGTGACTTCTCTGACAGGAAATCATGAATCCAGTCACATAATTGAGACGATATTCCATAAGCACGCAATTTCACTACTTTGCTTCCAATGCCAAAGCATCTGCACGTGCAACACAGTTAAGTCGAATCTTTCTTCCAATCTTAACAGATGGTGGACATATCTCGTTCAGATCAGTCAACAGCTTGACGAGTACCAGTTCCAGTCTCAAAAGGTTCAGAGAATTCATTTCTGAACCTTACCCTAGATTTAGTATTTCGAAGGGTGACAACAATAAGGTTGACAAGTGTCTAATATAAACCAACTTCTATAGGGATTGACGGTAGAGATTCACAATGGATACTATTATAGGCTTTTTAAAAATCGACCAAGTAGGTCTGTAGTTTCTTGTTCCTGATGTTTTGGTGTTTCATTATCCATTTAGACGAGTAATTTGATCAGGACAGCTTCGTCCTGGACGAAAAGCTCGTCGATATTCACTTAATTCACCATATACCTGTTCATGAATTCTGTAATACAGAATCTTATACAAAATTTTGTAAGTAGCATGCAGCAAGGATATACATCTAATTATTTGGATCCGATCTATCTCCTTTCTTGTGTACTGGACAGATTATTGCAACATTCAATTCCTCTAGCAATTTCTCGGTATTCCAAAAGTCAATAAGATGTTTATGTAAATTTAGAACAGTTTGTGTATTTGCATACTTGAAAAGTTCAAATGGCTTTGAGCACTATGGGACTTAACTTCTGAAGTCATCAGTCCCCTAGAACTTAGAACTACTTAAACCGAACTAACCTAAGGGCATCACACACATCCATGCCCGAGGCAGGATTCGAACCTGCGACCGTAGCGGTCGCGCGGTTCCAGATTGTAGCGCCTAGAACCTCTCGGCCACTCTGGCCGGTTGAAAAGTTCAACCACTAATTCCAAAGTGAATTAATCACTATTTTTCCTTCATCTGGATGTGGGGGCATAACGTTTTCTAGATGCGTTTTATTTCTCTGAAAAGGGTCAGATTTCAAATAATGTTCTGGTTCCGCAGCATTCGAAGTATTCAGCCTAAATCATTAAATTCTCTTAATTGTTATGTGCTACCTTTCCGTTCACATCCTTCCTCACAAGTGTGGGCAAATATATTTCCATTGGTACTGTTTAAATGTCTGATAGTAATCTCTCGTCTTTGGAGATTCAAAGCATTATTGATAGATTTTAGGGAGTCCTGATGAAATTTCATTTTTATCCTTCTAACCTGTTTAGTCATTGATCGTCTGGCATTTATTAATTCCTCTCTGGAACTTTCAGTTTTCTTTGTTGGTCACTTAACCATGTTTGATTCCTGTGCAGAATTGCCGTGTCGGATTTCTCATACCACCAAACATGTTTCTTCTTTTCTAACTAGGGAGCAACTTCTTCTGTCAAGACTTTTAATCCATTGACAGTTGCGCCTAGATTATCACATGAAGTTTTTCTGGATCTCTCGTAATATACAGGAGTGTTAACAATACAACTATGGTCATAAGCTCTCTTTCTGTCTAACTTTTGAGGTTTGTTTTTCTTTTAGCTGTCAGTTCGATTTTAACTTTTGACAAGTAGTGGTCTGAATTAATATCGACGCCATGGAGGACTTAAACATTATAAATGTCTCTATGAAATTTCTAGTCCGTGTCTACATGATCTGTCTGAAACTCTCCTAGTTTGACGCTGAGACATTTAGAAGTGATGAACTTAAGTGGTCTTCTCTTAAACCTCGTTGTCTTCAAAACCAACTCATGTGTAGTACAAAATTCAATTAACCGTTTTCCTTTCCTGGTTGGTCAAGTTGATCCTAAAAGTTTTCTTTTCATTGCTTATCTATTCTGTTTTTAATGTTAGTTGGAGCATGAACATTTATTAGTGTGTAGATTTTGTTATACACTTTAATTTTTAACAACGCCATTCCTGGGGAATCAGATGAAAAATCCTCAGCGAAATTCAATACTCTATTGTGCACCAAGAAACACACCCCGAATTGGGGAGCAGTTGCTATTGCCCTTTCTCCTGGTGGTCCTTTATAAAGCCGATATCCTTCTGATTCGATCGAGTCTTGATCAATATTACAAAAATGTTGAAGGGCTGTGGTGCTATACAAATGATAAGAAACACTTAAAGAACAAAAAAAAAAAAAAAATTAGACAAACAAAAGGTAATACGAGAATAGTAAACTCGGTGAAATTTAAGAAGACACGAAGTCTACCCATAAAACCTTTAAAAGAAAGCTGTGAAACAAATAAGATTGCTGAAAGACAACACCATGGATTTTGGAAGTTACAGGCTGTTCAAAAGTAAAACAGACGGAAGAATCCTTAAGAACAGACCCTGTCTCGGAATTGCATTCGCAGTTTGGCAAGATATTCTCAGTTGTATAATCGAAGTAAAGCCTGTGAACAACAGTTTAATGACAATTTTCTTGAAATATGCAAATAAAATTTACACAGTACTTAATGCACATATGCCAGTGATACAAGAAAACAAAACAAAACCAGAGAAAGTAGATAAGTAATTGGAGTTACCAGAAAATTCAATCTATAAATTTCCACGAAATCGCTGAAAATTCTGAGGGACGATTTTAAGCACAGTTAGGGAAAGAGAAAAAATTCAGAATAGCAGTTGATGACTTCCCTACACACAAATGGACCAATCAGAAAGGAAATAGACTGTTAGAACTGTGCTGAAATTTCATTCTCAAAATCATATCAACCTATTTTTAAAAAATAATCCTCAAAACAAAAGACCTGAGGTTCATCCAACAAGAACATAAGTCAATTTCAAATTGACGATATCATAGTCGCGTATCCACATCACAAAATTTTTTAAATGTTCGACCACTCAAAGAAGTAGTAACCAGAGTGAAATTAAATTACCAAACGAACCATAAAGAAATTACACTGATCATACAAAACGTTAAACAAACAGAAAATTATGCGTTACTGGAAGACTGAATTGATACATCCACTACATAAAAAGGGAAACAAAACGGACAAACTCCGCTATGGATAAAATCAGTTGGAATGGACGTTAATAATTATACAAGGATTTCTCTTCTTACTGTCCCGTAAAAAAATCTTTCTCGGTGTCTACTGGACTGAATTCAACAACAACTTGAATGAAAAGCTGTCGATTATCAATTAGATTTTAGATCAAACAAATCTTTCCCTGAACTAATTTTAGTTCTGAAGCTAATTCTCAAGCATAAAAAAATTATCACACTAAAAATAATGATGAAATCTTCTCGGTCTTCCATCCAGGTAGCTGCTTCGGAAATCCGTGACGTTTCGATGAGTGTCATTCTCATCATCTTCTGGTGAAAAATGAATTCTGGCGTAGACACTCATCAAACGCCGCGGATTTTCGACGCAGTTACGCGGATGGAAGCCCGAGAAGATTTCATCAGCAGTATACACCAGGAAAGCCTACATTCACAAAAAATAGTTCCTACCTTAATAGGGTTTGAAGAGGCTTAAGACTCAGTGTACCGTAAGTATCTCTTCCAAATTCAGAAAGTACAAAGTCTGGACTCTAAATTCAGTATCATTATTACTTAAATTCTAGTTCGCACAAAACTATAGCAAAATTCAGGGAAGCATTTCGAAATGCGACAAGATGATCGACTCTCTCCACTGTATTTCAACTGTCTTAGGCAAAGTAATTCAAGAGTGATAGAAAACAAAATGAGAGCTTAAAATGTACAAACCAATCAAGTTAGGAAGAACGCATATTAGGACAGAGAGCTTAGCATTTGCAGATGATCTTGCGATTCTACGCGAGGATATTCAAACAGCACAAAAACATACAGAAATTCTTAAAGAAATAGCAGAAAGAGTGAGGCTCCAGATAGAATTTGTAAAAACTAAATACGTATGTAGCAAAAACCTGGCATCCAAAATTCCAAAAACTAAGTACGGGAAAAACCGAGAGAGTTTCTCAGCTCTAATATGTGGGCGAAACCATCCAGAAAACTTGCCTAGAAAATACAGGTTACGAAATTCGCAGTCACACAAAGGAAATAGCTTTCCGGCTTACAAAAGGACTCTAAAACAAAAAAAAAAATTGCATATAAAAAAGAGCAAACAACACAGACATCAGTAGCGCATGGTTATCATGTGGTGATGTGCTACGGCGCATTGTAAATATCACACTAAAATACGTCATTTCTCTTCGAATTCGAGCTGTAAATCGCATTAAAATTACGTCATTTTTCTTGAAAAGCGTGCTGATACGCAAATAAAACAGATGAAAACATGTTTTGCAGTGCTCTCTACGCAATAGTCGGAAGACAGTGTTGATCCCTGAAATGGTAGTCAGTCATGCTACGATCAACTCAGGCATGGGATACAGATGCCTACTGTTTTCAACTGCACATAGTATGATGTGACGTCGTCTCTGCCGCCACTACGAGTGCTACGTTTTTCGCAGTACCAAGGCAACATTGTATGTTGCCTTGGTATGTGTAGTGTATTGTGCCATCATAGAGGATGAGGAAGTTTTTAGGAGCTGTTGTCGTAACTGCATCAGCATCAAGACAGACTGGTTCGGTAGGCTGCGTGGCAAAATGCTCGCCTGCCATGAAGGGGGTTAGGCCAAAAAGGCCCTTTTCCAGTAGAGCTTTCGAGGAGAAAGTGAAATTTAAAGAGATATATGGATCTATATGAAATATGACTCTAACAACGGAGGGCCAAGCAACAAAGATCGCCGACTCGGCTTACATATCACTGAAAATATCAAAATACCTACAAAATATTTTGGTCAACTTTTTAATTGTCCAGAACCTAGCCCCATAAGTTTAAATATTCAAACTTTCATGAGAATCTAGAAGAAGATTTTCCCCTGTCTGTTAAAGAAATTGAAGAAGTCATTAAAACTAGTGGAGAAGACTCTATTAGAAGAGAAGTTTTGAAATGGTCGCTACCAAAAGTAAAAAAAAAAAAAATTAGCTAATATTAATCTTTCAAAAATATGGAAAACAGAAAAACTCTCAGGAAGGTAGAAGGTGGTCTTGATACATTCACTAAACAAGAAAGGCAATAAAATGGTTGTTAACAACTACAGAGGAATTTCTTCACAGGTAGTTGCATGTAAGATACTCTCCAAGACTGTAATAAACTAAGTAGAAACAACGCTGGAGAGTAACTCAGATGAATATTAAGATAGTTTTTAGGATGAGCAGAAAATGTTCTGAACAAATATTTAATCTCAAGCCAGTTGATAGCCAAATCTACTGAATTCAAAAGATGTTTGTCTATTTCCGAAACGCCATTGATTCAGTTGGCAGAAACTATAGGCAAAAAAAGTACAATGTGAGTTTAAGCAGGTTAAGCCCCTTTCAGGTTTCTGGAATATTTCTCATGAATGGGCTAAAGGAAAAATAAAATTCTCTCTAAAACTTTACAAGTAGAGTATGAGGGACTTTTAAGGGGTCCTTGCTGTATCTTTGCACTACTTGAGTGGTTTGTTTATTTTAATTTAAAAAAATTAATTCTTTCATTAATGCAACAATCTGAAGAAGGGTTTGATTGTGAATGAATTTCTATCAGATTTCGTGTAACAGTTTACTTCATTGTATGACAGTACAATAAAAGATTTTTGAAGAAAAGAAGTAATTTAACGACAGACAGTCAATTAGTGGGCTCAGATTCGATTCCCACTGTCACTAACAACTTTATTTTATTGTATTTCATTTCGCATAATTTCAACTAATTATAAAATTTAAATGTATTTAAACAATTCAGGTTGTGTACGTAAATAAAGACATTCAGTTTAGTTACAATTGTTATCCAAGGATAGAGACCACCAGATTCTAGCACATTGCTAAAAGTTTGCACAATCTACCACTGACAAAAATCAAGACAGAATGTCTTCAGACTGAGGCACTCACTTTAAACAGAAGGAGAGATACTGAAGGAATCAGTAAGAGAGAACGAAAAGCGATCAGGAAAATTTTAGGGTACAATTATGCTGAGGAAGGAGCATACAGACAAATAGGAAATAAAATAATTGAAAATACACCAGAATGTACTTGGATACGAAAAAAGGCAAGTTAGAGTCCTTCATGCACAGTAACAGCCAACCAACCAAATTAAATAGATAAGTTGTGAAATTCTACGAAACTCGTAGTAAAGTAAAAAATGAAATAAGAAATGAGTTGGTGCAGTAAAAGAAAATCCGAAGGATTGGGGAATAATAGAAGTTGACGTGCCAGACAACACAATATTGAGGAAGGAAACTCTCGGCTGCCCAGCTAGCCTAGCAGAAAAACCAAAGAAAACTGTATAAACTAGCAAAAAGGACAGGCTTGAATTATGGTTGAAGTATTCATTAAGTCGCACAATGGTAAACATGCACGTTAATCCTAGACGTGATTATGCTATGATGTTGCTTATTACATTAGAACATTGTAAGGTCAGTAGCCAAATAATAATGAAACAATACATAACAAACTTAGAGTCCTAGTGAAAATGACATAACTCTTCCTAGTCAACAAAAGACTTATAATCAAACAATGCTTGCTATCCTCAGTAAATAATAAGAGAAGAGTTTGGCCACTGTGCACAACGATAACACTATCACAGTGAGAACTAAAAGCTTAAATGCGCAACATGTCATATTTATTATTAGTGGCTCGCTTAAGCATGGAATAGTTGTCGGACAATTTAAAGGATACTGTAATCTTAAACAAGTCTCAGAATAAGAGATGTTTATTTGCTCTAATTATTAGACACAATACACAAATAGTTAACAGAGAGCAAAATTTTCTAAAAAATCTGGATTAAGTTCACGCACAAATAATGCTAACACTGTGAGGAGGTAGCAAATTATATAAAAGACTACACGGAGAAAACGCATCAAGTTGTTCATATCAGGGCTGCTCGTGAATTCAACGTTAATGAGACAAAATACAAATTATAATCAAATAGGCAACCGAAGTAGCGTGCAATAGCAACTGACTAGCGAGCTGCTCAGTGTAGGATCACACTACCACAGACTGCAAAACTGACATTTCCCCACAACCAGCAAAGCATACACCCATTAGCACTAGCCGGTGGGCGGGAGACCAGTTGCACGGCGTCTGGAGTATTAATGCCTCGAAACTTACTTCTCCATCCTCAACTCTCCACTTTCAAAACTCGAAATGGAGGGAACGACTCAGTACTGTTGTCAATGTGATGGATGAGAATATCACTTGTTTCATGAAAAAACAGGGGAATGGGACAGACTTCCCACTCTAGGCTTACAAAACATACATTAACAAGAAAAAAGAGGTTGCTATTGGCCTAGAGCAGTGTCTCCTCATTTAGTAGGCTTCGCATGAAACATGGTGTCAGGGAAACTCAGTTCGATTGGATGACCGAAATTCTTGAGCAAAAGCAACTATCTTCCTCACGCTGGCCAGGCGGCGTCTCGACCTTCGGTGTTCTCACAGAAAAGATAAAAATCTCCTATTCCGTTACTGTTTGTGGATAGCAGTGATGGCAATGCATGCCCCGACTACAGCTAGGTCAGGCGCTAACTCTGCTCATAAAAACATGAAGCAGGCCACAGCCTTACTTCTGCGAAACAGCCTGTCTCCCTGGGGAGGTTCGCCTATTGTAATGACGTTCTCTGTCTGCCTTCTGCCGACAACAGTACCCTGAGAGTGCACATACCTGGCGCAAAAGGTCACAGCCTTCCTACAAAGCCCGTGCGTGTAGTGCCCTCAATAAAACAATCAGGAAAATGTGGTAGTAGTAGCAGCTTTATTCATCTGTAGATCTATTTTTACTAGGATATAGGACATGTCAAAGTATTTACAAATTTAGATCAATTTAAAATAAGCTAATTCGTATACACATATATTTACAGACTTCTAGTCAGAGACAATCATTAGATTTACTCCTGGTATAGAATACTTTGTTTTACAAATAACTTGTTAAATAATGTGATGCCACATTGTTCACTCGTATCTTACTATCAGTCACTGCACACTCTATACACACATTGTTTCATAACACTTCACTCACTAAACACACACACACACACACACACACACACACACACACACACACACACACACACAGTGGGCCATTTTCTGTACCTCAACTTCCCATTTGCTATCCTGAAAAACTGAGTCAGCATCCCTCCATAATGAGTGAGATGTTGAGCTAAGAAGGAAGTGTTAGTATTGTGCTTTGCATAGCTTAGGGATAAGTATTTCTAGAAAGGAAAAAAAGAAGGAAAAAACAAAGTGAAGGTGTTCTGTGGAATGTTGGATATATTATAATCATTATTATTATTATGTATTTGTATAACATTATTTATCAAACCCCTACTCTGTTTTAGCTAAGTAATATGTAAAATGTATTGCATAACAGCTACTTTTTAGCTGCCTTTTTAAATAAGTATATTTTTGCAATTTCTTTCATCTCTTTTGTTAATTTATTGTACAGTTTTATTCCTTGGTAGAAAATGCTGTTTTGAGTTTTATGTTTATTTTTTATTGGTAAATGTAAGTTGAGAGTGTCTCTTGTTGCATGGTCATGGACAGAGCTGTTTGTGCAGTAATTACCAATGTTATTTTTGATGTGTACAGCTGACTGGTAAATGTATTCACATGGAGCAGTTAAAATGTCCAGTGATCTGAACCGATCCTTACAATGAGCTCGAGTAGTATTTTTGGTTATCGAACCAATATCCATTAGCGGTATGTGACAGTAAAGTCACAACATGACACGACGTGCAGTTAAAGTAGCAGTGATGCAACATACCACTTAGGAGTTTCACAGCATTTTCACCATGTATATTTTTTTAAAACTGTTATACTATACAAACATTAGAAAATCTGATCATATGCGAAAATCAGAAATACTAGAAAAAAGAAATAAAGATATATTTTAAATCGTCGAATGGAAACCATTGGGGACAAATGTTACCATTAATTGGAAAGAGACATTCTTAACGTGTGTGTGTGTGTGTGTGTGTGTGTGTGTGTGTGTGTGTGTGCACTTACATGTGAATGAACGTGTGCTTGTTTCTGTGGTGAAACAACAGCTTATTTCGCGAAATGGTACGAGAATTATTTAGCTGCCGAATTCTGTGCAGGCGTTTATTAAGGTTAGTCTTTAAGTAGAAAAACCGATAAGGCCTTACTATTCTGTTTATACATAATCCGCGAAAATCGCATTCGGAGTCTGGGAGCGCCTCTGTTGTGCAAGGATTAGCGGTGGGAGGTCGCGCCCGGCGAATGACGTTATTTTCCGGAATCCAATCCCGAGCGCCGCGGCGTCGGCGGCGACAGCGCATTTTGCGAATATTGCAGACAGCTGCGGAAGCGCCGACAGCCGCGGATTGTCTGATAATTGTCTTGATGAGCAGACACGGCCCGCTTCTCCGCCAGCGACGAAGGTCCCGCCCCTCTCTTCACTTCCGAAATTATATCTATTCTAGTCTCAAAAAATGCCCGCTTCCATCCCGGCGCTGATGAGGAACCGAAGCACGAATTATTTAGCCGTAGTTTTCCTGTCGCAGGATAAGCTTATTTCCCAGCACCTTGCCGTAAAAGTCAATTAGCGATTCATTTCGTTAAGAGGCTGAAAACGCAATTAACAGACGGTAATGAGAACTTGGGAGGCATTTTTTAAAAACGGCTCACTTCTGCATCCTTTGAACGCTAATTAGATAAAAAATCTATTTCCCCCTCCGTCTGTTATAGGAAGAGAAGATGGCAGGTAGGTGAAGCATTTGTCGAGAACTGGCGACCTCATTCCGCTCCACACTTCGCGAGGCCATGACTGGAGACGTTTAAATCCAGACAGAATGGCGGGACGGAGTAAGTATATGAAATCCATACATGTCGGATGGTGCAGGAAGTTCACATGTAATATCAGTCATCAAAAAGCAATCCATCTTAAAGATCTTAATGAAGTGTAATTATTCAGCAACAAATTCAGTTTTTTTCCAATCTATTTTGGAACTTACTTAAAATTTTCTGTATTCTGCTCCACTGCCTTTTCTAAATTTCTCTCGACAAGAAGAGAGTTTACGTTCTTGGAGAGAGGAAAATCGAAACAATCTTAAATAATGAAAAATACAATGTCTCAGCGAAGTCTTAATTAAGGACGGAGTGTTTAACGTTGGCATTTTCGTAGAGTGATATTTTCTGCTGCAGAATAAAGAAAATAAGCAGTATTTCATTGCCTACATTAGAACAGCTTTTCCTCACACTGGAGTTAACGTTATCTCTTTCCACATAGACGTGCTGAAAGACTTCCTGCATAGGCTTCAAGGTATACACATAATGTTGTGATATTTAGACATTTCAGGATAACAATCCAGCTAAGAAACTGAAAAACAAAGCAGAACAGTGCCCCTCACTCTCGACTCCACGACACATCGTTCTCCCTCGAGTCCCTCCTGCGTCCCATAATTTCCATTTGGTACCTACAAGGACGAACCCGTCTCATGGCGAGTAAAATATTTTATACCGATTATATTAATTTTCAGTTTATAGTGTATTAACGATGGTGGGTACTTTCCCTGTATATGTTGATAAATCCATATAAAAATGCTAGCACGTAATCGTAGGGAGAAAGCATGGATGTGCCTTAAAAATATGTAGACCTTCAGAGTAAGAAAGTTATAATCAAGCTGTACTTGTTTAATCAGAATCGGACGATGACTCTTCTTGTCCGCAGTCTCGATGATTCGAAGCGATCTGCAATCCTGTGTAAATAAATTGTCTTGGTTTTCTTGCGTTGCGTAGTCAGTCGGGAAACCTCAGATCAAGTGGAAAGTTTGCTTTGATAGAGTTTAATTATTCGATGAAATAATGGAGCTCTTGTATCTAATAATTGCAGGTTCGTTTCCAATTCATCGGAAGTTCCCTTCTGATTACCAACGAAACGACACCTCCGTGCATATTTCCAATTAGAGAATACATATATAATGAAATTCCTTACACACCTTTGATGTAAATGCTCAGTATATATTTTCTTGAGTAGCATACAATATATTTTCAATACCTTTCTTCCAGCCATCTCGATAGCAAAATTACAATTATTCAATGCGGCTATTCGGCACGGAGAAGACCCTAGCAGTTCCATCAACACACCAAAGAGAATATTACAAAGAGTAATTATGCGCTCATGGAATAGTAATAGTACTGTACTACTTTGTGCATCGATTCTGCGAGTATATAGATGGTCAAGCAGGAAACGTAATTCACTCATAGAATTGTGCAGGGACAATTAGTAGAATATAAAGAGATATTACAAGAGTTAGCGACAATCGTCAGTATAACATCATCTTCAATCGACCAACAGCTATCTCTACTGCAGACTGCAAACCAAAGTTATCAGCCGAATGCGACTGTTCGATCCACAATCCCGTTCGATATAACGGCAAAAGTACTGGTAGCCTCAAACGAAAGGACAAACTCTTCATAGGCATCTTTTTTCCCACTATCTTGGAGTACATTAACCAGTTGCCTGTGACCATGGAGAACCATTTGAATGTGCCACTGAAATGCATTTGAACAGGCCTACACACTGCCAAGCCCACTTTATTATAGCTTACTCCAGGTTACCCCATTTTCCTAGGCTGTGTTACTGAATCCATGTTAAGCTCATACGATCAAGGTGTCCCGGAATTTCCTTCTGGTCCTGCGTGTTTGAGGTCCAAGTCACTTGTCACCACTCAGTTCCCTGTCGCTGCTTCTTTCATATCAAACCTATCAGTCCAGAGGACAGCCAGGGGATCTGCCACCTCTATTAACGTTATGTAGTTGGGCTTAGGATAAGCATCATTGCCAGTTTCCATCCACACTCTTGACCACTTGATCCAGAGCTACTTGTTCCTCCATTTCCGTCCTCATTGACTACACGAGGTGGGAGGTGTCCATAGGTACCCATCACTAGAGAGGGGGGGGGGGGGGCGGGGGAGCATCCCACTTATCGGCCAATTATGCACTTGCCATATTGTGCAAATTTGACATCTCCTCTTTTTCCCAAGCTGTATAGAATTACTTAACAAATAGATACCACAGCTCAATCTGTAGAACAAAAGACTAGCAGCAGGGACTTCAGTCTAAACAGTTGTCAAAGATTTAGACCTGAAACTTTAAGACAGGGAGACAGCAATACAAAAAGTTGTGAGTGAATAATTCAAATGAGGTGCATCAAGATTTTCTGATCTAGTGCTATGATTCTTGAATGTAAACTTTGTGGCTGCATGCTGAGCACTATTGATAATTGTGAAGTGCGTACTCTAGTTCAACCTGAAGCTTTTTCCTCATAAAAGATGCACATATGTTGAAACTTGCGATGGCATTTTTGGCCACGAGTTCCCTCCTCGGGCGTTCGATCACTTGGTCCACGTCTCATTAATTGCCACTACTTCGGCAACTTCTGCGTCGATGACAATGAAATGATGATAATGCACCCAGTTCCAAGCGGAGAAAA
Organism: Schistocerca piceifrons; assembly: GCF_021461385.2. Classification (NCBI taxonomy): domain Eukaryota; kingdom Metazoa; phylum Arthropoda; class Insecta; order Orthoptera; family Acrididae; genus Schistocerca; species Schistocerca piceifrons. The sequence continues at coordinate 205,562,539 of NC_060142.1, read as the reverse complement.
TCCCCGACCCAGCCGGAAGTCGAACGCAAGGACCTGGGATATTGGGTCAACAAGGTTAACCACAAGATTACAAGCTGGTGACACAGATGTGGTATTCGACATAAATAATTCAACAGTTTACCAGAAATGAGATAATCTGAAAATGAATGAGTTGGAAAATACTTCTTAGAATCCCAATTACTAAAATAATTATGATGTGTTTATTATAAAGAAGCCTTTCTCCACTCTTGTGGCACGTAACACACTATGAGAACTCTGGACCATTGTCTTTGACACCCGACATAACTATGCTGTAGACTGAAATTCTTGCCACAAGTTACAACAGACTGTTTAACCTAGGTGAGCACTACAAGCTGGTTACTTCCTTACACTGAGGTGACAAAAGTCATAGGATACTTCCTAATATCGTGCCGGCCTTACTTTTGCCTGGCGAAGTGCAGCAGCTCGACATGGCAAGGACTCAACGAAGCGTTGGACGTCCCTGCACAAATATTGAGCCAAGCTGATTCTGCAGCTGTTCATAATTGCGAAGGTGTTGCCGGCGCAGGATTTCGTGCACGGACTATCCTCTCGATTATGTCCTATAAATGTTCGATGGGATTCACGTCGGGCCAAATCATTTGCTGGAAATTTCCGGTAGTCCTTCATACCATCGCGATATATTATGGTCCGATGATGGAGCGCATTGTCATCCATAAAAATTCTATGGTAGTTTTGGAACAGGAAGCCCATGAATGGCAGTAATCGGTCTCTAAGTAGATGAAAATAACCAGGACCCAGTCCATTACATGCAAACACAGCCCATGTCATTATGGATCCACCTCCAACTTGCACAGTGCCTTGTTGACAACTTAGGTCCATGGCATCGTGAGGTCTGCGCCACACTCGAACCCAACCATCAGCACATGGAAACTGAAATCGGGACTGATTTTACCAAGTCAGGATTTTCAAGTTTCTAGGGTTCAACCGATATGGTCACGAGCCCAGGAGAATCGTTGCAGGCGATGTCGTGCTGTTAGCAAAGGCACTTGTGTCGGTCTTCTGCTGTCGTAGCACGTTAACACCAAACTTCGTCCACAGTCCTAACGGATACGTTCGTCGTGCGTCCCACATAGATTTCTGCGGTTATATCACGCAATGTTTCTTTACTGTTAACTCTACGCAGGCGTCGCTGCTGTCGGTCTTTAAATAAAGGCCGTCGGCTACTGCATTGCCCGTGATGAGAGGTAATACTTGAAATTTGGTATTCTGGGCACATTCTTGACGCTATGAATCTCGGACTATTGAATTCCCTAACGATTTCTGATATGGAGAATCCCATGCGTCTAGTTCCCACTACCATTCCGCGTTCAGAATCTTTTAGTTTCCGTCGTGCGCCCATAACCACGTCGGCAACCTTTTCACATGAATCATCTGAGCACAAATAACATCCCCTCCAATCCGCTGCCGTTTTACACCTTGTGTACACGGTACTATCGCTATATATGTACGTGCATATCGCTGTCCGATGACCTCAGCCTATGTTACTGTTAATAATATATTCGAAAGAACCGGTAACCCAACGAGTGGAGAGAAACTGCAATGCGTATTGATGTGAGGTATGATCGTAATGTGAATGACGCGTTTTGTGACTGTAACGAATTCAAGTCCAACAGTGTATTTGGTATGAAGAGTACATTCGCGGGACGTTCAGTAATATAAAAGCTACATGTGACTGTTGCAAACTTAATACCATAGCTTAGGTGCAAGTCAGTATACGAATAATCAGGATTACAGATCTGTACACGATCTTGACTCTGAGAATTGTGTGTGGTGTGGAACCAGTATGTGTTGCAAGATGGAAGATTGGGATGTAACGTGGTGTCGACGAAGAGATCGCTAGAGTCCTCATATAGTGCAATGGGAGCAATCAAACGTCTTGGTATGGAAGATGGTAGTGCCTGGATATCTTCAGGAGAAATCACTCTATACAAGGGCTGTAAGCGAGTCCTCAAAGCATAAACTGATATTGCTAGAGAATCGTGGCGACCAAATTCCCAGCTAACAGTACTCTAGACATGATCAGTTGACGGCATGTTAGGCGAAAAAACAGGCCAGGGAAGCAGCGACACTCATCGTTCTTTGTAAAAATTCACAAATTTCTTGTGCCATGTCGCCAGAAATTGTTTTGAGATACAGCATATGGAGTTGTCTGAAATACACTATTGTAACAACAATTAATACACCACAACGCCGACAGAAAAGTCTCTGAATTAGTCTGTGAGCAATAATCAGTTAATTTAAGCAGTCAGCAAATCGCATTAGTGGTCAATACATCAGTGAATCTGAAACGCTGGCAGGCTGCCCCGTTTATCACTGGTTCGGAGAGTGGAGTCTCGTATGTGTGATATATCATAGCTTATTAAAAATGTGTGTGACGAATAAAGGAGAGAAACTTTTGTATTTTAATTTCCCTAAACTTCATGAAAAATATAAAACGAGAATGGTTATTGTTAATCTTTAAAGCTTTGGTTTGAAAGCTCATTAGGTTTCGTACGAGGTGTTAAGAAAATGATGTCTATTTCTCATAATAGTACACGTAGTTAAAGTCGAACGTCTCACGATTATTATTATATGGTTAAAGATGTGGTTACCTTCAAAAGAATGTAACGACGATTATTCTCTTAAACAGCAAATTAAATAGGAGAACTTGAGCTGTCTTATTTTCAGGGTAAACGTGGTTTCTGCATGTGCGGCTACTGAATACCTAGAAAACATTTATAAGTAGCTTAAAATACTGAAAGCTATCATAAGCGGCTGGCTGCGTTCTGATGTACTTGAAATAATTTAAAATTCCGACCACATGTGCTTGAATTGCTTACATATTTTAGCTCTCTTGATTAATGAAGCCAGTTTTTAGCGAATATGGAGGCAACGAGCCCAGCTTTAGGTGAATTTAGAGAATGTTGCAGCTATGCCAACAATTAGCGTAGATCTGTAGATCTGCTACACTGAAAACGGAAATAACTTGGAGGAAAGGTGCTCTACACACGTATGAACGTTAAATAAAATCACTTATTTGATGTTAACGAACAATAATTATAATCTGAGATAACAAACAGAAATTATCACATCACCGATATTTCAGTCCACGTAACAAAATGTTATAGTACAAGTTATCGTCTTGTTCTTCCAAAGACTCGAACAGAAGTAAGTTTTAATAATATCTCAGTCTTCACACAACTAGTGTTAATAATGAACATTGAATTTTCTCTGATTTTGTTGCGCTGCAGATACGACTATTATCTTAGTTTTGTCACTTCTCGTCTTTTCACACTCAAGAAAATATTTATTTAGCAGTTTTTCCATTTCCAGGCGACAATACATACGTATGTCAGACAGATAGTCTAAGAAGGGTCATCAGGTAAGTAAAACACAGAGCCGTATCTTCTTCTTCCAATCGCTCCTTTAGAAATTGCACTGTAACGCACACCATGAGGTGACTTACCGGAATCTTGTCATTTTATTTCCAAGTGCATCTCGCAGTGTAGAAACATCAATGACGGCTCAGACGGGCCCTTGGCTCTGAGTCCGACTACGATACAACATTCCTCTTCTCTTCCCCGCTCCTCTTCCAAAAAGATGTCGAATAATAGCGAAATGTTAAAGTTTGCACCAGCTTCTGTATGAGGCGCAGAAGCAGCCGTAAGGTTCTTTGAAGCTACCATCTTCTGAGGCCCAACTCGGCAGCCTCTACAGCCGTCCGTAACTGTCTGTGCAAATGTTCGATGGGATTCATGTCAAGGGTGGCCAAATCATTCGCTCGAACTGTCCAGAATGTTTTTCAAATTAATTGCGAACCATTGGCGTTCGGTAATTTAGCGCATCGTCATCCATAAAAATTCCATCATTGTTTGGGAACATAAAGTCCATGAATGGTCTCTAGGTAGCCTAACGTACCCATTTCCAGTCAATAATCGGGGAAAGTACAGCCCAATCCATTCTGAAACCACCACCAGCTTGCACGGTGCCTCGTTGACAATTTGGGTCTGTGGCTTCGTGGGGTCTGCAACACACTCAAACACAACCGTCAGTCTCTTACCAACAGAAATCACGATTCATCTGACCAGCACACGGTTTTCCAGTCCTCTACGTCCCACAGATGTCAAATTAAACACCTTTCAGCCGTGTAGTTTCCAAACTTATTTCATTTGGCTACAAGTTTCAGCGTTTTACTACGCAGATAATAGATGAAGTGATCACTATAGCAAATGTCTACCAATACCAGTATTGCTGGCCCCTGTTTTGATCACAGCGGAGGTAGAATCTTCCTACACGTCGGTCAGGGACCTGGAAATGGCGTAGTAAAACTGATAGCCAAATAAAATATGTTTGGAAACTAGACAGCTGAAAGGTGTTTAATTTGACATCCTGTATCGAACAGCCGAGTCCCGAAACCATCTCTAAAAAGATCATACAAAGAAATGATCACGAGCCCAGGAGAGGTGCTGCAGGCTGTATCGTGCTGTTAGCAGAAGGACTCGGATTCGTCGGCTGCTGCCATAGCCCATTAACGCGAAATTCCGCAGCACTGTCTTAACGGATACCTTGCATGGGGGCTTAATTAAATAAAATGCAAATAATTTTAGTAACTGTATGGCCGGTTACGAAGTCTCGAAACCGGTTGGCCCTGAGTAGTATTAGTACGCAATCTGACTGCATAGAATAACAATAAAGAATGAAAGGAAATTTCCGTTAACACAGTTGATTAATTAAGTCCCCAGCAACTATAGAAGCTACGAAACAACAAAGCACAAAGGTAACTGTTCTGTGTGTGGAAGTGTGATTCAACGTACACATCTAGCACGGTTCTTCCTCAATACGACAAGATATTTTAAACACCATTTACAATGAAGTAATTAAAAAACCAGAAATACTATAATTGCACATAGAATCCAGAATTACAGTCTAATACATGAACACAAGCCAGATGATTTTTGACTGAACCTGTGACCAAGAGGCATTGTTATTTAGGAAATTTGAAATAAAAATTTTTTTTGTTGCCTTCAAATATATTGACGAAAAATACACTGTGATCATTGCAACATCCCAAATCAAACAGCATCTGCTGTCTCGTCCAACAGAACTGCGCACAGCATGCCCTCAACTAGTACCGCTATCGACATCCTCTCAACAAGCACTGCCCACGGCAACCTCTGAATTATTACTGCCCCAGTGGAGGCGGCGGAAAAATACTCTTTGGCGCAATCTCTGGCGCTGTAACTCAGTGTAGCCACCTTTCATATGCCCTTCCTCCACGGGCTAGAATTTGATGGTATTTTTGCCAGCATTGGTGGTGAAAATACCACCAAATTCGTCCAAAGAAATACAGACAAAAATAAAAGATAATATTAATAAGTAAATATCACATAACTAAATAAATTTTGGCTTTGCACTGACCCTTCAATAACCTACTATATAAAGTACAGTAAGGAATACAAATGCCTGCATACATATGGTTTTACATAATAGTTTACACAAGTATCATTCAATCAATGGCACCAGCTATGACGAATAGGTGTAGGTAAGAGTCCCATAACATTTCATAACCAGTAAATACACAAAAAATCAGTTTATACAAATGTTCACATAAATCTTTTCATTAGTTCAATAAACAAGTAGCACTCCTCAAAGTAGTTGAAAGTTTCAACAGTAGCACCCAGCAATGGTCAACAGGTGCAAATAGCAGTCTCATAACATTTCATCAGCAGTATTTAAACAGCTCCAACAGTGGTACCCAGAAATGGCGAGCAGGCGCAGACACCAACAAGTGACATTATCTCAGTAGCAGCAGTTCCATCAGTGGCACCCAGCAATGTTGAACAGGTGCAGACACCAACAAGTGACATCATTTCAGTCGAAGCAATTCCATCAGTGACACCCAGCAATGTTGAACAGGTGCAGACAGCAACAAGTGACATTATCTCAGTAGAAGCAGTGCCATCAGTGGCACCCAGCAGTGTTGAACAGGTGCAGGTAACAGTCCATAATATTCACTATCACTAATCAAACAGTTCATCAGAGTTCATCAGCAGAAATTAAACATTTCCAAGTGACACCCATCATGTTGAACAAGTGCAGGTAACAGTCCATAATATTCACTATCACTAATCAGACAGTTCATCAGAGTTCATCAGCAGAAATTGAACATTTCCAAGTGGCACCCATCATGTTGAACAATTGCAGGTAACAGTCCACAATATTCACTATCACTAATAAGACAGTTCATCAGAGTTCATCAGCAGAAATTAAACATTTCCAAGTGGAACCCATCATGTTGAACAAGTGCAGGTAACAGTCCATAATATTCACTATCACTAATCAAACAGTTCATCAGAGTTCATTAGCAGAAATTAAACATTTCCAGTGACACCCATCAATGATGATGGGTGCAAGCAGGAACAACAGTTTGAATGCACACACAATTGCTTTTACAAACTTATTATCAATTCTCTTACACTAAACATACAAATTATAATAAACACACAAATGATATCAGATAATTGTCTTATTAACTATTACAAATACACAAATATCAGTAAACCTATAATATTTATGGGTGTCAGTGCAAGCCACAACAAACAAGTAAAATAATATTTAGGAGGTAGGTCGGTACCAATTATTTGGGATTAGGAAAGGAAAACACACACCCACTCATCTTTCTAATTGAATAGTGTTAACTGTGTAAATGCAGTTCTGTCAAAAGTTTGATGTTCAACATTTGTATCCAGTAGTGGTGGCAGCAGTGTATAACAGTCAATAATAGTTAGTCAACGTCATAGTCATCATGTCAAGACCAATGTTTGCCAAGCCAAATCAAATGTACGGTTGCTGAACAACTGTCAGTGTGCCAAGGTATGCGAATACTTCCTCTCTCCAAAAATAAAAAACGTATATACTGCTTATTGATTTAACAAAGTGTGTGTGTAGAGAATCTTCCTTCTACTTGAGTGTTCTAGTCTGCCATCTTCATCCTCCTTGTTCCATATAAACCAACAAAAAAATGTGCTCCTCACTTACTTTACCTCTTATGCACCAAAACTCCAATAATCATCAGTATCATATAATCTTAATACTTCAATAAAACCTCTTACGTCGATACATATAAACCTTATCATCAATACCATTTACCTTACCTCTTGTCCACCAAAACTCCAATAATCATCAACTTCACACTATCTCAATACCTCAATAATACCTCTTCAATACATCGATACATACACTCCTGGAAATTGAAATAAGAACACTGTGAATTCATTGTCCCAGGAAGGGGAAACTTTATTGACACATTCCTGGGGTCAGATACATCACATGATCACACTGACAGAACCACAGGCACATAGACACAGGCAACAGCGCATGCACAATGTCGGCACTAGTACAGTGTATATCCACCTTTCGCAGCAATGCAGGCTGCTATTCTCCCATGGAGACGATCGTAGAGATGCTGGATGTAGTCCTGTGGAACGGCTTGCCATGCCATTTCCACCTGGCGCCTCAGTTGGACCAGCGTTCGTGCTGGACGTGCAGACCGCGTGAGACGACGCTTCATCCAGTCCCAAACATGCTCAATGGGGGACAGATCCGGAGATCTTGCTGGCCAGGGTAGTTGACTTACACCTTCTAGAGCACGTTGGGTGGCACGGGATACATGCGGACGTGCATTGTCCTGTTGGAACAGCAAGTTCCCTTGCCGGTCTAGGAATGGTAGAACGATGGGTTCGATGACGGTTTGGATGTACCGTGCACTATTCAGTGTCCCCTCGACGATCACCAGTGGTGTACGGCCAGTGTAGGAGATCGCTCCCCACACCATGATGCCAGGTGTTGGCCCTGTGTGCCTCGGTCGTATGCAGTCCTGATTGTGGCGCTCACCTGCACGGCGCCAAACACGCATACGACCATCATTGGCACCAAGGCAGAAGCGACTCTCATCGCTGAAGACGACACGTCTCCATTCGTCCCTCCATTCACGCCTGTCGCGACACCACTGGAGGCGGGCTGCACGATGTTGGGGCGTGAGCGGAAGACGGCCTAACGGTGTGCGGGACCGTAGCCCAGCTTCATGGAGACGGTTGCGAATGGTCCTCGCCGATACCCCAGGAGCAACAGTGTCCCTAATTTGCTGGGAAGTGGCGGTGCGGTCCCCTACGGCACTGCGTAGGATCCTACGGTCTTGGCGTGCATCCGTGCGTCGCTGCGGTCCGGTCCCAGGTCGACGGGCACGTGCACCTTCCGCCGACCACTGGCGACAACATCGATGTACTGTGGAGACCTCACGCCCCACGTGTTGAGCAATTCGGCGGTACGTCCACCCGGCCTCCCGCATGCCCACTATACGCCCTCGCTCAAAGTCCGTCAACTGCACATACGGTTCACGTCCACGCTGTCGCGGCATGCTACCAGTGTTAAAGACTGCGATGGAGCTCCGTATGCCACGGCAAACTGGCTGACACTGACGGCGGCGGTGCACAAATGCTGCGCAGCTAGCGCCATTCGACGGCCAACACCGCGGTTCCTGGTGTGTCCGCTGTGCCGTGCGTGTGATCATTGCTTGTACAGCCCTCTCGCAGTGTCCGGAGCAAGTATGGTGGGTCTGACACACCGGTGTCAATGTGTTCTTTTTTCCATTTCCAGGAGTGTATAAACCTTATCACCAATATCATTTCACTTCCATAACAACTCTTTCCTCTAGTCAGTCTCCTCGAACAAGTACAGATAAAATCCTAGTGCAAACTTCAATTCATCATCCCATACAATCCGAAGACACAATGTCCACACACAACCTCTGTGTAATTCATCTGACCCAAATCTTCTACTCATGAATTATAAAATACATTTTGGTTACCTTGTCCATCATTAAATAAAAGAAATGCATACATGACCTCTAATAGCCTTTAGTTTGATTAACTTTCAATAAGTAAGTACGAGTACGGAGTGTGAATGATCGTAATATTTCACAGTGTGTACACCACTTCAAGAATCATGGCAAAACAGAAGCAAACATGTGTAGTTTTTTTTTTTTTTTTTCAAGTGTCACTTGCTATTTCAATTGCTCACGAAGAATGCAGTGTAATGACTGTCAATGGTCTAAACTTAGTGTTGGTATTTCATGTCGTTAGCTTCCTTTCTATTAGCATAAATTTATACAGCTTCATAAAACCTCCAGCTCATGTGACTTCAATGAACTTTCTTGTACCAATGTCGTTCGTAGAATTATAGCAGTTCATTTTCTTATCTTAAAATATAAAGCACTGAGCGTAAGCAAAATATGCAATAGCGAGTAAATATACCAGTAGAGAACAGAATGTTAACAAGTGGATGTAGCACAATCCCTATAACGAGGCTCTGCCAAGCGAACAATCTATAATTAATACCATAGTGTGACCTAAACTCCATGTTCGTACACCTATATCAGCATTTCTATATGCCAAATTAAAGAGCAGTTATGACAACAAAACAGAAATGTGTAAATATACAATCCATACGCAAAGCAGCAAATATATATCTTACATAATAAACAGGTCATTAGATCATATCAGCATAAGCAAATAAATGTTCATATGTAATCTTAATAAGTAAACATGAAGGCGCAAGCAGATAAATCACAAAGTATAACTTACATACATAACCATATCAACACAACTAATCAGGTGACAATTATAATTTAAATAAATAAGCACAGCAGGCACATAATAATAATAATAATAAAATGTGACATCAGTGAAAAAGCAGTGGAGCCAAGCGATGCATAATATACCCTAAGTAACAACCCTGTTCATTAATCAATCATTGTCAAAATCAGTTAACACAAAGTATAAATCACATAATCGCGAGCAGCAAATTACGTCTAAAGTACGTACCTAAGTGGACGTATGTTACCTGAAAAATCAACTCAATTAATAGTTACCTTTTTAGTTTATTACTTTCTTCTTCGAAATTACGTTCTTCCTGAAATTTTCTCGATAGCAAGTCCTCTTAACGTCGGACACACCAGAATTTACCTGAAGTTCTTAAATATTTTATTCAACTGTATCCTGAAAAAAACTGAACGTTAATAACATAATTTATCAAGTCACTATAGCTTTATACTGAATTTAATCAGAGAAATTAGACTGTGTATTTGTTTACGGCTGTCAGTGCATTCGCACTGAGCGCTCGATCAGCTGTAGGTACGCGTGACGTAGGAAGTAATTGTTTGCGGTCAACGACTGCCTTGTGTGGCGCGCAGACTTGACTGTTGCTTTGAGTATGTGCCGCCGCCAGAACACGGCGCGGTATCCTTGTATTCACTGCTTGTTTACGTATAACTGTTAGTTTCTCAAAAGTATGTCTTTCCACAAAATTTTTAACGTTCGATATATGATGTATTCCCTTAGAGCGCCGAGATTTAAGAGTTTCTACTTCGACAGTGTTATCATGAATAATTTTGCGAACTCTATATGGACCGTTATAAAGCAGAAAAAATTTGCGACACAAGCCTTTTCCTTCATGAGACGAACGATGAGACTTAATTAACACCTTTTGACCAACTGACAAGGTTTTTAAGCGACCAGGACGTTTAGCTGATTTCTCTCTTCTAGCAGCCGCAGATGCAATATTTTGTAGAGCCAGGTTGACAACTTCAGAATGCCGCAGTTTCCGTGAAGGCGGAAAAGGAACGATTTCAGAAATGCGATTTGTCGGTGCTTTATTTTTTAATATCAATATAGGCGGCAAAGAAGTTGAATCATTAAAGAGTTCATTCAGAATGTTTTGAAAAATATGAAGATACTGATCCCACGTTCTGTGATTATGATGACAATAAAGTCGACACAATTTATTGATTTCCTTCATCCATCTCTCTGAGGCGTTAGATTGAGGGTGAAAATGTGAAATGAAAATTGATTTAATCTTACGTCGCCGTAGAGCATGAAGCCAAATTTTAGAGCGAAACTGTGATCCATTATCTGATATAACCTTATCAACATGACCCACTTCTTTAAGAAAATGTTTGATGAAAGCATTAGATACTGAACGAGCTGTTGCTTTGTGTAAAGGTGTAAAACACACATATTTTGATGTCAATTCCACTGCTACCAAAATGTACGCAAAACCATTAGTAGAACGAACCACTGGACCGAACAAATCGACTGCAGCCATCTCCTTTAATTTCGCTGGAATGATGGGAAACAACGGTGCTCTGTGAGAAATAGTTGGCGGCTTAGCCTTTTGACATAATTTGCATTTGGCAAGAACAGATCGAATACGCTTTTCCATATTACTAAAGTAGCAATATTCTCCTAATTTATGAAAGCATTTTCTGGGACCAAAGTGTGCATAACTGAAATGTGTATACCAAATCAATTTATTAACCAACTCATCAGGAATGCAAACTAACCAAACAGAGTTGTCGACAGATTTTCGTTTAAAAAGAATATCATTGCGAACTAAATAATACTGTCTAATCGCTACGCTTTCATTTCTCCTCCACTTCTCCTTAATGTCCTTCCAGATTGGATCCTTGTTTTGCTCCTTAGCGATGTCCTGGGGCGAAGACGAAATAAAATTTTCAAACGCAACACCTTGAATATACATCAAACAATAATTGTTTTATTTGCAGCCCTCCTCAGCACTTTGTTTCAAACCCATAGGTGCACGTGATAAAGCATCAGCAATAATATTTGAAGAACCCTGTATGTAAACAATACTAAAATCAAATTCCTGGAGATACAGCGCCTATCGTGACAATCTTCCATGTGTTAATTTTGTTGACATAAGAAATTCCAGAGCTCGATGATCGGTGTAAACCTTAGTATGTCTGCCATACAAACAACAGCCATGGCTTCAAGTTCCGTAATCGAATAATTCTTTTCTGATTTGGAGAGAACACGACTTCCAAATACAATAGTTTTCTGTACTACAACGCCGTTTTCTTCTATCTCTTGATATAAATGTGCACCGAGGCCTTTGTATGATGAGTCCGTCGCCAAACAAAAATCTTTAGATAAATCCGGATGTGAAAGAAGTGGAGCAGCAACTAAAGCATCACGAAGTTGTTCACATTCTGATTGAGCTTCCTCATCCCAACACCAGTTAGAATTCTTTCCAGATAGTTCACATAAACGAGGCGTGGCCAAATTGTCCAATCTAACAAAGCGTCTAAGAAAATTACAGACGCCAAGGAAACTACGAACATCACGTTTTGTAGTAGGAACAGCATAATTACGAATAGCGTCTAGTTTCTCTGGATCAGGAAGAATACCCTCTGTAGAAATAGTATGACCAAGAAATTTCACCTGAGAACGACCAAATTCAGATTTTTCCAAGTTCACTGTAATGTCAACTCTTGCAAAAATACGTAATAATGAATCAAAAATTTTGTTATGGTCACTCCAAGAACGTTTATCAATAAGAATATCGTCAACATATGAAGTAATATTGTCACGAAGATAAGCAGGTAAAATTTCGTTTTAGCTACGAATGAATGCTGCAGAAGATATAGTGAGTCCGAACGGTAATTTCCGAAATTGATTACAGTTACCAAAGGCTACAAAGGTTCTACAATCAGGGTGGAGTTCTATTTGCCAAAAACTTGCGCGCATATCAATTGTGGATAAAACTTTAATTCCATGGAAATGTTGAAGAAATTCATGTAAATTTTGTGGACGGTCAGTTTCAGGAATGATGATATTATTTATCTGTCTAGAATCCAGAACCAAACGAACTGACCCATCCTTTTTAAGAACGACGTGTAATGGGCTGGTATAAGGACTGACTGCTGGCTCAAAAATGCCTTGATCTAACATGTATTGAAGTTCACTCTTAACCTTGTCTCTGTAACCCAAAGGAATAACATACGTTTTCTCCCGAAATGGTGTTTGTTCTTTTACTTTAAATAAATATTGTAAGCCTTGTATAGTTCCTGTGTGATGACTAAATACTGTAGCATGTGAAATCAAAATTTGGTGCAATTCTTCTCTTGCAACGTCATCTGGCACTTCAGCTTTGTTAACCTTTTCATTAATTAATTCTTCACTATTAATTATATCATCCATCGCGTCTCTGTATCTATTGTCGTTGTCATGAATGAACACATTGTCGTCATAATGCTCAGCGAAAACATCAGAAGTAAGAAACCTTAAACATTTTGTGTCTGATTCAGATTTCGTTAAACACTCGAAAAATTTCAAACATCTAGGAATTCCAGCAGCAGTCAAGTTCACACTTCCTTCCTTAAAGTTTAAAATTGCCTTATGTGTGTTAAGAAACTCCATACCTAATATAATTTGTGCACTGAGTAATGGAACAACAGTAAAATTAGCAGAAAATTCATATCCTTGACAAATGAAATTTAAGTTGGTCTGTTGTTTGACTTCCACACTTTTTCCAGAAATAGCTCCTCGAATTGTAGTTTTAGAAACAGGTAACACAGGACAAGCAAACGTTCTTACACATATACGAAAAACTGATTCACTAATAATATTCAGTGGGCTCCCAGAATCTAAAACCGCAGTGAACTTATTCTTACCCACACATACTTCAATAACAGGATGTAAAAATGCGTCTACATTATTTTCCTTTTCGCCTAGCAAAATGTCTCTCATGTCTTCCAGGCGTACATAGTGTAAAGTCGTAGTGTCATTACTTTCTGAACCGTCTATATTGCTGCCAGAAGCCGAAGCTACAAGTCATTGTCGATTGTTTGCGTCACGTCTTTGATTATTCGCATCATTTCGCGGATCAATTTCTACGATTTGCACTTGTCTCTCTGAATTTCTGTCACGCGGAGGATGCCAATTAGGTCCCTCCTGTCTATTAAATGTAAATTCTTGGTTGTGTCTGTTATTAAAATTTCTATTTTTCTGTCTATCTGCATGACTACTTCTTGTGTAATTTCGACTGTCACTTCTGAAATTATTGTTATATTTACTACCCTGGTTGTTTCTGTAGTAAGAATTTCTATTATTGTATGAATAATTTCTGTCTTGATAATACCATTTACTGTTTCCGTATGATTGATCATTCCGGTAGGAATTTCCGTTATTATAATTGTCTGTCTAGTTTCTGTTAGACCGTCTGTTATTGTCATAAGGCTGGTATCTATTGTCCTGTCTGTCTCGTCCGTCATTCTCAAAATTACCGCAATAACGTCCGTTCCGATCATCCCTTTTCTCTGAAAATCTATTGTGATTACCGTTACTGAAAAAATTACAAGAAGTCCCATCGTCGTTTTCATACTCAAGTTCTTGTAGCAAAGTCTTAAAAGTCTCAATGTCGTCTTTACATCTTCCGGCTAAAGCAATTTGTCTTATCGATTGTGGCAGCTTAGTTAAGCCAATGCGAATTAATTCAGTCGGGCTATAAGGGTTGGAAAGGAACTGATTCTTTCGAATCATGTCTTCAAAGTATTCTGCTGGCGTGCGGAACTCAGACTGTTTAAAATTACGCTGCGTAATAAGACTATGTTTGACTCTGTCTTGCGTGTTTTCGGACCAATATGCCGATAGAAATGCATGATAAAAATCATTTCAATTATTACAATCTCCAATAAGTGCGCGCATCCGCGTCGCCGGTTCGTTTTCTAAATATCCACACATAAATTCCAGTTTGTTACTTAGTGGCCAATTTGATGGAAGTGCTTGCATAAATTGATGTAACGATGAACATGGATGTATATCATTTTTAGAATTGCGAAAAATCTTAAATTTCCGAGCAGTTAAAGAGTGTTTATAGTCAAAGTTTTCGCCTCGTGGCGACAAAGACCTACCGCCGAGTGTCGATTAATGTCAAGTTCGCGCGCCTGGCGCTCTCTTGTTGCATCTTGTAAATGAAATAAATTATTTTCTTCAAAACCCGCGGCTATCTGTGATTCTAAATTTCTTCTACTGTCTTTTCCTACGATTTCGCTTTCAATTTGTTTAACTTGCTTTCGTAATGCCTCAAATTCCCTTTCAACGCGTTCATTAAATTTGCCTTGATTTTCAACATGTTTATTTATGTTCTGGTACTCTTCGGTTTCTGCAAATGGCAATGGAGCTGTATCATCTGAATCTCTGTCCCCATTTAAACTAAGACTTGTCAATTTATCTGAAATCTCCTCAACTCTTTCCGATAAGTCATCTATTTGTTCTTTCTGTTTATTTACGTCTTCCGTAAGTGTCGCGACTCGGGTTTCGGTATTGACACATTTAGTAGTTAACTGTTCATATTGTTGTGTTAGGTTATTTATTCTGTCATTTGGTACGGATTCCTCGGTTCTTTAAAATATTTCTTCCTTATCGTGTGCACGTTGTAAATTTAACCCTGAAAATTTTTGTACTATCACGCGATTTCTTTCTTCCTGTTCTCTATCCTGTTCCTTTTGTCTGATTTCTATTGAAATTAATCTATTATTGTGAGCATTCAAAATCGGTTGTACCTCTTCTCTAATTTCTTTCTTTAATTCATCTTTCACGTTTTTAAAACATGTCCCTATTCGTGAGTCTAACCGTGTTTCCATAGTTTCCATACCAGTTTTAATTGTTCCTATTTGTGATACCAAATTTAATATTGCACTCATCAACTGCTCCATATTAACTGGTTCAAAATTCTTTTCGCCCCTAACATTTCCCGTAAAACTGACTTCCTTCGGCATAGCCGTAAAGCTATCCGTGTTCGATACTATTTCAGAATCTTCTATCGTTTCCGATTGAGAAAAATTTTGAACCGGTTCCAAACTATTTTCCCGGCTTATTAAATTGTTTTCTACTTCATTATTCATCATACTGTTCTCCTGTGTTGGCGAGCTCGCCATGTTAACAATTTCGTCATTCTGACTATCCATCATTTTTGCCTTTTTCATCGATCGCGTAATCATTTACAAAACATACAAAACTCGTCACTGTACGAAAATTACAAACAATAAAGCACTTTATCACCAACAATGCCATTCACACGAAATGATTCCCCACAAACACGATTAACGAAAAATTGAAATCTTCACAAGTGCACAAAATTGTCAAACCCGTATACGACTCATCAAAAATTAAATTCCGCAAAAATACCATTAGAAGAATAACAAGACAACTACAAATGTTCATTTACCAAATCTACACATGCAAAATAGACTACAATTACTAAACTACAAATTACTACAACAATAGTACTGTCTACTACTTTTACTATCAAAAGAATTCCAAGGGACGATCCGAAGCAGCGGTCGCCACGTGCATGGGGGCTTCATTAAATAAAATGCAAATAATTTTAGTAGCTGTATGTCCGGTTACGAAGTCTCGTAACCGGTTGGCCCTGAGTAGTATTAGTACGTAATCTGACTGCATAGAATAATAATAAAGAATGAAAGGAAATTTCCGTTAACACAGTTGATTAATTAAGTCCCCGGCAACTATAAAAGCTACGAAACAACAAAGCACAAGTGTAACTGTTCTGTGTGTGGAAGTGTGATTCAACGTAAGCATCTGGTACGGTTCTACCTCAATACGACAAGATATTTTAAACACCATTTACAATGAAGTAATTAAAAAACCAGAAATACTATAATTGCACATAGAAACCAGAATTACAGTCTGACACATGAACACAAGCCAGATGCTTTGTTGACTGAACCTGTGACCAAGAGGCATTGTTATTTAGGAAATCTGAAATAAAAAAAAATTTTTCTTACCTTCAAATATATTGACGAAAAATACACTGTGATCATTGCAACATCCCAAATCAAACAGCATCTGCTGTCTCGTCCAACAGAACAACTGCACACAACATGCCCTCAACTAGTACTGCTATCGACATCCTCTCAACAAGCACTGCCCACGGCAACCTCTGAACTACTACTGCCCCAGTGGGGCGGCGGAAAAATACTCTTTGGAGCAATCTCTGGCGCTATGACTCAGTGTAGCCACCTTTCAACCTTTGTCGTACGTCCCACATTGATTTCTGTGGTTATTTCACGCATTGTTGCTTGTTTGTTAGTACTAACAACCCTACGCAAACGCCGGCAGCTGTGGTAGAGTTGTTCTAGCCGCTTCAGTCCGGAACCGCGCTTCTGCTACGGTCGCAGGTTCGAATCCTGCCTCGGGCATGGATGTGTGTGATGTCCTTACGTTAGTTAGGTTTAAGGAGTTCTAAGTCTAGGGGACTGATGACCTCAGATGTTAAGTCCCATTGTGCTTAGAGCCGTTTGAACCCTACGCAAACGACGCTGGTCTCGCTTGTTAAGTGAAGGCCGTCGGCCACTGCGTTGTCCATGGTGAGAGATAATACAAGAAATTTGCTATTCTCGGCACGCTCTTGACACTGTGGATCTCGGATATTGAATTCCCTAACGATTTCCGAAATATGATTTCCCATGCGTCTAGCTCCAATTACCATTCCGTGTTAAAGGTCTGTTAACTCCCACCGTGTGTCCGTAGTCACGTTGGAAACCTTTAATTGAGTGCAAATGACAGCTCCGCCAATGCACTGTCCTTCCACACCTTGTGCGCGCGATACTACCGCCATCTGTATATGTGCACATCGCAATCTCATGACTTCCGTAGCCTCAGTGTATGCAACATACACTACTGGCCTTTAAAATTGCTACACCAAGAAGAAATGCAGATGATAAACGGGTATTCATTGGACAAATTTATTGTACTAGAACTGACATGTGATTACATTTTCACCCGATTTGGGTGCATAGATCCTGAGAAATCAGTATCCAGAACAACCGCCTCTGGCCGTAATAACGGCCTTGATACGCCTGGGCATTGAGTCAAACAGAGCTTGGATGGCGTGTACGGGTACAGCTGCCCATGCAGCTTCAACACGATACCACAGTTCATCAAGAGTAGTGACTGGCGTATTGTGACGATCCAGTTGCTCGGCCACCATTGACCAGACATTTTCAATTGGTGAGAGATCTGGAGAATGTGCTGGCCGGGCAGCAGTCGAACATTTTCTGTATCCAGAACATGCGGTCGTGCACTATCCTGCTGAAATGTAGGGTTTCACAGGGATCGAATGAAGGGTAGAGCCACATCTGAAATGTAATGTCCACTGTTCAAAGTGCTGTCAATGCGAACAAGAGGTGACTGAGACGTGTAACCAATGGCACCCCATACCATCACGCTGGGTGATACGCCAGTATGGCGTTGACGAATACGCGCTTCCAATGTGCGTTCACCGCGATGTCACCAAACACGGGTGCGACCATCACGATGCTGTAAACAGAACCTGGATTCATCCGAAAAAATGACGTTTTGCCATTCGTGCACCCAGGTTCGTCGTTGAGTACACCATCGCAGGCGCTCCTGTCTGTGATGCAGGTCTCCGAGCTGATAGTCCATGCTGCTGCAAACGTCGTCGAACTGTTCGTGCAGATTGTTGTCTTGCAAACGTCCCCATCTGTTGACTCAGGGATCGAGACGTGGCTGCACGACCCGTTACAGCCATGCGGGTAAGATGCCTCTCATCTTGACTGCTAGTGATACGAGGCCGTTGGGATCCAGCACGGCGTTCCGTATTACCCTCTTGAACCCACCGATTCCATATTCTGCTAACATTCATTGGATCTCGACCAACGCGACCAGCAATATCGCGATACGATAAACCGCAATCGCGGTAGGCTACAATCCGACTTCTATCAAAGTCGGAAACGTGATGGTACGCATTTCTCCTCCTTACACAGGCATCACAACATCGTTTCAGCAGGTAACGCCGGTCAACTGCTGTTTGTGTATGAGAAATCGGTTGGAAACTTTCTTCATGTCAGCACGTTGTAGGTGTCACCACCTGCGCCAGCCTTGTGTGAATGATCTGATAAGCTAATCATTTACATATCACAGCATTTTCTTCCTGTAGGTTAAATTTCACGTCTGTAGCACGCCATCTTCATGGTGTAGCAATTTTAACGACCAGTAGTGTAACAACCACAAATTCTTACAAGTGCGTGGTTTACGAGAACGCATTTGGCTGATCTACGATTTCTACTAACATTTAACTCCGCTTTAACAATGTCTCGTTTCCTGTGCATCTGTATAGAATCGATATTTACAATTGTCCTGCCTGTGAGTGTGATTATGAATCAGAAGCTGATGTAAACCACATGTTGTTGAAGTGTTCCAAATTTGACGATGGACGATTGAAATTTCTGAGGACTTTGATGACAACAGATTACCTCCTCCCTCAAAGAGTGTCTTTGCTTTTGGATGCTAAAGACATTCGCCGGTGTAAAGCGATTATCAGTTTTTTTTTAAAGTGTAGGGAAAATTCTATAGGTGCTATATATACTTTCATTTAGCTGTATCTCTTATTATTAAATTTAAGGGCAGTGTGAACTAATAGCATAAATATGCCTAGTTTACTTATCACCCTATTTGTTAAGCATTTCTTGTGGAAAAAATTTACGGCTTGAGTTTTCAATTCTGTAAATGCACATTTATGTATTTTCTGTGTACGATTATTTCTTCTATATAAACAGGTGTTCTCGATGGCTAAATGAAGTACAGAAGAAATTTGGTTCACCAATCTAGGACTTAAATGCTGGAAACTGTCGGCATTTTAGGTGCGTGAAAGTGTGGTGTGGTGTGACTATCTGTAGGAAATTTCTGCAGGTATATTCTTTGCTATTTGCCTCGCCCAATAAGCATTAAGAGGGATTGTCAAGGCAGCCTATGTGAAGGAATGTTGAATTCCTTTTACTATTGCATTTTTAAAACAACATACCATTCCATCGTCCTCTCCCTTTAACTGCGGGTCGAACAGAGCTGTTACGACACAATCAGTGCTATTTCGAGAGCAACATTCTGAAAATAGCAGTACATAAATGTGCCTGTCATACGTCTCTGTCATTTTGTGCAGCCCTCCAGGAGAAAAGATTTCTGTACCTCTAGCAACATTTACCTCTATTGACGTGGACTCCATTCAGAAAACGAAAGGCTGCTGTGACAGTCCATTCGCTACCGTAAGCTACATGACATTCAAAAAGTCTATTGTAAAATCTGTGTACCCAGACGGGAGACAGCCTTCCGCTAAGTACAGACTGGGCATATTTTTAGTACATTCTAGATTACAGAACTGATTTTGCTAGCGCTTTTGTTCATGATATCCTCAAGCACTGTTATGCAGCAGTACTGAAACATTTTTTTGCTTAATTGGAAGAATAATTAATGCATTGGTGACTCCATTCCATGCTCAGGAAAAGGATACTCTCAGCAGCCAACAATTTATTTCTACATCTATATATACACTCCGCACGGCACCTTTCGGTGGGTGTTGCGATCGGAAATAATTTGCACAGGGGAGAGCGGAAATATTTATGTATCTGTGTTTTACGAACTTCGTGACCTGTCTTTGAGAGGATGCGGTTGCGCAATCAGAGCAGCTGTTATTGGTAAACTTTTAATGATTTCTAAGGCATACATTTAGTATGGAAGCATCCAACTTACTACACACCAACTTCTTGGTCCATGTCAGTTGGAAGAAGTGACAACTGCCCAGAATTAGTGTTCAGAGATTTTGGCTTCTCGATTTACCTTGAAGTCTGTAGGGAAAAATCTGAAAATCACAGTTGTATTTGTTGAGGACATGAGTACAGCGACGCAATCTTTTCGCTTTTCGCTTTGTGTTTGTGTTTGTGTGTTTGTGTGTGTGTGTGTGGGTTGATAGGTGGGTATTAATGTCTTCTTTTTGAGGAATATTAAGTTATTGTTTTAGCAGTTAAAATGATCTTTCCTGTTCATGCATAGGCTCTTTGTATGTGAAAGATTTCTCTTAATGTTAGGAGTTACCTTTTTTGCTTGTTCATTCTAAAATTTTCTTGTGTTGCTCCATGGTGTTGCTCCATGTTCGATGGTTAATGCCCATGATTTATTAGGTGTTCGACAATGACAATATTGCCATTATTATATTTCTAGCTTCTTATGTGTTTGTTTTACATAGTTTTGAAATTTCCACCTGTCATCGTCAGATATCCAGATTAGCAATTTTGATATATGTATTTGTCTTGTTTTTCTGTTGGTGTTTATAAATGTTGTTCTGTACACTAAGTGTAACCTTGTTTATTTTTTCAGGATATTTACTATTTTTTGGATAGATTTGTGTCTGTTTGTTAAAGTGCACCATTTCCCTTTAATATTTATGTCACTGATGTCCACGCTCTGTGTGTTTGTGTGAACTGTAGTGTTCATGTTGTTTGCTTAAGCTCTCTGCTTATTATATTTTCATTTTACTTTAGTAACGTTTTGAGTTTGTGGTTGAGTTTTTTTGTTAGTGTTTCTATTGTGGTCTTCAGTCTTGGCTGGTGCAGCTCTCCATGCTTTTCTATCCTGTGCAAGCCCCTTCATCTCCAAATAACTACTCCAACTACATCTTTCTGAATCTGCTTACAGTATTCATCTCTTGGTCTCCTTCTACAATTCGTACCTTCCACACATCCCTCCAATACGAAATTGGTAATCTCTTGATGTCTCAGAATGTATCCAGGCAATTGATCCCTTCTTCTAGTCAAGTTGTACCACAAATTTCTTTTCTTCCCAATCCTATTCACAACCACTTCATTAGTTACGTTATCTACCCACCTAATCTTCAGCATTCACCTGTAGCACCACATTTCAAAAGCTTCTATTCTTTTCTTTCTGAACTATTTATCATCCATGTTTCATTTGTATTCATGGCTACATTCCATACAAAGACCTTCAGAAAAGACTCCCTAACACTCAAATCTACATTCAGTGTGAACAAATTTCTTTTCTTCAGAAACGCTTTTCTTGCCATTCTCAGTCTAGATTTAGTTCCTCTTTGCTTCGGCCATCATCAGTTATTCTGCTGTCCAAATAACAGAACTCATATACTGTTTTAAGTTTCTCGTTTCCAAATGTAATAGCCTCAACATCACCTGATTTAATTCGACTACATTCCATTATTTTTGTCTGGTTCTGTTGATGTTCATCGTATATCCTCCACTCGAGACACTGTCATTCTGTTCAACTGCTCTTCTAAGTCCTTTGCTGCGCCTTACAGAATTGCAATGTCATTGGAAAACCTCACAGTTTTTGTTTCTTATCCTGAACTTTAATTCCTATGCCAAATTTTTCTTTTGTTTTCTTTAGTGCATGCTCGATGTAGAGACTGAATAACATCGGGGATTGGCCACAACCCTGTCTCACTCCCTCCTCAGCCACTGCTTCTGTTTCATGCCCCACGACCCTTACAGTTGGCGTCTGGTTCCTGTACACTTTGTATACAGCGTTTCGCTCGCTGTATTTTACCCCAGCTACCTTCAGAATTTGAAAGAGAGTATTCCAGTCAACATGGTTAAAAGCTTTCTCTACGTATATAAACGCTATAAACATAGGTTTTCCTTTTCTTAAGCCATCTTCTAAGATGAGTCGTAGGGTCGGTGTTGCCTTGCGTGTTCCTACATTTCTCCAGAATCCAAACTGAGGTTCCTCGAGGTTGTTTTCTTCCAGTTTTTCCATTCTTCTGTAAAGACTTCGTATTAGTATTTTGCAACCTTGACTTATTACACTGATAGTTCGGTAATATTCACACGTGCCAGCACTTGCTTTCCCTGCTATTGGAATTATTACATCCTTCTCGAAGGTTGAGGCTATTTCTCCTGTTTCATGCACCCTACATATCAGTTGGGAGCTCTAACGTTAGGCACGTAATGGGACCCCTTCGGAACATGGCTGCCAAGGAGGGAAAGGAAGCCAGTGTGCTTCACTCTAGAACCGCGCGACCGCTACGGTCGCAGGTTCGAATCCTGCCTCGGACACGCATGTGTGTGATGTCCTTAGGTTAGTTAGGTTTAAGTAGTTCTAAGTTTTAGGGGACTAATGACCTCAGATGTTAAGTCCCATAGTGCTTAGAGCCATTTGAACCATTTGAAGCCAGCGTGCACTCCGTGTGCATACTGGGGGGAATCATTCCGGATGTGGAAAGGGTGCTTCCAGATGCCATGAAGAGTAGAGGGTGCAGCCAACTGCTGGGGGTTACCCATGTCGGTACCAATGACGTGGGCACCTTGAATCAGAGAAGATTATTTCTGGTTTCGAGTGGCTAGAGGAAATGGTAAAGACTGCCACTCTTGCTTGCGAGATTAAGGCGGAACTCACCATTGCAGCATCTTCGACAGAACCGACTGTGGTCCTTTGGTGCAGAGCCGAGTGGAGGGTCTGAATCAGAGGCTCAGGTACTTCTGAGACCGTGGGGGCTGCAGATACGTGCCACCGGGTGGTGGGTTTCTGGGTTCTGCTTAATAGGTCAGGAGTCCATTACACACAGGAAGCGGCTACACGGGCAGCGGGGGCTGTGCGGAAGGGACTGGCCGGTGTTTAAGGTTAGAGGCCCGAAGGAAACCACAAAAAGGCGTCCGTCTAAAAGGGGGCAAGGAAAACACAGTATGGTAGTTGTAGAAACGATCGCTATTGTAGTTGTAAATTGTAATAGCTGTGTTGGGAAAGAACCAGAGCTCCAAGCCCTACTAGAAAGCACTGAATCTCAAATAGTTATAGGTACGAAAAGCTAGCTAAAGCCGGAAATAAGCAACCGAAATTTTTTCAAACGTCCTAACAGTGTTAAGAATGGATAGATGACTTACAGTTGTTGGAGGAGTATTTATTGCTGTCAGAAGTAGTTTAGCTTGTAGGGAAATTGATGTAGATAGTTTCTGCGAAATAGTATGGGCAGAGGTTATACCTGACAATCGGAATAAACTATTAATTGCGTCGTTTTACCGACCTCCCGAGTCAAAAGATCTCGTTGTGGAACAGCTCAAAGAAAACTTGAGTCTCATTTCAAATACGTATTCCACTCATACAATTATAGTCGGTGGTGACTTCAATCGACCTTTGATATGTTGTAAATATTATACGTTTAAAGCGACCAGCAGGCATAAGACGTCATCCGAAATTGCACTGGCTGCTTTCTCAGAAAATTATTTTGAACAATTAGTTCATGAGCCCACGCGAAGCGTAAATTGTTGCATACTTGAACTCTTAGCAACAAATAATCCTGGACTAACAGGGAGTATCATGACGAAAACAGGGATTAGCGACCACAAGGCAGTTGCTGATAGGCTGAGTACCGTAACACCGTCAACCATCAAACTGGAACGCAAAGTACGTCCAAAAAGGCTGATAAAATGCTCTAACGTCTTGCTAAGAGACAGTCTCCACTCCTTCCGATCTGATCACGTAAACGTAGAAAAGATATGAAATAATTTCACAGAGAAGCAATGAAAAAAGCGTGCCAAATTTAAAATAACGCAAAATCCTCAAGATTGGCAAAGTTTTGCAGAAGTTTGAACACAGCGCGTACTTCAATGCGAGAAGTTTTTAATAATTTCCGCAACGAAACTCTGTCTCGGAGTCTGGCAGAAAACCCAAAGAGTTCCTGGTCATACATAAAGCACACTAGTGCCAAGACGCAATCAATATCTTCACTGCGGGATAACAACCATGAAGTCACTGATGGCGGTGCCACTAAAGCAGAGTCATTAAACACGGTTTTCCGAAACTCCTTCACCAAAGAAGATGAAGTAAAAATTCTTGAATTCCAATCAAGAGAAGCTGCTAAGATGAGAAACATAGAAGTAGATAGCCTCGGTGTAGCAAAGCAGATGAAATCACTTAATAAAGGCAGTGCCTCCGGTCCAGATTGTATACCAGTCAGGTTCATTTCAGGGTATGCTGATACAATAGCTCCATCTTTAGTAATTATATACAACCGCTCGCTCACAGAAAGTTCGGTACCTAAAGACTGGACAATTACTCAAGTCGCACCAATACCTAAAAAGAGAAATAGGAGGAACACGCTGAATTACAGGCCCATATCACTAACGTCGATTTGCAGTAGGGTTTTGGAACATATACTGTGTTTGAACGTTATGAATTACCTCGAAGAAAACGATTTATTTACACATAGTCAGCACGGATTCATAAAACATCGCTCTTGTGAAACACAATTAGACCTTTATACTCATGAAGTAATGAGTGCTATCGACTGGGGATGTCAAATTCATTTCATACACTCCTGGAAATTGAAATAAGAACACCGTGAATTCATTGTCCCAGGAAGGGGAAACTTTATTGACACATTCCTGGCGTCAGATACATCACATGATCACACTGACAGAACCACAGGCACATAGACACAGGCAACAGAGCATGCACAATGTCGGCACTAGTACAGTGTATATCCACCTTTCGCAGCAATGCAGGCTGCTATTCTCCCATGGAGACGATCGTAGAGATGCTGGATGTAGTCCTGTGGAACGGCTTGCCATGCCATTTCCACCTGGCGCCTCAGTTGGACCAGCGTTCGTGCTGGACGTGCAGACCGCGTGAGACGACGCTTCATCCAGTCCCAAACATGCTCAATGGGGGACAGATCCGGAGATCTTGCTGGCCAGGGTAGTTGACTTACACCTTCTAGAGCACGTTGGGTGGCACGGGATACATGCGGACGTGCATTGTCCTGTTTTAACAGCAAGTTCCCTTGCCGGTCTAGGAATGGTAGAACGATGGGTTCGATGACGGTTTGGATGTACCGTGCACTATTCAGTGTCCCCTCGACGATCACCAGTGGTGTACGGCCAGTGTAGGAGATCGCTCCCCACACCATGATGCCGGGTGTTGGCCCTGTGTGCCTCGTTCGTATGCAGTCCTGATTGTGGCGCTCACCTGCACGGCGCCAAACACGCATACGACCATCATTGGCACCAAGGCAGAAGCGACTCTCATCGCTGAAGACGACACGTCTCCATTCGTCCCTCCATTCACGCCTGTCGCGACACCACTGGAGGCGGGCTGCACGATGTTGGGGCGTGAGCGGAAGACGGCCTAACGGTGTGCGGGACCGTAGCCCAGCTTCATGGAGACGGTTGCGAATGGTCCTCGCCGATACCCCAGGAGCAACAGTGTCCCTAATTTGCTGGGAAATGGCGGTGCGGTCCCCTACGGCACTGCGTAGGATCCTACGGTCTTGGCGTGCATCCGTGCGTCGCTGCGGTCCGGTCCCAGGTCGACGTGCACGTGCACCTTCCGCCGACCACTGGCGACAACATCGATGTACTGTGGAGACCTCACGCCCCACGTGTTGAGCAATTCGGCGGTACGTCCACCCGGCCTCCCGCATACCCACTATACGCCCTCGCTCAAAGTCCGTCAACTGCACATACGGTTCACGTCCACGCTGTCGCGGCATGCTACCAGTGTTAAAGACTGCGATGGAGCTCCGTATGCCACGGCAAACTGGCTGACACTGACGGCGGCGGTGCACAAATGCTGCGCAGCTAGCGCCATTCGACGGCCAACACCGCGGTTCCTGGTGTGTCCGCTGTGCCGTGCGTGTGATCATTGCTTGTACAGCCCTCTCGCAGTGTCCGGAGCAAGTATGGTGGGTCTGACACACCGGTGTCAATGTGTTCTTTTTTCCATTTCCAGGAGTGTATTTTTAGATTTCCAGAAAGCTTTCGACACCGTTCCTCACAAGCGTCTTCTAACCAAACTGCTTGCCTATGGAATATCCCCTTAGATGTACGGCTGGATACGTGATTTCCTGTCACAAAGATCACAGTTCGTAGTAATAGACGGAAAGTCAACGAGTAAAACAGAAGTAATATTCGGCGTTCCCCAAGGAAGTGTTGTAGGTCCTCTATTGTTCCTGATCTATATTAACGACATAGGAGCCCTTTAGATTGTTTGCAGATTATGCTGTCATTTACCGTCTTGTAATGTCAACAGATGACCAAACCGAATTGCAAAAAGATTTAGATAAGTTATCTGTGTGGTGCGAAAAGTGAAAATTGACCCTGAATAAAGAAAAGTGTGAAGTTATTCACATGAGTACTAAAAGAAATCCGCTAAATTTCGATTACGCAGTAAGTCACACGAATCTCAAAGTTGTAAATGCAACTAAATAGTTAGGGATTATAACTACAAATAACCTAAATTGGAAATATCACGTAGATAATGTTGTGGGTAGAGCAAACCAAAGCCTGTGATTCACTGGCAGAACACTTAGAAGATGCAACATGTCTACAAAAGAGGCTGCTCACACCACGCTTGTCCGCCCTATTCTGGAGCATTGATGTGCACTGTGGGATCCACATCAGGTGTCTCTGATGGATGACGTCAAAAAAGTTCAAAGAGGTGCGGCTCGTTTTGCATTACCGCGAAATAGGCACAGACATGATACGTGAATTGGAGTGACTATCACTAAAACAAAGGAGTTTTTGGTTGCGACGGGATCTTCTCATTAAATTTCAATCACCAGTTTTCTCCTCCGATTGCGAAAACATTCTGTTGGTACCCACCTACATAGGGAGAAATGATCGTCACGATAAAATAAGAGAAATCTAGGCTTCACATGAAAATTTAAATGCTTGTTTTTCCCGCGCGCCGATTGAGACTGGAACAGTAGAGAGACAGCTTGAAGGTGGTTCATTGAACCCTCTGCCAGACACTTTATTGTGAATAGCAGAGTAATCACGTAGATGTAGATGTAGATGGAAGAGTTTCGACATGTCGGTACCAATGACGTGGGCACTTTGGATCAGAGGAGATTATTTCTGGTTTCGAGTGGCTAGAGGAAATGGTAAAGACTGCCACTCTTGCTTGCGAGATTAAGGCGGAACTCACCATCTGCAGCATCTTCGACAGAACCGACTGTGGTCCTTTGGTGCAGAGCCGAGTGGAGGGTCTGAATCAGAGGCTCAGGCGCTTCTGAGACCGTGGAGGCTGCAGATGCGTGCCACCAGGTGGTGGGTTTCTGGGTTCTGCTTAATAGGTCAGGAGTCCATTACACACAGGAAGCGGCTACACGGGCAGCGGGGGCTGTGCGGAAGGGACTGGCCGGTGTTTAAGGTTAGAGGCCCGAAGGAAACCACAAAAAGGCGTCCGTCTAAAAGGGGGCAAGGAAAACACAGTATGGTAGTTGTAGAAACGATCGCTATTGTAGTTGTAAATTGTAGTAGCTGTGTTGGGGAAGAACCAGAGCTCCAAGCCCTACTAGAAAGCACTGAATCTCAAATAGTTATAGGTACGAAAAGCTAGCTAAAGCCGGGAATAAGTTCAACCGAAATTTTTTCAAACGACCTAACAGTGTTAAGAATGGATAGATGACATACAGTTGGTGGAGGAGTATTTATTGTTGTCAGAAGTGGTTTAGTTTGTAGTGAAATTGAAGTAGATAGTTCCTGCGAAATAGTATGGACAGAGGTTATACCTGACAATCGGAATAAACTATTAATTGGGTCGTTTTACCGACCTCCCGACTCAGAAGATCTCGTTGTGGAACAGCTCAAAGAAAACATGAGTCTCATTTCAAATACGTATTCCACTCATACGATTATAGTCGGTGGTGACTGTCGGTAGTTCTGACGGCATATCATCTACTCACGGAACCCTGTTTTGACTTAGGTCTTTGAGTTCTCTGTCAAATTCTTCTCGCAATATCATATCTCCCATCTCATCTTCATCTACGTCCCCTTCCATTTCTATAATATTGCCTTCAAGATCATCTCTCTTGTATAGCCCATCTATACACCCCTTCGACCTTTCAGCTTTCTTTTCGTTACTTAGGATTGGTTGTCCATCTAAGCTCTTAATATTCATCCAGCTGCTTCTCTTTTCTCTGAAGGTCTTAATTTTCCCGTAGACGGCATTTATCTTTCTCCTAGTGAAATATCCTCGTAGATCCTTACATTTTTCCTGTAGCCATTCCTACTTAACCATTTTGCACTTCCCGTCAGTCTTATTATTTAAACATTTGTATTACCTTTCGTCTGCTTCATTTGCTGCATTTTTACATTTTCTTCTTCCACCAGTTAAATTCAGTATCTCTTGTGCTGTCCAAGGATTTTTAGTAGGCCTTATATTTTTACCTATTTGATCCTTAGCTACTCTCAGTATTTCATCTCTCAGAGCCACACATTCGTCTTCTACCGTATTCCTTTCCCCTGTTCTAGTCAATCGCTACCTAATGCTCCCTCTGAAACGCTCAATAACCTCTGGTTCCAACGTGTCCAGATCCTATCCCTTAAATTTCCTACCGTTTTGCAATTTCACATTTTTCTGTTATAAAGATGTTGTAACCATTGTTTTTGGCTAATGCCTGTATTGTCTCTAATTATTTTTCGCAGTTTTCCCTGATGAGTGGCATTTTATTCGTTATATGTATCATGTATTGGAAGACTACTACCTTGTCGTTTTGTGGGTGGTTTGATGTAGCATGTATAATTCTGTCTGTTGCTGCTGGCTTTCTGTAAATATCAGATTTGTACTTATAGTCATCTCTCTTTATCGTTATTTCCAAGATGTGTATTTTTTCACTTTTTTTTCACAGTGAATTGGATATTTTTATACATAGGAACTGTTTATGTTCTTGAAGCTTTTTCTCTTTACGTTCATCTACCATGCATATTATGTGAAACACAGATTGGTACCAGTAAACCATTCTGTATCCTTCCTTTCTGATTATTGGTTTGCATTTTGTATGTATGGTTGATGAATATTTTAATGCTCCTGATATTGGAAGTCCCACTAAAAAACCATATTTTTATAAGTTGTATACCTTTTTGAATTAGAAGGCATTTTGAGATATGATTACTTGAAAGGTTGTGTTATTTTTTTAAATATTATCTGTATGTAACTTGTTGTATGTCAGTACGTCATCTTCAGTTAGTTTTGTTGTGCGTGAAGTTGGTATTGAATTGATATTGAAGTGTAGATGTTCTGCACATCAAAAGATATGGTCTATGTCGTTTGTAGAATGCATACGTCTTTCATTTGCGCGGTAAGTTCATTTTTGTTATTCGCTACTCTGTTGTTACTTAGTTGTTAGTGTTGTGTTGAGATTTTGTTTATGTGTATTGCCAGACCGTATTATGATGCCTTCAGAAAATGTATGACCGGTCTCATCCGAAGGTTCAGTTTATTATTTTTCGATTGGTGTCGGAGTGTTATTGTCATTGGGTTTTCTGTGTGATGTTTTGTTTCTGTTTGTCAGTGAATTTAAATTTGATGTCCTCAAAGTTGTTTTTCTACTTGCGACTGAGTATATTGGATCACATTCAAGTTTTGATGTTGTTAGAGGAGACGAATTCTTTGGTTTTTCCTGTATATTTTTGTTTATTGAACAGTACTCTGGTGCTTGCTTTAATATGCTTCCTTTAATACTACTGGTAACTATGACTTCTTCCCCCATGAACCATGGACCTTGCCGTTGGTGGGGAGGCTTGCGTGCCTCAGCGATACAGATAGCCGTACCGTAGGTGCAACCACAACGGAGGGGTATCTGTTGAGAGGCCAGACAAACATGTGGTTCCTGAAGAGGGGCAGCAGCCTTTTCAGTAGTTGCAGGGGCAACAGTCTGGATGATTGACTGATCTGGCCTTGTAACATTAACCAAAACGGCCTTGCTGTGCTGGTACTGCGAACGGCTGAAAGCAAGGGGAAACTACAGCCGTAATTTTTCCCGAGGACATGCAGCTTTACTGTATGATTAAATGATGATGGCGTCCTCTTGGGTAAAATATTCCGGAGGTAAAATAGTCCCCCATTCGGATCTCCGGTCGGATACTACTCAAGAGGACGTCGTTATCAGGTAAAGAAAACTGGCGTTCTACGGATTGGAGCGTGGAATGTCAGATCACTTAATCGGGCAGGTAGGTTAGAAAATTTAAAAAGGGAAATGGATAGGTTAAAGTTAGATATAGTGGGAATTAGTGAAGTTCGGTGGCAGGAGGAACAAGACTTTTGGTCAGGTGATTACAGGATTATAAATACAAAATCAAATAGGGGTAATGCAGGAGTAGGTTTAATAATGAATAAAAAAATAGGAGTGCGGGTTAGCTACTACAAACAGCTTAGTGAACGCATTATTGTGGCCAAGATAGACACAAAGCCCATGCCTACTACAGTAGTACAAGTTTAAATGCCAACTATCTCTGCAGATGATGAAGAAATAGATGAAATGTATGACGAGATAAAAGAAATTATTCAGGTAGTGAAGGGAGACGAAAATTTAATAGTTATGGGTGACTAGAATTCGTCAGTAGGAAAAGGGAGAGAAGGAAACATAGTAGGTGAATATGGATTGGGGGGAAGATATGAAAGAGGAAGCCGTCTGGTAGAATTTTGCACAGAGCATAACTTAATCATAGCTAACACTTGGTTCAAGAATCATAAAAGAAGGTTGTATACATGGAAGAATCCTGGAGATACTAAAAGGTATCAGATAGATTATATAATGGTAAGACAGAGATTTAGGAACCAGGTTTTAAATTGTAGGACATTTCCAGGGGCAGATGTGGATTCTGCCCACAATCTATTGGTTATGAACTGCAGATTGAAACTGAAGAAGCTGCAAAAAGGTGGGAATTTAAGGAGATGGGACCTGGATAAACTGAAAGAACCAGAGGTTGTAGAGAGTTTCAGGGAGAGCATAAGGGAACAATTGACCGCAATGGGGGAAAGAAATACAGTAGAAGAAGAATGGGTAGCTATGAGGGATGAAGTAGTGAAGGCAGCAGAGGATCAAGTAGGTAAAAAGACGAGGGCTAGTAGAAATCCTTGGGTAACAGAAGAAATATTGAATTTAATTGACGAAAGGAGAAAATATAAAAATGCAGTAAATGAAGCAGGCAAAAATGAATACAAACGTCTCAAAAATGAGTTCGACAGAAAGTGCAAAATGGCTAAGCAGGGATGGCTAGAGGACAAATGTAAGGATGTAGAGGCTTGTCTCTCTAGGGGTAAGATAGATACTGCCTACAGGAAAATTAAAGAGACCTTTGGAGAGAAGAGAACCACTTGTATGAATATCAAGAGTTCAGATGGCAACCCAGTTCTAAGCAAAGAAGGGAAAGCAGAAAGGTGGAAGGAGTATATAGAGGGTTTATACAAGGGCGATGTACTTGAGGACAATATTATGGAAATGGAAGAGGATGTAGATGAAGACGAAATGGGAGATAAGATACTGCGTGGAGAGTGTGACAGAGCACTGAAAGACCTGAGTCGAAACAAGGCCCCGGGAGTAAACAACATTCCATTAGAACTACTGATGGCCTTGG
Organism: Schistocerca piceifrons; assembly: GCF_021461385.2. Lineage (NCBI taxonomy): Eukaryota > Metazoa > Arthropoda > Insecta > Orthoptera > Acrididae > Schistocerca > Schistocerca piceifrons. Next base: position 205,530,465 of record NC_060142.1, on the reverse strand, counting down.
GAGAGCCAGTCATGACAAAACTCTACCATCTGGTGAGCAAGATGTATGAGACAGGCGAAATACCCTCAGTCTTCAAGAAGAATATAATAATTCCAATCCCAAAGAAAGCAGGTGTTGACGGATGTGAAAATTACCGAACTATCAGTTTAATAAGTCACAGCTGCAAAATACTAACGCGAATTCTTTACAGACGAATGGAAAAACTGGTAGAAGCGGACCTCGGGGAAGATCAGTTTGGATTCCGTGGAAATGTTGGAACACGTGAGGCAATACTAACCTTACGACTTATCTTAGAAGAAAGATTAAGAAAAGGCAAACCTACGTTTCTAGCATTTGTAGACTTAGAGAACGCTTTTGACAATGTTAACTGGAATACTCTCTTTCAAATTCTGAAGGTGGCAGGGGTAAAATACAGGGAGCGAAAGGCTATTACAATTTGTACAGAAACCAGATGGCAGTTATAAGAGTCGAGAGGAATGAAAGGGAAGCAGTGGTTGGGAAAGGAGTGAGACAGGGTTGTAGCCTCTCCACGATGTTATTCAATCTGTATATTGAGCAAGCAGTAAAGGAAACAAAAGAAAAATTCGGAGCAGGTATTAAAATTCATGGAGAAGAAGTAAAAACTTTGAGGTTCGCCGTGACATTGTAATTCTGTCAGAGACAGCAAAGGACTTGGAAGAGCAGTTGAACGGAATGGACAGTGTCTTGAAAGGAGGATATAAGATGAACATCAACAAAAGCAAAACGAGGATAATGGAATGTAGTCAAATTAAATCGGGTGATTCTGAGGGAATTATATTAGGAAATGAGACACTTAAAGTAGTAAAGGAGTTTTGCTATTTAGGGAGTAAAATAACTGATGATGGTCGAAGTAGAGAGGATATAAAATGTAGACTGGCAATGGCAAGGAAATCGTTTCTGAAGAAGAGAAATTTGTTAACATCGAGTATAGATTTAAGTGTCAGGAAGTCGTTTCTGAAAGTATTTGTATGGAGTGTAGCCATGTATGGAAGTGAAACGTGGACGATAACTAGTTTGGACAAGAAGAGAATAGAAGCTTTCGAAATGTGGTGCTACAGAAGAATGCTGAAGATAAGGTGGGTAGATCATGTAACTAATGAGGAGGTACTGAATAGGATTGGGGAGAAGAGAAATTTGTGGCACAACTTGACTAGAAGAAGGGATCGGTTGGTAGGACACGTTTTGAGGCATCAAGGGAACACAAATTTAGCATTGGAGGGCAGCGTGGAGGGTAAAAATCGTAGAGGGAGACCAAGAGATGAATACACTTAGCAGATTCAGAAGGATGTAGGTTGCAGTAGGTACTGGGAGATGAAGAAGCTTGCACAGGATAGAGTAGTATGGAGAGCTGCATCAAACCAGTCTCAGGACTGAAGACGACAACAACAACAACTATGACTTAATTGGGGTGCAGGTTTTCTTCCAGTTTCTTTGTTGTGTTGTATTCTAATTGAAGTTTATTTTTAAACCTTTCTTGTGGCATGATGTTTATGTTGTTTATTCCACCCTTCACCAGTTCTGGTGTTAACTCTACATTCATAGTACTCTTTCCTTTTTTCTCTTTCTCTGTCAGGATACTTTGTGTTTCTACAGTTAGATTTTTTGTATAGTGGTTGACTATCTTGATTTTGAAGCTATATTTGAGCCCTTCTTCTAACAGCTGTGTACCCTTCTGTGTTAAATCTGCATCTATGATTTTTATTACTTTTTGGTGGAATGTGTGTTGCAGTTTCTTGTCCTTATCTTGCAGGTTGTAGTTACCAGCTACTCAGTTTTTACACGTGTTTCTTCCGTGTATATTTCAGTATTGTTGCTGTGATGTATTCAGTTCTGTGTATATCGGTAATCATCACTGCTGCGGCCGGCCGCGGTGGCCGTGCGGTTCTAGGCGCTCCAGTCCGGAGCCGCGCTGTTGCTACGGTCGCAGGTTCGAATCCTGCCTCGGGCATGAGTGTATGTGATGTCCTTAGGTTAGTTAGGTTTAAGTAGTTCTAAGTTCTAGGGGACTGATGACCACAGCAGTTGAGTCCCATAGTGCTCAGAGCCATTTGAACCGTCACTGCTGCGTTGTTAATAAACGCAGATAACGCAAGATGTGTATCATATAACATTCTATTGAGGATAAGTTTCTTGGTATAAAACAATTTGATTTCGTATTTCGGCCAAGATTCTCTGCAGACGATTTCGTTCTTCACATTAACAGACGTGGAATTACATTATTTATAATGAGAGTTTGCTTGAATCTGTTGTGCTGGATGTATTGTGGAGTCCTAGACAGAAATTCTTGAAACAGTTTTATAGCTTAATGGCAAATGCGTGACATGGCTATAATATCGTTTGTTATATTTTATATCATTCTTTAGTTGCTTCTACATTTTTGGAGTCGTGTTCTAACTATACAACTAAATGCATGTCATGTGCATTTTACTTTGTTTTATTTGTGAAGCATCATAGTGATATGTAATACATGTTTTACGTATATAAAAATTGCATTATGTAATAACTAGAGACATGTTATTATACTCCAATTGTTTGACGTCAGGTGGGAAATTACTTTTTGCAGCACAAGTTTTGTGAGCTTAAATTACTAATTGGTTTTACTTACGATTTGTGATCTCATTATTTCCTATGTGCTGTCCAAGAGTGGTACTTAGTTGGTTTACATACAACTGGATGTTCGATTCATGGGGTTTCTCGAACACATTTCAAATGAACTCACTTTCACTGTTACTGTGAAACAAAAGATGAACAAAAACACACAGTGACAGTTGGCAAAACTAGATACACTAAACACATACAACGAGCACACAGTGGACAGTGATATTGAGGTCCTCAGTTAAAATGTGTTCAAAAAACGCAGAAAATCGGATATCCCAGTGTATGAAGTGCAACTAAGTACAACTGCAGTATGGCACATATGTATTAATAAGATCACAAACCGTAACTAAAACCAAATGGTGTCTAACAACAATAAAAAACTGTAATGTAGTGACATATCTTTTATTGTTATACAACACAATTATTGTATAATACAATTATTATATGTATAAAATAAACATAATAAGTTTTTATGATTTGTTACATGTTCCAGCGTATGATAATAATGCATTGAATGCATGACTGATAAGCTTATTCTTCCGTTTGTCCTATAGGAGATGTTCTGTTGTATCACGATTTCTTCAATAAGACAGTCCTTAAATCGTGTTGTGACAAATAGAAACCCATAACTACCTAAAACTTTAATACCCAGACGGGAAGAACAGCTGTTTTCGTCTACAAGAAATTGCAGGTAATACACTCTTTTATTATCACTCATATCAGGTTTAACAAAACTGCCTAAGGCTAAATTTTATTATCCCTAACTGCATCAACGTTAGGATAAAAACATGCTCAAATTCAGTTCACTTAACATGGCGATAGTGTGAAATACTTTGGATAAGAAATGAAATGAACGAACTTTTAAATTTAAATTTATGCAACATCAGTTTAAAATTGTCTAATATTCTTACCTTCAGTACAATATGACCATCTTTGTGAATACATAAAACTGTGTGTGCTTTGGCAGCAAAGCGAGCTAGTATCTACGTGCAAAAAGAAACTAAATAAACTTATGTCTGAAAAATATGCTGCAAGTATGAGGAATGTTAAAATCCTAAACAATTTTCAATTCCACAACAGAACCATTAGCAACACCAGAATCGGTTTCTCTGAGAATGAGTAAGCAGTTTCAAATAAAGGTCTGAAGTTCTACCTTCAACATGCTTTGGGAATTTAACAAATGTTTTAGTTTATTATATTATTTCATGCCAAACTGGAAATAGACTCTATAAAAGTAAATGAAATAGAACAAACAAGTTTATCTGTAGGAGTCAACAAAATTATGTGTGACGCCACAAATCGATCTACAACTAAAGGATATGAGGTTGCTGTCTGTTGCGACATAAATCAGAGGCCAAAACAGCATAACACCTTGCTCGCTAAAGCAGATAAAGCAAAAACTCTGGTTGTTACATATACACAAACTTATATCCAAAACGCCGAAAAATTATTCTTGGAAAGTAGCATTATAGAAAATACTAACATCCCAAAAAATAAACTTCAAACAGAAGTAAGGAAAGTTATAAGAAGTACGATAACTGATTCTTCCATCGCTTGTTGATAGAGCAGCATAGGAATAGATATAAAGCATAATATTTCGCATGTTCTACAGGACGATAGATAGTGTCTGATTCCTATTCAACGATAAAAAATAATGAATCCCAGAACACTGTCTCCACATCTACAAAACGAAAATGAAATGCTCATATGATACTTTTGGGGTTGTTCGGCCACCTATTGCAAGGCTGGAAGCCACTTCCACGACCTGCGCGTTGATAGTCATGAAATGATGATAACTCAACACAACACTCAGTCCCCAGCTATATAAAATCTCCATCCCCATCAAGAATCGGGCCCAGGGCTCCTGAATTGTAGTTAGCTTCACCGACCACTCAGCTACAGAGACAGATACCACAAGCGTAGATTAAAACGCCCAAGAATAGTGTTACTAGATAGACAGTTTATGTTACAAATAAACCTAGCTATGTAGTGGAGAAAAAACAAACTACTAAGAGATCTTTGTACTTTTGGAAACAACTAAATTGGAAAAAAACAGCTATGAAATTGTGAAAGCGATTAGACATAATTGTAACCCAGCTAATGCAAGATCCACATAGCTCGAGATGGGGCAATAATTGAAATAACTGTGTCGCTGAAAACTGTACTGAAGTATATTTACTTTTGTTTTCGAAACAATATCTGCCTTCAAGAAGATGAGTGAGGTAAGGAACCTCGGTTGGCAGATACTCCAGGAGATATTTTCACCAGTCATATCTTCAGGCACCATCCTGAAATTAGTGCCTGTGTAGTGTACTACAGCCGCGCGGAATTAGCCGAGCTGTCTAAGGAGATGCAGTCATGGACTGTGCGGCTGGTCCCGGCGGAGGTTCGAGTGCTCCCTCGGGCATGGGTGTGTGTGTTTGTCCTTAGGATGATTTAGGTTAAGTAGTGTGCAAGCTTAGGGACTGAAGACCTTAGCAGTTAAGTCCCATAAGATTTCACGCACAATTTGAATTTTTTTGAGTGTACTACAAACGATATGTTGATGATGTTCTCGTCTTATCTCATTGATCGCAGCGAGCTATCGATCAGTTTACAAACAACTTTAGTAAAACGCACAATCACGTTACTTTTACAGTTGAGCACCAGCGCCAGTAAATCACAGCGAAATAGTAAAAATGAAAGATTCAGTCAAAAATAAAATATGGTGGAAGTAAAGTAAATGTGTTAATGAGAAATTAAAAACCCTCTCCCTTTCCCTTCTATCTCCCCTTCCTCCTCTTTATAGCCAGGTAATCATAGTGCAGCATTAAAAATTAAACAACCATTAAAAATGAAATTCAGTTTGGCAGAACTAGCTCACTTGTGCTTAACGCCCCATCCCCTCCCCCTCTGCTAACCAAAGTACTGTAATTATACAGTCAGTCATTATGTAGTTTTAAAAATAACTAAAATAATTAAACAGTCTAACTAGCCCAATTGTGATCTGTACCAGCTGCCTCCAACTCCCTCCCTCCTCCACCCCTCCCGCTCCGCTCCAGCCAATCACATCGAAGTATTAAAAATCTTTCTGCCTCTTTATCTGTCTTCTTTCCAGCCAATCAATGCATGGTATCAAAATGATGCATGATAATGACACGATGTTACATTATTTCTGTGAAAGCCAAATATAAATATACCTCTGGCATAATATTAAAATGACACCAAGCTCCAAGATATGCATTATATATGTAAAATGGCGTATTCATGTACATCTGTGTTTCAGACATAAAATTCTGTACGCCTGTGATTCGTCTATATTTTGTAGATCAGATACTATACTTTTTAAACATCCAACTCATCAAAATAATAATTTCACTCTGTATTCCATACGTCAAAATTACTATACTCCTTAAGCACACATACGATTTCTCTGATGCAAAGTAATCATCTCCTCTCTCTCTCTCTCTTCTCTCTCTCTCTCTAGCACGCACACAAACACACACACACACACACACACACACACACACACACACACACACACACACGAATACACATTCAGTATTTGTCTTATAATATATTACTCAGAGAATTAAAGGGAAAACAAACAATACACAAAAAAATTTTTAAGGGAGTTTTAAAATTTTTATTGCCACACACAGTGGAAACATACTAATTCAATGTACAATCTGCATTATCTTGCATACTTTTTAGAAACTTGTCTATTGTAAACAGTAGTACCTGCCATCCGTCTAATGTTAGAATACCATTTAAAATACAGTAACACCTAACATCTATTGCGTAATGTGTAATACATAATGCCTAACGCCTAACGCTTAACACTTAACGTCCAACACCTAAGATGCCAAACAGTGTATACATATGTACCTCTGGTGTAATGTTAAAATGATCCCAGGTTCAGAGCTATGGACTATTATTGTGATTTCTACAAATAACTGTGTACACATACATACCTCTGGAATAATATTAAAATGGTGTCAAGATCAAAGATATGCATGACTTATGTATAATTGTTTACACATACATACGTCTGACGTAATACTAAAATGACAGCAAATTTAAAGATATACACCATTCATACATAACTGTGTACATATTCTTACCTCTGTCATTATAAATGGTTACAACACATTTCCAGGGAGGAAAACCACTCGGTTTGACATATTCATACAATCTTGTAGATGTACATGTGTTGGGCTTCTTGGAGGCGGGAGGAAACACATCAAGTCGACTTCATTTCTCTGTGTTAGAATTTTTTTTCCCACTCTTCATGCTCACGCATCATAATTCAAAGTAGTAGTGTGTATGTCGTACGAGCAATGGTGATGTGAGCCTTCACCGCAGCTTTGTGAGGGATGAGATTACGCGCATCCATCTTGAAGTTATTTCACAGACTGTCGCCTGGGGCACTTGTCTGCCTCTCTCGCTGCACACACTGTACACGCAGGACTGGCTCTGTTATTCACCCAATATTTTCGAATCTCCTGTGGAAGTAAATATGATCGCTCGACTTAATCCAAAACGTGTTGCGAAAAAAATCCCCTCTGGGAACTGTCTCTGCAAGAATTTTTTGTTTTATAGAGAACGTCTCAGCTTACAGGGGCTTGCAATCAGGAGCTGATAGCAATAAGACCGAAAACCTGTGGGAACAAGTTTCCGCTCGTGTTTCCATGTCAGAAAACAAGTCCCATCCTCTTTATGTATATCAGTTTCCTCAAACTGTGCATTTTTGGGAATGTGATAGCGCCATTTCGATTCAGCACATGAGATAAGAAATCTCTGCTTGCTCAGTAGGGAGTTGAGGGTATAAATGGAGACCTTCCAACTAGCTGAAGTCATTAATGTTTTGTCAATTCACCTATCAGTATCATGATCAGAAGGGAGCTAAGTAGCCTTCTGCTTGTTCAGTCTATCACTCAAATATTTTTGTCTTATCTTAAATACAAGTTTTTCTCATTCACTCTTAAAGAGTCTATTGTCCTCCTGGTCAAGAAAATGAGATAAGAAGGCTGACTCAGCAGCATCATAAGGTTCTCACAGAGGTATTCATAACCTTTAAGGAATGTAAAAAGCAGAGCTTCCGACTTGGTGAAGTCATTTCTGCTCGACCCCCCAGAGCGGTAAACGTCTTTTGGGTTCCTGGAAATCTGATCGAGCTGCTGGGAAAAAATCTTTAAGAAGCAGCAGAGTTTTTGCACAAAGAAGTTGCGAGCAAGCGAACAGAGTCGGAAAAATGTAAGTATCTTTCTTCTTCTTATGTAGTCTATCATTTAAAGTCTTTTTGTCATGTGTCATGTATTTTCTCATTTTATCTTACAGAGTCTGCGATCTGACTAAACAGCTGGAAAAAAATGTGCAACAAACACAAGCAGTAGCAGTGGCACCGGAGAATCTGCAGAAGAAGACGGCCACCTTGGTAAGCTGTACTTCCATCGATTAACCTAATAATAATATCATAACGGGTTAACCGGCAGCAAAATGCATTACATTAGATGATCATGAATGGCTTGATGCCGACTCTGCATTTAGAAGATGAACATACAGCATACTGTATAACCCTCCCACCTCTCCGACTAATTAGATTTTTCTATATGACCGCGTACCTTAAGTCCCTAATCTGTGGGCAAAAGGCATCTACTCCAAAGAATAATGCAAAACAGAGAAGTAGATGAATTTATAAACGAATCCCTACAGCTCGGTATTTTAGCAGTGACGATTAGAAATAAAGTTTGGTTAATTTATAAGTTTTTAATTACATAAACTAGTTTCTTAATTAACAGTAGTTAGTAGAAAATTTGGAAGAAAGGGTTTCAAAGTCTGTCATTAATGAAATAACCAATGGTCGCCAGTTCCTCACCGGAACAAGAACAATTAAATTGAAACTGAACTCTATAGTCGTAAGCAATTTTACGTAAGAATAGTTATTGGCGTCATGACACACATTTCAAGTGCTTCACACCACACATGTCACACTAATCAAATGATAGTCAAATGGCAAACACATACAACCTATTATATTACTTTTCAAAGATCAAGTAAGGTTGCTTACTGGCTGTAGACAGAAACTTTTTGTTACGTTACTCACCGTAATACTAACTGTCGTAATTGTGGCAAGCAGGAAGATTGTTTGAACTTACTCATTGGTTAGGACTGTCATTTACCTAGCATTTACTCTGATATATCTTTGTAATAAAAATTATAAATTATACCACAAGCTAAAGATTAGAACTGTGCTTTGACAATGAAATTCAGTGCCCAAGTTACGTTAAGTTTTACTACCAATTTTTAAGTATGAAAGTTACTCTACTTTTAGCAAATGAATTAATACTGGCTTTTGCATCATTCTACTTCTGAAATTGTTCATTATTACGTAACTGTCCAAAAGTTGTAAAAATTATGTTTTGATAATCTAATAAATTAATGTTCACTTCACTTTCAGTTCATTTTCTGATTATCTCGTTTCATACAAAGGGATAGAATGGATACTGCTTTGATGATGGCGTAGGAAAATTATTTACGTGTCAATGTGCACGAAAACAATGTTATTTAAGCATTAAAATTCCAACTACGCTGATCCGTCTATTACACTTCTAGTTATAAAGTCTAGATTTTACTATATTTTATGATGCCGTTGCTTTGTCGAGTGGCTTCATTAAGCGGTAAAATCTTCTTGCCATACGACAGCCAATAATAAAGGCCCATAGTACTCTTGATGTTATGTGAATTACTCTTGCTGCATTTCTGCTGTGCCCATATTAAACATCCGCTAAACCAACCACTTCAGTTTTCACAGCTCCGCACTTCGGAAACGTACTTTTTATCTCCGCACTTTTGCATAGCCACACTGGCGAATACACACAACCAACGACACTAAACATCATCTTGCGACTCGGAACTGCTACTTTTTTGGCGCGCTCGCACGCCCAGCGGTAATACATTTGCGATTTATTACACTCTTTGACAGTATCTTTTCCCTGACTAGTCCAGGGTGCTTACTTACAAAATGTTAACATTCCATTCGTATTCTCTTTCTTAAATAACAAAAAGCATTCGTAACCTGACAACATATTTACAAGAATCATATCCAGCACAAATAATAAAGCAAACTTCGTAAAACACTTAGAAAATGTATGATAATCCATAGAGTTGTGGTGTTACAACGGCTATTAAGGAGTCTGACTTGACATGGGATGCACTGCTGAAAATTAGTAAGTGGAATTGCAGATTATTACTGACATAGAACTACTTCCGTTTATTGAACAAGCAGTCAGAGGCAAAAACATTCATTGTTCTTACAGAGATGCAAGTCCGAGTAACAAGTTCATGGTCGTTTAAGACCAAAAAAATTCGAAGAACGTTACATCATTTACCTCGACGTGAACAGCTCGTACAATTGGACAATGTTGCAAGATTTTCCCGTAACTAATTTTGAATGGCTTCCTACGAAGAGTATCAGAAGTTTTCAGGTGGACGATCTACCAGACGATTCGAACACAGGGTACATACTAGAAACAAATCTTGGGCACCCTGAAAGTATTCACGATTTGCATTTATAAATATGCCTTTTTTCAGAAAATATGGCGCCACCATCAGACAGTAAGAAACCAAAAAAATTGTTTTAACATTTTCAAGACAAAAATTTGTCAAATTAACCAACCTGTTAGGATCACTTGTTCAAAGACATATTAGGAAAAACAGATGCACCTCAATACAAAGAACCCGTCTCTATTGCTGCCTACTGACATCAATAAATGGTCATTAACCAATGTCACAGAGTGGCTCCTGGAACACTGGAAAATTTCCAAGTTTACGATTCTGGCTAGGAACTGAAGGAAACAGTTCAGCTGCACTTCAATGTCAATGAAAATGGGGGATTGCTGCAGGAGTATATACAAAACTGGCAAAGGTTGTATCATATAAAACCATAGAGAATTATAGTGAAGTCACAGGATGATTTCTAGTGGTCAATTACAGCACGTTTACATCCTGTTACTGAGGATGCATGACGTGAGTCTAAATATAAATGATGTGAAGACAATTCAAAACTGTCAACATACTGTTCCATGCAGAGAAAATGTCTACTGCGTCCAGTGTTCCCATTATGTATGGATGATTGTGGAAGATCGAGTTGTACCATTGCATATTACAAAACACTGTCGCAACAGACAGGTGAATCTACTGATGATGCAGGTTGCTAATTATACAGATACAGTAGGTGATCAAAAGTATCCGGACACCTGGCTGAACATGACTTACAAGTTCGTGGCGCCCTCCATCGGTAATGCTGGAATTCAATATGGTGTTGGCACACCCTTAGCCTTGATGACAGCTTTCACTCTCGCAGGCATGCGTTCAATCTGGTGCTGCACTGAGGAGAGGTATCGATGTCGATCGTTGAGGCCTGGCACGAAGTCGGCCCTCTTCAATAGTCGGCGGTCTCTTGTCAGTCAACAGACGAGGTCGGCCTATACGCTTCAGTATCACATAGGAAGCAGTGGACCTAGGGATGTTTAGGAGTGTTGAAATCTCCCGTTCAGACGTATGACACAAGTGACACCCAATCACCTGACCACGTTCGAAGTCCGTGAGTTCAGCGGAGCGCCGCAGTCTGCTCTCTCACGATGTCTAACGACTACTGAGGTCGCTGATATGGAGTACCTGGCAGTAGGTGGCAGCACAATGCACCTAATATGAAAAACGTGTTTTTGGGTGGGTGCGGATACTTTTGATGACAGAGTGTATATGTCTTTTCTATTACAGAAAAAGCTTGTAAAGACTCACACGAACAGCATTACTGCTTGTCACAATTCGATTGTAATAAGTGAATGCTGCCTTTGCTATTTTCGTTAGATTAGATGCAAATTTAGTTGACTTTACACATTTTAAACTGATTACCAGTATATTCCCCATCTGCTGAAACGAGTTTATAAAATTGACAAAATTTAGTAATAAACTGAAACTTCCTTCCGTGATTTATGCTGATATAGGATGCGTCTTGGAACCATTTTCTGGTAGCAGTTGTAATGCTGATCGTATTCCGATCAAATACATTTGCATAAACAATTCAGTTTTACATACTACATACATTTCAGCTTTAACTGGAAATATCTCAAATTTAAATTGTATAGAGGCAGTGACTGCATGGAACGGTTCACAGAACAGCTCTATGCAATTGTTGAGATTGTGAATACATTTTTATTACAAAATAAAACGATGATATTAAGCCTCGAAGAAGAATCAGCTTTTTGCTCAAGAAAAGTCTATCATATTTGTGAGAAACTCTTTGACGAAGACGATATGCAGCACCGTGACCACTGCCATTGCGTAGATACATACCGAGGCTCGACCAGTGTCATTTCATAGATGTGTACCGACGCGCAGCACATCCCAGTCGCAATGTGAGTTACAGGCCACACTATACTCTCTCCATTGTATTCCACAATCTGAACAACTACGACGGGCATTTACTTATCATAAACATTTGTGAAAAAAATGACTGCAGACAATTACGAAAAAGAACTGAAACTAAATCCAGGGCGCGTTTTTATTCTTCCGTTGAATATGGAAAAATATATTTTTTTACTAAAATATTCCAGTAACGCATCAGAAGAAGAGATACAGTATAAATTTATGATTTATTGATTCACTAAATTTTTTGATGTGTTTACTCGAAAAGTGTGTATCATACCTAGTAGTGGATGAACTCGATATAATGAAGGCATATTTATTCCGATGATCGACAGTTCAGTCTTGTTAATCAGACAGAAAAGTTCCCTTTCCATTACGATAGTAACTAACAGATTTTGTCTGAATGTCGCCGGCCCTCAATCGATTAGTTTAAGATGAAACGATAACAGAGGCTGAAGTGAATGGAACGCATTCATGTGTTTTAGACTTGGAGAATATTCCAACTTATTTAAAGCTGATGCACTGCCCTCTGCCCTTATGACTTATGAATTAGATCCTCCACATTATATTACCTTACCTGGCTTTGCATGGAATTCGCTACTGAAAATTAGTAAAACAGAATTGCAGATTATTGCAGAATCGAATAACTCTCGTTTATTAGCAAGGAATCAGAGACGAAATTGTTCATTGTTCTTGCAGACGTGCAGGTCCCAGTAACAAGTTCACGGGCGATGAAAAAACTGACGAAGCTCACATCATTTATCTAAAATGTGAACAACTTATACAACTGGGCAATGTTGCAGCATACTCCCGTATCTAATTTTGAATCGTTTCCTCCAGAGACTGTCAAACGTTTCGAGGTGAAGGACGTACCAGACGATTCGGAAACACGGAACATACTGAAAGCAGGTCTTGAACACACTGAAAGTATTCACGATTTACATTCAGAAATATCCCTATAACAGCAAGAACGCAAAGAAATTGTTTCCTACCTTGATAACAAGAAAAACTATTTTATTGATTATAGAAATCTAAAATAATATTCAGAAAGTAAATTTGTTTTATAAAAGCTACTGTGCAGTTTGTCATTCAGTCAATGCAGCATGTTGTATCAACAATTAAACAACATAGATTTTCTCTATCTTCACCGGATGGTAAAAGGACTTAATTTTCTCGATAAGGTAAATATATAACCTGTGGACGTTACCGCATCAAAAATGATATTTGAAAATAGTGTAAGTATGTGACTACTTTTTACTGTAAAAAGTAAAAGATTAAAAATACATAAATACTTTAAAAAGTTAACGTGAATTTTCTATATGCCTACAAACATGTGAATAATATAAATATATGAAAAAGCATGCTATGTGAAAAACATTGTACGGAAAATCAAATTTTTATAGTAAATTGTTTATGTAGGAAATGTTATCCCTATTTTCCCTACTCTTCCCTCTGTAGTTTGTTTCCTTCACACAACGCACAACTTTAGCGAGTGTCTCTGTCTCTCAGCTGGTATGCGTCTTATCAGGACAGCTGAGACATGCAGCGGCATCTCCCCCCCCCCCCCCCCCCCCTCTCTCCGGATTAGACGTCTGTCTCTCTCTGTGCCTTGCTGCAGCAAGCGAAATGTGCACTATCGCTTCGTAAAATGTGTCTTGGATGCATGTTTGTGTAATACTGACAAAAAAGTTCTAGAAAAGTTGTGTGAAATGACATTTAATGACGAAACAGAGGCGGAAAGATGTGCACACACGGAGATATGGGGACGAAATATTTTAATTGAAATGATGAAACAGTACAGACTGTAATTTTGGGAAATTTGTTACAGTTTCATGGAAAACAGCTAAAGATTATTTTATATGAGGGATTTTATGTGTGTAATGAGTACAGGATGTTTGATGAATGTAATAGAGAGAGAAATGATTACTTTGAATGAAAGATGTTGCAGCTGTGTAAGAAATAAAATTTTTGACAAATGACATACATAGATGTGTGTGTATGTGTGTGCGTATATGTGTCAGGGGAGAGAGAGAGAGAGAGAGAGAGAGAGAGAGAGAGAGAGAGAGAGAGAGATTGAGAGAGAGAGAGTGCTATTTCGTCCGAACAAGATACAGCCAGGGCAAAAGCACCACAGGCGCAAAGATGCGAGCTGGTGTCAGTGCCATAGATACTCGTCAGTTGCGCGAGTTCCACCATTGCCCCGGGCGGCACTGAGGATGAAGATATCGGCTTCGCCTCTGCCAATTGCCGGCTGTATACAATCCGCCAATGACCGGACGATAACGAACAGAAGCCTACTCAGAAGAGCAGCTCTCGCTCACTTGGTTATAGATCATCGTCCAGTGCTGACTTACAAGGGGAAGGCCTCAGACATGGCCAACCGATTCGTCTCAGATTTGGCAGGTCGCTTGTGTACTCTAGGGTATTTTGGTCCAACAACCTCCCGTTTTTGAGAAAATCACCCCTAAAGGTTTGGCGAGCAATCGACACACAATTGGTGGGATCGATGGATAATTGCAAATAGAGTATATTTCATCATCAGGTATGGGGTCCACAATTGCATACTTTTTCAGAAATCGAGGAAAGAAACTCTTACAACTATCGCGTGTGTATTCACATGGTAAACGTCTTTCGCTGAGAGCGCCGATAAGGCAACGGCCAAGGTAACTGGCTGGGAAGCGGATAACCCGCGATTGAATCTCGAGGAACCCTAGCGGATGTTATTCTTCTCGGTTGTGTTTTTCCTTTTCTCAATTGATAGGGATAGGAGGGCTAAGAAGGTAAGTAAATCAATAAGGAATGATGAAAAGGTAGGCAATTAAATTTCTCAAACTTCTTGGGATAGTAAACAAGTAAAATGTTAACTCCTGATCACTTTACATAGGCCCTTCCAGTCACTGTTAAGCGTCCTCACCTTTCTTCAAACAACTAGATGGATGGTACTTGTCACATAAACATTCGAAACAAATATACTCGCGGCACCAAGAACATCTAATGAATGCAATCTTTCGACGCTGCTCCTTCCGAAGAGTCGGTGGGAGGCACACTTGGTTTAAATTTAAAAATATGTCCTTTTCGATAATTAATTTTGATGGGTACCACGCATACGATATCATTGCCTGAAAAAGCGGCACTGAAAGTTGGTTATGAATTATGCTGTGAATAGTTACTACATCCGCGCGGTTGCGCAATTCCCGCTGGGTTTCCAGAAGCACACTGCAATTCTGAGGCCTCAAAATAAAGTTTTAACCTGCCGGTAGAATAAACATCACACGGCTGGCACACAGGTGTGCAGTTTGGGGTTATTACTTTACCGTGCACGCCGGTTGACCCTCGTCATCTATAAACATGGTGTCATACATTGGAGTATTAGTTTGTCCACCCCAGGAATCCAATATTAGACAAAACTTGTTACCAGCAACGTATGGTTTTAAAGTACTCTCAAGAAATGTTCTGAAAATCGCATTTGTCAATTTCCCGGATATGGAGCAAGTAATGTAAACATTTTTCAACGAGTTGGTTAAGCGATTGATCTCTTCTATAACCCGAGGACCAAATATAACATTCGGTTCTTGTAAACGCAGGAAAACCTTAGGCAACACTTTTCCAGAGCCTGTGATGGTATATTTCGCCATGTACGATTTTTTTTTTTTTTTTTTACTTCCAACTGCGACAAGGGTTCATTTTTTCCCATTTATGCGATAACGTGCGCCCAATGTTCACCCGATACTCGCATAATATTCGATCGGTGTTGATCAAGTAATCACATTTAAAACCGGTAATACGTAATGCCCAAGATAATGATGCAGCAAACGTAAAATCCTTGTTTGTCGTATATTGAAGCGCTGCACCAGCAGCGCACTCCTGGAGTATTCTCGTTGTTACATTCTCGTTACGACAACGAGATTCGACAAATAGGTCGTACGTCCACTTATTTATCGCCTGGTATTTCTCGTATCTTGTCACTCCTTTAACGATATCAGTTTCCCACAATTTTACGTCCTTCTTCCTTTTTAGGGCTGTTGTTGCTCCACTCTTTTGCAGTGTTTGTAGGTTCCAATTTGGTTGATTCCTGGCTGGCGCTACCGTCTTCACTACGTGGACATTTACAAAGTATTACGACCATTTTGCCCTGCACTAGTCTTAACCCGTGGTCTAGGGGTAGCGTCTTTGATACATAATCAAAACGTCTTCGGTCCCGGGTTCGATCCCCGCCACTGCCTAAATTTAGATAAATAATCAGCATTGGCGGCCGAAGACTTCCGGCATAAGAAGTCAGCCTCATTCTGCCAACGGCCTTGTCAAAGAGGGCGGAGGAGCGGATAGAGGTTCAGGGCACTCTCTTGTCCTAGGGGTGGGAAATTGCCCCTAAAGGCGGAAGAATCAGCAATGATCAACGACATGAGGATGCAGAAGGCAATGGAAACCACTGCATTAAAGACACGTAACGTGTACCCACAGGGCATGTGGCCTGTATTTGAAGAAGTGTCATGATGATCTCTCCATTGGCAAAAGATTCCGGAATAGTCCCCCATTCGGATCTCCGGGAGGGGACTGCCAAGGGGGAGGTTACCATGAGAAAAAGATTGAATAATCAACGAAAGGATAACGTTCTACGAGTCGGGGCGTGGAATGTCAGAAGCTTGAACGTGGTAGGGAAACTAGAAAATCTGAAAAGGGAAACGCAAAGGCTCAATCTAGATATAGTAGGGTTCAGTGAAGTGAAGTGGAAGGAAGACAAGGATTTCTGGTCAGATGAGTATCGGGTAATACCAACAGCAGCAGAAAATGGTATAACAGGTGTAGGATTCGTTATGAATAGGAAGGTAGGGCAGAGGGTGTGTTACTGTGAACAGTTCAGTGACCGGGTTGTTCTAATCAGAATCGACAGGAGACCAACACCGACAGCGATAGTTCAGGTATACATGCCGACGTCGCAAACTGAAGATGAACAGATAGAGAAAGTGTATGAGGATATTGAAAGGGTAATGCAGTATGTAAAGGAAACGAAAATCTAATAGTCATGGGCAACTGGAATGCAGTTGTAGGGGAAGGAGTAGAAGAAAAGGTTACAGGAGAATATGGGCTTGGGACTAGGAATGAAAGAGGAGAAAGACTAATTGAGTTCTGTAACAAGTTTCAGCTAGTAATAGCGAATACCCTGTTCAAGAATCACGAGAGGAGGAGGTATACTTGGAAAAGGCCGGGAGATACGGGAAGATTTCAATTAGATTACATCATGGTCAGACAGAGATTCCGAAATCAGATACTGGATTGTAAGGCGTACCCAGGATCAGATATAGACTCTGATCACAATATAGTAGTGACGAAGAGTAGGCTGAAGTTCAAGACATTAGTCAGGAAGAATCAATACGCAAAGAAGTGGGATACGGAAGTACTAAGGAATGACGAGATACGTTTGAAGTTCTCTAACGCTATAGATACAGCAATAAGGAATAGCGCAGTAGGCAGTACAGTTGAAGAGGAATGGACATCTCTAAAAAGGGCCATCACAGAAGTTGGGAAGGAAAACATAGGTACAAAGAAGGTAGCTGCGAAGAAACCATGGGTAACAGAAGAAATACTTCAGTTGATTGATGAAAGGAGGAAGTACAAACATGTTTCGGGAAAATCAGGAATACAGAAATACAAGTCGCTGAGGAATGAAATAAATAGGAAGTGCAGGGAAGCTAAGACGAAATGGCTGCAGGAAAAATGTGAAGACATCGAAAAAGATATGATTGTCGGAAGGACAGACTCAGCATACAGGAAAGTCAAAACAACCTTTGGTGACATTAAAAGCAACGGTGGTAACATTAAGAGTGGAACGGGAATTCCACTGTTAAATGCAGAGGAGGGAGCAGATAGGTGGAAAGAATAAATTGAAAGCCTCTATGAGGGTGAAGATTTGTCTGATATGATAGAAGAAGAAACAGGAGTCGATTTAGAAGAGATAGGGGATCCAGTATTAGAATCGGAATTTAAAAGAGCTTTGGAGGACTTACGGTCAAATAAGGCAGAAGGAACAGATAAAATTCCATCAGAATTTCTAAAATCATTGGGGGAAGTGGCAACAAAACGACTATTCACGTTGGTGTGTAGAATATATGAGTCTGGCGATATACCATCTGGCTTTCGGAAAAGCATCATCCACACAATTCCGAAGACGGCAAGAGCTGACAAGTGCGAGAATTATCGCACAATCAGCTTAACAGCTCATGCATCGAAGCTGCTTACAGGAATAATACACAGAAGAATGGAAAAGAAAATTGAGAATGAGCTAGGTGACGATCAGTTTGGCTTTAGGAAAAGTAAAGGGACGAGAGAGGCAATTCTGACGTTACGGCTAATAATGGAAGCAAGGCTAAAGGAAAATCAAGAGACTTTCATAGGATTTGTCGACCTGGAAAAAGCGTTCGACAATGTAAAATGGTGCAAGCTGTTCGAGATTCTGAAAAAAGTAGGGGTAAGCTATAGGGCGAGACGGGTCATATACAATATGTACAACAACCAAGAGGGAATAATAAGAATGGACGATCCAGAACGAAGTGCTCGTAGTAAGAAGGGTGTAAGACAAGGCTGCAGCCTTTCGCCCCTACTCTTCAATCTGTACATCGAGGAAGCAATGATGGAAATAAAAGAAAGGTTCAGGAGTGGAATTAAAATACAAGGTGAAAGGATATCAATGATACGATTCGCTGGTGACATTGCTATCCTGAGTGAAAGTGAAGAAGAATTAAATGATCTGCTGAACGGAATGAACAGTCTAATGAGTACACAGTATGGTTTGAGAGTAAATCGGAGAAACACGAAGGTAATGAGAAGTAGTAGAAATGAGAACAGCGAGAAACTTAACATCAGGATTGATTGTCACGAAGTCAATGAAGTTAAGGAATTCTGCTAACTAGGCAGTAAAATAACCAATGACGGACGGAGCAAGGAGGACATCAAAAGCAAACTCGCTATGGCAAAAAAGGCATTTCTGGCCAAGAGAAGTCTACTAATATCAAATACCGGCCTTAATTTGAGGAAGAAATTTCTGAGGATGTACGTCTGGAGTACAGCATTGTATGGTAGTGAAACATGGACTGTGGGAAAACCAGAACAGAAGAGAATCGAAGCATTTGAGATGTGGTGCTATAGACGAATGTTGAAAATTAGGTGGACTGATAAGGTAAGGAATGAGGAGGTTCTACGCAGAATCGGAGAGGAAAGGAATATGTGGAAAACACTGATAAGGAGAAGGGACGGGATGATAGGACATCTGCTAAGACGTGAGGGAATGACTTCCATGGTACTAGAGGGAGCTGTAGAGGGCAAAAACTGTAGAGGAAGACAGAGATTGGAATACGTCAAGCAAATAATTGAGGACGTAGGTTGCAAGTGCTACTCTGAGATGAAGAGGTTAGCACCGGAAAGGAATTCGTGGCGGGCCGCATCAAACCAGTCAGTAGACTGATGACCAAAAAAAAAAAAAAAAAAAAAAGAAAAAGCCATAACATATTCCACTGAATTACCTTCATGGTATAGTTCTTCAGTACCAATAAAAGTCATTTCATTCGTTAGCTCCAAAAATCGCTCGTCGATAGCCGCTCCTATCAATCTGGAACTCTGAGAAATAGAACTACTTGCCTCCGGTAATGCACTGATAATACATCCGTCTTGCAATACTTTCACAAACCAAAACACGGCGTCGGTAACTTTCCGCTTGCCGTCGTCTGTGACAGGCTCCCAACTATATATTTCAGCGCTGGTCGAAGGGTGTACATCCTCCATTATTCAGAATATGCAACTGAAATATATGACACAACAAACAATAACTTGTTAGTACGGGATAAACAGAAAAGCTAATTACTACAAACTACATACAGTACAAGTCATATGTTACTTATGGAAGATCACAATATTTTTTCACGAAACATATTTTATACGGCTGATTAACGATGAAAAATCATTACATGTATCCTCGAGGTTTGCGTCAGCCTAATGACGGAAAATAACTCTTTCCGATTGACTTCTGTAAGGTTCGTGCTGGACACTCACTCTTCGAGGTTCACAACTATGATATGACGATCAGGCAACCGGGACAACATACGTAACTCTCCCCGAGTGCATTCTGTCTCGTGCCTCGCTGTGAACAAACGTTGCGCGATTGGCTATCTTTGGTCCCTCGTGAGGAATTCGCAGCACTCTTTCGCGGAGTTATTTTCATGTGACAAGGCTTAAAAATTTAATTCTTTGCTAATTCACGTCGTTTGGGAAATTAATTTGCCTTCCTTATTTCTATTATTATTCCGTGTTGAGTTGGGTACCTTATTAATCCTCCTATCCCAACGAATTCTGATACGAAAATCTGCAATTCAAAAAATGAAAACCGTACAATTTCCTCGAAATTCGATCCCGGATTATCCATTTCACAGCCAGTTACCTTGGCCGTGGGGCTATTGGCACTCTTGACGAAAGGCGCTTACCATGTGGATACATAAGCGGCAATTGCAAAAGTTTCTTTCCTCGATATCTGGAAAAGTATGCGTTTGCGATCCCCGTACCTGATGATGAAGCTGTAAGGCAGTCTTTTCTGCGAAGTCCAAAGAAATCGGTGCGCAGGGCCTCACGTGAATTACAGATGCCAAAAAGCTCTTTCCATGACATTTTACACAAACGTTTATTGTTTCGTGCATACAAAGTGCAAATCGTTCAGGCCTTGTTGCCCAATGACAGTACACGTCGATATGACTTTGCGGCCGAAATGCTATCACGTATTGAGGACGAATTGCCTTTTCCGACGAAGTGACCTTTTCTGTCAGTGGAGTAGTGAATCGCCATAATGTGCGCATTTGGAGTTCACAACCCCCTGGCGAGGTCATGGAGTGCACCAGAGGCAGTCCAAAGGTGAATGTTTGGTGCGCGCTATTGTACGATCGAATTATCTGGCCATTCTTCTTCGCTGAGACTACCACCACATCTGCAGTGTATCTGGACATGTTGCAACTGTATGCTGTTCCTCAGCTGCTTCAGTATGACCCCGATGTCTTGTTTGAGCAAGACGGTGCACCGCCTCGTTGGGGTTTGGACGTCCGTGCCTATCTCGATACGACCTTTCCTGGGCGATGGATTGGTCGTGATGGGCCAACGGTTTGGCCTCCACGCTCTCCTGACATAACCCCATTAGACTTCTTTTTGTGGGGTTATGTCAAGGACGAGGACTACCGAACACGTGTACCAGATCTTGAAACCCTGCGGCAACGGATAACCACAGTCGTTGAATCGATCCCTCCAGTGATGTTGGCTAATATGTGGACGGAAATTGAATATCGCCTAGATGTGCTACGTGCTACCAAGGGTGCTCATGTGGAAGTTTACTGATGTGTGAAAAAAACTTTTATAGTTTGTAAACAATTAAGCAACAGTTTCATAGTTGTATCTTACTTCTAGCCTGAGTTATCAATTTATGTAATCAGGGAAGTACTTTTCGGACACCCTGTACAGCTACTGTCTGTTCACTTCTTGGAGTTCAAAAATGGTTCAAATTGCTCTGAGCACTATGGGACTCAACATCTGATGTCATCAGTCCCCTAGAACTTAGAACTGCTTAAACCTAACTAACCTACGGACATCACACACATCCATGCCCGAGGCAGGATTCGAACCTGCGACCGTAGCGGTCGCGTGGTTCCAAACCGCACGGACACACAGGCCGTCTTCTTGGAGTTCACTAAACGACGTTCCCTGTCTAAGTCAACCCTGGACGATGATGTATAACCAAGTGAGCGATAGCTGCTCTTCCGTCTTCCGAGTAGGCTTCTGTTCGTTGTCGTCCAGAAACTGGCGGATCGTACTCGGCCGGCAATTGGCCAAGGCGAAGTCGATATCTTCATTCTCAGCGCCGCCCGTGGCGCTGGTGGAACTCGTCTAAGTTGGTTGGTTGGTTGGTTTGGGGAAGGAGACCAGACAGCGTGGTCATCGGTCTCATCGGATTAGGGAAGGATTGGGAAGGAAGTCGGCCGTGCCCTTTCAGAGGAACCATCCCGGCATTTGCCTGGAGTGATTTAGAGAAAACACGGAAAACCTAAATCAGGATGGCCGGACGCGGGATTGAACCGTCGTCCTCCCGAATGCGAGTCCAGTGTCTAACCACTGCGCCACCCCGCTCGGTCTCGTCTAAGTGGCGAGTCTCTATGGCACTGGCACCAGCTCGCATCTTTGCGCCTTTGGTGCTTTTGCCTTAGCGGTGTCTTTTTCGGACGACAAAGCAGAGAGAGAATGATTAGTTTGCATGAAAGAGATCACATGCATGCCTATGGACTATAGTATTTTTGATGTGTGAAATACAGAGATAAATGATTACTTCGACGAGATATGTGGCTAAGGAACATAATATCTGACTATGAAATGCAGAGAGATCACATGTTTGTAAGGAGTTCAGAACTTGACGTATAAAATACTGAGATATGCACGTAAATTTGACATATATAATGCATATCTTTGGAGTCATTTTAATATTATGTCAGAGATTTATTTATGTATACAATCATCTTTGACTTTCACAGAACTGATATAACCAGGTGGCATTCTTATGCATAATTTTAATACCATACTCTTTCTGGGTGGAAAGAGGAAAAGGAATGGGGGAGGGCCGTGTTTCAGTATTTCGATGTAGCTGGCTGGAGAAGGGGGGAAGCAGACAGAGGTTACAGAGCACGCATCGGATGGTTAGATTTTAATTGATTTGTTTATTAAGTAAGATTAGATTATGACAGGCTGTTTCATTTCAGTACTTTTGTTGGAAAAAGGGAGAGAGGCTGGGGCATAAAGCACAGTTGAGCTAATTCCGTCATCTTGAGCTTTTTACTGGCTGTTCCATTTATAGTACAGCATTATGATTGGCTGGAGATAAGGAGGGTAAAGGGAAGATGGAGGCGACGCGGAGCGACATTTTAATTTCGCATTAACACAACTGCCCTATTACAGTGAACCACTCCGTACTCCTGATGGTGCTGATAGGAAATGTTTAGATGCGATCTGACTTGCAAATCTCAGCCCACTTAATACCTAGCTCCTGTTCCATAAGAGTGTGTGTACGTACCAATGCAAGGATCTGAGGGCCTCACTAACTAAAGTTCACGACCTCCCCCCCCCCTCCCCCAGATTTTGTACCCAAAGTCAGACCTTTAAGGAGGGGTGGTAAGTTACCAACCCTTGGCGCCCCCTAAAGAGCGTGAGTCACTGAACCAACCAGAGGGTTTGAGAAACGCGCTGCTGGCTATTGCCTATAGGTTTTTCTTACCATAAAAAAGCCGTAGAAAGTTCCAGAAAGTTCTGCACGGAATTGGACAGGGTCAAACAAAGAGGAGTCGATTTTAAAAATGACGGCAAGATTCGGTTCCGCTGTTGGGACTTTCTCCCGCCAACCAGGCATAAATGAAGCCAACTAACTCTGCTACAGCTCCCAGAGCAAGGAGGATCTGCCTTTAACTTGAAGCTATGTCATCAAGTTCTCGCCTCAAGTAGCGGACTACACTAGTATTTGTTGTAGGAAAAGGAATGAGCCCTCAGGGAAGCAAATTAAAAATAAAATAAAATGTAATGTCCGGCAGGACATCCTCCTCTAAGCATCGTCATGTCACGGACAAATATGTACTTGGCAGAATATCGAACAAAACAGTGCTAAGTCAGGGAAAGACAGAATTATGAAGGAGATACGAAAACAACAACCTCTTTCAGCCGTATCAGCACGGCAAGGCCATACTGGCTAATGTTAAGTGGCTGGATCAGTCAAACATCCAGACTGTAGCCCCTGTAACTATTGAAAAGCCAGCTGACTCTCTCCAGGAACCACCGGTTAATCAGGCTTCCCCAAAGATACACGTCGCTTTTGTTTGCGCCTATGGTACCACTAACTGTATCGTTCAGGCTCACACACCACCACACCTCGGCAAGATATGTTCATACTTTGCGACTCAAACACCACCCCAATGCCACGCAAATGCCCCCTGGAACGCTGGAACGCACACTGTCAGCGCCCCCCCCCCCCCCCCCCCCCCGCCCCCCGTGCTCCCAAATCTCATACTTTTACTGTCGCCCAAGTACAGAAAAATTGGCCAAACACGAATAGGACTCGCGGTCTGAGGGTTCCGTACACACTTAATTGTGGATGTAGATAGTTTATCCATCCCGGGAAACGAGAATCTACACGATTTTTGCCTATTATTGGCAAGATACCGATCCTTGGAATTCCAGGACTTTCCAGAAAGATTTAATTTTAAGTTTGAATTTTGTGTGTAATTTCACATTTACTACTGTAATTCCAGAGGAAAATGGATGTTAACAGGTGGACAGACTGTCGGATAACATGTGATACAGAAACTCTTTTTGTGTGATATAAATTCACGATTTTCGGGTTTTCTCCACACTTGTACTGTGAAACGTTGCTTCTTACCTCGTTTCATGATTCTAGGTCAACGGAAAGTACCCTTTAAGTTTTGATGAGTTTCCGAGCATCAAAATATTTGACATAAATGGTTGTGTCTTATGATTCCGTTGACTTAGGAGATTAATTTTTTTACACCAGGTTGGGACCGTAGCTCTTAGAATGTGACATAAATTTCTTAAGAGAGTGACAGACAGTCAGAGAAGCAGACAAACAGACAGGCGACCAACAAAGTGAACCTAAAACGGTTCCGTTTTTACTGACTGAGTTACGGAACACCAAAAATAATAATAAAACTACATCTTCTAACCTAATTTAAAACTACTGGTACCACAAACGGCCACTTTGGAAACCGCATCCACCAACACCAAACACGGTGGTGTTTCCATTTGTTGTCTGGCTTAGGCTATCAATCAGTAAATTTCTCTTATCGTAAATTATATGGGGCGAAGAAAAATTTTCCGTTCGATGGCCACGCTAACCCCCTGGCTACGTGCCTTGCTTATATACCCACATAGGAGTCACGATGGGTTGCATACACGCTGCAACAACGCCCTCAAACGGAAGCTTTATGATTGCCCATTATTTTATATATTCATTAATTTGAAACAACTCATGAGAATTATGCACGAACTCGTTCACTGTCAGTTACTTACCTCTAACGGCGCGGCCACAAGCCTGGACTTGAGGCCGAAATACGAACGCTCATCGATACCTGCGAGCACAGCAGTCACGCTATGCCAGAGACTCTGAAACTACAACTCGGCAGCAGCGGCAAAAACCGGTATTTCAGACACTATTGTGGGGCTTGGTGCACCGTGTACGTGACCTCAACGGCAAAGAAAGACCCGGACGTGTATAAAAGTTGTCCTTCCCGCCAGGCTGGGATTTCGACACAGTTGGGCTACGAATTGCCTTCCACTGTTTGTTGGCTACCGTCAAACTACGTCCGTCATTTCGTCAGTACCTCCCACTGGGGTCCTGCAGCTGCTGGGATGGGTCAGGGGTCGAGCTAACGTACTCTCAGCTCCAAGCATCGATTGCAATTGCGAGAGCGGAAGCGGGTTTCCTGACGCTTCATGAGGCCGGACAGTGCACTGCTAGCAAGGTCACCACCATTCCGTACTGGCGGAAGAGCTCACAGCGGTGCCAATTCTCCTTCTGTCCCAGGCTGGGCCACCAACCTTCATCCCCGCGCAACTCATGTGTACATATATAGATGCCTACCCAAGCTAGAAGTCAATACACCTTTTGTCACCACTAGTTGCCGACATCTTCTGCAACAACCCACCGCTTCTGTCAGACTAGAATCTACCCAAACCAAGTCCATGCGTTACATGTACATAACAACAATTTTTTCAATGAAATGCTTGAATTTTAAGTATTAATCAAGCTTTACATACGTCATTCACTGCCACAGGAAGGACAAAGTCGAAAGAGACCTTGATTAAAGCTGTGACTGTTTCTCTAAGACAGTCATTAATTTTGAAGGTAAGTGTTAAAGTGTATTCCTTATTTTTTTCATCACTCGTTCATTTATTATGCAATGTACGTTGCTCCTGTTTTATACAATTTATGTATTTTTGTGTTTTTGGATATTAAATACTACCTTCAGTCTTTAAGGTATGAGTACCACAACTTTATACTGATAGAATATTGAAATGGGTGCAGTCACTGGCACCATCGAGCGCCAGCCATCAGGTACAGTTGTGGACGGCAAAATCAGTGGTGGCTCGACCGTTCACGGTCTCTGGCCAACAACAATGTGGGGTTAGGGATGGCTCTGAGGACAGCCAACTTTGCTCATGTTTCTTTGGAGCCCGTCGGGATTATCAACAGATGAGGTTTCACCTAAACAGTACTGGGAAAGGAAGATTGGTACAGCTGATTCATGAAAGTATAGGGGGTGGATCTTGGGCCACACTTGGTCAAATACTTGTTGTCTTCGGAAGGAGAAGTAGGCCTTTTTAGGATAAATCAAGACAACAGGTTCCCCTGCCTAAAGAGTATCTCCAGCACCTTAAAAAATACTGAAACAATCACTCACACCACAGATTTTAACACCTCAAATATCACACATAACAGATCTCACAAAGAAAAACAAACCACTGGAAAGAGTAACATGGGGCATTTCACAGACTTAACAATCCTCCATCAAAACATGCAATCAATAAAAAATAAAACACAACTATTAGAAGTTGAGCTCCAATCTTTGAACTGCACAGTAGTTTGTATTACTAAGCACTGGTGTAGAGACACAGAAATCCAACATGTAGTGTTATCACTGTATGAAAGGGCAAACTATTACTGCAGAACTACTTCAGGTGTTGGAGGATCATGCATTTATATCAGAAAAGGAACACAGTTCAAATCAAGACATGACCTCAGTACAGTAAGTGAAGACAAACACTTTGAAATATCAGCTATAGAATTAACAGGGTTTGATATCACCAAGAAATTAATCATATTGTGTGTGTATAGATCTCCCAGTGGTAGTGTGGACACTTTTTTCTATATATTAACAGAAGTTCTAGATAAAGTCTCAAGTATAAAGGTCAACATAATTCGGTGTGGGTACATTAACATCAACACTAACATCACAAATCAATCCAGCAGCACCTTCATAAACATCCTTCAAAGTTTTGGCATGTCCCTATTGGTCAATAGTGCAACAAGGGTACTACAATGACTGCAGCAGTAATTGACCATGTAACCACAAATATGGACAGGAAACATGTGACGTAGCTGTAAAAGATCTCGGACTAACAGACCATCTCTGTCAAACAACAATAGTAAAATGAGGCATCGTATCATTCCCTAAACTACAAGCCTAGAAACGACATCTAGCAGAAATCAAAACAAAAGATTTGTCAAAAGGACTGGAAAAACAAAGCTGGGTTGAAGTGTATAAGGAAACCAATGCGAATATGAAATTCTCTCAATTCTCCACATTGTTTAAATTGAACTTTTAAAAGGCATTTATAAAAGTATGCATGTCTATATCAACATCTCACAAAAACAGATGGATTACAGCAGGTATTAAGAAGTCCTCCCAGACACTTAAACACCTCAGTTCCATGAAAAAGATTCGCAATGATCCAGAATTCTTAAATTTGTTTCATAGATGCAAAAAGATCTATAGGAAGGTGCTGATCGCTGCAAAAAAGTCACTTAATGACAAAATAATATATAATGCAGCGAATAAAAGCAAACCAGTCTGGGACGTTATAAAAGGGGAAACAGGGAAAGGCAAACAAATGCAGAATAACATACTGCTAAGGGAGGGGGATACGATTATAAACGATCCACAAATCTTAGCAAACTGTGTAAATGAGCATTTTCCAAGTATTTCAGAGAAGTTACAGCAAAACTTCCCCAAAACAAATATAACACCTGTAAGTAATGTTGCACTGAATACAATGATATTACGTCCAACCACAGAGAATGGAGTCAATAAAAATGTTCAAAAATTAAAAAATAAAACGTCAGTAGGCTAAGATGAAGTAGCACTGTGTGCACCAAAACAATGCATAGGGATTATACAAGGACTCTTAACAAATACAATAAACGAATTCCTCACATCAGGGAATTTACAGAGCAGTTAAAACAGGCAAGAGTTGTACCCTTGCTTAAGAAAGGTGATGCAGAACACATAAAAAATTACTGGCCCATTTCCCTGCTGTTGGCATTCTCAAAAATAATAGAAACAATTATGAAAGACAGTTAATGAATTACCTGAATAAATACATTCTCTTAAGCGAATCACAGTCTGGTTTCCGAAGTGGCAAATATATGGAGTCAGCTATAGTAGAATTCACAAAAGTTGTACTTAATGCTCTTGAAAAAGATGAGTGTGTCACAGGCATATTTTTGTATCTTTCTAAGGCGTTTGATACAGTCGACCACAAAATTCTATTAAATAAATTAGAAACATTAGGAATAAGAGGGGTAGTTAATGACTGTTTTAGATCATACCTAGCAGATAGGCTACAAAGAGTGGAGATATACACACTTCAAATAGATCTAAATATTTAGTAAAAGACTTGTTGCTGTTGTTGTGGTCTTCAGTCCTGAGACTGGTTTGATGCAGCTCTCCATGCTACTCTATCCTGTGCAAGCTTCTTCATCTCCCAGTACCTACTGCAACCTACATCCTTCTGAATCTGCTTAGTGTATTCATCTCTTGGTCTCCCTCTACGATTTTTACCCTCCACGCTGCCCTCCAATGCTAAATTTGTGATCCCTTGATGCCTCAAAACATGTCCTACCAACCGATCCCTTCTTCTAGTCAAGTTGTGCCACAAACTTCTCTTCTCCCCAATCCTATTCAATACCTCCTCATTAGTTACGTGATCTACCCACCTTATCTTCAGCATTCTTCTGTAGCACCACATTTCGAAAGCTCCTATTCTCTTCTTGTCCAAACTAGTTATCGTCCATGTTTCACTTCCATACATGGCTACACTCCATACAAATACTTTCAGAAACGACTTTCTGACATTTAAATCTATACTCGATGTTTTTCCATTCGTCTGTAAAGAATTCGCGTTAGTATTTTGCAGCTGTGACTTATTAAACTGATAGTTCGGTAATTTTCACATCTGTCAACACCTGCTTTCTTTGGGATTGGAATTATTATATTCTTCTTGAAGTCTGAGGGTATTTCGCCTGTCTCTTACATCGTGCTCACCAGATGGTAGAGTTTTGTCATGACTGGCTCTCCCGAGGCCATCAGTAGTTCTAATGGAATGTTGTCTACTCCAGGGGCCTTGTTTCGACTCAGGTCTTTCAGTGCTCTGTCAAACTCTTCACGCAGTATCTTATCTCCCATTTCGTCTTCATCTACATCCTCTTCCATTTCCATAATATTGTCCTGAAGTACATCGCCCTTGTATAAACCCTCTATATACTACTTCCACTTTTCTGCCTTCCCTTCTTTGGCACCAAAATACATTAATATAGGGGTTCCACAAGGTAGAGTATTAGGACCAATACTATTCCTGATATACTTCAATGACTTTCCCACTAGTGTTACTCATGGTGAAAACATTCTCTTCACTGATGACAGCAATATTGTCACTGAGAAAACAAATGAAACTCTCAAGGAAGTTTATGATTGGTCAATAAGCAATAAAGTGACATTGAACATGAAGAAAACTAATGCCATGAATTTCAGTTTGAAGAGGAAAAACGACAATATTAAATTAAATGTATATGGCACCTCCACAGATTGTGTAACAAATGCAAAATTTCTAGGAATGATTATTGATTCTCAGTTGAAGTAGTGTGAACACACAAAGGTACTTGCAAACAGAACGTCATCTTCATGTTATGCCATTAGAATCCTATCATCAGTGTGTGACATGCAGTGTCTTTTAGTTGTATATTATTCGTATGTAAACTCAGTTCTTAGCTATGGCGTTATTTTTTGGGGAACAAACGCACAAAATATGAACACAGTTTTCAAACTCCAGAAAATATGCGTAAGAATAATAACCAAAAATGCTAGTCGAGCTCATTTTAAAGATCTGTTCAGAACACTGGGGATTTTAGCTGCTCCATGTGAATACATTCATCAGTCAGTTGTACACATCAAAAATAACATAGGTAATTACTGCACAAACAGCTCTGTCCATTACCATGCAACAAGAGATAGACTCAACTTACATTTACCAAGAAAAAATAAACATAATACTCGAAACAGTATTTTCTACCTAGGAATAAAACTGTACAATAAATTACCAAAAGAAGTTAAAGAAATTGCAAAAATACACCTATTTAAACAGGCAGCTAAGAAGCGCCTGTTATTCAATACATTTTATACATTGAAGGATTACTTAGATAAAACAGAGTAGGGGTTTGATAAAAAAATTATACAAATAAATAACAATTATAATGATTATAATACATCCAAGATTCCACATAACACCTTCACTTTATGTTTTTTCCTTCTTTTTGTTCCTTTCTATAAATACTTACTCCTAAGCTATGTGTAGCACAATACTAACACCTCTTCCTCTTTCTGAGCTCAATATCTCACTCAGTATGGAGGGATACTGACTCAGTTCTTCAGGATAGCAAATGGGAAGTTTCGGTACAGAAAATGGCCCAGAGATCACCAGTGTGTGTTTGTGTGTGTAGTGAGTGAAGTGTTATGAAACAATATGTGTATAGTGTGTGCAGTGACTGATAGTGAAATATGAGTGAACAGTGTGGCATTACATTATTTAATAAGTTATTTATAAAAAAAGTATTTTATACCCATTTTATACCAGGAGTAAATCTAATGATTGTGTCTAACAGGAAGTCTGTAAATATATGTGTATACGAATTAGATTATTTTAAATTGGTCTAAACTTGTAAATAATTTGATATGTCCTATATCCTGTTTTTGGTACTTGCATTGTCTAATTCATAAATTTCGGGTGTATTATAGTATTTGAGAGTTGTAGCATCGCGTTTTACTACCTGAATAGTGTAAATTCGCGTTGTTGTCTGTCTTCTGTTTTTGTTTTGAACGGCCAGTGTCGGTTGATCACAGCCAGTGTGCTCCCTGCTGCCGTTGGATAAGCAGCTGCCAGCAGAAAGTCGTATACTCCTAGCTCACTTATTTGTTACATAGTTTAATTCTTAATTTCTTTGCGTGTTTTTGGTACTTGCATTGTTTAATTAATAAATTTCGGGCGTATTATTGTATTTGAGAGTTGTATCATCGCATTTCAGTACCTGAATAGTGTAAAATCGCGTAGTCTCCTTCCACCGCCGAGCAGTGTTCAGCAGTGCGCAAGTAGCAGCATTACTGCATTTACTCGGCAATCTTGTATTTTAATAACCGTTTAAATTTTGTGTCGATTTGTTTGTGTTCTCTGTAGATTAGTTCAGACGTTCTTTGCATAACAGTTTTTAACATGGATAGGGACTGCAATGGCTGTGTTCGGATGCAGGCTGAGTTGGCATCCCTTCGCTCCCAGCTTCAGGCAGTGTTGGCTTTGGTCACACAGCTTGAGGCTGTTGCCAATGGGCATCACTGTGGGGGTCCGGATGGTGGTTTGTCGGGGACGGCCAGCTCGTCCCACGCATCCCCCGATCGGACTACGACTGTGGCTGCCCGGGATACTGCCCACATTGAGGCTGATCCCTCACCTATGGTAGAGTGGGAGGTCGTCTCGAGGTGTGGCAGGGGGCGAAAGACATTCCGGAGGGCTGAACGGAAGGCCTCTCCAGTTTGTCTGACGAACCGGTTTAGGGCTCTGTCTCAGGCTGATACTGATCTTCTGCCGGACATGGCTGCTTGTCCTGTTCCAGAGGTTGCCCCTCAGTCTGCAAGATCTGGGCGGTCGCAGAGGGTGGGTTTACTGGTAATTGGGAGCTCCAACGTCAGGCGGGGTAATGGGGCCCCTTAGGGATATGGCAGCAAGAGAGGGGAAGAAAACCAATGTGCACTCCGTGTGCATACCGGGGGAGTCATTCCAGATGTGGAAAGGGTCCTTCTGGATACCATGAAGGGTACAGGGTGCATCCATCTGCAGGTGGTCGCTCGTCGCTCATTTCGGCACCAGTGATGTGTGTCGCTATGGATTGGAGGTAATCCTCTCTGGCTTCCGGCGGCTATCTGATTTGGTGAAGACTGCCAGTCTCGCTAGCGGGATGAAAGCAGAGCTCACCATCTGCAGCATCGTCGACAGGACTGACTGCGGACCTTTGGTACAGAGCCGAGTGGAGGCTGAGACGGTTCTGCGACCGTGTGGGCTGCAGATTCCTCGACTTGCGCCATAGGATGTTGGGGTTTCGGGTTCCGCTGGATAGGTCAGGAGTCCACTACCCGCAGCAAGCGGCTACACGGGTAGCAGGGGTTGTGTGGCGTGGACTGGGCGTTTTTTTTTAGAGTAGATGGCCTCGGGCAGGTACAGAAAGGGCAACAGCCTCAAAGGGTGCGGGACAAAGTCAGGACATGCGTGGACCAAGCAGCAATCGGTATTGTAATTGTAAACTGTCGAAGCAGCATTGTTAAAGTACCGGAACTTCAAGCGCTGATAGAAAGCACCGAAGCTGGAATCGTTATAGGTACAGAAAGCTGGCTGAAGCCAGAGATAAATTCTGCCGAAATTTTTACAAAGGCACAGACGGTGTTTAGAA
The DNA here is from genome assembly GCF_021461385.2 of Schistocerca piceifrons. Lineage (NCBI taxonomy): Eukaryota > Metazoa > Arthropoda > Insecta > Orthoptera > Acrididae > Schistocerca > Schistocerca piceifrons. Next base: position 205,497,872 of record NC_060142.1, on the reverse strand, counting down.
AGGATAGATTGCATGCAACCGGTGGTGGCGTGTTTGTCGCTGTTAGTAGTAGTTTATCCTGTAATGAAGTAGAATTGGATAGTTTCTGTAATTATTATGGGTGGAGGTTACACTCAACAACCGAGCTAGGTTAATAATTGGCTCCTTTTACCGACCTCCCGACTCAGCAGCATTAGTGGCAGAACAACTGAGAGAAAATTTGGAATACATTTCACATAAATTTTCTCAGCTTGTTATAGTCTTAGGTGAAGATTTCAATTTACCAGATATAGACTGGGACACTCAGATGTTTAGGACGGGTGGTTGGGACAGAGCATCGAGTAACATTATACTGAGTGCACTATCCGAAAATTACCTCGAGCAATTAAACAGAGAACAGACTCGTGGAGATAACATCTTGGACCTACTGATAACAAACAGACCCGAACTTTCCGACTCTGTAAGTGCAGAACAGGGAATCAGTAATCATAAGGCCGTTGCAGCATCCCTGAATATGGAAGTTAATAGGAATATAAAAAAAGGGAGGAAGGTTTATCTGTTTAGCAAGAGTAATAGAAGGCATATTTCAGACTACCTACCAGATCAAAACGAAAATTTCTGTTCCGACACTGACAATGTTGAGTGTTTATGGAAAAGTTCAAGGCAATCGTAAAATGCGTTTTAGACAGGTACGTGCCGAGTAAAACTGTGAGTGACGGGATAAACCCACCGTGGTTCAACAACAAAGTTAGGAAACTACTGCGAAAGCAAAGAGAGCTTCACTCCAAGTTTAAACGCAGCCAAAACATCTCAGACAAACAGAAGCTAAACGATTTCAAAGTCAGCGTGAGGAGGGCTATGCGTGAAGCGTTCAGTGAATTCGAAAGTAAAATTCTATGTACCGACTTGACAGAAAATCCTTGGAAGTTCTGGATTTACGTTAAATCAGTAAGTGGTTCGAAACAGCATATCCAGACACTCCGGGATGATGATGGCATTGAAACAGAGGATGACACGCTTGAAGCTGAAATACTAAACACCTTTTTCCAAAGCTGTATCACGGAGGAAGACCGCACTGCAGTTCCTTCTCTAAATCCTCGCACAAACGAAAAAATGGCTGACATCGAAATAAATGTCGAAGGAATAGAAAAGCAACTGGAATCACTCAACAGAGGAAAGTCCACTGGACCTGACGGGATACCAATTCGATTCTACACAGAGTACGCGAAAGAACTTGCACCCCTTCTAACAACCGTGTACCGCAAGTCTCTAGAGGAACGGAAGGTTCCAAATAATTGTAAAAGAGCACAGGTAGTCCCAGTCTTCAAGAAGGGTCGTAGAGCAGATGCGCAAAACTGTAGACCTATATCTCTGACGTCGATCTGTTGTAGAATTTTGGAACATGTGTTTTGCTCGAGTATCATGTCGTTTTTGCAAACCTAGAATCTACTCTGTAAGAATCAACATGGATTCCGGAAACAGCGATCGTGTGAGACCCAACTCGCTTTATTTGTTCATGAGACCCAGAAAATATTAGATACAGGTTCCGAGGTAGATGCTATTTTCCTTGACTTCCGGAAGGAGTTCGATACAGTTCAGCACTGTCGCCTGATAAATAAAGTAAGAGCTTATGGAATATCAGACCAGCTGTGTGGCTGGATTGAAGAGTTTTTGGCAAACAGTACACAGCATGTTGTTATCAATGGAGAGACGTCTACAGACGTTAAAGTAACCTCTGGCGTGCCACAGGGGAGTGTTATGGGACCATTGCTTTTCACAATATATATAAATGACCTAGTAGATAGTGTCGGAAGTTCCATGCGGCTTTTCGCGGATGATGCTGTAGTATACAGAGAAGTTGAAGCATTAGAAAATTGTAGCGAAATGCAAGAAGATCTGCAGCGGATAGGCACTTGGTGCAGGGAATGGTAACTGACCCCTAACATGGACAAATGTAATGTATTGCGAATACATAGAAAGAAGGATCCTTTATTGTATGATTATATGAAAGCGGAACAAACGTTGGTAGCAGTTACTTCTGTAAAATATCTGGGAGTATGCGTGCGGAACGATCTGAAGTGGAATGATCATATAAAATTTATTGTTGGTAAGGCGGTACCAGGTTGAGATTCATTGGGAGAGTCCTTGCTCATCAGTGTGGGATCCGTACCACATCGGGTTGACGGAGGAGATAGAGAAGATCCAAAGAAGAGCGGCGAGTTTCGTCACAGGGTTATTTGGTAACCGTGATAGCGTTACGAAGATGTTTAGCAAACTGAAGTGGCAGACTCCGCAAAAGAGGCGCTGTGCATCGCGGTGTAGCTTGCTCGCCAGGTTTCGAGAGGGTGCGTTTCTGGATGAGGTATCGAACATATTGCTTCCCCCTACTTATACCTCCCGAGGAGATCACGAATGTAAAATTAGAGAGATTCGAGCGCGTACGGAGGCTTTCAGATAGTCGCTCTTCCCGCGAACCATACGCGACTGGAACGGAAAAGGGAGGTAATGACAGTGGCACGTAAAGTGCCCTGCGCCACACATCGTTGGGTGGGTTGCGGAGTATAAATGTAGATGTAGATGTAGATGTAGAACCGTAACGCGCTAGTCAACCACGATCACCTTCGCTCAGCGCTCATCTGTGGCTAAATCGGAACGCGTACTAATATACGATGTCTCAGCATCTCTGTCCACAACGTCATACAACAGCTCACGCCCTGGCCTATATTAGAGATCGAATGACATATCTTTTAAAATATGTATGATATCATCAATTTAAAGCGACATTAGCTGTTCATCTGCTGCAACTGTTAATTGAAATTTATGAACAGGCTTTCGGGAGCCCACTATCAGTTACATCTCTTTGTTAATTGACTTAAATAGTTTAATATTGTATCATGACCTCATAACCAGTCAAAAATGGCAAAACAAATACATTTAACACGAATACACGTTAACTTAATGTGGTAGTTCTCTGTTTTGCAATGTGTTGTGGTCTACCGGCAGAAAAACATAATAGTTTCATAATTGATAGAGCGTTTACTTTTTTGCTGGTCTGTTGCTCATGACATAAATAATAGCTCACCCTGTTCACAAAGAAACAGTTATTTTCGATGAACACAATGAAGAATTATTTACGTTTTTGTGTAGCAACAGAGCAGAAATTGATGTTAATGCTGTTTCGAAATGCTTATACACCTCTTTGTCCACAGACGGGAGACGACACATACAAACACAGAAAACTACTAGGGGAAGTCAGGCTATAATGACACACTCAGTATAGTGTAGCAAATTATTACGAGTTGCTATCTTGCATTGGAAGCGTAACTTGCCGTGGAGTCGGGAGGAGAGCATATTTTGTGTCACGCTAGCACATCTGACGCTGGCTACTGCGCCCAGCGAGCCGTGTACTAGCTTAACGTTGCATGCAATACGCCATACATACTGTATAGGAATCTGAAGAAGTGCCATAAAACATTAATCGATATTTTTCAGACTTAGTATACCAATTTCTATGAATAACCCAACCACACTGTTAAAGTTTCAGATCAATAACTTCAATATTTTCGGAGATATAAATTTTTACCTAAAACACATAATAACCGTGCTCACATTATGAAGCTGAGTTAGGGACTGAATGTATTCATCTGTAGTATAGGTTGAAACTACAACCAAGAGGATAGGTTCATATAATCTAATTTTCTGGAAATTTCTTTAGTGTCTGTTAAACCCTTCCTAGTCGTCAAATATGGGGGTGGGGTCTAGGAAACCTGCTTTCTTGGATCGCTAGGCAACAATTCAGACAGATCGTACTAACGACTTTTATTACAAAATGAGAAATTACAATACTTAAGTTTGTGAAATACATAGATGTGTTCCAAACAAAGGGCGACATACAAATAAGCTAGGTTATTCAGTACAACAATTTTAAGTCGCTACTGTACAAGTGTCTAATCTTGAAACTGCTGTTCGACTAGGCTGCGACCACTCGGGCGCGGCGCCAATGTCCTCTTTGCATAGACGCCACTGCTGCCGCATTGTCGTCCTGGAGAGGGCTCGGTCAGGTGCAATTGACTGACGTTTCTTCTCACAGCTCTCTCTGCTCCATGGTCCCTGACTTGCGTGCCACGCTCGACTTTATGCCGTAGCATTCCTTCCCCCCATCCCAGGACGATGGACAGTCGTGGGATAGGTAGCACGACAATAGCGTGGGAGATCTCTGGTGTGAGCAGTGCGAAGTTTGCCCATTTGCTGCTTGAAGGTTCTGACAAAACGTTCCGTTTCGCCGTTTGACTGTAGATGGAAGGGTGCACTAGTTAAATACTGTATGCCATTGTGTTCACAGAATGTTAAAAATCATGTGACATGAACTGAGGACCGTTGTCCGACACTATGACACAGGCAAATCTTCGAGGCAAAAACTAGAGGACAACGCCTGAACTGTGCTATGTGACGTTGTGCAGTTCATTAGCACAGCAAAAGGAAACCTGCTATAACTGAAACACGTATGTATTCATTACCAGCGATGGCGAGGCATGACAGAATCTCTGACCAGAGAGAGTTATTTATCGTTGCTAGTCTGCGCTTGACCGCGCGAGTCGACAGTTGGATAGTAGTAGCAGTCTGGTGCAGTTGCGAGTTGCACTCTGTAATTCTCAATGAAGACTAGTATGTGACTTAATGTCCTTCACCTTCTAACCTAATTACCTGGAATTACTGCAATATCCGTTTGTCCTGTATATCCTCATGATCATGGAGCACTATATTTGGGTTTTGCACTAATTCTACGTTGTTGTAACAGACAAGAACGTGGTGTTGACACGACATGCTGTCCACCACCATGAGCGATGAAGATGCTATTATGGTCCCACTGTTTGGTGTACCTAATGTACTACCAAAAGGATAACATGGAATATTACTACGGCATTTCAGTGTCTTGGCTACGCTGATTAATACTTCTGGGAAAATAACTTTAGATTGCCTCACTTGGTGTTGTCCTTCTGTAGAAAGATATGGACTTTCAGTGCAGCTGCGTGCAACCTAAAGTGCTACAACCATGACGCAATCCGTCCCTTTCCTATCCTAATTCTTGTGACATAGCGAAAAAAATCATTTTGTTATCATGATTTGTATATATGGCCTATACATTTTTTTGATTTGCAAATATGTTCTGAACTACAGTGCATGTGCACTTTTGTCATTTTGTTAACATGATTTCTACTCATTGCATATACATTTTTTGTGATTTGCTGATATGTTCTGTACTCATTGTATATATATTTTGTCATTACCTGATATGTTCTGTACTCAGTGCATGTGCACTATATTTACTTCATGTTCTACACCTATATATCTGTACATTCTGTTAGTTAGTTTTAAAAAAATTTGTTGCTCATGGCAAGTCCAAATGACTCACCATCGCTGCCAAATTTTTGCCCCCCCAGTGGAGGGTTATGAAACACGTATGTATTCATTACCAGCGATGGCGAGGCTTGACAGAATCTCTGACCAGAGAGTTATTTATCGTTGCTAGTCTGCGCTTGACCGCGCGAGTCGACAGTTGGATAGTAGTAGCAGTCTGGTGCAGTTGCGAGTTGCACTCTGTCTGCAGTAGTAGGTTGTCAGTCGGCAGTAGTTGTAGCGAGTGGACAGTTGTACTGAGCGGGCGTCGGCATGCGTCGACGGCGTGCTGTTGTTCCGAATCTGGTCAGGATTGTGGTGGACGATGAGTATTGTTGTAGAAGCTAATGAAGCAACATTGCGCACATCTAGTAATGTATGGTAATTGTAATTAATTTGTTCAACAAATGCCCCAATAATAATTTTCTATAAAGTAAATCTTTTAAAGAGAAGTAATCATTTCAATTTAAAGAATTTTTCCACTCTTTTGAAGAAAAAGATTCATTTCAATTTAAAGAATATTTCCTATGCATTTCCTCCAAGAATCAGAATTAAATATACGCCAGCATTGCACGAAGCTGTGTCGATAAATAAGAGCAGATATAGACGCAGTTTTACTGAGGTAAGAATTTATCAGGTTTAATTATTTCACAGGGCCGAAGGTCAGCGCTGCTGCCCTTATAAAATTTATCAGGTTTAATTATTTCTGTTCAGATGTTACATTCAGTTCATGCTTCATTATTTAATTAACATTATTGTGTGGTTTTACGATCAATCTTCATTCCTTAATTTTGTGGGGAGTTTACATTTGGGCCATTGTTATTCTTTTGCAGTGAGGTTACGCTTGGGTCATTTTTATTATTCACTTTTGTGGGAAGACAACATTTGGCACATTTTTTTTATAATCATTGACTTTCTAAATTTCTTGCGGAGAGTCTACAAAAACCAACCAACGAATGTTCCAAAATGGACCCGCAATGTCTTATGTGCACACGTTGCCATGGTGACTGCGACTTAGACCAAGCAGAGAATTTTTGTGATGAAGCGGACTGATTTTCCACACATACGTGATACTGTGACGTCATCAGTTCTATTTCGGTGTCCATACCCTTATAAGTACAGTGTCGATGCACTAACTGTTTTGTACGAAAAATCCTTGCTGAAGCAACTACAACACTTCTTTTTGCAAAGCTTCGGGGGTCAACACACGTCACTGTCCACTGTCATTTTGAAGAAGAATCACATCTTGCTGCATAGCAAGGCTATGCTGACGCGCAACATATCGATGCGCTACAGAGTTCTTTATGCTATGCAATGAGCGAGGCCAAGATGTGCGAATGTGTTTCAGCAAAATGTTCAAATCTGACTCAGCTTCCGTGGCCTGTGCAATTTTCCTGTAGTTCAGAGGAGAGAACTGAAGCAATTCCGAATCCTGAGCATCGATGTAGCAGAAGCGTGAAAGTTTGTATCAGGGCCAATCGGAAGATGTGAAAGTGCGTCCACATTACCATGTTGAGCTGTCGGACGATACACAATCTCGTACTGGAATTGAGACAACAACAAAACCCATCGTTGCAATTTTTGGGCAGTTCGTACAGGAACTGGCTTCATCAGATGAAACAAGGACTGCAATGGCTTGTGATCCATTACTAAGTAGAATTTTCTGTCATTCAAATAGTGCTGGAATTTGGTGACTCCGTACATAATAGGCAACGCCTCTTTCTGTGTTTGTGAATAATTACACTGAGCTTTGACGACACTTTTGGTGCGAAAGCAATAGACCTGTCTTTATCATCAATTCTGTGCCAAAGCACTGCACCGATTCCACAAGAGGAAACTTTGACTTGCAATACAATTGGTTTTTCAGGATCAAAGTGAACCAAGCGTCGATCAGTGAGCAATGCATCTTTAAGTTTTTGAAAATCTTTTTTTCCCTGATATGCAAATGAACAAAAAGCTTGTTCAACTGGCGTAGCACTGAAGAAACTGTTTGCTAGCTAGTTTTGCTAATGCCTGAAACTTGCTTTGAATATGCTGTACTAATTGCATGGGACTTGTGACTAGATTTTTGTGAGTGGGCAGAATTCTTATGTTTGTTCCATTCCAAACATACATATTGTACGTGATCTTTCTTGCCACAAGTACAACACTATGCTTGTCGGGACATGCAGTCTTGGCATTTGTGGCTTGAATAGCACCGAGGACATGATTTAATTCTGTTCCTGATACTAAAATGTAGACTTTCACGGCCGGAAATATCATGTCCATTATAATTATCCAGGCTGTTATGCAATGGTCGGTTGATGAATTCTGTGTCAATTCTCAACGTTTCGTCTCCGACTGCGGGAGACATCTTCAAGGGGGTCCGTAGCTCGATGGAAGGTCCAACACACCCACTGGCTCGCTACTGACTGCCGCTAAATTCCATGTCCGCGCGCTCCCGCGTGTTTTGAAAACGTCAGTGCAATTGGCCGCTGTCCGTCGCCGTCGATCGCCGTTGCCATCACCCAGTAGTGGACGGGTGGTACACATCTTCTTTAACACCGGCATCCATATACCGTTTAATTTCACGCCCTCCTCCTTTCGACTGAAATTATTAGGGTGTTTAGCGATTTCGATTGCCTCCCTGTAGAACCTTTCGTAGTATCCGCTTGTGGCCGCTAGTACTTGCGTCTCCTCGAAACGAATATTGTGGTTCCCTGGCTGGAAAGCATGCTCCGCAACGGCTGATGGTTCCGTTTCTCCTCTTCTACAATGTGCTCGATGTGCGGGTGCGTTGTCTTGGTGAAACAGCACACGCTCAGCCCTTCCCGGACGTTTTTGTTGCAGTGCAGGAAGGAATTTGTTCTTCAAAACATTTTCATAGGATGCACCTGTTACCGTAGTGCCCTTTGGAACGCAATGGGTAAGGATTACGCCCTCGCTGTCCCAGAACATGGACACCATCATTTTTTCAGCACTGGCGGTTACCCGAAATTTTTTTGGTGGCGGTGAATCTATGTGCTTCCATTGAGCTGACTGGCGCTTTGTTTCTGGATTGAAAAATGACATCCACGTCTCATCCATTGTCACAACCGACGAAAAGAAAGTCCCATTCATGCTGTCGTTGCGCGTCAACATTGCTTGGCAACATGCCACACGGGCAGCCATGTGGTCGTCCGTCAGCATTCGTGGCACCCACCTGGATGACACTTTTCGCATTTTCAGGTCGTCATGCAGGATTGTGTGCACAGAACCCACGGAAATGCCAACTCTGGAGGCGATCTGTTCAACAGTCATTCGGCGATCCCCCAAAACAATTCTCTCCACTTTCTCGATCATGTCGTCAGACTGGCTTGTGCGAGCCCGAGGTTGTTTCGGTTTGTTGTCACACGATGTTCTGCCTTCATTAAACTGTCGCACCCACGAACGCAGTTTCGACACATCCGTAACTCCATCACCACATTTCTCCTTCAACTGTCGATGAATTTCAATTGGTTTCACACCACGCAAATTCAGAAAACGAATGATTGCACGCTGTTCAAGTAAGGAAAACGTCGCCATTTTAAGTATTTAAAACAATTCTCATTCTCGCCACTGGCGGTAAAATTCCATCTTCCGTACAGTTCTGCCATCTCTGAGACGTATTGACAATGAATGGGGCCTCATTTTAAAACAATGTGCATGTTTCTATTTCTTTCCAGTCCAGAGAAAAAAATTCGGAGGCCTTAGAACTTGAATGCACCTCGTATCATTTGCAGGTGAGGCGCATGAGCAGAGCGCGGGAGAGGTGCATTGCTCATATCAGAAGAGACAAATGCAATCAACACACAAGGCAAGTAATAAAAATAAGCACAAAAGCTAAGAAAAGTTCTGCAACACCCACCTGAGAACACTGAATAGCAAAAACATTATACAAGACACTGTTCAAACATGTTAACACATCACTGCAACGAAAAGACGAAGTAGAATTTAGGTGCCAGCAAAACAGAAAATCACACGGAAAAGTGTAGCAGCCAGGCACCTTCTCGTCGCCACATGTTTAATCCTGACTAGTCATCAAATATGGTGGGGCCAAGGAAACATGCTTTCTCGGATCACTAGACAACAGTTCAAACAAATTGTACTAATGAGTTTATTACAAAATGAGCAATTACTTTACTTAACTTTGTGAAATACACAAATGTGTTGCAAGCAACGGGCGACATGCAAAATAAGCAAGGTTCTTCAGTATAACAATTTTAAGTCGCTGCTATACAAGTGTTTAATCTTGACAATGCTTTTCGACTGCACCGCGAGCAGTCGGTCATGGCGCTTATGCCCTCTTCGCGTTGTCGTCCTGCAGAGGGGCAGGTCAGCGTGCAATTGGCTGGCGTCTCCTCACAGCCCTCTCTGATCTGTCGTTCCTGACTGGCTAGCTGGCGCTTGACCTTACGCTGTAACGATTTCATCACCACGGATTTCTGAAGTAATTAAAAAGTACTTTTCAAAATTATTGTTTCATCGTGTTTTGGTTGTGTGAGTGTATTTGAGAGACTAAGAGAGTGAATGGAAGACACAGGTAAGGCGACAGTGTGATATTTTACTAAAACTATGTAAAGCTCAAATGGTTCAAAGGGCTCTGAGCACTATGGGACTTATCATCTGAGGTCATCAGTCGCCTAGAACTTAGAACTACTTAAATCTAAGTAACCTAAGGACATTTTGTGACATATGTGCGAGTCAGCTTGATTTTGTAAAGGCAGCCAGAAGGGGTGTTGAGTATTAAATTTACTAGTAATTTATTTTGTGGAAAGGAATAGCATTTTGGTTTCATTAAATTTTATTTAATTCCGGAATTACAAGATTTCTAGTCTGAGTTACTTGTGGTAATCTGATTGGTTGATATTAGATATACCGCGAGTATAGAAGTGCTTGAGATGATCTGATTGGCTGCTTAATATGCTAGCTAATGGGAACTAAGCATTTTCCCTCGCGTTTAAGTAGGACTTTGGGTCTCAGATCTATGAGTCGCTATAGTCGCTAGGCAGCTGTCTTCTAGTAAACTCTTATGTCAATCCGCGCTGATAAAATTTGTACCAAAACGAACAAATTGGCGTGTTTGGTCTGTTCTTGTGTCGTTGAGAAAAGCGACGACAGTATTGAGTATTTTGTGAAAGTTTGAGCTTTGTGAGTGGTTCATTTTAGGAGAACAATTCATGTTGTCCGTAAACTCCGCGTGGCGTGTTTCGTGCAGATTACGGGACATTATGGTGACCACTTCTTTACAAGAAGCCTATTGAGTAACTGAATGTGTTAACTCGCAAGTAGTCGTGGGTCAGTGACTGTTTAGGTCGTTAAAAAAATTGGGTCGGATTAAATATCTTCTGGCTGTTTTTGGGTGTGAACTTGTAACAGAGACTGTCAGTAACATTGCACAATTGATTTGGAAATTTGTGGTAAGGACTGTGGTGACAAACTGCTGAGGTCATCGCTCCCTAGGCTTACACACTACTTAATCTACCTTAAACTAACTTACGCTAAGGACAACACACACACCCATGCCCGAGAGAGGACTTGAATCTCCGACGGGGGGAGACGTGCGAAGCATGACAAGGCGCCATAGACAGCACGGCTACCCCGCGCGGCAGTAAAATTGATGTTGGGATATTTAAAATACGGACTTGACAGCCACTTTCTGTGATTTAAAGACAATAAACCAACTTAAAGGCAATTTTACTAATTATTTCAAACGATTCATGCAAGAATCTCGAACTCTCAATAGTTTAATTAATTTTCAGCTACTACCCATGGAGTGGAGTTACGTGGCCTTTTCGTTGTAGGTATTTCGTAGAATTTTCGTTAGCCCTACTTTTGTTGGCTAAACAAGTATCTCCCATCGCAGAGTGAAGGGGCAGACAACCTGAAACCTATCCAGGTAGGCGGAATGATTGTTTAAAGGACAGTGAGAGATGAACTCGCCACGTCGCACCGGGTAACATGGCATAGTAAGGCTATAGACGATGCTAGTTGAGTGGCACCACCTGCCCTTAGCTGTATAGAAAGGTCGATTGGCTACCCTGTTCGTACGCAGTATGTCATTTTACCCCTATCTGCACTCTAGTTCCGTTACGCGTGACCTCTGGTATTAATTAAGCTATTTTATTATATCTGTTTAAATTTAACAATAATAGCAGTAGGTCATCCTATAATAAAATAAATTAAACAAAACGTTAAACATGAAATGATAAATGTGCATTGATACACGAATTCAGTGGATTTACGTTGGGCAGACATAAGAACGTGGATTTCCCCTTTCAGATGGTAGGCAGCAAAGTTAAAATCGTCAATGTAGTCTTGGGATCCGCTGCAGTTGCAGCAGGCTATATATATTCTATTAGCACAGGCGAGATGGGATATCTGCGGGCGTCGATAGCATTCGGGGTCCCGCAGTTTTCGCTTAGACGGCGAACTGCGATTGCGAACAAAATCTTCAATGGTGTTCAGGAAGGACTGGCTAGATTCCAGCCAACTTTCAACACTGCATTGGAGCGTGAACTGAAACTATTGGAGTCGTGCATATCTTGTACGACTATGAAGGATGCGAAACATCTTCTATTACTGACAGCCGAGAAGAACAAAGAGGAAACTTTGCTTTGGAAAAGAGATATTGTACGAAAAAGACCTTTCTGGCGACAACAATGATGCTTCCGAAGATTGTCACTGTTTTTACTGCTTGGAGCTTTACTTGCATTCAGAACCCGGAGAACACTGGTTAAGCTACCAGCAGCGTAATTTGTGGTCAGACACTGAATGTGCTGGAGTAAGCTACAGAACAAAAAACTTTATCTGTCATGTCTGCAGATTGATAGAAGTGGTGAGAATTATTTTTTCAAAAATGGAACTAGTTTTGTTATTTTATGGAATAACATTGGAAATTCCACTTCGTCTCCACTTTTTGTGTGACAGAATTGAGAAACCTTAATTGATATTGTTGAAGAATTCTTTCAGGAATAGTCTTTTATTTGTTCTTAAGCACAAATCTATTAAATATATCAAATTTCTAATGTTTATCTGAATTTCTTACTTTTTATTGCTTTTGTGTAATTTTAAAATGGTTCAAATGGCTCTGAACACTATGAGACTTAACTTCTGAGGTCATCAGTCCACTAGAACTTAGAACATTGCAAGCTGTTACTGATTGGCAGCTACTCCTTAAATCGGTGAAATGTTGAATACTCTAGCACGTTGTTGTTGTGGTCTTCAGTCCTGAGACTGGTTTGATGCAGCTCTCCATGCTACTCTATCCTGTGCAAACTTCTTCATCTCCCAGTAACTACTGCAACCTACATCCTTCTGAATTTGCTTAGTGCATTCATCTCTTGGTCTCCCTCTACGATTTTTACCCTCCAAGCTGCCCTCCAGTACTAAATTGGTGATCCCTTGATGTCTCAGAACATATCCCACCAACCGATCCCTTCTTCTAGTCAAGTTGTGACACAAATGTCTCTTCTCCCCAATCCTATTCAATACCTCCTCATTAGTTATGTGATCTACCCACCTTATCTTCAGCATTCTTCTGTAGCAACACATTTCAAAAGCTTCTATTCTCTTCTTGTCCAAACTATTTATCGTCCATGTTTCACTTCCATACATGGCTACATTCCATACAAATACTTTCAGAAACGACTTCCTGACACTTAAATCTATACTCGATGTTAACAAATTTCTCTTCTTCCTTGCCATTGCCAGTCTACATTTTATATCCTCTCTATTTCGACTATCATTAGTTATTCTGCTCCCCAAATAGCAAAACTCCTTTACTATTTTAAGTGTCTCATTTCCTAATCTAATTCCCTCAGCATCACCCGACTTAATTAGACTACATTCCATTACACTCGTTTTGATTTTGTTGATGTTCGTCTTATATCCTCCTTTCAAGACACTATCCATTCCGTTCAACTGCTCTTCCAAGTCCTTTGCTGTCTGTGACAGAATTACAATGTCATCGGCAAACCTGAAAGTTTTTATTTCTTCTCCATGGATTTTAATACCTACTCCGAATTTTTCTTTTGTTTCCTTCACCGCTTGCTCAATATACAGATTGAATAACATCGGGGAGAGGCTACAACCCTGTCTCACTCTCCCTTCCCAACCACTGCTTCCCTTTCGTGTCCCTCGACTCTTATAACTGCCATCTGGTTTCTGTACAAATTGTAAATAGCCATTCGCTCCCTGTATTTTACCCCTGCCACCTTCAGAATTTGAAAGAGAGTATTCCAGTCAACATTGTCAAAAGCTTTCTCTAAGTCTACAAATGCTAGAAACGTAGGTTTGCCTTTCCTTAATCTAGCTTCTAAGATAAGTCGTAGGGTCAGTATTGGCTCACGTGTTCCCATATTTCTACGGAATCCAAACTGATCCTCCCCGAGGTCGGCTTCTACTAGTTTTTCCATTCGTCTGTAAAGAATTTGCGTTAGTATTTTGCAGCCGTGACTTATTAAACTGATAGTTCGGTAATTTTCACATCTGTCAACACCTGCTTTCTTTGGGATTGGAATTATTATATTCTTCTTGAAGTCTGAGGGTATTTCGCCTGTCTCATATATCTTGCTCACCAGATGGTAGAGTTTTGTCAGGACTGGCTCACCCAAGGCTGTCAGTAGTTCTAATGGAATGTTGTTTACTCCCGGGGCCTTCTTTCGACTCAGGTCTTTCAGTGCTCTGTCAAACTCTTCACGCAGTATCGTATCTCCCATTTCATCTTCATCTACATCCTCTTCCATTTCCATAATATTGTCCTCAAGTACATCGCCCTTGTATAGACCCTCTATATACTCCTTCCACCTTTCTGCTTTCCCTTCTTTGCTTAGAACTGGGTTTCCATCTGAGCTCTTGATATTCAAGCAAGGGGTTCTCTTTTCTCCAAAGGTCTCTTTAATTTTCCTGTAGGCAGTATCTATCTTACCCCAGGTGAGACAAGCCTCTACATCCTTACATTTATCCTCTAGCCATCCCTGCTTAGCCATTTTGCACTTTCTGTCGATCTCATTTTTGAGACGTTTGTATTCCTTTTTGCCTGCTTCATTTACTGCATTTTTAAATGTGTCCTTTCATCAATTAAGTTCAATATTTCTTCTGTTACCCTCGTCTTTTTACCTACTGCCTTCACTACTCCATCCCTCAAAGCTACCCATTCTTCTTCTACTGTATTTCTTTCCCCCATTCCTGTCAATTGTTCCATTATGCTTTCCTTGAAACTCTGTACAACCTCTGGTTCTTTCAGTTTATCCAGGTCCCATCTCCTTAAATTCCCACCTTTTTGCAGTTTCTTCAGTTTTAATCTACAGTTCATAACCAATAGATTGTGGTATACAACCTTTTTTATGTTTCTTGAACCAAGTGTTAGGTATGATTAAGTTGTGCTCTGTACAAAATTCTACCAGGCGGCTTCCTCTTTCATTTCTTCCCCCCAATCCATATTCACCTACTACGTTCTCTCCCTTTCCCTACTACCGAATTCCAGTCACCCATGACTATTAAATTTTCGTCTCCCTTCACTATCTGAATAATTTCTTTTATTTCATCATACATTTCTTCAATTTCTTCGTCATCTGCAGAGCTAGTTGTCATATAAACTTGTACTACTGTGGTAGGCGTGGGCTTCGTGTCTATCTTGGCCACAATAATGCGTTCACTGTGCTGTTTGTAGTAGCTTACCCGCACTCCTATTTTTTATTCATTCCTACTCCTATTACTCCTGCATTACCCCTATTTGATTTTGTATTTATAATCCTGTATTCGCCTGACCAAAAGTCTTGTTCCTCCTGCCACCGAACTTCACTAATTCCCACTATATCCATTTCCCTTTTTAAATTTTCTAGCCTACCTGCCCGATTAAGGGATCTGACATTCCACGCTCCGATCCGTAGAACGCCAGTTTTCTTTCTCCTGATAACGACGTCCTCCTGAGTAGTCCCCGCCCGGAGATCCGAATGTGTGACTATTTTACCTCCGGAATATTTTACCCAAGAGGACGCCATCATCATTTAACCATACAGTAAAGCTGCATGCCCTCGGGAAAAATTACGGCCGTAGTTTCCCCTTGCTTTCAGCCGTTCGCAGTACCAGCACAGCAAGGCCGTTTTGGTTAATGTTACAAGGCCATATCAGTCAATCATCCAGACTGTTGCCCCTGCAACTACTGAAAAGGCTGATGCCCCTCTTCAGGAACCACACGTTTGTCTGGCCTCTCAACAGATATCCCTCCGTTGTGGTTGCACCTACGGCACGGCTATCTGTATTGCTGAGGCACGCAAGCCTCCCCACCAACGGCAAGGTCCATGGTTCATGGGGGAGAGGTACTCTAGTACATGCAACGTAAAAGTTTAGTAACCTTTGATTACACGTCTGTAGTCAGTCATGTACAAATACCAGTGGATAACTTTCACCTCAATGTCCTCCATTAAAGGTTAACCCATCTTCAGACATCTTACTGCGGACAGTTACATGGCAGAGACGCTTTACCTTATAGCTCCACTGCAAAATGAACGAATGGGTAAGGTAAGCTTCTTTCCATGCGGCCCATCTCATGTAGTATTGGTTCACAATGATAAGGTCGACTAGTTGACGAATGGGACCAATGCTTCTGGCTCTGTAATGGACGTCAGTCCGGTTTCGATCTATGGACGCGCAAACTAGCCGAGTACAATAGGCAGAGGGCTGGCTCCGTTCACTCTGCCATAAAGCTCACTAATACGATGCGATATAACCAGTAATTAGAAGTTCCCCGTGGTTTCAAAAATTTCAGGTGAGCAGGAAGGTGGTAACTATCTTGTTACCAGTGCGTACTAACCGCGGTCCAGCCCCTTCCTGTTTACATCTAGTAGGCATCACGGACAACAGTTTCTGCGACTGTCAGAAGACAGAAGCAGATATAAACCACTTGCTGTTTTCCTGCAGTTTCTGTGAGCACAGCATAACCGTCCGCGGCTCGTGGTCTTCCGGTAGCGTTCACGCTTCCCGAGCACGGGGTCTCGGGTTCGATTCCCGGCGGGGTCAGGGATTTTCCCTGTCTAGAGATGACTGGGTGTTGTGTGTATTTCATCTTCATTCACTCGAAAGTCGCCGTAGTGGGTCTATGATGTGTACCAGTGATGATATTTGTCGTTCTCGTAATGAAGCTGATCTTCCAACGTATCTTGTTTGTTTATTTTAGGTGGTGCTCCGACTAATCTCATCTTCTATTAATTGTTGTCGAAACCTTTGAGTTGTAGCGTTTCAGGAGGCGGCTTACACTGTGTGAAACATTATTACATAGTTAATCATTAGTGTAAATTGGCGTCCATTGTTACAGTCCATAATTAGCACGTTATCGTTATAGTTGTTTTTGCTTTTTTAGTTACAGTTCGCAGACTCTCACAGTTTATTTAATTGTCATATAGTCAATGACGCACACATATTATTGCAGCTGCAGCTTAACAATTGACGTCCACACCTGCAGAAAAGTCTCTGAAGATTGTGATAAAGTTCACTGTTCATCATGTATCTGCTGTTAATTAATGACCACCGAGTGTTTGTATTAATTCCGTCCACACAGAACTGATGTGTGTAGACAGACTGAAGTGCCGAATAAAGATTTGTGCCAAGGTTGGCCTTCTAACCCGGGTCTCGTGCTCACTAGGCAGGTGTGCTAAGCGCTATGCCCCATTGACACAATGGTTTTGCACAACTGCGAGGACTACCCTCACACGCCTCTCTCCTCAGTCCAAATTCCCGCTGTGACAGGGTGGCGCAGCGGCTGGTGCGACTGCCTAGACAGTAGGAGACCTGGGTTCGAATCCCAGCCTTGGTGCATATTTGTATTCAGCACTTCAGTCTGCATAAATAAACGATAGATACGTGAGACCTGAAAAGTCTTTGAAACCGTATAGTTTCATTTAATTAAACCACACAGAAGTGTCCACATTTCAACTGTGTCATACAAGTAAGATGACGGCTCTGGAACTACTTTATGATTAGCTTTTTCGTTTTAATGGCCTGTAGATTACTGGCATGTGATTGGCAGATCTAAATGATTATGTCTGAGAGAGAAAGATGTATTTTACTGACTAAGCAGAATTTTTGCTGAAATAATTGTGCATCAGGTAACAGCTGGCTCGACAACACGCGCTGCGTTTGCCCTTGGTTTCTGGATAACGTCTGTCATGAAATTTTGTTCTGCCTAGACTTCTACACATTGTAAGTTTATAATATGTAGCAAAGCATTTCATGTTTTGATGTGGCCTGTGATTATCGAGGGGGACTGCACAAGACAGCACTTGAAACTGTGGACAACTGTCAATTCTGCTTGTTGGTAATTCGAGGGATGGCACAGTGACAACGTACTCCGCCCTGTTAGTGAAAACAAGAGCTAGAACGTCCTGTTCACTGGGTCGGTTTCAATGGAGACACGACCTTAAGTACATAGTGGTTCTAAAATTTTAGTTTAGTTTCATAATATAGTACTTTATTATTCGTAAAAGCCAAGTTAGTTCTTAAGTTTGTGAGATAAAATTTTTTGTTAAACGTTGCCTTCACACTTTAGGTGGAAGTAAAATAATACTTTTAACAAACAACGGATAGACTACGGCTGAATAACGGACGTGCTATGTAACGGACCACTTCTCGACTTTAAACAGTCCCTGCTTTGTCGCATAGGATGGAAATAACGAAGCGTTACAATATAAACTGGAACAATTTGATACGTTTTAGGCTCGCATACAGCACATGATAGAAATAGGTTCATTCTGCCAATTCTAAAGAACTGTTTATAAACAACTCTGTGACTCTTACATTGGAGTACTGTCCAATAGAGTTTCGTCCATGTCAAGTCAGAGTTACAGAACATATCAGGAACAGCGGAAGAAGGTGAGCAGCACAAAGTCTCACGGGCTTGTTTGAGAGTGCAAGAGAAATGCTTCAAAATTTTAAGCGGCAGGGATCTGAAAAAGATGAACAAGCTCTCGCGAAAGGCTACTTATAAAACTGTTAGATTTATTTAACAGAATAAAATCAGTGAATTTTCATCACCCTTTACGTATTGTTCCCCTAGGTTCCGAGAATAGGGCATTCCCTTAGGCTACAAGAATATAAAATGCTGCTAATAGCATCTCACACAAAACATATAAACAATTATATTTCATACGCTGCCTCACGAACAGAGTTTAAAGCAATTGGAAGTGGACTATGCAAGCAGACTTCGTTTTCTCCTTTAAAAAATTTTCTGTCTATTTTTGGGAAACTTCTAAATTTAAACGTAAACAACACTGTATCAGTGTACTTCCGTTTTAAGGTTTCTTGAACGTCGATTCATTTTTTTGCGCTCTTTCATTTAAAATAATCCATAGTTGCTTCTAAATCACTGTGGATAAAAGAAACTAAACTATAGTTTTACGCACCAAACCATATTATATTGAATTTCCAACTCTCGTATGTTGGTGGCAGTGGGATCGTTTTGCAGCCTGTCGCAGATGCCGGTTCTCTGAACTTGCTCAATAGTGTTTTCGTGAAAAGAACGTCGTCTTCCCTTCAGGGAGTCGTATCTGAGTTCTTGGAATAGTTCCGTTACACTCCCGTGTAAAAAAAAAAAAGTCGTGTGGCGAGGATCTCCCGGCAGGTAGGCCTGATCCCCTGGTGCAAGTCTTTTGAGGTAACGCCGCTTCGGCGACTTGCACGTCGATGACAAGGAAATGACGATGAAGAAGACGACACAAACATCCAGTCCCTGAGCGGAGCAAATCTCCAACCCAGCCGGCCATCGAACCCGGGCCCCCCGGCATGACAAGTCGGCCCGCCGTCCATTCAGCTACGGTGGCGGATACTCGCGTGTTGTTTGATCTGTCGGTAACAAATCTAGCAGTACGCCTCTCAGTTTCTTCAATGTGTTCGTTTAATCCAACCTAGTAGGGATCCAATGCACTGGAGCACTACTCTAGAATGGTACGTAAAAGGGTTCTCCAAGCGGTCTCCTTTCTAGTTAAGTTGCACATTTCTAGTATTCTGCCAATAAACTGAAGCGGACCATTCACCTTTCTTACAACCGACCTTCCACTTTCATTATCTCTGCAGCGTTGTTCCAAGATGTACAGTATAACAAACCCTACTGTGTCAAACATTACGCTATTCTTACGATATTCGAATGTGTATTGGTAGGTTTTCCAGGCCTATATGCTCCATGAAAGTCCCTCGGGCATGCAGCCGGACTGATTGATCGTTGTAGAACGAATTTTCGACAGCGTAACGTGCCATCATCGTCAGATTACTCCTGTTAACTAACATCATAACCAGTAGGTGCGATATACAGGGCGTCCCATTTATCTTGACCATCCTAAATAACTGTTTGTCCAGAGGCAATTTACAAAATGTTTCAAGCAAATGTCCTTTAGCCGTCAGGGGGACATCCACCAGCATGATTGCCTTCGTTGTAGCTTTGTTTTTTTTTTTACAAAGATATGAACATCGGTATGGCTTTTTTAAATGACACCCTGCATTTTTGTTCGGAAAGTCATTTCCTCTCCTAAAACCTATTTAAAAATGTATCACAGTGTACCGTTCACTGAAACACAACGGTATTAAATACGTAACACAACATTGACGTTAACGTTCCCAGCGCTTAGTGCAGGTACTCTGGGTAATGGAACATATACAAGAGCTGACGTTGACAGAGGACCAATGTAAACATAAGTAGGATGCACACCCGTCATTCCGTCAACCATTGTCAGTTTAAGAGTTGTATGAGTAGAATGTACACCAACGAAGAGGAGGTAGAAATGCTACTCATCTATGGGGAATGTAAGTTAGCAGAACAGTAATTACAATACTGTTATCTTATGTACTAGTACATTTAGAACAGTAGTTTAGTCCTTTTAAATACTGTTGTGTAGAGTTGGCATACAGTAAAGGCTGTCCTTTCTACAAACTGCATCGACATAACGTTTCTTTTATTGTTGATGTTGTTGCTGAAGGTAGGCGATATGCTACGCAGGCAGCGGAGCTGTACAGAGAGCGATACCTTGACAAGAACCCACCTTCCCGACGGATGTTTTCTCGTCTTGTTGTGACGCTTCAGGAAACGGGAAGTTTCAATCCACGGCAACGCAATCGTCGTAGCACTCGCACAGATGAAGCTGCCGAAGTTACTGTTATCGCTTCCGTTGCTATGAATCCACATGTGGGCACACGACAGCTTGAACACGAGATTGGCATTTAACGAGCGCACCAGTGTATCGGTGTCCAGGGTCACCACTTTGAGCACCTTTGGTTGTCCTACTCCTGGACAGTGGTACACGAGAGTCAAAGTCAATTTTGTGTTATGTTTTTACTTGGTTTTCATTTGTTTTCTGACAACTCCAGCAAGTGGACGAGTTTGTGATCCTGGGCTCAAAGTCAGTTTTGTGTTATGTAATTAATTACGTTGTTTCAGTGAATGATACACTTGATACATTTTTGAATAGGTCTTTAGGAGAGGAAATGAATTACCGAATAAAAAGTACAGGGTGCCATTTAAAAAAGTCATACCGCTGTTCATATCTTGGTAAAAAACAAAGCTACGACGAAGGCAATCACGCTTGTTGATATCCCCCTGAGGGCTAAAGAACATTTGCTTGAAACATGTTACAATTTACGTCTGGACAAACAGTTATTTAGGGTGGTCAAGATAAATGGGACACCCAGTATATTTATATACAGGGTGAGTCACCTAACGTTTCCGCTGGATATATTTCGTAAACCACATCAAATACTGACGAACTGATTCCACAGACCGAACGTGAGGAGAGGGGCTAGTGTAATTGGTTAATACAAACCATACAAAAATGCACGGAAGTATGTTTTTTAACACAAACCTACGATTTTTTAAATGGAACCCCGTTAGTTTTGTTAGCACATCTGAACATATAAACAAATTCGTAATCAGTGCCGTTTGTTGTATTGTAAAATGTTAATTACATCCGGAGATATTGTAACCTAAAGTTGACGCTTGAGTACCACTCCTCCGCTGTTCGATCGTGTGTATCGGAGATCACTGCAACATACATCGCGTTTCTACAGAATGATCTGCCAACGTTGCTCGAAAATGTCCCACTGGAAACGCGTCGACGTATGTGGTATCAGCATGATGGTGCACCTGCACATTCCGCAATTAACACTAGGAGGACGTGGAGGACGCATAAATTGGCCAGCCCGTTCTCCTGATCTTACACCTCTGGACTTCTTTCTGTGGGGTACGTTAAAGGAGAATGTGTACCGTGATGTGCCTACAACCCCAGAGGATATGAAACAACGTATTGTGGCAGCCTGCGGCGACATTACACCAGATGTACTGCGACGTGTACGACATTCATTACGCCAGAGATTGCAATTGTGTGCAGCAAATGATGGCCACCACATTGAACATCTATTGGCCTGACATGTCGGGACACACTCTATTCCACTCCGTGATTGAAAACGGAAACCACGTGTGTACGTGTACCTCACCCCTCATGGTAATGTACATGTGCATCAGTGAAAAAGACCAATGAAAAGGTGTTAGCATGTGGACGTAATGTGCTGTTCCAGTCTCTTCTGTACCTAAGGCCCATCACCGTTCCCTTTGGATCCCTACGTAATTCGGTGCTCTCCGATACACACGATCGAACAGCGGAGGAGTGGTACTCAAGCGTCAACTTTAGGTTACAATATCTCCGGATGTAATTAACATTTTACAATACAACAAACGGCACTGATTACGTATTTGTTTATATGTTCAGATGTGCTAACAATACTAACGGGGTTCCATTTAAAAAAACGTAGGTTTGTGTTAAAAAACATACTTCCGTGCATTTTTGTATTAACCAGTTACACTAGCCCCTCTCCTCACGTTCGGTCTGTGTAATCGATTCGTCAGTATTTGATGTGATTTACGAAATATATCCAGCGGTAACGTTAGGTGACTCACCCTGTATATACCGGCGACAGTTGTGGGGGTAGTTCACGCTAGCGATTGGAGTGGCGAGCCTCAGTTTGCACTCTGCCTTCGCTGTGCTCGGTGTTCCGTTTATGATACGTTTGGAGAATTTTCAGTGCCTGAGCCCACGCTTAAACAAGTAGGTTGTCGACGGGCTGGGCATACGCCAACGTCCTTTAGATGTACCCACAGTGAGGAACCCAAAAGATTCAGGTCTGATGAACGAGCAAGACGTGCTACTGGACCTCCATGACCATCATCCTCGAAAGGTGCACTAAGTTACCGTCGTCTAATCTGTAGGAAATGGGATGGTGTCTCGTTGGTGTCCTTCTGCAAGGGTAACGTTCTCCAATAGCGCTTTTAATTCATTGCGAAAAAATCGGTGCTACACTGTCACTGTTAACCTTTTTGGTAAAGTGTATGACCCTATGGTTCCGTCACCGACAATTCCTGCCCATAACTTCATACGAAGCGACGCTGCTGCGTCACTTCTGAACTTGCTCAAGGACTTTCTATCCACACGTAGTCATTTTGATAGTTTACTGTGCCATCTCTTATGAATCCTGTGTCGTCTGTAAGTAAAATTCAGGCTTTGAACTGTGGGTGTTCAGCAATTTCTTGCAGATAGCCACTGGCAGAACTGTAATAGGGCACGATGATCTGCTGGCTGAGGAGCTTACACGCGTTGTATGTGATAGGGATAAACCAATTGCTCGCGCAAAACTGAAAACGCGGAAGTATGGGTGATACTTACAGCAAAAAAATGGTTCAAATGGCTCCGAGCACTATGGGACTTAACAGCTGAGGTCATCAGTCCCCTAGAACTTAGAACTACTTAAACCTAACTAACCTAAGGACATAACACATATCCATGTCCGAGGCAGGATTCGAACCTGCGACCGTAGCAGCAGCGCGGTTTCAGACTGTAGCGCCTAGAACCGCTCGGCCACTCCTGCCGGCGATGCTTACAGCAACTTCAGTTCGTTACACAATTGTTTGAAGACGAAGTTCTACATGTTGTAATAGCCGCTTCTGCGTCTCGTGCCGGTGAACTGAGTGAAGCTTACCGTAGTCCTCTGTCCTTGCTGCGAATAATTCAGTGTCTGAAAGTTCCTGGAACAGCCTGCTAAACATTCTTGCAGATGGAATGGGACACAGTCGATTTCGTTCAGCACACAGTTCAGTTTTTCATTGCACTGTTTACAGTTCAGTTTGTTCACTAATCTTGTTCTGCTACTATTGCACAGGCAGTACAATCTCAACTGACTTGTAGCAGATCACTGCACTCCTATGAGAGGTTTCAGCGTCATCATCTGTGTTCTACAAATTCCAGCCATTCACACATGCGTGAGGAACAGCAATAGTAAAACGGCCTGCACCACTGATTGAGAGTAGTATTTATACATAATTGTGTCCCAGTTCCGTTAGAACGGCACCTATGAACAAAAATCACGGATTACCTTGTCAAAATCATCGTATTTTTTTTCACAATAGTCTCTTCCTGCATCAGTACACAGCTGAAATCGTTTTGAAAAGTATTTGTAAATAGTCGCTATAGTGTCTTCCCGAAACTGCATTTGTGCTGCAAAAAAATGGCTCTGAGCACTATGCGACTTAACTTCTGAGGTCATCAGTCGCCTAGAACTCAGAAGTAATTCAACCTAACTAACCTAAGGACATCGCACACATCCATGCCCGAGGCAAGATTCGAACCTCCGACCGTAGCGGTCGCTCGGCTCCAGACTGTAGCGCCTAGAACCGCACGGCCACTCCGGCCGGCTGTGCTGCACTACAGGTTTCTTGTACATTTTTAATTCCGTTATAACGGCGTCCTTTCATAACCACCTTCAATTTGGGGAATAACCAGAAGTCGGATGGGGCCAAAACTAGCGATTGCGGTCGGCGACGCAGGGCTGTGATCAGCTGGCTTAATTCGCTTGGTGAGCTGGGGTGTTGTGCATGAACGACCAGGTGCCTGCCCAGCGGCATTCGGGTCTCGCTCACCAACGCAAAACTCGATGCTGCCTCGCTGCTCCACCGCCGTTTTCCGACGAGTGTCAGACAAGTACTGTTACAATCGCGGCCAGGACGCCTACTGCTAGTGCTTTGGTCTTCCACAAGGCTGTTACTGAAAGTTCAAGGATCGTAACACCGCAACTCGTGACGAGATAGGACGGCGGTTCACAATTTTACACTGGGACACACCGTGTATTACTCGTAACACACAAATCGGCCCTTATCTCAACAGTTATTCGTATCCAGACATGTAATTATAACAACTTTCGTTCTAGTTTCCAACAATAGCATCTCCCATAGCAATGTGAGACTAGTTTTTCAGACATGGTGTATATCCCAAGGGGTGTACCGCCAGTGTGCAACTGAACGTTATTTTTGTGTACGAAGATATGTTCTTCGACGTCCGCGCTCGTTGACGATTCGTCTGAGAAACGTCGCTTAGCAATGCTGATGCCTGAGTCACGGCCCCTCTCTCAAAGAACTCTGGCGCACATCTCTGGCTCCTCGTGGGGAGGTGGCGAGCAAGTGGGGAGCGACGTCCCGCCCCTTAACTGCGTTTAAGAGTAACACAAACGTCAATTTATAAGCCATTACCGATAAATGCGGCGTAATTGAGTGGTGCCCTCTTGTTTGTCGACGGCTCCTCGGCGCCGCCCGGCGACTCGCCTCTGGCGGAGCGTTATTGGCTCGCCCTAGGGGGGGGGGAGGGAAAGTAGGGGGAGGGCAGGGCGAGCGCGGCCCCCACAGATACGGCGACCCCCGCTCGCTCTTCTGGCTGACTTCATGTTTAACTTCGTTTGCCCACTTGCGCGTCGAGTATCAGTCCTTTGTTTGCCGGCGCGCCGAGGGCTGCAGCAGCAAGCCGGCTTCCAAATCAAAAGGGCGAGAGGGCGCCGGACGGCGCGAGGGCGGACAGCGGGCCAAGTCGCAAAGCGGCGAGTAAACAGCCCCCGAAAACTTGCCCTGACGCAGCGCGCCAGCCGGGCGCGCCCCCGCCGCGCCGTGACGAGTAAATGAAAACGCAGATTGAATTAAGTCAAGTCAGTCAACGCTCCATACTCCAATAATGATTTTTTGGAATCGAATTATTACTCTATTTTCGGTTAACACGGTTCGGCAGGCGCGGGGGTGGGCGGGTGCCGTCCGCCACCGCGCCATCCCCGCTAACCCCCCGTCTTCCGCCGGCGGCGTTTTAGCCCTCGCGCCAACACCGGCGCCCGCCCCCCTGCCGCTGAAAGCTGTTAACGCGCGCTGCCGCCATTGTGTGACGTGTTATCGGCTCCGCGATGACGGGATGGCACTTTTAAAAGTTTTTTGCCGCGGCGGCGGTGGCGGGCGCGGTTTAAGTGGGGGTGGGAGGTGGCGCGGTGCTGGCGCCTCCGGCCGCCCCCGCCGCCCCCGGCGCGGCCGCGGACCGGAGATGAAGCGCGGCCGGCCACAAACGCAGCGGCCGCGGCACGCTAATTGAGGCGGCCGTCGCGCATTAGTTGGCGACCCCGGCGCTGAAAGCCCGCCGCCGCGCCTGTAGCACCTCCGAAACCTTTTATAAAACGGGGGATAAAAAAATATTTGCGGCTCCGACGTGAGTGACAAGTTTGTAATATAATTCCACAAACGTGCACGCACCCATCTGAAACACTGGGAAGGGTGGCTCGCGAATGCCCCGGTTACTCGCTTGCGCTATTACGACCTTCGTATTTCTACGGTTTTTGGGAACGAGTATATAAAATGTTTTAGACTCCTCAAAGAACAGGCTTGAATGCGACAAGCACAGAGATTCACAGCAAACGAGCGGAGGCTTGGTAGCAGCGAGTACTGCACTACTGCCATCCACACAGGAACAGGGTGGGGAGTCGTGTGGAATTTCTCTGCCTCGTGATGACTGGGTGTTGTGTGATGTCCTTAGGTTAGTTAGGTTTAAGTAGTTCTAAGTTCTAGGGGACTGATGACCATAGATGTTAAGTCCCATAGTGCTCAGAGCCATTTGAACCATTTTAGTCGTGTGGAAACTTGTGTAAGCGAGGAAAGTGATTGTACTGTATTGTGTTGTATGTTAACCTTGGACCTAGAAACGACGGAGAGGCTCCGTCCCCGCCACAGCCGCAATGGTCCACACCCCCACGCGCAGTCGTTACCACACTGGACTCGCATTCGGGAGGACGACGGTTCAATTCCGTCTCCGGCCATCCTGATTTAGGTTTTTCGTGATTTCCCTAAATCGGTTCAGGCAAATGCCGGGATGGTTCCTTTGAAAGGGCACGGCCGATTTCCTTCCCAATCCTTCCCTAACCCGAGCTTGCGCTCCGTCTCTAATGACCTCGTTGTCGACGGGACGTTAAACACTAACCACCACCACCACCACCACCACCTCCTCCTCCTCCACAACCCCACGATGACTACCGCAGTCCACTTCACCAATACGATGCCCCACATCGAACCACTGTTTCAGTGTTATTGTGCGGTTCGGCCCCCGGTGAACCCCCCCCCCCCCCCTCCCAGGGAACGTCTCACACCAGACGAGTGTAACCCCTATGTTTGCGTGGTAGAGTAATGGTGGTGTACGCGTACGTGGACAACTTGTTTGCGCAGCAATCGCCGACATACTGTAACTGAGGCGGAATAAGGGGAACCAGCCCGCATTCGCCGAGGCAGATGGAAAACCGCCTAAAAACCATCGACAGACTGGCCGGTTCACCGGACCTCGACACAAATCCGCCGGGCGGATTCGTGTCGGGACCAGGGCGCTCCTTCCCGCCCGGTAAGCCGTGCGTTCGTTAGACCGCACGGCCAACCGGGCGGGCAGGAAAGCGATACTGGATGAAATTCTAGAACGGAAATAAGGACATCAAAGTCATTAGAGAAAGAGTCGAGGTTCGGATTGTTTCAAGGATGGTTGATGAAGTGGGCCGTTCCCTTTCAAAGGATCCATCTAGACATTTTCCTCAATAAGTTAGAGAAATGACTGAAAACTAAATCTCGATGGGCGGACGCGGATTTGAACGTCGTCCTCCAGAAAGCGAGTCCAGTACACTAACCACAGATCCATGTTGCTTGAAAAAAAATCTAACTTGTCCATGCAGACAGTACGAATCAAAATTCTACCGATACACTTACAGTGGTTGTTCAGGGATACCTTCTGAGTATTTTGGTATCAAGGATCCACAACCTCGGGCTGCTCGTCGTAGAGTTCATATGATGGCCTGCCACAGTTACCTTCATGTCTGTATTGCATTGAAACTAGTGCACAGCTGAGTAACTGTCGACGGCATGTACTTTGTCTTGTCTGGAAGCAAACTTGTTCAAAAATGGCTCTCAGCACTATGGGACTTAACATCTGAGGTCATCAGTCCCCTAGAACTTAGAACTACTTAAACCTAACTAACCTAATGACTTCACACACATCCATGCCCGAGGTAGGATTCGAACCAGCGACCCGAGCTGTCGCGTGGTTCCAGACTGAAGGGCCTAGAAACGCTCGGTCACAGAGGCTGGCACAAACTTGTTCCATTCACTCTCGGTACCTATTGTTGGCAACAGTAAAGCCAACTGTAATCTAAGTCCTCAAGTTTGCTTTAAGAACTGCTCCGTTATGTCTCTGTTTTTCCGGCAATGTTAGTTGTACGTTAACAGTGACACACAGCAGTAGGGACAGATTTAGTGATGAAGAGTTCGCATTGTGTGTGGGTTCACTGAATGCAATGGAAAAGCGGCACAACTACACTTTCCTGGGATGTCGCTGCGTTGACAGGAACAACATTACAGTACTTTTGCAGCTGCAAATAGGCGCATACGAAAAACTAGGTGGTGGGGTTTCGGGTTCCGCCGGATATGTCAGGAGTCCACTACACGCAGCAAACGGCTACACGGGTAGCAGGGGTTGTGTGGCGTGGACTGGGTGGTTTTTTAGGTTAGATGGCTTCGGGCAAGTACAGAAAGGGCAGCGGCCTCAAAGGGTGCGGGGCAAAGTCAGGACATGCGGGTGCCAAACAGCAATCCGTATTGTAATTGTAAACTGTCGAAGCTGCATTGGTAAAGTACCGGAACTTCAAGCGCTGATAGAAAGCACCGAAGCTGAAATCGTTATAGGTACAGAAAGCTGGCTGAAGCCAGAGATAAATTCTGCCGAAATTTTTACAAAGGCACAGACGGTGTTTAGAAAGGATAGATTGCATGCAACCAGTGGTGGCCTGTTTGTCGCTGTTAGTAGTAGTTTATCCTGTAGTGAAGTAGAAGTGAATAGTTCCTGTGAATTATTATGGGTGGAGGTTACACTCAACAACCGAGCTAGGTTAATAGTTAGCTCCTTTTACCGACCTCTCGACTCAGCAGAATTAGTGGCAGAACAACTGAGAGAAAGTTTGGAATACATTTCACATAAATTTTCTCAGCATGTTATAGTCTTAGGTGGAGATTTCAATTTACCAGATATAGACTGGGACACTCAGATGTTTAGGACGGGTGGTAGGGACAGAGCATCGAGTAACATTATACTGAGTGCACTATCCGAAAATTACCTCGAGCAATTAAACAGAGAACCGACTCGTGGAGATAGCATCTTGGACCTATTGATAACAAACAGACTCGAACTTTTCGACTCTGTATGCGCAGAACAAGAAATCAGTGATCATAAGGCGATTCCAGCATCCCTGAATATGGAAGTAAATAGGAATATAAAAAAAGGGAGGAAGGTTTATCTGTTTAGCAAGAATAATAGGAGGCAGGTTTCAGACTACCTGAAGGATCAAAACGAAAATTTCCTCTCCGACACTGACAATGTTGAGTGTTTATGGAAAAAGTTCAAGGCAATCGTAAAATGCGTTTTTGACAGGTAGCTGCCGAGTAAAACTGTGAGTGACGGGAAAAACCCACCGTGGTTCAACAACAAAGTTAGGAAACGACTGCGAAAGCAAAGAGAGCTTCATTGCAAATTTAAACGCAGCCAAAACCTCTCAGACAAACAGAAACTAAACGATGTCAAAGTCATCGTAAGGAGGGCTATGCGTGAAGCGTTCAGTGAATTCGAAAGTAAAATTCTATGTACCGACATGACAGAAAATCCTAGGAAGTTCTGGTCTTACGTTAAATTAGTAAGTGGCTCGAAACAGCATATCCAGACACTCCGGGATGATGATGGCATTGAAACAGAGGATGACACGCGTAAAGCTGAAATACTAAACACCTTTTTCCAAAGCTGTTTCACAGAAGACCGCACTGCAGTTCCTTCTCTAAATTCTCGCACAAACGAAAAAATGGCTGACATCGAAATAAGTGTCCAAGGAATAGAAAAGCAACTGGAATCACTCAACAGAGGAAAGTCCAGTGGACCTGGCGGGATACCAATTCGAATTCTACACAGAGTACCCGAAAGAACTTGCCCCCCTTCTAACAGCCCTGTACCGCAAGTCTCTAGAGGAACGGAAGGTTCCAAATGATCGGAAAAGAGCACAGGTAGATGGTTCAAATGCCTCTGAGCACTATGGGACTTAACAGCTATGGTCATCAGCCCCCAGAACTTAGAACTATTTAAACCTAACTAACCTAAGGACATCACACAACACCCAGTCATCACGAGGCAGAGAAAATCCCTGACCCCGCCGAGCACAGGTAGTCCCAGTCTTCAAGATGGGTCGTCGAGCAGATGCGCAAAACTATAGACCTACATCTCGGACGTCGATCTGTTGTAGAATTTTAGAACATGTTTTTTGCTCGAGCATCATGTTGTTTTTGGAAACCCAGAATCTACTCTGTGGGAATCAACATGGATTCCGGAAACAGCGATCGTGTGAGACCCAACTCGCTTTATTTGTTCATGATACCCAGAAAATATTAGATACAGGCTCCCAGGTAGATGCTATTTTCCTTGACTTCCGGAAGGCGTTCGATACAGTTCCGCATTGTCGCCTGATAAACAAAGTAAGAGCCTGCGGAATATCAGACCAGCTGTGTGGCTGGATTGAAGAGTTTTTAGCAAACAGAAAACAGCATGTTGTTATCAATGGAGAGAATTCTACAGACGTTGAAGTAACCTCTGGCGTGCCACAGGGGAGTGTTATGGGACCATTGCTTTTCACAATATATGTAAATGACCTAGTAGATAGTGTCGGAAGTTCCATGCGGCTTTTCGCGAATGATGCTGTAGTATACAGAGAAGTTGCAGCATTAGAAAATTGTAGCGAAATGCGGGAAGATCTGCAGCGGATAGGCACTTGGTGCAGGGAGTGGCAACTGACCCTTAACATAGACAAATGTAATGTATTGCGAATACATAGAAAGAAGGATCCTTTATTGTATGATTATATGATAGCGGAACAAACACTGGTAGCAGTTACTTCTGTAAAATATCTGGGAGTATGTGTGCGGAACGATTTGAAGTGGAATGATCATATAAAATTAATTGTTGGTAAGGCGGGTACCAGGTTGAGATTCATTGGGAGAGTCCATAGAAAATGTAGTCCATCAACAAAGGAGGTGGCTTACAAAATACTCGTTCAACCTATACTTGAGTATTGCTCATCAGTGTGGGATCCGTACCAGATCGGGCTGACGGAGGAGATAGAGAAGATCCAAAGAAGAGCGGCGAGTTTCGTCACAGGGTTATTTGGTAACCGTGATAGCGTTACGGAGATGTTTAGCAAACTCAAGTGGCAGACGCTGCAAGAGGGGCGCTCTGCATCGCGGTGTAGCTTGCTCACCAAATTTCAAGAGGGTGCGTTTCTGGATGAGGTATCGAATATATTGCTTCCCCCTACTTATACCTCCCGAGTAGATCTCGAATGTAACATTAGAGAGATTCGAGCGCGTACGGAGGCTTTCAGACAGTCGTTCCTCCCGCGAACCATACGCGACTGGAACAAAAAAGGGAGGTAATGACAGTGGCACGTAAAGTGCCCTCCGCCTCACATCGTTGGGTGGCTTGCAGAGTATAAATGTAGATGTAGATGTAGATGTAGACCCTTCCGTGCCAGAATGATTCCATGCTACAGTAATTTTCTTTAATATTAAGGTATTTTCACAGAAATAAATGTGATTTCATTATTACCTTCTAACGGCTTGCCGGAAACCGATGGTCTTTGACACCAAAATATTCAGAAGGTGTCCTGAACAACCTTTGAAAGTTTGTCGGTGGAGTTCTCGTTTGTCCTGTATATACCGTGTCGGAGTGCATATCAGATTCTACACGATGCAGATGAACGCGATTTGGATGCTAGAAGTTTTTTCATTTCCCCATTTAGTTGCGCTACGAATCCTTAATTCACCTACCAACATGACTGACGCCCCGGATGTGGACACATAAGCTAATAAATTTCAGGACAAAGCTACGTTTTCCATCTTTACTTCAACGCTGCAAAGAATGCCGCATGTAGCTGCGTGCCTGCGATATCTATACTTTAATAGAGGCAAACAGAAAAAGTAATAAACTCTTTACAAAACATTTTGCAAGTTGCCACTGAAAGTCTTTTACAAGAATCTGTGCGGAAACATGACTGTCGTGTGTGATTACGTCACTACGAGACGCTGCTCTGCCTGAAGTTTATAAACGTTCAGTTGCAACTACCAAGTATCCTTTTAGTAATTCACCGTGCATCGAAGGGCGCAAGGCCTTTGCTAAAAGTAGTGCAATTGTTAGTGGTGGTCTGGTATATAGGAAAGTGTATAATGGGTGGGTTCCTCGTCTTCTGATAGCTTAACACTGTAAGTAATGAATGCCACTGCGTTGACGAAGATTTGCTTCGGCAGTTTAAGTGGGGAAGTTTCTATTTTTTCTGAAAATGAAGGGTATTTTTGGCGGAAAGCACTATGGAAATTGTGATGCCATATTCTCCAGGGGTGGCAAATTAGTGTCGCCACATCTGCATCACAGGCTAACCAGCCTTTGAGGCTGTCAAAGATATTTTAATAAAAAGTATTTAATGTTAACTACAAGCTATTTGACATTTTATGTATGTGAAAATGGCGGGCAAGGGATACCAGGAAGAGAGGGATGACACCACAATATGAGATTACTATCCATCAATTTTCTGGGGTCGTGGTTGCTAATAATTCTAGAGTTGGTCGCTTTCACCAAGATATCGTTTTGCATTGGAAGGGTGCACTTTGTGGGTAATTTGAACGGTCCTTCACACGTGGATACACCAAGGGCCGCAGAGGAGAGATCCTTACCGTTAGAGGAAGGCAGTGCCAGCCAATGCACCTCTGTAGCCTGATAAGATCTGTGAAAACGGGCACTGTCAGGTTCTCTATGACAAGTAGAGCCCTCCGCGCAACGACCGTTATCTTCGAAACACCAGGTATTAAATAGCCCGCCCCCTCAAGCAAGAGCTCTCACTCATTCTGACACATCTGCAGGCTAGAGGGGTTTTCATGGGTAGTACGGTCACTCCAAACAACATAGTCCTACATTTTAGGTGCATGTGGAGATAGCTAACTGAATCGTACGGGCACCAGGAATCAACGTAATGCTACCGGTTAGTCGGATAATCAACCCGTGGTCTGGATGTACGGTAGTTGCGACAGTACGTTCGCCTGAGATTACGATGGCCACTCGTAATTGCCTTCACAGGCGGACCACCGACGCCGCCACACAGCCATTGAGGTAAGAGGTGTTCCGTTCTACTGCTGTGTGCCGTCATCACACCGTATCTCGTCCTCAGTTAAATTTTTTATTTCATCCTTGCGTAAATGTCGTTTAATAACTTAAACGTACAGTTTTTCTTAACTGGCCGATCGTTGACTCCTAGCATTGTTTCCCAGTCCAGTAAGCATTACCTTGCATCCTCGCAGTTTCACCACCGACTTCAGTGCCTTTATTTCATCTTGTACGAATTCAATTTTTGATGTAATCATAGCCCTTCCTTTTACAAACTATACCTCTTTCGAGTAGTTTGAAGTCGACTATTATTTCAGTAGAGTTGTGCTGCTCTTTCTGTCCTTAATCTATCATCACTTCTGATCTGCTTCCTTGTGATTATATAGACAAGGTGAACTTACGCCTGTAGTAGGAATTGAATTTGATTTTTTAGGCGTGGTCAACATCTAGTAGCGCTGTTCCACCTATTCACAAGTTGAAAATGAACTGAAAGAGAATGTTAGGCTGTTTGGTGATTTTTCTTTGGTAAAATGTTGTTATTTTGGTTTTGGTAATCTTAGTGACAGTCGGTGACCGTATACTCTTGACACCACCATCCTCCCCTTCCCCCCTCCCCTTCCCGGGGGAGGGGGGGGGACGAAATTTGTGCATCCATCTGTCTGCGTCTAGAGGAAACAACGTGTTCAAGAGTAAGAACGACTTCTAAATGTTTGCATAACGTGTATCTGAGGCGCAATATGGGGTAACAGCCCGCTATCTACCTAGTTCCATGAAGAGAACCGCCTGAAGTCGACATAGACCTCACCGACTTTCTTCATTAATCCGCGAGACATACTCTGTCTGGGGCAGGTTCCAGTCCCCGAATCCCTGAAGCAATGCGTTAACGTACTCGGCTATCCAGGCGCGTACAACGTGTTTTACCATCAGAACGATCTTCGCACACTATAACAAACTGCACTGTTACTTAATAATTCAGTACGTAGGTATGGTATATTTTAAGACATCGTGTGTCTGTGAACTGTGACCACTGTAACTACAGGGAAAGAAGACATCTGGTTCACCTGCTATGTTCTATTTTGAATATCATCTTCAGCTCGTAATATAAGCCACATTCAGATTCACATAAGTATTATTGCAAGGCGTTCCTTGTTAGAAGGGCGAGAATTTACAGATAACAACAACTGTCTGTGATTCTCGCCCTGCTGACAAGCTACACCTCGCGATAATAGTTATGTGGGTCTGAATATGAAGTGTATTACGGGATGGAATTGGTACTCCAAATAGAATATGGTTTATTTTTAACCCGGTATTTTCAAACGCAGGTGTACATCGATGACAAGTGCGTCATAATATTTTTGAAAAACAGTGTTGCATGGGAGCACAAGTCGAATTTCTTGTATGTAAGTTCTGGTAGTATCCGTACTTATGCAGAAGCACTTTGAATAGTGTGTGTCAGAACAGATTCCCTTTCACGGGAAACACGAATTGGTTTTACGCACTTTGACTTGTGCGTGTGCGAATATATGCTTTGAGATGCGAAGGCACACTCGAAATCGATGTGCACCTGTATCTGGAAATGGCCATAGCGCTGCAATGAACAGCACTGCAAATCAGCATCATGTGCATGGCAGAGGGTACTTTTCGTTGTACAAATGGGTTCTTATATATCTCTGTGTGTGTTGTAATTAGTCTCATCTTGTATTTCCTGTCGATACAGACAGATAAGTTTTTGAAAATTTGTATGAGAGCTTTTGCGGGCTAGCTTACATCTATCTTCAAGCGTCTGTCAGTTCAGGATTTCTAGCACTTCCGAGACGTCCTCCCGTGGGTCAAAAACATCCGTGACTGTTGGTACTGCCATTCTTTTTATACGTTCAACATGGACACTGTTTTGTAAGGAACGGGTCACAAACGATCTCCTTCGTAGATTTATTTCACTTTCCGAGTCTCCTGCCAATAAACTGAAGTCTGCGTCTTCTTTTCCTACGGTGAAGCCTCTGTGACCGTTCTATTTCATATCCCTACAAATTAGAACAGCAAAGTAATTGTATGAGTCGAGTAATTCCAGCTGTGAGTCACTGTTATTGCAGTCTTCGAATTTCGAATGCTACGTTTTTTTCTTTCTGTGAAGAACTCAGTCTTGTATTTGTGAACATTTGAAGCAAGGTGCCAATTTTGATACTTCATCAAGTTCTGGTTGAATATCTGTGTAACTTTTTTATTATAGATTTTTCGTTAGAGTTAGTTAAGTTAGTTAAATCATCAGCAAAAATCCTGAGAAGAGTATCAGTTTATCTCTCAGAAAGAAGCGACAGAGGTTAACATTAGTCACTAAAGCTGCAAACTTCAATTAACCTCTAAATCCATTTCTGCTCCTAATTACAATGCTTCAGCAAAAACTGGGCAACATTTCTTCAAACGGTTGCATTGATCTAAGAATGACAAGTTCCCTGTCCATGTCTGTGACTCAAAGGTAGTTTGGTGCATTCGACACAATAACGAATGTTCTGCGATTTATAATGACGCAAAATAAAAAGCCAGATGGGAGTTCTGCTATGGTACGGGCTCCTTCTACTAAGCTATAATAATAAAATGGTTATCCTAGCCGACGAATAAGCAGAGAGAATGTTTTAATGAGCTTGACAATATATGATGTACAAAGTTCTGTCAATACTGAGTAGACTGACTTTTTAGAGAATCGCCATTAAGAGTGAATGTGGAAATTATAAACCGAAGAAAGACGAAAGTTATGAAGAGCAGCAGAATTGAAAATACTGGGAATCCTTACGTAAAGATTGTTGACCACCAGTTGTGTGAAGAGAAGGATGCCTCCTACCTAGGAAACAAAACAATACATGACGGACGAAACAAGAAGGCATAAAAATCGGAGTAGCGTGGGTAAAGAGGGCGTTCCTGACCGAAAAAATTCTACTAGTATCAAACATGGGCGTTCATTTGAGGAAGAAATATCTGATCATGTATTTTTGGAGCACAGCGTTGTATGGAAGTGAACCAAGAACTGTGGGAAAACCAAAACAGAAGAGAATCGAAGCACTTGAGATGTGGTGCTACAGAAAAATGTTGAAAATTAAGAGGACTAATAAGATAAAAAATTAAGAGGTTCTCTGCAGAGTTGGCGAGGGAAGAAATATATGGGGACCACTGACGAGAAAGGGACAAGATTATCTGTTAAGACATCAGGGAATAACTTCCATGGTATTAGAGAGAGCTGTAGACGGTGAAAACTTCGGGGAAAGACAGACATTGGAAAACAACCAACAAATAACTGATGGAGCATGGTGCAAGTGCCACTCTGAGATGAAGAGGATGGCACAGGAGAGGAACTTGTGGCAGACTGATGAACAAGACAAACAATAAATTAAAATGGTTCAAATAGCTCTAAGCACTATGGGACTTAACATCCGAGGTCATCAGTCCCATAGACTTAGAACTACTGAAACCTTACTAACCTAAGGACATCACACACGTCCATGCCCGAGGCAGGAGTCGAACCTGCGACCGCAGCAGAACTGCGGTTCCAGACTGAAGTGCCTAGAACCGCTCGGCTACAGCGGCCGACAACAGTAAATTAGTATACTGTATTTTATAATATATAAAAGATAGTATATCACTAAAATCACGGAATGGATGCTTTATTGGCGTGTATTGTTCCATTTAAATGAAATAATGTATAGGATGTTTCAAAAAGACTCATCCGCTTTCACGAGATTGTCTCTTTTATAGGTATGGAGATAAATATTACGATGAATTATAATCTACACATAAGAATACAAAGAATTTTTATTTTCAAAAGAACTATGCAGTTTTTCTAGGGTATAGCTCTTACATGCCCGAAGATACATTCTTGGTCTACTTTTTAGAATTACTTATAGATTCAAAGTTTTCATTTAGATTTCACAAGTGCTCAATTTTTGCTCCAGCAGGTGCACGACACACACTCAGACAATAGTGAAATTTATCCCACATTTTTGCGAGTATGTAAGGAACTACTACACTCAGGTGCTGTAAGGTAGGCCTGGCTAAACAGTGCTCCATGAGCGCGAGCGCTTCAGCCGCACTCTGACCTAGCGCTCCGGGCAAAGCGATAAGTGTGGCTCGGGGGCAAGGAGGGAGGGAAAAGAAAAGCTGCAGCCAAATGCGACTAGAGAAAAGCTGTCGGCTTTTAACAGTTTGCTAACAATACCAGCTGTGTTCAATTAGATTTACGTTCGGCATTAGGAATAAAATACCAATGGCCTTGCCGCAGTGGTAATGCCGGTTCCCGTCACATTACCGAAGTTAAGCGCTGTCGGGCTTGGCTAGCACTCGGATGGGGGACCATCCAGTACACCAACAATCAGGGTGCACTCGGCCCTTGTGAGGCAAATTGAGGAGCTACTTGACTGAGAAGTAGTGATTCCGGTCAGGAAATCTGACAATGCCAGTGGAAGCGGTGTGCAAACCACATGTTCCGCCATATTCGCATTCAGTGACGCCTAAAGGCTGAGTATGACACGGCGGTCGGGCAATACCGTTGGGCCTTTCGAGGCGTGTTCGTATGGAGTCCAGTATGAGGAATAACATGACGTCCATGAAACCTGTCCAAAAAAAAAAAGAAAGAGTGGAGAAGCTACTTATTCAATGCTGAATGGGAGTCGTTTTACTTCAGCAGTTCTTTGGAGGTCGTACGAAGTGCTTATTACGCCACCACATTGTCATGAGCTGGAAAAACATTGATTGGAACATCATTACAACACCAGACACGAAATCGGTGTAACGCTCTTGTCTTCCGACGAACGACAGTGAACACTGGCTGAACTTCGCGTGCCTATTAGGGGATAAATTGAATTAAGGGTAAATAGATCAGTGAAAAATTGTTTTATAGGTGACTTCACCAACTATATGAATTCGTTAAATCTTTTAGTCCAGGGGGAGAATAATTTGGTAACAGACATGGCTGACAAGATTGATGCTCTGAAACAAAAACTAATCATATGTAAGAAAAAAAAAACAGGTTGAAGTTGATTCCATGAAACATTTCCCGGTACTAAAGACAGTCATCTGTAGACCAAACGTGACTGACTAGTTTTCAGCAATTGGAATATTTCACGATGAGTCCCGAAGGGAGATTCTAAGACTTTTGCACGTTTGATTTCGATTTATTTTTTAGACTGTCCTCGCTTTGGGCTGCCGATGTACTTCCAAGTTGCTCTGATAGACATACAGTTTAACACCCGTCTCAATAATCTGTTTATCAAATCCAGGAATTCACAAGACTCTTATAAAATATCACGCCAAGAGAAATTTTCTCTACGGCACAGATATACCGCTAAAGTTATTTCAATGTTTGGCTCAACGTATGTGTGCAAACGGCTTTTTGTGTTATGAAATCGACGAAGTCCAGCCACTGTTCGGGTATAAACGTTTTAATTTGCATAACACCATGTGTATGACTGTATCACGAATCATAGTTCCAGGTATATTACATATTCCAAATTCGAAATGTGTAGAAATTTATGAATGTCACAACTTAATGTTAAAAAAGCTGTGTGTGAAGCTTTTGGTAGTTCTGCTCACTATGTAACGTATCTGTTGAATTAAGTAGCAAAGTTACTGCTTTGTTAGAAAACTAAAAAGTTGAAAGCAAACACGCTTGTAAACGTATATTGCAGTATTCGACTCTTAGAACTAGTCACACTATCTTGCAAACAGGTCTTCCTAAGTCTCCTGTGCCTACAGACCTCGCCGGCCGCGGTGGTCTAGCGGTTCTAGGCGCTCAGTCCGGAACCGCGCGACTGCTACGGTCGCAGGTTCGAATCCTGCCTCGGGCATGGATGTGTGTGATGTCTTTAGGTTAGTTAGGTTTAAGTAGTTCTAAGTTCTAGGGGACTGATGACCACTGATGTTAAGTCCCATAGTGCTCAGAACCATTTGAACCATTTGAATTTGAACCTCTTGATTCTAATTTTTTGGACACCTGCTCAAAAATCATGTTGTATTTAGGCATTACGAATAGTCAGTGCAAAAGGGTGAAAACTGAGATTGAAGAATTCTATTTTTCGTGTTAATTGTCCGTTTTCAAGAGCTACAAGCACATAAAGGCATATTATATACAGGGTGAGTCACGAGGTTTTCCCCCTGTTGCTGGAGGTTCTTCCTTATGTCATTTGGAACGAAAAATGTAAATACAGTAATGTGATCAGATCCATAATTAAGGAGCTACAACTTGCCACAGTGTATGGAGCGCTACACTTGTGTTCACAGGACACACAATCGGTCTTAGGTAGACAAGTGCAGCTAGTAGTAAGTTTGTATAATAACCACGTTGTTGATACTGCAGTCACTGTTTACTGTTATTGTCTCCTGTGTACAGTTCACTTTGCGATGCTGTACCATTTTTCATCGCAGGAGTACGGAGAGATGGTGTACATTTTGGGCTTCTGTGATGGTAATGCGAAAGCTGCTGTTGCCGAATATCTCCGTTGGTATCTTAATCGTAGGATTTCGACAGCCAAAACTTTTAGTGGAACATACCGAACATTGCTAGAAACTGGTATTCTTCCCAGTATTCGTATTCACTCCAAAAGGCATCGTGACGTTCAAGAAGACAAAAACAGTCTCAATTCAGTAGAGCGCAGTTCTCGTTCAAGTACAAGACTCCTAGCTACCCGACTGAACATTTCACAATCTAAAGTATGTAGGATTCTTCATGAGAATGGACTGTGTCCTTTTCATGTGCAGAAAGTTCACCGTTTAGAGCCACAAGATTGTGCCAACCGTTTACACTTTAGTAACTGGTTAAATGGAAATCGGCAGCTCTATCGCTTCATAATGTTCAGTGATAAGGCAACCTTTACAAGAGATGACATGAACAACATGCGTAACATGCATGTCTGGGCTACGAAAATCCCCATGCCACGGTAGTATCTCAGTTTCAACGCAGATTCAGTGTCAATGTCTGGTGTGGTCTTGTGTGTGACCAGTTACTGGGGCCGTTTACACTCCCGGGAAATTTAAATGGTCAGATGTACGGTAACATTTCACGAGAAGACTTCCCTCAGCTTCTTGAAAGTGTTCCTCGGGAAACAAGCTCCCACATGTACGTCCAACATGATGGGGCACCTGCACACTACCACCAGCTTATCTTATCAGCAATTCCCACTTCGATGGATAGGTTGCGGGGGCCCTATCAACTCGTCTGCCAGATCCCCAGATTTAACACCCCTAGATTACTGCATATAGGGGTGGATGAAAGACATCGTGTACGAAGGAAGTTAAGGTGGAAACACTAGAAGAACTGATATAACGCATTTTCGATGCCGCAGCGTTGATAAGGAACGATCATGTGAAATTACGTAATGATACTCGCGCGGTTCACTCCCGTGCGAATCTTTGCCTTCAAATTCAGGCAGGAAATTTTGAACACTTGCTATAAATCCACTCTGAATGCAAGAGACTGCTACAAAATTGTTTAAATTTATTATTATGTGCAATTTTGGTAGTGAAATCCTACAATAAAAGTTTTTTCTGGCGTTTTCCTGAGTCTTACAGTTACTGTAGCTCCTTAATTATGGATCTGATCCCATTATTCAGATTTTTTGTTCCAAATAACCTAAGGAATACCCTCCAGAAACAGGGGAAAACCCCGTGACTCAGTCCGTAGTTACGGGCAGCAGATCAGCGACTTTCTGTTTTCTTGTAAACTATGCAAGAAATAGTGACGTCGCAAGTTTGTTGTGGCTCCACGTGTTTTTAATCTTTTAAAGAAAATGGAGCATTGTACTTCACTGTTACCGCACTTTGTAAAATACTTTATGATTAGGGATGTTACCATTCTGGAATACAACTGATATCCGATGACAAAAGCGAAAAACTATCATTCACAGCAGATGAGGTAAGTCTTACACGCTGAATGTACATGGGACCATCTAATAGGCCATAGCATATGATAACAGATTAAGCAATGCTCTACCATTCTTATGCCATATGTTTGTTGCTCGTTTCTGTCGGCTTTCTTATTAAGCTAGCGCCGATCCCTTTTTCCATTTTCTGTAATAAGAGTATTTCATAACAATGGAAATATTACGAATAAAAATTACTCTTTTTTTAATGGAAGAAGGTTTGTTAGAAATCAAAAATTTTAGTACTGCTGCTATTGCTAACTGATATTTCGATTTTTTATCAGTATGATATAAAAAAATCCCCTGTTATAACCGAAACCAAACGAATACCGAAAAACTCCGCTATTCAGAACTAAAATACCGTTATCGGTTTAACCGGTTGATTTTTACCATCCCCACCATATGATCCGTTAACTTAGAACTGGGGCCAAGATAAACTTTCAGCTAAAATTCATCCCCAAGTTTCTGTCATCAGTCATGTAGGAGATACAACCTTGAGAAACTGAATGAATCTTTTTGAAAGACTACTTGTGGGTCTCCAAAAGAAATTAAGAGAGTTATGCAGCACTCTTTCTAAGCAGGTCAGCGGGCTTCAAGAGATCCACTGCTCCTTTGTGGCTTTCATGCCCAGAACGGACGAAGGTATCAAGACTGCCAATGGGCACTGGCGTGGTATCTGGACCCCCAGCTGTCATCACTGGACAGGACCATTGGGAAATATGAAGTACATACAGTAAGAAATGAATAACAGTAGCGAGAGGCCCTGTCAACAGCTATCACAAACCGGCACAGTGCAAATAATAGAGGAGGCCGAACCAACTAGGATGAGCATGAAGAGGGCGCAATGAATCTGTGTCCACAGAGTCCAAAACAAAAAAAAAAGTGTGTGAAATGTTATGGGACTTAGCTGCTAAGGTCATCAGTCCCTAAGCTTACACACTACTTAACCTAAATTATCCTAAGAACAAACACACACATCCAAGCCCGGGGGAGACTCGAACCTCCACAGAGCTGACTGGAAAATTAATAGGTTGAAGGAAGCTCGGAATGTGCACTAAATCTGTAAATAGAAATCGAGAGGACTACGATACGCCGGCCGCGGTGGCCGTGCGGTTCTAGGCGCTGCAGTCCGGAACCGCGGGACTGCTACGATCGCAGGTTCGAAGCCTGCCTCGGACATGGATGTGTGTGATGTTCTTAGGTTAGTTAGGTTTAAGTAGTTCTAAGTTCTAGGGGACTGATGACCTAAGATGTTAAGTCTCATAGTGCTCAGACCCATTTGAACCACTTTTTGACTACGATACAAGCACGTACAGACAGCATCAAAATCGCATTTACGTTACCTTTCGTGTAAGGTTCGAATAATTTGCACTGGAAATGGTCACACAATGAGCGAAATCGATCTGTAAAATAAAGGATTTCAATTTTTACGACCGCTGCTACCATTTATCCAAAAATGGATCTTCGGAGGGATTTACATATCTTCTCTGCAAAACATAGCGACGAGATGCAAAAAAGTATCATAACATACACTGAAGTTCCAAACAAACTGGTACACCTCCCTAATATCGTGCAGAGCCCCCTCGAGCAAGCAGAAGGGTAACAAAACCACGTGGCATGGACTCGACTAATGTCTGGGGTAGTGCTGGAGTGAGTTGACACCATGAATGCTGCAGGGTTGTCCATAAATCCGTAAGAGTACGACGGGGTGGAGATATCTTCTGAACAGCACTTTGTAAGACATCGCCCATATGCTCAACAATGTTAATGTCTGGGGAGCCTGGTGGCCAGTAGAAGTGTTTAAACTCAGAAGAGCCACTCTGTAACAATTCTGGACTTGTGGGGTATCGCATTGTCCTGCTGGAATTGCCGAAGTTCGTCGGAATGCGCAATGGACATGAATGAATGCAGGTGATCAGACAGGATGCTTACGTACGAGTCACCTGTCAGAGTCGTATCTAGATGTATCAGGGGTCCCATATCACTTCAACTGCACACGCCCCACACCATTACAGAGCGGCCAACAGTTTTAACGGTCCCCTGCTGATATACAGGATCCATGGATTCATGAGGTTGTCTCCATACCGTACACATCCATTCGCTCGATACAATTTGAAATGAGGCTCGTCCGACCAGGTAACATGTTCCAGTCAGCAACAGACCAATGTCAGTGTTTACGGGCCCAGATGAGGCGTAGAGATTTGTGTCGTGCAGTCATCAAGGGTTCACGAGTGGGTGTTCGGCTCCGAAAGCTCATATCGATGACGTTTCGCAGAATGGTTTGCACGCTGAAACTTGTTGATGGCCCAGCATTGAAATCTGCAGCAATCTGCAGAACGGTTGCACTTCTGTCATGTTGAGCGATTTTCTTCGGTCGTCGTTGGTCTCGTTCTTCCAGGATCTTTTTCGGCCGCAGCGATGTCGGAGATTTTATGTTTTACCGGATTCCTGATATTCACGGCACACTCGTGAAATGATCGTACGGGGAAATCCCCCACTTCGTCGCTACCTCGGAGATGCTGTGTTCCATCGCTCGTGCCCCGGCTATAACACCACTCTCAAGCTCACTTAAATCTTGAAAACCATCCATTGTAGCAGCAGTAAACGATATAACAACTGGGCGACGCACTTATTGTCTTATATAGGTGTTGCCGACCGCAGCAGCGTATACTGCCTGTTTACATATCTTTGTATTTGAATACGGATGCCTACACCAGTTTCTTCGACGCTTCAGTGTATTAAGTTGTCGATGGAAATGAACGAAGGTGCAGACATGTCACCAGAAGTCCGAGTCGCGCGCAGAAAGTTGGAAGACACATGGCGTGAGATTAGTGTGGTTCAAATGGTTCAAATTGCTCTGAGCACTATGCGACTTAACTTCTAAGGTCATCAGTCGCCTAGAACTTAGAACTACTTAAACCTAACTAACCTAAGGATATCACACACATCCATTC
The DNA here is from genome assembly GCF_021461385.2 of Schistocerca piceifrons. Taxonomy (NCBI): domain Eukaryota; kingdom Metazoa; phylum Arthropoda; class Insecta; order Orthoptera; family Acrididae; genus Schistocerca; species Schistocerca piceifrons. Next base: position 205,454,096 of record NC_060142.1, on the reverse strand, counting down.
ACGTGGCAGGATTCGAACCTGCGACCGTATCGGTCACGTGGTTCCAGACTGTAGCGCCTAGAACCGCTCGGCCACCACGGCCGGCGTGTCAGTTAGTGAGCATTTACGGTGCATCATGGTGGTGCTCTTCTTAATGACATGGCACGGATACAACATTTGGATGACTGCACACGGGGGAGACTCATCGGTAAACTATAAGAAGGAGGAAGTGTAAACCAGGAGTTCGGTATTGCTCACAGCGTGTTTCACAGAAACTGATGCCCGAAGGAGAGAAGGTGGTCGACTACGGCCAACTACAGCAGCAGATAGTCGCTACGTTGTGCGACATCAACAACGGACGCATGTCAAACAGTGGGTGCAATTGCAACAAAATTTAACAGGACTGCAAGGCTCGGAATCCCCCGCTCCGTAGCACCACCGGAACTGTATGAGTGCAGGATTTCTGCACGACGACTAGTACGTTGTATTCCGTTAATCCTTGCACATCAGCAGCACCGTTTGCAATGGTGCCAAGAGCATAGGGACTGGACCAACGAGGGTTCGCGTGCTCTTCTCGGACCAGAGCAGATTCAGTCTGAGTAGTGATTCTGGACGTACTCTCATATAGCGCGAGGTCGAATGCACCCAGGAACATTGTCGAGTGCGATCGTTTTGGTGGTCTAGGTTTTATGGTGTGGGGAATGATATTCACAGGTCAACATTACTGTGACACTGTTTTTCTTCCCCATGTGTCTCTTCAGTGGTGCATTCGGCCCTGTTTATATCAATGCGCTACTGCATCGAAGAGCTTAGCTGGAGAATCTCTTCAAACGAGAGGATATTCGGCGAATGGACTGGCCTGCCCACTGCCTCGACTTAAATTCCATCGAGCGCTTGCGGGATGCGTTGGGGAGATGTATTGCAGGACAACCACACGCACCAACGACCATCCAGCAGCTGTCAACCACTACAAGACCTCATTACCAACCTTATAGCCAGCAAGAGAGCACGTTGCAGACCACACATTACCGTCCGTGATAATTACACTCTATATTAAAAACCATGCATCGCCTTTTTTTAAAGTCCTTGGGGCTATCATGATTAACGGTATGTTCAGTGTAATTGTTGTCTTTGAATAAAAGTGTCATTTCTGCTCATCTCATTGCGTATTCTTTTCAGTTACTCTCTGTATTCTGCTCTAGTGGTTCTTTCCATGTATGATCCAATTTCCGTCGAGCTATCTTAGTTGGCTGTGACAGATCATATAAGAGTTACTTTTACCCCTAAGTTTTGCACATCAGAGTGTTTTTTAGTCTAATGATGCCGTGGTGTTCGCAACAGCCCAGTGTCAATTTGTGGAGCTTATAGCTCGAGAAAATGCTTGCCGAGGGAACGAACTTGGCCAGATTTGTATAAACGTCTCATTTTTGTTGATACTATAATGTTTTACTTATGTGTGACTGTTCGACTCTGTTTCTTTTATTCCACGTAGTTTATTTATTTTTTGAGGGCTGTGAATCAGGTAGGGCATCAAGTGAGATCTATCGAAGATTTTTTCCCATTGCTTGATTTCTTTATCAAGTAGGAATGACAGCACAAATCAAAGGAGTTCAAAGACGTCAGTATAGGATAAAATTATGTCGATAAACGACAGTGATCTCTATGTAAACTGGATGTCGAACAGTTGATGTCTCAGTGAATCAGGTAAGAGATGTTCGTACTTCGTTTCTAGCCTAGCTAAAACATGGCGGACATCGAATGTCACTAGGATGGAATAGAAAGTGCCGCCGCATTCTGTGCCGCGACTCTATTGATTTCTGGAGAACAAAATAAAGTGGTCCTACACTAGCGCAAAAAACGATGTCATTGACGTGATCCAAAAACTGAAAGATCAGAAAATAAATTATGTCTTATTTCACTTACACTGTTGTCGTTCACAGCAATGCCACGAGATGCAGTAGAAATCGTCAAGTAAAATTCACATTAGTCAAATTTCTAAGTTCCGATAATTGGTAAAATCAAGAATCTTTAACACTGCAGATGCCAAGTTGAGATTATGTTTAGGGATGACACATTCAGCTGTATTGATGTGTCTTACTTTACTTGCAATCGATTTCGATGTAAACATTACTGCTCCGTCTTCAGGCCACTCTATGCTACCAGGTGATTTTGTGGATACCGAGAAATCATTATACATCTCATAGAGAGAACAAAAAACCGATGACCGCTATCATATTCTCTATGAGTTTTATGAAGATGATTTACCGGCATCCACAATATCGCCTGGTATCGTACAGAGGCCTGAAGATGAAGTAATGTAACGCCGATCTCGACTGCTAATAAAATAAGACCTATAAATACAGCTTAATTTGTCGTCCGTACTGTGTAAAGATATAACAGACTTATAAATACCAGCTTAATTTGTCGCCACTACTATGTAAAGATATAACAGGTGTCGACCCGTGATCTGTCGGAAGACACATGAACGGAGTAAGTTATTACTGATTGCTCAGACATGCCACTAACGATGTTAAAAGCCACGACTGAAATAAGCAATTACGCGGCGGCACGTGTTAACTGATTTTAAAATATGCACTTCTACCTGTTTCTCAAACTAAAGCAAAACAATTTTTTATTTATTTAGTATGTGAAGTAGTTCATCACTTACCAACATTTATGTTGCCCAATCAATGTCACAGATACTTATTATGCATCATAGCTGTTATTATATACTGAAGAGCCAAAGAAACTGGTACACCTACCTAATATCGTGTAAGGCCCCCGCGAGCACGCAGAAGCGCCGCAACACGACGTGGCATGGACCCGATTAATGTCTGAAGCAGTGCTGGAGGGAACTGACACCATGAACCCTGGAGGGCTGGCCACAAATCCGTAAGACTACGACGGGGTGGAGATCTCTACTAAACAGCACGTTGCAAGGAATCCCAGATATGTTCAGTGATGTTAATGACTGGGGAGTTTGGTGGCCAGCGGAAGTGTTGAAACTCAGAAGAGTGTTCGTTGAGCCACTCTGTAGCAATTCTGGACGTGTGAGGTATCGCATTGTCCTGGTGGAATTGCCCAAGTCGATCGGAATGCGCAATGGACATGAATGGATGCAGGTGATCAGACAGGATGCTTACGTACGTGTCACCTGTCAGAGTCGTATCTAGACGTATCAGGGGTCCCGTATCACTCCAACTGCACACACACCACACCATTACAGAGCCTCCATCAGCTTGAATAATCCCCTGCTGACATGCAGGACCAATGGATTCATGTGGCTGTCCCCATACCCGTACACAACCGTCCGTTCGACCAGGCAACAAGTTTCTAGTCATTAACAGTCCAATGTCGGTGTTGACGAACCCAGGTGCGGCGTAAAGTTTTGTGTCGTGCAGTCATCAAGGGTACACGAGTGGGCCTTCGGCTCCGAAATCTCATATCGATGATGTTTGTTTGAATGGTCATAATTTGACACTTGCTGATGGTACAACTTTGAAATCTGCAGAAATTTACGGAAGGGTTGCACTTCTATCACGTTGAACGAATCTCTTCAATCGTCGTTGGTCCCGTTCTTGCAGGATCTTTTTCCGGCCTCAGCGATTTGGAGATTTGATGTTTTACCGGATTCCTGATATTCAAGGTACACTCGTGAAATGGTCGTACGGGAAAATCCCCACTTCATCGCTACGTCGGAGATGCCTCGTTCTATCGCTCGTACGCCAGCTATAACACCACACTGAAACTCACTTAAATCTTGATAACCTGCCACTGTAGCAGCAGTAACCGATCTAAGATTTGGACGACACACTTGTTTTCTATAAGCGTTGCCGCCGGACGCTGTAGCGAGCGCTTCTAGGCGCTTCAGTCCGGAACCGCGCTGCTGCTACGGTCGCATATTTGAATCCTGCCTCGGGCATGGATGTGTGTGATGTCCTTAGGTTAGTTAGGTTTTAGCAGTTCTAAGTCTAGGGGACTGATGACCTCAATGTTAGTCCCATAAGCGTTGCCGACTGCGGCGCCGTACTCTGCCTGTTTACATATCTCTGTATTTGAATACACATTCCTACACCAGTTTCTTTGGCACTCCAGTGTATGTACTAACTACTATTTTAGTTCTTTGAATTTAATACACTTAGAGCCTTCTGGTCATCCATGAGAGCCCTAAGTACGTAAGTCTTAATTTCATGAACACGGCAATAACTGTAACAGGCAACAGATGTATAAATTGAAAAGTAAACCAATTGCACAGTCACAGTAATTGTTGATGAATAGTGTGTTCCTCTTTGATTGTGCGATCAGTAAATTTTGACGTAATACCTGACAGGCTAACCATTGCACACAAATGCGATCCAAAATGGGAGTATTATGTCGACATGGTTCAAATGGTTCAAATGGATCTGAGCACTTTGGGACTCAACTTCTGAGGTCATCAGTTCCCTAGAACTTAGAACTACTTAAACCCAACTAAACCAAGGCCATCACACACCTCCATGCCCGAGGCAGGATTCGAACCTGCGATCGTAGCGGTATCGCGGTTCCAGACTGTAGCGCCTAGAACCGCACGGCCACTCCGGCCGGCTGTCGACATGTAGGTAGCAGGTAAACGGATTTGCTTTCCTGCAGTTCGGCGTTCATTGTTGGTATGGGGAGTGGAGAACATATGGAGCGACGACGTTCGTCGTTCAAAGAAATCACATGAGTGCTCAATAGGATAAATATCGCATAATTAACGCGTTGAATGGCGCACACAGAATAACAGATGTTTCACCGCGAAGCCAAGGCAGGAACAACTCGTTAGGAGTGAGGCTTGGTGAGGCGTCCGTTGGCCACACGGCGTCAAGCATCAACGTATTAATGGTGACTGAAGACGAGGGAAGTCGTGCCCTGTTGTTGAAACTCTCCGTCGGAAGACTTGAGAATTTATTTTTGTGTACGGCTTGCAGCTGGCTGATGACTGTGTAAGTGATACTGTTTTCACACCTTGCTTCGTGAGTATCACAAGTGTATGGCTTGCGGCTGGCTGATGACTTTCTAAGTGATACTGTTTTCACATCTTGCTTCGTGAGTATCACAAGTGTCTATTCAACCGTCAAGTTCACACTGTTTCTGCGGTGTATTATCTGTACCGGTTGGCACAGTATCCATCTTCAGACAATATTACTGCTGTGGCTGTATACTGAGAGATTATTGATGTTCAAACAGATGAAACATCGAATCTTTAGCTTTCACGTGCAGCCGTTTATGATCAATACCTGTTGATTGATTAGCGCTGTTGTTATGCTTCAAGGCTGTTCGACATCCCATCCTGAACATTTTGTGATCACTGAGTCTAAAGTATGACGATTCAATTAAAACTCTCGTAAAAGTCAGAGCATAAATTCAGGGATTCTTACCCGCACTAGTTTCCGGTAATTATTCACACTTACCAAGTGCTGCAGTTGTATTTACGAGGGATTATCACATAATTTCACTTGTTATTTTTGTGGTCTTTAGTCCGCAGGATGATTTGATGTAGGCCTCCACGAATGTCTATCCTGTTACGGCGTAGAATCAAGCGTCGGCAAGCCAGTCAGAACGACAGAGAACAGATGGCTGTGATAAGACGCCAGCCATTCGCACGTTGGCCAACCCCTCATCAGGACGAGAACACGACAGCAGCGGCCTCTATGTGAAGAGGACACAAGCGCCGCGACCGACTGGCGACTCCCCAGTGGAATAGAAGTTTCAGGATTAGATACTTGTATAGCAACATGAACGCTGGATCACTTCGCTTGTATTACCTATGTAGCGCAGACTTGGAATTGTGTATACCGAAGAAGATTATTTATTTTGTATGTCGCCCTTTGCTTGTGACTCATCTGTGTAACTGTCAAAAGTTAAGTATTGAAACTTTCATTTTGTAATAAAGCTCATTAATACGATTTGTTTGAATGCGTCACACCAACCAATTCCTTCCTTTAGTCAAGTTGTGCCACAAGTTTTTTCTCTCCCATTTGACTCAGTATCTCCTCATCAATTATTCGATCTAATTATCACTATTGTTCTGAAGCACGACATCTCAATAGCGTCTGTTCTCTTGTTTTCTGGACTGTTTATTGTCCGCATCTCACTTCTGTGCAGGAATACACTCCATACAAATACGCTCAGATAAAACTTCCTAACATTTAATTCTACGTTAACTAATTTCTCTTTCTCAGAAATGATTTTGTTGCTAATGCCAGTGTGGATTTTATATCTTCTCTGCTTCGGCCATCTTCGGTTACTTCGCTGCACCAATGGCATTACCCATCTACTAATTTTAGTGTCTCATTTCATAGTCTAATACTCTACTCTTCACCTGATTTAATTCAGCTGGATTCCTTTACCCTTGTTTTACTTTTACAGGCACTATCCGTTCCGTTCAATTGCTCTTCAAAATCCTTTGTTGTCTTCGGCAGTATTACGATGTCGTCGGCAGATCTCAAACTTTCCCTTCCCAATTTCTCCTTGGTATTCCCTTACTACTTGCTCAGTGTATAGATTGAAAAACATTATGGATAGGCTACTAACCTGCTTCTCTCCCTGCTGAAATGCTGCTTCGGTGTTTCAGTTCTTTGCCAAATTCTTCTCTCAATATCGTATTTCATTTTCATCTAATTCCACTTGCCTTTCTGTAATATTGCTCTTCTGTGTGGCTCTTTCACCTCTTAGATTTCCCTGTTTCTCTTAGGGTTGGTTTGTTACCTTAGCTGTCGATACTAACACAGTTACTGTTCTTTCCTCCAAAGGTGTCTTAAATTTTCTTATAGCTGACTACCTTCCCTGTAGGCATGCATTCTTCTACAGCATTGCATTTGTTCACTAACCATTTCTGCTTAGACGTGTAGAACCTTCTGTCACTCATTTTTAGACGTCTGTATTCCCTTTTGCCTGATACAATCACTGCATTTTTTCCTTTTGTCATTTACATTCAGTATCTCATATGTTTCCAAGAACTTCCACTAGGCCTAGTCTTTTTAGCTACTTTACTTATTTCATGTCTCAAACTTACCCCTCCGTCTTCCCGTGTTCCATTCTATCCTTAACTAATACTCCCTTTGAAACTCTCAACAACACCTATTCCTTTCAGTATATCTAGGTCCCATCTCCTTAAGTTCCTACCTTTTTCCAGTTTCTTCCTTTGTAATCTTCAGTTCGTCACCAATAAATTAGGGTCAGAATCCACGTTGCCACTGGACATATTTTACAGTTTAATATCTGTTTTTGAAATCTCAGTCTTACCGTTATAGACTGTGCAGTCACATTAATGTGATCACCTGTCAGAAGCCTGAATGACCACCTTTTGCGACGAAAACTGCTGCGAGTTGTGCAGGAAGAGAGTGGTTCTGGAGGGTACCGACATGGATGTGGAGCCATGTCGTCTCCAGTACCATGGTCAGCTGCGCTAAGTCTCTCGTATGAGGGTCCATGGCACGAACAGCCCGAGCGACGTGGTCCCACAGTCTTTCTATTGGATTTAAATTCGGGGAGTTGGAGGTGAGCGGATTGCGGTAAACTCATCCTGTTGCTCTTCGAACCACGCTTGTTACAGCGTGTATTGTCCTGCTGGTAGATGCCATCGTGCCACTGGAAAACGAACTACATGTAGGGTTGGAAATAGTCCCCAAGGATAGATGCACACTTGAGTTGATCCATTGTGCCTTCCAGAATGATGAAATCATCCAGAAAATGCCCTCTGGCCTGGACCGTTCCGACGATTGTTGAAGTGTGTTTGCTTTCGGACGTTTTACGCTGTACACAACGGCCATCTGCCCGATGGAGCATGTGACGTGATTCATATGAAAAGGCCAAATCCCGCCACTCAGTGGACGTCCAGCTACGTTATTGGCATGCAAATTCCAGCCTTCATCTCACACGAACAGTAGTCAGCATGGGTGCTTGAACCAGGCGCCTACTGCGGAGGACTATACGAGTACATAGCAGCGTTCGCTAAACGGTCTTTGAGGAGACACTGTTAGTCACCCGTTGGTTCATCTGGATCATCAGTTACTCAGCAGTTGCTCATCTATTCATCGGTACGTATCACTGCAGCAGTGGTGCACAAGTACTGCGTCGGCGCTGTTGTTGGATATTGACATTTTGTCACGCACGATATTCTTTAACCACGGCGGCACGGGAACAATTTACAAGCTTAGACGTTTCGTGAATGCTTCCTTCCTCGGCCAGAAAGCAATGATGAAGGCCTTTTGGACGTTCAGATAAAGCGCTTCGTTTCTGCATTATGGCATTCACTGCACTTCCTGTCCGTGTCTCCTGTCATACTTTATATACCTTCCGAAGCTAGTGCTGTCATCTGCGGTCTGTAAGTGGCTATTGCACCTTGACGTCGAACATAGGTGGTGGTCACATTAATGTGACAGGGACGTATATAATTCTGTTAAAGCCTTGTAGTGTTTCCACGTATACAACCTTCTTTTCTGATTTTTAAATCAAATGCAATGATTAAATTATGCCCCGTGCAAAATTCTACCAGGTGACTTCCCAGTTCATAATTTCCTACTAATTTCCTTCTCTTCCTTTTCCTACTATTGAAATCAAATTACCTAGAAAAATTACGTTTCTATATCAGTTAACTGTGAGAACAATTTCTTTTATCTAATCGTACTTTCGTCCAATATCATCATCATCATCTGCGAAACTGGAAGGCATATAGATTTGTACAGCTGTGGTGGGAGTAAATTTTATGTCTGTCTTCGCTAATGTAAAGTTCTGAATACGCTTTTTGTGGTGTGCGTATTGTAAGATCTTCGGTACACACGCCATCAGATTATTTGACTTGTCGCTTTAACGAAGTAGGCGGGTGTCAGCAATATGTCTCGTGGTCTTATCGTGGCGTGTTTATCTTCTGCCATTAGGTTAGGCGATAGAAATGCCACTTGCACGCTTAGAGTAGCAGATTGACGGTGACCAACTTTAAACACAACTTGATTAATTTTCACACACATTTATTAAAATAATAAAAAGCATAGAAATAACTTAACTTGCTTCTGCATGCTGTTTACAATTGACAATCTGAAGTTCCTTTGGTCTTGGTACGTTAATCTTAATCTCACATATCTCTGACACTTGACAAAGTGTCTATTCATTTATCTTCATGGCTATGTACAGGATTATGGTAATCTTGTTAGGCACAGACTGAAACTTGCCTATAGACAAATGCATACTAATGCAGACTGGTGCAGATAAATGCAGACTAATGCAGACTGACTAATCGGAGGTCTGTACACTCGTTATAATACCTCGAGCGTTCAGGTATCACTGCGCGAGTGTGATCCGCGAGGACAAAAAGGTTCTACGTTAGCAGCAATCTCATTGGCTGCGTTACATATTAATACGCGGATCGGCGGAAGCAGAATTTGGTCCGTCTGTATGACAGCGCCATCTCGTAGTGCGGAGACGGACGAGCGCTGCGCCTGCGCTGTTGTGCGCAGCGGGGCGCGCTCTTGTGTGAAAGTTGTGTACGCGCTGACTACGCGGAACTATGTACTCAACACTTTTCATAGTGGCTTACTCGTATTGCAGTTTTCTTATTGAATACAAGACCAAAACTAGCATTACACCCATCTGATTTTGTGTTTATAGCCCTGTACTCATGGCCAGGCGTGTTGTTTCTGCCACCGCATTTCGCTAACCCGACTTCATGTAATTTATCCATTTCTCTGGTTAAATTCTATAATCTACCTACCCGAGTAAGGGATCAAACATGCCACACTGCGACCCGTAAACTGTTGTTTTTTTCCCCCTATGGATTTCAGCCGTTCGCGTTAGCAACATACCAAAGCCATGTTAGCTAAATTTACAAGGGCAGGTCAGTCAATCATCCAGACTGTTGACCCTGCAGTTACTGAAAACTTTGCTACTTCTCTTCATGGTACCACAGGTTAGTCTGACCTCTCGACAGATACCCCTCCGTTGTGGCTGCAGGAATGGTACAGTTATTTGTATCGTTGTCGAATGCAAGCCACCCGAACTCGACATGGGTCATGGTTCAAGGCGGAAGATAAAAAAATCTTGAGAAACCAGTCAGCGACCATAAAACTTGGTGTTTATTATTCCCTTCCCTATTCACGCTTCAATGAGACACCTTTTTCACAACGGTGAAAGATTCATCACTGACCCGGTAGTAGAAGTCTGATTGCTGGCTTTACAGAAAGGTTCCACCTCGAAAATCTCCTTGTCGTTGCACTGAAAATGTCTTTCATGGTTTATTCATCTGATAAAGGAGGAAGAAGCCAATAGATGCCACGATAGATTTGTGAGGCCAGCTTTGAAAGTCCAAGGAGCGGCATGTCTGTGTTTTATGAAGGATGAGTTATGGAGTTGTCGCTGACAAAAACACACCCTTGGGCACCTTCTCACGACGTTTAGTCTTCACTGTTTCCCGTAACGCTATCAAGAGATGACGTTAGTAAGCTGCTGTTTGCTCCTCAAGACTCCTTAGCACCACACCATGGCAATCCCTCCACCCTCCCCACCCCGTGCAAGAAAAACACCCTCATTATAATGTTACCAAATGAAGGTTGAGGCCGTGCTTCTTTCGAAAATGGCGCAACAATATGTTTCCACTGCTTGTTTTGCTCCTTTGTATCGGGGCCATAGTGACCCACCTAGCCCTCCTCCATGCTGATTAGTTGGTTAAAGTCGTCATACGGATAGAGCTTGTAACACTATAGCTCTAATGCCATGCTGATTTATTTTGCCTTTTTGTTTTATTTAATGTTACATCGTTGCGCTCCTGTAAATGTGTTTGATTGAATCGAAAACATAAAATGGTATACTCCTTTCTTTGTAAAGACTTTGATGTTATGGTTTGCTTCTAGGCAATGTAGTATATCTGTCATTTAAATTCTTTGTCTCAATTGGAGGGAGACAAAACTTACTGTATATATTTGGAATTTGGGTGAATAATTTTTTGTAGAAATATCAATATGTGCAAATGTTCTGTTTTATTTAAAATGTTTGTTTGCTGTTATGTAAACTGCTGACCTTCACTTAGGGTTCTTAGTTATTTTGTATGTAAAAGGTGTTGTGGTTCCCCTCGGGAACGGAACTGTGTAGCGGAGTCAGTCGGGGACGAGCTACCAAACTGTCAACTGTTCAAGTAAAAGTTGTGTATTGTGCTGGTTCTGAGAGAGGCTTTTCCTGGCGCTTCCCAATGCCTCGGATCGATGGATAAAGAGCTGGAACTATTCTGGAATTGATGTCTATCATCGCCACCAAGAAATGACAGAGTCTGGTAATTATACCTGCAAATCCACCTACCAACATGCAATCGCCACCACATTGCGCAGTCACTGTAATGGGACACTATAGTAATGTACAGTGAAGGATCAGCTCATTGGATGTTTAGTATACACAAATACAAGGCAATTTTTAACTGAACTCTTGTACCTACCGTGATTTATTCTCAGTCACTTATCCACTTAGGGTCCCTCCCACGCTAAAGTGGTTTCCGAGTGTCCTTTATTGAAAGAAAGTTAAAGTTAATGTGGCAAGAGAGTGAGCTAAAGTACATGATGCTTGCTGAAAATAAATTTTCTATTAAAACTGCTTATTAATATGTTGTTGCCAACTTCAAAACTAAAAGTTCTTAAAACTGAGGCTTATAAAGTTTTTCTTAGTAAATGATGATATTTCAATTTTGTGTTTCACTGTAGTAAAAGTTGAAAACTGCAAGTATAAAAAGTTATATACTCATGCTTGCTAAACACTTGTTCCTCTTGTGTATTGAAAGTGCATATTAATAGTGTAATAGGTTCCACAGTTTATCCTTTATGCTCATGAAAAATAACAATTAAAAGAAAGACCACTATCGATGAAAACAGTAACTTCTTTTATTTAAAATTCAGTGAGAAATTGCTTGTTAGTGAAATACAGTTAACTTTCATCCTAAATAGAAAAGTATTTAGCTGAGAGAGACTTAAACTATGACCAGTTCATAATTTTGCAGTGAGCTACATTTACAATTCTTTGTCAGACAGGAAAATGTTTGAAAAGTAATACTGAACCTACGTCCAATTTATGATTCTACAGTGAATATTAGTAGTAATGTTATAAAGACCATTTTCAGTTTGAATAAGCCTTGAAAGTAATAGTGTGTATTGTTATCTGTTATATTTATGCCAATAGTTTGTTCTGATTTGTTAACTCCAACCTTAACCCGAACACACTGTATTCAGGTGCCAGAGTTCATTGCACTCGCTTGTAGCAAAGTATAGGTTGTGTTTGTCCGTTAAAGTTACTCATACCTATTTTTTTTAACAAGAACGTCAATCATTCTCTTGCCTAATTAGGCTGGCGATCGTTTTCTTTATCGTTTGAACAGTGTGGATAGATTAAATATTGTTTCTTACTGTTTGAATATTTACGTAATTCTGACTTTCACTTCCGATAAGCCACCTCCGTTAGGTACAACGCAGTCAACATAACAAAATTCCTCTTAGAGGGTAACACTGCTCTGTTGCGTTATACCATAACTGCTTTAACAAGACAGTTTTATTTCACAACCTGCCTCCAACTTTAAGGTTATGGTACAGCAGTAGCGGAAAGTAGTGTTATAAGCTGACACCTGTTCGCTGCTGCCTCGTTTAGTCGCACTTTTCAATGAGTCTTGCAGTCAGAGCGATCCAGCGGGTGGCGACCTCTGCATGTTTGAAATATTGTGTAAGATTTTCACTTTTTTCACTGTCGATTCTACTGTGATACACCGGTCTTCGAGCTGTAGGACCTCCTCTGGCGATTCTCGGCTATTCACAGAGATACGGTCTCCGATTCGTCCTTGTGTCACTGTGGCTCGTTTGACCACATTGGAAGTGTATCCACCTCCTAACCACTGTGCCACATGATGGTGCATTGTTGGCGCACACTTCTACCAACCCCGCATAGATTGTTGCAGCGCTGTTACCCTTCAGAAACAAAAATCGAATTACCTTAAGATGCTCCACTTCACCAAAGGGACACCCAGTGGCGTACTACGGCATGTGTATCAGTATTCCACACACGTACCGCTAAACAAACAAAGTATTAATTACGAAACTCCATATCTGTGAGGTGATTACCCCTTGTATGTGGTATTTTTTCTGTACTAAAGTCTTGTAAGCGTTCTGCCCCCAGAAGGCGGAAGAATCAGCAACAATCAACGGCATGAGCGTGCAGATGGCAATGAAAACCACTGCATTTTTTTGTCATCAGTTTTCTGACTAGTTTGATGCGGTCCGCCACGAATTCCTCTCCTGTGCTAACCTCTTCATCTCATAGTAGCACTTGCAACCTATGTCCTCAATTATTTGCTGGATATATTTCAATCTCCGTCTTCCTCTACAGTTTTTGCCCTTTACAGCTCCCTATAGTACCATGGAAGTCATTCCCTCATGTCTTAATAGATGTCCTGTCATCATGTCCCTTCTCCTTATCAGTGTTTTCCAAATGTTTCTTTCCCCTCCGACTCCTTGCAGAACCTCCTCATTCCTTATCTTATCAGTCCACCTAATTTTCAACATTCGTCTGTAGCACCACATCTCAAATCCATCGATTCTCTTCTGTTCCGGTTTTCCCACAGTCCATGTTTCACTACCATGCAATGCTGTACTCCAGACGCACATTCTCGGAAATTTCTTCCTAAAATTAAGGCCGATATTTGATATTAGTAGACTTCTCTTGGCCAGGAATGCCCTTTTTTCCATTGCTAGTCTGCTTTTGATGTCCTCCTTGCTCCGTCCGTCATTGGTTATTTTACTGCCTAGGTAGCAGAATTCCTTAACTTCATCTACTTCGTGACCATCAATCTTGATGTTAACTTTCTAGCAGTTCTCATTTCGATTACTTCTCATTACCTTCGTCTTTCTTCATTTTCTCTCAATCCATATTCTCTAATTATTAGACTGTCCATTTCATTCAGCGGATCATGTAATTTTTCTTCACTTTCTCTCCGGATAGCAATGTCATCAGCGAATCGTATCACTGATACGCTTTCGACTTGAATTTTAATTCCACTCCTGAAACTTTCTTTTATTTCCTTCACTGATTCTTCGATGTACAGATTGAACAGTAGGAGCAAAGGTCTACGTCCCTGTCTTAACCCTTTTCAATACGAACACTTCGTTCTTGGTCATCCACTCTTATTACTCCCTCTTGTCTCTTGTACATATTGTATATTATCCGTCTCTTCCACTACTTTACCCCTATTTTTCTCAGAATTTCAAACATCTTGCACCATTTTACATTGTTGAAAGCTTTTTCCAGGTCGTGAAATCCTACGAACTTGTCACGATTTTTCTTTAGTCTTGCTTCCATTATTAACTGCTAAGCCAGAATTGCCTCTCTCGTACCTTTACCTTTCCTAATTCCAAACTGATCATCATCTAGCGCATCCTCAATTTTCTTTTACATTCTTCTGTAAATTATTCTTGTAAACAACTTGGATGCATGAACTGTTAAGCTGATTATGCGATAATTCTCGCACTTGTAAGCTCTTGCCGTCTTCGGAATTGTGTGGATTATATTTTTCCGAAAGTCGTATGGTAAGTTGCCAGACTCATACATTCTGCACACCAACGTGATTAGTCGTTTTGTTGCCACTTCTCCAATGATTTTAGAAATTCTGATGGAATGTTATCGATCCCTTCTGCCATATTTAATCTTAAGTCCTCCAAAGCTCTTTTAAATTCTTATTTTAATACTGAATCCCCTATCTCTTATAAATCGATTCCTGTTTGTTCTTCTATCACATCAGACAAATCCTCCCCCTCACAGAGATTTTCAATGTATTCTTTCCACCTACCGCGCCGGCCGCTGTGGCCGAGCGCATCTAGACGCTTCAGTCTGGAACCGCGCTGCTGCTACGGTCGCAGGTTCGAATCCTGCCTCGGGCATGGATGTGTGTGATGTCCTTAGGTCAGTTAGTTTTAAGTAGTTCTAAGTCAAGGGGACTGATGACCTCAGGTGTTAAGTCCCATAGTGCTTAGAGCCATTTGAACCATTTGAACCACCTATCCGCTCTCTCCTCTGCATTTAACCGTGGAATTCCCGTTGGACCCTTAATGTTATCACCCTTGCTCTTAATATCACCGATGGTTGTTTTGACTTTCCTGTATGCTGAGTCTACCCTTCCGACAATCATTTTTTTCCGATGCCTTCACAAATTTTTCGTGCAGCCATTTCGTCTTAGCTTCCCTGCACTTGCTATTTATTTCGTTCCTCAGCGATTTGTATTTCTGTATTCCTGAGTTTCCCGGAACATTTTTGTACTTCCTCCATTCATCGACAAATTGAAGTATTTCTTTTGTTACCCATGGTTTCTTCGCAGTTATCTTCTTTGTACCTATATTTTCCTTCCCAACTTCCGTGATGGCCCTTTACAGAGATGTTCATTCCTATTTAACTTTACTGCCTGCTGAGCTATTCGTTATTGCTGTATCTGTAGCCTTAGAGAACTTCAACCGTATCTCGTCATTCCTTAGTACTTCCACATCCCACTTCTTCGCTTATTAATTCTTCCTGACTAATATCTTAAACTTCAGCCTACTCTTCATCACTACTATATTGTGATCTGAGTCTACATCTGTTCCTGGTTACACCTTACAATCCAGTATCTGATTTCGGAATATCTGTCTGACCATGGTGTAATCTAACTGAAATCTTCCCGTATCACCCGGCCTTTTCCTAGTATACGTATAAATAGTCCTCTTGTGATTCTTGAACAGAGTATTCGCTATTACTAGCTGAAACTTGTTACAGAACTCAATTAATCTTTGTCCTCTCTCATTCCTTGTCCCAAACCCTTATTCTCCTGTCATCTTTTCTTCTACTCCATCCACTACAACTGCATACCAGTCCCCCATGACTATTAGATTTTCATTCCCCTTTACATACTGTATTACCCTTTCAATATCCGCATAACCTTTCTCTATCTCTTCATCTTCAGTTTGCCACGTCGGTATGTACACTTGAACTATCGTTTTCGGTGTTGGTTTGCTATCGATTCTGATAAGAAGAACCCGGTCACTGAACTGTTCACAGTAACACACCCTCTGCCCTACCTTCCTATTCGTAACGAATCCTACACCTGTTATACCATTTTGTCATTTTCTGCTGATGTTGATATTACCCGATACTCATCTGACCAGAAATCCTTGTCTTCCTTCCACTTCACGTCACTGACCCCTACTGTATCTAGATTGAGCCTTTGCATTTCCCTTTTCAGATTTTCTAGTTTCCCTACCACGTTCAAGCTTCTGACATTCCACGCCCCGACTCGTAGAACGTTATCCTTTCGTTGATTATTCAATTTTCTCCTCATGGTAACCTCCCCCTTGGCAGTCCCCTCCCGGAGATCCGAATGGGGGACTATTCCGGAATCTTTTGCCAATGGAGAGATTATCATGACACTTCTTCAATTACAGGCCACATGTCCTGTGGATACACGTTACGTGTCTTTAATGCAGTGGTTTCCATTGCCTTCTGTATCCTCAAGCCGTTGATCATTGCTGATTCTTCCGCCTTTTATTGGCAGCCCTTAGACCACTGCAATACGAACACCTAATGTGGATCCAGAGGACATGTGGTCTGTAACTGAAAAAAGTGTCAAAATGATCTCTACATTGGCAAAAGTTTCCGGGCTAGTCCCCCATTTGAATCTAAGGAAGGAAAGTGCGAATGTGGAGGTGACCACGAGAAAAAGATTCAATAAAAGGATAACGGTCTACGAGTCGGGGCGTGGAATGTCAAAAGTTTGGACTTGGTATGGAAGCTCGAAAATCTTAAAAGGGAAATACTAAGGCTCAGTCTAGATACAGACAAGGATTTCTGGTCAGATGAGTACAGGGTAATACTAACAGCAGCAGAAAATGGTATAACGGAGTAGGATTCGTCATGAATAGGAAGGTAGGGCAGAGAGTTTGTTACAGCGAACAGTTTAGTGATGGGGTTGTTCTCATGGCTTAGGTCTACTTGCATTTTAAACGCAGTAGACAAAGATGAGGCCTTCTCTGATGACGTTTGTTGACACACAAGGAATAACAAGGCACTAATATGATGTTTATATATCTTCATTTACTGTGCTCCGTGTTGTTCATATTCGTATGCTGATTACTGAAATTAGACTATATTTTGAGCTCACGTTAACTATTGCTAAGCCTCATCTCTCCTGTACAAACTCATTTTCTGTCTTAGATTGCTGAATACTTCCACTTCCATTATCTACACTGCTGGCCACCGTAAATGCAACACCCTGAAGGAAGCATCCAAATCAAGTGAAATGTACACCATGGGTTTGCAGCGGTGAGATATGCAACTGATTAGAATTTCAGCGCAGACGCACATCACGCGCGCCTGTGGCGCCACCTCATAGCGCCATTTAAGGCTTGGCGATTTCGACGAGTGTACGTTCGGCACGTGTGTTTACCTTGTGGTTGTTTCACAAGACGATCAGTTATGCCTCGTAGACAACAGCGAACATCGTTTGATCAAGTATCCGAGTTCGACAGAGGAAGGATAGTGGCTTATCGAGATTGTGGATTATCATACAGAGAAATCGCTAGTCGTGTTGGACGAAACCAAACAACTGTAATGCGGATATGTGACCGTTGGATGCAGGAGGGTACGACGGACCGACGTGGTCGATCGCATTCACCTCGGTGCACCACTGCACGTGCTGATAGGCAAATTGTGCGCAGGGCAGTGACGGATCGCTCAGTGACATCCCGAACCATAGCACAGCACATTGCGTCTGTAACGCATCATCCAGTGTCTGCGCGTACCATTTGACGCCGTTTACAGCAGAGTGGTCTGTCCGCAAGACGTCCATTGCTTCGTCTACCATTGACGCAGAACCACAGACCTCTCCGTCGCCAATGGTGTGATGACAGACGGATGTGGACGGCAGAATGGAACAACGTTGCTTTTACTGACGCGGCACGCTTCTGTCTGCAGCACCACGATGGTCGGATTCGAGTGTGGAGACACCGTGGAGAGAGGATGCTGGACAGCTGCATTATGCACCGCCACACTGGTCTTGCACCGGGTATTATGGTATGGGGCGGTATTGGATATTACTCTCGCACGCCTCTAGTACGCATTGCCGGTACTTTAAATAGCCGGCGCTACATATCCGAGGTGCTGGAGCCAGTTGTCCTTCCTTACCTTCAGGGCTCGGCCACAGCCATATTTCAACAGGATAATGCGCGACCACACGTGGCACGCATTGTCCAAAGGTTCTTCGTCAATAACCAGATTGAAGTGCTTCCCTGGCCGGCTCGCTCTCCGGATCTTTCGCCGATAGAAAACATGTGGTCCATGGTTGCTCAACGAGTGACCCAGATTACATCCCCAGCTGCCACACCAGATGATCTTTGACAACGTGTGGAAGCTGCTTGGGCTGCTGTACCCCAGATACACATCCAACGTCTCTTTGACTCAATGCCGAGACGTGTGACAGCGGTGATCTCCAACAATGGCGGCTACTCTGGCTACTGATTCTGGCAGGAACCACATGTCACAGACGTCTGTAAACGTAATCATTTGATACTTGGTCAACATGTTATCTACAAAATAAATTTTGTTGTGCTACCTCTTGTCTTTCTTGGTGTTGTATTTACGGTGGCCAGCAGTGTACTATAGAAAAATTTCTCACAAAGTCGAAGAAATTCTGGTCATATATAAATACGGTTAGTACTTAAGTTAGTGTCCAGACCCTCACGGACGAGACAGGAACTAAAGCTAAGGATTGCAAAAAAAGGAGAAATACTAAAATCCATTTCAAATGATCCTTTACAAAGTAAAATCCGGGAGAAGTGCCCCAATTTAAGTATCGTACCACTGCAAAGAGAACGTAATAGATATTAATGGCAGTTGCGTTGAGAAATAACTGAAATTATTAAAGTAAAAAGAAGCTCTAGGACTCCAAGAATTCGTGGTTGAGTTAGCCCCTCTTTTAAGCAAAATATTCCGTTGATCTAACAAAAAACAGTGCCTTATGGTTGCATCAAAGCACAGTTCACACCGGTCTCCATGGAAAACAGCAGAAACGATCCACAAAACTACTGTAGACTGTCTCCGAAATCCATTTGTTGTAGAATCTAATAACATATCCTGAGCTCAAGTGTAATGAGAGATCTTGAACAGAATTACCATTTCCATACAAATAACAGTGGACTCCTAAAACATCGATCATGTGAAATCCTCCTCGCATTTTTATCACATAACGTTCTGAAAATCGTGGATAAAGACAATCACTTATACGCACTAC
Source organism: Schistocerca piceifrons (assembly GCF_021461385.2). NCBI lineage: Eukaryota > Metazoa > Arthropoda > Insecta > Orthoptera > Acrididae > Schistocerca > Schistocerca piceifrons. Next base: position 205,434,829 of record NC_060142.1, on the reverse strand, counting down.
TTCCTGACTTCCTAAACGCACATGACTCAGGACCACATATACGCTTACTGATAAAAGTACGATCACGTGCAGTATCAAGTGATATTTGTGACTGGATTTAAGATTTTTTGGTAGGAAGCAAGCAGAACGATGTTTTGGACAGAGTCGTCGAAAGATGTAGGAATAACATAAGTTGTACCCCAGGAAAGTGTATTGAGACCCTTACTGTTCATGTTGTGTGTTTATGATTTTGGTGACAGTATTAATATTGGACTTCCGCAAATAATACAGCTACCTGCAACGAAATATTGCCTGAAAGAAAACTAGGTAAATGTTCAGTCGGATCCTTATAAGATTTCAAAGCGGTGGAACGTTTGACAACTTCCTTTAAATGTTCATAAGTATACAATTTTTCACTTCACAAAACGAAAAAAAGTTGTCTTCTATGACCAAAATATCAGTAATCACAGATGGAATCGGTCATTTCATCCAAAGACCTGTGTGTAATAATTTGTAGTGATACAAATCGGAACACATGCGGCACGTACTAGAATATTGCTGAAATGTGTGGGACCCGTACGAAATAGGACAAACACGGTGATTTTAGGAAAGATCGCTTGTGCGAGACTTAGCTTGCCCTTTTCTCACATGATATACTGCGAACTATGGATGAAGGGCAACAAGCAGATTCCATATCCACAGATTACCGGTGCTCCATTGCAGATTTTTTAACGAAGGTACAAGCATACGGAATAGGTTGCCAGATGTGTGGCCCGAACACTTCCTCAGTAACAAAGCCCAGTACGTTGTCCTTGACGCCGAGTGTTCATCAGGGATAAGGCTATCGTCAGTAGTGCACCAGGGAAATGTTATAGGAGCGTTCTCATTCTCTGTGTACACAAATGATCTGACGGGCAGGGTGAGCGGCAGTCTGCGGCTATTTGCTGATGACGCTGTGCTGTACGGGAAGGTGTCGTTGTTGAGTGACTGTAGGAGGATACAAAATGACGTGAAGTAAGTTAATGCAGATGAGTAGCGAAAACTATCTCGTAATGTACGAAAACATCATAAGTAGTGCGCTCCTTGACGCAGTCAAGTCGATTAAATTGCATGTAGATTTGCACCAAGTATTTCGCAACTGCGCTCGCAATTAACGAGATATTATTTTCAGTGCTATGCTAATGTGTTTTCTTCTTTTTGCTCTTCAAATTGTTCTTCTCTTGTTATCGTGTGAAAAACGTGATAATTATGGCGTGTGAAAAACGTAACACTAGACTCCGAAGTAAATTGAGAAATGATACTGACGACGATTGTAGCTTATCAGCACCACTGTGTAACGAATTAAGAGACATTCAACGTAGTAATTTAGTAATTGTGCATCGGGAAATGGAGCGGGCGGCAAATATTGGTGTAGACAGTGAAACAATTAGTGAACAGGGAAGCATTATCGATCGATCGGTCGGCAACAGCACGCCTCAGGAATCCGAAATGACAGGACACAATCTTGCAAATACTGTAGATTCAGGTTTTTGGTCCTCACCGTTTTCTCAAATAAGTCAAGACACATTTTCTGCTTGTCAGAATGTGAACGTTGCCGGTGCAAATGCACTGCCGAAAAGCATAGAGGAACAGATTCCAGACACTAATACATTATTATTGCAATTAATGCAACAAATGAAACAAAATCAGAGGCAAACACAGCAACAGTTAGACACAATGGAATAAAATCAGAGACAAACACAGCAACAACTTCAAAAGTTAGACTCAGTGGAACAAACGCTTGAACAAACACGTGAAGATTTAACTGCAGAGTTACTTAAAAGCGAGTATAAACGTCAAAAAGTCTGTAATGACGTAAAAACACAAATTTGTGAGCATTTTCAACCTATTTTTTCGCGTCATGAAAATGCATTACAGAATCACGAAGCAGCCATAAAAGAACTGCCAAATATTGTTCATGAAAATCACTGACTGTGCTGTGTGAAGTCTGTGGCTGGTTGTTGGAATATTTGCTATTGTAGTGTTGCGCAGTTGGACGTGAACAGCGCGTAGCGTTGCGCAGTTGGAGGTGAGCCGCCAGCAGTGGTGGATGTGGGGAAAGAGATGGCAGAATTTTGAGAGCGGACGATCTGGACGTGTGTCCATCAGAAAGAGTAAATTTGTAATACTGTATGTCATGAACTGATATGTATATGATGACTTTTGAACATTATTAAGGTAAATACATTGTTTGTTCTCTATCAAAATCTTTCATTTCCTAACTATGCCTATCAGTAGTTAGTGCCTTCAGTAGTTAGAATATTTCATTTAGCTGCCAGTATTGGCGCTCGCTGTATTGCAGTAGTTCGAGTTACGAAGATTTTTGTGAGGTAAGTGATTCATGAAAGGTATAGGTTACTGTTAGTCAGGGTCATTCTTTTGTAGGTATTATTGAAAGTCAGATTGCGTTGCGCTAAAAAAAAAAAAAATATTGTGTGTCAGTTTAGTAATGATCAGGATAAGTAAAGAGAGGAATGTCTGAGTACGTTCAGTTTTGCTCAGCTGTTTGAAAATCAAATAACGTAAGAGGTTTATCAGCACAGTAATGCATTAATTTTTCAAAGGGGATGTTTCAAAATATCGAGGCGAGACATTGCAAAGCGATGTGAAATGCAATGGGCATGTAAGGATTATAGTGGCGAAAGCGAATGGTCAACCTCGGCTTATTTGGAGAGTTGTAGGAAAGTATGGTTCAACTATAAAGGAGATCGCAGGTAGAACACTGCTCCAATCCATTCTTGAGTACTGCTCGTGTGGTTGGCAACCCTATGACGTCGGATTAATGGAAGACTTCGAAGCAGTTCAGAGGCGGGCTGCTAGATTTCTTACCGAAAGGTTCGATGAACACGAAAGTATTATGGAGACGCTTTTGGAACTCAAATGGGAACACCCAGAGAAAAGGAAACGTACTTTTCGCGCAATGCTACTGAGAACAATTAGAGAACCGGCATTTTAAGTTGACTGTAGAACGATCCTATGGCCGCCAACGAGCATTTCGCGTAAGGGTCACGAACATAAGATAAGACATTAGAGCTTGTACGGAGGTGTATGGAGAGTCGTTTTTCCCTCGCTATACTTAAGTGGAACATGAAGGGAAATGAGTTGTAGTGATGGAACATACAATTCGCCACACACCATACGTACGGTGGCTTGCGGAGTATGTATGTAGATGTAGATGGAAGATGAAGAAGAGCTGCACGAACGGTCACAGTTTATTTATTTATTTATTTATTTTTTGACTGGTTAGAGAGCCTTACGGAGATGCTGCAAGAACTTAAATGCAGGGAGGTAACTAGGCTGAGGCAGCCAGGTCATTGTTCTGGATACCAGAGGATGGGGGATCCTGCTGCTTGAAAGAAAAAAACGTAAAGACAGACACTGAAAAACTGAAATGGAATAAGTAGTATCATTCATTAGTAAAGTGAAGTCTTTCCCTATGTTAAATCTATCGAAATTTTTTTGGAAAGAATATCGACGTAAGGAAATGGCAATCATTTAATCAACTTTAGATAGCAGACGACGCTGTGTTGAGTGCGTCTATGTACTCGTAACGCCCGGGGTCAAATATCACATAAACGTCGTTGTAATTAAGAATAAAATGGCTTCAATTTATTGATAGATTCAGTGGAGGTACTGTTTGCAAATAACTTTGAAGGCTATGGCCGGTATCAACTGGAAACAATTGAAGAATTGAGATCAAAGTCATACACAGCCTTGTGACCTCCTTCGAAACACCTACTCCCCGTCATCCATTGCTCCGAAAGGCTTCTCAGAGTGCACCAATAATACTTGGAGGTACATAATGACATAAGAAGTCATGTCCTAATGATAGCTATCGCTATAAATTACTAAATCACCGAAACAAATACAGCATAATCAATGACTGCACAGTGATCAGCCAGAACATCATGGCCACCGACTTTCTACTGATATGAATCTGTCCGGGTGACAGCAGCGTCACCTGGCGAGGAAAGATTGCTGGGCAGACACACGCACGGTGCATGTAGTGTGAGTGAGCGTGCTGTCCGTGTGTAGAAACGGGAAGGCGCTCGATCTATCAGAGTTTGACCAACGCTCAGGTTGGCACGGAGGCGCGAGCATTTATAAATTACACGACTTGTCGGGTGTTCGAGGAGCGCTGTGGTGAGTGTCTTGAACATGTACCGAAACCAAAATGAAGACACGTCCAGACGTCGTGGGGTTTGGCGGCCACTCATCATTACAGATGTTGGACGTCGTAGGCTGGGAAGACTGGTAAAACAGGACAGGCGACGTAATGCGACTGACCTATCATCAGACTCTAATGCTGGTCAGAGTACAAGTATGTCTGAACACAAAGTGCACTGAACACTCCTAATGATGGGCCTTCGCAGCTGACGACCCATGCATGAGCCAATGTTAACCAATGTTAACATCACGACATCGGCAGAAATGACTGAAATGGGCACGTGACCAACGGCACTGAACGTAGGCGCAGTGAAAGAGCGCTCCATGGTTTGATGAATCCGACATCTTCTTCATCATGCCATTGGGAGGGCTCGAATCCGTCGTCTTCCCGGTCAACAGCTCCTTGACACCTGTGCTGCAGGACGGAGCCAAGCTGGCGGAGGCTCCATTATGCTTTTGGCAACATTCACGTGGCCATTATCGGTTCCAGTGGAACTCCTGCAAGGCACCATGAAGGCCAAGGCGTATCGTACACTGGTTCCAGACCACGTACACTCCTCGTTGACGATCATGTTTCCCGACGGCAGTGGCATTTTTCAAAGAGATAATGCACGGTGTCACAAGGTCAGGAAAGTGATGGGGTGGTTCGAGGAACACAGTAGCGAGTTCCAACTGAACATGACGCCAGAGCTCATCGTCTCCCTATGAGAAACAAAGGAATATGCAATCAAAGACTTAAATCAATCTGACGAAAACAAATAAATCTAACACTCACCGGCCCCCTCTCCGTAATTTACGGGAATTAGGTGACTTGTGCGTGCAAGTGTGGTCTCTCCAGTGACCTACCAAGGCCTCGATGCTTCCATGCCACGAATCGTAGCTGCTGTTATTTGTGCTAAAGGTGGACACACTGTGGGGCGGTGCGTAAATAATCTAACTGGTCTTTACATTTTGTTATGTTGTTGAAGCAAAGACACTTAAATTGTCTGTGCTTACTTGATATCTACCCTCATCTTTTGCCCGAGATCTATTTTTGTGGTCAGCCAAAAAGCGACGGAGAACACATTGACCGTGATTAACCAGTCTTAAAGTCCACATTACTCACTGTGTTCACTGAAAGAAAATGTTTCTATTTGCTATATGCTCAGTGGGACCAGGAACAATGACTATAAATAAAAGTTTTGAGTTTTAGCTGATTGATATATTCAGTAAAAGTTCACACGCAAAAAATGCAATAAAATGCCTATTAATAATAATAATGTCCCTATCGGAAACAGCACTATTAAAAGTTCAGACGCGACTTCTACAGGAAGTTCCAGCTAATATGGCCTATCACTCTCACTTCTAACTACCAAAGTTAATAGCTCGGCTTAAAAGTGGAAAACAATTTTACCACTTGCCATGCGGATTTGCCAATATTACGGGTGGCACACAGTTACTTCTGTGAAATGTAAGAGATCCAGGATAATGTACAGTCCTCGTCAGTTCACTTCCTACTTTTACCGAAAACTTTTTGGTGACTGCTTAGCTCTGATGTCATCCGAGGCACAGCGCACGCAGGCGTTTGACTGACGCGGACAGAATCGTATCTCGGTGCGACGTGTCTCTAGCTACTGCCTCTGGTTGTATTTATATATGGGCGCAGCGGACTGCCGAACGGAACATCTGTTATCAGCCACTCTAGGCAAAGGAGCAGCATCTAAATAGTCGCTTTGTGGATACGTATTAATTAATATCTCTGTAGTTTAATAATTTCCTATCTTCTTAATTTTTATATAGCTAGAGTTAAGTTTGCTTTAATTACTGAATAAGTTTGTTTTAATTACTGAATACGTGGGAGGTAGCGTTGCTCACGTCCGTAGGCTTAACCTTAAAATACCCTACACGTGCCTCCTGGTTGGTGCTAATTGAGCAACAGTGATTACAGGCAGCCAGACTATCCATAGGATCTCCTGGCAATGACATATCAACTAAATAGCAGAAACAGTTCTTTTCAGAGCTCATTAACAAGAAACATTGGACCAACTATCAGACTCCTTCAACTGAATATCGAAAGCATTAGCAGGGCAAAGTGTGACTACCTGTCAAAATTTTTGCTGGACAACAATATCGATGTCGTCGCCATTCAAGAAACCCGTGTTTCCAGCGAAGAAATATTCCGAAGCCGAGGTCGAATTCCTGGATATTCTGCACTTGGTGTAACTTACCACGAGGTGTATGGAATTGCTACGTATGTCCGTAACAACATAAACGAAGCTTCACTGATTTCTGTAAGTGTGGAGGCAGATATACATACAGTTGTCATACAATTGCACGGCATTACTATTATAAGTGTTTACAAACCACCCAAAACAACATGGCCCGATTTTGTCCTACACACAGCAGAACATCCTGCAATTTACATAGGAGACTTCAATAGTCACCATGAATTTTGGAAGTACTCTCAAAATGATGAAAATGGGAGCATGCTTGCAGAATGGATCGAAGAGAATAATCTTCATCTGGTGTTTGGTGCCAAAGATCAAGGCACTTTCAGGTCAGCTGCTTGGGACAAGGATTCAAATCCTGACTTACGCTATGTTAGCTGCAACGAAACTGTCTTTCCCATCAACAACACAAGGAAAGTGATAGATGCCTTTCCTCACAGCCAACACAGAACTGTAATAATACAAATTGGCTGCACTGTTCCTGTCATACGATCAACTCCGCATGCTCGATGGAATTTCCAGAAAGCCGACTGGATGAAGTTTTCAACGGAACTGGATAAGACCATTCGATGGATACCTCCATCACATAATAACTATCAACGCTTCATTGGTGCAGTAACAGCAACAGCTAAAAAGTGTATGCCAAGAGGATACCGAAAAGAATATGTTCCAGGATGGAATGAGGAAAGTGAAACACTGTACCAATACTTCCAGCAAAGTGATGACCCAGAGATAGCTACGGAACTATTGTCCAGCTTGGGCATATCTCGGAGGCAGAAATGGGCAGAAACAGTCAAAACTATGGACTTTACCCACTCGAGCAGGAAAGCATGGAGTCTTCTGAGAAAACTGGGAAGAAGTGCACCAGCATGCAGAAAAAATTCCGAAGTAACACCAGACAAAATTGCTTCCCACATCATTACTACCTCAAGAGTACCTCCTGACAAGAAACATACAAGACATATCAGACGACAGCTTCGTGACCTGAAAAAGAAGGCATCTCCCTCATCTGAGTATACCCATCCCTTCACAGTTTCAGACATTGACTCTGGACTGAAGGACCTCAAACATCTTAAGGCACCTGGATTCGATGGTATCCATCCAGAATTCCTGATCCATATGGGAGGAAAAGCTAAGAAATGGCTGTCAGAATTCTTCACTGACATCCTGCTGACTGGTCAGTTTAAAAAGGTGAAGATAATATCTGTTCTGAAACCTGGCAAACCCAGCAACAAGGTAGAAAACTATCGCCCCATTTCCCTACTCAGCTGCTGCTACAAGCTTTTTGAAAGGCTAATATATAACAGAATAAGTAGCGCTATCTTAGAGAACGTTCCAGTTGATCAGGCAGGCTTCAGACCAGGGCGCAGCTGCTGCAACCAAGTATTGTCTCTCACATCCTTCATAGAGTCAGGATACCAAATGAAGCAGAAAACATCTGTGGCATTTGCTGATCTAACTGCCGCCTTCGACACTGTGTGCAGGGAAGGCCTTATCTACAAATTTCTCCGCATCATACCCTGCAGAACAATGGCTCGACTGATTAACAGCATGCTAAGTGATCGGAAGTTCCAGGTAATCACTGGAAGCAACATAAGTAAGGAGAGGAAGCTGAACAACGGATTGCCTCAAGGATCAGTTATCTCACCCTTACTGTTCAACCTATATCTATCTGATCTACCTGACACTTCGTCCAGAAAATACTGCTATGCCGATGACCTGGCTCTAGCCGTCAAACATGAAGACAACAGATTTTAGCCAATGACCTGTCTGCATTAGACAATTACTTCAAAATCTGGAGACTCCAACCCAGTGTGAGGAAAACAGAAGTGTGTTGCTTCCATCTAAATAACCAGTTGGCGAACGTAAAACTGGAAGTAAGTTTCAGAGGCAGAATTCTTCGTCACAATTGGAACCCAAAATATCTTGGTGTCATCCTGGATCGTACACTATGCTTCAAACAACACCTTCTTAACTTACTTCAAAAGCTGAGGACTCGAAACAACATCCTCCATAAGCTATGCGGAATTACCTGGGGATCTTCAGCAACCACCCTGCGAACTTCAGCTCTGGGCTTGGTATACTCAAGTGCTGAGTATTGTGCACCTGTTTGGATGAATAGTCATCATACAAGGCTTGTTGATACCCAGCTGAATACGACAATGCGCATAATATCTGGCATAATCAGATCTACTCCAGTTTATTGGCTTCCACTGTTAACCGGTATAATGCCTCCTGATCTACGCAGATGTACTGCCCTTATGAGAGAATTCCACAAGATCTTCAGGAATTCTAACCTACCCGTGCATAGCGACCTGCCACTTTTAAATCGCAAGAGACTGAAATCACGTCATCCAACTCTGTGCGATGCTGCTGACATGGTTGCTAAGAATTATAAACCTCTTGAAGAATGGAAAGGTCGGTGGGAAGCAGTGACAGATGTGCACCTGCATAACATCTTCTCAGGTGCTAAACTTCCAAGTGGATTCGACTTACCACGCAAGACCTGGTCTACTCTCAACAAAATCTGTACCAGCCATGGGCGATGCAGGGATGCTCTCTTTAAGTGGAAGAAGCTGCCTGATCCAGCTTGTGACTGAGGGGCTCCATACCAGACTGTTCACCACATTGTCAGTGAATGCAGGATTCGAGCCTATCACGGCGCCAAAGAGGACTTCCTGCTAGCAACTCCAGATGCAGTGCGCTGGATTGAAGGACTGGATATTCAGTTGTAAAGACAAACTTAAGTTTCTTGTGTGTCAATATGTACATATGTATATGTAATTTCATGATATGTCTGTATTAGCCATACGCTAAATAAAAAACTGAATAAGTTTCAGTTGGGTTTTAGTAAATAACTTGGTGTCACAGATGTAAGGTTTGTAGACTACACTGAAGCTACATACGAATTTTCATATTTCTGAGTCCAATATTTAGCGCCTTCAATTTTTCGTAAAAACGCCAGTTTTGACCAAAATATTGGTCTGATCAATTTGAGACTTGTAACTTTTAATTCTGACATGCAACTGCGTATTCTGAACAGTTTTAGCTTTCTAGCTTCCTTAATTAGGGCCACTTAGTTTTTTCTTAAAATAATATATTTAGCAAAACATACAATTTTTGCTTTAATACACTGAAACATGCACTGACAAGCTTTGGAAAAGTTATTTTAATTCTTAATTTCACTTTTAGATTGTGATGAAATCCTTTGTATGCTATGCACAGGCGCTTTCGTTTGATGCAAATCAGCTAAGTTACTCTCTGCCTCTGAGCAACTGCGTCCCAGCGCCACATTACTATCTGTAATACTGTCATCTGTTTTTAAAGTTTGTGGAAAGTCAATACAGTCAATATAGCTATTAGGTTCCCTGATCTCATTGTTATTGCCAACCCCTTCATTTAACAACTCCTTCTCTTTAGAACCTTGAAAAACTGACTCTATTTCCTCTACTGAAACTTCAGCCTTCAAATTGCCGTTATTGTGGAAGCTGTAAGACTTTACTTCAGCCGGCCGCGGTGGTCTCGCGGTTCTACGCTCGCAGTCCGGAACCACGCGACTGCTACGGTCGCAGGTTCGAATCCTGCCTCGGGCATGGATGTGTGTGATGTCCTTAGGTTAGTTAGGTTTAAGTCGTTCTAAGTTCTAGGGGACTGATGACCACAGCTGTTAAGTCCCATAGTGCTCAGAGCCATTTTTGAACTTTACTTCATCTTCATCCTCATCTGATTTAAACCAGATGATTTGTTCTTTCCTATTATCTGTAGCGTTTTCTTTTTACTTCTTGACCAACATTATCAATTTGTCCAAAATGCTGTCAACTATATGATGAGAGTGGTTTAGTACATCACTGGTACTGTCTCTTCCTATTTCCTCACTCCTCCTATCGGTCTGCATGTGCTGACTGACTGGGGTCTGTGTTTTTGTTACTGGCTGTCGTACTTGGTTCCGCCTGGCGTACGCAATTTTCTTCATAGATGGGACTTAGTTTGCAACACACGGCCTGTTGTGTTCATTCGATTCAGAATCAGATCGAGTAGTATTTGTCTCTCCGTCTTGGCTCAGCGGCAAGCTGGTGACAATAGTCTTGCTGCACAGTGTAGATTCAGGCATAGTGGGCACATGCTTTGATCGCCAAAGTTGGCAGCGAGGAGAATTAAGATATAAGCAGCACGAATTACTGAGACCTTTGCCGTTCAGTACGAGGAGATAAGGAGCAAAGAAAATATGAGAGCACTGTACTGGGTTTGAAGGTATGAACCGCACTGATACAACTCGTGGTCTAGTGGTGCTAACACGCCAGCTCAGCGTATTCGGTCTGGGGTATGACCACTCACCGTACTAAAAAAACTGACTAAAGTTCTAATAGTTGTTATCTGAGAGATCTCATGTGAAACCCGTACAGAACCGTAGAAGAAAAACGAGAGAAAAAAAAAACAGAAATCGTGGTGGCTGGGTTTCAATTCTCGGGCGAGTCGGCTATTTTCTTCATTCAAGGACTGAGTGTTGTATTGCCCTCGTCATTTCATCTCATCTTCATCACAGAGACGCGCAAGTCGCCGAGGTGACTTCTCTGTGTATTGTGTATTAGACCGGGGACGTAGAGACGATGGAGAGGCTTCGTCCCGCAGTAGCCCTCAGTGGTTACACAACCCGACAACAGGCTACCGCAGTCCACTCACCCCACCGCCGCCCCTCATCGAACCCAGGGTTATTGTGCGGTTCGGCCCCCAGTGGACCCCCCTAGGAACGTCTCATACCAGGCGGTGTAGTCCCAAATGTTTGCGTGGAAGAGTAATTATGGTGTACGCTTACTTAGTGTTTACGCAGCAATCGCCGACATAGTGTAACTGAGGTGGAATAAGGGGAACCAGCCCGCATTCGCCGAGGTAGATGGAAAATCGCCTAAAAAATCGCCCACAGGCTGGCCGGCACACCGGACGTCGAGACTAATCTGCCGGGCGGATTCGTGCCGGGGACCGGAACACTTTCCCGCTCTGGAAGCAGCGTGTTAGACCGCGCGCCTAGTCGAGCGGGCTAATTGTGACCTGTACTAGGCAGCCGGACAACGCCAGATGGGATCTGGAGGCCAATAATGCCATATGAAGCTTTCTGACAGACTAAAACTGTGTACTTCTGGTACTGGCAGATATAAATGAAGAAGGAAACATCCATGCTACTCGTCTATTGTCTTGTCTTAGACTGATGCTAAGCAACGATGCTGCAGAGACCCCTCCATTCTTGAGAATTGTGGCACGTCGTGATATGTTGTTTACTCTAAGAGGACACGCTGAAAAGACCAACTGCATAATTAAGAAAATATCCATCGATAATAACAGGGGCATAACTGTGCTCCCGACGATAAGGTACCGCCGGCCAGAGTGGCCGAGCGGTTCTAGTCGTTACAGTCTGGAACCGCGCGACCGCTACGGTCACAGGTTCGAATCCTGCCTCGGGATGGATGTGTGTGATGTCCTTAGGTTAGATAGGTTTAAGCAGTTCTAAGTTCTAGGGGACTGAAGACCTCAGATAAGGTATCTCTGGAAAGAATGAAAAATTGGAAAAGACGAGGAAAAATTAAAATGGACACGAAACGTGCATAAATCAACAAAAACAATGTCAAGAAGAGTCTTTCACTATATTAACATTCGCAATGATTGTTCTGAAAATAATTCTGACGTAAAGATACACGAATCATTTTGCCTCATTAAACAGATAAATGATCAGCCTGCCGTAGGAAACGAAGTTCATTTAATAGAATATACAGAACGGAAGGAACAGGATGGGAGTCAAGCTACAATTTAAATTTACTCCCTAAAGGCGCTGCAGAGGCTAAGTGTCTAACGACGAAACAGCTCTGTATTTCGAAACCATTCAGAACATATAGGAATTTTTTGATCACAGCAAGCTACAGCTGCAGAATTTAATGCTTGTTGAACACCTCCAACGTAATTCAAAAGACACCAGATCCAACGTAATTGGAGCAACAGATAAGAAACCACTTTACAGTTAAAAATACACTGAAGCGTCAAAGAAACTGGTACAGACATGCGTATTCAAATACAGAGATATGCAAACAGGTAGAATACGGCGCTGCGGTCGGCAACGCCTATATAAGACAACAAGTGTGCGGCGTAGTTGGTAGATCGGTTACTGCTGCGACAATGTAAGGTTATCAAGATTTAAGTGAGTTTCAGTGTGGTGTTATAGTCGGCGCACGAGTGATGGGGCAAAGCCTCTCAGAAGTAGAGATGAAGTGGGGATTTTCCCGTACGATCATTCCACGAGTGTACCGAGAATATCAGGAATCTGGTAAAACATCAAGTCTCCGACGTCGCTGCGGCCGGAAAAAGATCCTGCAAGAACGGGACCAACCACGATTGAAGAGAATCGTTCAACGTGACAGAAGTACAACCCTTCCACAAATTTCTGCAGATTTCAATGCGGGGCTATCGACAAGTGTCATCTTGCGAACCATTCAACGAAACATCATCGACACGAGCCTTCGCAGTCGGAGGCCCACTCGTGAACCGTTGATGACTGCACGACACAGAGCTTTAAGTCTAGCCTGAGCCCGTCAAACCCAAATTGGACAGTTGATGACTGAAAACATGTTGCCTGATCTGACGAGTCTTTTTTCAAAGTATATCGATTGGATTTAGTACGGGTATGGAGACAACCTCATGAATCCATGGACCCTGCATGTCAGTAGGGGACTGTTCAAGCTGGTGGAGGCTCTGTAATGGTGTGAAGCGTGTGCAGTTGGAGTGATATGGACCCCTGATACTTCTATATACGACTTCTACAGGTGACACGTACGTAAGCATACTGTTTGATCACCTGCATCTATTCATGTCTATTGTGCATTCCGAAGGACTTGGGCAATTCCAGAAGGACAATGCGACAACCCACACGTCCAGAATTCTACATAGTGGCTTGAGGAACACTATTCGGAGTTTAAACGCATCCGCTGGCCACCAAACTCCCTAGACATGAACATTATTGACCATATCTGGATGTTTTGCGATGTGTTGTTCAGAAGAATTCTCCAGTCTCTCGTACTCTTACGGATTTATGGACAGCCCTGTAGGATTCATGTTGACAATTCCCTCTAGCACTACTTCAGACAATAGTCGAGTCCATGCCATGTCGTGTTTCGGCACTTCTGCGTGCTCGCGAGGGCCCTAGACGTATTAGGCAGGTATACCAGTTTCTTTGGCTCTTCAGTGTAAATTCATTTACGTCTTAGGGCTGTCAAAAATGTTATTCGTAAGAGTAAGAAGTAGTGTAGCAATAGGTCTTAAAAACGTAATCTTATACTTTTCAAATTCAATATAAACGACTAAAAGATTTCATACGAACCTAAGGCGTTTTGGTCTGGTGGTAATGACGCTGCAGTTGCATATGACTTCCAAGGAACTATCCGCGATTAGCTTCACATTATGTTTCATGTGTGTGCCAAGACTATAACTCATAATTACAATCTATTGTTGGTTTATTGAATGTTTTTAAGTTTGATTTAGTGGATAAATAATGTTTTTTATGTGTTACGGGAGAAAACTAAATTGTTATAGTGACCAGTAGTTGCATTTTGTACTCTTAGATGAGTCTCTTCAATAATGTATTCGTTTAAGATTTGGTAGCTGTACTTCCGCTTGTGTTGGACATCTCTAGTAATTCTCATAAGACATTATCCGCTGCGCGTCGTTTTTTCTCTTAAATTTGCTTCATCTTATGGGCAGCTTTCCTTCCCTAAAAGTCGCCGGGGATCGCATTTGCAGCATCTTAGGGGTGTGCTAAGTACGAGTAGATCAACCGACACCTCACACTTTCCGCAGATAGATTTTCCGAATCCTAATACTGTTTCGAGAGGTACTGTCTGATGTTCACGTGAAATACCACCAGCCCCTTATTTCAGTTTGCGTCGATATTTTATCGGCAACACAGCGGCCGTTGGTGCCCGCAAAATTTCGCTGTGGTGCACCCGTTGCATGACTAACAGAGATTCACTGTAGCTGGCGGCTAGTGCCTGCAGTCTCTAGTGGCGTCCGTTGCAGTTCTAGAATTTCTGGGCTGAGGTAGGGCAGCCTATAAATATTCTCCCCGGACTCCGTGATAACGCTTGTTACCAGTTGCAAAAGTACAACTGACCGTGGCTACAGCTCCTCCTCAGTAGACAGTCCGTAAATGTGCATCAATGCTCCGGAACAATCAGCCTCGCTAAAATATTTTGCTAATCTTTTATCTTTTAAATTAAAATGAATTTATTATCAAGCCAAACTTCTTGGATAAGAAAGAGGCTTTCCACTCGTAAACTGAAATGCTATTAATTGATCATTACAAATGACTTGTAGTACATGCGATTTCAGTGCATGCATACTAATCAGAGAACAGTTGGGTTAAGCGTTAAAAGATAATAACTCCGCGCACTGTCGACGGGTTATAAGCCGATGGTCACACGGAAAAAAGTTCTAAAATCGCATCTATCATCATGTATTTTGACTTTCACTTAGCAGTTGTATATCGACCGACTAACAGCTAAATGTCCACGACCGTGTATAGGCGGACACAAACACGTAGCCAGTCCCGAATGAGATTTTCACTCTGCAG
This sequence comes from Schistocerca piceifrons, assembly GCF_021461385.2. Lineage (NCBI taxonomy): Eukaryota > Metazoa > Arthropoda > Insecta > Orthoptera > Acrididae > Schistocerca > Schistocerca piceifrons. The sequence goes on along the minus strand of NC_060142.1, from coordinate 205,419,829 downwards.
TGGAGTGTGCGCTGATATGAAACTTCGTGGCAGATTAAAACTCTGTGCGCTGACCGAGACTCGAACTCGGGACCTTTGCCTTTCGCGGGCAAGTGCTCTACCATCTGAGCTACCGAAGCACGACTCACGCCCGGTCTCACAGCTTTACTTCTGCCAGTACCTCGCCTCCTACCTTCCAAACTTTACAGAAGACTCTTGCAAACCTTGCAGAACTAGCACTCCTGAAAGTAAGGATACTGCGGAGACATGGCTTAGCCACAGCCTGGGGGATGTTTCCAGAATGAGATTTTCACTCTGCATCGGAGTGTGCGCTGATGTGAAACTTCGTGGCAGATTAAAACTGTGTGCGCCGACCGAGACACGAACTCGGGACCTTTGCCTTTCGCGGGCAAGTGCTCTACCATCTGACCTACCGAAGCACGACTCACGCCCGGTCTCACAGCTTTACTTCTGCCAGTACCTCGCGTCCTACCTTCCAAACTTTACAGAAGCTCTCCTGCAAACCTTGCAGAACTAGCACTCCTGAAAGTAAGGATACTGCGGAGACATGGCTTAGCCACAGTCTGGGGGATGTTTCCAGAATGAGATTTTCACTCCGCATCGGAGTGTGCGCTAATATGAAACTTCCTGCCTGATTAAAACTGTGTGCGCCGACCGAGACACGAACTCGGGACCTTTGCCTTTCGCGGGCAAGTGCTCTACCATCTGACCTACCGAAGCACGACTCACGCCCGGTCTCACAGCTTTACTTCTGCCAGTACCTCGCCTCCTACCTTCCAAACTTTACAGAAGCTCTCCTGCAAACCTTGCAGAACTAGCACTCCTGAAAGTAAGGATACTGCGGAGACATGGCTTAGCCACAGCCTGGGGGATGTTTCCAGAATGAGATTTTCACTCTGCATCGTTTCCTCCCGCCACCTCCACACCTAGGGGCGAATAAATGTCAATGGGACGGCAACCAGTCGGCCTGACAACTCCGTAAACAACTGACTCGGCACTTACACAGTTTGTAAACAATTGTATTTTTACGTATTACTCACAATGCACTGTGGCGAATTGGGAGCTTACCAATATTACGTTGCTGTTGTTGTGGTCTTCAGTCCTGACACTGGTTTGATTCAGCTCTCCATGCTTCTCTATCCTGTGCAAGCTTCTTCATCTCCCAGTACTTACTGCAACGAATCTGCTTAGTGTATTCATCTCTTGGTCTCCCTCTATGATTTTTACCCTCCACGCTGCCCTCCAATGCTAAATTTGTGATCCCTTGATGCCTCAGAATATGTCCTAGCAAACGGTCCCTTCTTCTTGTCAAGTCGTGCCACAAACTCCTCTTCTTCCCAATTCTACTCAATACCTCCTCATTAGTTATGTGATCTACCCATCTAAGCTTAAGCATTCTTCACATTTCGAAAGCTTCTATTCTCTCTTGTCCAAACTATTTATCGTCCACGTTTCACTTCCATACATGGCTACACTCCATACAAATACTTTCAGAAACGGCTTCCTGACACTTAAATCTATACTTGATGTTAACAAATTTCTCTTTTTCAGAAACGCCTTCCTTGCCATTACCAGACTACATTTTATATCCTCTCTACTTCGAAAATCGTCATTTTTTTTCTCCCCAAATAGCAAAACTCCTTTACTACTTTAAGTGTCTCATTTCCTAATCTAATTCCTTCAGCATCACCCGACTTAATTCGACTACATTCCATTATTTTCGTTTTGCTTTTGTTGATGTTCATCTTATATCTTCCTTCCAAGACACTGTCCATTCCGTTCAACTGCTCTTCCAAGTCCTTTGCTGTCTCTGACAGAATTACAATGTCATCGGCGAACCTCAAAGTTTTAATTTCTTCTCCATGGATTTTAATACCTACTCCGAATTTTTCTTTTGTTTCCTTTACTGCTTGCTCAATATACAGATTGAACAACATCGGGGATAGGCTACAACCCTGTCTCACTCCCTTCCCAACCACTGCTTCTCTTTCGTGCCCCTCGACTCTTATAACTGCCGTCTGGTTTCTGTACAAGTTGTAAATAGTCTTTCGCTCCCTGTATTTTACCCCTGCCACCTTTAGAATTTGAAAGAGAGTATTCCAGTCAACATTGTCAAAAGCTTTGTCTAAGTCTACAAATGCTAGAAATGTAGGTTTGCCTTTCCTTAATCTTTCTTCTAAGATAAGTCGTAGAGTCAGTATTGTCTCACGTGTTCCTGTATTTCTATGGAATCCAAACTGATCTTCCCCGAGGTCGTCTTCTACCAGTTTTTCCATTCGTTTGTAAAGATTTCGCGTTAGTATTTTGCAGCCGTGACTTATTAAACTGATAGTTGGGTAATTTTCACATCTGCCTAATACTCCATTTGATCGAAATGACCATATTCATTCGAAAAATTTAGCAATTAAATTAATTGACCTTTCAAACTGAAGCAGAATTTGAGCTAGAAATATTAATAGTGGAGGAAACCTGATACATTTCTAATGAAATAAGAGTAAGCTCTCTAGTACGTAACCTTGGAATAAGTAAAAACATAACATCCTGACTGTTCTCAGAATACACTGAATTTTACACTCGTTCATACTGAAACAATTACAGACATTTTGCAAAACAGGGAAGTCAGGTCTCACAATATCTCCGGAATACTGTGGTACATGCATTCTCAGACGTAAATGAACTGTAGCTAACACGCATCTGTCAGACTATTCGAGAGTAATCCACGTAACCATGGTAGTAGTACGATCAAATACAGTACCACTTTCGGTACGATTCCACGGAATGACCTGGTGTTTCAGTTTCCATGTCCTTATCGCGATCACATGTACTGTATTTCACTAACATTGTGTGTTAATAAAACATAGTAGAAAGCAGATGAAACACATTTAGTTTAGCTTAGTTACTATACGTAGTGAGTGGAAATTCCCGGCGAGCTAAAATGCCAATACATTACTTAATTATTGCCAAAGAAATATTCTGTAATTTATTTGCATTTCATAATCAATAATGACCTTATTTGTCTACACTGAGCGGATAAAAGTCATGGGACAGCGATATGCACATGTACAGATGGCGCTAGTATCGCGTACAGAAGGTATAAAATGACAGTGTATTGGCGGGTCTGTGAGCTGGACTCAGCCGAATCATGTGAAAAACTTTCCAGCGTGATTATGGCCGCACGACAGTAATGAACAGACTTTGAACGCGGAATGGTAGTTGGAGCTAGAAACATGAGACATTCCATTTCGGAAATCGTTAGGGAATTCAATATTCCGAGCTCCAAATGGCCAAGAGTGTGCCGAGAATACTAAATTTCAGGTATTACCTCTCACCACGGACAACGGAGTGGCCGACGGCCTTCACTTAACCACTAAGAGCAGCGGCGTTTTCGTAGAGCTAGCAGTCCTAACCGTCAAGCAACATTGCGTGAAAGTTCCTGACGACAGACCGATCGTGTGACCCACCTGGCCATGCGCCATCCGAATGTCTGCCTACTGTTTTACTGGAAAACAGACCCAGTGCTACTGGCGCGCAGGCGCCGCGCAGTGCAGCAGCTCGCTGGACCATCCTGTTGCATCCATATCAGCATGCCTCATACTTAAATGAGCATCGTTGAAAAGAGCTGAAGTTTGTTCCGAAGAAAGTTGGTGTACGTTCTCAGGCTCAACCAAACTATAAAAAAAATAGTTTATACCAACGCACAATTGGACGGTGGTCTATGTTGATGATCTGCTTTGCGCATCAGTGTGAGTTTACGGATGCCCAGCAGTGTTCGACAGCACGATTTGGCATACGTCTGCTGCAAAACGTTGACTCGTATGTGAATAGAGTCTCTTTAAGATAGCCAGTAGGTCGGTTTAATGGCAACTCACAAAAGACTAGGCAACTCTCCTCGTCCTCCAAATAAACCTTCTGATGCATGTACCGACGGTACAGGTGAATTTTCCAGTCTTTCAAATTGCAACACATCGTGCTGCGTGGGGCGAGTAATCGTCAAGAGAGAGTCCTTATTCTGATTTGTGAAAATGTGTGCACATATCCAGGGCAATGGCATTGTTTCTATTTCGCACAGGCCTATTTCGGTGGGCGCAAATCCCCAATGTCTCGATCTCGTTGTATTATAGGCTGAAACATGCCTGGGAAAGGATACTGAAGAGGAAGACGATTAGGTTTTAATGTCCCGGCCGCAGCGCGGTCATTAGAGACGGATCAGAAGTTCGGATTTTGGAAGGATGGGAAGGAAATCGGTCATGCCGTTTTCAAAAGAACCATCCCGGTATTTGCTTGGAGCGATTTAGGGAAATCAACGAAACCCTAAATCTGGATGGCCGGACGGGATTTGAACCGTTTTTCTCTCGAATACGAGACCAGTGAGCTGACCACAGTGCCAACTACTCGATGACAAGGGTGCCTCGCCTCCTTCCCAGCAGCGTCGTAACACATGCCTAAACTAGTACAATTCCTGTTACGGGATCTTGTCAGGAAGATCCACTACATCGGAAACCATTAAATAGGCTGCTAGTGAGGGAGAGCGATGACAACACCCTCTCATAATCAATAGCATACCTGTTACATCTGAAACTGTGTACATGTTGTACTCTACGGTGTGGCACGGAGAAGACTGAGGTGCGTCCACTGCGAGCTCCAGTGTCCTGCAGTACTTGTCATATCGGTAAACTGTTGTTCGCCACCACTTTCTTGTCCAACCTACACCGTCGAGTGCGCCACCTTGCACCGAGTTGGCTGCTAGCATCATTCAAAAAATGGTTCAAATGGCTCTGAGCACTATGGGTTTTAATATCTGAGGTCATCAGTCCCCTAGAACTTAAAACTACTTAAACCTAACTAACCTATGGACATCACACACATCCATGATCGAGGCAGGATTCGAAACTGCGACCGGAGCGGTCGCGCGGTACCAGACTGAAGCGCCTAGAACCGCTCGGCTACGCCGGCCGGCCTAGCACCATTGAGCAGCGCTACTCAGTCACTGCTTGAATAATGGTTATTGTTCCTGTTTTTACTGTCACCGTTAATACATACATATAAAGCGAAAAATTGCACTAGAGTAATTTGGGAGCCCTTTATCGAACTAGAACTTAATGTTATGCTTTGAAAATCATGTTGTTTGTAACGTTTTTCGTTGACACTGAGCGTCGCGTGAAATATATGGTGAGCAGTGTTTCTTTGACCCGAATTTATCTACACAGTGCAGAAAGGAAATAGCAACTATCCGAAAAACGCCAGAGGAAATACGCTTCATGACCCTCAGGAGACTCATCCTAATGGAAAGGCTAATTCATCAAAGTATCAAAAATATTTTTCAATCAAAATTTTATTTTTGGTTGTTGTTTATCTCTTTAGAACGATGAACATTTTCTGGCATAGAAATAGTTTTGAGGAACCAGGTCAAACGTTTTTTTTAATACTGTTTCATGTTGAGTACGATTTCGTACACAATGGTAAGGAGAGGTGGGCTGCATATGTGCGTGGTAATTGTTATCATAGGGAAGTAGGACGGAAACAGAAATTAGCGAACAAGTTGTAACCTCCCCACAAAATTTAAGTAAATAATATGAATATGATTCTAATTTAGTGTAACCTCAGAGCAAAATTTCTTTCCCATTTAACCTCCGCACAAAATTTCTTTCCCATTTAACCTCCGCACAAAATTCATTCACATTTAACCTCCGCACAAAATTCATTCACATTTAGCGTAACCTCAAAACAGAAAAATTCCTAAACCTCTCAACAGTAAAACTTATAATTATGTCGTTCACATTCATGTGTAACGTCCCAACAAAAAAATAAATTCAGTAACCTGGTAATAATAGAATGTAACTAACCTCTCAATTAAATTGTCACTCACTTATAACTTTTCAATAAATGACTGTGAATTTAACCTGGTAAATTTTGGACGTCAGCAGTGCTGCGTCATGCCCCTGAAAGATCATTCCGAATAAAAAAGAGAAAAATTGTTACCTCAATGAAGTCGCCGGATAACGCATATATATCTGCTCTTAAAATAATGCTTTCTGGTACAGCCCTGTGCAATGCTGGCCGATAGATTTGTCATTTATGAAAGGAAGCAATTGATTTTTCTTTTGCAACAATCGGGATGATCATGGATGGGAGAAATTAGTAAATTGTTTAAATTGAAATGAATGGTTGTTAAAAGTTACTTTTTATGAGAAAGATTATTATTACGAGATTTTTTAAAAACATTTACATGGGACTTGAGATGACATTACTACATATGCACGAGGCTGCTTTTTACCTTATACAATAATACTCAGGCTCCGCCATCGCTGCACCGCGACCGGCCACTCAACACGATACACCAGACCAGACCAGAGCAGACTGCAGACTAGAGCAGACTGGCCACAACATACTGCTACAGCTACACAGTTCGTACTCAGTCAACACTGCTCTCTGGTCAGCGATTCTCTTATACCTTGCATATCGCAGGCAGCGCATGAGCAATACATCGAAATTACATCTGCTCGGACCTCTTATATAAAATTACATCTGCTCGGATCTCTTACATGATCCTCCACTGGGGGGGGGGGGGGGGGGGGGTAAAAAATTGCCAGCGATGGTGAGTCAATTGGACTTGCCATGAGGAACAAAATTTTCTTAATTAACTAAGTTTACAGTCGCAGAATATATACATATATATAAGTGCAGAACATAAAATGAAATAGAGTGCACATGCACTGAGTACAGAACATATCAAGCAATGACAAAATGCATATGCAAAGAGTACAAATCATATTAACAAATGACATAAAGTGTACACGCACTGTACATATTTTTACCATTTTACAAGAACTAGGATACGCAATGAGTACAAAACATATTAACAAATGACATAAAGTGCACACGCACTGTATATATTTTTTACCATTTTACAAGAACTAGGATAGGAAAGGGAAGGATTGCATCATGGTTGTAGCACAGTAGGTTGCACGTAGCTACACTGAAAGTCCATATCTTTCTACAGAAGCACAACACCAAGTGAGACAATCTGAAGTTCTCTTCCCTGAAGTATTAATCAGTGTAGCCAAGACACTGAAATGTCGTATTAATATTCAATGTTACCATTTTGGTAGTACATTAGGTACACCAAACAGTGGGACCATAATAACATCTCCATCGTTCAAGGTGGTGGACAGCATGATGTGTCAACACCACACCCTTGCAGAATCCATAATCTTTCACCAACTTAGAATTAGTGCAAAAACCAAATATAGTGCTCCATGATCATGAGGATGGACAGGACAAACGGATATTGCAGTCATTTCTGGTAATTAAGTCAGAAGGTGAAGCACATTAAGTCCTATGCTAGTCATCATTGAGAATTACACTAGTCTATCAACCGATTTGAGTAATTGTTGGCACTCATTGCCCAGTTACTAAATATTTCTGTACTATGTGTAGAGTATTACAGAACATTATTCATAGGTCATCTAATTACAGTAAATATTGGCACTCATTGGCCAGTTACAAACCATTTTTATGCATTATTCAGAAGTGATCATTCAAAGCAAGAGTTAATGAGTGTAGCATCAAGCTACTGGTATTCATATATGAATATTACATAACATTTTTCATCATTCAAGTGATATACGACATATTTAAAATAATTATTGGCACTCAATGGCCAGTTACTAAACATATAGCAAGTATTGAATATTACAAAACATTTTTCATCATTCAAGTGACATACAACATATTTAAAATAATTATTGGCATTCATTGGCCAGTTACAAAGTATTCATATCGTTTTATAAAACATTATTCAGTATTATTCAGAAGTCATCATTCAAGTGACATAACAAAAATATTATTTACAGAAATTATTGGCAGAGCATTTATGCATTACTACAAAACATCATTCAGTATTACTCAGAAGTCATCATTCAAGTGACATAGTATATATTTAAAATGTAACACACTGTAAGTATTACTCAAGGTCTGTGGTTAGAAAACATCATTCAGTATTACTCAGAACTCATCATTCAAGTGACATAGGACATATTTAAAATGTAAGACACTGAAACTATTACTCAAGGTCTGTGGTTAGAAAACATCATTCAGTATTACTCAGAACTCATCATTCAAGTGACATAGGACATATTTAAAATGTAACACACTGTCAATACATCTGAGAAATTTGCATTATATTTAGAACTAGAAATATCTCTTAAACTAGTAGCATTATTTGGGACTGGTAATACATTTTTTTGTGCTAGAAATGCATTGCGTTGAGATCGATAATTAATTGCTGGGGCATGAAAATATTTGCTTTTGACTTATTGCTGTATATAAGTATTAGTAACATCATTCGTCATGAGTCAGCTGTAGCAAGGTTATGAGACAAGTAGAGTATATGTGATCACATTCATGAATGACACACACAAATGGGTAAAAAAAATGCAGGTACTAGAACAGGTTTAATCACTAACTGCTTATAGTACATTAATTTCATGAATAGCTTCTCCTAGCAAAAATACAAAATGGATTATTGAGCTGAAAGAAGGAATGCATATTATGCTGAAAAGTAGTGAACTTCGAATTAACAGGTAATGAAACGTGTACTCAATATGTATGTACTCTAGCTGTCCTTTCCAAAACATTCAGTCATTATACCATGTGACATTAGACATAGTGTCAAAACGAACTGCAACAAATGCTTAAATAACTACATAGCACCTCTTAACTAACAGTAAATATATAAAGTTCATCATTATCCTCATCTGCAAAGAAAAACTTCATTATTCATATTACCATAACTTCATTCCTATCATCACCTGCAACGAAAAACCTCATTATTCATATTAGCATATTCTCCATATAACTATTCATCGTCATTCATTATCATCTGCAAAAAAAGACACTTCATTATTCATTATTCATATTACCATTTACTTCATACAACTATTCACAGTATAGAGTTTCTTATTTCTAGCGTATTTCATCACTAAAACTAAGATGTGTAGCTCTGTCTGACAGCCTGCATCAATCGCCTCGTATTCTGAAAGAAAAACAATTAGTTAAGACTGCTATCATACGATGTGTATAGTATATTTTTGTTAATGCTTGTTAATTCTGATCCATTTACTCTTCATGACATGGTATTGCATTTTCTTTCGTTCATTCCGAAGGTGAAATTCCCATTTCATAGTAATCCACTGTGGTTTGTTTAAGTTATTTCCTTTACATGTTATTGCTTTCTGAAAATGATGAATAAGGATTAATATCTTGCATATAAATCATATACTCAGTAAATAAAAACTTGTTTCTAGTGATATAATTAAGCATACAGCATAGCATGACAGAAAACGTATTATGTCAAAAACATAGAGTGTTCAGGTGCAAAAATGTACACACAGTCTCATAATGCAGTAGCCAAAAGTGTAGAATAGCCAAGATATTGATATACCATAAGGAAAAATGTCAAAGTCAACTGGTGTTTGTTATATCTTAAAGATTTCGTAGTGCATACAAACAAAACAGGAAAACAATCATACATACACGAAAAATGAAAAATGTGCACGGTCTGATATATAACGACAAGAAAAGCGACCTGATAACCTTACCTTGCCGGGCACTTGCCAAGAAAAAAATATGACAATCATCAGTAAGTAATCACATAGATAGAATTGCATAATTGGTCATAAAATATGTAAGTTTATCTGGAAAAATGTGCATGGTCTGATGTGTAACGACAAGAAAAGCGACCTGCTAACCTTACCTTGCCGGACACTTGTCAGGAAAAAATATGATAATCATCAATAAGTGTTCATATAAATAATTGCATAAGTGGTCATATAAAAATCAGGAAATGGCATTACAGTGTGAAAAATCCTAAAGTATATTCATTCAATAAAGGGTTTAATATTGGAGACATGGTGATTGCCTTTGCTTTTTCTGGTTCTCAAAGTTTCGACATGTACTACATTGGGGTGAGGAATGCTGCGAATTCGATATGGACCTGAGTATAGAAGCTCAAATTTACTACATCTACTCTTTCCTCTGTTGGATAAAAATGTGTGCGTACTAATATCTTCTGTCCAACGTGAAAGTCACGGCGTGTACAAACCTGTTTTTTCTGTCTTCTCCGGCGCTCTGCGGCACGTTTGATGTTGTTGAGTGCAATGTCAATTATTTCATGGTGTCGTAGTCGACGAGAGGTAGGAAAGGATACTAATTCTTTAATTTTGTTAGGTGTTTCAACATTTTTCAGTATAACAGTTGGAGATAGCATAGTAGATTCATTTGGTATGGAGTTAATTACATCCTGAAATGAGAGTATGTGTGTGTCCCAATCAATATGTTTTTTATGGCAGTATATTCTACATAGTTTACCAATTTCTTTCATTAGACGTTCACAAGGGTTCGAAGAAGCGTGGTACCTGGATATATAGATCGGAGAAATGTTTCTTGCTCGTAACATACGTGTCCATATAGCAGATCGAAACTGTGGTCCATTGTCGGAAATTACTTTCAATACATGCTCTACATGAAATAAAAAATGTTTTACAAATGCATTCGAAATCGATTTAGCAGTAGCTTTGCGTAACGGAGTGAAAGTTACAAATTTCGAAGTGAATTCAACAGCGACAAAGATGTAGCAAAAACCTCTATTAGATCTGGGAATCGGACCGAAAATGTCTACAGCGGCCATGTGTCTCAATTTAACAGGTACAATGGGATGTAACGGAGGAATATGTGAAGTCGTGTCTGACTTAGCTTTCTGGCAGATTTTACATGACACTAAAACTCGTCGAATACGTTTCTCCATGTAGGCAAAATAACAGTTCTGTCTCAGTATGAGAAAACATTTTCTGGCTCCGTAATGTGCGTAACTTAAATGAGTATACCAAATTAATTTGTTAACAAGCTCGTCAGGAATACATAGTAACCAATTGTTGCTGTCAGGGTGAGAGCGGCGAAACAGAATGTTATTGCGTACAGTGTAATGGTTTCTAATGGTAACATTATTCCTATCTTGCCAAAGGTTTTTAATTTCCTTCCATACGTTGTCTTTACTTTGCTCTTGTGCTATGTCTCTTAATGATGCCGAAATGAAATTTTCAAATGCAACTTGTTGAATGTACATGACGCTGAAATTTGCTTTGCAGAAGTTGGTTGCGATGTCTTGCTGATTGTTGCTGAGAGAACGGGATAGTGCATCTGCTACACTATTTTGTGTACCGGGAACGTGAACAATTGTAAAATTAAATTCCTGTAAATAAAGTTTCCATCTGCTTAACCTGTCATGTGTAAATTTTGCTGAAAGTAAAAACTGTATCGCTCTATGATCTGTGTAAACGGTCATATGTCTTCCATAAAGAAAATGCCTAAATCTCGTAAATGCCCATACAACACATAATGTTTCAAGTTCTGTAACAGAATAATTGCGTTCAGCAGGTGACAGAATGCGACTCGCAAAGGCGATATTTTTAATTACTGTATAACCATCTTCTTCAATTTCCTGAAAAATGTGTACGCCTAAAGCGGTGTTAGAACTGTCGGTGGCAATGGAAAAATTTCTAGTAAGATCTGGATGTGATAAAAGTGGTGCATTCAAGAAATCTTGTTTCAGATTGACAAATTCAGAATGTGCTTGGCTATCCCATGACCAAATAGTGTTTTTACCCGTCAACTGGCACAATCTAGGGGTGTCTTAAGCAGAGTAATGAATAAATTTACGGAAAAAGTTAATTAAACTCAAAAAGCTGCGTAAATGTTTCTTCGTCGTAGATACAGTAATGTCACGTAAAGCTTGAAGTTTTTCCGGGTCAGGCGCAATGCCTTCTGCTGAAATTACATGTCCAAGAAATTTTATAGAAGTTTTACCAAAGTGTGATTTGCTAAGATTAACTGTGAGTCCTTGTGCACGAAAAGCTTGCAACAGTTTTTCAAGAATCAAATTGTGTTCAGACCAGTTAGCTTCTGCAATAAGAATGTCGTCTACATACGTTGTGATTCTGTCTTTTAGTTCTGTCGGAAGTATACTATTCAAACCGCGAATAAACGATGCTGAAGAAATTGTTAAACCGAACGGTAATTTACAAAACTGATAACAGTCACCAAAACAGAGAAAAGCTGTGTACTTTCTGCAGTTCGGATGGAGCTGAATTTGCCAAAATCCCGATTTCAAATCTAACGTGGAATAAATAGCAGTACCATGAAATTTCAGTAGAAGTTCTTCTAGTGACTGTGGGCGATCTGTTTCATTAATAATAATGTCACTGATGTGACGTGAATCAAGTACGAGGCGAAGTGAACCATCCTTTTTCTTAACAATATGGAGCGGGTTTACGGACGGACTAACTGCCGGTTCAATAATTCCTTGGTCAAGCATAGCTTGCAATTCTTTCTTAACTTGATCTCTGTGAATATACGGAATGGGATAATGTTTGGCTTTATACGTGTCGTGCTGTTTAACTTGAAATTCATACATAAAACCGGACATAGTACCAGGGATGTTGTCAAAAACTCGAGCTTGCTGTAAAAGAATTTTGCGTAGTTGCGTGCGTTCGTCGTCTGTATTTGCACTGCTCTGTTTAACTTTATCAGAAATCATTTGCATAACGTCATAGTCGGCTTCGTCTGGTGTATTATAGTTGTGTACGTACGTATCTGTGAACAAAGTGGAATGGCAGTCTATGTTACGTGATGCGGAAATGACCTCTGTACGATTAATTGTTTGTTCTTCTGCAGATAAAGAGTGCTGAAATTCTAAAGCCAGTTGCACATTTTCATCCTTTAACATTAAATAGGAATTTTGAAAGTCAATAATTGCGTCGTGTTGTACCAGAAAATTCGTACCTAAAATAACGTCTGTTGTCAATAAGGGAACAATCCAAAAATTTGAGTGGAACGTATGACCTGCAATACAAAATGATAAGTGTGTCTGTAACTTTACATCTACTCCTTTACTAGATGCTGCACCTTTTACTTTAGTTTTGGCTAATGGTAACGTAGGATAGATATTCTCTTTGTTACATTCGTTGAAAGTTTCCTCATTTATAACTGACATAGGTGATCCAGAATCGATTACTGCTGAAAATTTGGATGATCCAATCTTTACTTCAATGACAGGGTGAGAAATGTTTTTTTGAATAACAGGTTTTTCATGCAAAAGTGTGTCTCGGATGTCGTCAAAAGTAATAACATTTTTGTGAACATAATTCTGCGTGACAAAAGTATTGCTTGCGTTGCAGGAAGATGCAACCTGTATTGTATCTAGTCAAATTCTTTCTGACGTGCTGTTATTTTCGGGAGGATGCTGTGACATTTCAACTATTTGTACTGTTCTGTTATTTCGTCCTGACGTATTACGTTCGGGATGATATCTACTGTCTGGTTCATTCATGATAATTTGTTGTTGCGGATGATTCTGCTGCTTGTAAGACCGACTGTTATTAAACGTATGCTGAAAATTGTGCTCATTACTTTTACGTCTGTCATGATAGTCATTTCTATACTGCGCATTGCGACATGAGTTGAAATGGTGTGTTTTCTGTACGTAGTGATTTCCTTGCTGCTGTGCGTTACTGTTTGGAAGAGCCGACGCTATACGTGTAGGCGGCGAAACATTAAAGCTTGGTTGACCTTGCAGACTACATTGTTGGTTAGGTATGCTAACCGACTGGTTTTGTTGATGTTGTTGGGAAAAACCTCTATTGTTATCAAAATGCGTTTGCTGTTGCTGATAATTTTACACATACTGATAATTAAATTTTTGTCTGGTATTACAGTTCTCGTGGTTGTCATTTCTGGAGCGTCTAATGAAAACTGTCACTTTCGGTAAAACTCGTCATATCAGATTTCTTTACTCATTCTTAATCTTAGATAGACCGATGGTTGAAAAGCTGTTTTGATAGATATAAAGGATAGTAGAAGAGAAAGCAGCAGTGCAGAAAACAAAAGATGAAATAGCACTACTACGGCTCGGGGCCCTGTGCACAGTACGGCACATATTCATCGAAGTGTAATGAATCCCCTGAGGTCAGTTACGCGCTACAAATAAATTTTAGTTTCTGCGTTACAGGCAATGCCGGTGAAAATTCAAAAGCAAGTTTTTGTATCCAATCCAATTCTAGTTTCTGCATTACAGGCAATGCTGATGAAAATTCAAAAGTAAATTGTCATATCCAGTCCAAAGGGTGTATTTGTGTTCTGTCATTATTAAATACCTTAAATTTTCTCACGGATAGAAAGTGTTTGTAATAAAAATTATCGTCTGTGTATGTCTGAACTGGTTCAGGATTGCATGATAATCCGTTTGTCTGCGTCTATTCGGAATCCAAATCGCGTAGTCTCTGTAAATTACCTAAGTTATACTGGCTGTGTGAGTGTGAGAAATGTTCGGAATGTGGCGTATGCTGTGCCGTGTTAGAGGCTGAAACATTTTCCATCTCTGTCACTTCTTGCTGTAAAGTTGACAATTTTCTACGTAATGTATTATTGGACGAACCTATCTCACTAATCGTCTACTGTAAATTTTGGAATTCGGGAGTTTGATTAAACGAAACTGGTGAAGTATCGTCTGATTTGGTGTCATTATTACTTTCGATAACGTCAATACGACTGGCCGATTCATCATATTTTTCAGTCAGTACTTTTACGTGATCGTCGTTTTCAGTGTCACAAGGATTAATTTGTTTTGTATTTTACGTGTGGTTTTGTTCAATTTTTTAACGTCTGCTTTGATGGCATCGGGATCCTGTATTAGCTCCAACTTTTCAAGTCTGTTGGTCATTGTCTGAAAGTCTAATGTGTGTGTGTGTCTGTTTTTGTTTTAAGATCGGGGATTTCATCATGCAATTCGGTGTTCAACTGTTTGATAGTATTAATTTCGTCTGATACTGTAGCAATATTGTTGTCTACGTATGTTTTTGCTTTCGTAAACAATTTACGCTTATCTTCCTGTCTCTGTACAGTAATTGTTTCCATGACTTGTTGTTTTACTTTATTCTGTTCCTGTATAAATTTACTGTAACGCGTTTCACTGTTTTGTAGGTGCTGATTAAAACGTTCGTCAATTTGGCTGTTCTGTTGGTCAAATTTCGCGTCTACTTTTGCATCCAGTGTGCGTGAAAGTTCTGCTGACATTAATTTAAACTCGTCGCGTAACTGTGTTGCGTTTTGAGAGCATTGTTTAGCGACTGCACTAATTTCATCTCCAAGTAATTTAGTTGTGGCTACATGTGTATTATTTAATTCTTGAGCTACAGATCTAATTTCTTCACTACTGTTCCTAGCACAAGCCTTAATTTTCTCACGTAATTGTTCTTTAGTATCATGGCATTGCACGGCAACGGCTGTAATCTGTTCACTAAGTTGCTGTTCTGTTCATTAAGTTGTTTGAAATTGTTGTCTTGCTTATCATTCGACTGTTTGAGACTTTCATTAAGTTGTTTGAAGTTGTTGTCTTGTTTTTCATTCAACTGTTTGGAATTGTTATCTAGTTTTTCATTAAGTTGTTTGTAATTGATGTCTTGTTTTTCATTGTTTTCATTAATTAGTAGCAATAATGCCATAATTTGATCCAAGCCAAAATTAGCGACTCTGAGCTGTGTGGTGGTGTGTCTGCATTTATCACGTTTTGTGTAACCATTTGGTCATTCTCTGATTCACAAAAAGGTTTGCCCATCGGATGTGCACTGTTGGTCGCTACATCGGAATCAAATAAATCTGACATATTTTGACTACACTGGTCATTTTCGTTAGAAACATTTATCTGTTCGTAACGTAAATTTTGGAAAACGGGTGTGTCAAGCTGGGCATCGTTCATTGTAACGCAACGTGCCTCGTCATTATTTGCCGTTAAATTAAGTGTGGACATAAATGAATTTGTTTGCTCATCATCTGGAATAAAAACATTACTAGTGATCGGCACACACTGATTATCTGTAATTAGAGGATTATCACTGTTACACAGAGTGTCGCTAGTATTATCGGTCAAATTATTCGAGTCAGCTTTTTCACTCATTGCACATCGCGATGTACTGTTAACAGTTTTTCGCGGCATTTTTCACAAATCAAAATTAAGCACAAAAAATGAAACAAAGACGAAGTAAAATGGAACAAACACAATTACAACAAAGAGCAATAAATTGCCGATGATCTGTGAAAGAAAGAGTAACAAATTAGTAAATGCGTTGCGCCAGATGCAAACTACATTCAAGTAAATAAGAGCAGATATATGACTACTTCTCAGAAATACACAAAGAAATACGATCCTGGCCGGTTGTCGCCAAGAGTAACCTCCCCACAAAATTTAAGCAAAATTTCTTTCCCATTTAACCTCCGCACAAAATTCATTCACATTTAACCTCCGCACAAAATTCATTCATATTTAGCGTAACCTCAAAACAGAAAAATTCCCAAACCTCTCAACAGTAAAACTTATAATTATGTCGTTCACATTCATGTGTAACGTCCCAACAAAAAAATAAATTCAGTAACCTGGTAATAATACAATGTAACTAACCTCTCAATTAAATTGTCACTCACTTATAACTTTTCAATAATTGACTGTGAATTTAACCTGGTAAATTTTGGACGTCAGCAGTGCTGCGTCATGCCCCTGAAAGATCATTCCGAATAAAAAAGAGAAAAATTGTTACCTCAATGAAGTCGCCGGATAACGCATATATATCTGCTCTTAAAATAATGCTTTCTGGCACAGCCCTGTGCAATGCTGGCCGATAGATTTGTCATTTATGAAAGGAAGCAATTGATTTTTCTTTTGCAACAATCGGGATGATCATGGATGGGAGAAATTAGTAAATTGTTTAAATTGAAATGAATGGTTGTTAAAAGTTACTTTTTATGAGAAAGATTATTATTACGAGATTTTTTAAAAACATTTACATGGGACTTGAGATGACATTACTACATATGCGCGAGGCTGCTTTTTACCTTATACAATACTACTCAGGCTCCGCCATCGCTGCACCGCGACCGGTCACCGAACACGATACACCAGACCAGACCAGAGCAGACTGCAGACTAGAGCAGACTGGCCACAACATACTGCTACAGCTACACAGTTCGTACTCAGTCAACACTGCTCTCTGGTCAGCGATTGTCTCATACCTTGCATATCGCAGGCAGCGCATGAGCAATACATCGAAATTATATCTGCTCGGACCTCTTATATAAAATAACATGTGCTCGGACCTCTTACAAAGTTATCACATTAAACTGAAGCTTTACTTTACAGACAATGCAGCAAGAAATAGAATCTGGCTCTCAGTGCCAACAAGGGATAGGCTCTCTGAACTAAAGCATAGCTGTGACTAGGTGGTGTCTGTGTAACGTCACGCAGCGAAGAGGCTCCGAGAGCGAGTGGCTGCCGGCCATCCTATATTGCGGCGGCAGTGGGCGCTCGTGGTTCGGAGCTGCTGGACATCCGGCTCAATGGGCGTGCACCATTTCGTCCACCAGATCCCACTCGATCTCTCTCAGTGGCTGAAGAAAACTTGGAACTCCTTTGTGAGCTTTGGCGCCCGTGGAACGGTATCAATACATGATATCACATTTCAGATTTAAAAAAAATGATGTATGTCCATTTTGAATTGGGCACTGTGATCTAAATCCAGATGTGAAGCACTCAAAAATGTTGTCAAAATCTTCAAAAATGTCTTCTTTTATTGTTTTGTTGAAGGCAAGTACGAAAATTCTGCTGATGTTTCGCAGTACACAGTGATGTATCGTTTCGGAACAAACTGCTTTTTGTTCGAATGTTCAATTGTGTGTGAAATCTTATGGGATTTAACTGCTAAGGTCATCAGTCCCTAAGATTACACACTACTTAACCTAAATTAGTCTAAGGACAGACACACATACCCATGCCCGAGAGAGGACTCGAACCTCCGCCGGGACCAGCCGCGCAGTCCATGACTGCAGCGCCATGGACCGCTCGGCTAATCCCGCGCGGCAACTGCTTTTTCTACTGAAGGAGGTCAGTGCAGCTTTTCCCGCAACAAACCATTCATTCACATTGTTTTGTGAACCGTAGCTATGAAGTATAGATACTAGCAAGCCGCGAGGTGTGTATGTATTTTCTTGAGGCGCTGTCAAAATTCAAGATTTGTCCTGCCATATCTAAAACCTTGTTGAGTTGAGGAGGCCTTTTGGCTAAGATCAAAGTGTAGCTGTAGCAATGCCAGTTGTGACTGAAATACGGCTAAAAGCACTAACAGACACTGACGCGAATTTCATCTGTTGCCGTTTGTTTCGTTGCTATTTTATTGGTGGTTTTGGAGCAGAGTATGACATCCTATCAACTCGTGTTCCAGCTTCCTGTTCTGCTTCTCCTCCGCATTATCTGATGAACTGAAAGCCTGGATATCAGTATCACAAAACACACGTACCAGGGTGGAATAAAAAGCTGTAAGAGCAACAAACAGCGTTACCACAGAGAGGTTGGCGCTAAGAAGAGCTGCATAGGATAGGAGTTTCCGCTCAATCATATAGCGCTGCGTTACGTAGTTTATTATGACAGAGAAAAACTGTAAATGCCCAGGTTTGGCAATTACATCAATTATCTTTACGGATAAGCTAATTGAGATATATGAAGTGGATAAACTAATTGATCTAAGTGTCAAAACTGTGTAATATAGGCCTATGTATTATGAAGATAATTGGAAGGAATTTTGTCTGCCTCGATGTTATCGCCTTCAAAATAGACCCCATTAGGTATTACACCCCTTTTGCCAGAGCTTTTCCAATCCCTTTTTTCGCGGGGGGTAACGGTGCGGTCTAGGCGCCTTACCACGTTTCGCGCGACTCCACCCGTCGGAGGTTCGAGTCCTCCCTCAGGCATGGGTGTGTCTGTTGTCCTTAGCGTAAATTAGTTTCGATTAAATTAAGTAGTGTGTAAGCCTAGGACCGATGACCTTAGCAGTTTGGTCCCAAAGAACTTACCACAAATTTCCAATTTCCAAATCCCCGACGCACTTCCGGAACTGGACCTTTCCGATAGCTTTCAGCTCTCTCGGCGATGCGTTTTTCATCTATGTTTGCAAAACGACGACCCCTTACGGTTTTCTGTACCTCGAGAACGGATAACCGTCACCTGGAGCCATGGCTGTCGAATGCAACGTCCGGGCATCGTTACAGTATGGCTTTTGGCCAAAAATCCGCGAACAATCGAAGAAGTGTGAGCAGGTGCACCATTATGGTGTAAGAGTCATGACTTGTTTTGCCACAGTTCGGGGCTTTTTGTCCGGACTGCTCCACGTGAACGGCGTGGAACTTGCATGTAGCAGTCCCTGTTGATCGCTCCACCTTGTGTCGAGACGTTATGGCGCGCTACACCGTCATAAATGAATACATGTCATGTGGCATCACGACCTGGTGCAAGTCTTTCAATTGGACACCACATAGGCGACTTGTGTGTCCTTAAAATCCTTGTGGTCTTTAGAATTTCAAAAAGTGTTTTCCAGCAATCTGCAAAGCTGTGACACGTAGGTTATCCTTCTGTAACCTACGTTCTGCTACAGATGGTAGCGTCGGTATTGTATCGTGTATTCTTAGATGCCTCCGATATCCAAACTGATGTTCCCCGAGACCGGCTAGTATTAGTTTTTCCATTCTTCTGTAAATAAATAATGACAGTATTTTGAAGCATTACTTATTAAAATGAAGGATCAGTAATATTCGCGCTTGCCAGAAACTGCCTTCTTTCAAATTGGAAGTACGTCATTGTTCTTAAAATCCCAAGATATTTCTCTTGCCTCATATAGCTTGCTCTCTATGTCATGGCTGGCTAATTGGAAAGTTTTAATAATTCTGCGGGAATATTCTTAACTCCAGAGACTTTGTTTCGACTTAGCTCTTTCGGTGTGCTGTGAAATTCCTCTCGTAGTATCGTATCTCCCATCTCATCTTCACCTACTTTTTGAATATACACCACTGGCCATTAAAATTGCTACACCAAGAAGAAATGCAGATCATAAACGGGATTTTCATTGGACAAATATATTATACTACAACTGACATTTTTACGTTTCCACGTTATTTCGGTGCATAGATCCTGTGAAATCAGTACCCAGAACAACCACCTCTGGCCGTAACAACGGCCTTGATACGCCTGGACATTGAGTCAAACAGAGCTTGGATGGCGTATACAGGTACAGCTGCCCATGCAGCTTCAACACGATACCGCAGTTCATCACGAGTAGTGACTGGCGTATTGTGACGAGCCAGCTGCTCGGCCACCATTGACCAGACGTTTTCACTGGTGAGAGATCTGGAGAACGTGCTGGCCAGGGCAGCAGTCGAACATTTTCTGTATCCAGAAAGGCCCGTACAGGACCTGCAACATGCGGTCGTGCATTATCCTGCCGAAATGTAGGATTTCTCAGGGATCGAATGAAGGGTAGAGCCAAGGGTCGTAACACATCTGAAATGTAACGTCCACTGTTCAAAGTGCCGTCAATGCGAACGAGAGGTGAGCGAGAGGTGTAACCAATGGCACCCCATACCATGATGACGATTGATACGCCAATATGGCGATGACCAATACACGCTTCCAATGTACGTTCACCGTGATGTCGCCAAAAACGGATGCGACCATCATGATGCTGTAAACAGAACCTGAATTCATCCGAAAAAATGACGTTTTGCCATTCGTGCACCCAGGTTCGTCGTTGAGTACACCATCGCAGGCGCACCTGTCTGTGATGTAGCGTCAAGGGTAACCGGAGCCATGGTCTCCGAGCTGATAGTCCATGATGCTGCAAACGTCGTCCAACTGTTCGTGCAGATGGTTGTTGTCTTGCAAACGTCCCCATCTGTTGACTGAGGGATCGAGACGTGGCTGCACGATCCGTTACAGCCATGCGGATAAGATGCTTGTCATCTCGACTGCTAGTGATACGAGGCGTCATCTCGACTGCTAGTGATACGAGGCCGTTGGGATCCAGCACGGCGTTCCGTATTACCCTCCTGAACCCACCGATTCCATATTCCGCCAATAGTAATTGGATCGCGACCAACGCGAGCAGCAATCTCCCGATACGATAAACCGCAATCGCGATAGGCTACAATCCGACCTTTATCAAAGTCGGAAACGTGATGGTACACATTTCTCCTCCTTACACGAGGCATCGCAACAACGTTTCACCAGACAACGCCGGTCAACTGCTGTTTGTGTATGAGAAATCGGTTGGAAACTTTCCTCATGTCAGCACGTTGTAGGTGTCGCCACCGGCGCCAACCTTGTGTGAATGCTCTGAAAAGCTAATCATTTGCATATCACAGCATCGTCTTCCTGTCGGCTAAATTTCGCGTCTATAGTACGTCATCTTCGTGGTGTAGCAATTTTAATGGCCAGTAGTGTATGTACTAGGGTCGTTCACTAAATAATGATCATTTTAGGTGCTTCAATTTACATGTTTCTACTGCACTTGTGCAAAGTTTCGAACGACTCCGACATACATCTACATCTGCATCTACATCTACATGATTACTCTGCAATTCACATTTAAGTGCTTGGCAGAGCGTTCATCGAACCACAATCATACTATCTCTCTACCATTCCACTCCCGAACAGCGCGCGGGAAAAACGAACACCTAAACCTTTCTGTTCGAGCTCTGATTTCTCTTATTTTATTTTGATGATCATTCCTACCTATGTAGGTTGGGCTCAACAAAATATTTTCGCATTCGGAAGAGAAAGTTGGTGCCTGAAATTTCGTAAATGGATCTCGCCGCGACGAAAAACGTCTTTGCTTTAATGACTTTCATCTCAACTCGCGTATCATATTTGCCACACTGTATCCCCTATTACGTGATAATACAAAACGAGCTGCCCTTTTTTGCACCCTTTCGATGTCCTCCGACAATCCCACCTGGTAAGGATCCCACACCGTGCAGCAATAGTCTAACAGAGGACGAACGAGTCTAGTGTAAGCTTTCTCTTTAGTGGCCTTTTGCATCTTCTAAGTGTCCTGCCAATGAAACGCAACCTTTGGCTCGCCTTCCCCACAATATTATCTATGTGGTCTTTCCAACTGAAGTTGTTCGTAATTTTAGCACCCAGGTACTTAGTCGAATTGACAGCCTTGAGAATTGTACTATTTATCGAGTAATCGAATTCCAAGGATTTCTTTTGGAACTCATGCGGACCACCTCACACTTTTCGCTATTTAGCGTCAATTGCCACCTGCCACACCATACAAAAATCTTTTCTAAATCGTTTTGCAACTGATACTGGTCTTCGGATGACCTTACTAGACGGTAAATTTAACAGCATCATCTGCGAACAATTGACTGGGTGTTGTGTGCTGTCCTTAGGTTAGGTTTAAGTAGTTCTAAGTTCTAGGGGACTGATGACCGTAGATGTTGAGTCCCATAGTGCTCAGAGCCATTTGAACCAATTTTTTTTCTGCGAACAACCTAAGAGATCTGCTCAGATTGTCACCCAGGTCAATTATATAGATCAGCAACAGCAGAGGTCCCAGGACGCTTCCCTGGGGAACACCTGATATCACTTCAATTTTACTCAATGATTTGCTGTCTATTACTACGAACTGCGACCTTCCTTACAGGAAATCACGAATCCAGTCGCACAACTGAGACGATACCCCATAGGCCCGCAGCTTGATTAGAAGTCGCTTGTGAGGAACGGTGTCAAAAGCTTTCCGGAAATCCAGAAATACGGAATAAACTTGAGATTCCCTGTCGATAGCGGCCGTTACTTCGTGCGCATAAAGAGCTAGCTGCGTTGCACAAGAACGATGTTTTCTGAAACCATGCTGATTACGTATCAATAGATCGTTCCCTTCGAGGTGATTCATAATGTTTGACTGCAATATATGCTCCAAAACCCTACTGCAAACCGACATCAATGATATAGGTCTGTAGTTCGATGGATTACTCCTACTACCCTTCTTAAACACCGGTGCGACCTGCGCAATTTTCCAATCTGTAGGTACAGATCTATCGGTGAGCGAGCGGTTGTATATGATTGCTAAGTAGGGAGCTATTGTATCAGTGTAATCTGAAAGGAACCTAATCGGTATACAATCTGGACCTGAAGACTTGCCCGTATCAAGCGATTTGAGTTGCTTCGCAACCCCTAAGATATCTACTTCTAAGAAACTCATGCTAGCAGCTGTTCGTGTTTCAAATTCTGGAATATTCCATTCGTCTTCCCTGGTGAAGGAATTTCGGAAAACTGCGTTCAATAATTCCGCTTTAGCGGCACAGTCGTCGGCAACAGTACCATCGGCACTGCGCGGCGAAGGTATTGACTGCGTCCTGCCGCTTGTGTACTTTACATACGACCATAATTTCTTCGGATTTTCTACCAAATTTCAAGACAATGTTTTGTTGTGGAACCTATTAAAGGCATCTCGCATTGAAGTCCGTGCCAAATTTCGCGCGTCTGTAAATTTTAGCCAATCTTCGGGATTTCGCGTTCTTCTGAACTTCGCATGCTTTTTCCGTTGCCTCTGCAACAGCGTTCGGACCTGTTTTGTGTACCATGGGGGATCAGTTCCATCTCTTACCAATTTATGAGGTGTGAATCTCTCAGTTGCTGTTGCTACTATATCTGCATTAGCATAGTCAGATCGGAGGGAATGGAGAGCCGTAGTGAACCAGAAAAATGGCTTCTACACAAGTCACTCGTTACAAGCAATGTGCTGTAATTCAGTTCCTGGTTGTTGAATAAGAAACCATGGAGAACATCTACAAACGTTTGTGTGCAGTGTATGGTACCGATGCAGTTGCTAGAATTAATACAGGGAGACGATTAGTGACAGTTAAAGCGCACGAAGTGCAGAAACTCAGTTCTATGATCGGCCACATTCGGGGCGTCTTGTCGCACCCACAACTCCAGATATGCCACTACTCGTACAGACAGACGCATCACAACTCGATAAATGGTTCTACAGGTATAGGTAAGCATTGGAAGAGCGTGAGTTGTGACTAAGACTCTTGGATAGACAAATGTGTGCTTCAAGTATTCAGCGAATCCTCACAACATATCACAAGACTTTTTTTAAAAAAAAAGACATTTCATCTGAGCTGTTGGAGTATTTTGAGGCCAATGGAGAGGCTTTGAAGATGATGAGAATATAACTGATACAGTGAAAACATTACTACGACCACGGGACAAGAGCATTTACCAACAGGGAATACATGCACTTATAGAACTTTGGCGTAATTATCCTCGATACTCCCAGCATTTCGCCGATTCCTATAATAGTTCTAGTGTGGTGTACTTCCGCAATGATGTGGTCAGTTGATTGTCCTCGCCTTAATTATATATGTGGTGTCTGTTCATTTGGGTTTATTCGAAAGAACAGACACTATTTATGTAAGTCTGTATGACGTGATGGAGACCATAAGGGAAAATAGCGGGGGTCATAGTGTTGTACCTAGAGGATAGTGTACCTAGGAACTAGTAACTGACTTTAGAATCACGAGAGGGAATGCACACTAGAGAAAGCCATAATCAATTTCCGCAATTTTCTATATATTTATTGTTGTTAGAAATGAGATTGTGTTTTGTGCAGCATTTGTGAATATTTCGAGTTGTACCCAATTAAGTTCTGTATAAAACATTAAAGCTAATTGGAATATGCTGTTAATTCTTCAGGTACGGATTTTTATGGTGAGTAATTAGAACTAATTATATAACTTGTGGAAAGATACTACTTTGGTCGTGCACCATCTTGTGCCGAGTAACAGAATCAGGTCTTACATCGGGGAACATGTGATACTTACAGATGAATTGAGTTTCTTTAATGTCTTAACAATTTTGGACGAGCGGTTTTAGGCGCTTCAGTCCGGAACCGCGCTGCTGCTGTGGTCGCAAGTTAGAATCATGCCTCGGGCATGGATGTGTGTGATGTCCTTACTTTAGTTAGGTTTAAGTAGTTCTCTTGGGGACTGATGACGTCAGATGTTAAGTCCCATGGTGCTTAGAGCCATTTGAACCATTTTTGAATCTTAACAATTTTACCTGTCTTGAAACTGGAAATTAATGTTAGTTTCCAATAGCGTCTAATTCAAAATATTTTTGACTTGTAACAGGTTTTTGATAATACTTCTGCTTGACTTGATTTCACTTACTCATTATTGGTGTACATTATAGTAATAAAATAACAGATAGACAATTAAATGGGTATTCATAAGATATTCTCGATTGCAGAACGTTTGAATTTTAATTGAACATTTCTTCCAAGGTACTGGATGATAGTGGTTAAGTGCCATATATAAATCCAACGGTTCGGCACCAGATCAAGCCTAGATTGTTATCTTTAGCTTATCACTTTTTCACCTCTGACAACGTTTCCTGATTTGAAAAATACCGAGATGCAGCATGGTATGTGTAGGTCGCCTTATCACTGGCTGTTTGAGTCGGTTCAGATGTACGAGAAAGGCAACAGCGTACCATCTCCAACAGGACAATGCCTAGTAAAGCACTCTGGTGTTCAAAATAATCTTCTGATTGATGACCACTTTACTTTTCACGAGATACTTGAAGATCGGGTACCGAGGAACATTTTTACACATTTGGAGAAGCCTTAATTTTCGGGAGTAATTTTTATAATTTCAGTTAAAGATTGCAATCTATAAAAAGTGAATGCCATAATTAAAAAACAGAGCAAGAAAATGTATGAACTTTCGGTTACAGGGATGCTGAAAAGTGTACCACGGTACAGCACTCTCACCTACATGTAAAAGATATGTTGATTGATATTGTCCCCAAATTCTAAGCGTTAAGTATAAATAAGTTCCCAGCAAAAAATTGTAGGGAATAAATTATTGAACGACTCTCTCTATCTCTCTCTCTCTAAAGTTAATAAATGGGAATGGAGAAAAAGGTCTTATGAACATGTGTCCACAAATGCATCGTTGCCACGATAGATAGCGCTGACGAATGACAGTCTCTCAGATCACGTGCCGTGTGTTCCTTGTGTGTTGCAGGCTGTGTGATTGACGCAACGTATTGTAATCAGCAGAATGGTCCGGTATTCACGTCGGGAACAAGCCGAGATGGTGTACGGCCAAGCAGATGAAAACTGTCGACAGGCAGCACGGCTGTACCGAATCACCAATCACATCACACAACATTTCAAGTCCTTTTTGCAAGTTTGTGTGATCATGGGTCCTTTCAGACACATGGCCGTCCTGCGAGTTGAAATGTGTGATGTGGATAACATCTGTGAGGGTACTTGTTTTGATATAACCGTGCTACATCTCGACCGCCTACATCTGTTTGGCCGTACACAAACACGATCTCGGCTTGTTACTGACATGAGTTCTGGATCATTCTGCTGCTTACAGTGTGCTGCGTCAATCCCACGGCCCTGCAACAACACGGCACGTGGTCAGAGGAACTCAGCGCCATCTACCGTGGCAACGATGCAATTCCGGACACATCGTCATAGGACCTTTTTCCCCCCATCAGAAATCGGTCCCTGCAGTGTGTCGGTTTTATTAATGTTCACCCTATATACTGGCGGAGAAACCGGCATTGCGCAGGTTTTTATTGAATTTAATTATAACTATGCGTCAACGCTCGTATCACGCAGCATCTGGCCTTGTGCTTAATGTTTATGACGTCATTACTCATGAATTACGTGTCGCACAATGACATAATTTTGTAGGTACATTCAGCTGCATACGTGGATGCTGTCTGCAAAATGCATTGCGAATGGAGTTAGTAGTAACGAAGCAATAAATTTAATTGTTATGCTTGATGCGACAGTTTTAACCCAATTCATTGTTAATGACATCATATCCCCTGCACTGTGAGTCGTAAAATGATATAATGTTGCACTTACATTCAGTAGTATATGTGCATAACGGTTGAAACATACAGTTAGTAGTAATGAAGTAATAAACTGAAATGTCATACCACACGCGGTACCTTTACTGCATGAACAACGGAAAAGCAAGCGATGGACAGTTATCCTTTCATCATTTTGCAGGGGTTATCAGCGAGAAAAAAATTCGCGAAGGTTTGTAATCATGTGTAAAGTTCGTTGCAGATCGCTAAGTGCTCTCATTCTCTCAAATAGTGGACCAATAAATTCTAGGAATTCACGCTTCGCGGTCAACGCTTTTTTTCATCCCCATTTCCTTCCATTTGGTAGGTAGGTGATTCTAACGCCGACAGCGATTGTCACCTAATGGTAACGTATAAGTGTAAGAAGTTTGGTTGACATCGGTTCTTCTGGTTTAGGAGGAGATGTGGCACATACTCGCAGGCACCACACACACACATACACATATCGATATTTATATAATGGCACAACCAGTCTCCTTTTTCATGCTCGTTCGTAATGTTCCTAATGAACTCCCCCTTGTCAAACATCGTGCATTATTAGTGTTGCATTAATTGATCCGCTATTGCAGGGAACCGAGACGCTGTTGAACATGAAGACAGATAAACACAGCTCTGGACCTAAAAACAGCCTCGAGTGTGGAATGCAAGCCTGCAGGACCGTGGAGTGGGGGGAGAAATCCCGAGCACTAACTACATACACTCTGGGCTAACAAGCGGAACTCCCCTCCCCTCTCCACCGGCGCCGGCTGACTCTTGTGTTGTAAATGTAATCCAGGTGGCCGGCGCGGTAATGAAGAGGTCTTACCGCCCATTGTGGGGCGCGCGCTCAATAGGATCAGGGAAACTGGATAGTTTTTTTAAGGGCTGTCACCTCCGCTGGCTGTTACACGCGTGCTTGAGCAGCGGATCCCCCCCTCCCCCAGTAACGGATGTCCCCTTCTCTGAGCCGAAGTAATAGGGCCGCCGCGCTGCGCCGGTCTGGATTGATCCAGATCAGGCGGGCCCAGCAACAGCCCCCCTGTCTGGCGCACAATGCGCGCCCGTTTTCACAGGACCAGCCCTTATCTCTCGCAGAACACAGGGGCGGCGCAACGACAGTTCCTATTTGCCAGAGACGCGCTCTGTCGTTATCCGCTGACGATACTGTTTGCGGGCAGGCTATTCGAGAACGATTTGTTTGTCTTCACTGTGGTGCTCGAGCATGGATTTTAATGCGACTGTGCATGAGTGGTAACTTAATATAGTGTACATTCTGCAATTCAACGACAACAATATGCGCGTTATGTAAGTCTGCAGACTTTCGTGATCAGTAAAGTTAAAAGCTTCTGGGTTGTTAGTCCGCGTCATTTTTCCTGCAAAAATAATCGACGTTTCGTCCCCTCTGCTGGCATCTCCTTAAGGATGTTTCTGAGTCTAGCGATAGTCGACACGGAAACATCCTGAATAAGATCCCGATCGATTATTTTAGAAGGAAATATGAGCGTCCTAACAACCCGAGAGATTTTAACTCTTAACAAAAAAAAAAAAAAAAAAAAAAAAAAGGTTCAAATTCCTCTGAGCACTATGAGACTTAACATCTGATGTCATCAGTCCCCTAGAACTTAGAACTACTTAAACCTAACTAACCTAAGGACATCACACACATCCATGCCCGAGGCAGGTTTGGAACCTGCGACCGTAGCAGTCGCGCGGTTCCGAACTGAAGTGCCTAGAACCGCTCGGCCATCGCGGCAGGCTTAACTCTTAACAATATGCTTTGAATGAACTGTCCTTAGTTGTACCAAGCATCTTCTGCTCATGTACATATCTTTTCACGGGGCAGTAATTGATCCATTAAATTGTGTGAGTGCAGCGGATGAAATCCTATTTCCTCTTCTTCATCGTCTTCTTCTTCTGATACACTGTCCTTAACGTGACCACCTGTCAAAAGCCTGATCCGTCACATTTTGCAATGCAAGACGCGCTGGAAAGGAGTCCATGAGGTTCTGGAAGATACTAACAGGGATATGGAGCATGGCCGACAGCAGTGTCCTGATGAGTTGCGCTAGGTTTTTCGGTTGAGGATCCATGTCGCGTGCTGCCTGTCCGAAGTGGTCCTACAGGTCCTCGATCCGGTTAGCCACTTGGTTCATCTTGGAGGTCAGTTGCTCAACAGTTGCACATCTATTCGACCATACACATCTCTGCAGCTGTCATCTATGGCCCATGGTGCATCAGAGTTGCCTCGTTGCCGGTTCTAGATACCGCCATTTTCCTGTGCACGATATAAGAGAACTTTAACCACGGCAACCGCGAACTGTTTACAAACTAAGCTCTTTCGGAAATGCTTCCACCCTTGGCCCAAAATCGCTCCGTTTCCGCGTTATGACGATGACTGCACCGTTATCAGCGTCCGCTCGACACGCTTTATATACCCTCCTCTGCCAGAGGAGAGTGGTTATTGCACGTTAACCTTGAACATAAGCGGTGGCCACATTAATGTGACTAACCCGTGTATTTCGGCAGAATATCTTTCGGCAATCTACAGAATGAGGAGGATACTCTTTCCGTCCTTTTAAACTACAGACACTCTAGCGACAGAGACCTTGATCGGCGGCAAAGAATATGTATAAGTCAAAGCTGTGGCTATGCGGTCAATCCCTGCTGGGATATAGATCGACTATTATTACTTACACATTAGCGACACCTTTGTAGTTAAAATTTGTTTGACGAAGAATTTGATTTACTGAGATATCGGTTTCAACATGGAAAAATAATGGAATCTGGTGCTTTCTTTAATAAACTCACAAGGCATCCCAGATGTGCTCAATAATATCCATGTATGGGGTGTTTGGTGGCCAGCGGAAGTGTTTAAACTCAGGAAAGTGTTCCTGGAGCCCCTCTGTAGCGATTCTGGACGTTTGGGGTGACGCAATGTTCTGCTGAAATTGCACAAGTACGTCGGAATGCTCAGTGGGTATGAATGGAGGCAGGTGATCAGAAAGGACGCCTGTCAGAGTCCTGTCTAGACGTATCAGGGGTCGCATATCACTCCAACTGCACACGCCCCCCACCGTTACAGAGCCTCCACCAGCTTGACAGTCTCCTGACGACATGCAGGATCCATAGATTCATGATGTTGTCTCCGTACCCGTACACGTCCATCCACTCTATACAATTTGAAACGAGACTCGTCCGAGCAGGCGACATGTTTTGAGTCATCGACAGTCCAATGTCGGTGTTGACGAGCCAAGGTGAGGCCTAAAGCTTTGTCTCGGGCAGTCATCATGATGTTTCGTTGAATGGTTCGCACGTTGACGCTTGTTGATGGCCCAACATTGACATCTGCAGAAATTTGCGGAAGGATTTCACTTTTGTCATGTTGAATGATTCTCTTCGGTGGTTATTGGTCCCGTTCTTGCAGGATCTTTTTCCGGCCGCAGCGATGTCGGAGATTCGATGTTTCACCGGATTCCTGATATTCACGGTACACTTGTGAAATGGTCGTACGGGAAAATACCCACTTCATCGCTACGTTGGAAATGCTGTGTCCCATGGCTCATGCGCCGACTATAACACCACGTTCAAACTCACTTAAATCATAATAACCTGTCACTGAAGCAGCAGTAATCGATCTAACAAATGTGCCAGACACTTGTTGTCTTATATAGGCGTTGCCGACCGCAGCGCCGTACTCAACATATTACATATCTCTGTTTTTGAATAGGTATGCCTATACCAGTTTCTTTGGCGCTTCAGCAATCCGAGCATGGATCGGCCGCGGAGTCAAAGATTTATGGGTGCTCTTTGCCGCCGACTAACGCCTCTGACGCTTATGTCACTATGGTTTAAAATGACGGAACGAGTGCTGCAGCTTCAGCCTATCGTCTCATTCTGAAGATGGTTGAAAAGTACACGGGCGAAATATTATAAGAAGAAGAAACAGAGTTTCTGCAGCTGCATTGCCGAAATTCTATGCTGAAATGAAACACAACTTAAGAAAAACATTTTTACAGTACAATTCGTTTTACTGTTTCTCAAAATACTCGACAATCTTGGAAACATTTTTCCCATGCCATGTCAGTACTAAAAAAGCAGTTTTTCAGGGTCCAGCAGCATCTTGTGCTGATGGAAATCGCTGAACACCAGTTTTTTTGTTTGTAATAAAGGAAGAAAAAGGATTGTTGGGTGATACATTTGGTGAGTCAAACCAGTGTTTTTCACCATCAATAATCCTTTTTTTGACATGCTTTGTGACAGTTGGCAGAATTACAAATGAAGACTAATGCAAGGTTGTTTGCCAGAATTCAGCGACGACTTACGGCAACCAGAGTACTGTATACCATTCAGCCTTAACTGTTCTTCGATCTTCTAAAGCAGTGGTCGCGGTATGTGCAGTGCAATCATAAAAAGCATCTATCATTTTCTTCGAAATGTTGTGCCGACAAAAGTCGCTTATTGGTTATCGTTCGTACCGGAACACCTAGACAGCTGACTGCTGTTTAGTTTCCAGCTTGTGAAAATGAGCTGCCTGACAACTTAAGTGAAGTACCCAGAAGACGTGGTCGGATGTCAATGTATCTTCGTATGCGTACACACCAAAGGTGGTCAGGCAAATGACTAGAGTGGCGATTCTCTGTGATAGGTAGCACAGCCGGTAGACTACACTGTTTTCACCTGGGCCAGAAGGGTATATAAGGGGCGTGAACATCGTCAGATGTAGAGTGATCATTATTAAGGAAGCGGAGATGCTGCGTACTCGTGTAAACCAATGTTGTTAGCACTTGACAGAGGTTTGAAACGGGCCTCCGTTCGGCTGCCTGCTCGGATTGTACAGTATCCAAATTTGTAGTGCTTTGTGAGGTGACAGTGGCCCCATGTTGGACTGCGTGGGAACGTGGTGGCAGACATACTAGTCCTCAAGGTTCCGGTCGACTACGTCTGACCATCACAATCGAGAATCACCATACTGTGCACCAAACATATCGTAATCACTTTTCGTATCGCCTGCCATCCCAGAAAAAATCATGGACTCTCTGCAACATGCTGGTCCACACACGACACTTGTCCCTATAAACTGTCTGTGTGATGTTGAGGTAGTGCTGTGGCTAACAAGATCTCCAGATCAGTCTCCGATAAAAGACGTTTGGGACCAGCCCGGACGTCTATTGCGTCCCAGCCCCACGATCCAGGATCCGAAGGACGGACTAGCTTGCCTCAGGAGAGGCTACAACATGTGAATGACGCCCTACTCAATCGAATCAGTGCAAGCGTCCAGGCCAGAGGGGGTGCAACATCATACTGATAAGTGGGTTCAAACTGCCTAGATCCTTGGAAGTTTGACTCGATTTTGTAGTTTGACTCGATTTTGTAGTCACTGAAATAACGTCACATACCCTCACAGCACGTAAGTTTCATTTCATTTGTCCCTCCCTTTCTGGAAGCTTCGTTTTTTCGTCAGACAATGTGTATCCAAGTTTCATTTGCTTTTATGATGTTGTGTATGGATTTTTCAATTTCTCGGTCTAATTTTCAACCTGCATACACTATTTTAAACGAACTTGGTTTTGAGTTTCCGTCAAACTGTGTAAAATGCATCGGGAACGTATCATTTACACAGTCTAACGTTCATGTAAAATCGAATGTGCTGTGTCCTCAATATATCTATGAATCTTTTTATGTAAGAAGAAGTCATACGTCGATACTTTTCAGTTAAGTCGCATGTTCTGGCCGACCTTTACGAATTCATCGCCGCCGGAAACACGACAAGGACAGACTAATTATAAATAGTATTTTCCGAAGGGGATTTGTAAAAAAAAAGTTTTAAGATGCGATGGCACCAGGAGTAATACTGCTGCGCCTCTCCAAAATACTGAAGAAAGGGGGCCTCACAATAGGTCTCCAATCGCTTACGACGGTTATCTGCGATAGTGCAGAACCATGATTCATCGCTGGACACAACACACAACAAAACTCCATGCTCCTCGGTCAAGGACCACTCCAAACGCAGCCAGCCGTTTTTCTTTTGTTGTTAGTAGTGGCCTACGTGTGGGATATTAATTTCCTAGTTCGGATGCTACGACTCTCCCACCAGTGGTTCAGGATGACACAAAATGTTGCAGGAAGTCCGTTTCTTGTTCTCTAAAGATAGGCGCAGTTTTGAAGGGAAATGCCTGGTGCACAATAAGGCGATCATCCATTGTGGTAGGAGGTCGCCGACCGGAACCTTGATGACGAGTATGCCTGTCCTCACATCCAACATAGTCCACTGCCACAAACAAATGTCTCGCAAACCCGAATATTGCACTACCCGACCAGCCGGTCAAATGGAAACCCACAATGAGGTACAAGGTGTGTAAATATGTGATTAGTGATTGATTCATCCAAATAATATAAATCTTAATCATATAAGTAGAGCGATTGCAAATGTTAACGCTAAGTGGCTTGTTCTAGTAAAAATGCAAGGGAATAGTCCTATAAAATTATTGAATAATATTATAATTAAAATTGAGATAAGGATGAACATTGTTCCATTAAATGATTTTGGTCCTAATAATGTTTCAAATGCTTTGTGTAGGGTCAAGTTTAGTTTATTCCAGATAATATTAATTCGTGATGGTGTAAGTCAAAGTATTGATGGGATTCATAATAATCCTAGGAGTGTTCTAGTTCAATTTAATGATAAGTTGAAGATATTAGTTGATGGATCAAATGTTGAGAATCAGTTTGTTATCATTTTCAAGTTACATTTTTTATCTCAATTGTCCTTTTTTCTTCTCTTTTAATAAGATTAGTTTTAAATGAGAAAAAGTTTATTTGATTGAATAGAATTAAAGCGGCTGAAAATATAATGAACAGAGAGAATCATATGAGAGGAGATATTTGACGGATTTGGATTTAAATTACCCCATCAGAAGTAGTCGTTAATTTACTATTATTTGGTTTAAGAGACCATTACTTACTTTCAGTCATCTGATGTTTTAAGGTGTATTAATTATTTGGTTATTTTAAATTGACACTCTAATGTTATATATTTTAACTAACTCCTTATATTATCTTAGATAATCATTAGATGAATAAATTTACAGACGCGACAAATACTGTTTCATATGAGCACGCGGCATCTCCGGGTCCTTCATAGTGATCACTCAACATGTGACGGTGTTCACGCTCCTAATATATCCTATCTGGCCTCGTAACAACGCTAAAACACAAACAACACGAATGCAGTCTGGCAGCAGTCACAGATTACTGCAACTCTTATCATTTACATACTCGCCGATGGTGTGCACGTCTGCGAAGTTACATTGACATTCGTCCATGTCTTCTGCCTGCTTCATTTGTTACATCAACCAGTGTATTTGTACAGGTAATTCACACGCCTCTGTAACATGCGTGGCGGAGGGTACTTCTTACAATATTTGCGATTTTCTGTCCTGTTCCATTCGTTTACTGGTCAAGTGAAGAATCATTGTCTGTATGTATCTGTAAGAGCCCTAATCTCTCTTACCTTATTCTCATGGCGATGAAAAAACAAAATCAACCAGAAGAACTTCGGGATAAAATCTACGTCTTTTCCATAATATCCCCTTGTAAGTCCCCTGAACATCTCTGTTACACTATTGCATGGGCTATTCCGGTGTGTTTCGATATCAGTGATTTGTCTCTGAATTATTTCCATGTCTGTTAGCATAGTCACCTGATGAGGACTCCAAACATTGCAGCAAAACTCTAAAATTAGTCACAATACTATCTTGTATGAGATTTTTTATACAGATGCACTGCAGTTTTACACAAGCCTTCCAACAAGTCTAAGCCCTCCATTCAGCTTACCAGGTACAGATTTTACGCATTTATACCATTTCATTGCTCTTGTAAGACGTGTATTTCTATTCTCTATTGTCAAACCACAATTTATGAAAGTGTGTATATTTTATTAATAGGATTAAGTAGGAATAATTAATATTTGTTATATTGCAAATAATTGTGGTAGCAGGGAACGTCTGCACCAAAGTATTGTTGGCAGGAGAGACCGCACATTGATATAATTTTTACAAGGGCGGGAGAGACCGCGTATGGATACATTGTAAGAAAAGAGCGGGAAAGACCGCACATTAATACATTTTGTAATGAATGGTAGCAGGGATTGTCTGCACCAGAAAGTATTGTTGGCAGGAGAGACAGCACTTTAGCGTTCGTAGGAAGTCAGCAGTAAGCGAGATGTGAAGCGAGTCGGTAGCAGGTCTGAAGCGAGCGGCTGAGAGGAGCGGTGTGCCTGCCAGCCACCAGCTATGCATTGCTGCGAAAGGTGGATATACACTGTACTAGTGCCGACATTGTGCATGCTCTGTTGCCTGTGCCTATGTGACTATTTACAAGAGATTATAAACGGATGTACAGAGACATCTGCTAACCATTATCATAAGAGGAACTAATATTATTGAATTATATTTTTGAGAAACTCAAGACTACTGAAGGTGTGTTTGCGCAATGATAGTTGTAAGATTATTGTAAAAAGTAAGTCCCATTTGAACGTTTGTAAAATCATTTCATTCAGAATATAATTAATTTTTGCCAGAAATATTGCATTACTGATTATAATCCATCCCAAAAACCATCAACGTAAAACTTTGCAAAATTTTGTTGTTATCAAGAAAAAGTTTAACTATGAATTACGTAACTTCAGTCAAATTAATTAAAGAATAACGTCAGCTTTGCTATTAAAGAGTAACATCAGCTTTGCTATTAAAGAATAACTTCAGCTTTGGTAATAAATACAGCCACTTATTATGACAGCCCACCAGCAGCTAATAGAGCACAGTAAAACAGAGTAAGTATATTCATGTCGCAGTTCGATGTAGCAGTGAGATGGCAATCCAGTAACAGTAAAAAAGATAAGGAACAGTTATGGGTTACTGCAGGTAACGACTGAGACCCCCGACGACGACACATTCTATGTTTCGTCGAAATAATCAGAAGATCACTTTCAATAAGCAGCATTTAAATTTGTATGCGAAGATTGAGAAAGAGAATTTATTTCAAAGGGAACAGATAGAAATCCTAAGGGAAGGTTTCGTAGGTTATTGTAGAAGGGAAGGTTACGTAACAAAAGAGATATAGAGGAGACGGGAAGGTTTCACTCTCAATAGTATTACAACTAAATACATAAATGGTATGGCGTGCTGCAGACGTCCTTCACTTCGATGTTCTTGTAATCGAATACTATCAAGTTCTCTTTCTCGTTGTTTTTAATACTTACAGAAACCTGTCGTTAAGAAGGCTTCATGGAAGCACAAAGTCTTTCTGCATTTCCTCACCTATGGGGATACAAGCGTTTCAGCTGACTAATATCATGGCGAGTTAGAGCGAGAGAGACAGAGAGCGAGAGAGAGATAGAGAAAGAGAGAGAGAAGGAGCAGGCTATAGCGAGAAGAATGAGAGAGAAACGGGGCGGTGGACATAGACTTATGTAAATGCGTAACGTAATATATTGAAGTTGTTATAATAATGTAATTTGTTAGAAAATAGTGTAGAAGTAAGGAATACAGAGTTTGAGCATCATCAGGTAATTAATTTCTTCAAAAAATCGTTGTATATTACATCTGGCAGGTTTTGCACTAATGATCTCACCTTTTAGCCTCCTACAACAATAATTATCTCTGGCAGGGTTAAAATTTTGGTGATATATGTACGAGGGGCGTCCAGAAAGTAAGCTCCGATCGGTCGCGAAATGGAAACGACTATGAAAATCCGATAAAGCTTTGCACAGATGTGTTGGGTAGTGTCTCTAGTATAACCCCAGTTAGCATCACGTCGCTCTTCTCATTTCTGAGCTCGCAGTGAGTGCGTAAAGATGTCTAGAAAATAGTGTCTGCCGCCAAGTACGAGGGCCTGGTGAGAAATTTCGCCTGAAGCTATGCAGCTAACATTACATAACTGTCGTGCTGTTTCTTCTTCAAGACAATTCTCAGCCGCATTCTGCAGGGGCAATGAAGATGCTCCTGCATCGTTTTCAAATGGAAATGTGAGATTACCCACAATACAGTCCGCAATTGTCTCCCCCTGAGTTTCATCTCTGGTCACATGAACCGCTGTCTTTGAAGACAACATTTTGACACAGACAGCGAGGTGTAGGCCAGCGTGGAGAATTGGCGGAAAGCACTGGCGGCTGCCTTCTATGATGAGGCTATTGAAAAGTTGGTACAACGCTATGACAAAAGTCTAAGTCAGAACGGCGACTACGTAGAGAAGTAGCTGAAAGGTGTAGCTAATTGTTACAAGTAAAACATTTCTGATGTTCACTGTGGTTTCAATTTGGCAATCAATCGGAGCTTACTTTCTGGACAGGCCTCGTAATTTGACCTAAAAATAAGATGCAGAAACGTTCTGTGGAGTTTTCTTCAATAATTTTTGAGCTTTAAAGGAAATGTAAAATCTTGACTACAGGTTAGAAAAACAAAGAGGTTATCCACCATTTGGTAGGTATAAGCTAGATTGTCCTTAGGTGCCAGCGTCGCTACGGTGCCGTAGGGCTGAACAACAGCATCAGTGTGCATTCTCTAACGCACACAGTCTGGTCAAGGTGAACAGGGCTTCACTGATGAAGCTCTTTTATCAAAACAACAGCAAGAGTATTGCTGCTCTTCACGTGTATCGAAGCGTCACAGGAATACGGAGAAGTCCTCTTTCCGCACCGGGATTGAAGAACACGATTCGGAAGTTCGAATGAACTGAAGATTTGGGAACTGTTTCCTGGGGGAGGCCGACGGTCAATTGTGCCAGAAATTGTTGAAGAAATTACTGCTGCACAAGTTACATCAATGCCCAAGAAAAGAAATACGAGTAATCCTCTGAATTACATACCCATATCGCTAACGTCGATTCGCTGTAGGATGCTGTAACAGATACTGTGTTCGAACACTATGGGTTATCTCGAAGAAAACGATTTATTGACAAACAGCCAACACGTATTCAGGAAATATTGTTCTTGTGAAATTCAACTAGCTCTTTATTCTCCGAAGTAGCGAGTACTATTGACAGGGGATGTCAAACTAGTACCATGTTTTTAGATTTTCAGAAAGCTTTTGACTCCGTTCCTCGCTAACGACTTCTAGTTACACTGCATGCCCATGGAGTATTGCCTCATTTATGTGACTGGATTCGTGATTTCCTGACAGAATGGTCACAGTTCGTAGTAACTGACGGAAAGTCATTGAGTAAAATAAAAGTAATATTTGGCGTTCCCCAAGAAAGTGTTACATGCCCTCTGCTGTTCCTAATCTACATAAACGGTTTTTAAGACAATCTGAGCAGCCCTCTTAGGTTGTTTGCAGATGATGCTGTCATTTACAGTCGTACAAAGCCATCAAATCAATACAAATTGCAAAACGATGTAAACAAGTGTCTGTATGGTACGAAAAGTGACAGTTGCCTCTAGATAACGAAAAGGTGAAGTCATCCACATAAGTACTAAAATGATTTTCGGTTACAGGATAAAACATGCAAGTATAAAAGTTATGAATTCAACTGTATATTAGGAATTACAATTACGAATGACTTGAATTGGAACGATTACATAGACAATGTCGTGGCGAAAGGAAACCAAAGAATGCGATTTACTGGCAGAAAACTTAGAAAATGCAACAGGTCTGACAACGAGACTGCTTACACTTCGCTTGTCCACCCTCTTCTGAAGCACTGTTGCGCGGTGTGGTATTCGCATCAGATAGGACAGATGAAGGACAGCGAAAAAGTTCGAAGAAGGACAGCAGATCGTTTTGTATTATCACAAAACAGGGGAGAGAGTGCCACGGATATGATTGGGGGGGGGGGGGTGGCAATCGTTAAAGCAAAGACGAGTTTCGCAACGAAGTTATCTTCTCATGAAATTTCAATCACCAACTTTGTCCTTAGAGAGTCAAAATATTTTTTGGCGTCCTCCTACATAGAGAAGAATGATCATCATAATAAAATAAGAGAAATCAGAGCTCACATAGAAAGATTTAAGTGCTCGTTTTCATCGTCGTTTTACGGAGTGTAACGGTAGAGAATCCTCTGTCAGGTACTAAATTATGAACTGCAGAGCAATCACATAGAGGTAGATCTATATGAAGATATTGCCTTGGCTGAGAACGCTGGACACAATGTGCGATCGTCAATTAGTGCACGAGCCGCCTCACGACAGCTGAACATTCCACGACTTACGTTTCGAAAGGCGCTAAGAAAAATTGTGAAACGGCATCCGCACAAACATCACATTTCTCACCAACTTCTTCCGCGTGACACCGACATTCGAATAGGCTTTTCTCTAATGTTTCTTGCAACGGTTGAAGTTGATGACACGTGGCTTTCATCACAACCCAACGAACGTCTTTGAAGTACCCCTCCATAGTGAACGCGTTACTGTGTGGCGTGGCTTTATGTCACATTTCCTGTTTGATCCGTTTTTTGAGGAACTCGGACCCCAAGGACATGCAGCAAGAGCAACACATGTTATTGTGATATGCTTAGCCATGTGATCGCTGCTCTACGAGGAGAGGTACTTGGGGTTCAACATTTTGATGCACGATAGTGCTCCGCCTCAAATTGCCCCTGAGGTCACTCGGTTACTCCGTAACACAGTCAGAGAAAACTGTATCATTGGCTGACAGTTCCAGACCGAGTGGCCACCAATATCACCAGAGTTGAAACCTTGCGATTTTTGGTTGTGAGGATACCTGAAGGAGAGGTCTTATCAACGGGACACTAAAACACATTGGGGGTTGAAGATACGCATTGCGAGAGAAGTAGCCGATGTATCTCCCGATATATTTCGGGCAACAGTAGAGGAGTGCCTACTGCGGTTCCAGGCTGTCGTGGATGCAGACGATCGTCACACAGAGCAACGTTTGTAACGTGGAATGTAAATTTGGTACGCAATTAACAATAATGTTACTCCCTCCTGTGAAAATTAAAATGTGTTTCTTTCAATGTTCACAAAGTTTTGCTGTCCTACGATCACTCTTTGTTCATGGGTCACAAAATTTCAGTGTCCGAAGGCCACTCGTTCTTCATGGTGGTCCTCTCAAATAACTAAAGTTTAATTACAGCCAACCTGTACTTCCAGTTACTGATGGGTCCGCCGCTGTCGGGCGGAAGTAAACAGCCCAGGTGTAGGGAACCAACAAAAGTTTATTAAACACAGTTTCCACAAAAATATTCTCCACAATGAAACAAAATAAAGGATGGTTCTTCAATAAGTGAAACAAAATCAATGCTAGTCTTACAGTTAGCGAAACAAAATAAATGAATAAATGATGGTTCGTAAATAACGGAGCCACTTAGACTTACATAATCACAGAATTAATAAATAAGTTCCACGATACTTGAAAGAATAGCACACGCTTCAGTGAACACATTATTAAAGTCTTAAGAGATTCACGTTAAAAATAGTGAATTAAGTTTCTGTAGTCACATTCTTTTTATTAATCGTGATCTTGAAGTCCTAATAACTTTACGCTTAAACGGAAAAATAAGTTTCTCACTTCACGTTTAAAACCAAAGTGTCAAGTCTAGGCTTCAGTCAAAAAA
Source organism: Schistocerca piceifrons (assembly GCF_021461385.2). Taxonomy (NCBI): domain Eukaryota; kingdom Metazoa; phylum Arthropoda; class Insecta; order Orthoptera; family Acrididae; genus Schistocerca; species Schistocerca piceifrons. Next base: position 205,379,448 of record NC_060142.1, on the reverse strand, counting down.
AATAAACTATAACTCTTATGTTGCAATTCGCTGAAGAAGTACTGACAACCAATAGTACCGAAAATCCGACAAGGATAGAAACATCCAGTCTGACAGTATCCGACAAGGATAGAAACATCCAGTCTGACAGTATCCGACAAGGATAGAAACATCCAGTCTGACAGTATCCGACAAGGATAGAAACATTCAGTCTGACAGTGTCTTGTCGGCTAGAAGAACAGCAGCCTCAGCAACCACGTTGCTGATCACGACTTAGAAGGCGGCGTGCTATTCAGAAGTAGATGGCCAGCCCTTCGTACAGCGTAGTGGAGATCCACAGGTCGCTGGCTGCGATGGAATTGCTGTAAGGAGCTTGTGCGAGGGCCTAAATAGCCGCCTTGCGAATGGATACTGCGGGCCTACTTTCTGCACGTGACACAGCAGACGCACGAAGAGATGCAGTAAACGACCTCTGTCATTGTCTTGTATGTCACCTGATGACCTGGCCGGAGTACCGTTGATGTCCTCTGCTGAGTTCCAGGATTGCTAAGTTCTATATCGGTTACACTGTAGGGGCTTAATTCGCTGCAGCCCGCATGATGAATAAGTTATGTGTGGTCCCGTCAGCAACAGATGTCTAGGGCCCGACGACAGTTAGGATGAAGCTTCATTCGAAACTTTTATCCGTATTTTTGTTCGAATTGTAGAGCCTGTCTGCAAGTTCATAGTCATGAACTGGAAATGGTGATAAACGCTGAGGTAAAACACAGACAGTTGTAAGCTCACTGGATGAAACATTGTTGACCCACTTAAAACAGCATGCTGGTGGTCTCCTTCGAGAGCTGTAGATGGTGTTCAACTGGTATCTTTCACTGTTCACGTAAGTCATGGCAAAGAAAAAGTGTGTATGTACCAGTCGGTAGTATGGAATCAATACAGTATTACGCGTCGACTTGAATCATGACAGAATGGAAGATAGGAGCTACAGCGTTAGAACGCGCCTATGACTACGTCGTGACTTAACAAGCCAGATTTGTTGGTGTGTCACGCAGATTGTCCAACGTGTCTACAAGGAATGGTGGAGCACTTGCAGCCATTTACCATGGCATAAAAATAGTGGTCATAAAAGTATCCTAGCAGATAGGAATTAGAGATGAATCTTACGCTTGTTCAGCAACAATCGGTTCAAGCTCAGTAGGATGACCTACTTACAGTGAATGCAGGTCCATCTCAATTAACTGCCGAGTAAACACTGCAAACGAATCTGCATGCCTCTGTATGTCCATCTTTTCAGAGATGGTTGAGGGACTCGGCTGTTCGACACAGGATGTCAAATCAAATACCTTTCCGCCGTTCGGTTTCCAAACTGATTTTATTTGGCTACCAGTTTCGGCGATTTACTACGCCATCTTCAAGCTCCTGACCGACGTGTAGGAAGATTCCACCTCGGTTCTGGTCAAAACAGGGGCCAGCATTCGAATACTGGTATCTGTAGATTTTTGCTTGCTATAGCGATCATTTGTTTGAAGCGATCGCTATAGCAAGCAAAAGTCTACAGATAACAGTACTGGAATGCTGGCCTCCGTTTTGACCAACCTATTTCAACCAACTGCGCACACTCATTCAGATTACTGTGATCGTGAACCAGTTAATCAAGTGATGCACTTTCTTCATCTTCATGAAGAGAGTTCTGTGGACATTCCCTTATTCCCAGACGACAACAGAGCTACATGCATGTGTTCCTGGTTTGGCGTGCACTCAGGCAACCTATACTGAGGTAAAAAAGCCATAGCGATTTGCACATACACAGTTGGCGGTAGGATCGCGTGCACAAGGTATAAAAGGGGGGGGGGGGGGGGAGTGCACTGGCGGAGCTGTCATTTGCAGTCAGGTGGTTCATGTGAAAATGTTTCCGACGTTGTTCTGGACGCACGACTGGAATTGACAGACTTTGAACGCGGAAAGGTAGTTGGAGCTGGACACATGGCACAATCAGTTTCCGAAATCGTTAGGGAATTCAGTATTCCGAGATCTTCAATGTCAAGAGTGTGCCGAGAATACCAAATTTCAGGCCATATCTCTCAATGTGGACAACACAGCTGTCAAAGAGAGTTGCCAATGCTAATAGATAAGCAACACCGCTTGATATCCATGTAAGATGTAGTAGGAACGGATCCGTTAGGACAATGCGGCGAAATTTGGCGTTAATGGTATATGGTAGCTGACGACTGACTTGGGTGCCCTTGCTAACAGGTCGACATTATCTGCTAAGCTCGTGATTGTATCAACTGGACCCTTGACGACTGGAAAACCGACGCCTAGTCAGATCAGTCCCGATTTCAGTTTGTAAGAGCTGATGGTAGAGTTTGAATGTGGCGCAGACCCCACGAAGCCACGGACCCACGTTGTCAACAGGGCACTTTGCAAGCTGGTGGTGGCTCCATAATGCTGTGGGTTGTGTTTACATGGAATGGAATGGGTCCTCTGATCCAACTGAACCGATCATTGACTGTAAATGGTTACGTCTGGCTACTTGGAGACCGTTTGCAGCCAAAGTCACGTTCCCGAAGGAATTTTTATGGATGACAATGCTCCATGTCCCCGAGCCGCAGTCGCCCGCGATTCGGTTGAATAACGTTGTGGACAGTTCGAGCGAATGATCTGACCACCCAGATCGCCCGACGTGAATCCCATCGAACATTTATGGCACATGATCGAGAGGTCAGTTAGTGCACAAACTCCTGCCCTGGCAACACTTCGCATTATGGACGGCTGTAGAGGCAACATGGCAAAATATTTTAGCTTTGTAGCACATTGGACTATTTTTGGAGTCCAGAATCTACGAACGTTAGAGGTTTATGTTAAGCTTGTAGAACACACGCAGAAAAGCGCGTTCAGTAAGAAGATGATCATAAACTGGAAGTTTCACCGGCCTTGGAGTCAATTTCGGTTATGCTTCTTATTGACAAAGTGGATAACATATTCAAATATCAGAAATCTTGCTCTGATAGTAGTGAGCATACTACCCTAGCATTCGGATCTTGGGGTAATTAAATGGTCTTTTAGGTCTAAGGTAACTAAAATGCATCTTGGATATTGTTTAGCATCTAATATCAAGCAGTATTTCACTTTACTACATTAATCACGCAACGACGGCCACCAACTCATGACATCGTGTCCTACACCAGCGGTATTGACTGATTTATTACTGACAGTATGCTATGTTGAGCTCGTCATTCCGCCTGAATAAAATATTTTTGAACATCTGCATCGTGCATTTCTTTTAATGTAGTTTCGTATCACACTCGGTAGTATGTCGTACTAACATATAGAACGTATATTTGATTAGTACTTTTGAAAGTTTTTACACTTAGTTATTAACAGTTACTCCAATTAAGAATGAAAACACACACGATACTGGCATGAAATATTCTACCGAGAACTGACAGAACAGTCAATCAGTACGGTCAACCCAATGTGCTCATTCTAAATAATGATCCGTGAACGTCTTATCTCATTTATAATCTTATTAACAATAAAAAACATGGCCTGCCACCTAAAACCAAATGTAAAACCTACTTGAAAATTACGTTGTCACGCATACATTGAGTATATTAATTCTATATGCATCTCTTAGTTGAAGCGCACTTTCTGTCCGTGTTTGCAGGCTTTGGCAATATTTAAATACATTTGTCAGTCACAAAACTAGATAATACACAATGAAATGTCATAGCCAATTTTAGCGACTGAGGAATCAAAGGAATCAATACATGACGATTATGCGTCAGAAACGTGGATCTCATGTGAATCATACAACTCACATTCTCTAAAGAATGCAAGGAGCGAAGATTTATACGTATTTAACTTTTTTATATTTATTTATGCTGGTTTAAAGCTATCCTCCAGATTTTCCAGTTTGCGCCAACATATTACTGCATAACTTTCGAAAACATTGCTGGAAAATAACAGCGGTTTGATAGTTAATTAAAATACGAATCAGTCTTGATCGCTTTATTACAAGCTCAGTAGGCTGACCTACTTACAGTGAATGCAGGTCCATCTCAATTAACTGCCGAGTAAACATTGCAAACGAATCTGCATGCCTCTGTATGTCCATCTTTTCAGAGATGGTTGAGGGACTCGGCTGTTCGACACAGGATGTCAAATCAAATACCTTTCCGCCGTTCGGTTTCCAAACTGATTTTATTTGGCTACCAGTTTCGGCGATTTACTACGCCATCTTCAAGCTCCTGACCGACGTGTAGGAAGATTCCACCTCGGTTCTGGTCAAAACAGGGGCCAGCATCACACTTCAGAATGGTAACCGGTTTCGATTTCTATCAAAAATCATCTCCAGACCATGTCTCATCAGATGGTGAACAGAGACGACGGCTGGAGAACTGATGAGTGTCGGAGAACACCAATGGTGACCGCTCAGTTGTGTGTTACCAGTGACGTCCTCCGACACTTACCAGTTCTCCAGCCGTCGTCTCTGTTCAGCGTCTGAAGACGATTTTTGATAAAAATCGGAAACGGTTACCATTTTGACGTGTAGCTATTAATTTTTAATAAAGCCTTGCGATTAAGACCGATTAGTATTTTAATATTACTGCGTACTCTCAAACCCAACATCCTCAAAAAAATGTTCCATGTTTTGCAGTCCCATCAGTTTCGCGCTGTTCTTCATATTATGCCTTTACACATATCCCAGCAATTTGTCTCCCGTCTCAGTAAAATACTTATTTCTTTTCAATAGCACTTCAGTTTCTACTTCATTTCTTTGCTTTACTTCAGTACGCTCCGATGCCAACATATTTCAACGGTTCCATTTTATTTTTTTGGGCGTTCACTACTGTTTCAGTTGGGATGTCCACAACCGCAATTTAATAAACACATTATTTTGCTAGAGACCACTATTCGATGCCAGTCGATTTAGTTGGTTGAAGAAAAATTTTATTTGTGTTAACTGTTCCTTCCACCACTTCTTCGTAGAACTATTTCATCATTATAAATGATATGTAATGTTATAATGTATTTGAAGACGTTTAATAATTAAATAAACAAAAAATAAAAATAATTGTAAATTAGAAATACAATATTGTAGAATACACACAATATTGTGTTGTTCATTTATAACGTTTTATTCGCCTGTCACAATCTACCTGCTTCGTTGTTTTGGCCATTTTGCTTCCTAAGCAGAAATTTCTCTCAAATCTACGTATCATCTCAGTTTTCAAGGTTAGCAAACTTACTTGTCGTCAACGTAAATGCTGTGGTTGGTAATCTGTCCATTCCACCTAACAGTTCTCAGACGTCTTTATTTCATTAGGTCATATGGTAAATAACTCATGGGAACAACGTGATCGGTTCCTGTATATTTAAATATTGCATAGTTGGTAAACAAGATACGTATTCCAGATTTCTAGAGGATGCAGCCGGATAGAATTTAATAGCTGGTCTTTAAATTTTGGTGTAGTGATATTGAAATGAGTATACTGGGGCACACTTGTATGTGGCACCAGAATAAAATAAGAATATTAATAAATTAAAATGAAACTAGTATACTATAAACGATGAATGTCTCTGATAGGCTCGATAATGCGAATCGCTGACTGTATGCGACCGCAGAGCCAAAAATACTGCTGGTGTTGGAGTAAGAGAGCGTTGGGCGCACAGTCAGAGGTAGCTGTCTGTGAGGGGAAAGACGATGGGGTAGGCTGTTTCTGTGGTGTGCTGTGTGAAACCACCAAGAGTTAGATTAATGTAGGTATGTCAATATTGTTGAACATGAGAGCAGAAGTCTTCATGAAAATAAGTTAAAGATGTTCAATAATTATGATCTCTGTTTTTGCCGGCACGTAAGTATAGATGAGTTGGTTTGTAATTGTTGAGTAACTCCAGAATGTACGTAAACGGTTTGATAAAAAGCCTTGTTAGATATTTCTTTTTTGTAATGCTTTTAAGATTTGTTAACACAGCTATGTGTAATTTGATGATTTGCATTTATGTTGGGTAATGAATTTACATAATGCTTGCTGTTTAAATCTCATTGTTTGTGAATCAATTGAGTAATGTAACTTCAACTGTCAAATGTTTTTGAAAAGACAAACTTAACTTGCAATATAATTTTGCTAAAAAACACTGAGTGTTAGTAATTCACGATAATCAGTAACGTCTCCCAGTCCAGGTCAGATATTTTTCAAAGACGTTGGATTTTCTTAAATGTTCCCGTTTATGAGCCAAATGAATTTCATGTATATATATATATATATATATATATATATATATATATATATATATATATATATATATATATAATGAGAGACGAGAATATATCGCGTTCCACCGTTGCTGCTTTAGAGGTAAGACGATTTAATTTATAAGTTATTTGCACAGGAGCCAAAGTTATTAGTTTTGAACAGGGCCTTAGGATCCAGTGCTTAACGGGCTGAATGTATTTTGCAGTGACTGTATGTCTTTATTGGTATTGGGAGTTACATTGCCCAGTCGATTCGTAACGTTTTGCTAGCAATAACACAGAGTAAGCACACCACTTACACTTGCAACGCGCAACACAATTCGAGTTCTGTATCCATTCTACAGATCAGACATTCATTCAACGTAATCTTAAAGTTACTATTTTTAAAGAAAGTTACAATATAAAAGATTCATTCGTGTAAAAAATTACAGGATGTTCATGTATGTTTGGGGTTGTACGTAACGTAATGATAAGGTTCACCTTATTTTGCCTAGAAAACACTAACGTAGCACTGGAAGCAGTGCTGACATTGGTGCTTAGACTGCGCAGTAACAGTGTTGGTGAGATAATGAAACAAATTGCGGTAGTACCACTAAAAGTACAGAGCCAAGGAATGGATTCAAGCGGTGACGGCTGCCCTTTTGCACTAGCGCTATTTAAAGTAGGGATGACAGGCAATATTTTCGCTTGTGGTAAGGGAGGTAGTGGTCTGTCTTCGGGTAAGAGCGTAGACAGCACGTGAGTGCGAAACAAACCTGTTCAAGAGTAACGGCCTGTCATGACGGCCATGAATAGATCATATGTGGGATAATGCGTTTAGACATTGTAGAGAATGATCCAAAGAACAGGCTTTCGCATAACAAAAAGGAAGAAGAAGGGTACCGTATGAGATGAAAAAAGTACGACTGAAGGGGCTTGTGTGGGGCATATAACTGAAAAGCAGAAATATGCTGAACATTAGGTGCAGATAACAATTCCGCTAGGTGTAAGTATCTACTAACTGATTGTATAACCATATGGATACAAATATAATCAAAAATGCTAGTTAACTGTTCTAAGCGGTCGTTTCATACATGTTTTCCACTGATAGACATTAACGTCTCTTTGGCACACTAATCGATTGATGGAACTAGCAACCAGATGATCTACTACATCTTAATTAATAAAGAAAATTAAAATTTCACTCAAGAATGAAAAAGTCTCAATTTGACAACTTGTGGTCATTAGGAGTTCAATGGGAATTCCACTGTTAAATGCAGAGGAGAGACCGGATAGGGGGCGGAAAGAGTACATTGAAGATCTCTATGAGAGGAAGGACTTGTGTGGTGACATGGGAGAAGAAGAAACAGGAGTCTATGGGAAAAGACGGAGGATTCAGTAGTAGAACCAGAATTTAAAAGAACTTTGGAAGACTTAAGATCAAACTGATAGATAACATTCCATCGGAACTTCTAAAATCATTGTGGGAAGTGGCAAAAAGAGGTCTATTCACGTTCATGTGTAGAATGTATAAGACTGGCGATATATCACCAGAATTTCGAAAAAGCATCATCCACACAGTTCCCAAGAGTGCAAGAGTAGACAGCCGGCCTTTGTGGCCGAGCGGTTCTAGGCGCTTCAGTCCGCAACCACGCTGCTACTACGGTCGCAAGTTCGAATCCTGCCTCGAGCATGGATGTGTGTGATGTCCTTAGGTTAGTTAGGTTTAAGTAGTTCTAAGTCTAGGGGACTGATGACCTCAGATGTTAAGTCCCTTAGTGCTTAGAGCAATTTGAACCATGAGTCGACAAATGCGAGAACTATCGCACAATCAGCTTAACAGCTAATGCATCCGAATTGCTGACAAGAATAATATGCAAGAGAATGGAAAAGAAAAGAAAACTAAGGATATATTACACGACAGTCAGTTTGGTTTCAGGGAAGGTCTAGCCACTCTGATGTTGCAGTTGACAATGGAAGCATGACCGAAAAAAGTCTAAACATTTGTATAGGATTTGCCGACCTAGGAAAAGCATTCGACAATGTAAAATAGTGCAAGATGATAGAAATTCTAAGAAAAACTGGGGTACGCTATAGGAAAAGAGGGCCAACATACAATATGTAGAAGAATCATGAAGGAACAATCGGAGAGGAAGACCAAAAACGAAGTGTTTGTATTAAAGAGGGTGTAAGACAGGGATGTAGTCTTTCACCTCTGCATCGAAGAAGCAAGGACAGAAATAAAAGAAGAGTTCAAGAGTAGGATTAAAATTCAAGGTGAAAAGATATCAATAATAAGATTCGCTGATGACATTGCTATCCTCAGTGAAGATGAAGAAGAATTACCGTGTCTGTTGAATGGAATGAACGGTCCATGAGTACAGAGTATCAACTAAGAGTAAATCGAAGAAAGACGAAAGTAATGAGAAGTTGCAGAAATGAGAACAGCGAGAAACTTAACATCCTAATTGGTGATCACGAAGTAGATGAGGTTACAGAATTCTGCTACCTAGGCAGTAAAATAACCAATGGCTGATGGAGCAAGGAATACATGAAAAGCTGGCTAGCAGTAGCAAAATGAGAATTTCTGACCAAGAGATACTATTAGTGTGAAACATAGGCCGTAATTTGAGGAAGAAATTTGTGACAATGTACATTTTGAGCACAGCATTGTGCAATAATGAAACCTGGGCTGCGGGAAAACGGGAACAGAAGATAATCGAAGTGTTTGGAACATGATCCTACAGAAGAATGGTGAAAATAAGGTGAAATAATAACGTAAAGAATGAGGACATTTTCGACGAGGAAAGGAATGTATGGAAAACACTGACAAGAAGAAGGGACAGGATGGGAGTACATGTTTTAAAACGTCAGGGAATAACTTCCATGGTGCTAGAGGCGGCAGTAGAAGCTAAAAATTGTAGAGGAAGACAGAGGGTAGAATACATCCAGTAAATAGCTGAGGACATAGGTTGAAAGTGCTACGCTGAGATGAGGTAGTTGGCACGGGAGCGGGGTTTCATAGTGGGCCGCAGGAAAGCCAGTCAGAAGATTTATGACTAAAAAAATTACTATTTTATATACGAACGTTACTGTAAACAGACTGGTGTGTAGGAGAATGTACCCCAGGGTGACGAACTTGTGCCTCTGACTTGAACCACGGATAACCCATTTACTCCACGTTGTTCCTGAGCTGCGTAGCCACATCGACGTACACACTCTGTTGCCGAACATTCGGTTGGAGTGCCCTGGAATCTGTATTTTAAGCTCGTGCAGATTTTTAGAAATTTTACTTGTAACACATTAGGAATAAAAATTCAAATTTACATTTAACAGTACATATACCAAATTACCGCTGATATCTGACCTCAGTTTTTGTGTTTGAATGCATGACGGCCTTATTCACAGCACTAGTTTCATCTATTTTATATAATGAAGGAAGCATTTATTGAAACAAATCTTTTAGAGAAAATAGCTTCATAATTTTTTTAAATAATTCTCGAGTACATATGATACTTATTCGAACGGCAAATTTAAAAAAATGAATAAAAAATTCTGGAGAAATCCCAAAGTGATACTGTTTAAAAAGGTATGGAATGGATGAACGAATAAATAAAATAGGGGAGCGCACAGGATAGATAGAAAGTTAATATTACCATCGATGGTAAAATATGTGCGATTATAAAGAAAAGTGGGACAGAGCGTTGCAATGTAGTGGCTAGATCAGTTCGTTTATCAACACTGAACCTGAATGGTAAACTAGTTACCGACGAAAATTTAAAATGGTGAACAGAAAGAAATACAGGCACAGATTTGTCGCAAAATGAGAAGTGAAGCAATGATTTAAGGAAATAAACAAAATAAGGGAGTTAACACTAAACGTTACGGAGTTGTTAAGAAATAAATGTAGTGGCAATTATTTCTTACGAAGGCGACTACAGTAGAATGGAGAACTTTAGTAATAAGAATCTGTCACGAAACGATGTTTAAGAAACTCAGATAACATAAACAAGTCTCTTTCAATAAACATATACTATACCTAGACAGATACAATGGAAAAGGAAACAAAAGCTAAAAGTCAGGACCAAAACAGGCGAAAGAAAGAATCTGATACACCGAGAAGATGGAAATCACGGTAACAAAAGGAGCACAGTTAAGGAAGAGGAATTGGATTTTGAACGCGAAACTAGCTGATCAGTGAAAAACCATAAAAAGACAATAGCTTTTTGATAAAAGATTGTCAGTGTATTTCGTTTGATTATATTTATCAAAAGTACATTTAATGCGCACTTTTAGAGAAAATAATAAAGGATAGCACCAGAATAATATTTTCCATATAGATTTTTTTTTCTTTCGGTATTACATAGTCGTTTACTGCATTATTTACAACAGTTTTTGTGTGTCTTTATATCAACCGTTGACTTTCCACAAATTATTAAAAGAACATTAACAAATTTAATTCATAAATACAGTTTTCACATGTTTTGTGCTTGTCTTTCATTGGATTTTGTCTCATTACCATTCCTTTAAGAAGCAACAGATTCTGCTTGATTAGCTTTGTTAAGTCCCGTGTCTAACAACGGGTTTCAAATCTGGACTGATAGGTGCACGCAGTTCAGCAATAACCTTCAGTTAGTCTTTACCGTACACCTATCAGAAAACACATGGAATTACAATGCTCTGTTCCAACTTGATTTCGTCCCATTTAGGGGGTGTATGAAATCCTGGCACTAACTACAGTACGAGGATATCAAATCATTCTGTAGCTAACATTTGTTGTGGTATAGAGGAAAATCAGTTACTCGGACAGCGCGTTATTCCACTGCACCTGACTGTCAGAGTGTGTCGACAGTTTTTCGAACGTGAATTTCTTGGTCTGCTTCATGATGTTCAACTCGCTACACGAACCATATTGCGGTTTGTGCACGACGGTGTCCCTGCACATTTCAGTAGCCAGGCAAGAGAGTATCTCAGTGTTGCTTATCCCGACAAGTGGGCAGATCGTGCAGGGCCAGTCGCTTGGCCCGCCGGATCTCCGGATCTTAGCCTCTCGGACTTCTACCTTTGGGGCCATCTCCCGGAGTTCGTGTATGGTATTGCAATTGGGAATGTAGCACAACTACAGCAGCGAACTGAAAATGGCTGCGCAACTGTATAAAATAAGATGAACGGAACGTGCAACATTCCGAGAGCGGTAGGACGTCGAGAACGTCACTGTCTTCGTCTACATGGATTTTGGACACGTTTACGTGTTCTGGGGAAATGTACAGTACGTAGCTGTGTTCAATTTCGGGTCCCTTCGTGTCGTTGTTTTCTGAGAATTGGTTCAAACGGTGCAAATGGCTCTGAGGTCATCAGTCCCCTAGACTTAGAACTACTTAAACCTAACTAACCTAAGGACATCACACACATCCATGCCCGAGGCACGATTCGAACCTGCGACTGTAGCAGCAGCGCGGTTCCGGACTGAAGCGCCTAGAACCGCTCGGCCACAACAGACGACTTTCTGAGAATTAATTTTATGTTATCTGTGTTGCACTTGTGATCTCTACTCAACTGCATATCTATGAAATAAAGCAATTTCAGACAAAACTTTATTTAACGATTTACTCTTATTTTGATGCATATAGGCTATTACATCCACGAAGTGTGTACTGTTGCTTTTGAATCTCCCTGTGTACTGGAGTTGCTAAACAATGAAAAGTGTGCTGTTTTTCAAAGGTACTGCAGTGATGATTAATTTAAAGGGAGAATGATAATTGACATGTTCGCAGAATTAGTTGATTCAAATGTTGAGACACTGTTTTCACAGTCCATTTCACGGAACTTACATAAGTGAGTAAATGACCAAGACGACATATAAATGAACAAAAACGAAAGCGGTTGGATAACTTTACGAAGCGTGTAAGTAGGCTGTTTAGGTTTTCTTATTGGTAACGCCACCTCTGTATGAAAATCACTGGCTGTGCTGTGTGAAGTGTGTGGCTAGTTTGCATTGTTGTCTGCCATTGTAGTGTTGGGCAGCGGCAGCTGGCTGTGAACAGCGTGTAGCGTTGCGCAGTTGGAGGTGAGCCGCCAGCAGTGGTGGATGTGGGGAGAGAGATGGCGGAGTTGTGAAATTTTTAAAACTGGGTGTCATGAACATGAGTTTTCAACATTATTAAGGTAAATACATTGTTTGTTCTCTATTAAAATCTTTCATTTGCTAACTATGCCTATCAGTAGTTAGTGCCTTCAGTAGTTTGAATCTTTTATTTAGCTGGCAGTAGTGGCGCTCGCTGTATTGCAGTAGTTCGAGTAACGAAGATTTTTGGTGAGGTAAGTGATTTGTGAAATGCATAGGTTAATGTTAGTCAGGGCCATTCTTTTGTAGGGATTTCTGAAAGTCAGACTGCGTTGCGCTAAAAATACTGAGTGTCAGTTTAAGCACAGTCCTGTGTAAATTTTTCAGAGGGGACGTTTCAAGCGCAAGAATTTTTAGGCGCAGCAAGTGACGTAATCAATCCTGTGAACACTCAGGACAGTGTACTGCTCCTCGGTGGTGGTGTGTCTGCTAAATTATATTTACTGCGCTAGCCAACAACACCTGCTAAAGCGACCACTAGTTATCAGTGTGTCAAACCTGGGTGGGATGGCACTGATACACAGAGATGACAACACCTGCTAAAGCGACCACTAGTTATCAGTGTGTCAAACCTGGGTGGGATGGCACTGATACACAGAGATGACAAGTGTATTAAAACGTGTAGCGATACAATAGAGTTCCGCAACGCCGTGCACTATATCAGCTATCTGCAAGTAGTTGTGAGGATGGAAAGTTTAACCAAATGCTTACCACTCGCACAACAGCTACCACCGAAGATGCAACTGGACCACCACTAGTACAAACGGGTTCTGGTTTTATCGGCTAGTGTTAGCTCCCGATTGAAAATTTTATTTAACGCATCTGACTACCACAAGATTTCACAGGTTCGACCAGCAAGCTAACACCAAAAGTAATCTACTAGTCAATGGAATCAAGCAGAAACTACAATTCTGATTAGGATGCGCTACTTAAGTCAATTAAACCCAACTCACTGCGATGTACCACACTTCACAGCAACGTGATCGGAAACCTCGCTTACGTAACCCAACACTCCAACGCTTATACCTTGGATTTATCTTATCTTTTTCCCAGCTTGAAAACTACCCAACGTGGAGCTTAAGCGTTCCTTTTAATAGAACCCCACTGAAGCAATCAATCTAGACTGAACTTTCTTAGCTACCAGTTTCAGTTTAATTTTCGTAAGAGCACGCCAGCGATATTATTTTACGTGTTGACTGAGCGTTGCTAGTCATAGATTATTAATCCTATACAGTCACTGCACTGCAGCTCTATCCTTGCTTATTTCTTTTTACGAACACACACAATGGATATTGCTATTTGCACTCTATCAATGATAATCTTTATGCTACAACCTTTATAGTTTATTAATTCCACATAACTTAACTTTTCCACTTTTTATCACTTATACAGTCAGACAAAAACCTCTTTCATATACTTTAAGCCGAATTTTACGTAATTATCGTAACAAACTCTCAGTGTGATTTATCTTTCACTGTAATATTCTTTGTCCTGATTGCACTTTACCGTTTTGATTCACTGCGTAATCTTTAACCTTTTTATTTGCTGAGTTTCAAAGATTCTGTTATCGTATTTTCAAGTTATGTTATATGAGGAGAAATGATAACACGATACACCAATTTTTCCTTTATCACGCACAGAGCCTGAGCGTCATTTTATTTAGCTATTTTCTTAATTTTCAATGTCTCCACAAACATTCGTCAGGCGTGAGTGCTGATGGTAAACTACTTCCCCACTAAGCGGAAGCTAGTTAAAAAAACAGAAACAAAAAACCTAAGCGTCACCGCCACTTTAAAGTATCATTAATATTCACTCAAATCAAAGCAAATCTCTCCCTCTTCAGGCGTTGACATACGTGGACCCACTATACCAAATTCAAAACACTCAGCACTCACAATTTCAAAGAGACAATTATCGTGCTCTACTCAGTTAATAGGTCTTGGTTCTGTCAGTTTCGTCGGATGGAAAATTACTATTACCCCAGTTCGCGCATGTCACAAAATATCTGACACAGATTGGTTCTCCCGTTTACATTAATCAAACCGGGACATCTGTTCTCACAATAATTACACGACAATCACAGACCGCACTTCAATTTGAGAGTTCTTTCAGCCGAGGATTCTATTACCTTAGGACTTCCCCACAATTACAACCAATACAGTGGCACACGCACGCAAAAGCTTTAGCAAATCCTTATTACAGAAGCGGCAACGGCACATGTACCTTTGTGCTTACCCTTATTAAACCAATCACTCACAAAGTCTTCGCGTGAAGGCGATACCAAATACACACAATCAGGACTGAAAAGAACATCCCCTTAGCACAAGATATGGAACGCCTGATTGCGAGTAAGTCCAAGGTTAGCTCGACCAAACTTTACGCTATCACTAATCACATGAAAACGCAAGAAAAACCAGTCTCTTAGCGTGTCTCACAACGAGTTACTCTTTTAAAGCAAACTCCAAATATCGTCGCACTTCCCACTACCGATTGAGAACAATACACCTCGCGCAATAATTACATATAACTTCGTATATAGGCCACGGGTTCAACTAATAACTTTAGAAGCCCAAAACCGACATTAAATCTCTCGGGCACCAACTCCAAATAGGCTTACACTTCCCGAGTGTCACGAAGTGACTGACGTTACCCCGTAACCTCAAGTGTGACTAACTCCCCGACGTCTCAAATGTAACTCTCGACACGAGATCTCAACGGTAACTCCTCTTGAAACAAGGGACAAAATCAAGAACCAGAATTGTTGAACAAACAAACATGTCACGTTAATTGTCTCTTTTTCACAACTTTCATTATTAGATGCTTTCGTTCCTCTTCAATAGCGGCCAGCTGCGCATCAGTCGATATCTTTGGCGCGCGCCACGCTGCTGCTATCGTCGCGGTTGTGTGACATCTCTGGCCGCGACATGCTCCGCTGCATATGCTCTTTCTACAACATAATTTTGACAACATTTTCAGAAGCAAATACAAATAAAATTAACAACCTCCTTTTTTTATATCGAAATTGATACTCTGATAATAAGTTGAGGCGACTTACGTACGTAATGCCACATACGTATACCACTCACACTACTTTTCCGTTTTGGGGCATTACAACAGATCAAAGAGGCTGTGTAAATATCATTAATATTGACAGAATTAATAAGGCAGTAATCAGTACATCTAACAAGGAAATGGTCCAATCCGAAATGTAGAAACCTATCCTGAATTTTTTGTTCGCAGGAAGGATACACTGCCAGAATTTAAGTAGCTGAGATGCACTGCAAGTATTTTTTAAAATATGCTGATGCTACTCATCCTGACGCACAAAGAACCGCATGTAACAGCGATCTGTACTGCTCTTCCTGCCTAGCGCTCGAAGCAGCGAATAAGCAGATGCAGCCTTACGAGGAGAATGTAGTGCCACGTAGCTTGAAATCTAAAGTACGCAGACGTGAATTTTAAGCATTTAAACCATAGCGAAAATGTGACACATAATCACTTTTGAGAATCACTTGCAGTTCATATCGATAGCTAAACTGTGCAGATGTAATTGTTTGACAAGCGATTAACAAAAACAATATCAAGGGAGTGTATGATGTTACATTATGGAAGACTACCATCAATTGTTGACCTGAAATATTTTATAACAATTCCTGTGCACCGTTTTTATAATAATTTTTGAATAATGTATATTGTACTAACAATGAAAGTTTCTTATTTGTTCTCTGAATTTGTCATAAAAATGAGAAGCGTCTATTGGATTACGAAAACAAAAATTTTCCAGACACATCTAACTAAAGAAAAATTAACGAATTCAGGCATTTTACAGTAACTACTAGTTTTATTTAGACAAAACTGGAATGGAGTAACAAATGGACGTGGTCATTGTTTTGTATATTTTGCTGTGTACCAGGAATACTCGATCAAATTCATAAAACGTGGTGATGCAAATTGGCAGTGCAGGAATGACTGAAATTTAAAAATCACTTTTTCGCACACACTGTGGTGTGCGAAACAGTTTGGTGTGAAAAACTAAGAAATGCATAGAGCTGTGGAACAACTAAAAATTAGACCACAACTGCCAGTATCTAAAGAAGAAAAACAGAAACGATGCGCTAGCAGATGGCATTTCTCGAAGTCAGCGAGAAATCAAGAGAAAATCACCACCACTGATTATGCTTTACCTCAACAAAACGGAACGCACCAGGTGAAAAAGCACGCATTTTTGTAGTTGCAAAATAAAAAACAAGAATACTCTCAAGAATTGCAAAGTAAATAGGGGCAACATGGCCACATTAATGAATAAATGAAGAAGTTACATGTAATGTTCATGAATAAGAGATCCGCTACATTTGTACAGTTTTAGGAGGTTGCGCTTAAATTTTCTTTTCACGTTTTAATATTAGGAGTATTTGACTCAGTTTCCGTAGAGCACGCAATCAGCAAACATAAGAAGCTTGTAGAATCTCTGAATATGGGTGTCAGCAGGAATTTGAAGCGAACAATGTTTCTACAATGTATGTGAGTCAACAATCAGACTGCCCATTATCTGAGCAGTCAACCTGATCTCTCTCGGAACGCAACGGAATTCAAGAATATTACACAAATGCGTTACACAGGAATGAAGCGAGAAGTGGTCATGCAAAATTCTGTAACTTGAAAACACAGTATTGTCAAAAGCCTTTTATAATTTACTTGTGGTGCATTGTCATCTTTTTTGGTTTTCCAAACTTTATATCCGGTTTCTGTTGTTTGAATTAGACTCCAGGCAAATGAGTATTTCGTTATTCATCACTTAGTTTATTTTTTGTGTCTTATTTTTCTTGTAATGTTCTGTAGGAATCTGTTTCTCGCGCGTATGTGCGCTTTATTTTCTTCGCGTATATGAAAGTTTTACGTAAATCTTTGAATGTCGAGAATCACCTAACGTAAAAAGTAATCGCAGTGGTATAGTCCAGAAAATTAGCGATATAAAATCAGCCGGTGTCTGAATGAAAACACATGTATGAAGTTTCTGTCTTCTTGACTTTTGGTAAGAGCGGAGATTTGCATGTTTTTTTCGTGTCTTCTTTCTCGATCTGCCTTAGTGAGCAGACACATATTGAAGTATTGATGTTTTTGCTGGTTTTGGTTTTAGAATTAAATATGAAACAAAGGTAAAAAAAGCTCTTGTGGTTCTACTTATCATAAATTCTCCTGGTACGGATATTACATGCTTGTGCACCAGGTAACATTGTTCCATATTGCTTTGCCTGAGATTGTTGTGAAGAGACGTAATGCCGGAACGCACATTGAGTTCAGTCATTAATTTGTCATGACTCTTGGCAAACCGTGGCCCTAACATCGTTTTAATGTGTCTTGCACTTACTATGTGCAAGAAATTATTGCGAATAATTCGGTCGTTCATCTCTGATCAGTGATGCTGTCGGGCTTCGATCCTGTCTGGCACAGGCCCCACTAAATAATATTGGCAGATGGCGGTTGACGAAAACTAGCTCAGTTATTTTTTAGTAACATATTTATACTTTTTACTGAGCACACTTCGTAGTCATATTATGCACAATAGCGATGCGTTATTAAGACCATATTCCCACCATCTAAATCAATGGTGTAGTCAATCTGGTCGCTTCCGGCCACTTGTGAGCGTTCCAGCTTTCATGGTGAGCGGTAGGGATTTAAGAACATTTTCATTACGTTTTCATAAAATTTTGACTTGAACTATTTTTAAATAGATATTGGCAGAAGTAAAGCTGTGGGGACCGGGCGTGAGTCGTGCTTCGGTAGCTCAGATGGACACGAGCATGCAGCCAAGATAGGATTAACGGTGAAGAACCTTCTACGCATCATATTGTTCAAAATGTTCGTCGACGCAGACAGGCTTTAATGTCAACTTTAGACCTACCTGATGGACGGCGGCTGACATCGCAAGCTACCATTGCGGATGTATTCACAACGCACTATAGACTTTTCTATCAAGAAGTACCTGCCGGTGCAGAGGCCATTGCTGAGGTTACCCAGGAGACACTTGGGCTGCAGCCCTCCTGACTTCTGAAGTGACCACCGACGACGTCCAAGGCGCTGTGGCCAAAGGGTCTCTGAATAGATCTCCCGGCCCGGATGGTTTACCTCTCGAATTTTACAGAACCTTCCAAGATTTGATGTTGCCACGATGGAGGGTCATGTACTGGGAATTGTTGTCCGGCGCGGCGAACCCGCCACCAATGTCATGGAAGGCTTACTTGTACCAGTCCCGAAACCCGCAGGAGGAACACGACTCGACACTTATCGGCCGATCACGGTACCCAATTCCGACTTCAAGATTTTCACACGCCTTCTAGCAGTGCGACTCAAACGTGTGTTACGGGACATTGTTTCTCACGAACAAACATCCTTAGGCGGCGATCGTAATATACAGACGGCCCTCAGTGAATATAGAGATGTGATCGCTGTGGCAACACACTCGCGACTGCCAGGCGCTTTAATCTCCATCGACTTCAAACAAGCGTTTGACCGCGTCAATCATGCATTCCTCAACGCAGTGATGGACCGAATGGCAATTCCCCCGACATTCACGCAAGTGATTATGCGGCTCCTTCGTGGAGCAACGTCCAGACTTCTCGTCAACGGCAGACTTACAGAACCTATACGGATTGAACGCTCAGTACGGCAGGGTTGTCCTTTGTCGACGGTGCTTTATGCCATTGCGATGGAACCACTCATTTGCGGATTACGGCGACGTTTGACAGGTATTCCACTCCGGGATCATATGTTCCGCTGCCGAGCTTACGCGGACGACTTGGCTCTCGTCGTACGTTCAGCGGCCGATGTACAAGCTGCGATGCAGTGGATTACCCGTTACAGTGCAGGGGCAGGGAGCGCTATGAACGTGGCAAAATCATGCGCCATGAAGATCGGCCGCGGCCTTCCCGCAGACAGCGTAGTTCCATTTCAACTGGTGGACACTCTTCGTTGTCTCGGATTGGTGTACACGCGAGACATTCGCCGCACCTCGGCGATCAATTTTCGGGCGCTACTGCAACGCATCCGTGCCAACATACAAAATCACATACTACGCCCGCTGAAAATGTGCCAGAGAGTCACCTTCGTCAATACCCATCTGGCAGCCCGGATTCCCCATATAGCGCAGATTCTGCCCATCACTGCGACAATGGCGGCCAGATTAGAGGCGGCTTTCGGCTATTTCATTTGTTCTGGACACATCTTCAAAGTCCAGTATGAAGCTCTCACCTTACCGAAGCGGGACGGTGGCCTCGATCTGGTTAATGTGAGAGCCAGGACTACGGCACTTTACACCAATACTATGCTCCGGTTATAGAAAAGGCAAAACGCTACTTTTACTGGAATGTTGACCACTGAGCTCGCACCTGTTTCGACACGTCCACCGACATCTCTCGCACACATCCCACCTCCGATGTCACATATCGGCTGTTTCTTTTTGGAGTATAGCTACATATGCACCGAGCTCCCCAGGACCAGGCAGATGACCACCCGCGACATCTATTGCCTTCTCCGAAAGTCTCCACCCCGCAACCCCGTCGAAACACGTCACCCCCATGTTTCATGGCCTACAGTTTGGAAAGCGATCCACCAACCATATCACACCACTGACACCACCTCTATGTGGTACCTTCTCGTTAACGGCAAGTATACTACAAGACAGAAGCTGCATCGCATCGCACTGGTGGACTCACCCCTGTGCCTCAAGTGCAATGTCGACAATACAGATTTACATCGTTTTGAGTGTGGGCCAGCAGCAGCTGTCTGGACCCTCGTACAGAAGATTGTGGCTTTCTGCCTCCGAGTACCACCACATCACGTTTCTCCTATCATGATGATATATCCCGACTCGACCTACTTTCCATCGGCTAAGTGGCACGCCATCACATGGATCAGTGGCATGGCTGTCAACTACCTCTTCCGGGACGACATCGTCGATCCGGCGGACTTTTGGACACGCCTCCAAGTACATCACCACACCCTTCGCTGACATCGACACTATCGGGCCACTTTCGCGAACTATTTACAGAGTATTTTCACCAACCCGCCTCAAAGCTGGAATCTCAACGAACTGTGCCAGCCAAGACTGGACGATCCCACGTTCCCCTTTAATGGTCAATGATAGAATGCATTTTGTTCTGATAGCGCGCCAAAGTGGAGCATGTCGCGGAAAGTATTCCTATTTTATTTCACTTCTCTTTTCTCATCCTCTTCTAAGTTTTTTTCCTTACACATGTAACAAAAAAATAAATAAATAAATAAATAAATTAAAAAAAAAGATGGTAGAGCACTTGCCCGCGAAAGGCAAAGGTCCTGAGTTCGAGTCTCGGTCGGGCACACAGTTTTAATCTGCCAGGAAGTTTCATATTTTTAAATACTTATTATCGTTGATTTATTGTTATATCTCTGCCTTATAAAAGTAAAGTTTCTTTCCTACTTTATGAAACACTATTACTGATGGGCGGTTAGATAATTTTTCTATTATAACAGATGCACAAAAGTGGGCGGTAAGTGTAAAACCTAAAAACGTAAAACGTAAAAATGATACGTATGTTGCTCTCTCTGGCGGTGGTTGTCTTTTTTCTGAAGAATTTTAGTACTTTTTGTTTCCATTAAATTAAACTGGTGGCCTCACTTGAGAAACCTGTGCCCAAGAAAAGTTACAGTTAACTTATGTAGAGAAATAGATGAGTAGTGCGGCAAAAGCTTTCTTGTTAACTACCCATAATTCAACGAGTGTTCAATTACTGGGACAGTTAGGACATTCCGTGAGATGTTCCGTATCCTGCTATTCGCCACAGGCACATCTGTCGTCACATTCATCTATAAAACCTCACTTGACCAAGTTTGCCTTTGGTGCTACCCCCTTTCTGATACGGTTCATGTTCCTCCATATCTTTCACCTCTAGTTCTCGCCGCTGGGTTGCTGATATAGTGAAGCTAAGTTGTTTGGAGGCACACTAAGTTCTTTGTCCAAGAATCTTTTGTGGGCCTCCACAGGAGCACCAAATCAAGGGAGGTGTTCATCGAAGCTACGTTTTAGATTGTCAGTGTGTTCTTGGCATGTTCTTTGGGAGTTGGGATACATAAATCAGGTAGTTCCGTATAACGTATCGATTAGCGTGAGTTTCATGCAGCCAGTTATTATTCAACATGTTGCATTTAAGCTCAAGCTGATCTCTTTGGCATCTACAGACATGGAAAATGTTGGCAGGTATATTCTACCGTGCAGAGACGCTGTGGTTCTCAGCAACTTTGGTCTAGCTCTCCATAGGCTATTAGTCAAACTTCTCAGTGTGTTATTTCTTGCTGCAGGTTTAGGATGGTTTATTCAGTGATGTTTGTACATCAGCGACCGGTCTACTTTATTTGGGTTCAAGGATGATGATAGTTCAGGTTACGTTCAGTTTTCGGTTTGGATGTTTTGGGCAAAGATGGAAGGCATTGAATTGTGCCATTGAGAGATTTGGTTTGTTCACTTCATCCTTACTGGGTAAAGTGAAAAAATGTTATTGGAAAAAAATGCCTCGAACGCACCATTCCAGTGAAACAGAGCTGAACGGTATGTGTGCGTAGGGATTTTCGATGATGTTTACAAAATATCGGCGTTGAGGGTTTAAAAATCGATGTTTCAGTAGCGATAATGGAGTCCCCGAAAGCGCAACATCGATGATAAAGCAAAAAACCCGGCTACTTATTATCGCTGTGAAAATTGTTTCATCATTTAAACGAACTTTTTGTGAACATATGTCATAATGACACTAGTGTCCTTAAACGTGGCCATAGGTCTGAGTGATTTTTGAACGAACTAAGGTAGGAGCCTTGGATGACTATTGTTGCAGATAAGCGTGGACTACTACCTTTCAGTGCTCACTGAGTACATGCTTTTGTGGTGTTAAGTTGTGTGTACCCGTATTATCTGGAATGTTCTTTTTATGGCAATTAACAGTACTTCGAATTATGTAAGACAGCTTTCCATTTATGGTACGTGAGATTACATTTGATTCAAGTAGAACAATAAAGGAAACTATCCAGTTAATATTCACATGTTTCCGTTCTGTAAATTTTTCAGTAATTTTACTCTTCTCGTTTGTCGCTTTGAAAGATACTTGTTAAAGAATAATAAATGCTTTCAATCTATCTTTCTTTTTCAGGTGGTCTGTTAACATTGAAGATAACGAAACGATACTGCAATGTAGGAAAGTAGTATTCGACGACGAGCGATATCAGCGAGTTGTTGATGCTTTATTTTTTTTATGCCAGGTGGTTATAATTAAACTGATTAAACTTAAACTTTAGCCGGCCGCTGTGGCCGAGCAGTTCTAGGCGCTTCGGTCTGGAACCGCGCTGCTGCTACTGTCGCAGGTTCGAATCCTGCCTCGGGCATGGATGTTTGTGATGTCCTTAGGTTACTTAGGTGTAAGTAGTTCAAAGTCTAGGGGACTGATGACCTCAGATGTTAAGTCCGATAGTGCTTGGAGCCATTGAACCATTTTTGAAACTTAAACTTTAACGCGTTATAAAACGGAAACTAATTACCGCGCGAGGACCAAACTTGGTAGCATTAACATTAAGAACATGGGGAAGAGAAATAATGAAGAATCAATTCAATTGAAACACTTCTAATGTGCTGCTACGGTACGTAGTACTATTACATACAGGTACCATTACTGTTACAAAAGGGGCTCAATATGGCGCCCATCAATGTCCAAAAGAGTCGGAAAATGCAGGATTACATCCTGCACAGCAGTGCGTAGCATGTCCATAACTATGCTGGTTACCTCTCTTGATATGCTGATGTGTGAATGTTCCCCTGGCAAACCCTGTCCTTCAGGTAGTCCCACAACCAGAAATCACAGGGAGTGAGATCAGGTGATCCTGCTGGCCAAGCATTTGGAAACGACGGCTGATAATTCGATTTTTTCCTAATGTGTTTCGGAGAAGCAGGTGAACTTCACGAGCGATGTGCAGTGGGGCCCATCTCGCATGAAAACTGAGGTCAATGCGTCTCTCTCCTGTAGGGCGGGTATGACATGCTGGCGAAGCATATGGCAGTAACGCCGGCCCGTCACACTGCACGTCTTTGGTCCTTGAGCGCCAACCTGTTCGAAAAAGAATGTGCCAACGGTGAAAGTAGCCGTGAAGCCACACCATACGGTGACATGTTCACCATACAGAGGAACTTCATGCACAGTGACTGGAGGTGAAGGTCCCCAAACTTGGCATTTCTGTGTGTTCGCCTCACCCATCAGAGAAGAAAGAGCTTCGTCTGTCCAGAGAATGGTCCAGGACTGGCCCTCGTCAACTTCAATCTAATCGAGAAAGTGGAGTGCAAAGTCAACACGTCGTTGTGCGTCCTATGGTGCCAGCTGCTGTACCATATGGATCTTGTACGGATGTAATTTGAGAAAGGTTCGAAGCACCTTCCGTGCAGTGGACCACGGGCTGTTCAACTGTCGTGATACAGCACGCGCACTGCCTGACGAGCGGGAATTGCGCGCAGTGTTGTCTGCCATAGCAACAGCGATTTCAGCAACCACTTGTGTTGCAACCGGGCGTCGGCCTCTTCCCGGAGCGATGCCCGGTTCTCCAGTTGATTCGAACTTATTCATCATGCTCCGCACAGAAGGTGGAGAAAGAGGACCCTTATGTAATCCTTTCAGCTGGCGATATTCTCCAATAGCAGCTGCAGCATTACTGTTGTTTTGGTAATATAAAAAATGGTTCAAATTGCTCTAAGAATTATGGGACTTAACATCTGAGGTTATCAGTCACCTAAAACATAGAACTACTTAAACCTACCTGGCCTAAGGACATCACACACATCCATGCCCAAGGCAGGATTCGAACCTGCGACCGTAGCGGTCTCGCGGTTCCAGACTGAAGCGCCTAGAACCGCTCGGCCACTTTTCGTAATAGAGCTTCACCAATAATGCACTGCTCCAAGGTCATGTTGACACGTCAACAAGTACACTGCGACTGTTCATGTTGAAGCTACCTCTTTCATTCTTCTTCTTCTTTCGATTTCGGCCATCTTTGGACCACGTTCAACAATTCACTTGCCCGGCTTTTTGATCTTTTTTTCTCTCTTCCCAATATTTCCTCATCATTTTCGAGTGGTTCCTCCTCCGCTCTTCCGACCATTTCCTGTTATTATTCTTTAGTTTCGTTTCTTCTGGAAAACACTTAATTTCGTTCACTATTTGTCTAAACTTTTCCCTGTCCCTGATTGACTCACGGGTGACATTAAAATAGGCCAAATCCTTTTTCACCATCTGTATCCATTTATTGTTGGTTTTTTCGTTCCTGTTACTATGTTCAAACACTTTTCTTGTTAGTCTGTTTCCATCCATCCTCGACAGGTGACCATAAAACGTTAGTCTGCGTTTACGCATTGCCTCACTCACTTTCTCAATAGTTTTGTATATTTCCTTATTACTCTTTAGCTTGTACTCTTCTCCAATCTTTCTCGGTCCTAATATTTTTCTCAAAATTTTCCTTTCTTTCTTTTCCATGTTTTCTATTTCCCCCTTTTTGTTAAGAGTTAGGCACTCCGATGCATACAGGCATTCTGGTCTAATGGCAGTTTTATAATGTCTTAATTTAGCTTGAATCGAAATGTTTTTTTTGTTATATATGTCTTTGGTTTTTTGAAAAGCAAATTCCATTTTCCTTGCTCTCGCCTGGTTTGCACTCTTGTCTAAACCATTCACTTGAATTATTTCACCTAAATACTTAAATTTTTCTACTCTCTTAATATTGCCGTATTTAGTAATAAGATTTTTCTTGTTATTTCTATGATTAGACATATACACGGTTTTTTCAAATGAAATCTGCAGTCCAGCTCTGGCCGAAACTTCTTGTAGTTTCTCCAGGTAGTTCTGAAGAAACTACCTCTTTCATTATTTTTATTAAACACTGAGCTACAGAATTTTCCATGACGACTACATCTCAAACTTAACCTA
The DNA here is from genome assembly GCF_021461385.2 of Schistocerca piceifrons. Lineage (NCBI taxonomy): Eukaryota > Metazoa > Arthropoda > Insecta > Orthoptera > Acrididae > Schistocerca > Schistocerca piceifrons. Next base: position 205,354,124 of record NC_060142.1, on the reverse strand, counting down.
TTCATTTATTACCCACAATATACAAGCCCAACGCAATCTGACTGGCCGGCCGTGTTTGCCGAGCGGCTCTAGGCGCTACAGTCTGGAACCGCGCGATCGCTACGATCGCAGATTCGAATCCTGCCTCGGGCATTGATGTGCGTGATGTCCTTAGGTTAGTTAGGTTTAAGTAGTTGCAAGTCTAGGGGACTGATGAACTTAGATGATATGTCCCATAGTGCTAAAAGCCGTTAGAACCATTGGAAAGAAATGTCAAACTACCTCCAACTCTGTTAATTGCCTAAACTCATTTCAGTCACGAGTCCCAACAATGCAAATCCCATTGTTTTTTCAAAACTCACTTACCTCACAGAAAATGTTCATAACAAGAACTACAGCAATTACAGCAAGTAGCAACTACAACCAGTTAAATAAAAAGATTCTAACTACTGTAGATTCTAAGTACTAGGAGGCATTTGATCAGCGAAAGAAAGATTTTGTTGAAGAGTAAACAATGCATTTAGAAAATTTCACCTTACTCATGTGACATCCAGTCACAAAAATTATATTGTTGTCAATAATTCTACTGCCCAAACCTTATCAACCAAACATCCATCATCATATATTTCCCTGCGTATTTTCTTAAAAACACATCATTTCATCTCACTTTAAAATGCATGTCCTACCAAAACACAGTCTCCACTAAGAATAGCATATCCATAGACTTCCCTATCCACTCGCTAACTGCTAATCCGTCCACCCACAGAATCTCTTAACACAGTCTATAGCGCTGCCAACATACAAACAGGCTGCTTAGAAGGTGTGCGAGACTATGCATCACGATGACTGATCACGACACCTGGTGGCCATAGTTGGAACTGAACGGTGGCGCTGTGACGCATGGAAATCATGCACGCCATACTCTGGATATTAATGTTTCCAAAATTGGTACTCGTTCGCTACTTATTTTCCGTTTTATAACGTGTTAAACAGGGAAAGTTTAACTATAAACCCACAGTTTTTCGAGATGTACGAAACGTGCTGTAAAAATTAAGGAGAATTCCTTGTTAGATTAAATATGGAGTGAGTGGTAAGAATAAACTTGTACTTGGATAGTTAAGAGAGCTAAAAACAGATGATAAGAAAGCATTACAGTTTGCAGACGATCACCGTTGTGTCCCCCCTACCCTCCATCTCTACACCATACATCTTCTTTCCCAAGGTGGCTTCCATCAACTCCCCCTCCCGGATGATTCCCTCTCTCCCTCCGTTTATCCCTCATATCAACTCTGATCCTCACTCTCCCTCCTTTCCTCTGTCCTTTTCTCGGGCTCCCTCTCCCCCCCTTCCATCCTCTTTCTTCCACACCTCCCCTCTCTTTGCCCCCTTCTCTCCCCCGAGTCCTTTTACATTTCCCTCCTCTGCCTCCTCTCATTCCGTCTCACGTCTGCCCATCTCCCCCTTTATTAGTCCGCTCCCTCCTTGGTCCCCCCCCCCTTTTCGTTTTTTCCTCTCCTCCCTCCTTGTTTTTCCCCCCACTCCAGGGCCCCCCCCCCATCTGCCTTGGATCGGGAGTGCCATCTTTGTGCCGCCTTTTTCATGCAGTGTTTTACAGCGTGTTTTTCCAGTGCGTGCTCTGTGTTGTGTCTTTTGGGAAGTGTAGCGAACAGCCATCATACTGTCGCTGGGTGTGCTTTTTGTCACTTGCGAACGGAAACCAGACTGTCGCCATGTTTTTTAATTGTGTGTCTACTATGTTACTTGTCTGATTCCTGTGTATTTTATAGACATAGCCATCCCCTTTTGCTTTCTGTTTTAACTTTCTGCATTTTTACGCCATTTTCCACTTTAAATCACCATTTTATCACCTGTTTTTTCTTGTTTCTTTCTTCTTCCTTTTTTTTTAAAAAAAAAGTCTGTAGGCTGTAGAGCAGCGTAGTAAGCTGCTGCCAGCCCGCCCCCTTCGGGGGGAATTGAAAATCAATAAAGAAAAGAAATAATTTGCAGACGAAAAGCTGTGGCTTACTGAAAGCTTAATACTGATGGATTTATTGATTAATAAACATGATGTATTTAAAGTTGCTTTTTACAGCATATCCTATACAAGGTGCTTGACTGCTATGGGTACAAAAGAAAGGAGCGAATATAGGATAATGAACCAAATAAATAATCCTAATAAAAATCGGTCCAGTAACCAAAACACAAGTGCAGTCATGCCAATGTTACAACAATGTTATTGCCTAAGACTACGTTTATTTCGAAACTCCGCGAGTGATACGTAAGCTACAAAGTGTTAACGGGCCTCATTTGATTTTATCATCAGTTCGGATACGACAGTGTCGGTAAATAGCGTTTCGACAAGAAGTATATCCGTCGTGGCTCGCCTCTACTATTGCCAACCAGGTCCCCATACTGGAACCCTTAATTTGCTTATTATTATTATTTTTCGTGGGGATATTTAAACCTTTTGGTGTGTTCCAACCCTGTTGATAGTGTTGATGAACCTGAGAACGCACTGTGGATGGTTGACAATGCATTCAGAGCACGTCTGAGTTTTTTGAAAGTGTATAGGCAATCGACGAGGACACGTGCTGAAGCCTGCCTTGAGCTGAACAGTGGCCACTTGTAAGGCTTATGTAACGTGTTTTTCCCTAAGAGCATGTCTACTGTTTGGATCCTCAGGGATTATTTTAGTCCTCATGTCAATAATAATCGTAAGAATAAAGGTAAATTTACCAATCCTAATTTCCGCAAAATGGATGTTGGGACTGGTATGCAGACAATTAATTCTCTAAAGGCACGCAGAGCCCAATAAGTTTCATAAACTGGGTGTACACCAGATCAATTGCAATAACAGCGATAGTTACTATACTGGCCAGGCAGGTTGACAGCGACAGTAACTATATTGGCCACACAGGCCATTCTTTTGTTATAAATTTCAGGAAGCATAACTACTCTCGTAATACAACAGTTTTTGGCTCGCATATTACCACTAAAAGACAAACTGTGCAGGACGTTGATCAAAGGCCAGAAATATTATGTTACGCTTCAAAGGGAAGAAAATATGTGTTGCTCTAACAATAAGATATTTATTCCAGTATGAAGAAGGTCCCTGATAACGTTTATTTCTTCAGTATGCTATAGAAAAATTAGTCGTTGCTAATCAGCGACTGCTTTGTCTTCCTGCCTGGGCTGTGAAACAGCGCCGCCATCCGCCATCTAGCTGCACCCGCCTGCGGTGCTTAATTGCGGAATTCCTGCGGCTTCACGTCAGGTGGCGCCCCCATCCATCAGCTGTCACCTCCTCTTGACGAACATTTTTATCTTTCACTGTAAAACTAGAATAACATTGCAGTCCCTGCTATTTATAGCCTTATGATTATTTGCATGTTCTGTGCTTCTATATACAGGTACATTTTGTCAATGATCCTTCGATCTCTGGTCGTTTTTTATAATTATTCCCTTGTGTTATTACATTACGTGTAAGTTAAACACTACTTTCATATTTATTCATCCTTCCTCCCTACCCTCCATCTCTCCACCTTTCATCTTCTTTCCCAAGTCCTTTCGCCGGCCGAAGTGGCCGTGCGGTTAAAGGCGGTGCAGTCTGGAGCCGCAAGACTGCTACGGTCGCAGGTTCGAATCCTGCCTCGGGCATGGATGTTTGTGATGTCCTTAGGTTAGTTAGGTTTAATTAGTTCTAAGTTCTAGGGGACTAATGACCTCAGCAGTTGAGTCCCATAGTGCTCTGAGCCATTTGAACCATTTGAACCCACTCCTTTCCTCTGTCCTTTTCCCGGGCTCCCTCTCGCCCCCCTTCCATCCTCTTTTTTCCCCGCCTCCCCTCTCTCTGCCCCCTTCTCTCACCCGAGTCCTTTTGCATTTCCCTCCTCTGCCTCCTCTCATTCCCTCTCGCGTCTGCCCTGCCCCTCCCCCACTTTATTAGTCCTCTCCCTCCTTGGTTCCCCCCCTTTTCGTTTTTTTTCCTTCCTCCCCCCTTGTTCTTCCCCTTCCTCCAGGTCCCCACCCCCATCTGCCTTTGACTCGGGGGTGTCATCTTTGTGCTGCACTTCTCGTGCAGTGTTTTACAGTGAGTGTTTTACAGTGAGTGTTCCATGTTGTGTTTTTTGGGAAGTGTTGCGAACGGCCATCATACTGTCGCTGGGTGTGATTTTTATCTCTTGCGACCAGAAACCAGACTGCCGCCGTGTTTTTTAATCGTGTGTGTACTATGTCACTTGTCTGATTCCTGTGTCTTTTATTAACATTGCCAACCCCTTTTGCTTTCTGTTTTAACTTTCAGCATTTTTTCCGCCATTTTACACTTTACGTCACGGTTTTATCGCCTATTTTTCTTGTTTCTTTTCTTCTTCCGGTTTTAAAATAAAAGTCTGTAGGCTGTAGAGCAGCATACCAAGCTGCTGCCAGCCCACCCCCTTCGGGGGGAATTGAAAATCAATAAAGGAAAAAAAGAATTATTCGTCCTTACTACGGTCATTTTAATTTTAATAACCAACAGCCTCAATTGCAACGTTTACCTAGATTTACCTAGGTTTCAGTCGGTATAACCCAACCTTCTTCAGAATAAAAGTAACTACCGTTTGTCCATAGTGGAAATCGTCAAGCTAAAACTACAAATCCACAAATTATCGTCAGACTGTAAAAACTTATCTGAAACCGCCTGGGCTCCACTTCGCGACCGCGATGCGGCAGCCACGAGTGCGGTCGCGAAGTGGGGCCGAGGCAGTTTCGGATAAGTTTTTACAGTCTGACGATAATTTGTAGATTTGTAGTTTTAACTTGACGATGTCCACTATGGACAAACGGTAGTTACTTTTATTCTGAAGAAGGTTGGGTTATACCGACTGAAACCTAGGTTAATCTAGGTGAACGTTGCAACTGTGGCTGTTGATTATTAAAATTAATATTTATACAGTTGCTGGCAGGGCCGCGAAGTGTTGAAAATATTTAAGTTCTTACTATGTTTCACACACGGTGCAATTTATTATTTATTGTGTCAATCTTCGTATATGCAAGTCTTCTCGTGTCATATACCACCCTTTTTGGCTGCTTCGGTCGGCCAGTAGGAGCCTTGGCATAATTCATTTAGTTTTGAGGTGCCTTTTCAGGTTGGTGGCCTTGCGGCGTCTTCCTTTTATTCTTCAACCTGTGCATATTTTCTAAAGATGATTATTTCATATGCCATACCAGGTCTTTCATTTGTAAGCCAGGGTATGATATTTCTCTCTCGTTTTGTGGCTGTTGATCACACAGCTTCACTTATAAAATTACAACGGATTGTTTGGACTGTATGTTTACAACTATAGAAAAGTTCACAATTTTTGGAACCGTTGCATGTTCTGTTCTCACTATAATACCTGCTATACTATCGCAAATAATGAGATTTTGATGCAACTTTTACTCGTGAAACTTGCCACTTTGCTTTATTACCGTCATCCTGCGATATTACGGCATTTTATTCATCTGTTTAGCGCTACGCTATACTTTAATGTGTTTTTTGTGATTTGCCTCTCATGTATGACCTATCTTCTACATATGGCATGTTGCCAGTTAACTGTATGAGGCTGCTTCTCTGACTTGTACTTTTTTACATCAGTCCCCTGTTATTTTTATAGTTTTAAAAGTATTTATAGTTAGGCACAATATTCTTGGATTTTATTCCTGAATTATTGTGGATGGCGTAGGACTTGCCTTCTACATACACCATGTTGCCAGTTAACGATGTAATACAACATCCCTATCTTGTAATTTTAGCTTTATGCCTAAATTACGTTTATAATTTTATAAATCATTTGGACGTAGAAGAAGCTGTGTAACGTATCTGGCATAAAATGTTGTGGCTTGACAAGACAGCCAAGCCACTAGGAGGAGGAAGCCGAAAGGCACGCGTTTAAGCTCACGCAGGCTGGCGTGAGGTCTGGAAAATGACAAGGAATTGAGACTAGCAAAAAAGGTACGTAGCTTCTGGAATACTTAACTTTAATCCATAATTGGTGAACATCGGTCTGACGGTACATGCATCACAAGATAAATAGCAAATGATAATGGCGCCTTGCTAGGTCGTAGCAAATGACGTAGCTGAAGGCTATGCTAACTATCGTCTCGGCAAATGAGAGCGTAATTTGTCAGTGAACCATCGCTAGCAAAGTCGGCTGTACAACTGGGGCGAGTGCTAGGAAGTCTCTCTAGACCTGCCGTGTGGCGACGCTCGGTCTGCAATCACTGATAGTGGCGACACGCGGGTCCGACGTATACTACCGGACCGCGGCCGATTTAAAGGCTACCACTTAGCAAGTGTGGTGTCTGGCGGTGACACCACATAAAATTCTTTCGGCAGGTCCACAATTTGGTTCTATTAGCGCGACGTTTTTAATTGTGCCGAGCTGTTCTAGGCGCTACAGTCTGGAACCGCGTGACTGCTACGGTCGCAGGTTCGAATCCTGCCTCGGTCATGGATGTGTGTGATGTCCTTAGGTTAGTTAGGTTTAAGTAGTTCTAAGATCTAGGGGACTGATGACCTCAGAAGTTAAGCCCATAGTGCTCAGAGCCATTTTTTTTAATTCTCTTGGGATTTACGAATGCATATCATTTCATGACTACAACTAATGATACTTTCCAATGCATAGTCATTGCTTTTTTACATTTGGAATGGTATGTTATCTTATAAGCATTAACATATTTTGTACTACACTGTTAAATGGATGTGTCAAATGTTTACTCTCACTATTAGAACTGGCTCCCCTTTTGTGGTTAACTTTTACATAATGTTGTTGTATCCTACGCGATTTCTTCGGCTACTTTTCCTCCATTTGTGGACAGATCTGTAGATGGTTGTAGATACCAACGGCAACTGCGGGGGTTTAGAGTCATAACGAAGTATCTACAAAATGCGTGGTTTGAGATGAAAGCAAAGAAAATTTTTGCAATATTAGAAATAATCTCACTGCTACGACCGCATTCACGTTGCTCATAAACGTTATAACTCATGGTCCCTAGAGTGTGTTTACATTCATCCCACAATTCCAAGCTTTAGCATTAAGACAGTGGTGAAGCGGATAAGTCAAAAAAGGTTCCTCTCAGAGTGTGCTGATAAAATAGCTCAATATTTAGCAATTATACACAACCACTCGCTCACAGAAAGATACGTACCTAAAGACTGGAAAATTGCTCAAGTCACACCAATACCCAAAAAGGGAAGTAGGAGTAATCTGGTGAATTACAGGCCTATATCACTAAGGTCGATTTGCAGTACGGTTTTAGAACATATACTGTATTCGAACATTATGAAGTACCTCGAAGAAAACGATTTATTGACATATAGTCAGCACGAATTCAGAAAATACCGTTCTTGTGAAACGCAACTAGCTTTTTATACTTATGAAGTAATGAGTGCTATCGACAGGGGATGACAAATTGATTCCATATTTTTAGATTTCCGGAAGGCTTTCGACACCGTTCCTCACAAGCGTCTTCTAATCAAACTGCGTGCCTACGGAGTATCGCCTCAGTTGTGCTACTGGATTCGTGATTTCCTGTCAGAAAGGTCACAGTTCGTAGTAATAGACTGAAAGTCATCGAGTAAAACAGAAGTAATATCCGGCGTTCCCCAAGGAAGTGTTAATAGACCTTCTGTTGTTCCTGACCTATGTTAACGACATAGGAGACAATATGAGTACCCGTCTTAGATTATTTACAGATGATGCTGTCATTTACCTTCTTGTAAAGTCATCAGATGATCAAAACGACTTGCAAAATGATTTAGATAAGATATCTGTATGGTGCGAAAAGTGGCAATTGACCCTGAATAAAGAAGAGTGCGAACTTATTCACATGAGTACTAAAAGAAATCAGCTAAATTTCGATTACGCGATAAGCCACACAAATCTGAGGGCTGTAAATTCAACTAAATACTTAGGGATTACAATTACAAATAACCTAAATAGGAACGATCACATAGATAATATTGTGGGTAGAGCAAACCAAAGACTGCGATTCATTGGAAGAACGCTTAGAAGGTGCAACAGGTCTACCAAAGAGACTGTTTACACAACGCTTGTCCGCCCTATTCTGGAGTATTGCTGTGCGGTGTGGGATCCGCATCAGGTGGGACTGACGGATGACATCGAAAAAGTACAAAGAAGGGCAGCTCGTTTTGTATTATCGCGAAATAAGGGAGATAGTGTCACAGACATGATACGTGAATTGGAGTGGCAATCATTGAAACAAAGGCGTTTTTCGTTGCGACGGGATCTTCTCATGAAATTTCGACCACCAGTTTTCTCCTCCGATTGCGAAAACATTCTGTTGGCACCCACCTACATAGGGAGAAATGATAATCACGATAAAATAAGAGAAATCAGGGCTCGCAAGGAAAAATGTAAGTGCTCGTTTTTCCCGCGTGCCGTTCGAGAGTGGAACAGTAGAGAGACAGCATGAAGGTGGTTCATTGAACACTCTGCCAGGCACTTGATTGCTAATAGCAGAGTAATCACGTAGATGTAGATGTCAACAAAATTTTGTAGATACGTCGTTATGACTCTGAACCCACAACTAGTTAATTTTAATAGGAAAACAACGCTCTAGGAATTAAAAAGTTGCCCGTTTCGTTTTCCAAAATAATAGTCAAGTACCCCGTGTTTTTAACATCCATGATAAATACAGAATCGATGAGTTGGCAACATCGCACATTCTTTCGTTTGGGACACCATGTTCGAGTATAGGCATCAAAGACCAAACTTGCAGCAGAGGAACTGCTTCAAGCACGGAGCCAAGTTAGAAAAGAGAGTCTGCAATAGCAGACTGAAGAACACTGTGAAACGAGCACCAGGAGCCAGTGTTAAGTACAGAGAGGTCTGGAGGGGCGCCCCTCCACCTCCCCACTCCGCCCCCAGCAGCTTACGGTGCAGGCCTACCTCTACCTGAGGCGGCGCCGCCAGGTGTCGCCGCCGGCATTTCCATCAGAATGGCCGCCGCCCTTATTTGTAAACTGTCGCCGGCGGCGCTATTAGCCGTTGTCGGAGGCGTTAATCCGTGCGAGCGCGTGTGAGCCCGCCATTCAGGCGGCCACAATGCGCTGCAATAACACGCGGGGGCCGGGCTCTCCTCTGCAGCGCCGCCGTGGCCGCCGGCGACCACAAAAACACAAAGCGGGTCGGCACGTCGCGGCCCGGATCGCGCCGCGCTAATTTCGGAATCAGATTACCATCCCGCAGTGATATTCCGCACTTCACGCCAGATACCCGTGTCGCACTTCAGAGTCGTCGCCTCAGTGCTCGCCCGCGAGGGTCTCCGCTTCCCTGTTGCGGTCATTGTCGCTGCTGCCGAGGTGGCGGTCCTCGTGAGCCGACATTGGCGCTCTCTCGAGCCGAAAACCAGCTACATTGAGAAGACTCTATTGGCAACACACCCTTAGGGGGCGGGGCGGATGAGGGGCAAAGTTTTCGGAAAGGCAGTGGCCCATGAAATCCAACGAATTACTAAAGTATGTTTTCCTAGGCCACAACAAGCCTATATCTTGCTCTGTGTGTGCACGTGCATTGTCACGTCGCAGTCTGTCACTCTCATCTTCTTATTTCATTACACAATAGGCGGCGTAACCTATTACGACTCACACTCCTTGTCGGCGATGTTGCTCTTTCCGTATTTCCCAGTATGTGCAGGGTGTTTCAGAAATGTGTCTCCGCTCTAACTTACAATGTAAAACGTGAAACTATTATTTATTTAGGTGGCTAAACGTAACAAACGTTATATCCCTTCTGTGGAGTTAGAAAAATAGTTTATTTAGTTATTTTCCAGCGAGTTATAGTTTTTTACGGTGTAGTTGCAACTTGCTGTACATAAATGTCTGTGTTCGTACGGATATTCAGATAGTGGATCTTCAAACGAGTGCTCATTTATACACATATACAGGGTGGTCCATTGATCGTGAACGGGCTAAATATCTCGTCTAGCTTCAAGGGGGAAACCAGATGGCGCTATGGTTGGCCCGATAGATGGCGCTGCCATATGTCAAACGGATATCAACTGCGTTTTTTTTAAATAGGAACCCCCATTTTTTACTACATGTTCATGTAGTACGTAAAGAAATATGAATGTTTTAGTTGGACCACTTTTTTTGCTTTGTGACAGATGGCGCTGTAATCGACACAGACGTATGGCTCACAATTTTAGACGAACAGTTGGTAACAGGTAGGTTTTTTAAATTAAAATACAGAACATAGGTACGTTTGAATATTTTATTTCGCTTGTTCCAATGTGGTACATGTACCTTTGTGAACTTATCATTTCTGAGAACGCATGCTGTTACAGAGTGATTACCTGTAAATACCACATTAATGTAATAAATGGTGAAAATGATGTCCGTCAACCTCAGTGCATTTGGCAATACGTGTAACAGCATTTCTCTCAACAGCGAGTAGTTCGCCTTCCGTAATGTTCGCAAATGCATTTACAATGCGCTGACCCATGTTTTCAGGCGTTGTCGGTGGATCACGATAGCAAATATCCTTCAACTTTCCCCACAGGAAGAAATCCGGGGACGTTAGATCCGGTGAACGTGCGGGCCATGCTATGGTGCTTCGACGACCAATCAACCTGTCATGAAATATGCTATTCAATAGCGCTTCAACCACACGCGAGCTATGTGCCGGACATCCATCATGTTGGAAGTACATCGCCATTCTGTCATGCAGTGAAACATCTTGTAGTAACATCGGTAGAACATTACGTAGGAAGTCAGCACACATTACATTGCACCGTTTAGATCCACTTGTCGCAGCCATCGCGGAATTTCCGTTTCCCAATAGTGCGTATTATGCCGGTTTACGTTACCGCTGTTGGTGAATGACGCTTCGTCGCTAAATAGAACGCGTGCAAAAAATCTGTCATCGTCCCGTAATTTCTCTTGTGCGCATTGGCAGAACTGTACACGACATTCAAAGTCGTCGCCATGCAATTCCTGGTGCATTGAAATATGGTACGCATGCAATCGATGTTGATGTAGCATTCTCAACACCGACGTTTTTGAGATTCCCGATTCTCGCGCAGTTTGTCTCCTACTGATGTACGGATTAGCCGCGACAGCAGCTAAAACACCCACTTGGGCATCATTTGTTGCAGGTCGTGGTTGACGCTTCACATGTGGCTGAACACTTCCTGTTTCCTTAAATAACGTAACTATCCCGCGAACGGTTCGGACACTTGGATGATGTCGTCCAGGACACCGAGCAGCATACATAGCCCACGCCCGTTGGTCATTTTGATCACATAGCCATACATCAACACGACATCGACCTTTTCTGCAATTGGTAAACGGTCCATTTTAACACGGGTAATGTATCACGAAGAAAATACCGTCCGCACTGGCGGAATGTTACGTAATACCACATACTTATACGTTTGTGACTATTACAGCGCTATCTATCCCAAAGAGAAAAAAGTGGTCCATCTAAAACATTCATATTTCTTTACGTACTACACGAATATGAAATAAAAACGGGGGTTCCCATTTTAAAAAACGCATTTGTTATTCGTTTGCACTATGGCAGAGCCATCTAGCGGGCCAACTATACCGCCATCTGGTTTCCCCCTTCAAGCTAGATGAGTTTCGTTCTTAGTAGTTTTTTCGTTTGATGCTTATTTCGTGAGATATTTGGCCCGGTCACTATCAATGGACCAACCTGCATAAGACGAGGACGACCAACTGATTACTTCACTGCAAAAGCACACCATCGTGATGACTGGGTGTTGTGTGCTGTCCTTAGGTTAGTTAGGTTTAAGTAGTTCTAAGTTCTAGGGGACTGATGACCATAGCTGTTAAGTCCCATAGTGCTCAGAGTCATTTGAACCATTTTTGAAGCACACCACTCCCGAGCTCTTACGGGGATCGGCGAAATTGCACGAGTAATGAGAAAAATGCGCAAGGAGTATTACATCTGTAGTGTGTGGATAAGCTGAGAGTTTGGGTGTGACGGGAGGCGTGAGAGGGTAGTCCGTGCCGTTGCGATGGCCATTGTGTCGGGGTGGCGCAGTGGGCAACACTTTTGCATGGTAAGCAGCAGGCCCCAGTTCTAATCCCAGTCCGGCATAAATTTCCAGGTTTCCCATTGATTTAGATCAATGCCCACTAGCAGCTGATGTCATTAATTCCTTTGTGTCTTGAGCGCTCATTTTCTTGAACGCACAATTCACTGAAAGTTCTGAACGACATACGTACGGGTTGTAACCGGCTGAACAAAAACCAGTTATTTACATGTTACATCCACACCTAAAGATATGAAGGTTCCTATTTCTCTAACTAAAATTATTAGAAATTTAGATTAAACGTATTTGTACACAGTTGGTTTAAATGCATCAGCAATATGACAGAAAAAAATAATATCGTTTTGAAAAATATAACTCGTTGCTGTAATACTCTGGTAAGTAACAAAAGGCTGCGTTTTATTGGCAGAACACTTAGAAAAAATAACAGATCTACTAAAGAGGCTGCCTACACTACGCTTGTTCGTCCTCTTCCAGAATAGTGTTGCGCGGTGTGCGATCATTACCCAGATAGAATTGACGGAGTACATCGAGGAAGTTCAAAGAAGGGCAACACGTTTTGTATTATCACGAAATAGCGCAGAGAGTGTCGCTGAAATGAAACAGGATTTGGGGTGGGCATCGTTAAAACAAAAGCGTTTTTAATTGATGCAAGATCCTCTCACGAAATTTCAATCACTAACTTTCCCCTCCGAATATTTTGTTGACGTCGACCTACTTACGGAGAAACGATCATGATAATAAAATGAGGCAAATCAGAGGTCTCACGGAAAGATATAAGTGTTTATTTTCTCCGCGAGCTCTAAGAGATTGGAATGATAGAGAATTATTGTGAAGGTTATTCGATGAACCCTCTGCCAAGCACTTAAATGTGATTTGCAGAGTATCCTTGTAGACATAGATGCAGAAATAGTGTTCATGACTTTTTAGAAAAAAGTAACGTTCCTTACTTTTACCGCCGGCTGGAGTGGCCGTGCGGTTCTAGGCGCTACAGTCTGGAGCCGCGTGACCGCTACGGTCGCAGGTTCGAATCCTACCTCGGACATGGATATGTGTGTGATATCCTTAGGTTAGTTAGGTTTAAGTAGTTCTAAGTTCTAGGGGACTGATGACCTAATATGTTAAGTCCCATAGTGCTCAGAGCCATTTGAACCATTGTCACCGAGTTTGCATTGAGCCCACTAGTTGCCGTTACGAGTGCAGTGCCTTGGCAAAATGGAGACAAAACAAGAAAGTGGGAACTATCGAAATGAACCGCTATGTAAACAGAGAACTGTGCTCTTGTATCGACACTTCGGTAGAGCAAGCGTGGCAGATGCAGCCGTGGAGAGGATGAGAGAAAGTTTCCTGCTCAGTCTAAAACGATCAAGTGTCTGCGCAAGCCACGAACTTGGAGCGCGTGCAGCCCATACCGTCTACTGCTCATGGAACAATTTAAACCCTGAAAATTCTGGCTGTCGCCTCTAATTATGCATCATGTTGAAGAAAGCACCTGAGGATGAACATTCCGCCTCCAAGTTGATATTCAGGGACAAAACAACCTTCCGTTTATCTGGAGAGGTTAATCGCCACAATGTGAGAGAATATAGCAATGAAAATTCTCATTAAATTGTGGCGCATGAACAAGAATCGCCGAAGATCGATGTTTTCTGCGAAATGACACAGACGAAGCTGTATAGGCTGATTTTCTTCTGCGAGAAGACTGTGACGGTTACCAATTACCTTGATATGTTGCAGGTGTGGTTGTTTTCACAAGTGACTGCTGATTCCGAGAATTTTATGTTCCAACCATCCAGTCGATGGAGCATCGCTACGTAATCGACGGACTTTCGCATCGCTGGACTGGACTTAGTGGTGTAGATGATGTGGCTTTGTTCCTTTGAACCCCCAGGTCGCCTGATCTACCGTTTTGTGACTTCTTCCTTTCGGAGCACGTTAAGGACCGTGTTTACATACCCTCACTGCCAAACACTGGAACAGCTCAGAGAACTCAATGCTGCAGTAATGAGCATTGACAGGGTTTTGCTACATAACGTGTGGAGCTAACTTGACAACCGCTTGGAGCGTGTCACGTGAACAGAGGGGCACTCGTACAACATTTGCAGGGTTCGAAATGCAAACTCGGTGTATTTACGGTTATATTCATGCATCAATAGTATTTATTCCTGTATTAATTTGGAAAATATAGGTCTCTGAAACGATTCAATCTTTTATAGTGGCTCCTATGTCCCTCTAAATAACGTCGTAATTTCCACCAGGCTGCTCGTGGATGATGCTGTTGTGTACAGAGAAGTCACAATGGCAGAAAACTCTAGCGTAGTGCTGGAGTACCCTGAGAGGATCCACGTTTGGTGCAGGAACCGGCAGTTGACTCGCAACTTAAACAAATCTAGCGCACTGCACATAAACAGAGGGAAAGTCACTTCATTGTATGATTACACTACTGTCGAACAATCTCTTGAAGCAGACACATCTATTAAATAGCAGAGAGTACGCGTAAGCAGCGATTTGAAGGGAACGACCGTATGCTAACTGTAGATACAGGTGGTATATCCACCTGTATCTACACTATGTGATCAAAAGTGTCCGAACGCCTGGCTGAAAATGACTTACAAGTTCGTGGTGCCCTCCGTCGGTAATACTCGAATTCAGTGTAGTGTTAGCCCACCCTTAGCCTTGATGACAGCTTCCACTCCCGCAGCCATACGTTCAGTCAGGTGCTGGAAGGTTTCTTGGGGAATGGCAGCCTATTCTGTAGGGAGTGCTGCACTGAGGAGAGGTATCAATGTCGATCGGTGAGAACTGACACGAAGTGAGCGTTCCAAAACATCGCAAAGGTGTTCTGTAGTATGCAGGTCAGGACTCTATGCAGGCCAGTCCATTACAGGGTTGTTATTGTCGTGTAATCACTCTGCCACAGGCCGTGCATTATAAACACGTGCTCGATCGTGATGAAATATGCAGTCGCCATCCCCGAATTGCTCTAAGACAGTGGCAAGCAAGAAGATGCTTAAAACATCAATGTGGGTCTGCGCTGTGATAGTGCCACGCAAAACAACAAGGGGTGCAACTCCCCTCCATGAAAACACCACACCATAACACTACCGCCTCCGAATTTTACTGTTGACACTACACACGCTGGCGGATGACGTTCACCATACTCACGTCCTACCATCGTATCGCCACATTGTGTACGGTGATATGCCACTCCACACAACGTTTTTCCAATGTTCAATCGTCTAATGTTTGCGCACCTTACACCAAGAGAGGCGTCGTTTGGCATTTACCGGCGTGATGTGTGGCTTTCGAGCAGCCGCTCGACCATGAAATCCAAGTTTTCGCATCTCCCGCTTGTCATAGTAATTGGAGTAGATCCTGATGCAGTTTGTAATTCCTGTGTGATGGTCTGGATTGATGTCTGCCTATTACACATTACGACCCTCTTCAACTGTGTGCGGTCTCTGTCAGTCAACAGAAGAGGTCGGCCTGTACACCTTTGTACTGTACGTGTTCCTTCACGTTTCCACTTCACTGTCACATCGGAAACAGTGGACCTATGGGTGTTTAGGAGTGTGGAAATCTCGCGTACAGACGTGTGACACAAGTGACACCCAATCACCTCACCACGTTCGAAGTCCATGAATTCTGCGGAGCGCCTCACTCTGCTCTATCACGATGTCTAATGACTACTGAGATCGCTGATATGGAGTACCTGGCAGTAGGTGGCAACACAATGCACCTAATATGAGAAACGTATGTTTTTGGGGGTGACCGGATACTTTTGATCACATAGTGTAATTAAAGTGTAAATACTCACAGAGGTTCAGTACGGGCTGTAATTATCGTATGGTACCGAAACTTGTTAGATATGCTACAGTATTAATGGGGAATCGATTTACGCAGGAAAAAAATTAGTTCCAATTTTGACCACCAGGTACAAATCTGGCGCTGCACAGCATCTCGTCGACGTTTCTGGTGCTCATAATGAACGATTTGTATAAGCGGTGGTCAATATTAAAATCAACGTTATGCTTTTCACTTTTTGACCTTTTCTACCTGCGTTACGTCCCTAATCGATTACGAATGGAAAATTTCTATATGTCTATCTTGCGTTCACAGCACCCAATTTGAACCAGGTGGTTGAAATTGGAATTAATTTTTTTACATCGAAAGCCGGTTCCACATTTAAGCATTAGATTATCTACCACGTTGCGCTGCCATACGATAATTACTGCCCACAATGGACCTCTGTGAGTAGCTACTCTTTAATTACAACCACCCGGTAGAAAAGACAGATGCCAGGTTGAGACTCATTGAAATAACCTTTCGAAAGTGTAGGCAACAGACGAAGGAGGAAGCTTACAGAATCCTCGACACTTAAATATTGTTCCCAGATCTGGAAGTTTACAATGTATGACTGATAGAGAAAATAGAGAAGATCCTATGAAAGCGGCGTGTAGTGTCACAAGTTTTTGCAGCAAGCGCGGATGTGAACTCCGATCATCTAGCTCTAGTGGCAGACGCTACAAGAGAGGCCTTGTGCATCACGATGTTCTGTTAAAACTGCGAGAGCATATGTTCGTAGAAGAATCATCAAATACAGGATGTTTTTAATGTCACTATCCATTTTCATGAAAACGCTAATTGTTTTTTCTTGTCTCTTCAAATATTGGTACCTTAGTGTGTGTGTCTCTAAAGTGACAATCTATTTCCATGAAAACGGTAATTTGCAGATACTGGTATCTTCGTTTAAGCTGTTTTACACAGAAGAACGGGTTTGTTTGTACACGGGTACGCGGATTGTCACATGAAGACGCCAGTAAACCGAACAAACCAGCCCAATCAACGGCACACATTCGTCTTTTTGTGTGCAAATTTAAGCGTACTGGCAGTTTGTGTGATGAGAGACGACATGGACGACCACGCGTATCGGCAGAAACAGTGCAGCACGTTCAGATTTCCCGTGACAGGGGTCCGAAGGCATCAACTCGACGCCTTAGTAGGGAACCGAATGTCCTCGCAACACAATGTGGATAAACCTACGTTTCACTCAACGAAAACCTCCTTATCAAATTCAGATTCTACACCATCTTGAGGATGAGGATTTCTCCTGTCGTCGGACAATGTATCATGACCTACTGGAACCTTTAGGAAACGAGAATTTAATGGACTATATTTTATTCTCCGATGAAGCCACGTTCCACGCTTGTGGGAAAGTGCAAAACAGCCGAATATGGACATATGAAGAACCACATGAGATATCGGAGTGGGAACGTGATACACCAATGTTGGTTGGATATGACAAAAGCAAAACTGTACGGCCCATTTTTCTTTGACGAAAGGACAATAACTGGTAACAGCTATCTCGGCATGTTAGAACTGTTCCTTGAAACGCTTGTTCAGGATGGTGGCCTAAGGGATAGAGTTATATTTCAGCAAGATGATGCGTCTCCACATTTCGCACACCTTTCCAGGGAGGTGAATACGCAGACGGTCACCTCGGCGGTAGGCTTCCCGTTGACCAGACCATACACTTTTAGACTTTATTGAATGGTGGTACTTCAGTCGAAAGTGTACACTAGCAAAGTGAATGGTCTGCCTGGTCTACGGAATCGTATCGGGGAAGCAGCAGGCAAATGGTTCAAATGGCTCTGAGCACTATCGGACTTAACTTCTGAGGTCATCAGTCCCCTAGAACTTAGAACTACTTAAACCTAACTAACCTAAGGACATCACACACATCCATGCCCGAGGCAGGATTCGAACCTGCCACAGTAGCGGTCGCGCGCTTCCAGACTTGTAGCGCCTAGAACCGCTCAGCCACTCCGGCCGGCGAAGCAGCAGGCAACTTTGTGGTTGAAATGTTAATGTCTACATTTTGTTCCAATACTGAAAGATGGAATATGTGTTTTGACTTAGATAGCTGTCATGTAGAAGCGCCCCCTCTCATTAACATATCTATTAGTGTGATCTGGTGCCCATATTTTCGTGCGTGATTGGGCCACCCCTATCAGTTATCAATTCAGTAAGACGTTTCCGCACGCACGACATTATCATCTCCTTTAAATTAATTTGGGTGATTGTATCGAGTACTTCCCTCCTCTGTAGGTCACCATACATCGGACTGTAGCATCTACAGGTATGCTAACCAGCACAACTGACACCCCACACATTTACCCACTGGCAAGGGGCGTCGCCTATCTACACCTCCTGAAGCGTCACTTAGCACTGACTACAAAAAATGTTTGGCATATGAGGGCCTGCTCGACTTTCGTAGCCCATTACATTTTCATTGTGCTAGCCGGTCTCCTAATGGCACTCCGGAACTCACGAGGGACTTCTTTCGCCGATTTCATGCAATTTTTTTAAAACCATCCTCCGCTAAGTTCCACCGTCCTTCCCCGTCAGCACATAACGTGTGCCTGGTCAGCCCGCACGCTATTCGTTCGTTTCTTTTGTCAGTCGACTCGACTGAATCGAGTTATCGAGTAGTTGTACTTTCCTATGTAGTACGCTCGTCCGCTTCATCGTATTTTACACGTTCCTGTCTGGCGCATAGGGATCAACTTAATGGCTAGTACAAGGAGCGTTCAACAAGTAAAGCAATACTTTTCTTTCTCGGCCAATTCTGAATAGGGACAAACTACGACTGACACTCCAAAGGATTAAATTGTGGGACCACTCCTTTTCATACGAATGACCATCAATTATACTCATTTTGTTGATAATGCAAGTATCACTAGCAATTCTAATAGTGCTACAACAATACAAGGTCCAATTAAATATTCAAATGCATTATCGATTGTCAGTCGGTAAATGGTCCGTCAATTAATCCAGAAAAAATAGCATTCATTCCGTTCTCTACTACGCAGGACATATAACCAGTAACGATACAGAACTGGGAAAGAAAATAAGTAAAATTGATTGTTAAGAATATCTGGAGTGCTTATTGACCGGAGCCTGAATTGTGAAACACAGACTAAAGGTCTTCTCTAAAGCTGCAGTTCGTAAACATTATACCTGTATGTAATTGTTAATTGTGGTATTAAAGACGTTAAAATATTAGTTTACGTTGCAAATTTTCAATTATTTATAATAAATGGAATAATTTTGTGTGGCAATTCCAAACATATAAACGAAGTATTCATTGCACAGATATATACAGTAGCGCTAATATTTGGTGTGCAATCTCAAATGTCATGTATGCACCTGCTTAAAAAATTCTGTATACTGACAATAACCTCACAATACATTTATTATTTTAGGAATTTTGTTGTAAAAGATAAGACACAATTTGAAAATATTTGTAGCATTAAATAAATGCAACACTAGAAACGTAAACAGCCTAGCTGACCACAACTCATCTTTAGTACAGAAAGTAGTAAAGTACAAGGGGCGTTCAATAAGTAAAGCAATACTTTTCTTTCTCGGCCAATTCCGGTTCCCAAATTTTTTGTGGGACATCGTGGAATATTCCAGCTTCAGCCCCTAAAAGTTCAAGTAGTTCCGGCTCTATATGTAGCCTTCAGGATGGCATCTGTAACAACGATTCATTCTAAGCAGAAAACTGTTATTGAGTGGCTTTGGGCGGAAAACCAGAGCATCGCAGATATTCACAGGCGCTTGCAGAACGTCTACAAAGACCTGGCAGTGAACAAAAGCACGGTGAGTCGTTTGGCTATGTGTCTGTTATTATCCCAATAAGATCGTGCAAACCCGTCTGATTTGGCTGCACACATCTGTGTCTCCTATAGTGCCGGAACGTGCGGACACTCTCATTCGAGGTAAACGACGGATCACAATCAAACACCTCGCTGCTCAACTGGACGCCCGTGTTGGTGGTGTCGACACACATCTTCAGCAGTTGGGGTACTCAGCACGGTTTGTGCCCACTTGCAAACGAACTTCTCCATGAAAGACAAGGCCACACGTAAGTCTATGCGACCGAGAGGATCTGACAAAACTTCATTGGATTGTTCTTCCTGGTTCACCCTACATCCTGGATCTCGTACATTGTGACTTCCATCCATTTGGCCCAATGAGGGATGCATGCTGCGGGAAGCAGCACATGGATGAAGGGGAGTTAATTGACGCGCAAGACGTTGGCTCTGTCGTCGACCAGTAAAGTAGCACCATGTTGACATCCAGGCTCTCCCAGTACTGTGGCGTAAGGCCATCGAATTGAATGGAGACTGTGCTGAAAAATCGGGTTTTGTTGCCAAAAGAGTGGGGAATAATATGGAGTAATAATGAATAAAACCAGCCTGTTTTCAGAAAAGAAAATGTGTTGCATCGTTATTGAACGCCCCTCATGAGAAGCCACAAAAATATTTGATCGCCTCACTTGTTAATTAGTGTTAGTAGATGGTGAAAGTTTGAAAACGCATTTAAATCGTTCCTGTCTGACAATTTCTTTTCCTTTACGGATAAGTTTCTGGACAGAAACCACAATTATTTGGTTGAATTAGGTTTATCGCAGTTGTAGCCATTTTCTCTGAGATAAAATGTGTGTTTTTTGTAAACTTATTGACATGTTTCACTCAATAAAGAGTTCTCGCGAACGTGATCTGTGGAATAAACTAAACTAAATTTACTTTTAGGATTCTTCTAACGCATCTTTTGTGTGGCCGTTGAATTTTAGCTTGCCTGGATGCAGAGTCCGCCAAGTTTTTTGGTTATTATTGCTTCCTGTGATTGATCAGCAATTGTGTAATAGAACAATAGAAGGAAGACTTGCCAATTACTTCTGCGAAATACATGCAAATCATTTATACTAAAGGTTGACTGCTATTTCCTGTCATTCATTTATTTCCGTGTCCGGTCGCAATTCCAAAAAATAGTAGCTGCGATAGCTTTGTCATTTCCTTCGTAAACATCTTGTATCGGGCACGGGTTGTCCAGGAGGGGGCATACAAGTAGGTGGCATGGATCTTCTTCAGCCCCGCAGTCGGAAGACGTGTCTGCGCGCGCTGGAAGCATTCCCCATTTCTTCAGGTTGGTCTTGCATCGGGGGACGCCCACTCTTGGGCGGTTGAGGGACCTCCATACAGGATATTGTAGGTTTGCACCAGGAGCTAGTTCTTCTTTTGGCGATACGTCTACGGGCAGTGAGCTCTTCCATGTTGAAAGACGAACTGCCTCTGGTGCTCCCTCCAGTGGCGCAGCCTAGCAAAGAAAGTCTTGCGGGATTTAAGGCGGGATCTTGCTGCCTGATGACCATACAGAGGATGTCGGCGGTCATTCTCCTGCTTTGTTCTCTCATTGTCTGCAGCGGTGACCCTCAGGATACTGGGTGGGGCTATTCCAACAATCGGAAACAATTTCTGCACTGGTGTTGGCCTCAAGCATTCTGAGACGATCCTTGCAGTATCGCTGACCGCAATATCGACTTACTTAGCATGAGCTGAAGCGTTCCGCACAGGAGCAGCATACTCAGTGGCTGATACACAAAGCGCAAGTGCAGAAGTTCTTAGGAGGTGCGGGTTGGCTCCCCAGCAGCCGCCAATCAGCTTCTTAAGTATCCCACTGCGAGCAATGACTTTCTGTTTCACGTTTAGATATTGTTGCCTTGAACGTTGGACCCCTGTCCGATGTCACACCTAGGTAGCCTGGTGTTAGGCAATGTTTCAGTTGCTCTCCTCGCCATGTGGTGTCCAGCTTTTGCTGCACTTCTCCGATCCATATGTGGAAGGCGCTCCCTTGAGTTTTACTGGGTATGGGCTTCAGGTGGTTGGCATCATAGTAGTTGGAGAGTTCAATTGCTAGAGACAGTTTTCCCTCTACTTCTTTAGAGATTGGCCCCTGAACAGCTACTGCAGTGTCATCGGCATAGATGAAGAGTGCAAGCATACTGCCTTTTGGAGGGGGGGGGGGGGGGACCGTTCTTCTGCGTTCGCCATCTTCTCCTCTTACCCTGTATTGAAACTTGGAATCTTCTGTTCTGAAGGAAGGTGCTAATAAGGAATGTTAGTTGGTAGTCCTTAGTAAGGTCATACACTTGATTTAACAGTTTCCTATGATTCGCAGCGTCGCATGCAGCTGTTAGATCAACAAAAGCTACTCCAGTATTCTCATCTCTCTGAAAACCATCCTCGATGTGCTGGGTTAGATTCAAGATCTGACCACAGTGTGATTTGCCAGAGCGAAAGCTTGCTTGTTGTAGCATAAACTTCTCTTCGATGGTGTCACTGATTCGGTTAAGTACTAGCCGTTCTAATATCTTGAAGGTGTGTCATAAAAGGGAGATAGGTCGAAATTTTTTTGGGTCGTTTGGTTCCTTCCCAGGCTTAAGTATAGCAGTGACTCGAGACTTCCGCCACATTGTGGGGATGCGTAGCTTGGCGACACATGTGTTCATTAGGCTTAGTAGCCACTCCATCGTTTTACAGCCGAAGTTCTTTACCTGTTCAACTCTAAGGTCATCGACACCTGCAGCCTTATGCATCTTGAAACTGGAGATGGCAGCTTCGAGTTCAGCCATGGAGAAGAGATCCCTCAGAAAATAACGCTCTGTTTCTGGGTCGCGCTGAAGAGCTTCTTTGGGCGTCCTTCCTTTTTATTTTGCCGTTCTGCAGGATCTGGGTTGCCACTTTATCAGTAGTCACATTCTTAAAACTGACTTGTAATTTTACACGGTCGTCACTCAGGTTTTTAAGCACTTTCCAGGCTTGTCTACTGGTCAGCTTCATGTCGAGGTTCTCTACCAGGTTACTCCACTTGGCCTTACGAATCGCTGAAATGGCCTGCAGCAATATTTCACCAGCCTGGATCGTTTCTTCCGCAAATGGATCCTCTTCATAGAGAGTTTGGTATTTTTCTAACAACAGTTGTCGTCACTGGACATGCCTGGAACTTACTGAGTTCTGCATCCTCTCGGAATAGTTTTCCTCGAAACTTGTTGGACGCATTTGATGAAGGTTTCGTACATTTCAGTTTGCTGTGGAATGTTTATCTCTTTTGAGTCAAGCTCTTCACTGAACTTGAAGTTAAACCTTCTCTTGAATGGTACCTCTTCAGGCACTACTACAGGATTCACAGTTCATATGGCAGGTCTATGTTGGATACGAGGAATGGGCTCTCCTACAGTCTTCCTACACTGTACAGCTACCTTTGAAGAAACAAAGATGTTGTCTGGGTTGTACCCTCTTTTCCTTTTGCCACTGTTAATAGAAAGTGGGAGCTTCGGATCATGGATCAGATGTAGGTCATGAGCCTCAGCCCAAGTTTCTAGACTCGTTCCGTTTGTGTCGGTATCTGGGTATCCCCATGATGTTCTTCAATAATTGAAATCGCCTGTGACAAAGTTCACGTCCTGATTGTCGAAGTTGGCTGGTGTTTTAATGCTGAAATTGGCATCGGGTGGTTTGTAGACCGATTTTACACAGAAGAATGGAGTTCGCACTGTGAGGAGCTCGATGTTGTTGCCTTCAGTCAGTGAGGCTTGCTCCATTCGGTTTACTGGGTCCCACAAGACCGTTATCGGCTTTGGATAGAAACTTGCAATTTCGTTGGCAACTTTGGAACACCTGTTGGGTGGTATCGACATGTTGGATTTGCCGCAACCACGATAAACAACACCTTGGGCCACCTTTTTGCCGAAGTTTCGATCTGTTCCCACTATCACCCTGCCTTCCTCCATCGGAAATAAGCGGAGGAGGCTCGGGCGATACCCTACTCATCTGCAGAGACGGATTTTATTCTGTACTAAAATACGGTCACATACGGATGAAATTTTAATCACCATATCCCATAGGGCCCACCTCCATCGCTGAGTGCTCAGCATGCTGATTATGTAATGTTAGCAGTTAATATTTGGTATTCACTGAAAGTGATGTGTCACACTTCGTATCTGTACGATGGATATTTTTCAAACAGAAGTCTTAAATAGTCGGTATGTCACACCACAGAGGTCCTGAGTACAAGCAATGTTATCTTTGGTTGTCAGCTGCATAGCGTTTCCAGTAGTATTCAGTGAGAATTAAGAGAGTGAGTCGGGTGTTGGTCACACAGTTGTGCACAGCTGTACAGTCTGGAAATCTAGCAGAAGACAGAGACGCAAATCTAAAGGATGTTGCTTTTTGGAAATTGAAACACGTATGTTGTGTGGCGGCGATGGCGAGGCATTGCAGAGTCTCTGACCAGAGAGCCATTTATCGTGGATAGTCTGCGCTTGACCGCGCGAGAGTTGCGAGCGGTACTCTGTCAGTAGTAGTCGTGCAGTACAGTTGCGAGCAGTCTGTCAGTAGCAGTAGGGCAGAGCAGTATGTCGGTAGTAGCACCCCAGTGCAGTTGTGTGTGAGGAGTCGGCGGGCGTCGACATGGCACTCTGGTCAAGATTCAGGATGAGGTATATTATTTTTAAATGCGCTCAGCTAATAATGTAAATTAACTGTAACTAATTTGTGCAATAATCCCCCCAATAATAATTTTGGTTTTCAAAGCAATATTTTTAACAAAAGAACTATTTAATTGAACGAACGATTTCCTTCCATTTCCTTTAAAGAAAAGTTTCAGTTAAATTTAAAAAAAAAAAAAAAATATTACTTGCGATGCAGTTCCTCCAAGCCGTGGCCAACAATAAGAGCAGAAATTTGACATGCAGTTTCAATGAGGTAAGAAATTAATTATGATTTTTTTTTTTTTGCACAGGGCCAAAGACCGATATTTTGGTTTAATTTTTACATTGTCACTGAAGTCTCATTAGCATTGAATTGTTTTTCATTATTTTCGTGACAGCTTACACCTTGAGTCAGATTGCGATTCTCATTTTTATTGTCGTTAAATTTAATTGCTAGGGAGGTTACGCTTGGCTCCATTTCTATTAAATATTGTCTTTTAAATTTTTGTGGGGAGGTTACACTTGGCGACACCCAGTCCAGGATCGTATTTCGTTGAGAATCTTTTGAAAAACAGTCAGATATCTGCTCTTATTTGCTTAGATATAATTAGGATTTGGCGCAACGCTTTTACTAATATTGTGACTTTCTTTCTACAGGTCAACGGCAATTCGTTGCTCTGTTGTATTTGTGTGTTGTTTTTGCATTGTGCTTATTTGTTTTGTGAATAATTGTGACTATTGCAAAAATGCCGCGAAAGACTGTGAATAGTGTATCGCGAGGTATTATGAATGAAATTACCGACTCAAGCAACTTTACCGATAGGACTTGTGACACGCAGTGTCATGATGACAATCCTGCGTTCACTGACAATCAGTGCATTCCAACCAATAATGATGACTTTTACCTTAATAATGAACAAACGAACTCAATTGTCTCTTCTGTTAATTTGACGACAATTGACGACGCGGAACGCTCTATTGTAATGAGCGCTGCCCAGCTTAACACACCCGGTTCGGAAAATTCAAGTGATGTACAGACAAATTTTTCTAATGAAAGTGATCAGGATACTCAAAGTAGGACGGATCTATTTAATTCCGAAACAATGATTGATAGTGTACATTTGACTGACGAATCTTTTTGTAAATTACAGAATGACCAAATGGTTACAGAAAGAGAGATAATTCCAGATCCACCACTAAACAGCACAGATAATAGAGTAGATAATGTTACATTGGGTCAAATTATGGCAATATTGCTACAAAATAGTAAAAAACTAGACAACACTGATGAAAAATTCAAACAACTTAGTGAACAGAACAAACAAGATAACGAAAATCTCAAACAACACTTAAATGATAAATTAGACAACAGTTCCAAACAGCTAAATGACAAATTAGACAACAGTTCCAAACAGCTAAATGATAAATTAGACAACAGTTCCAGACAGCTTAGTGAACAAATTAGAGACGTTGCCGCACAATGTCATGACACTAAGGAACAGTTACACGAGGAAATTGAGGCTTATTCAAGAAAAAGTAGCGAAGAAATTAAGTCTGTTGCTCAGGAATTAAGGGAATTGCAAACAGCTGCAACAGAAACACTCAGAGACGAAATTAGCGGAGTCGCTAAACAATGCTCTGAAAAAGCTACACAAATACGGGACGAGTTTAAAGCAATGACGGTAGAACTTTCGCGCACAATGGACGTAAAGATAGACGCGAAATTCGACCAACAGAACACTCAGATTGACGAACGCTTTAATCACCATATACAAAACAGTGATACGCGTTTCTGTAAATTTACTCAGGATCAAAACAAAGTAAAACGACAAGTAATGGAAACAATCACAGCACAGAGACAAGAAGACAAACGTAAAAGGTTTGCGAAGGCAAAAACGTATGTAGACAATAATATTGCCACAGTGTCCGACGAAATTAATACCATCAAACAGTCGAACACAGAATTACGTGACGAAATTTCGGATCTTAAATCGAAAACAGACACATACACAACCGATTTTCAAACAGTGACCGACAGACTCGAACAATTAGAACTAACACAGGATTCAGATGTCGTCAAAGCTGACGTTAAAAAACTGAACGAAACTACACGTAAGTTGCAAAAACAGATTAATGCGTCCGATTCTAAAACCGATGATCAGGCAAAAATACTGACTGAAAAATATGATGAATTAGCCAGTCGTATTGATGCTATAGAAAGTAGTAATGACAACAAATCAGACGATAATTCACCGGTTTCATTTAATCAAACACCTGAATTTCAAAATTTACAGCAGACAATTAATGAGATCGATTCGTCTAATAACACGTTACGTAGAAAGTTATCGAGTTTACAACAAGAGGTAACAGATATGAAAAATATTTCAGTTAATAACATATCACAGCAGTCGCCACTTAGTGAACATTTGTCAGACTTACGGAACGCGTATAATTTGGGCAATCTGCAAAGAGTACGGGACTTAGATTCCGAACGGACGCAGACAAATAGATTCTCTTGCAATACTGAACCTGTTCCGTCATACAGAGATGATAATTTCGATTACAAATATTTTCTATCGGTGAGGAAATTTAAAATGTTTAGGAATGAAAGAACACAGTCTATTCAGTAGAAGAGTTTCAGAATGCTTTTCTGTCAGCGTATTGGTCGAAGACAACACAGCGCGGGATTAAATATCAGTTAATTAGTTTGCCAAATTACGAGAACTCAAATTTTCCCAGTGTGACGCAATTTTTTGAGCACATGGTGCAACAAAACCAGTACCTAAGTGAACCGTACAGTGAATCCGCACTTATACAATTATGCATTTCCAAATTACCACGGTCATTACGAGTGTCACTTCTAACGGGTCAGCAAAAAGAAAATATTTCAGCATTCAGAGATTTGTTCCAGCTCTTGGAAGTACAACAATCTGATTATTCTTTTGTAAACAAAAACTTTTCGTATAATAACCAAGGTCAACAAACTTACAGTAATTATGATCAGGGACGTAATTTCAATAGGAAAAGTAACAGACGCTTTAGGAACGACAACTACCAGAACTTAAATCACAGACAGAATTCTGATTATCAATATCGTCAAAATTTTCAGCAACAGGAACCACCTTTTAGTAACAATAGACGGTTTCCACCACAACAGCATGAAAGTCAGCCGGTTAGCATACCTAACCAACAATGGAATGCACAAGGTCGACCAGGCTTTAATGTTTCGCCACGTGCACGTATAGTCCCAGATCCAACAAATAGTAACGCACGACAGCAAGGAAACAACTACGTACAAAGAAGACAGTATTTCAATTCCTATCGCAATGCACCGTATAGGAATGACTATCACGACAGACGTAAAAACGATGAGCACAATTTTCAGCGTACATATAATAACAGTCGGTCTCACCAACAGCAAAATCATATGCAAGAACATATTCTGATGAATGAACCCGACAGTAGGTACCATCCAGAACGCAATACGTCTGGAAGAAGTAATAGAACAGTTCAAATAGTAGAAATGCCACAACATCCAGCTGAAAATAGTAACACATCAGATAGAATCTGACTAGATACTGTACAAGTCGCATCTTCCAGTAACACAAGCACTACCTTTGACACGCAAAATGTTGTTCACGAAAATGTAATTACTTTTGACGATATCAGAGACACTCTCTTGCAGGAAAGACCATTCGTTCAGAAAACTATTTCACATCCTGTTATCGAAATTAAAATTTGTTCATCGAAATTTTCAGCAGTAATTGATTCCGGATCACCTATATCAGTAGTAAATGAAGAAACTTTTAACGAGTGTAACAAAGAGAATACCTATCCGACATTACCTTTAGGCAAAACAAAAGTGAAAGGAGCGGTATCGAGTAAAGGAGTAGACGTTAAATTACAGACGCATTTATCATTTTGTATTGGAGGTCATACTTTCCACTCAAATTTTTGGATTGTTCCTTTATTGACAACAGACGTTATTTTAGGTACGAATCTTCTGGTACAACATGACGCAGTCATTGATTTTCAGAATTCTTATTTAATGCTAAAGGATGAAAATGTACAATTGGCTTTAGAATTTCAGCACTCTTTATCTGCGGAAGAACAAACAATTAATCGCACAGAGGTCATTTCCGTATCACGTAATATAAACTGTAATCCCACATTGTTCGCCGGCCGCGGTGGCCGTGCGGTTCTGGCGCTGCAGTCCGGAGCCGCAAGGCTGCTACGGTCGCAGGTTCGAATCCTGCCTCGGGCATGGGTGTGTGTGATGTCCTTAGGTTAGTTAGGTTTAAGTAGTTCTAAGTTCTAGGGGACTTATGACCTAAGATGTTGAGTCCCATAGTGCTCAGAGCCATTTGAACCATTTTGAACCCACATTGTTCACTGATACCTACGTACACAACTATAATACTCCAGACGAAACTGACTACGACGTAATGCAAATGATTTCTGATAAAGTTAAACAAATCAGTGCAAATACAGACGACGAACGCACGCAGTTACACAAAATTCTTTTACAGCAAGCTCCAGTTTTTGACAATGTTCCTGGTACTATGTCCGGATTTATGTATGAATTTCAAGTGAAACAGCACGACACATTTAAAGCAAAGCATTATCCCATTCCATATATTCACAGAGAACAGGTTAAAAAAGAACTGCAGGATAGGCTTGACCAAGGAATTATTGAACCGGCAGTTAGTCCGTACATAAACCCGCTACATATTGTTAAGAAAAAAGATGGGTCACTTCGCCTTGTACTTGATTCACGTCACATCAATGACATAATTATTAATGAAACAGATCGGCCATAGACATTAGAGGAACTTCTACAGACATTTCACGGTACAGCTATTTATTCCACATTAGATTTGAAATCGGGATTTTGGCAAATTCAACTTCATCCGAATTGCAGAAAATACACAGCATTTCTTTGTTTTGGCGACTGTTATCAATTTTGCAAATTACCGTTCGGCTAAACTATTTCTTCTGCAGCTTTTATTCGCGGTTTGAACACAATACTTCCGACAGAACTTAAGGACAGAATTACGACGTACGTAGACGACATTCTTATCGCAGAAGCTAACTGCTATGAACACAATACGATTCTTGAACAACTGTTGCAAACTTTTCATGCTCAAGGACTCACAGTTAATCTTAGTAAATCGCACTTTGGCAAAACTTCTATAAAATTTCTTGGACACGTAATTTCAGCAGAAGGCATTGCGCCTGATCCGGAAAGACTTCAAGCTCTACGTGACATTACTGTTCCTACGACGAAGAAACAATTACGCAGTTTTTTGGGCTTAATTAACTTTTTTCGTAAATTTATTCATCACTCTGCTTTAGACACACCCAGATTATGCCAATTAACAGGTAAAAACACTATTTGGTCTTGGGATAAGCAAGTACATTCTGAACTTGTGAACCTGAAACGTGCTTTGTTGAGTGCTCCACTTTTGTCGCACCCAGATCTTACTAGAAATTTTTCCATTGCCACCGACAGTTCCAACACCGCTTTAGGCGTACATATTTTTCAGGAAATAGAAGAAGATTGTTCAACAGTAATTAAAAACATCGCATTTGCAAGTCGCATTTTGTCACCTGCTGAACGAAATTATTCCTTTACAGAACTGGAAACATTATGTGTTGTATGGGCTTTCACGAGATTTAGGCACTTTCTTTATGGCAGACACACCACCGTCTACACAGACCACAGAGCGATACAAATTTTACTTTCGGCTAAATTCACACACGATAGATTAAGTAGATGGAAACTGTATTTACAAGAATTTAATTTTATGATTGTCCACATTCCCGGCACACAAACGTTATAGCAGACGCACTATCGCGTTCTCTGAGCAACAATCAGCAAGACGTAGCAACCAACTTCTGCAAAGCAAATTTCAGTGTCATGTACATTCAACAAGTAGCATTTGAAAATTTTATTTCGTCGTCATTACAGGACATAGCACAAGAACAAAATAAAGACAATGTGTGGAAAGAAATTATACACCTTTGGCAAGATAGGAATAATGTTACGATTAGAAACCATTACACTGTACGCAATGACATTCTGTTTCGCCGCTCTCATCCTGACAGCAACAACTGGTTATCATGCATTCCTGACGAACTGGTTAACAAATTAATCTGGTACACTCACTTAAGTTACGCACATTACGGAGCAAGAAAATGTTTTCTTATACTGAGACAGAACTGTTATTTTACCAACATGGAGAAACGTATACGATGAGTTTTAGCGTCTTGTAAAATTTGCCAGAAAGCTAAGTCAGACACCACTTCACATATTCCTCCATTATATCCCATTATACCTGTTAAATTAAGACACATGGCCGCTGTAGACATTTTTGGTCCGATTCCGAGAACTAACAGAGGTTTTTGCTACATATTTGTCGCTGTTGAGCTCACTTCAAAATTTGTTACCTTCACTCCGTTACGCAGAGCTACTGCTAAAACTGTTTCGAAAGCATTTGTAAAACATTTTCTATTTCATGTAGGGCATGTGATGAAAGTAATTTCTGACAATGGACCACAATTTCGTTCTGCTACATGGACACGTATGTTACGAGCTAGAAACATTTCTCCGATTTATATATCCAAGTACCATGCTTCTTCGAACCCCTGTGAAAGATTAATGAAAGAAATTGGTAAACTGTGTAGAATATACTGCCACAAAAGACATATTGATTGGGACACACACATATTCTCATTCCAAGATGTAATTAATTCCATTCCAAATGAATCCACTATGCTATCTCCGTCTGTTATACTGAAAAACGTTGAACCACCAAACAAAATTAAAGAATTAGTAAACTTCCCTAAATGTCGTCGCCTACGTCACCATGAAATAATTAACATTGCGCTGAACAACATCAAACGTGCCGCAGAGCGCCGGAGAAGACAGCAAAAACAGGTTTGTACACGCCGCGACTTCCACGTTGGACAGAAGATATTAGTGCGTACACACTATTTATCCAGCAGAATAAAAGGTAAGTGCAGTAAATTTGAACTTCTATACGCAGGACCATATCGGATTCGCAGCATTCCTCATCCCAATGTGGTACACGTCGAAACTTTGAGAACCAGAAAATCGAAAGGCAACCACCAATGGTCAAATATTAAACCCTTTATTGAATGAAGACACTTTATGATTCAACACACTATAATGCCATTTATTAATTTTTATGACCACTTATGCAATTATATTCACATGACTAATTACTGATGATTATCGTATTTTTTCTTGGCAAGTGCCCGGCAAGGTAAGGTTAGCAGGTCGCTCTTCTTGTCGTTACACATCAGTCCGTGCACATTTTTCATTTTTTTTGTGTGTATGATTGTATTCCAGTTTTGTTTGTATGCACTGTGAAATAGTTAAGGTATAACACACCAGTTGATTTTGACATTCTTTTTGCCCTATGACATCTCAAGATCGTGACTGTTTTACGTTTTTTTTGCTGCTGCATTGTATTATTCTGTGTACATTTTTGCATCTGAACACTGTCAATGTCTTTGACATATTACGTTTTCTGTCATGTTATGCTGTATGGTTAATTATGTCACCATAAACCAGTCGTTATTTAATGGGTATATGATTTAAATGCAAGGCATTAATCTCTGTTCATCAATTTCAGAAAGAAATGATGCGTGTAAGAAATAAATTCAACAGAAATGGGAATTTCACCTACGGAATAAACGAAAGAAGATGCAATAACTTTATGAGGAAGAGTAAATGGATCAGGATTAACAAGCATTAACAAGAATATACTATACTCATCGTAGAATAGCAGTCTTAACTAATTTTTTCTTTCAGAATACAAGGTGATTGATGCAGGCTGTCAGACAGAACTACACATCTTAGTTTTAGTGATGAAATATGCTAGAGATAAGGAATAGTTGTGTAATGAGTAATGAAGTGATTTTTGCAGATGATAATGAATGCTGATGAATAATGATGAAGAATATGCTGCTATGAATAATGAAGTTTTTGTTTACAGGTGATGATGGTAATGGAGTTTTTGATGATATGGATAATGAAGTTTTTTTTTCTTTGCAGATGAGGATAATGTTGAAGTTATATTTAGGCTATGTAGTTATTTAAGTCTTTGTTGCAGTTCGTTTTGACAGCAAGTGTTATATTGCATAGTATAATGACTGAAGGTTTTGGAAAGGACAGCTATGGAACACATTTTTTACACACATTTCACTACCTGTTAATTCGAAGTTCACTACTTTTCAGCATAAAATGCATTTCTCTTTTCAGCTTAATAATCCATTTTTATATATTTTTTGTAGGAGAAATTATTTATGAGATTAATGTGCTATAAGCAGATGTTCATTAAGTCTATGAATGTGATTACATATACTCTACTTGTTTCATAATCTTGCCACAGCTGACTTATGACGAATGACGTTACACATTTTTCATTTATACCAATAACACAGAAGCAAATTCTTCTCTCTTGCTTTCCCCTATAATTACCCTAAGCAATGCATTGCTAACAAAAAAGTGTATTACCAGTCCCAAATAATGTTACTAGTTTAAGAGAATTCTGAATAATACTGATCAGCTCTGAATAGTATGTCACTTCAGTGATGACTTCTTAATGATACAAAAAAAAAATAATAAAAAAATAATAATGCTTTGTAACGGGCAAATAACTGCCACTGTTTATTGTAATGAGACTACTTATAATGCCCATGATTATTAATGCTATGACTGTAATTAACTGATTTTTAATCACCAGTTTCAAATAATGCTACTCATTTAAGAAAGTTCTGAATAATACTGAATGATGAACAATGTTTAATACTATTCAATACTTACTGGCCACTGAGTGCCAATAATTAATCTAATTAAATGAATTATGACCTTTCATGTTTTGGTAACTGGCCAATGAGTGCCAATAATTAATGTCACTAAATGAATTATGTTATTAATTATGCCATTAATTAGCTCTTGTTTTCAATGTTGACTTTTCATGTTTTGGTAAATGGCCAATGAGTGCCAATAATTTGTATCACTCAATGTATTATGTTAATGCTAGGCCAATAATTGACTCTCCTTTTCAATGAAGACTTCTGATGAACATTATTCTGTCATACTAAATATGCTTTGTAACTGGCCAAGGACTGCCACTGTTTATTGTAATACGATTACCCATGATGCCGATAATTTAATTTTATGAGCATTATTCTGTAATACTACATACTTGGCACAGAAATGTTCAATAACTGGGCTATGAATGCCGCAAACTACTACTGTAATTCTCAATGAAGCCTATTAAGTGACTTAATGTCCTTCACCTTATGAGCTAACTACCCTGAATTACTGCAATATCCATTTGTCCTGTCCATCCTCATGATCATGGAGCACTATATTTGGTTTTTGCACTAATTCTACGTTGGTGTGCCTTGTAAGAGCGTGGTGTTGACACAACATGCTGTCCACCACCGTGAGCGATGAAGATGTTATTATGGTCCCACTGTTTGGTGTACCTAATGTATTGCCAAAATGAAAACATGGAACATTACTACGACAGTTCAGTGTCTTGGCTACGCTGATAAATTCTGATGGGAAATGAACTTCAAATTGTGTCACTTGGTGTTGTACTTCTGTGGAAAGATATGGACTTTCAGAACAGCTGTGTGCAATCTAAAGTGCTACAACCATGATGCAATCCTTCCCTTTCCTATCCTAATAGTGAAAATCATTTTTTTTGCTAACATCATTTATGTTCATGGGCTATACTTTTTTTTTCGATTTGCTGAACTCCAATGCGAGTACACTTATGTCACTTGTCGACATGATTTTTTTTTTTGCCATTATGTTTATTTGTTGTGAAAATGCTAAAGACATTTTTTCGATTTGTTCTGAAGTACAGTATATGTGCACTCTTGTCTTTTATATTGTATATACATTTTTATTTTGATGATATGTTCTACAGTGCATGTGCACTTATGTTATGTGTTAATATGTTTTCTACTGAACTTCAGTGCCTGTGCACTTTTCTCATTTTTCAATATGATTTGTACTCATTCTGTATGTTCAATACTTCAGTGCATTTGCACTTATGTCATTTGTTACTCATTGTATATACATTTCGTCATTTGCTGATATGTTCTCAACTGCAGTGCATGTGCACTCATGTCACTTGTCAACATGATTTTTTTTCCATTCTGTTTATTTGTTCTGAAAATGCTAAAGAATTTTTTCAGTGCGTGTGCACTTTGTTATCTGTCAACTAATTTGTATATACATTTTTCTGATCTGCGAATATGTTTTGTACTCATATCTTGTCTTTGTCTGAAATGTTTTGTACTCGGTGCATGTGCCCAACATTTAATTCATGTATCTAAATATTCTGTAAATTGTACAAGTTGATTAATTAAAGAAAAAATTTTGCCACGCTTGGCAAGTCCAAATGACTCACCATCGCTGCCAAATTTTTGCCCCCCCAGTGGAGGGTTATGAAACACGTCTGTTGTGTGGCGGCGATGGCGAGGCATTGCAGAGTCTCTGACCAGAGAGCCATTTATCGTGGATAGTCTGCGCTTGACCGCGCGAGAGTTGCGAGCGATACTCTGTCAGTAGTAGTCGTGCAGTACAGTTGCGAGCAGTCTGTCAGTAGCAGTAGGGCAGAGCAGTATGTCGGTAGTAGCACCCCAGTGCAGTTGTGTGTGAGGAGTCGGTGGGCGTCGACATGGCACTCTGGTCAAGATTCAGGATGAGGTATATTATTTTTAAATGCGCTCAGCTAATAATGTAAATTAACTGTAACTAATTTGTGCAATAATCCCCCCAATAATAATTTTGGTTTTCAAAGCAATATTTTTAACAAAAGAACTATTTAATTGAACGAACGATTTCCTTCCATTTCCTTTAAAGAAAAGTTTCAGTTAAATTTCAAAAAAAAAAAAAATATTACTTGCGATGAAGTTCCTCCAAGCCGTGGCCAACAATAAGAGCAGAAATTTGACATGCAGTTTCAATGAGGTAAGAAATTAATTATGATTTTCTTTTTTTGCACAGGGCCAAAGACCGATATTTTGGTTTAATTGAGTTTACATTGTCACTGAAGTCTCATTAGCATTGAATTGTTTTTCATTATTTTCGTGACAGCTTACACCTTGAGTCATATTGAGATTCTCATTTTTATTGTCATTAAATTTAATTGCTAGGGAGGTTACGCTTGGCTCCATTTCTATTAAATATTGTCTTTTAAATTTTTGTGGGGAGGTTACAAAATATGATTTGATAAGATTTGATTTGAGAAATGTGAAGATTTTCAGGTAATGTTCTTGCTCCAGTTTTTGCTAGCAAGTAATTTATCATGAGTTTGAGGAAGACAAACACTCAGAAATTTTCCCTTTATTGGTTCGAGTCAGTTAGTCTGATTGTCAAGATGAGATCAAGTAACGTTATTTGCTCACACAGCTTCAATTAATAGTTACAGATTCACCACTACTTTACCAATCTATTAACTAATTTCATGGCACAATAATATTTTGTAAATTGATGGTGGAGGGGGGGAAGGAGGGGAGAAAGGAAACGAAATGGAAGGAGCTGTTTCCTTTCTCCCCCCCCCCCCCCTCCCGTCCACGTTCAATTTTCATAATATGTCCAAAAGAATAGACATCACATAGTCATATAAGAGCCATACTTTTTGTAAGAAGTGATTTTTGCGAAGATGGTTGTAACTTTGTAACTGTTAAGGAATGAGATCCGCTACACAATTTTGAATGCTATTCTCCTTTTCAATCATTTACTAAGTCGAGTTTCTACCATCGTCTCCTCACGAAAATTTGTTTTGCAGTTGTGTGTTGCCGCACTATACTGGGCGGAATACAGTAAAGTAAAGGACGATGTGCGTAGCATAGCTGCTTTTCCTTACATTGCATTGGGAAATGTTTCTTTTCTTTAGCTGGTTTACTGCTGCACTGAATTTTTCTATATTTTCACCACTTACCAGCTATATCCATTTTCCGCTGCCACAAGGTAAGTCATCAATATTCTTTTGGAGCAGTTCAGTATCAGTCATGATATAAAAAGATCATTTATAGTTAAGCTTTGCGTTTCAAATTAGTTATCAGGTTCAGTTTAGGTAAAGTTTCGTTCAGATTTCATTTATTTTGTCAGAGATTCTCATTCTTACATTGCAGTGCTACATTTGCATGTGGATCATTCAGTGTTAGGAATTTTATCTAGACATTTTGCGTACATTAATTAAGGGGATTTTTTAGAGAGGAATTTTGTATATTTATTCTTTCAAAATTCAATTTGACATTTTAAAGTGAACACATGGTGTGTCGTGCGGCGATCACTCTGTTTTTAAAATAATTGAAAAGCCACGATCGCTTCAATCGTTTATTAGATGACCAATTTCAGCAGTCTGAAGGTGCCATCATCAGATCTGAAACGTTGATTAACATTTAGAAAACCATATGGACATTTTATGTAGAATTGTTAGTTGTGTATGTTGGAACTGCAACTCACGTACTGTGACGTCACACATTGAAGCCCTGTTCACTGCACAACGCAATACAGAATTTCACGGGACAGCTTATTTAGTATACAGTTTTCTATTTTTTTGTTGTAAAAGTTAGTTGCAAAAGAGTTATACAGTTTCAGTGTCTCTTTTATCATATAACGTTTACGTAATCACACCACTTGCATTGCTCCAGTTAGAATTACAACATAGACATAGCTGAAGGTTAAGAATGGGAAACCAGTTTGGTTCACAAAATCATCAACAACAACAGCAACATACCAGAACAACACAGAAAACGTAACAGTTAAAAACTGTCAAATAGAAAACTCGGGTTCAGTTCTCGATACTACTGCGGATTTTTCCTTGGTGCGAGAATTGGAACGGGGTCCAGTCAACCTCGTGATGCCAAACTAAATGAGAGGTGGCAGTTCCAAGATCTGAAAAACCTCCATCGGCCAGGAGAGCTGTTTCCTGACCACATGCCCCTCCAAATCGCATCTAAATGACGACAACGGCAGAAGATGACACGACAGGCAATCAGCACTGTATGGTCCGTCAGATACAGAGCGTGGAGCTGCACTGAAATGACAAAAGTCGTGGGATACCTCGTGATATCATATCGGACCTCCTTTTTCCCGTCGTAGTGGAGCAACCCGACGTGACATCGACTCAACAAATCGTTGAAAGTCCCCTGCAGACGTATGGAGCCGTGTTGCCCTTATAGCCGTCCTCAATTACGGCAGTGTTGCCGATGCAGGATTTTGTGCATGAACTGACCTGTTAATAATGTCCCATAAATGTTCGAAGGGATTCGTGTCGGGCTATCTGCGTGGCCAAATCATTCGCTCGAAACGCTCAGAATGTTCTTCGAACCAATCACGAACAATTGTGGCCCGATGACATGATGCATGGTTGTTTAGGAACATGAAGTCCATGAATGGCTGCAAACAGTCTTCAAGTAGCCGAACACAATAATTTACAGTTAATGATTGGTTGAGTTGGACCAGAGGACCCATTACATTCCATGTAAACGTAGCCTACACTATTATGGAGCCACCACCAGCTTTCACAGTGCCTCGTTGACAACTGGGGTCCATGGCTTCGTAAGGACTCCACGACATTCGAATCCTACTATCACCTCTTACCAACAGAAATCGGGATTCATTTAACCGGGCTACGGTTTTCCAGTCCTCTGGCGTCCAACCGATATGGTCTCGGGCGCAGGAGAGGCGCTTCAGGTGATGTCGTGCAGATAACAAAGGCACACGCGTCGGTCGTCTGCTGCCACAGCCTATTAGCTCCAAATCTCGCCACACTGTTCTAACGGATATGTTCGTCGTACGTTCTACATTGGTTTCTGCGTTTATTTCACGTAGTGTTGCTTATCTGTTAGATACAGAGTGACCCGCCACCTTGGTAACAATAGTGGGTCGTTTGCTACGACAAACTACACAATTTTCAGAGTTTTAGTACTTTTCTTGTTTTCTTAATATAGTTAAATTGTCAATTTAAAAAAACGAAAAAACACAAGTCAAATAAAGCGCAATTGGGTAAAAATGTACTATTCTCAAGAAAAAAAATACATGAATGGAAAGATTTAGATAGCAAAAGAAGTCCATTTATCTAGTAATTTCAAGCGGGGGTGCTTCGGTAATGCCTCACCTGAATTAGCATATTCTGTTCTACTATAGTTATTACTATAAGTATGAAGGTTGTGATATTAACTCTGCGTGATTTGTGTATAAGATATGAAAGTACTATTTGTTACTATAATTGCTTGTTCGACTTAACCGCGCCGTAAGCGGGAAATGAGTCTCGATGGGTGACCTCGAGCCTCTTCTCCGCGAAGGGCGCTTCTTATCTACGTTGTGAGCTTGTGTATGTGTATTTACGTCTTATAATATTTCATATGTCCGTTTATGCACAATTTTGTAAAGTTTTACACATATCACAATTTACACATTTACATGTTTGAAAATAATGATCCAAAGAACTAAATAATTACTTGTTTTACTTGTAAAAATACAAAATTTGTTGTTTTACTTCAATTACTAAGTTATTTCTAACTTCCATGTTTGTATTACTTGTAGTATTGTTGCAGACACCTGATCTGTTTCTGTGCCGTACATGTATCTGGTGATATTGGAGTGTTCATGTCATCATCTGTGTCTATGTGCTCACCTGTTTCCACATCAGTGTCTGAATCTCTGTTGTCCCATACATCATGTTGCGGTGTAGGGTGTGTTTCGGGGCGTGATATTGTATATGGTTGTCTGCAGCGTTCTTGATATTTCAGCAGCGATTCGGTTCAGTATGCTCCAGATATCTGGGTCTCTTAAAGCTTGCTTTAGGTCTTCAATTTCTGGCATGTGAGTGTGCCACATTTTAGTGTTATGTGTTCGGGGGATCCATGTTGTCATATTCACACCTATCACTTAGGCTAGGGTAGGGGCCATGACCCGATGGAAAGTGCACCATAAGGCGACTTGGTTCAACGTGTCTGAACCTCAACCGTTCCTGGTTGAACCGAGAGGATGGAAGAGCTCTCCGCGACTGCAGGCATCGCTCCAAATGTCAGGCCAGCCTGCCCGAGAGGTGGTAAGCCAGTTTCGAATAGCCGTGTAAATTGGGCCGGATTTTCGTCGCTTCTCCGCCGTCACAACTAGGACTGCGGCCGTTGTGTTATTCTAGCGACAAAAGAGCGATGGCGAACGTAATTTAGGGTTTAACCGCGGTCGACGGAGCGGAGCACAAATAATAATGTATCCACCACGGGGCCGGGCGTCGCCCCCTGAGGGCGGCAGAACAAGGCGGCCGGCGTAATTCTTGGCGCGCGCATTGTGGCCGAGCGGCCCCTCACGCGCGCCTGTCACGCGTGTAGCGAGCGGCGAGTTGCGGTGACAGCCGCCCATTACGTCCGCTTGCGGAGGATTAACAGCGCAGAGGTGCCAAACCGCGAAACGTCGTTAGCGTGGGATAGTGGAAGCGTGTGTGACAGGCACGGTGAGGGTGCGACATTAACCACATTTTATTTTTGCACAAAATTCTCAACCCCGTCTACCTACACCAGCACACTGACGACTCCGCCTTCCTCGCTGCCCATCCCATCTCTGCATTTATGGACACTTTCCCTCAAAGTCCACCTCAACAAGTTTCATCTCCTGGTGCCACTAATGGTACGTTTTCAAAAGCTCTGGAAAAGCTGATGCAGCCTTACATTCCGCCCTCGAGAGTTGTACCGAACAATTCACAACCATCGAATATACACTATGTGATCAAAAGTATCCGAACACCCCCAAAAACACACGTTTTTCATACTAGGTGGATTGCGGAGTCACCTACTGCCAGGTACTTCACATC
Source organism: Schistocerca piceifrons (assembly GCF_021461385.2). NCBI lineage: Eukaryota > Metazoa > Arthropoda > Insecta > Orthoptera > Acrididae > Schistocerca > Schistocerca piceifrons. Next base: position 205,313,870 of record NC_060142.1, on the reverse strand, counting down.
AGCGACCTCAGTAGTCATTCGACATCGTTTTTGAGAGCAGAAAGGGGCCCTCCGCGGAACTCACGGACTAAGAACGTGGGCAGGAGATTGGGTGTCACTTGTGTATACGCCTGTAAGCGAGATTTCCACACTCCTAAACATCCCTACGTCTGAGGTTTCAGATGTGATAGTGAAGTGGAAACGTGAAGAGACATGTAAAACACAAGAGCGTACAGGCCGACCTCGTCTGTTGACTGACAGAGACTGCCGACAGTTGAAGAGGTTCGTAATGTGTAATAGGCAGCCATCTATCCATCCACTCACATTTAGAGACAACAATCTTTTTTTCTACAAATTGTTCAGAATCTAATGCTAAACGTGAAAACTGAAATAACTTAAAATCCAAAACTTTATTTATCCATATCACATACATTAAGTGATCAAAAGTATCCGTACACCCCCAAAATCATAGGTTTTTCATATTAGGTGCATTGTGCTGCCACCTACTGCCAGGTGCTCTATATCAGCGACCTCAGTACTCATTAGACATCGTGAGAGAGCAGAACGGGGCGCTCCGCGGAACTCACGGCCTTCGAACGCGGCCAGATTATTGGGTGTCACTTGTGTCATACGTCTGTACACGAATTTCCACACTCCTAAACATCTCTAGGTCCACTATTTCTGGTGTGACAGTGAAGTGGAAACGTGAAGGAACACGTACAGCACAAAAGCGTACAAGCCGACCTCATCTGTTCAGCGAGAGAGACCGCCGACAGTTGAAAAGGGCCGTAATGTGAAATCACACAGGAATTACAAACTGCATCAGGATCCACTGCAAGTACTATGACAATTAGGTGGGAGGTGAGAGAACTTGGATTTCGTGGTCAAGCGGCTGCCCATAAGCCACACATCACGTCGGTAAACGCCAAATGACGCCTCGCTTGGTGTAAGGAGCGTAAACATTGGACGAATGAAGAGAGGAAAAACGTTGTGTGGAGTGACGAATCACGGTACGCAATGTGGCGATCCAATGGCAGGGTGTGGGTATGGCGAATGCCCGGTGAACGTCATCTGTCAGCGTGTGTAGCGCCAACAGTAAAATTCGGAGGCGGTAGTGTTATGGATGGTCGTGTTTTTTATGGAGAGGTCTTGTACCACTTGTTGTTTTGCGTGGCACTATCACAGCACAGGCCTACGCTGATGTTTTAAGCACCTTCCTCCTTCTCCGTGTTGAAAAACAATGGATGGCAATTGCATCTTTCAAGGCAATCGAGCACGTGTTCATAATGCACGGCCTGTGGCGGAGTGGTTACACGACAATAACATCCCTATAATGGACTGGCCTGCACAGAGTCGTGACCTGCATACTACAGAACACCTTTGCGATGTTTTGGAACGCCCACTTCGTGTCAGTTCTCACCGACCGACATCGATACCTCTCCTCAGTGCAGCACTCCCCAAGAAACCTTCCGGAACATAATTGAAAATATGGCTGCGAGAGTGGAAGCTGTCATCAAGCCAAAGGGTGGGCCAACACCATACTGAATTCCAGCATTACCCATGAAGGGCACCACGAACTTGTAAGTCATTTTCAGCCAGGTGTCGGGATACTTTTGATCACATAGTGTATATAATTACACTACACACCTTTAAAATGGCAGCATCATATAGTACAGCGAACAACGAATTTTTTCTTTATATATATATATATATATATATATATATATATATATATATATATATATATATATATATGGTCTAGTAGGAAGAATACATCATTAAATTTATAAGTGGCTTAAATGTACACAGATTGAGAAATGTAGATCACAGAGCTGCCACCTCCGGCAGCTAGAGTGCGTGCGGAATAACGTGGCCAGTTGATGTGCAATCGACAGGATAGGCGTGGGGGATTTGGTAGTGGTAGTGGTGGGGTTGTGGGCAGGCACTTCGGGGAAATGCCATGTGCTGGAGGGGAAGTGCCGTTGTAGACTAAAGCCTATGCTTACATTCCAGAATGAGATTTTCATTCTGCAGCGGAGTGTGAGCTGCTATGAAACTTCCTCGTAGATTAAAATTGTATGCCGAACCGAGACTCCAATTAGGGACCTTTGCCTTTCGCGGGTTATGTACTCTTCACCTAGAGCCCGCTGCTGTCGCGTTTTCGTCCTGGAGGGAGGTCGTTTAGCGTGCGATTGGCTGACCTCTTCTCACAACCGTCCCTTCTCTGTCATTCCCGACTGGCGTGCCGGCGCCGCAACACATTCTGAGCCTGCTCTTCGTCTGCAGCGATCTAGTCGCCGACGTAGCGTTAAAGCCTTATCTTCCTCTCCGTTATGTAGGACCTAGTAGTTATGAGTAAATACAACCGCACGCTATTATTTAGGAGTCGTAGGGTGTGTGTGCTGCAGGGAAGAGGCTTTTCAATTATTTTTTGTTTTGTTTTGGAAACAGACGTTGCATAACTACATAGTTTATTTTAGTCTAGAAACCATGCATTCATATAACTGATGCATCTTGATGGGCGACGAATCGACAATCTTCAGTTGGGATGCACATTTACGTTAGACCTCCAGCGGGAATCTAAAATTAGCGAGCATGAGGGATATGGACGAGGACTGCACATAGGAAATGATAGGAGGGAATGAGAGTCAGTCGGGGAGCATGCCCAGATACAGATTTGTGATGAATGCTGTGTCCACTTGGCTCAATAGATGACGCAACTGCCTAGATCCCGGGTTCGAGTCCCAGTCCCTGGTACACATTTTCACTTGTAGTCTCAGATTCTACATAAAGCCCCGACGCAGTTGATATCGTTAGTTCCTTCCCTTCCCTTTCCTTTTCTTTCCCTTCCTTTCATTTCCTAACCTTTCCTTTCCTTTCCTAACCTTTTCTTTCCTTTCCTTTCCTTTCGTTTCGTATTGTTTCGTTTCTTCCCCTTCCACCTTCACATACATAATATGGAAGGTAATTGCCGAGCCCGGCTGCTGCTAGTTTCCGACCGTGGTGGAGGGTGACACAAAATATTACAGGGAGTCCATTAATTGATGTTGGATGGCACGCGAAAATTTGAAGGGGTTACGATGCTCTTGTGCACAATACATCGACCCTCCCTTGTGGTGGTCAGACGTGAGCAGTTCCAGCCTTGACGAAGAGTATCATTGCTCTCACGTTCCCAAGCAGTCCAGCGTCGGGCCACTGTCACGTCAGAGGGCTCCACAAATCTATTGCAGGATGAGGCCAGCCGGCGTAAGAGATCCACAACGAAACCCCTTTCAAACTCGGTCATGTACTGATGACACTCTCTCACACAAGTACGCGGCATCTCCGTGTTCCTCGCCGTAATTACTTAACATCTGACGCTACTCGCGCACCCAATGTTCCCTACAAAACCTCGTAACAACACTAAATAAGAACAACAGCATTAATGCGCTATTGTGGCCGTTCATTGTAGCGCTAATCATTTACGCCAGTCGTGTGTACTTGTACAAAGTGACATAGACATTCGACCTTGTATTATGGGGACTCCCCTTTCTTGTCAAGCAATGTAAATAAACAAAATAAAAACAATGTAGGTTTGGAACTTCTATTTCCAAAACAAATACTTTGTCGGCTACAGACCTGGCAGTAAAATACTCCTTGTAAATAATGGAGTACAACCTTAAAGACGTTTCACATTGTCTTCAAGCTCTCTTAAAGAACGACGTTCCATCTCGCGTATGTACCAACTAGATTTGTCCTTCCTAAACTTCTTAACAAAACAATTCTACAAAATATTCCTTTTAACACGACATGGACAGTTTTCCTTTTACTTTTGAAACAGAGCTAGTATCAGGGGTAAATTTCAGTTTAGGCCTGCTACACACCTCATCTGTAACACTGATAACTTGTGAAACACCGTTGCCTGAAAAAGACTATAAAGTTGCTCTCCAGTCTCTTGGGACGTTTCAACAAATTTTCTATCCAGTTAATAAGAATCGCAGTAACAGATGTACTTCCATACTAAGCAGTTAAACATATTTCGTAGTGAGATAATTACTGATTGCATGGCGCATTTAGTGATGAGAATAATATGCAGTTAATATTACCAACACAAACTGATATCGATGAACAACACTAACCGATATAACTGACATCGCAAAATAGCAACTGGCCCATCTGAACTGCGCCATGATGTAACTAACGACACTGTAGGAGTATTGGGGCAAGGCGGATTCTGAACCACTCTGCATTGATGCCAGATATCCAAGATGGCAGAGATGAAGTCATCCAAGATGGTAGTGTGTAGACTTGGCAACAGTGCATGAAGTCATACAAGATGGCATCCATGATGACAGCTGATGACACAAGTGCTGTTATCCAAGATGGCGGCTTTTGGCGAGAAAGTGCCATGCCCCCTCCCCTCCCTACCCCCAGAAAAATGGAGAGAAGTTCAAATTCCAACAAGATAATGCATCACACCATAGTTATCTCTACTAACCTAAGAAATCTACCCCCAATAACCTAAGTCACCCGACTGCCACCTATTCCTAGGAACTAGCACCAGGTTTGAATTTTGGTGGTAAAGATAGGTCAATTCACGTATCTCTACTAAGCTAAGAAAATGGCATGAAAGAAAGGACACTTGGACTAACCTCAGTCACCTAACCGTCACCTCCTCCTAAGGAGTTGCGGGAAAAGGACTCTACCAGTGCTGGACATAAGTCTTTATTTTGCATGAACCAGTCTTTATTTAAACAATTTCGTGCAGCACAGCCATCCAGTGTGGTCGCCAAGGAGTCTGGACTGCAACTGACTTAGTACACAGTACTGCCACCAGAGGGCACTGTCGTCCGTGACGTAATCCAAGAGGGCAAGGGAAATTGGCGACAGACAATGTCTCCAGCAACAGATCTAGAGTCCAACTCACCTAGTACACACTACTGACACCAGAGGGCGCTGTCGTCTGCTCCATGATGTAACCCAAGATGGCGGTCAGGGGTGGGGGGAAAATGGAGGGAAAAAGACTCTGCCTGTGCTAGACTTCAGTCTTTATTTTTCAGGCAGTGTCTCCACCATGAGATCTGGAGTCCAACTGACCTAGTGCTCAGTACTGCCACCAGAGGGTTCTGTCATCTCTCCTGTGACTTAATCCAAGAGGGTAGTCTGGAGGGGGAAAATGGCATGAAAATGACTCAGCCTGTGCTGGGCTGCTGGGGAGAGTAAGGAAGGAGTGCACTCTATTTATTTTGGAACAATTTATTTAGGGGTTTAGTATTTTTATCACATTGACAAAAAATACAGGCTTGGGTGTCACAAAACACAGTCTGCAGACCTGTAAACTACCCCTACATAACACTCTGCAGACATGCAAACAACTCCTAACTTACCAAAATAATTTCAGTACAGACCTGCAAACTGCTCCAAAAAATGCAGCACACTGATGTGTAGACACACTCAGTACTCATTAACTGTCCAAATAGCGCATAGCGCTGTCTATGGACCAACTCAAAAAATAATGCAACAGGCATGCACAGACACTGCTCACTGCCACCTGTCCATTGGACCATACATGCTCCCAGAATTTGGGATGCACCGGCAGCCCCACAAAGTGATGTGGCCGTCAGCTGTCAAACAACACACAGGTGCCCATTCGGTTCCTGCACGCATGAGGTGGTGGCATCCCTTTCATAATCAACACCTGATAAATTCCTCTTGAAATACGTGTTCACCTAGATGTCATTGATGGCATTACCGGATGGGAGCGAAGACCTATATACAAAGCGCAGATGCTCAGAGGTGGACCACGCAAGTGTGTTTCACTGCAGCTGGTGTGAACCTTCCTCTACCTGCAGTCCAGCGAAGAGCTTATTGCCAAGCGATGCTGCAGAAAACAATTCCAGATTTACACAATCTCCTTTCTCCCCAATGATTGTAATGGACCATGCGTGACATGTGGCTGACACATCGCCATGCATAGATACATATCATCGCAAGTGCATCTAGCAACATTCTCAATGTTACAATGAGGCCAAATGGTTATCTAAAATACTAACCAAGTCAAATTCTAGGAAATTGCATAGTGTCCAGGAAATACTTAATGTGCACTTTTGTAGGAGTTTTCGTGATGTCTCAGTTTGTATGCATGGAAATTCTTGCCCTAACAGAAACCTGTTTACGAAAATAGCACAGAATAACGTTGAACGCTCTCTTCCCAGCGGTCCTAACATAATACCCTTCCTGCTCTCAACATACGCAAACGTTCTCACCGCTATGTTGAGACTCCTATATTCCAGCACAAAGGATGTCTCGTAAATGAATTGAGCATTATGATTGGCTCTTATCGAATGCACCCGCCGAATTACTGATGCCGCCAGTATCGAAGCACCATCCACCTTTTCTTTCTCTCTGCAGACAAGACTTTCAGTGGTAAAATGATTTTGCACAGACCGCTAAACTGCAGTTAAGCCTGCAAAGTTGTCTACAGATTGTCAAATACATACTAGCACTCCGTCATCAGACCACGAGTGGCCTACTGAGACCATCCGACCGCCATGTCATCCTCAGGGGAAGATTCGGATAGGAGGGGCGTGGGGTCAGCACACATCTCTCCCGGTCTGAAGATGCAGACTGGGAATTATTTCTCCAGAAATCCGAAACTTTAGCTATATGGACCATTGAGTAACTAGAAACTTATCCCATATGTGAAGACCTTTACTCGGCAACTCGAAACAAATAGAGGAAACCGATATTTCCTCTCTTGGTTACCGATGTCGGTTATGTAGTAGATTCCAAAAACATCCCTACAATTTACAAGGTCACCTAAAGTTTTTCTCATGTCTAGAGAACTGGTAAATGTGTCTTCCACATGCTAGATGCACACACCACAATCGATCTTCTCTCAAGTAAATAAAGGCGCGAAATGTACAGAAGCAGTCAACCGAACAAATTACATGGGCGGGAACAAAGATCCAGTGCAAATGTACCTCCATATTCATTCTCAAATTTCTACGCAATCACGAAATCAATTCAACACATAGTAAGTATTAGTCCGCTATTTGGTCGCCTAGAGGACAACACGGTTAGTTCATATACATTTCTAAACTCCAACAGGCTTCTCCAGTCTGACTGCTCCTACTGTTAAGGGGAAACGTGAATCACACCAGCACAGGTCACCGGCGCTGCAGGCCAAGCACGTACAGGTAGAATGTTTATCCTAAGAAATCTGTCACATATATATTTTATCCCTGTACTTACAACTAAATGTTACGATCGTGGTTTCAGCTGAACGACATTCGACAATGAGTGAAGTATCAGAAATACACTGTTGGCGGCTGTAGGTCTGGAAACAGAAATATCACTACCATTGTATAACCTGACATACTCTTCGCAAGCTATCACAGTACTCCACGTCAGATCCATACCTTCCTTACGACTGGACATAGTCATTTCCTTTACACATGTCAGAACACAAGCACATACTTTACATGCCTGATGCTCAAATGCGAACATATCATGCACCCCCTACTACTAAGTATAATACTTTGCCAATAACTGATTACCTACGATACAAAATAATTCTGAGAGAAAATCAACCATGGGTGGACATGTTTCATAAGTTTTTCTTGCGAGTGCTACCACTGTGTTCCAGAAAGAGAGGTTTAAACGCAATATGTTAAAAAAAACTCGGTCCCAACAACTTCGGTATGTTACAGTCACAAGCAGTCATGGTTCTACGGATACACACAAGTATCCATGTTAAAAGCTATATTGTCTTTATAAATCGAGGTATGACATTATCTCTAAATGAGGTGGTTTTTTGTCCAGACAAATACTGTGATGGCGATCACTGGAGTAAATGGTATCAGACCAGCACTCCGATTATACGTCAGCTGCATTGCAACCTCGTAACAAAATCTCTGAGTTTTGAAAGTGATTCGGCTAAGGAACGTGGTATGTAAGAGGTATTTGCGACTCCCTCACGCCACCCTAGCTAGATATTTCTATAGTACTTGTAACGTTTTCCGTCTCGATACCATGTGAAGTCCAGTGAGTTATAGGCGATGACCGACTGAAAAGGATCACAAACATTAGAAGTAGATGTTGTGCTGATTGAGGTCAAAAGGAAACGTACACCAGCTTCTCTGATCTCCAATGTTACGCTATCTGCTAGAAATGATGTCCATGATTTGGAATCAGGTCTTTCCATTGAAGCACATACGTGTGTTGGATCCTATTGAGAATTCCTTTGATGATTACAACCACTACTCAATCATATTTCTGGCACTCTGATGTCACAAAACGAGTCACCTTTCTCGAACCTGGCTGCTACAGTAAAATTCCAACATGGTTTTAATCACCCCCTATGGATCTTGCAACTGCTCCCATTTCTACAGCTTTCCACATGGGATCGTTCCAATTTAAGTCGGAACTGAGCAGAAGTCGAAGAAAGACATATCCACCACCTTCTGCAACCCATGTAGAAACAGAATAACCTGAGTTAGTGCAACGTGATCGTGTTTTGACCAGTCGGTGGAAATGCGTGCAATGTGGTATGTCCCCAAACTAGATACAGATACTACAATCCAAAGCAGACCTGCGTCCATTCAAATCTATCAGCTCAACATGCCATCATCGTTATTCTCTACCCTCCAACAGAGAAAAATTAAGAACTATAGAAGCTCCACTAACTTCATCCGATAGAGAACACACTTAGCCACCTCTGCTCACGCAATGAAGCATAGCTGTGGAGAGGGAAATTTCGTGATGCTCCCCAGAATAGCATTCCTAACGGTACCCCAGCTCCTTCAGTCATCGAATTTACCTGTCAAACTGCTGCTGCTGTCTATGACTTTATGTCAGATCTATCTATGCGATCATGACATAACTTCTCGTTCTGTGTTATAAAATTGCTTGTAAATGTAGCACAACTGCCAACACCTAGCCCAAATGCACTGATCAGGAGGTGTAATATAGAACTGTACTCAGCTGTATCCAGTATAATTACGAAAAATGACAAGGGAATAGGTATAAATTGACCGAATATACACAAAAATGCTGGGAAATTAAGGAAATACTTGCGCATCTTCTGGTTCACGCCAAACAATTTGTACAAGGGAACAAGTATGCTGCAACAAGAGGAATCCGAGAAAATGTCGACATCGAAACGAAGGGAATCAGGGAGACAGTCAATTTGTTTCTATCCAGGCAGCATTATACTGTATGTATACCAGTGATACACATGAGTTGACTACTGTATTTGGTGCTTTTCAAGAAGATAGAGAACCAGTATAGCTTTTAACATGGATACTTGTGTGCACCTGTACAACCATGACCACTTGTGACAGTAACATACCGAAGTTGTTGGGATCGAGTTTTTTTTGCAATTGGTAATATACTGCTGTGTGCAAACCATGCGAAAATATGTTTGTTCTTGTAATCCCAGAGTCTGGAGATGCAGGGGAGCAGGTCCCGACCAGAAATAGTAAAGCATTTGTGTCTAGGGGAAAATGGGCCAGTCTTTGCACAACAATTCTGAGAGTGACTTCGATCCACTGACAGCTTTCTGATGTAAAAGGGATGATTCTGTATGATGGAGGATATGAATTGTATGTTTACTACATCGACACAGTATGCGGTGATATATTGCTGGGTTGCAGATAGGTTTCACACTCTAATATTCAAGCTCCTGTCCTCAGTGGGAGAGCAGTGTAATTGAGTAAGAGTCTTTCCGTATTTCATTATATACATGGCACTTTGCAAGGTTTAGTTGGTGGTGCAATATGGCGATCAGAGTAAATAAGCTTTTTTGCCACTGAAAGCCACGTTTGTAGAAAGAAAGAAACGGTGGGCGGTCCTGCCCTAGGACTGAGGAGAATTGTGACGTTTAGTTGGTGTGAGTGTAGGAATACCATAATTTTTTCGGGTGTTGTACAGATATAAAAGGTAACAGCACTGTTTGTGTAAAATGTGTATATATTGCATTTTCAAGTTACTATGGCTTATGTTATGTAAAATATATATACAGGGTGATTCAAAAAGAATACCACAACTTTAAAATTGTGTATTTAATGAAAGAAACATAATATAACCTTCTGTTATACATCATTACAAAGAGTATTTAAAAAGGTTTTTTTTCACTCAAAAACAAGTTCAGAGATGTTCAATATGGCTCCCTCCAGACACACGAGCAATATCAACCCGATACTCCAACTCGTTCCACACTCTCTGTAGCATATCAGGCGTAACAGTTTGGATAGCTGCTGTTATTTCTCGTTTCAAATCAATAATGGTGGCTGGGAGAGGTGGCCGAAACACCATACCCTTAACATACCCCCATAAGAAAAAATCGCAGGGGGTAAGATCAGGGCTTCTTGGGGGCCAGTGATGACGTGCTCTGTCATGAGCTGCCTGGCGGCCAATCCATCGCCTCGTGTAGTTGACGTTCAGGTAGTTACGGACAGATAAGTGCCAATGTGGTGGCGCTCCATCCTGCTGAAATATGAATTTTTGTGCTTCTTGTTCGAGCTGAGGGAACAGCCAATTCTCTAACATCTCCAGATACTGTAGTCCAGTTACAGTAGCACCTTCGAAGAAAAAGGGACCAAAAACTTTATTGGCTGAAATGGCGAACAAATGTACAACTAAATGAAACTTTATAGCTCCCTTAATTCGCCGACAGATAGTGCTTAGCTCTGCCTTTTGTCGTTGCAGAGTTTTAAATTCCTAAAGTTGTGGTATTCTTTTTGAATCACCCTGTATATTGCATTGTAAAGTTACTGTGGTTTATGTTGTGGCATGACAAGAGAAGATGACTGCATATGCTGTTGTGATCACCTTGATAACTATGAGGATGTGAGACAGATTTTTGACGTGGAAAATTATGTGCCCTATAGATACTGAGATTCATTCCACAAGCACAGCCATCATGAGGAGACATTAACTGTACATTGATCAGTGTCAAACTGTAACAGCAATCATAATATTTAATTGTAGTTACACTGGTAAATATGTTCCTGGCTTCCAATATTCTTGTGAGTCTAGTATGTATTTGATGATCTGTAGACACCTTTGCTGGCATAACTGCAGTTTAGCGATCTGTGCAAAATCATTTTACCACCGAAAGTCTTGGCTGCAGAGAGAAAGGAAAGGTGGATGGTGCTTCAATACTGGCAGCATCAGTAATTCGGCGGGTGAATTCGATAAGAGCCAATCATAATGCTCGATTCATTCACAAGACATCCTTTGTGCTGGAATATAGGAGTCTCTACATAGCGGTGAGAACGTTTGCGTATGTTGAGAACAGGAAGGGTATCATGTTAGGACCACTGGGAAGAGTGTATTCGATGATATTCGGCGCTATTTTCGTAAACAGGTTCTGTTTGGGAAGAATTTCCTTGCATACAAGCTGAGACCTCACGAAAACTTCTACAAAAGCGCACATTAAGTATTTCCTGAACACTATGCAGTTTCCTAGAGCTCGACTTGGTTATTATTTTAGATAGCCATGTGGTTTCAGTACAACATTGAGAACATTGCTAGATGCGCTTGTACCAGTATGTAGCTAAGCGCTATGATCTGTCAGCCACATGCCATGCATGGTCCACTACAATCGTTAGAGAGAAAGCAGCTTGTGCAATTCTGGAACAGTTTTCTGCAACGTCGCTCGGCAATAAGCTCTTCGCCAGACCGCAGGTATAGGTAGGGTTGATGCCAGCAGTGGTGATCATGCGCACGGCCCACCTTGGAGTGTCTGCACTTTGTATATAGGTCTTCACTCCCGTCCAATCGCGTTATCAATCCCGCCTAGGTGAACATGTATTTCAAGAGGAATTTCTCAGGTATTGAGTATGAAAGGGATGCCACTACCTCATGCATGCGGGACCCAAATTGGCACCTGTGTGTGGTTTGACAGCTGACAGCTTCATCTCTTAGCCTGGTAGTCAATGCATCCCGACTTCTGCGAGCATGTGCAGTCCAATGGACATTGGGCGGCGGGCAGTGTCTGTGCATGTCTGTTGCATTATTTTGCAAATGAGTTTGTAGGGTGTGCTATGTGCTATTTTGACAGTTTATGAGTACTGCGTGTGTCTACTGATCACTGTGCTGCATTATTTAGGAGCAATTTGCAGGTCTGTACTGAAATTTTTTGGTGAGTTAGGAGTTGTTTCGGGCATGGATGTGTGTGATGTCCTTAGGTTAGTTAGGTTTAAGTGGTTCTAAGTTCTAGGGGACTGATGACCACAGATGTTAAGTCCCATAGTGCTCAGAGCCATTTGAACCATTTTAGGAGTTGTTTGCGTGTCTGCAGAGCATTTTTAGGTGTAGTTTACAGGTCTGCAGACTGTGTTTTGTGACCCCAAGCATGTGTTTTGTATTGTAACACCCCACACATCACTTATCTGGTTTTGGCCAGTGTTCACCCCAGCTAATTGACTAACAGATCAGCAGAGAGTGCAAAACTGCTGCAGTATCGGATAACGCAAAGAAAGTAATAAGGCCCTGTGACGCCTGATTGAACTGTGGTGGAGGTGTTTAGATTAATTGATTCAGAATTGATCACTTTTCATTAAAAAGGGGTGCACATTGATGTTATATTCAGCTATTGAACACCAGATGCAAATGTTGAACATAAAATTAATTAAGAAAGTGATTTGGGATTTCAACTACTTGATTGAAAACAGATGCAGTCGATTAGCACAATTTTATTTTGACTCACGACCTTCAATTATCACATTACATGACTCTCCTAACAGGCAGTGGGAATAAATTGCGTTTATGTGGAGTAACGCGCGATCGATCAAAATTTATTCCTATCGACTGACCCAGGTGTAATGTGAAGTCCGAGAAGAATTCTACAATACACGGCCCATGAAACCCTCATGGAAACTTTGCCAATGTGATCCAACAAATTAATCAGTGGCCTAACTCAATTCGGAGCGAGCACAATATCACCGAATTCAGTGTGGCGGGGCGTCGTCGTTGTACGGAAGTTGGCTGGCCTCGTGGTGCTGCAAGGTTGTGCTCGTCTATTCACTCCTAGTTATCTTGCTCAGTACATAGCTGAACCAAAACTTTCTATCTCCAAGCGCAATCTTCCCGTTTGCTAAGTCCTAAACTTCAGAGATGCTCACTTTCTCTCAGACAAGCTGAGTACAGAGCGCCACACCCGCACTCTAGGCAAACTGGGAATGGAAGACCTCAACAGAGACTTCTGCCAGTCCGCTCTTCGGGGTTTTCCCCTCCAGCAAAATCACTTACACCAATGCAGCACCAGCTGCGTTAATTATGCGTCACTTCCCAGCGCCGACCAAGGCCTGCTCTGGGAAGTGAACAAATTCCCACAAAATTTCCCTTCCTCTCAACTTCTGCTATTTAGCTCCTCCCAGGCCACCCATCAAGGTAAGCGTCTGCATAAAACACCAATTTTTCCGAAATTCTGACTCCCAGGAGTACTTCAAATTCCTTGGTCCTATGTTCCCATTGGAGTCCGGCGTATTTCATTCTGTCGCTCTTCACCTGATCTACTTCAGACTCTGTAGACAGTAAATTCAGCATGAAGTTGCTGTAGTCACGAACACCCATATTTTGGCCTCTGTTGACCGCTCCACCATAGCTTTGCATGGCTTTCTCACATGTTTCACTGGAAACGGAACGACGGACAGTTATCAACAGCCATACCATTTTCCGTCAGCTTCCCAGTACACCAGCATAGGTTCAACCAGCCCCTCACTGCCACTCATCTTAAGGCAGCTGGAGGCCGTGCCCCGTTACCGCTTTCTCAGAGTTTGAGCCGCCCTAAGCTGCCTATTGTCACTTCCCTTCGTGCGCCGCCACCCAGCCGTGGTCAACTCTGAATACTTTCTTGGAATAAACTACCCTCTAGTAAATCGACGCGTTTCCACAAAGTTTTCATGTCGCGTGAATTACTTTAAAACCATCACCCAACATTAATTATTCCAATACGTCCATACTATACCCTCTACAAGATGCATTGTGCCTTGTAAGTCATTTTTGTTCAGCCCTACTCTTCGCTCAACATGATTTCGATGATGTTTAATGACTTCATGTAAGGGGCATAGTTCTTGCCATCTTACAGTATCAGTGTGATAAATATACTCCACCCCTAAATAAACTGTTCCAAAATAAATAAAGTACACTCCATCCTTCCTCTCTCCAGCAGCCCAGTGGAGGCTGAGCTATTTTCGCACCATTTTCCCTGTCCAGACGATGATCTTGGATTAAGTCACAGGAGGGATGACAGCACCCTCTGGTGGCAGTACTGTGTACTAGGTCAGTTGGACTCTAGATCTGTTGGTGGAGACACTGTCTGTCACCATTTTCCCTTGCCATCTTGGGTTACATCACGGACAACAGCGCCCTCTGTTGGCAGTGTTGTTTACTAAGTCAGTTGGAGTCCATACCCCTTGGCGACCACACTGGATGGCTGTGCTGCATGAAATTGTTTAAATAAAGACTTTTGCATGCAAGATAAAGACTTATGTCCAGCACTGGCCGAGTCCTTGTTAATTGGTTGATGCTAATGTTTTGTTAGGTTTTCAGCAAAGGCAGTGTATCTATTTTCCATACTTACAGCTTCTATTGTGTTCTGTTTATCTAGTTTTGAAATATCTATCTGTAATTCCCATATAAACTGATTTGTAATCCTGACATTCTAAATAGTGTATACCAGCCCACTGATAATGTCTGGTTTTCCTATTGGTGTTTGAAAATGTGACTGGAATGTGTTTCTTGGTCTGTATGCAACATGTAATCCTTATTTCTTCAGTAATTTGCTATTCTGTGTACTGATTTGTGTTTGTACATTAAAGTGTGCCCGCAATAATTTGGAAATGAAGATACTAAAATTGTATTTTCGTCGTAGTGCTGAGAAGACTGGTTACCAATATGCGTATTATGTACGTTGTCCCACTGGTTCATTCATATTTTGAGACATTATCGTGTACTGATGGAGGACGCTTCTTCCAACTGTCAATGGTAGTTGAGGACTGTGCAGAATCTAGGCAGGATTATTCATCCTATTATCCAGCCTTACAGTCAACATTTCAGCGATGTGTTCGTCTTTCAGAATGATGACGTTCGAGCACAAAGCCTCCACCTCGAGACCACCTTCCTCCACGAGGCAGGACTCAGCAGATTATAATGCGATATCTGCTGACATTAGTCTGGTTTACTATGCTTGAGAGCAGTTGAAACTTGCAGTACATTGTCGCAATAACCTTTTTCAAACACTGGATGACCACCGGGGTGGGAGGGGGAAGGGGAGAGGAGGGGAGGGGGCCTCATTCAAGAGTGGGACAGGCCTGTGCAACTAAGTCACGTTTCGGTCATCTTGCGAATAGGATAGCAACGAGGATGCAAGTATTTTAAAGTGCTCTGTATGGAACTACACAGCAGTGATTGTTACTTAGCAATACATTTTGATTTGATGGATTTGGAGACGTGTGTACATTCGGACGGACTTCTTTTTTAAAGTTACTATTTTGTTTTTATTTCACAGTAACGTTATTTTCTTAGTTTGTTATTTCTTTGGTTTGTTATTCACTGGACTGCTTTAATGTAAGTCCACATATGTTCCCACGCACGCTAGTGGTGCAAAATATTTAGTGAGCAATTTTGGTTAACAGATTTGAACTGCTAATATATCGGAGACTCATAGGGCAGATGCCGGCGTACGCTGGTTTTCATGAACAGTATAAATAGCGCAAAGGAACAGTTAATTAATTCGTTACGTATAGAATATAAGGGATCTTATCAGGGCGTTAAATAATTGATACAGTACTAAAAAAGACAATGTGATGATTTGTACGGGATGCTGAGTGGGGTGCGGGCATGATGGAGCCTTTGTTATGTCAGAACCATAAATACACTCGAAAGAAATCTCCAGTTATTGCAGCGACATTATTTACATTGGGATCCTCCAGGAGAGACGCTCTGCCAGTCTCATGTAAATGTCGTGTGACTAGGGCCTCCCGTCGGGTAGACCGCTCGCCGGGTGCAAGTCTTTCGATTTGACTCCACTTTGGCGACTTGCGCGTTGATGAGGCTGAAATGATGATGATTAGGACAACACAACAACCAGTCCCTGAGCGGAGAAAATCTCCGACCCAGCCGGGAATCGAACCCGGGCCCTTAGGATTGACTACCTGTCGCGCTGATCACTCAGCTACCGGGGGCGGACACCAGTCTCACAGCTAATAGGGAATGCTGGCAAGAGGTAAAATATATTAGAAATGAAGAACGCTGTTTCCATAGCGAATGTAGAATAACAGAGGCAGAGGTGGAAGGCCTGTCTGTTGTGTAGCCGAACTAAAACAAGCCAGAGGCTGCCGCAGAAGTCGTAAGCCATCTGATCAGTTCCTCAGCAAAAGCAAAATACAGCAGATACTGAGGCATGTGAACAAAGCCCTGCTCGAAGGCCAAGCAAAACTACAAGAGAATGATATTCACATGTGGCTCCTTTGCAGGCAGACAGGTTAAGCAGTCACATCTCCCCTCTACCACGCTTCTTGACTGGTAATTCAAAGACAAGATTGGTGAGATATACTGCATCATCGTATGGACTTTGTACTGTCGTTGAACTTTGATTCACCAATTCAGAAAGCAAATAGCGACACATGTGCCTGGACCTAACACATGGCGCTTTTTTTTTCATCAGTCTTCTGAATGGTCTGATGCGGCCTCCTACAAATTATTCTCCTGTGCCAACGTTTTCATCTCAGAGTAGCAATTGCACCCAACGTCCTCAATTACTTGGTGTATGTCTTCCAATCCCAGTCTTCCTCTGCAGTTTTTACCCTCCACAGCTCTCTCTAGTACCATTCCCTGAGGCCTTAACAGGTCTCCTATCATCTTATCTTCTTCTACTTTCCTCGACGATCCGTCGGACAGCCTCCTGTTCCTTACCTTATCAGTCCACCAAATTTTCAACATTCTTCTGTAGCACCACATCTCAAAGGCTTCGATTCTCTTCTGTTTTGGTTTTCCCACAGTCCATAACTCACTACCATACGAAGCTGTGCCCAAACGTAGATTCTCAGAAATTTACTCCTCAAGTTAAGACCTATGTTTGATACTGGCAGACTTCTCTTTTTTATGCCCTTCTTGCTCCGTCTGTCACAGGTTATTTTGCTGCCTAAGTAGAAGAATTCCTTAACTTCATCTACTTCGTGATCACAAATTTTGATGATAAGTTTCTCGCTATTCTCATTTCCGCTAGTTCTAATTACTTTCGTCTTTATTCAATTTACTCTTAATCTGTGTTCTGCACTCATTAGACTGTTCATTCCATTCAACACACCATGCAGTTCTTCTTCATTTTCACTGAGGATAGCAGTGTCACCATCGAATCTCAATCCCACTCTTAAATCTTTCTTTTATTTCCCTCGTTGATTCTTCTATGCATAGACTGAACTAAACTTTTTAATCCGAGCTCTTTGTTCTTGGTCTTCTAGTGTTATTGTTTCATCTTTGTTCTTGTACACACTGTATATTACCCGCCAGGTAACCCCTATTTTTCTGCTGGCACTGACAACACAACGCAAACGCCGCTTCTCTCAGTCGCTAAGCGCAGGCCTTCGGCCACTGAGTTGTCTGTCGTGAGAGGTAATACCTGAAATTTGGTATTCTCAGTACACTCTTCACATTGTATATCTCGGAATACTGGGTTCTCTAACAATATCCAAAACGAAATGACCCATGCGTCTATCTCCAACTACCATTCGCGTTAAAAGTCTGTTAATTCCACTCTCACATAGGGGTACTTTGCTCTAAAAGTTGGCGAAAATTCCGATTTTCAAATATGAGTGATTCCAGGAATGCATAGCTTCCTGCGACAGTATGATAGATGCGGCATTGCTGAGGCAGTGTGTTATTTGCTTGTTGTGCACTGATCAGCGGTAGAAAAATGGTTCAAATGGCTCTGAGCACTATGGGACTTAACTGCTGAGGTCATCAGTCCCCTAGAACTCAGAACTACCTAAACCTAACTAGCCTAAGGACATCACATACATCCATGCCCGAGGCAGGATTCGAACCTGCGACCATAGCGGTCGCGCGGTTCCAGACTGTAGCGCCTAGAACAGATCGGCCACTCTGGCCGGCTCAGCGGTAGAACTAGACTGTATTTACGTCTCGCCTGCCGTGCATCTCATCTGTAGCTTCTCTACTGGCTTGAAATCACTCTGTGTTTCTGAATGTTTTAAAATATGCTTTTATTTGAAGTGTGGTGAAAAGCAGTATGCATTCCGACGATCAGGGTATGTACCGATATTTAAAATTATTTTCCTTTATATTATTAACTACTTCTCTTAGTAATAATTTTTCATGTTGTAGTTCAGGGTGTTTCCCTGCATATTTGTTACAGAGTGAAATGGAAAAGTCATTCCTGTACTGGAAATGTAAAGAAAGTAACCGCTGAATACCGCAGTTGGATTTTGTACGATTGTTTTGCATTAATGAGCAATCTCCTAAATGAATTCTGAAATATTTTACTTTTATTCTAGGTCCTTCGAAGATCCAGACTACGAAAAGAAAAGGCCTCTATGACCTTATGAAGAGATATTCTGAAAAAGAGTTTCTAAAAAGATTGGATTTAATGGAAACTTATATATTATCAGATCCTGCATTCTCTGGTGAAGAAAAGAAAGATTTTAAACATAGACTGTCTTATATAAAGTTGCAGTTAAAGAAATGATGGCTTACTTCACAAAAGCACCTTCTTTAAAAAACATAATTGGCTGCAAAATACAATTAAAATTCCATCTTGCAAAACTAGATTTGATATGCCATCACTGTAGCGTAGTGTTTCATTATTTCGTATTGCAGCTCGTGGGCAATAGCAGTTAGGTGATGCAAAGTCGTTCTTTAGAATTAAGCGAACACAGTAAAAGGTGTAAGACACAGATACCGCGAATCAATTTTGGCACCGTATAATTAACTATACTGGTCAATGAAGGTGCTCCGATAGTCTGGAAATGTTGACGGATCCAAAGCGGTTAAAGATATTACTTTACCTCTCACACAGCGAACTAAATACAGAGAAGCATTAGATCGGACTCGTAGACACTTACAACCAAAACAAACGACTTTCACATATATCCAAGCCTTGTCAATTTCTGTGGAGGCCTCGTTGACAAGGAAACAAGGCGAAATAATCCAAACAGATGATAAGAATGTCTATCCCTGTTAAAATATCCTTCAAGAGGCTAAAAAGCAGTGCTATCCTGTGACTGAATCCTGACAGGTGACTGCTACATGTGCCGAGATTCAACTTCTAGTTGTGCTTATCATACATGTGAGCGATTAATATTATGTCTGGTCGAGGTTTTAAATGATATTCCAAATTATGACGTAAATGCATTGGATATTATCTATAAATGGGGTTGTGACAGTTCTCAGCAAATTCAGTTTAAACAAAAATTTGGAAACAACTGAGATTCTAATGCATAAATGTTTCAGCCTTCATTTGTGCCTCTCAAACTTACTAGTCGCACGAATAGAGCCTTACTCTTTGGAAAAATCCTTCACCATTATCCCCTAGCTATTGGAGACCAATAAGATTTAAATTTATTTATGAAAAAGTTGATCTTATTAATGAAGAAATTGTTTATACCACAGGCAAATAGAAGAATCAAAGAATCGCAAGAACACAGGGTGACTTATCCATAAAACACTCATTGGTGATAACTGTGCATTGCAAAGATCTGCAACGCAGCAACAGAGACTGCATCGGCAGTGGGGTACTACATTTGCGAGGCTACCTCAAAACACTTGAATGATCTGTGAAAAACCAAAGTAGTAAATACAGAAGATCTTCGTTCTGTTATGCCCCATGCATGAATTAGATTTTTCGCATTTTTGTTGAATTTTTCCTATAAAATAAACATCAAAAAGTAGTAGTTCCGTTCAAAATAGGAAAAGAAACTTGTTCAAGAGAGAAAAAAGTCACACAAGAAATGTTTAGAAATTGGTTGTGATTCATTATAGACATTCCCAAGCAAGGCTATGGAAATAGCAATGATGGAAATATCAGTAGACGGTTTTTTGTAATTCCTGAAACATCAGCAGAAATAACAGGTGTAGATCTGAAACCATCTATCGATTCAGGGTTATTCTAGAAGCTATTCCCAGTGGACGTAAGATACACATAGAAAAATTTTCCACTCATGCGCTTGAAGCAGCAATACTGTATGTTGATTTATATCCACGGCATCCTATGCACTCCACTGTAGACAAGATTTTAGTGCGTAGCCCAAATGTCGTTGTCTTCACCATAGGCAGTTTATCAGAAGAAGCAGCCAAAGCCAGCAATAAGCACTAACCAGAAAACCATTCTTAAGAGAAACATTACATTTACGGTTCTAAAACGAAGGATGAATTAGACAGGTCACGAAAGCTGAAAATTGTGATGAGGAAGAATCTGCAATGCAAACAGGCTGCTCAAATGAACAAGACTGGAATGCATCATTAGTATAACACACAGTATTGTAGCTAAGAAATAAAGGATTTAATAAAAATAGCACAGTTTTGTTTTATTTCATGTTATTATCCTATAAATATCTTCTCTAGTGTCTCACAGTACAGAAAATACCAAACACTACTTTCGGCCAACTTTTTGCATGAACTACGCCTGTTTGCGTCTTGCGGCCATAAGCGCGTTGGAAGCCTTTTCACATGAATCACATGAGTACAAGTGAGAGATCTGCCAATGTTCTACGCTTTTATATCTTGTGTATCAGATACTTCTGCTGCCTCTATATGTGCATATGGCCATCCCATGACTTAGTCACCTCAGTGTATATTGCTGACTTCCAGTTCCAGTCTTATAATTTATTGACTATTTTCGGAGTTATCCATTGCTCTTATGTATCTGCTTTTCGTTGTACAGTTGGTACCCCGCTTTCCTTTTTTACTGCATTCAACTACTTTTCTACAGCACTACTACTGATACTTTTGTGGTGTCAGGAAGGATCACCGGCGACTCACGGCCAGTAACATTACCACATCGGAAATGACAGGTCAACTCCTTGGAGTCAAGAGGAAAGGGTAAGAAGAAGCAGAAGAAGAAGAAGAAGAATCCTGACGCCTTCATTTAGTCCATTCAACGCAACCTCGGCAAGTTGCCGGATTCACTTATTCTGCCCTTCATTTTCGGTACACCGCTTCATCATAGACTGCTCTGCATCTCTCGTTTTGAATTTCAGTCACTGTTCGTTACCATTACGTTGTGATCTGAAGTTATGTGCACAAGAATTTGCTTTGCAGATCAGTACTTTAAAAGATGCACGTTAGTTAGCTCTTTCATTTGCTCACCACCAATTTTATTTTTTTCGAGATACATAATATTCATCTTGCTACTTACTTTGAAATGTCGTATTAACCAGCTTCAATACATATCGATTCAAATACTTCCTCAAATTCTTTGTTAAGTCACTGCATCGGCAGTAAGTCTAATGAGACACGTTTGAACATCAGCCAGTGGCGTGCCTTGGCAATTTAGAATGTCATGTGGGTACTTGTTCGAAGGAAGACAACCATTACATTCGTACTACAGTACCTTGGAGTCTTAAGACGTGTCTAGTTCGGGAGCCATTTTTGAGGAAGCATGCCGTTCTGATAAAATTCCCTTTATTTGATGGAGAGCAACAATTATGAACAGTCTTCACATAGCACAAGATCAATCCAGTGACAATTCTCTACCGAAATTTAGTTTGCAGAGTAAGGTTAATGGGGTGCTTTTTGGTATTGGTCCGCCGCTAGAATCCTTCTGCGTGTTAGATACATTGGAATAGCCTCAGAGGCTGCGAATCAACAAGCACTTTGAGACTGCTTAAGAATCAAGAGTGCAAGATTGCCTTTGTACGGATGAATTTGGATTTTGAGGGCCAGTCAGATGAAATCAGACCACCCTTCACAATGGAACCATGTAGTGGTTCCATTCAAAAGTAATTACCACACACGTTTAGACACTTCTCCTACCGGGAGACGATCATTTCCTGTTTCGTAGTACGCGGTCCGCTGCTGATGTTTCCACAACCGTCCCCGCACTCTTGCGCTCTCTCGTCCGACTGAGGCCGACGTCCACGCATATCTTTCTTCAGGCCGGCAAAGATGTAAAAATCCCACGGTGAAAAATCCGGGCTGTACGGAGGATGTTGCAGTGTTTCCCAACCAAATCGCTGAAGTGCAGCACTCGTCCAAGTGCAGTTACACACCAGGGGAATTTGTTTCCATGTGATCACTGGAGCACATATAGAGAGCGCGCGAGAATTGAGGGCCACGTTTGCTACACTGTTATGTAAAGACTAGTCGAATCGTAGGCGCTAGCCGAAGGATACTATGACAGCTGAACGACAACACTAGACCATTCAGCCAACAACCAAGGTCATTTCTTCTGGTAAACCTTCCGGGATGTAAGGTCGTGGTCCATGAAACTCTTCAGCTCCTAACGTTTCGTCCAGAGCTGCGCTGGACATCTTCAGAGGGGTGTTTCTCCTCCAGTGAGTCTTGCCGACACCCCTCTGAAGATGTCCAGCGCAGCTCTGGACGAAACGTTAGGAGCTGAAGAGTTTCATGGACCACGACCTTACATCCCGGAAGGTTTACCTGAAGATATGTCATCCGGTCGTGAAAGCTTTCATACTATAACCAAGGTCATTACCCAACAACTGCGTGCACTTGTGATGTGGGGCTTTGTCGTTCTCCTACCACAGCGCTGACAGTATCGAAAGGTAACAACAGTGGGACCCCTGTCGGGATGCCTGTGTGTTATGGCGTGTGCTCGTTTTTCATTTGACTGCCCCTTATAGTTTCGCGCCAACAGAATCTTGAGCTTATCGCAGTCACTTTACTCCCGTGTACAGCGGAGCTCGCCAGCGCGAACTATGGCGTCCCAAACGAGGCCACACAGTGCGACAGATTTGTCAACTGTATGTGCTTTAGCTCTTTAAACATCTTTATTTTCGCTTCTTCTGTTATCCAGTGACATGGTGCCGCATTACTGGTCTGTCATCGGATACATGCTTCAGAACAGAGGACTCGGCAGTATGCTACCCAAGCCCGCCCAGTTGGCCGTGCGGTCTAACGCACGGTTTTCCGGGAGGGAAGGAGCGCCTGGTCCGCGGCACGAATCCGCCCGGCGAATTTGTGTCGAGGTACGGGGAACCAGTGAGTCTGTGGATGGTTTTTAGGTGGTTTTCCTTCTACCTCGGCGAATGCGGGCTGGTTCCCCTTATTCCGCCTCAGTTACACTATGTCGGTGATTGTTGCGCAGACAAGTTCTCCACGTACACGTACATCACCATTACTCTACCATGCAAACATAGGGGTTACACTCGTCTGGAGTGAGACGTTCTCTAGGGGTCCACCGGGGGCCGAACCGCACAACATCCCTGGGCTCGGTGTAGGGCGGTGGAGGGGCGAAGTGGACTGTGATAGTCGTCGTGGGGTTGTGGACCACTGCGGCTGTGGCGGGGACGGAGCATCTGCGTCGTTTCTAGGTCCCTAGTTAACATACAATACAATACAAGCTACCCAAACGCGTTCCCACGTTGACCCAACGACACTGTCAGGGTTTAGTGCAAAGAGCAGGCGATTATGGGACGGCAGATAAACGGAAACGTGTATCTTGCTACAGCATGTTGATGGTCGTGTTTAGCTGCTCGAAACGTGTTGAACGTCACAGACACGGGCCGATGGGACATTATTATGTTATGGGGGACATTCACCTGGGCTTTTATGGACCTTCTGTTACTGATCGAAGGCACCATGTCTGCTGTGGACTGCGTGAAAATTATTGTAGACCAACTGTATACCTTTACGCTTGATGTCTTTCCCGACAGCGGTGGCATCTTGGTCACACATTCATATTCATACAGGTATCGATGGAAGATCAAAATTATAAACTAGGTTCAAAATGGTTCAAATGGCTCTAAGCACTATGGGACTTAACATCTGATGTCATCAGTGCCCTAGACTTAGAACTACTTAAACCTAACTAACCTAAGGACATCACACACATCCATGCCCGAGGCAGGATTCGAACCTGCGACCGTAGCAGCAGCGCGGTCCCGGACTGAAGGGCCTAGAATCGCTCTGCCACCGCGGCCGGCTTCTAAACTTGGTGGCCAGTGAATGAATAGTTGACGCTGCAGGGCAATTACACCGTGCAGCTGGTAAGAACAGTAAACAGGGGACATAGCGATACCAAGGCTTGACATGTTTGTGAATTTCATTCGTGTACTTAGTTGTATGGTAACTATGCCACGCAGACAAGCGCGTGAAGAATACACGCAGATGGCAGCATTTAAGTGAAGACATGTTGTTGGGCTCAAAGAAGCCAACTGGAGTATTAGCCGAATCGCTCGATATTTGAATAGAAGCAATGTCACTGTTCGACGAAGGTGACAGGTGAACCATGGTCGAATGCAGAAGGAAGCGGACGAGCTGGAGAGACGACAGAACGTGAGAACCGGGTAATCGTCAGAGATGCACTCAGAGCCCCGGATTCATCATCATCAAAAATGGCTCTGAGCACTATAGGACTTAACATCTGTGGTCATCAGTCCCCTAGAACTTAGAACTACTTAAACCTAACTAACCTAAGGACATCACACACACCCATGCCCGAGGCAGGATTCGAACCTGCGACCGTAGCAGTCGCGCGGTTCCGGACTGCGGGCCTAGAACCGCTAGACCACCGCGGCCGGCCTCATCGTCATCGACCCGACGTGCAACTGGTCCTTCAGTGACCACAAGGACAATTAACAGGCGGTTCACAGACATGGGGCTAAGCTCACAGTGCCCTTTGCGCAGACTAACATAGACCACTGTGCACCAACAAGCTCGTCTGCAGTACTGTCGGGTGTGTTCGGGCTGGAACCTCGTTGTATGGAGTAGGGTTGCCCTCAGAGATGAAACCCGCTTCGAGGTGAGCCCAGATGACCAGTGAAAACGTGTCTGGAGACGCCTCGATCAGCGGTGGGATTTCAGCCTGAGTGTCGCCCACTGTACGGCGCGACAACCAGAAGTGATGGTCTGAGGTGCCATTTCTTTTTATAGTTTGATCTCTTTGGCTGCTATTAGCGGCTTCCTTGGAGAAACACAGGTGCGTTGACGATATTCTACTCCCAGAGTTGTTGCCCTTCATGGCAAGCCATCCTGGACTGAAATTTCAGCAAGATAATGATCACCCACATACAGCGAGAGTTTTTATTACTTGTTTTCATGCTTGAAAAGCTCTACCTTGATCAGCAGGTTCATCGGATCTCTCTCCAGTTGACAAGGTTTGGAGCATTAGTGGCAGGGCCCTCCAACCAGACTGACGATCTAAGACGCCAATTGGGCAGAATTTGGCAAGATATCCCTCACGATGAAATCCAACAAGCATATCAACCAATGCAGAAGCGAATAGCTGCTTGCATAAGGGTCCTAGGTAGAACAACCTGTTATTGACTTTCTCAGTTTGTGAAGTTATTTCTCTTGAATAAGTCGTCAAGTTTTTCTGAAATTATAATCATTTTTACATCACATCCGCTCCATTCGGATAATTCCTTCGTGGTGTATTGTTATTTTGACTTAAGGTGCATATGGCTTCCTCCAACGTATTTCTTTTGGAAAAACCATGAAGACAAAATTATTCGTAGAAAGATGCTAGCTCTCACGGAGGCTTAACCAACAGTTAGTCTTCCCGTCCGCAGCTCGTGGTCTAGTGGTCCTCTGGATCATGGAGTCCTACGTTCGATTCCCGGCCGGGGACTGGCAGTTTGTGTTGTCCTCATCATTTCATCTCATCATCCTCCTCATTCGTAACAGTATCTAGATTGGACTGTGAAAAAAATGGGACTGTGTAAAAATTGGAACTTAATACAGGCGCTTATGACCGTGCAGTTGAGCGCCCCACAAACCAAACATCATCATCATCATTAGTCTTCAAGAATAGAGGAGGGAGAGAGAGAGAGAGAGAGAGAGAGAGAGAAATAGGCATACACAATGCAGCCTCTACCATACACTATGAGGTGGTTTTGTGGCTTCCAGAGTACGATGTAGATGAAAGTGGCTTCACGATCTCCGAAATGGAGCGTTCTACGTGCCAAGGGCACCCACCCACTATATCGAAGCATCAAATGTTCTGATTCGCACTCTCACACATTCTGCACGCCTCACACGTTTAACAGCTCCACTACCTGTGACGTCAGGCGTAATTCCTATCAGTATATAAATGCTTCATGAGTTTACGTATATTTTATTTCACTTCTGCTGCTGTTATATAGAAAATCCAGGGTTCCTTTCAGTTTTGGAACTAGTGGCATCAAATGATCATTAGCTTCAGCTGCTTCGATAATACTTTCAAATCCAAACAAATGTTTGGTACTGGTACTTGGACAAATACGCACCTAATGTCCTAGCACGTAGCTGAAGTGTTCTCATTGTAGAATGTAGGACCTTTGCACCAGCAGTAAAAGACGGTAGCCTCTAGACCACAATTGGTTTGTTTCAAACCGTAATAAATCAAAGTGCGAATGAGAGGTGAACAGACTACTGGGTTTCCTTCATTTTCTCATATTTATGCTTATATTAAGGGCGAGTTGTGTTTTTTTTTGTGATTATTTTTTGCTTAGGAGACACTACAGTAACCTACTGTGATACTTCCTAAGCTTGGAGCATTCCATGATTTCTGCTCTTATTCAGTGTTTCTAACGGATATCGCGTAAAAATAAATGGCGACGAGTTGATAAAACAATCCTGCATTCTCGTAAACAGAGATTTGATGCCCTGGGCTTCGTGATCATAGGTAATGCCATAGAAAGCAACTTTGTCAGGAGACTACAGTTTTTTAGTTCTGATGAGAAAAACAAATGTATATCTAGTATCCCATACATAGGCAATGTATCACAGAAGACTGCAAATATTTTCAAACTCACAAAGTAAAAATTGGGTTGTCTACATCTAATAAATTACAACAAAAACTAATACATAATACAAAGTGTAATCATGATCTATATTCAGACTCTGGAATATACAAGGTAACTTGCCAGGAATGCTCCTTGTTCTACTTAGGACAAATAGGCCGAAATTTCAACATCAGCTACACAGAGCACATTAAAGCCTACACACACAACAAACACATTACGTCAGCAATAGCAACACACATACATAATACAGGACACCCATTTGGGAAAATAGAACAAAGTGTCAAAGAACTACACCGACTAAATAAAGAACATAAAATGATTGGCTAGAAGAACTAGAGATATATTCACATTACAAAAAATATGAAGACGAAATATTAAACGAAATACTTGAGAGTGAATCAGTGAATTTCTTCAGATGTTTCGATAGAACACTTATTTAAAAATAGTAAAGCATACAAATAACCATAATTGTAAAATCGATATAAGTAATTTATGAGCCAAATTGTTAAGATAAATAACCTCTGAACAAAAGCATATCATAATCTGTGGAAGACCTATAATGTTATCTCTGACTAGTTGTAAGAAGATCTTTGTAACTGTTTTGTTTATATAAGATATTTTCGATGTGTACAATAAGTTAATGTGTATGAGACTCTGTGCAAATGGACCATTAGAAAACTGTAAGTACAAATTCTTCTAAATTTCGCCACTAATTTCACCAAAAGAATCGATAACTAACTAAAAAATCGCGTGTTTCTTATATATTGCAGTAAAAAATTAACGAAATGACTCAGACTCTCACACATTGACAACATCAATAGAAATGGCTTAATGCACGCAAAAAAACGCACTTGAAAATGGGAAACATTTCCCGAAACAAACTGTGCGAAAGCTAAATAAAGAAAAATCGTGACTGGTAGCAGAAGATTTATTTATAAGCAAACCTATAATTTTTTGTTGTTAACCCGTTCCGATCTGACAGTGTAACCGTCTATAAATCAAATTCTTTATTAGTAATACGTCAAAAACTAACACATCCTCGCGCTTTATCTTTAACTTCAGATATTAGTTTCAGCAATAAAACAGTGAGGGGCTCATCAAAAACTTCCTAAATCATTTCTCACAATGCAATTCACTGATGAAGGACTCTGTGTTTCCATGCGGTTTTTCATATATCGCTCAACGGTCGTCTGGATGATCTTCAGTCGCAATTTCCGACTGCATTGTGTTGTTAATGTTTTCCACCATACTTGATCTTATTTATGCTCACGTGACCATGGCGTAAACGGTTAGAGATAGAGAAGATGAACGACTTTGCCAAGATCACTAATAATAACCTTTATTTTCGATAACAAGTTTCGGTAATCATCGTTACCATCTTCAGACGTGGAAAATATTTGGGCCTACACATCGCGACTACATACAAAACAATTATATTATACAATACCAGATACAATACAAAAGAAAAAAATTAAACATTTTAATGGATTTGTACGTGTGTCTGTGGTATTTGTAAACTGTTAAATGCTATGTTAAGTGATCTATTGTATATCAGTTTGTGGCAACTGTACCAAATATAAATTCAGCTTTTACATAGGTAATTTGCATAATTAACGCTATACGAATAATCTTTATTGTCAACCTTAGTTAATTATTATCAATAATTTTGTAAACATATGTTTAGATGTACTTTCGTCCATGTTTTAGTTAGCACACTGTAATGTAATGACATAAATTATTTTAATGAAAGAATATACATGCTACGATAGCGACACCTGTCGGTCCAATTGTCAACGTCTGTCCTTAACTGCTCACCGCCTGCCAGCCTAGCGGCGCCCTAGCTGCAGCGATGTACTCTGTTGTGAGCGGCATAAGGCAGATGAATGTTGTAAACAAGTGTGTGTAGTTGTTTTAATTTTGACGTGCCAAAGCATCACTCTTCCATCTCATGGATATGTATCTGCCGAATCATGAGATTTGCTGTTATAAGAAATATGCAATAAAATTTGTCTAGGTGTGTTGTATTTCTGATTATTTTCTTTTACATTGTATATGACACGGTGTACTACAATTGTTTTTTTTGTATATTGACACTGTATAAATGATTTCCTGATCTGGAGATAGTAACACTGATTACTGAAACCAATTATCGAGAATAAAGGTTATTATTAGCCATATTGACAAAGAAGTTTATCTTTTCTAATGTATTATCATTCGTCACCTCTTGCGTCTTAGAACGAGTAAATTAAGAGAAGATGAGAAGAGAACGCCACGGTGAAACATGACACTTTCTTGTTCTTCAAATCCTTAGATACAGCTTATGTAATTTTCACTGTTATTGCGTCATCGAATTCTCAATGCTGCAGATGTGTGCTTTAGATATGAAATGCCCCTTGCAACACTGCTCTCCAAATAATAATGATCTGTTAAGAACTTATTCTTCATTATCAATCTGCAATCATTCCTCTCTTAGAAATACGAATAATGCTGGTTCTGCAAGGAGAATTTAGAACGGTATTCATTGAGGGCGTAGTCCAAAAAAATGGTTCAAATGGCTCTGAGCACTATGGGACTTAACTGCTGAGGTCATCAGTCCCCTACTACTTAAACCTAACTAACCTAAGGACATCACACACATCCATGCCCGAGGCAGGATTCGAACCTGCGACCGTAGCGGTCGCGCGGTTCCCAACTGTAGCCTAGAACCGCTCGGCCACTCCGGCCGGCCGTAGTCGGGGAAGGTAGTGAAATGAGATAATAAGCAGTCTCTCTGCCTCGTGATGACTGGGTGTTGTGTGCTGTCCTTAGGTTAGTTAGGTTTAAGTAAGTTCTAGGGGACTGATGACCATAGATGTTAAGTCCCATAGTGCTCAGAGCCATTTGAACCAATAAGCAGTCGCCACTTGACGAAATTGGGAGACCTTGGAAGTCAATTGCGATAAGCAACCTTGTTGGAGTATTGTATGAAAGTTTATATCGCACAAACAGTTTTCTTTTGGGACCATACACTTTAGTTGGAAATACGCCATTGGCATCTGCGATATTAGATTTTCTGTACAGAACTTGCTTTGGCGAAATTATGCCGGCTGATGTGTCGCCACGAATGGTGATAGTCATCTGTTGCCGAGGTGCAAGTGGAAATGAACTTTAATATTTAACCGAAATCGCTCCACGTACATTCTAACTGTGGACGGTTAACGAAATTTCAGCCCCGACCTTTGAATGCTAACCCCTGCACGAAACATTCATTAAGAAAATTGTCCCTGCTGCGAAATGCGCAGTGCGACGTTCGTTTCAAAAATCCTGGATTGCCGTGACTCGCTCGCCGAGCCAATTGGTCATTACTCGATAATTCGTCCTTTAAAATCGTTAGGCGCTTAGCCAATCAGCCGGCCATCACGCTGCGTATGAAAACGCACTTTTTCCCCCGGCAGCCCCTTTAAGTCACTTCTCGGGTGGAGATTGCCACTGCGGCGCTCGCACGTGCTCTTCCTATTTGCCGCCCAATCACCGTTTACAAGTCTGTCGAGATTTTAATTTGGGCTCAGGAGGCGACGTTATTTGATTTCCATGTATGCGGTCGTAATTGGCTCTTTTTCGCATTTCGAATTCCATTACGGTCTAAGCCAGCCGATACAGTTTTACGGTTAGCACTCCTCCAAGTTTTTCCACTGGCTGGCACGACTCTCTGCCGGTTTTAACCGCTGCAGAGTGCTGGTAGAGCAGTGTGCTGACAACATGCCCCTCTGTATTCGCATCCGGTGACGCCTAAGGGCTGAGGATGACGCAGCGGCCTGTCTTTACCGTTGGTCCTGCAAGACCTGTTCGGACCATGTTTGTTTATTTCCTGAGTTAATTGTGGCATCATGATACACTTTCATAGGTACATTTTGCGGCATATCTGGATACTGCCTGCAAAATTAATTGCGAATACACTTAGTAGCACGGAAGTAATACATTCAAACGTTGTCGATGATGAGGTAGTTTTTCACGCGTATCATTGTTTATGACCTCATATCTCCTGAACTATGACAGGTAGGTGGTTTTTATCCCAACAGAAATTGTTGATTGAACTAAGGGATACATGTTCCAAGTTTGGTTGAAAGTTCAGAAGGAGATGTAGAACACACACACATCTATTTTTGTAATATGTATAGATTATATTTGAATAGATCAGTAGTGTGGTATAGCAAGGCGTCAAAACAATGTAACAAAATGATAAAAAAACGAATCTCAATCTTTCCATTGACCTATAGCATCCATTCGAAAGCTAACTCGCAGTATCGAAGGACAACTTTCAGGGACTACTAATATCGGTAGTGGTATGACGTAGTCAATTATACGCATTAGCCATCGCTGGTTCTCTGGAAACTAGGAACTGAGCGCATATTTTTCGGCAGGTGGCATTGTCTTGCTGTATCGTTCGACATTGTCCAAGAACTACCATTCACGTACTCAATGCGAGACGACGGAGTCGCTGTTCATGTTTCGAGTGGAACGGATGCTTTTGAGTCCCATCCAAGAGAGCCCGCGTTCGATTCCCGACCGGATTGGAGATTTTCCCTTCTCGGGTACTGGGTGTTGTCCTCATCATCATTTCATCCTCATCACCGGCGCGCAAGTCGTCCAATGTGGCGTCGACTGAAATAAGACCCACACTTGGCGGCCGAATTTCCCCGGATGGAGCCTCCAGGCCAAAGATCCCATACGCTCATTTTTTTATGTGAATAGTTTCCAGATATTCAAATACCTCTTTGGAAGTTTTTCTTCGACTGGTAGGGCAACCGTGAGTGATGAATCGATTTATTCACGGAGGGAAATAAGTGCAAAAGCGCCCGTAGCTAGTGGTCAGTATCGCCTCTTCTAACTTGCTGCACCCCGCGTTCTATACGGAGATTTACTTCATCCGGGGAATGTGTATTTGTGGTGTCCCTAGAGTTTCGTCTTATCTTCGTCATTAAGACGCCTAAGTTGCCGAAGTGACTACAGATAGAAAGACTTGGACCAGGCTGCCTAACAACTCCGGATGGTCTCTGATAATCGATCGAGAACAGTGGGGCAGCAGCGGGACATGAAGTAACTGAAACCAACAGCTGTATTGTAATTCAACCACTTTCGATGCCAGACCTTTGGTGGGCTTCCTACTGCTACGAAGGTAGGGAATCCAGTTGATTTCGGCCCCGCTGCACTCGACTTTGTTGGTTGTACCGTTTCCATTTGGAAACTCCGTTAGTCTTTGTCAGTCTGGCACGTACGTTGATGGCAGGTTACGCTTGGGACCTGAAGATGACCGTTTTTGCCGTCGAAACTGGTAACACGTTTTGGATAAACGATGCAGGATTACAATATAGCTGTTGGTTTCAACTATCGTTACTCAAGTGCCCCGGATGGTGTCTCCCCGTTAATAACGCCATACCATCATTCCATTTCAGTAGATGAATCAGTATTGTCATTCTTAACCAAAATCATCCCTTGACCGACTATATTATTATTTTGAACAATTATTAAAGTTACCTTAAACCGTTGTTGAGTGATAGTTTAATAATATAATGGCGAACTTCACTGTGAAAGTGGAACAAAATGTAACTACTTGTATGAGCACACCGGCCGGGGTGGCCTAGCGGTTCTAGGCGCTACAGTCTGGAACCGCGCAACGGCTACGGTCGCAGGTTCGAATCCTGCCTCGGGCATGGATGTGTGTGATGTCTTTAGGTTGGTTAGGTTTAAGTAGTTCTAAGTTCTAGGGGACTGATGACCTCAGTAGTTAAGTCCCATAGTGCTCAGAGCAATTTTTTTGTATAAACATTTTTGGGTCTAGCCTTTCTAAGGAAGTTTGTTACTTATGAAGCCAAAGGAAAGAAACATATTTTCGTTTTATGCAACCTTTTCAGGTTTCCTATGGGCCATGTTCTCCCTGTTAAACATTTCTTACCCATGTCCGATCGCCATGAAGAGAACTGTAGCGTCTACAAATTTACTTCCGGCGTTTTTTCTCGACGTCCGAGGCTTTATAGTGAAAACTTACAAGAAATTTAGGACTGAAAGTACTGGTCACCGCTGACTACTACTTTCTATCATATTTTGGGAGGCATAGGAAACCCTCGGCGAAAGAACAGGCCGTTTTTTGAAGATAACCATGAACCGATGCAATTTTCAACTTTTTCATATGATGGGAAGCGTGGATCAGCCAGGCCGTGTGCCGTTGATCGAAAAAGGTGACAGTCAGAAGGGACGTACCATTTCAACTTTTCCAGGTATGTTTGACGGGTCTTGCGTGTGGGGGTCGAGCATTGTCATGCTGCAAGTTCACCTTTTCATGTCTGTCTCTGTATTGTGGCCTTTTGTCTTTCAGTGATCGATTCAAAGGCATCAGTTGCTTCCAATAACGATCTCCTGTGATTGTTTCCGTCGATTTCAGTAGCTTCGGAAACCTTCTATCTTCCACTGCCATGCAAGTCTTCGACGTCAAAAACACCGTTCTTGAAACGTTGAAATCATTCTCTGCAAGTTCTTTCACTAACAGGTGTCTCATCATAGACCTTACCCAGAATTTTATGAACCTCATCTGCAGATTTATTCATCTTAAAGCAAAAATCCAAACTTCCTGCAAATGACGAGAACTAGGCTAGTAACATGACATATTCAATCGAGAATAACATTATGATACAATCTAAAATGGTTCAAATGGCTCTGAGCACTATGCGACTTAACTTCTGAGGTCATCAGTCGCCTAGAACTTAGAACTAATTAAACCTAACTAACCTAAGGACATCACAAATATCCATGCCCGAGGCAGGATTCGAACCTGCGACCGTAGCGGTCGCTCGGCTCCAGGCTGCAGCGCCTAGAACCGCACGGCCACTCCGGCCGGCTATGATACAATCACAAGTCGACTAATATTTTGATGGCGTTATGTTTACTCATGGCTAAACTAATTTTATAACACTTAAACCTACCACCTGCACCATCACTTGCCATTACTATAATTTATTACAAAACGACGGAAGCGAAGTTGTAGATCTAATAAGAATCAGCAACATACAACAGGAAGGATGTTACAAACTAGACTCTGCATAGGTGAGAACCAAGACGGGTTCGGTAAGTTAAAATCATGTGCAGAACAGACACTGTATCTCAAAACAGTCCTCATATGCAAAGACGTAAGAACTTCATCTACCTTAGCAACCTTCGTCGATTCCCAAAAGGCCGACGGCTCGGTAGATAAATACTATCTCTTCCAGACGCTACCTGATCTAGATCGGTGCCACAATATCTTGATCCTTGTGAAATCGGCCTTTACCAGTACGACGACCAAAGAGAGAGGAACAGTCAAGGAACTTCGAGATCAGAAATGGTCCCCACTTCTCATCAACTGCCCGCTAGAGACAGTTGCCAGTGAGTGGAGGATGACACAAACGGGTCTGGACTGAGTATCAGTTACAAAAAGGAGAAGTTTTTAGTCAGTCTGCTTCGCAGGTGGCCTCATATTTTTAGTCTGCAGTGTTGAAGAAGTTATCAGCTCTCCATCAATCATAAAGCTCACCGTCAATAAGATAGAATTCATCACAAATATCGGAGATGCACGAGGCAAAATGCCGTTGAGTAACCTTCTTCAATGCGGAGGCACAAATGCGTCCGACCTCCTGTGGCAACCTCAGAGTGGAAATGGAGCAAATGGACAGGGACTGCAGATAGGTTGCGCTCGATGAGAGTGTGGATTGGCCGAGACAGTCCGTGCAGTTGCGATAACGCTGTATCCCGGATGGCGCAGTGGTTAACGCACATGCCTAGTAAGCAGGAGATCCTAGGTTTGAATCCAGGTCCGGTACACAATCACTGCTAATTCCGCTTAGTGTCCTGATGCAACTAACAGCAGTGATCCCCTGCCTTTCCCTGCTTCCCCTCTCCATCTTCAGTATACACATAATGTATAACAGCTGGAGATTCTGCATGATGTCTGTTCTTTTGGACATGTCCGAATCTCAGAGAGCGAATATGGAGGAAATGGACAGGGAGTGGATAGGTGGCGCTCGATGGTAGTGTGGATCGGCTGCGAGGCATGCCGAGATAGTCCTCGCAGTTGCAATAATGCTGTATCCCGGGTGGCACAGTGGCTAATGCATCTGCCTTGTAAACAGGAGATCCCAGGTTCGAATGCCGCCGCTGATTCCGCATAATTGCCCAATGCAGCTGACAGCAGTGATCTCGTCCCTTTCCTTTCCTTTCTTTCCCTCTCCACCTTCAATTTACGCATTGTTTGGGGAGGAACGGTCAATATTTTAAACAATGATAGTATAATTCTGAACAAAAAATGTTATATGAACATATGTCCGCAAATGCTTCGTTAGGGAGGTATGGGCATTGAAAGGAAATTTAATCCTGCAAAACTGATGTGCATAACACGAACTTATACGCAATACAACTGGACCGTAACGTGATATTTTTGCAAACAATGCACGGGTACATGCCACGTTTACGGTAGGCAACCTACCACGTATTATGGTCCTGTAACGTACGTAGTATAATCACCCGTTGTTCGCGCAGTTGTGCCGTGTAAGCCGCATTGTGTAGTGTACCAGCGACGGATCCGTTAGCTGTGTAGTGTATGGTTTCAACTGTGTTCGTACAAGCGCTGCTAACAATGCCACACGTCTACAGAAATGAGGAATACGCAGATATGGTGTATGTTTATGGCTTCTGCGACGGTAGTGATACAGCTGCAAGAATACCACAGGCGCTTTCCGATTCGACGGTTACCTGATCGCAGGGTGTTTAGCAAAGTGTTTATCACTTTACGTGCTACTGGCACTCGTAGACATTTTTCGTCCGAGCGTGCACGTCAACGAACTTTGCAAGAACAGGAAGAAGTGTTGAGCGAGTCCCGGTACGAGCATACGAAGAATGTCACTGCCTATGAATGTCCCACAGACACGTGTATGGGCCGGCGGGAGTGGCCGAGCGGTTCTAGGCGCTACAGTCTGGAACCGCGCGACCGTACGGTTGCAGGTTCGAATCCTGCCCCGGGCATGGGTGTGTGTGATGTCCTTAGGTTACTTAGGTTTAAATAGTTCTAAGTTCTAGGGGACTGAAGACCTCAGAAGTTAAGTCTCATAGTGCTCAGAGCCATTTGAACACGTGTATGGGAAACTTTACATGCGGAAAACCTGTATCCATTTCACCCACAGCGTGTCCAAAATCTTCACGTTGGCGACAATGCCCAACGAATTCAGTTCTGTCACTGGGTAACTGAGAATAGTCATTTGCTTCCATACATACTATTTACTGGCGAAGCCCAGTTTTCACGACATGGAATAAATGACACACACAATAATCATAGATGATCACGGGAAAATACGCATACTTCAGTGGATAGCAATTTCCAAGTTCGTTTGCCATAAATGTTTGGTGCGACATGATCGGTAACCTTTTGATAGGTCCGTTTGTTATCAATCAGCGACTGATGGGAGAGAGGTACCTGCATTTTTTGGAAAATTCATTTGTGGAGCTGTTGGAAGACGTTCCTATGCCAATCTAGCTGAAACGTTTTTTCAACATGACGGTACCCCTCCACATGTTACCTTATGTGTGAGGGACCATCTCAACAGCACATACCCTAATCGCTGGATTGGCCGTGGCGGTGCTATTAACTGACCTTCAAGATCACGTGACCTTACACCTTTAGATTTCTGTTTATGGGGTTGGATGGAATCAGAGGTGCGCAAAGTAAAGATAAATACACGAGATGAACTGCTTCGTCGCGTCATTTACGCTGCTGAATCGATTAGAAACCAACCACAGGCAATTGAACAAGCAACACAACATGTTATCGCTCGAGCGTAAAAGTGCATTGAGGTTCATGGTGAGATATTCGAACCTGTTCTGTGAACTGAACATCGGTACGATAAGTGTTAAAGCAGTTTA
Organism: Schistocerca piceifrons; assembly: GCF_021461385.2. Taxonomy (NCBI): domain Eukaryota; kingdom Metazoa; phylum Arthropoda; class Insecta; order Orthoptera; family Acrididae; genus Schistocerca; species Schistocerca piceifrons. The sequence continues at coordinate 205,277,061 of NC_060142.1, read as the reverse complement.
TAAAAGACGTGGTACGTCTTTTTCCGCTGAATACATGTAACAAGCATGTTGTAATGCATTATGTACTAAATGCAAAAGAAATAAACATTATGCAAAAATGTGCAACGTAACTGTACTTCTCTGTAACATTGTTTTCAAGAAAATGACATTACGTTCCAGTTGCATTGCGTATACCTTCACGCAGAATTAAAGTTCCTTTCAATACTCATACGTCCCTAAAGAAGCGTTTGCGGACCTATGTTCTTATAAAATTTTTTGTTCAGAATTACATATACTAACTCTGTGTAAAATACTGGCCTTTTCTCCCATATATATATATATCGGGTGTTACAAAAAGGTACGGCCAAACTTTCAGGAAACATTCCTCACACACAAAGAAAGAAAATATGTTATGTGGACATGTCTCCGGAAACGCTTACTTCTCTTCAAATCACATTAATCAAGGAATGGAAACACAGCAACAGAACGTACCAGCGTGACTTCAAACACTTTGTTACAGGAAATGTTCAAAATGTCCTCCGTTAGCGAGGATACATGCATCCACCCTCCGTCGCATGGAATCCCTGATGCGCTGATGCAGCCCTGGAGAATGGCGTATTGTATCACAGCCGTCCACAATACGAGCACGAAGAGTCTCTACATTTGGTACCGGGCTTGCGTAGACAAGAGCTTTCAAATGCCTCCATAAATGAAAGTCGAGAGGGTTGAGGTCAGGAGAGCGTGGAGGCCATGAAATTGGTCCGCCTCTACCAATCCATCGGTCACCGAATCTGTTGCTGAGAAGCGTACGAACACTTCGACTGAAATGTGCAGGAGTTGCATCGTGCATGAACCACATGCTGTGTCGTACTTGTAAAGGCACATGTTCTAGCAGCACAGGTAGAGTATCCCGTATGAAATCATGATAACGTGCTCCATTGACCGTAGGTGGAAGAACATGGGGTCCAATCAAGACATCACCAAAAATGCCTGCCCAAACGTTCACAGAAAATCTGTGTTGATGACGTGATTGCACAATTACGTGCGGATTCTCGTCAGCCCACACATATTGATTGTGAAAATTTACAATTTGATCACGTTGGAATGAAGCCTCATCCGTAAAGAGAACATTTGCACTGAAATGAGGATTGACATATTGTTGGATGAACCATTCGCAGAAGTGTACCCGTGGAGGCCAATCAGCTGCTGATAGTGCTTGCACACGCTGTACATGGTACGGAAACAACTGGTTCTCCCGTAGCACTCTCCATACAGTGACGTGGCCAACGTTACCTTGTACAGCAGCAACTTCTCTGACGCTGACATTAGTGTTATCGTCAACTCCACGAATAACTGCCTCGTCCATTGCAGGTGTCCTCGTCGTTCTAGGTCTTCCCCAGTCACGAGTCATAGGCTGGAATGTTCCGTGCTCTCTAAGACGCCGATCAATTGCTTCGAACATCTTCCTGTCGGGACACCTTCGTTCTGGAATCTGTCTCCATACAAACGTACCGCGCCACGGCTATTGCCCCGTGCTAATCCATACATCAAATGGGCATCTGCCAACTCCGCATTTTCAAACGTTGCACTGACTGCAAAACCACGTTCGTGATGAACACTAATCTGTTGATGCTACGTACTGATGTGCTTGATGCTAGTACTGTAGAGCAATGAGTCGCATGTCAACACAAGCACCGAAGTCAACATTACCTTCCTTCAATTGGGCCAACTGGCTGTGAATCGAGGAAGTACAGTACATACTGACGAAACTAAAATAAGCTCTAACACGGAAATTAAGCATTTCCGGACACATGTCCACATAACATCTTTTCTTTATTTGTGTGTGAGGAATGTTTCCTGAAAGTTTGGCCGTACCTTTTTGTAACACCCTGTATACGTAAGTGTTGAATCATTCTTGTGTTTTACATTATTACTGTCTAAATTAATCTAACACTAATATCATGTTGTCAGTTTCGCAGGCTTGGATAGTTAGCCATATTGTCTGAATATCACGTTTTAAGTTTCGCAGGCTTGGATAGTTAGCCATATTGTATGCTGACCCAGCTGCTGGGTGTCCGACCGGCAACAAATTGTCCTGGTGTGTCTCAGAAGCTGGGTGACTTGACGACGGGAGAGGAAGCGGGCACAGGCTCGTACTAGCACCTCCATGGGACCACTGTTCCGTGCCGAGTTGTGATGCGGTTGACTGGTCACTTAACTTCTTATGCTTACTGCGTCACTCTGTCCCGGGGATCTTCTTAATTTTCTGTTCTTCGCCTAAAAGTTGAACTCTACTGTAAGTTTAGTTCACCACAGAATTGTTGCCAATTTACCAAACGTTGAAGCTCCTACAGGCCTGCTTGCTGTCACTGTTTTTACATTTCTTGTATAGCTGGTATCTACCACTGTGGCTTAGCTGTTTTGAAGCGGGGCATTTACTCTCTTACATTGTTTTGGATGTTGTGAAATATCTTGACCTATTTCTGTTGAAGCGTTTTTTTTTAATTTTTTAAAAAGGGGATATTTCTAATCCTTCTGGGACTCTGTATTGATCTTCACCTTGTTGTAATACAAAAAATTTTAGGGCAATTTCTATGCCTTCTGGCGCTTCGTGGTTATTGATTTTGATCTTGTTGTAAATTTTTTAAGTAAAGTAAATCTCAGTCCTTCTGGCACTCTGTGATTACTGAAATTGATCTCGTTATAATTTTTTTTTAAAACGGATCAATTTGAAAGCAAATTTTTAAGCCCTTCTGGCACTCTGTGATAATTGGTTGTTGTTAACTGGCTTTTCTTTTCATTCCATTGTAAAGGGAAATATTAAATGTTTCACGAAATAAATCTAGATGTTGACAACCATAAGTGATGTTGAACCTGGGGCTTGGCCCTTCCATGAATTCCTGCTGCCACCAATAAAAGATCATTTCATATAGTATCGCGGTGCCATTTTTCAACAGTCAGGACAATACTCGTTCGCACATGGCACGTGTGTCTCTGAACTCTCTACATAATGTTGAGGTATTCCAATGGCCAGTACGATCACCAGATCTATCTTCAATAGGACACTTGTGGAAGGTACTCGAACGTCTACGTCGCCCGAGTGCCAGCCAGGATATGACGCACCGGTTATAACAGCTGTGAGGGCCCTCTTGCCTCGGAAGAGGATACCCTCCCCAACAGAAGCAGTGCACGCGTCCAACCCAGAAGGGGTGCAACGTCGTACTGTTAAGTCGACTCATACTGCCAAATTCTTTATAAACATAACTCGAAATCGCAGTCACTAAACAACACTACATAGCCTCCCCCCCCCCCCCCCCCCCCCTCCCTGAAGTTTTATTTCGTTTCTACCTCCAGTTCTTCGTCCTTTCCTATTTTTATTAGGCAGTGTACATAAAAATATCAAACATGAAGAAATGTTGCCTTTGTCATTTACATTGCACTAATGTTTCGTATGTAGGGAGAGGAATCCTTAATTGAAGAAAAATTCGTATTTTGTAGTAAATCAATGAAAGAATTGATACTACTTGTTGTTTATCAGGTTGTGCGCAAGAAAATGACATTGTTAATTAAACCTATAATGTGCACCGTGAAAACAATTTCAGATGCAAAATTTTGAAAATGTTGAAGGGGGTCGCCTTAAGTTAAAACTCTGATTGCTTGGAAAAGCATGTGTGCTCAAGCTGTTTATGCTACTGCTAGTGGAACAAGTGTGTCCTAACATTACATCGGGCCACAGTCCACAAATGAGAACACCGAGACATCAAAGCAAAATTTGATAGTACACCATATTATGTTTATCCTATCTAACCAGGAAAGCTGTGGAACACGTCAAGTGTTTTGTGATGGAAGTCAGATCTGCTTTTAACAAAATTTTTATTTATACTGGAGATGAACAAGATGACTGAAAAAATTATTTGCCTTTAACAGAATTTTTAGTTTTACTTTTTATGAAACAGAGCTTAACTGTAATAACTCTACTCTTTGCAAAATCCAATTTTTTCTCTTAAAATTGGGCAAATTTTAAACAAACTTTGACAATGAAAGATACAGTCAATCTTCTTTCACAGAGATTTTGCTCTTAAGTTGAGCAAATATCAAACAAACTTTGATGATGAAAAAATTAATGACTTTACCTTGGAATTAGGTTAACCAACTGAATGAGATTAGCACTGTTGGAGGAACCCTAACTTTGACGATGGAAGAAATGAATGAATTGACCTTGGAATTAGTTTGATCAATTGCATGACATTAACACTGTGAGAGGAAACCCATGGAAGGAATACTTTACGGAAGCAACAGCACCCATATATCCTCACCCATGCAGCTATCTGACGCAAGATTGAAGGAGCTAAATTCAAATTCGAGTTAAGTCAATAACCTAGATATCACATTGAAACATACGAAACGAAAATTGCTCAGATTACTGATCATGCTACCATGAATTGCAGAACCTCGCCTCTCATGCAAGACAGCTGAATACTGCAAGTAGCCACAGATGGCTCGGTCAGTGTTCTCCCCTATTCTCTGGAATTTCCTTCCTACTGTGCAGCTCCCAAAGTCTCAAAAGGCTGATGGGTGGAGAAGTTAAATCTGTACCATTACCAACATGACGTCCTACAGATGATACAAACTTTTCGAAAAATCGGGGAAAACGCAGGAGAGCTCCACCCAACCTACCCCATCGCCCTGTTGCATACACAATGCACAATATACTTTTCGGAGTTGGTACTACAGTGAACCCGGGTTATTACCGATTGGCCGGTTTGTCAGTGCCCTATGCTAGGCAGACCGATGCAATCTCTTTGGGTGAATCCATATTTTGGGGCGAAAAACCAGAGGCACTGCCCCAGCTCTTTGATTGGCTCTGGGGCGTTGGTCCTCAAGACCCAAGTACAGAGAGCCATGGGTATCTCCAGAGGGTGGTGGGGCAGGCGCCTACTGTCGCTCCCTTGATACTGCTCGCCAACACAAAAAAGGCGGTAGTGTGGGGCGTTCAGACTAACGCCAAAGTTAGACCACTCATAAGGGAGGAAACTGGTAAGATTTACCTATGGCCTTCTCTGTCCTACACCAGGATCCTTAGCCTATCCCGTGACCACCAGCCAGATGTAAGGCTTTTCTCTTCCAGCACACAGTCTACTGAATAACAACTAAGAATATGATGACTGTAAAATTGAGTCAGTATCGCTTAGTGATATGTTACAGTCATGTCACAGTGCTTTGTTATTATTTCATCCCAACGCTCCTCACGGAGTAAGATGAATCAGGAGTGATCCAATGTACCTTCATCAGGCAAAATGTTTAAAAACAGGTAAAAAGTAAACAGTATATTTAAAGTGTGAAGTATTTACTTAGGTTTTTAAAATTAATAGAAGGTGAATTGGACTGATGGTATTTGAATAAAATTAAACTCGTGAATCCCACTTTTTCTCTCACAAATAACAAAGTGAAAAAGAAATAATCGAAATATAAAGACAGTCTTAAATAAAAAGTGTACCTTCACTCGTAGTTGCCATTGCTGCATTGGTGAAATGTATTTATGGGAGGGAGATATTATGTGTTAGGTAGAATTGTGGGGTGTGGGTCCATTTCACCTATGGAGATGTGGATAGGTGTTCCGGAGACTGCAGAGTGAGCGGAACTGTAATAGGATGAAGATAAGGATGCGGAAAGATGGAGTGAGCAGGATGAAGTGGAGACCTTTCGTGGGATGGGATAGATGAGGAAGATTCATAGTTAATAGGATGGCGAAACGGAGTTGGTTGAAGTTTCATTGGGAGAGGATGTGAGTACTGTTGTTGGAGTGCGTCAATATAAGTGCAGGGTTGGATGTTAGAGGGAAGCCAACAGAATTGTAGGAGTCGAATTTGCGGATAGTGTAAGATGTATGGAGGCGATCAATGAGAAGTGACACTGGTGAGATGCTAAACGATGTTTGTGGGAGAGGATAAACAGATGCCGAAAACGAGCGGAATATGTGGCGTTTATGGACTTCGAGTTTGTGATAGAACTTTGGTGGGGTGGGCATCCGTGCAACATAGGTATTGGAGGAGATAGGACTGATCAAGGTTTTGTAGGTGTAGAGAATAGCGAGGTGGGCAATCCCCATGTACAACCAGTAAGTAGTTTTACTCTATCGTAGGTTTTTGTTGGTTAGTTAGCATGTACATCCAGTTAGTAGTTTTGCTCTATTGTGGGTTTTTTGGAGGTTGGTTAGTATTTGGGGATTTCCATCTTAGTTGTCAGCCGAGTGTTAGTCCAAGATATTTGAATGTGTTGGTTAGTAGAATCCGATCGTCATAAATAGTTCGATAGCAGTTAAAAGGGTGGAAGCAGCCGGTGGTTCGTCCTATAATTACAGTCTGAGTTTTGTAAAGTGTTATCTCGAGGAACCACTAGCTACACCAGCAGGGTAAGCTGTTAAAGTGGAGTTCTGGGGGTATTTGAGATTTCTGCAAGGCAGGGTAGAGGAACAGGCAAGTATTGCCATCAGCGTACTGAAGGACGTGGACCATTGAACTACTTTGGACAAATCGGCTGTCAAGAAAATGTGAAGGAGAGGAGAGAGGACGTGCCTTGCAGCACGTCTGCACTACGACGGAAGACAGGGGAATTGGTATAATTAAGAGTGACAAAGGATGGGTGATTATTTAGACAGGATGCGATAAGGTGGACATTGAAAGTGCATACGTCATTAGGAGTGCATACGTCTGGAGTTTGGAAAAAGGACCAGGGGTTATAGGAGTGTTTATTGAGAAACAGCGCAATTACTTAACAGAAGGAAGCAATGAGTTCGAAACGACTGTGTCAGGGACTGGAACTTGCAGTAATGATAGGGAACACCTTAGTGTGGTGATGGATGAGAAAATGTGTGAGGGCAGCAGCGTTGCCGCGGGACATGAGCAGGCGTTCTTTTTATCTCGCCGCGCGCTCCCTTCGTCCGGCCGTCGTTGGCAGCAGCTGCGATTCCCACGGCGCTCTCTGCCGATAAATGTTTATTGTCGCGTTAACTGCCGGCTGCAATGACGATAAAATCGCATTATTACCTACGGCCGTAAAGCGATAGCAGAGCACGCACCCACGCACATTTCTGCGGATGTGGCAACCGGCGCTGACTCACTCGCAGCTCACCGCCGATGCTTTCGTTCTCCTAATGACCTCGTGACGAGTCGGTGAAGAAGAAACGATAATGCAGGGCGGACTTCATCTATCACTCGGCAAAATCGTTCTGTCACGAAAGAGCACTCCAAAACAGAGCCCGGTTTTTGATCTACATTGCTGTTTATTAAAAATGAAGTACTAAGAAGGAGGGATATCGGACAAAAGTATGGAAACATGGCGAACAATGAGTGCTTGGACGTAAATTCTGATTCTAGCCAAGCCTTCAGGAGATGCTGTTGTATTTGACCACGAACAGCACCTGTGCGACGTCCTCAGTAGGATGCTAGTATCAGTCGGAGTCACAACGGTTTACTGTGTAATTGTGAGTGCATTGTGTCAGAGATAAGTGAATTCGAACGTGGAAAATTGATGATGCACATATGGTGGGTGATTCCATAAACACGGTAGCCGAATTGTTTGGCGTTTCAGGAGGCATGATATGTGAAAGCGGGAAAACAACATCCTCTTACAAGGGGAAGGCCTCAGACACGGCCAACCGATTCGGCTCAGATTTGGCGTGTCGCTTGTGTACAGCCCAAAACGAAGGAATCTAAGATATTTTGGGTCAACACCCCCATGTTTTTGAGAAAATCACCCCTAATGGTTACGACGAGCGATCGACTCAAAGTTGGCGGGATCGATAGATAATTGTAAATAAAGCATTTTTCATCACCAGGTATGGTGTCCGAAAATGTATACATTTCCAGAAATCGAGGTAAGAAACTTTTACAACTGTCGCTTCTGTACCCACATGGTCAACGCTTTTCGACGACAGCGCCGATAGCGCAACGGCCAAGGTAACTGGCTGCGAATCTCGAAGAAACGTAGTGGATGTTATTCTTTTGGTTTGTATTTTTCCATATCTCAGTTGATAGGGATAGGAGATGTAATATGATAAGTAAATCAACAAGGAATGATAACAAGCCGGCCGGAGTGGCCGAGCGGTTAAAGGCGCTACAGTCTGGAACCGCACGACCGCTACGGTCGCAGGTTCGAATCCCGCCTTGGGCATGGATGTGTGTGATGTCCTTAGATTAGTTAGGTTTAAGTAGTTCTAAGTTCTAGGGGACTTATGACCACAGCAGTTGAGTCCCATAGTGCTCAGAGCCATTTTTTTTTTTATAATAAGGTAGGCAAATAAATTTCTCAAACCTCTTGGGAAACAACTAAAATGTTACTCCAGGTCACTTTACAATGGCTCTTCCAGTCAGTGTTACGTGTCCTCACTTTTCTTCGAACAACTACTTGTCATATAAACATTCGAAACAAATATACTCACGGCACCAAGAGCATCTAATGAACGCAATCTTTCGACAGCTACACTGTTCCTTCCCTATGATATGACGAAGAGGCGACCGGGACAACATAACTCTCCCCGCGTGCATTCTATCCCGTGCCTCGCTGTAAACAAGCGTCGCACGGTTGGCTATCTGTGATCCCTCGTGAGGAAGTCGCAACACTTTTACTCGGAGTTGTTTTCATGTAACAAGGCTTAAAAGTTTAATACTTTACTAACTCACAGCGTTTGGGAAATTAGTTTGCCTACCTTATTATTATCATTCCTTATTGATTTACTTACCTTATTACCCTCCTATCCCTATCAATTGAGATATGTAAAAATACAAACGAAAAGAATAACATCCGCTAGGTTTCTTCGAGATTCGAACCCGGGTTTTCCGATTCCCAGGCTGTTACCTTGGCCGTTCCGCTATTTTTTATTTTATTTTATTTCGTCGATCGTTGTGTTTGGTCGTTGCGGACGTTACTTGACATCCGTTCAAGTTCGTTTGTTGATCCTTCAACTCAGTTTTTTTTTTATTACAGAGGCCAACCGGCTCTCTGTCCGAACACGCTGAGCTACCGTGCCTGCATGCTATCGGCTCTGTCGGTGACAGGCGTTAATCATGTGGGTACAGACGCGGCAGTTGTAAAAGTTTCTTACCTCGATTTCTGGAAAAGTATGCATTTTCGGACCCCATACCTGATGATCAAAAATACTCTATTTACAATTATGTATCGTTATCGCCAATTTTGAGTCGATCGCTCGTCATAACCTTTAGTGGTGATTTTCTCAAAAACGTGGGGTTGTTGACCCAAAATATCTTAGATTCCTTCGTTTTAGGTTGTACACAAGCGACCTGCCAAATCTGAGCCGAATCGGTTGGCCGTCTCTGAGGCCTACCCCTTGATAGTCACAACGTATATGAAACTTCGTGTTGAGGGATCGACACAGGCTGTAACAGAAGAAGATTGCGAAAAAAAATAACTCGACGACAGCTGCGAAGGCCACTGCAGAACTGAATGTGAGACTCTCGAACCCTGTCACTGCCGAAAAAACAGCAAGGGAGCTCGGTAAGCTGGGAAATCCAGGGCGAACTGGAATTCCAAAACCACTCATGAGTGACGTAAGTGCCTGGAACTTGAAAACGTGGTGCCGAAGCCGTAAAACCTGGACTGTGGAGCAATGGAAAATATCATTTAGTGGGGTGACACTGTTTACAACTTCTGGCTGAGTTATGTCCCAAGAGTGAAATATGGTGGGGTTAGGTGATGATTGGGCAGCCATATTGTGGTATTCCATGATCCCCATGACTACTCTGCATGGGCGTATTACTGCAAAGGACTATTTGACCATTTTGGCTGATCAAGTCCATCCCATGGTACAATGTTCGTTCCGCAGCAGTGACGCTGTGTTCCAAGACGACACAGCTCATACCGTTCAGGACTGGTTCTGAGGACACGAGGATGGATTGTCGCATCTCCCCTGGTCACCATAACCACCAGATGTCAATATTATTGAGCATTTATGGCCTCCTTTTTGAGAGAAGGGTGTTTGATCGCTTCAACCCCCAACATAGTTACACGAACCAGCCACTATTTTGCAAGAAGAGTGATATAAAATTCCGTCAAAAAACGGGACAGGACTTCTAGTTATCTATTCCGAGAGGACTGGAAGCTGTTTTGAAGACCAACGAGTTTTCTACAGCATTTTAACCATGGTAACGTGTTGTGTTTTCGGTCTTTCCATGTCGTCCTCCATCTCTTGCGTAGCAAACGACGAAACTTTACTTATTCCGTGTGTTCCAACATTCTTATACTCGACTAAATTTGCAGGTGATTTGGGGTAGCAGGGTGCGAAATTCTATACACGGAGGTGTCAACTCCTGCATCAACAAAGTCTCTACTTTGCCTGGGCATTAGAGAGTCTTAAACTTATTTTTTTATACTCTCATTTTTCGCAACAGCGGATCTAATGTTTGTTAGACACATTTTATTCAAGTTTTTATCATGATCTGAACTATACTTATGTATCTTATGTCTCTACCGAAATAGTATTTTCCTCTTTTCATGTAACGGCTGGTCACGGGAAGAATGTGTGACACCTTTGAAGACGGGCCGTGCAAACGAATATACGGTCACAAACCTAAAGCGCGGAAGATTGTTGTCTGTTAGCACATCGATCAGATATTGTCGCTGTTTATTCCTTGAGACTCTTATCGCATTTTTTTATAACTTTATATCAATGGAATTGGTTTTGTGTCGAGTCTAGTTTAGTGATATTGGCTTCTTCATTGAAATTTAAAAATCTTATAGCACTAATAAATGATTATTGAAGCTAATGAAGTAGTCTCTTGATTTTCCTTTATGCAGTTTTGTGGAGATGACTGAAATATATTTATTGGAAAAATAAATAGTTTTCATTATAGGCGGGGATCTGGAGAGGTAGTTTTGAGTCGTACAAGAAAAGGTTAGTGAATTATTCTGGAATTCGAAGGGAATTTTAAGAAAGAAGGATTTTTTTTACTATTTTTGAACCGTATATGGAAACTCTGTGCCACTCGGTGACGAGTTACGACTGCTATTGACGACAGGTATATTCACAGTCATCCCTGCACTGTGTATAGTGCTATCTTTTCCTTGTCACACTATACAAAGCCGAACCTGTATTCTAAAAATGGAAATTAATACTGTCAGTCAATGGGCTTTCTTACAAGACAGCGACCACAGAACCATGAGTGAGATTCTTTGCTGCCTAAATTGTTCAACAAACAAAAATATAATAAGTAAAAGACAACGACCACCCACGACAATGCCACAACATCCAGCCTACTTCAGCTCGGATAACAGATATTGGTACATCACCATGCTGCCTTAATTCCATGCCTGACTTCATCAATCATAGTGGCTGGCGAGTGCTGGAGCCCCAGGAGTGGATCACGTGCTTGCCGGGACAGCAGTCAAACACACACCGTATTGGGGTAGGTCAGGAAAGGACGCGCAACATATCAGGACAGGATGGGCAACGTACAGTCTTGTGTTATCTTACTGAAAGGTAACGACACGAGTTCTCGCAGATAGCGCACAGTCACCATCCTTAATACGTCAGAAATGTAATGCTCGCAGTTTGAGCCGTGGTAAAAATTGCTGTTCTGAAGAGCGCGCCGCAGCGCGTAGTGTGAACCAGTCGCCCTCCGTTTCTGGCGATGGCGCCGCTGTGGCAATCGCAGCTTTGGTGTCTCCCTCTGGTGGGAAAGGGGACAGGTTGTCTGTTCACGTGCCTGCCAGTCCATCTCCGGCGGTAATTCCGTTGAATACCGCCCTTCGATTGTGCTCTTCCGGTACCAATCGAAGCGTTAGGTGTTGCAGGTTCCAGCCAGCCAGCCAGCCAGCTCGTCGACGTGCAGCAGTCCAGCCGGCAGCGGCCATCGCCAGCAGCCAGCAGCGGTCCCCACTAGCAGCCAGCTCTGGTCCCCGCCAGCACCGGTCCCGGCCAGCAGCCAGCGGCCAGCGGCCAGCGGCCAGCAGCCAGCAGCGGCCCCCGCCAGCAGCCACCAGCGGTCGCAGCCGGCAGGCAACAGTGGTCCTAGCCGCCCCCAGCAGCAGCACCAGCAGCAGCAGCAGGAGCAGGAGCAGGAGCAGCAGCAGCAGCAGCAGCAGCAGCAGCGCCACCACCAGCAGCAGCAGCAGCACCGGCGGAGGCGTCCCCACCGTCCTGCCAGCCGGATCGCCCACCCCGCCGGCAGCAGCAGAGTGGGGCTTCGGCCCCAGTCTCCTTCGTCCTTCGTCATTCTCCGTCCCTTTCTACTCTGTGTCTCTCGTCGTCCTGCCCGTCTCTCGTTTGCTTCTTGTCTTGTACTGTGTTTTTTCCCCCCTTCTCATAACATCGACCCCCACCACCTCTTCTACAGCCACCACCACTGCCATCATATACACCTCCCCCTCTGCCGCTGCCACCACTATCACGTGGTGTGCCGCATCACTCCCCCCTCAGTCCATCACCCCACTCCTCACTCTCCCGTCTCCCTCCCTATTTGTCGCCCCATCCCCGGCTCCTCCCTCCCGCGCCTCCTCTGATCCCTTCCTTCCACTCCCTCCCTCTACTCCTTCCGTTTCTGCGGCCCGGAGGGCTACAGCCCACGCTCCACTCTCCCCTTCGCCTTCATCGTCATTGTCTTCACCGTCGCCTTCGCCATCGCCCTCACCATCTCCGGCGCCGCCTCCAGCACTGGGACCTGCCACTCTCCGCCACACTTCCTCCGTCGCCGTTAAGCGCCCCAGTGGCACCCCTGCCTCCTCTACTCCCAAAAAGGCTCCGCCTCGTCCCCCTTCCCCCACCCATGATGCCATGGATGTCTCCCCGCCTGTCTCTGCCCCCTCCTCCTCCTCCTCTACCCCCTCCTCCTACTGTTATCTCCTCTCCTGTCCTGATCCCTCCCTTCTTGAAGCCCAGAACCTCACCCTCCTCCTTCGCCAGAATTTTCCTGGTGCCCCCATCTCCCTCCTCACTCCTCGCCGTGATTCAGTGCTCATCTCCTCCCCCAGCCCTACCCTCCACACAGACCTCCTTTCCCGCATCCCTGTCACCCGCTTTGGCCCTAATGCCTCCCTCACCCCTGCTCCTTCCCCGCCTCTCTCCCGCCAATCCCAATCCCCACATTGCCCGCCGACGCTCACCGCCGTGATCACTCGGCTTAGTCCGACGATCACAGAGGATGAGGTGTTGGCGGAGCTTCAGGCACATCCACATCTGGAGGTGCGTGCGGTTCATCACATACACAACGCTGCCAGCCCCACCCGCCTTATGCGGATCTTTTCCGATCATGCCCCCTCCATAGACCGTCTCCTGAAGGAGAGTGCCCTCCTTTTTAACCAACGTTATAAAGTTGACCCCTCCCGTTCCCCTCCTCAATCCCTCCGCTGCCAAAGGTGCTTGCGGTATAATGCACACCCAACATCTGAGTGCCGCGAGGCCCCCACCAGCCCGCACTGTAGGCAAGCCCACTTTTTATGGCAGTGCCCCAATCTCCAGTCCCCCCCCCCCCCCCCACCTGTAATACCTGTAACCTTCCTCATCCTACCTACTCCTAGAAATGTAAGGCCCGACCTCCTCCTACCACTCCTGAACTCACCGTTCCTGTCCGCCCTCTGGATGCCCCCACCCCTCCCGGCAATTCCCTTCGCCCACCCCCTACCACTGAGGACATCATCAGATTCCTCACCATCGTCCTTCAGAATGTTCATCCTTTTCAGCGCCCACACACCCTCCAACAGATCTCCCTCACCACCCGTTCCATTTTCCAACTCAAAATGTACGCCACCTACTTCAACAACCAGTCCCATTTCACCTTCTCCCGTCTTGACACCCTTGTTTAAATTCCTGTCATGGTGCGACAGCACCGTATCCTTTTCAACTACATCTGCTCCCTTCCCGCCAACAAGAACCTCTTCCTGCACACCCTTGCCACCCACCGCGTGGATGCCTTCCTCCTCAATGAAACCTTCCTCCAACCCCACCACACCGTCCACACTTCACCCTACCTCCTCCACCGCTCCGATAATCCCCTCCAGACTGCACGTGGCGGAGTTGCCATTGGTCACCACCACCAGATCCCTGTTCGGCTCCAACCTCTCCTTCCCGAACCCCCCGAACACCTGATCCTTAGTCTCTTCTTCCCCGGCCTTACCGTTACCTGCGCCACCATCTATGTCCGCCCTAACGCCCCTATTCCTTTCGACTTCCTCTCCCACATTGACTGTACCTTCTCCTCCTACGTGATCGCCGCCGACCTCAACATCCATAGTCGTTCCGCCGCCCAGTTATGGCGGTGGCATCAGTTCCTCTCCTCACTTCAAGGCGACCTCATCCCCATCCCCCAGCACACCTGTCCTGAATCCAACTCCACTCCCGATGTTATCCTTTCCTCCCCCAACCTCCTTGGCCGCATAACGGTGGATGTCCTGGAGCTCATTGGTAGCGACCATCTCCCTGTCCTCCTCACCGTTTCAGACGGTCGTCGCCCCAGCCCTGACCCTCGTAATGACCCTCCCCCTAAGTACATCCATGACTATTCCTGTGCCAACTGGAATGCCTACCGGGATACCCTTTCCACCCGGGTCGATAACCACCCCTTCACCTACCACCACCCTGACGATGTAACCCATGCCGCCTCCTTTCTCCGTGGAGGCCCACGTCCCTACTGTCACCATCCACCCCCACCGTCATACCTTACCCCCACAGGCCGTCTTCCTCCTCCGTGAATCCCGCCTTCTCTACCGTGCCTTCCTCTGCACGCGTGACCCGGACACACTACGACGCCACTGGCAACTCCAGTGACACATTTGTAATTTGCTCGCGGCTAAGAAATGCCGGGACTGGCGACAGACATGCACCCGTTTAAATGCTACCCTCCCTACCAACTCGTCCAAGTTCTGGTCAGCCTTCCGTCGCCTTACTGGAACTAAACCCTCCCCCTATTATCCTCTTTTCCATGATGATCACCCCTTCCCTGACTCCCTTAGTAAGGCCTATCACTTTGCCTCTTACCTCTCCGATATCTTTTCCATCCCTGATGATCCCCAGTTCGATTACTCCCTCTTTGCGGATGTCCACGATCGAACTGACACCTCTGTCCCTCCTCTAGCTCCCGGTTTCCAGTACTTGGACAACATTGCACACACGGAACTCAATGCCCCTATCACTACACAGGATCTTATTGCTACACTCCGCACGAAATGCAACACCGCTCCTGGTCATGATCGTGTCACCTACCGTCACCTTCGTGAAGCTCCTGTCTCTTTCCTCCTCTCCACCCTGGCCAGGCTCTACAATGTATTCCTGTCCACTGGTTACTACCCCGACCTGTGGAAGACCTCCCGTATCCTAATGTTCCTTAAACTTGGCAAACCACCGTCCGCCGTCTCCTCCTACCGTCCCATCAGCCTTACCTCGGTCTTCAGCACCCCTTCCTTCCGCCTCCTTGATTTCTGTCTCACCATCTATGGCCGTCCTATCGCCCTCACTTCCACCCTTAAGTACCTTGGCGTCACCCTCGACCGTCGCCTCTCCTGGACTCCCCATCTCCAGACAATCCAAGCCAAGGCACGCTCCCGACTCCATCTCCTCAAGCTCCTTTCCGGCCGTACGTGGGGTCTGGACCCCTCCACCATCCTCCACATCTATGAATCCCTCATCCGCCCTATACTTTGTTATGCCCATCCGGCCTGGATCTCCGCCCCCCGTACCTTTTATAAATCCCTCCAAATCCTTGAACGCCATGCTCTCCGCCTCGCCTATCGCATCTGTCTCCCCTCCCCCACGCGGATCCTGTACGATCTCATCCCCTTCCCCCACCTCCTCCTTTTCCTTGAAAGGATACAGATCCTGTACACCTCCCACAAACTCGATCCTCCTCATCCGCTTGTCTCACCCATCCTCTCCCACCCCCGACCGGTGCTGCGCCTGTATTCCCATGTCCCACCCGGTCTCCATCTCTCCACCCTCCTCACCCTCTCCCAAGGTGGCTTCCGCCAGCTCCCCCTCCCTGATGATGTCCTCCTCCCCTCCATCTACCCCTCCTATCAACTTTGATCCTCCCCCCCCACTTCCTGTGTCCTTTCCTTTAGGCACCCTCCCTCCCTTCCTTTTCCATTCCCCCAGACCCCTCCCTCCACCCCTCTTCCCCCAGGCTTCCCCTCCCCCTTCCTCCCTTCCCCCTGTCTCCCCTGCCCATGGCATCTGCTCTCCCCTCTCCCTCCCTCCTCCACTCCTCCTCTCTTGGCAGGTCCCCGGACTCGTACACGGTTAGTGAACATTCGCGCGCCGGAGATCAACGCCTCGTGTTCTGTGTGTGCCGTCGTTTTGTGCTTAAGTGGTTCAGTGTTATTCGTTTTGTGCACCTACGTTCACGTGTGACAATTTTCGTTTCTGTCTGTGTCCAAGTGTCTGAACAATTTTATCTTGGACTCTACGCCCGTGAACGGCACCTTGTATTTTAAAATGTGTTGTCTCCGTTTATATGTCCACCATGTTTTTTCTCTAAATGTCTTCATTTGTATATCTGTGTTTCTCTGCGGCCAAAGAGCGGCGTCGTATGCTGCTGCAGGCCTGCCTGTACTACAGGTTTCAAAATAACAATAAAGAAAAAAAAAACTTGCCAGTCGGTCAGTCTGGGTCAGTCTCTCGTCCCCAGCTTGCTAGTCTGTCTCTCGTTCGCATTTGTTAGGCAGTTAGTGTCAGTGTGTCGTTCGGAGTGCTAGTATGTCTGTCATTCGGATCAATCTTTAAAATCCTGCAAAATGAGGGTCTTTCCACTCCGCCAGTAAGATAACTCAGCGAGTGGTCTCCCGGTCGGGGCTTAGTTCCTGCACCTGAGTCTGCGCGTTAGGCAGCCAGTCTCCTCGAGTTGCTCAGGCAATGATCATTGGCGGTTGGATCGATCGGTTGGTCGGTCGCGCACTGAGACACAAGAAGACTTGTCTGTCTTGAGCGTCGGTGCATGTGAGGTCGCCACGTGAGTCCAGTGGGCCACGGCGTATAGCGAGGGGTAGTGACTTCGCGGTCGACACGAGAGCAACGGGAGTCAACCCACGACGTCTGGCCGGTGCGAGCTGTGACGCCTTGAGACGGGAGATCGGGGCGCCTTCCTGCGTTCTTTGAAGCGGCTGGCAGCGGACGGTTCGGGAGAGCTATTTGGGGGTGCTGCGCCAGGTCTTCTCGAGAAATTGCAGTTAAGTGATTGTTGATATGTTGTTTGATTTACTCTTATTAAATTCTACTTGTTTTCTTGGTGAGGTCACCAGCCGTTTTGCTTTGGGGTCGTCCCACCATTCTTCTCCGTTTGCCCACCCGCGGGAAGGTTGTTTTTATAAATTGGGTGGTCCGTTTTTCCCTTGTGAAGTAGGGGCGGGTTGTTCGGTAATCTCCCTTTCAATCTACCGTACGTTAGTAGCTACCTCTGTCATGTTTGTCGGATTTGGTGTGTTAACGAATTTATTGCTTGGAACGTAATGGCCTAATATCTTAAATATGTTTTGATCTTCGGAAACTTTGATATTATTGCCTATGATCTTGAGAGGCGGTATCTGTGTACTGTAGAGCATCTTAACTATTGTTTGGCCAGCCTTGTAGAATTTTATATAAGATTGCATTTCATAGGTTTTTATTTAAATGATCGTTTAGTATATAAATTTGCCACACTTTCACAGTAAGACTTTTCTTAAAAGTTAAAATCAAGTTGCACCTTCGGTGGCAAGGTTAATATTTTAATTGTTAGTGTTTTGTACCATTTCCATCCCTCCTACGGGGTGTGCATAGTTTGTGTGCTTGTGTAAATTGTTAAAACTCTTAGTTTAAAGTTATCTGGTGTGTTGCAGGTGTGCACCAGTGTATTCTTTCAGAGGCTGTTGTGAGCGGTCGTAACTACGGCCGTGTCAAAAGGGAGTGGCAAGGTTCTCTGCCCGACAGCTCATACAGTCAAAACTTGTTTCTTTCTGCCTCTGAACAAATTGTAACTTTGATATTTAGAGGGTGCTTTCTGATTATAATTTTAAATCTGATTCTTGTAAAAAATGCTTTTAGGCACTATTAAAGTGAATAAAATTCCCATTCGTTAAAAGGAATATGGTTATGATTTCATCAGTTACTCCCTGGCAACTACTTCCATGCTTACATAGTGTGATTAAATGTGTTAATGTTCTTGATGAATCGCTAGTAAATAAAATAAATTCTTAAGAATATTCATTGAAAATAAATCACGGTTCACAGTCCTTTTACTAGCTATATGAGTAGGACCCTATACCATCAGTCCACGAGCTGAGTTAGTATGAAGATGAATAGTGCAATCTGGCACGGATACGTCCTTTCTTACGCTGTATGCAGAACCGGAATTCGTCTGAAAATACAAAGAAGTGCCACTCATACGTTCAGTGCAGTAATTTTTCGTACTCCTGTAGTTTTGGTAGAGCGCAACCCTAGCGAAAATATATCACACACCACAAGAAAGTCATCTTTTTTTATGAACAACTTCTGAATTTCTCTTTCTCACTGGCAGGCAGAAATTAAAGACTGCTATCTAAATTTTCAGAATGCTGGAGGCATATACCTGTACCGCATGCGACTGCGGTGGACTGTCAAAATAGATTATAATGGCTAAAAGCAACATCCAACCGAAGAAGTGGCTTTTTTTTCACAAAATTCACTGCTGAGGTCTTTCGATCCAAATGCACATTTCACTAAGACAGATTCTTGGAGATTCGTATTTTGTAAGACAGTCTTGTCGTTATTAATATTCACAGTTATATCTCGGCTACGGAGACGCATTACAAAAGCCGTTTACTTACGTAGAGAATAAAATTTTTTTCTGCTCTTCTGCTCCAAGAAAAGACTAGTTACAACTAGAATTCTGACAGACTTCTATTTTTCTTTAGATCATCAAAATGTTGGGAATTAAAGACTGTTTATCTCTCTATTTTGCATCACTTTTTCAGGGTGGACAATCCCAAATGCAACAGTGGTTATTTTGAAGGAGATTCAAACTTACACATTTCCTCGTCGTAGACCCACTTATATAAATTTTTCTTGAAGGTCGTGTCACACGGAAACCAAGGATACATTCTTTGGCTGAAGTAATACCTATTTCTGATGTCGTTTGCTATCAGAGATAACAGTTTGATAACGCAGGTATAGTGATGGATTTAAAGAATTACGGATGAGAAAGTTCGTTAGAACTAGGGAGTTAAACCCTGACCTTGATCAGACACTTGATCATTGATAAAATAATCAAACAAATATGAGGAGTTTTCTATTGAAAGAATCCACCGGTTTGGACAGTCACGACAAGATTATCCAGGCGAAGTCACCATTCGGATACGGTGGAGTGCCACATAGTGGACAAAGGCGAGTCGGAGCGCCTAGTGATGCACTGAATGAACAGACAGACATGCAACATATTCCACATAAGAATGTGTTAAAATTTAACAAACCAGGAAGATTTTTGTATTTTGCAACAGTAAATATTAATTATTTAAGGAAAGTTGGTAAATTGAAACATTTAACAGATGTCTTAGATCAACAGAACATAGTTATCGCAGCCCTTCAAGAGTTACGCAATACTGACCAGGACACGATCGAATCAGGAGGATATCGACTTAATAAGGGACCACCAGGAAAAAGGGTAATAGAAAATCTTCC
This sequence comes from Schistocerca piceifrons, assembly GCF_021461385.2. NCBI lineage: Eukaryota > Metazoa > Arthropoda > Insecta > Orthoptera > Acrididae > Schistocerca > Schistocerca piceifrons. The sequence continues at coordinate 205,257,452 of NC_060142.1, read as the reverse complement.
CCAATTCGGTGTGGTTTTCTTGGTACACAATAGAATTTTGGATTCCATTGAGGATTTTTCATCCAATTCCTCAAGAATGGCATTTTTAACAGTTAAGGTGGAAAACGAAAGATACACACTGATAAATATTCATGCTCCAACTAATGTTAAAAATAGAACTGAGAAGGATGGAACGGAAAAATTCTGGGATGAACTTGATCAACTAGTAAGGACCATACCGGAAACCAACATTAAAATTCTGCTTCGAGACTGTAATGCGAAGATAGGAAGAGAGATGAAATTTCGAGGTGTGGTGTGGCGATGGCCAGCGCATAAACTTACAAACAAGAACGGGGAACGGTTAATTGAATTTTGTACTACAAATGGATTGGTTTTGAAGACAACCAGTTTTAAGAGAAGACCACATAAGTTAATGACATGGAAATGTCCTAACGTCAAGCTAGGAGAGTTCCAGATTGATCATGCGGCCATGGATCAGAAATTCCATAAGGAAATCTATAATGTTAAAGTGCTGTGTGGCGTCGATGTTGATTCAGACCATTACATTTCAAAAATTAAAAATCAATCTGCCACCTAAAAGTAAAAACAAACCTCAAAAGTTAGATACAAAGAGAACATATGACCGTAGTTATATTATTAATAATCAGATATATAACGAGAGATCAAGAATACCTTTAAGTGACAATTTGGAAACCACTGGCAATCGATTAAAAGCCTTCGCTGAAGAAGTAGCTCCTGTACGCAAACGCAAAAAACGTGCTTGGTGGAATGAGGAATGCGATGTAGCAATTCAACGTAGACATAGGGCCTGGTTAAATGACCAACAAACGAGAACTGAAAGCTCCAGGGAGGAATTAATAAATGCTAGACGATCAACCGCCAAAGAAATTAGAAGGGTCAAAAGGCAATTTCACAAGGACTCGCTAAAGTCTATCGAGGATGCTTCCAATCGCCACAAGACAAGAGATTACTATCAGACATTCAAACAGTACCAGTCGAAATACACTCCACCTACACTTCTGATGAACGATACAAACGGAAAGGTAGCACATAACAATTATGACAATTCTATGATATTGGCTAAATATTTCAAACAGTTACTAAATAGCGCGGAACCTGAACATCATTTGGAATTTGACCCCTATCCAAGAAACAAAACGCATTTAGAAAAAGTTATACCACCACAGCCAGATGAAGTACAAGCAGCGATTAACTCTCTTCGGAATTATAAAGCAGCAGGTGAGAACCAACTAGTGGCAGAACTTTGGAAATATGCAAATGTACAAATTATTCTGAACTTACACAAACATCTTACTGACATTTCGAATACTGAGAAGTTATCAGAGGAATGGAATGTTGCGGTAATCCATCCACTACACAAAAAAGGAGATAGATTGCATCCAAATAATTATAGGGGTATATCCCTACTGGATATTACTTATAAATTTATTTCAAAGGTTCTGCATTTCAGAATTCATGAACAGCTTGATAGTGAACTAGGCGAATATCAAGGAGGCTTTCGACCAAGACGAAGCTATCCTGTTCAAATTATTAGTCTCAAATGGATAAGTAAACATCAAAGGGTCAGGGACAGAAACTAGTGATCACGTTTGTCGATTTTAAAAAAGCCTACGATAGTATGCATCGTGAATCTCTGCTGTCAATTCTTAAAGAATTTGGTTTACATCAGAAACTTGTCAACCTCGTCACAGTCACCCTTAGAAATACTAAAGCTAGAGCAAGGTTCAGAAATGAAATCTCTGAACGTTTTGAGATTATACTGGCCTTCGTCAAGGCGATGGATTGTCTCCATTATTGTTCAATTGTGTGCCGGAGAAAATCAAGCGTGAATGGAATAAGATATGCCCTCCATCTGTTAAGACTGGAAGAAAGATTCAACTTAACTGCCTTGCATTTGCAGATGATTTGGCGCTGTTAGCAAACAGTATTGATGAAGCAAAGGTTCACATAGAACAACTAGAACGATTAGCGGCAAAGGTTGGATTGCAAATTTCGTTTGATAAAACAGCAATGATGCCCAGCTTCCCAGTTGACACGTCCCATATCATATTCCATAATGATCAAGAAATTAAAGTAGTAAAAAAGTTTAAATACCTTGGTGAGATTATTACCTGGAGTGTTTATGAAAGAGCATCAATAGATAGTAGAACATTAAAACTTCAGCGAGCGCAGAGAAGCATGTGGCCAACCTACAAAAAACTATCTCTCTCAATAAATGCTAAATTTCGACATTACTCCTCCGTCGTTAAACCGGAAGCAGCATATGCAAGTGAAACGCTACTTAGACTAAATACTCAAGCAACAACTGACAAATTGCAGAAAGTTAATAGAGGAATACTCCGTACAATTATCAGTAAGAAACACCAAGTTAATGGGCAGTGGAGACTTTTGCTCAATTCAGTAGTGTATAAAGAAAGTGAATCCATTATTGATACAATGCGGAAAAGAGGGATTGCATTTTTCGGCCACATATCTCACCTACCAAATATTAGAATCCTGAAGCAACTTTTTGACTACTCCTGGAACAGTAAAACCATAAACATCTGGTTTAAAGAAGTACAAAGTGATCTGGATGAACTGAACATCAACACACACCAAATTCAATACAGAGAAGAGAAACTGCTTCTAAAGAACAAATACACACGGCTGACATTCAAACCATCAGAACGGAAGAAGTATGTCATATCTGCAGAAGAACGAGCAGCCAGATCACAGCGAATGAAGAAGTTTTGGGAAACGAAGAAATTACTGACCGCTAAGACCTAAACTTAATCATTGTAGACTCTGTTGTATTGTATTTTTGTTTTAGTGCTCCAAGGTGGGCGTAAACTATGTAAATAAATAGATAGATATAGGACTGTTTGAAAAATGCAAAGTCCCTGTGATAATTCACAATTCTACAATTTCTGGGCCTGAAACTTCGCGGTGTATTTAAATTTAAATATATTCTAAACTGCAATTGAATTCTAATATTCTCACTTTCATATGAGTCTCTACTACCAAGCTTTTCTTATTTTGTTTTGTCTAAAATTGGAATATCATTAAAAACAGTGTACATGAGTTTGTTAACGTTTATACCTTGAACTCTCATCTGTGAACACAGTTTTACAGTAGTATTTGTTCCTGCTGTAGCTATTCTGCAGACACAAAACGACTCTTGAACATTTTGATTAATTATCTCAAATTGTGATCTTCACGTTCATATAGTTTGCTAACATTTCTCTTCTTTCTGTAAATTTTAATTATGTTCAACATTTTCCTGGAACTTCTCCACTTGAGCCTTTCAGTATGTTAGCCTAATGATTAACAAAAACCACCTCAACTCTGTTATGATACATTTATTGTGTCACAACCGGTTTCGTTCATTGAACATCTTCAGATTGATGAGTTGTGCTAAACTCATAATACAGAAGGACTGGTTGTCAAATGTGATGTTAAAGACTAAATCTAGAAGAACTCATCACTGGGCTGTGCGCGCAGGGACTTGGGTCCTGTCTGGGCAGTTTACTGTACTCGGCATGCCGTGTCTGCTCGCCATACATGCAGAAGGCAGAAGGCAAAATATTTTTTGATAAGTGGTCTTTAACATTACATATGACACACAGACTATTTGTGTCAATACTTCAGCACAACTCAGCAACTTGAAGATGTTAAACGAACAATACTGGTCGTAACACAGTGTATGTGTATTAATACAGCAGAAATGGTTTTCTTTAATTAATAAAATCAGTATCAGTGGTGATATAGATTATTCCCTTCAGTATCATCATCACTCCAATGCGTTCACATTTGGATCGAAATGGAGCAGCGATTCAGAGTGTCACGGATTCGACAAATCTTTGTGAAGTTTCCAGAGGAACATGGCTGCAGATATCTACATAGGTGACACAGTACCCGTAAACTATGGGTCGGCGATTTGTGGGAGCGGAGAGTGTGCGCGATAACGTCCCAGATGTATTCTATAGGATTCTGGCCTTGTGTCACGGACAGTTGCTCTGCTGCAGCAAGCCGTTGCCTTCGGGGAAGACGTCAAGCATGACCTGAATGCAGTTGGTCATTGCCCATGTAGTCCAAAACTGTCATGATGCCTTCGATTAGTACAGTTGGTCGCCTGGGAGGCCTGAACGACACCCTTAGCAAAACTGCGCTACCATCCAGCACCGGTGGTGAAGTGCTTGTTTCGAGGCGACATTCGAATGGATGAAGCCATCCTCTTGGTGTAACAATAAATGTGGTTCATCCGACCAGGCGACACGTTTCCATCGATCCAAGATCCAGTCTCGATGATGTCGAGTCTACTGCAGTCGTAATTGATGATCTCGTTGAGTCAGCATGGTAACATGTTTTGTTCGTCTGCCGCGGGGCTCCATGTTCAACAACCTGCGCTGAACGTTGTGCTCTGAAACCCGAAACACTTCTGCCTAGACCAGCATTTCACACTGCTGGCCATTAAAATTGCAACACCAAGAGAAATGCAGACGATAAACGGGTATTCATTGGACAAATATATTATACTAGAACTGACATGTGATTACATTTTCACGCAATTCGGGTGCATAGATCATGAGAAATCAGCACCCAGAAAAACCACCTTTGGCCGTAATAACGGCCTTGATACTCCTGGGCATTGAGTCATGAATGGCGTGTACAGGTACAGCTGCCCATGGAGCTGCAACACGATACCACAGTTCATCAAGAGTAGTGACTGGAGTATTGTGACGAGCCAGTTGCTCGGCCACCATTGACCAGACGTTTTCAATTGGTGAGAGATCTGGAGAAAGTGCTGGCCAGGGCAGCAATCGAACATTTTCTGTATCCAGAAAGGTCCGTACAGGACCTGCAACGTGCGGTCGTGCATTATCCTGCTGAAATGTAGGGTTTCGCACGGATCGAATGAAAGGTGGAACCACGGGTCGTAACACATATGAAATGTAACGCCCACTGTTCAAAGTGTCGTTATTGCGAAAATGAGGTGACCGAGACTTGTAACCAATGGCACCCCATATCATCACGCCGCGTGATACGCCAGTATGGCGATGACGCATACACGCTTCCAATGTGCGTTCACCGCGATGTCGCCAAACACGGATGTGATCATCATGATGCTGTAAACAGAACCTGGATTCATCCGAGAAAATGACGTATTGCCATTCGTGCACCCAGGTTCGTCGTTGAGTACACCATATCAGGCGCTCCTGTCTGTGATGCAGCGTCAAGGGTAACCGCAGCCATGGTCTCCGAGCTGATAGTCCATGCTGCTGCAAACGTCGTCCAACAGTTCGTGCAGATGGTTGTTGTCTTGCAAACGCCCCATCTGTTGACTCAGGGATCGAGACGCGGCTGCACGATCCGTTACAGCCATGTGGATAAGATGCTTGTCGTCTCGACTGCTAGTGATACGAGGACGTTGGGATCCAGCACGGCGTTCCGTATTACCCTCCTGAACCCACCGATTCCATATTCTGCTAACAGGCATTGGATCTCGACCAAAGCGAGCAGCAATGTCGCGGTACGATACACAGCAATTGCGATAAACTACAATCCTACCTTTATCAAAGTCGGAAACGTGATGGTAAGCATTTCTCCTCCTTACACGAGGCATCACATTAACGTGTCACCAGGCAACGCCGGTCAACTGCTGTTTGCGTATGAGAAATCGGTTGGAAACTTTCCCCATGTCAGCACGTTGTAGGTGTCGCTACCGGCGCCAACCTTGTGTGAATGCTCTGAAAAGCTAATCATTTGCATATCACAGCATCGTCTTCCTGTCGGTTAAATTTCGCGTCTGTAGCACGTCATTTTCGTGGTGTAGCAATTTTTATGACCAGTAGTGTACTTTGTCGTCACCTCTGCCACAGATCGCCTCCTATCCTGCTCTACATTACGGTCAAGTCTCCGACCTCCACGTGATGAGGCATGGACGCCAACATGTTGTAACCTACCTGTGGTTTTATTGCCCTTCAACCACTTGCCACAGTTGCTCACGACTGTGGCACTCCTACAGCTAATTAGCTTCCCAGATGCTCGTTCCCAGCCGTCAGGCAGGAACAATCTACCCTTCGTCAGAGTCGCTTATGTCAAAAGATTTCCTGATGTGCCTTTATTGTCTCTATAATGATTCCCCATTCGTCTGTGCTCCGCTTATTCAGGGTGTTGGGGACAGAAATGCAGATATTTCTGTTAATAACGGAAAACAGTATACTGAACAGTATTAGATCAGTACTTTCTCCATTTACAGACAAATAATTATAGCTATTACAAGTGGTACGCTTTTAGGTTGGTTATTACATCCAAGTACGCATGGCACAAGCAAGAGATTAACCTTTATTTTCAGCGGGACAGTAGTTCAGATACTGAAGTGCGGACACGTAGGTGCCAAACAGACAGTATATAGTGACAGACATAGCCCGCTTCTTGCAGTTACGACCGTGCAGAAAACATCAGGTAGTGGATTGTCTGATGTATTTGCCAGTACACTGTTAGACACAGAGAAAGTACAACTATCACAATGAAATAAGTACATACTATGTATGAGTTATCGCAATTTCTGTACTTATACACCCAACATGCTCTATACTTTCTTTGCCATGTCACTTGCCTGCAACGTCATGTCCTTAGGTTAGTTAGGTTAAAGTAGTTCCAAGACTAGGGGACTGATGACCTCAGATGTTAAGTCCCATAGTGCTTAGAGCCATTTGAACCATTTTTGGAACACCATCAAGTCCATTCAGACTCAGTGCAGGCAGTGGTCATATGTGTTGGCTCATCAATGTAGTATTGCCACTCCTCAGATTTCCATGGAGATTCCCAATTATTTTACGTCCACTGTCACGTGTTCCCCTTTTATTTGTATCTGTATTCCGAAAACTGTGGGACATTGTATGTAGGAGGTTACCTGGCTCTTCCAGTTATTTCCGCATGTCGTGGGCGAGGAGGGCAACTGCTGGCAGCCTATAGCGTTAGTTCGAATTTATGACATGTTATTATCATTGTCATTACATGTCGTTTTTAAGGAAATTATCCAGTTCTCGACCTACTAGGAAATTACACCTCTACGAATTTGAAGAGAGAGCTTCGAAGATTCTCATTAATACTCGTACATTATTATTGGCGAACACCACACCTTCTAATTGACTTGATAAGTGAGCTCTTTCAGAATGTGTTAATGATATAACCACTGCGTTGATACCTCACTCCCAAATCAAAATCAAAATACGTCTAAACAACAAGAAAGGCAGGAATTTGATGTGTACGGGTCGTCTGGATAGAACGGCTCACAAACGTCGTATTATGTTTAGATGTTCCGAGATGGACGGAGGAATTGGGACAGTGCAAACAACTTAGTGACACATAAGTACCCACTTTATTGTGCTGCGATACTTACGTTGTACAGCAACTCGCTGGACGTGCTTGCGGACAGATACAACTAAGCAGTGGCCTGCCAAGGTGTGAGTTATTCAATACAATGTCAACGACATGTTGTCAGTACTGGGGGCCACATTGTGAATCACTGTAGGAAAGGCTTATCCCAATGTGAAGGCTATAGGCGATTTCAGTTGTAGACTAAGTCTGGCAGGCTGAGCACCACTGCGAACTGTAGGTACATACTGCAACCCTGGAACACCGTACTAGAACTGTCGTACACGACGCCGAAAATGATCTGCTGTTGTTTCCTGTGGCCGCCGCATATCACAACGCAAAAGTCCATCCCACTGGCGGCGGCGCGGAGATTGCTGATTGGGCCGCGCTTGTGTTTGGCGGCGAACTTCAAAGCACCGCCCCTGGCTCCAGTCGGAGACTGTCTCAGCACACCAGCTCCAGTTGCATGCGCTGACGAGGACCGTCAGTATTACTCTATTTCGCGTTAGTGATAAGAATTATTGTATATTAGGACATAAATATACTGAGTGGGCGATTAAAGGTGATCCAGAAAATATTTCTTGCACCTTAAGATAGGCAACCATACTTACAGCATCCACCCTGGATGTGCAAGATGTAAGCTGGGTTGTCTATTTTAAGGTAAATGAGATATTTCCCAGGCCATTTTCATTTTGCCCATCCTGTGTAACGTTTTTCGTCGTCAGGTGTTTGACGTCCACGGCATGACAAAATCCTCCCCTAGGCTTTTCCATATGTGACAAACATCACCTGTGTGCACTTATGTTAAAATTGCAAACCAAAGCTCTGCTTTCTGGCCCTTATTGAGCTAATCAGGATCAACCGACTGCCTTGTCATTCTCTGCCGACGGCGTTACTTGGTATGGTTTGGAGAGGCATGGAGTCAGCACACACAGCTCTCCCGGTCGTTGTCGGCTTACAAGAACTCAGAGGCGGAACTTCTCACTCAAGCAGCTTCTCAGATGCATCACGAAGCTGAATGAAGCCCATTCCCTGACAGTACTGGGAATCGAATCCGGATCCTCTGCACAGGTACCTGACATGCTCACTACTGAGCTACGGAGGCTGACTTACATGACTAACAATTTCATTAGGTCGTTGTCTCGAAGTATTATCCTCTCTTCGAAACCGGCGAAGAACGTCCTTGGTCCATCTATCATCAGTCCACCGGCTAAAGGTCCCAAGTACGTCCGTTGCGACCAACCATAATTACGTCTTGCGTGTTCACTGATTGATTTGTTTGTCTTCCTGTCTCTCTGCTAGTAATCTCCAACAAACATCTCTCCTGTTCTCCCTGAGATGCCCGTCGGTTTTTGAATAGTGTGTGCAATAAAAGTTCACTTCTTGCTGTAACACGTCGAAATTAATAACAGACACCTATTTCAGACTTTCGTCTTCAGGTACATCGGAAGCTTAGTTTCTGAACTTCCATTTATGCAGATTTCAGTATGACAATGGCCTGATGCTAAATTGTATGGAAACGTGAGGGCAGTCACAGTTGTCGTCAAGGCTTCATGTGGACAAGAAGGACTAAAAGCAACAACCACTAGAAAAATGCCAAATAAAAACCAAAGAGAATTTTATTTTGATGTATAACCCGTGAGTTCATTTGATCAGAGGATTACAAAATTGAAATTTAATTTTGTATAGGCAAAGTAAATTCAACTAAATACCTAGGTATTACAATTACGAACAACTTAAACTGGAAGGAACAGATAGAAAATGTTGTGGGGAGGGCTAACCAAAGGCTGCGTTTTATTGGCATGATACTTAGAAAATGTAACACACCTACTAAGGAGTCTGCCTACACTACGCTTGTCCGTCCTCTTTTAGAAAACTGCTGGGCTATGTGGGATCCTTACCACATAGGACTGACGGAGTACATCGAAAAAGTTCAAAGAAAGGCAGCTCGTTTTGTAGTATCGCGAAATATGGGAGAGAGTGTCACAGAAATGATACAGGATTTGGGCTGGAAGCCGTTAAAAGAAAGGCGTTTTTCGTTGCGACGAAATCTTCTCACGAAATTCCAATCACCAACTTTCTCCTCCGAATGCGAAAATATTTTGTTGACACCAACCTACATAGGAAGGAACGATCACCACGATAAAATAAGGGAAATCAGAGCTCGTACGGAAGGTGTTCATTCTTTCCGCGCCCTATACGAGATTGGAATAGTAGAGAATTGTGAAGATGGTTCGATGAACACTCTGCCAGGCACTTAAATGTGATTTGCAGAGTATCCATGTAGATGTAGATGTAGTGTTAGGACAGTCAACAATGTATCTTCATCGATGTTTCAATCAGTTAATAAGTAAAACATGTTTTTCAGAAAAATTACGTGCCTGACAAAAAAGTTTAGCATACAGAAGACATCGTCATATTTCAAGGTAACTTCGTAGATGACTCAGGATTCAAGTCTGTGACTGGTGGAATGGCCATCAGAACGCATTTTTGGGTTTCGTGTTTAGTGATGCTACCTAGCCTGGTGGGGTGTACAGGAAGCACGAACAATGTCTAATGTTGTGACATCATTGTGAATGACGCGGAGAAGCAGCTTGGTTGTGTTAGACATCGTTATCAGCACCTGAAAGAATTTGAAAGGGGTCGCATTATGTGTCTCCAGTTGCCTAGTTACTTGAATCGCAGGATATCCAGATTTGTGAGGCATTCGAATGTGCCAGCTGACCGATGTTGTACCGCATGGGAGAGTGAGGTCAGGCATACTTGTCCAAGGTTCCAGTCGACCGCCTCTGACCACCCGAAAGGAGGTTCGCCGTATCATGCACCGAGCACATCGTAATCTCTCCACATTCTCTGCAACATTCTGCGTCATCCTATGACATTGGTCGCAGACTAACGGCAGCCATACAAGAGAATTACCATCCTATGCACGGGCTGCCGTTAACACCAGAACAAAGGCGGTTGTGTTTCAATTACCGGGTGCATGGACTGCTCATGGATTATGTCGCATTGTGTTCAATGATGAAATGCGGTTCTGCACTACCTTGTACGGCCATCCACAATCCACAGCGTATATGGCGGCGACCTAGCGAGAAGTCCATTCTTCCAGTTTTTGGAGAGGCACAGTGGTGTTAGTCCTGGGGTCACGGTTTGGGGAACCATTGGTTATGGTATCATATCACAGCTGGTAGTGGTTGAGGGAACTCTTGACGGCACAAAAGAACGTCACGGTCCTGCTTCCTCATATGTTAACTCCCCTGCCAGAGTCTGGCAGAGGCGTTTTTCAACAGAACAATGCGTATCTACAAATGGCAGGTGTCTCTATGAACTGTCTACATGATTCTGATATACTCTCGTCGCCACAAACCACAGATCTACCGCCGATAGAACATTTTGGGGCCAGCAGAGACGTCTACTCTGCCGCAGTGCGCTATCCAGGATATCAAGGACCAGTTAACAACAGCTAGGGGGCGAGCTAACCCCAGAAGAGGATACAATGGCTTTGTGACACCCTTCCCAACAGAACCAGTGCTGCATCTACGCCAGAGTGGGTTAAAGTCGTAATGATAAGCGGGCTCATACTGCCAAGTCCTTTACAAATTTGGATCGATTTTGTAATATAATATCATATACCATCTCAACCGCTTATCAGAAGCGAAGTTTTTGGATCTAGTACTTCAATTCAGATACTTCAACTACTTCAAAAGGTTTTGCCACAGTGGATACACCGGTTGACGTCCCATCACCGAAGCTCTGCTCCGTCGGGAGTGGCTAGCACGTGGATAGGTGACCGTCCGGGTCTGCAGTGCGCTGTTGGAGAGTAGGGAGCACTCAACTCCTCTGATGGTAACTGAGGAGCTGCTTGACTGAGAAGTAGCGGTTTGAGATCAAGAAAACTGACAGTCACCTAACGATGATGCTTTCCCATATACTTCAGCGCGATCAGCAAAAAGTCGTTGATTGCTTGTCATCCTATTCGTCAGATGTTTTAAATATAAAGAACAAAAGTAGTCTTTCCACACTTCCCTGGGGCTCACTTGACGATGCCCTGGTCTCCGATGAACGACTGCTGCCGCGGGAAACGTACTGGATTCAATTACTGAAGAAGTCTTCGAGACATTCACAAATCTGAGGAATTGTTCCGTATTCTTGGATCTTCGTTAACAGTCTGCAGTGGTACACTGTGTCAAATGCGTTCCGATAATGAAGGGATATGGGATTTGCCTGATGCCCCTCATCTATGGTTCGCAGAAAAGGGCAAGCTGAGTTACGCACGAACGATACTTTGTAAATCATCTGTGCTTGGCTTTTGCTGAATATGGCATCCCTAAAGAAACTTGTGAACACTGTTCCTCGCCGAGCTGAGTCCTCATCAGGGCTAGAAGCGTTGTTAACCGGTATTAGTGTGCTGTTTACTGAGAATGACTAATTTTTTGCTCGGTTGTTGTTTCACGGAACATCTCCGAACCAAATAACCCTTCCCGTGACTTCTATCCACGGAATGTCAGTTTGCAACTGTGCGGGCAGCCATTGGATTACGTGCAGTGTACTGATGACGTACATCGTAGTAACGTTGTCGCTTCCCGAGCTCCTCCGGCCAGTGGAGAGCTCTGAGACGGACGGTCAGCGGAGTCTCGACACACAAGGGCGGCCGCGCGTTTGAGACACCGGATCGCCGGGATCCTTACACGTGTCCGCCAGTGTCGCCCCGCTTCTCAAAGCGCCCGCCGGGCCTCCTCCAAACTGGAAACATGTATCGCGGCCGTCCCCCCGCCTCCGCCTCTGACCGCGCACAAAGCGGCCGCGATCTCGTTTCTTGCCCTCTCGAGTAGCAGTGGGCTCCACTCCCCATTGTGTTCAATCACAACAGTCGCACAGTGGAGCAAGCAGTCTGTGTGTTACGGGTGTGCGCGCGCCGCCGTGCTGCGAATGTAGCTTTCTGCGCGCTGCGGTCCCGGGGCAATTACGGATCAGTACGCCGGCACAACACAGGCCCGCTGCTCCGCGGGCGGAAATTGCGCCTTCGTCAGACGGCGGAAGCTCTGGGGCCGGTGATCTTATCTCCAGCACAGCCAGTGTGTGTGTGTCTGCGCGTCTCCCTCTGTCCATTAGGCACACTGTGTCCGTGCTCACTGCCTAATAATTTTGTCCCTTCCGCCTAACAGATGCGGTTTTCCGTTCAATTGATTTCCCCACTTGTGGAATTGGTGAAAGCTTCGACGTCCTTAGTTGTGCCTTGTCCTCAGAAGAGACTGAATGTTATTACAGGTCACTGTGCTGCTCTAAAAGACTGGAAACATTTGTGCTGTGAGTTCCTGTTCCGTGAACAAGACCAAAAGACCAAAAAGGTTGAATACATTCATCTTCAAGAACATTCAGTAAAATTTTTAGAGTGGTTTTGCTTATCACCTAACTCGCAAGCTTTATTCAATTACGACATCTTCTAAATAATAGATGCAACATGTGACATAATTATGTTGGAGCCTCTACTCTTTATGCCTGGAGATACCTATGGAGACCACCCGATCTATTGCTAATCATTACTTTAGAAAAAAAACTTTCTAAAATACAAGTTAAAATTTTACGTAATTGACATAACGTAATAACGTAACGTTATATACATTTTCGGTCACTGCATACGGCTGTTTGAAATGATCCACCCATTTCCATATCGATATTTTCCACTGGGACTTACTTTATCAAATTTGTTTGTATGGTTGAAGATTTCGTACTTAGTTTTTCTTTTAGAAATTATTCCCTGCTTTGCTAATATGGACTGAAAATCTGTACAAACTTTTGTTCACGGTCACGTAATAGTTTTTGTGGGAGGTAGCTCCGATTAGCAATCCTAACAGTGAGAAATGGTCATATTAATATTTACTGACTACGAACAAGCTTCGAAGAAAGCAGTGGTACTGACAGACCACCATACCGGATATAGAGGGTCATGTGGCCAGCCCACCACCCCCATAACACGCGGGTGACCGGACAGGGCGCGCGAGACCTTGAGTGGTGATGACAGACGTCTCGCGCCAAAAGAAACACAGACATAGCTCTCTGCTTGGAACGCATCTTCGTTATACGTGCAGTTTTGAAGGCTACGTGCAGCGCCGCCACCTACCGGAACTTCATGGAACTATAAGGGCCGAAGCGGGAATTTTCCACCATGTCGCCCAACAAATTCCGCATTTTTTCCAGCCGAGACTGACCGAGAAAGAATGTGTTGCGTTATGTATTGAACGCCGCTTGTAAAAAATGAATCCAAAAATCTATTAAACTTCCACCCCAAACTGGCTAAAGGTTGAAATCTGAAAAGCGTTTCAAGGTCCAACACTTCCCCTATTATTACATTTTTTATTACAAGTTTAGAAAAGGTAAATTATTATTTTAAATACCCTAAGGCACAGGTGGATGAGTTAAAAGTGTTTAAAGAAATGAAAGTACGTAATAACGAACTTCAGTTGCTGGTACTTTAAATCAGTAGATATCTTTAAACTAACGATGACATTTAAGCCTTTTAAGGAAACACATTTCAGTACCTGTAATCTTTCCATTTCATCATTTTGTCATCGTGCAATTTTCTTCTGTTTTTTTTTCTTTTGGTTTTTTGTATGTTTCTCGTGCATAATCTGTTTAGCCGAATGTAAATTGTGTGTTCGAACCCTTCTCAGGTTACCTGCAAAAATTTAAACTTTGAGGCTGAGATGAGTCAGGGAGCTGTAACAAAAATTAGAATTCTCGCACGGTTTTGTCGTTCTCCAAAGTGCAGAAGACTAATCTTTTCATATATACACTGATGAGCCAAAACATTATGACCATCTTCTTCATAGCGTGTTGGTCCACCATAGTAGCGCAATACAGCAGTATAGTTTCAGCTAGTCCTTGGTAGGTTTCGAGAGGTATGTAGCTCAGATCACGAAATTCTCCTAATTTACGGGGCGGCGGTTTGCGGGCGTGGAGATAGCGCCCGATCGTTTCAGATGTTTTCCGTCAGGCTCAGTTCAGGCAAATTCGGTGGCGAAGGTATCAACATGACTTCCCTACAATCCTCCTGAAACCACAGTAGCACGTTGTGCCAAGCTAGCAAAAAATGAGTCAAATGGCTCTGAGCACACTATGCGACTAAACTTCTGAGGTCATTAGCCGCCTAGAACGTAGAACTAATTAAACCTAACTAACCTAAGGACATCACACACATCCATGCCCGAGGCAGGATTCGAACCTGCGACCGTAGCTAACGCCCGGCGCCAGACTGCAGCGCCTAGAACTGCACGGCCACTCCGGTCGGCGCCAAGCTAGCACCGACATTTATCCTGCAGGAAGATGTCATTGCTGTCGGGGAAGTCGTGAAGCATAAAGGCATGCAGACAGTCCCCAATAATTTTCACGTGGTCCACAGCTGACGTAGTGACTTTAATCACTGCAACACCTCTCATGGAACCCCAGGTGAATGTCCTCCACTTAATGTCGACGTATCCTGACATGACCATCGATCCTAAACGTGATTTATCCGATCGGGCGACATGATTCCACTGATTCACGATCAAATCTTGATGATGCCTTGAGCAGTGCACACGTAATTGTCAATGCCTTTTAGTGAGCATGGGAACACGCAGGAATTGCGGAGCCCCATGCTCATTTTCCTGCTTTGAACGGTGTGCTTAGAAATCCTAAACACTTGTCCCTGGCCGGCCGGAGTGACCGAGCGGTTCTAGGCGCTACAGTCTGGAACCGCGCGACCGCTAAGGTCGCAGGTTCGAATCCTGCCTCGGGCATGGATGTGTGTGATGTCTTTAGGTTTAAATAGTTGTAAGTTCTAGGGGACTGATGACCTTAAAAGTTAAGTCCCATAGTGTCAGAGCCATTTGAACCATTTTGAACTTGTCCCTGCACCGGCATTGTACTCTCGCCAAATCAGCCACAGGACTTTGACTGCCCTATTTTACAGAGCAGGCAAATCTTCGTCCTCCACGTTCTGTCACGAGGCGTGGACGTAGAATAAGTTGTCGCCTACTCGTGGTTCCGTCCTTCAGTCACTCTCCATAGAAGCTCACGGCAGTGGCACCCAAACAGACGACAAGCTTCACCGTTTTCGAGGCACTCGTTCCCAGGCTTCGGGTTTATAACCAACAGTCTTTTGTCACAGGCGCTGATGTCAGTGGATTTCCCCGCTTGCGGCCCATATCTTTGGAATGATTCCCTGTTCGCGTCCATACCGCCTACGCACACAGTGTTTAGAAATGAATGGTGCGGTTTTAAAAATTAATAAGATATCGTTTATATCTTTCTATGAGCAAACGTTACAATATAATCAGCGGCGACTGTCCAAGTTTCTGATGCATTAATCACAATCTTTCTACAAGTGCACCATTGGTCGCACAACACGCTTCTACACGATGATAAAATACTTCCCATACGAAGTGTAACATGTCCTCCGTGATGGTGAGCAGTGCATGCTTTATCCAGCCACACACTTCCTCAAGGGACACTTGCAGTGGCGGTACACAAGCTCGGCCTTTCACAAAACCTCTCAGAAAGAAATCGCAAGGTGTTACGTCTGACGAACGGGGTGGTCGGAGGAGAGGGTCGTTGTCTGTTGTTGTAGCAGGTTCTATCGAGTGTTGCTAAAGGACGTTGGAAAGCTCTCGTACATTCCTGTGAAAATGGGGCGGAGCACCGTACACTTGCAAAACGCAGTCATCATAACTGGTGTTCAACAGGGATAACAACTAGATGTCCAACGTGCCTCGGAACGAGTTACGCGTCACCATCTGCTGTTAGAAGAAAAATAGGGAGTTTACTTTCTCCGGCGACACCACACAGAAAAGTACACTTTTGGAGACTGACAATGGTGCTCTGTCAGCGTATGTGGTTTCTCGCTTCCACAGATACAGCCATTGTGTGTTGACATTGCCAGGTACATGGAAAGTGGCTTCATCGCGGAAGATGAGTCCTTCTAGAAAACCAAGGTGCTCCATTTTTAATTGCAGCTCTTCACAAAAGTCACTCTTTACAAAAGTCACACCTTTTCACTTTGTCTGCTGGTGTAAGGGTCTGCACTAATTCCATTTTATACGGTTTAAAACGTAGCCGCTTAAGCAATACTCTTTTGACGTTTGCAGTAGAAAAACCAAGTCAATCAAGACTCTTCCCGTTATAAAAACATCTGGTTTCCGCAAACTGTCGGTACGACCTATCTTTGTTGTTCTTGTACAGTGGGTCCTAAACCGTGAACGAAACTGATGCTGCACTGTAACCAGAGCTCTGCGTACCTCAAAAGAGGACACGCGGAAAGCTTTTTCCTGTTGGGACGCCTTCTTGGAAGCAGACGCTACGCCTGCGCAGTAAGCATGTTAAGCGAACAGCAGAGAGCGCATCAAAAATTTGGACAGCTGCCGCTGGTTATGCTGTAACGTTTGCTCAAGTAAAGTAATAAATCGATTTATTCTTAGTTTTTAAGACTGCACCAGTCATTTACAAGCATCCTGTACGTTAGTCACCACGCCACATGGCCGCAATGCCAACTGCCGGCATTTTATATTGTGGTGGGCACACGTCATAATGTGGGCAAGTTGTGGGATTTGTGTCGCGCAATTAATGGACCCTAACTCTATTTTTTTTCTGCACTGCGGAGTTGCGGACCACCCCTGACACTTCGAATGGCGCGGCTTAAGGAAACATCGGAAAACAAGTAAGACGTCTTATGAGGTTGTAGAAAAATATCCGCTACCAGTCACAATAAAAGGTTGCTTATTCGTCACACGACTGGTTTTTTGGCTTGCGCCCATCTTCGGGTGTTTATACATTCATTTACATGTTTGTACTGTTGGAGATCACTGTATAAATACAAAAAATTATTTGCTGGTGACTACACAAATACAAGTGGGACAATGGTAAGTGGTAAGGCAGCATTTGACGAAAATATATCTGTACTTACAAAAAGATGAAGCACCATTATTACAGTTATGCTGTGATGATAGTTTTGCCACTTAGTTACACACTTACTGTCATTTTCACGTCCATTATCAGGTATAGCTCCATATTACACTACTATGATGTGCACTCGTGAAATACATCATTTTTACATACAAACATGTGGGTTGTGGTCAAAGAACTTAGATGTAAAGATGTTGCTCACACAGAAACCCATAAGTTCTGGTCAAAGAACTTAGCCACAGGAAGTGCAATAGTGTTGCATATACAGAAATTTAAAAAGCTATTATAGACTGCGACGTTTCTTGACACACATTATGAAATTTTTTGGTTCACATTTTTGAGGGAAAACTTAGATTTAGGAAGTACAATGTTGTTATATATACGAAATTACTCAAAGCTATTACAAATTAAAAAAATTTTAAAAGATGACAGCTAGAACTGTTTTGAACCACACTGTTGTCAGAGAACTTAGATCTAGGAGGTACAATAGTGTTACATATATGAATTTTTTTTAATTTGTAGTAGCTTTGAGTAATTTCATATATATAACAACATTGTACTTCCTAGATCTTAAGTTTTCTGTCAAAATTGTGAACCAAAAAATTTCATAATGTGTGTCAAGAAACGTCGCAGTCTATAATAGCTTTTTAAATTTCTATATATGCAACACTATTGCACTTCCCGTGGCTAAGTTCTTTGACTAGAACCTACGAGTTTCTGCGTGAGCAACATCTTTACATCTGCTACATCTAAGTTCATTGATCACAGCCCACATGTTTGTATGTAAGCATAGTATATTTCACGAGTGCACATCATAATAGTGTAATATGGAGCTATACCTGATAGGTGGACGTGAAAATGACCATAAGTGTGTAACTAAGTGGCAAAACTATCATCACAGCATAACTGTAATAATGGTGCTTCATCTTTTCGTAAGTACAGATATATTTTCGTCAAATGCTGCCTTACCACTTACAATTGTCCCACTTGTATTTGTGTAGTCACAGGCAATAAATTTTTGTACTTATACAGTGATCTCCAACAGTACAAACATGTAAATGAATGTATAAACACCTGAAGATGTGCGCAAGCCAGAAACCGGTCGTGTGACGAATAAACAACCTTTTATTGTGACTGGTAGCGGATATTTTTCTACAACCCCATAAAGGAACAGTCACGGAGTTCGACAGCATCCACTATGAATAAAATTCACATAAGACATCTTAGCTAGCAGTAGCAGTGGTGGTAGAATTTGATGATCTACAGCGCCAGTCTTTGTACGGTGGCAATATTCTGAGTGACAGAGGTAGTGTTCTACAGCTATTCACTGTAACGACGCATGCTGTGGCCGTGCGACATGCGTCAGTGCAGCAGATTGTCCTGTTATTCTCAGTCCGTGGCGCGGATACACGCACTGCTAGGACTTCATGCCGAGCTGCCGAGCATTCCCACGCACTGTGAGCAGAGGTATACAGCTTAGCGCTCTCCTGACAGGGAGGTTCCGGCTGTGGGAGAGGAGCCTGCTGGCGGCTGCGGCTGCGGCTGCGATGGCCTGTGAACTGCCGCATCTGCAGGAAGTGCCTCGCTGGAACCCGGACCGCCCTCCTGCTGTGTGACACACTGCACCACAATACCTCTGCCCTCTGAATGTGTATCATTCTCTTAGGCACATGCTGGAACGCAATATAAAACACGAAAAAGCCATTGTCACACGTCTTGTCTAAATACTAAAATATTTCTACATACATATGTGATAAAAAGTATCCGGACATCTGGCAGAAAATGACTTACAAATTCGTGGCGCCCTCCATCGGCAATGCTGGAATTGGTTCAAATGGCTCTGAGCACTATGGGACTTAACTTCTGAGGTCATCAGTTCCCTAGAACTTAGAACTACTTAAACCTAACTAACCTAAGGACATCACACACATCCATGCCCGAGGCAGGATTCGAATCTGCTACCACAGCGGTCAGGCGGTTCCAGACTGTAGCGCTTAGAATCGCTCGGCCACTTCGCCCGGCAATGCTGGAATTCAGTATGGTGTTGGACCACCCTTAGCCTTGATGACAGCTTCCACTCTCGCAGGCATACGTTCAATCAGGTGCTTGGTTTCTTGGGGAATGGCAACCCATACTTCATGAAGTGCTGCACTGAAAAGAGGTATCGATGTCGGTCGGTGAGGCCTGGCACGAAGTCGGCCTTCCAAAACATCTCAATGGTGTTCTATAAGATTCATGTCAGGACTCTGTGCAGGCCAGTCCATTACAGGAATGTTATTGTCGTGTAACCACTCCGCCACAGGCCGTGCGTTATGAGCAGGTGCTCGATTGTGTCGAAAGATGCAATCGGCATCCCCGAATTGCTCTTCAACAGTGGGAAGCAAGAAGGTGCTAAGACTGATAGTGCTACGCAGAACTGCAAGGGATGCAAGCCCCCTCCATGAAAAACACGACCGCACCATAACACCACCGCCTCCGAATTGTAATGTTGGAACTACACGCGCTGGCGGATGACGTTCACCGGGCATTCACCATAACCACACACTGCCATTGGATCGCCACATTGTGTACCGTGATTCGTCACTCCACACAATGTTTTTCCACTGTTCAATCGTCCAATGTTTACGCTCCTTTCACCAAGCGAGGCGTCGTTTGGTATTTACCGGCATGATGTGTGGCTTATGAGCAGCCGCTCGACCATGAAATCCAAGTTTTCTCACCTCCCACCAAACTGTCATAGTACTCGCATGGATCCTGATGCAGTTTCGAATTCCTGTGTGATTACACATTACTACCCTTTTCAACTGTCGGCTGTCTCTCCCACTCAACAGATGAGGTCGGTCTGTACACTTTTGTGCTGTTAGTGTCCCTTCACGTTTCCACTTCACTATCACATCGGAAACAGTGGACCTAGGGATGTTTATGAGTGTGGAAATCTCGCATACAGACGCGTGACACAAGTGACATCCGATCACCTGACCGCGTTCGCAGTCCGTGAGCTCCACGGAGCGCCCCATTCTGCTCTCTCGCGATTTCTAATGACTACTAAGGTCGCTGATATGGAGTACCAGGCAGCACAATGCACCTAATATGAAAAACGTGTGTTTTGGGGGTGTCCGGATACTTTTGACCACATAGTGTACGCGAGACGGATAGTTAAAATTTTGGATTTTGAGTTATTTCAATTTTTAAGTTTAGCATTTGATTCTGAACAATTTGTAGAAAAAAAGATTATTGCCTCTAAATTTGAGTGGGTTGTGACACGTTGAATATTTGTGATAGTAAAGAGCTGTTTTGAGGCGATCTGTTTTGAAGGTTCGTTTTATTACCATTGTTTAATTGGACGTATTTAAGAAACAAATTTTTCGTATATATTATCCTTAAAACATTATTTATCAAATGGTAGGGGTTCACCCCTTCAAACCTACAGCACTCTGCCGTGTACAGAGATGTAAAACAGACAAAAATTTCCCCATATTGAGAGAAACTGGTCATCCCTGTGCTTGTTTCCTTTTGTAAAGTGTTAGTATTGTCATTCTGTGTTATAGCAAACTAACAGTTGGCAATATCTCTGGTGATCTATCACTAGTATAAAAAGCAATCCCTTGTGTAGTTCCGCGTTAATTTAAAGACAAATCGTTCGCCTTTTATACAAAACTACTTTGAGCTGTTTAAAATGCCTCTATAACTTAGGAGATGCTGTTGTGTGAAGCACTGCATACACAGCTGCCAGATTTTGGAAAGTGCTTCTTGTTGGGCCAATGCTATTTCGCTGTAACTACAAGAGGTAGATTTTCAGAATACTGAGAATGATTGATTTTAATAACATTACTGACTCCTGTTGGATTCAGAAAACTCTCAAATCGATACAAGCATGTACAAAATGAAAATGGATATTTAACACACTATGGAACGTTTTTGTATGTACTGAGTAATTTACCTGTCCTACAAGAGATCCCTCTTCGCTTTACCACAGTTAGTAGCGAAAACTGACACGAGCGAAAATATACGATAACAGAAGCAAAAACATTCTACTAAACATGGGTCTGCAAACGAGTGTCCTAGTTAGTACAAATAAAGGGTACAGATGCATAACTCAGAATTTCCTAGTTTCCTGTATTTATTAATGTCATCTAGTATTAACTGGCGTTTCCATAAACACTAGTAGTAGCCCTGACAGCAGTTATAGCAATAACGCTGCTCAATAGATAAAATATGGTCCATTTTTGGTAACAAGGTAAAAGATTTATCATTGATATCAGAACCATTTACCTCTTCTCCAAAACCGCTCACACCATCTGTCTGAAGAAAACTTTATACTTCGATTGCCTTAAGAGTTTGATTGCAGGATCGATTCGAAACAATTGCTTTCCTCTTAGCAGGATGTGGAACACCGTACTATCCCGTATCAAAACAGAACGCTTTTCGGTGCAGTCGGTCCGAGTGTTAGAAAATAGTCTTTGAGTATGATTTATAATTGCCGCCGGCGTTCTAAGGGCGGCGCCATCCATCCTGTCTTGGAGGGCTGCAACTGTGATGGGCGGAGCATGCGCCGTGTAAGGCCTATATAGGACGACTGTCTGTAGACTTGGCATCAGTTTCCAGCGGCACTCAGCAGTAGCACCAGCAGTGTTCTCTTGAAGACGGCAGACAGTTGGATATCCGAAATATTGGATCCATTTGACTTTCGGATGCGGCATCAAATCCGTGGAAACTTCCAAGACTTACTACTCCGGGAAAGCCTACGAAGTCACAGTATTTTGAATTGTACTGTCAATAATATTGTGCAATAATACTGCGGTTTGGAATCTTGGACGATAAAGACGGTGCTATTATGATACTTTATTTTGTTGCAAGTAGAAAAAAAAGCATTCCTGGAAACGATACTACAACGGCGTCCCATACATAGGCACCTGTCCTCCCGCCCCCAACACCCGGAATTAATTTCTGCTAACATGCATATTTCCGACATTAAAAAAAAAAAGGAAAACAATACAATAAGAGACGCAGTTCCACAGGTCAGCTCTCATCTTTTACTCTATGATGCCTTGCAGCTGGCACTTCTTTGGAAGACTTAAAACTTACGAATGGAGAGTCACCTTAACCATCTTAAAGTATTAGAGACGGTTGTGGAAAAGTGTCATGCAATAATACGTGCACTACGCCTAAGTAAAGTATGTACAGAGATAAATATATATACTGTATATATTTTTATTCATAATTGTGAAATAAATAAATTTTTAAAAACATCTTCCTTCGTGGCCGTTGCCTGTATTTTCTGAGCAACGAATCATCATCGTTAACACTTCTGTTTCTGTAGTTACCTACCCTAACATCCCACAATGCCGGCAGTGATTTATACAGTACGATTTACTCTAATGCTAATGGCCTTTCGTCTTGTTATGAACTCATTTTCAACGTAACAATAACAAACGTAACCTAACCTAACCTCCTTGGTCTGTGTAGCACGAGAAAAGACGCGAAGTTATTGCCAGTACTGCTCACAGACGGCACAGTATTTCTGGAAAGTGTAATGTATTCCCAAAGATTTTAATGTTTTCATTATTGTTGGGCAATCTCCTGATCTCACTCCTAGATGATCAACATTATTACAAATCAGGAAATATTTCGCAGTATTATTGGCACGTCTAGGTTGATTTACATAACTTCAGCAGTTGAATCACGTAAATATTTAAGTCTACGACGGACCTTCAGAACTACGTCCTCTAACACTGTGTGTCTAAAATGATAGCCCACTTGCCTAAATGTTCTTTTTTGGCTAGTAACTTGTTCGTTTATAGTGGACTTAGCTCATAATTGAGCCAATACCTTTAAATGCCATCAGTTTTGATATTAATAGTTGAACTGCATCGGTTGTTAACAAAAACCTTTCTTTTCAGTTAAAAAAACATTATACACTCTTTCTGGGAAG
The DNA here is from genome assembly GCF_021461385.2 of Schistocerca piceifrons. NCBI lineage: Eukaryota > Metazoa > Arthropoda > Insecta > Orthoptera > Acrididae > Schistocerca > Schistocerca piceifrons. The sequence goes on along the minus strand of NC_060142.1, from coordinate 205,234,204 downwards.
TACTTTGCCCTTGAATCCGGATTTACTTTCAGAATTTTTGTATAGGCATAAGTTTTCACGTAAATAAATTTTTTGTAAATACTTACGCAGCCCCTATATTACATGTATCTGGCACAGTGAAACGATCTCATCAAAAGAGTTCCAAATGATAAAAGGGAAAAAAAACTGTCGGTACAGAAAGAAATTAAACAAATCAACAACATAAGAGTAAAGAAAAGCAAAGAATCATAGTAAAAATATCTCCTTTCCTGTTTCCCTCTGTATGTTACCAGAGGAACGTCGTTTCTTAAGGACCAGCGGTAGTCGGACATTTGGGGACAGGAGAACCGTACTGATCCAAGTGACATCTTTTCTTTGTTAGAGCTTTCCGCGTGGATACATCAGAGAAAATATATTTTCGTGCCATAGTGATCCATGTGCGAATACTATCGTCTTCTGCAAGAATGTCTCAATCTCCCACTTTAGAATTGGTCGTACTTCGAAAAATGCGTCCTGCCATAGTGATCCAAGTGAAAAACCACATTTGGATAGGTCTGGCTCTAACTTATGGCTTTGATTTAATGTGAAAGCTGAAGTGATCCAAGTGTAAACTATTATTATGATTGTGACTTATAATCTGCAGTTCGTGTAACATGTCATATTAAAGTCAAAACAGGTGCAAAGGAAGAGGACAGAAATGTTCACATCTCAGGCACAGATGGACTTCGTGCGAGGCTGTCGGAAGTGTAAACCTTTCGCTTTTCAAAGCATGACTGACAAGTTCCCGTATTTCGAAGGCCTATCAGATTAGTAACAAATTGTTTGAGAAGAGGGCACAAAGATACCACAAACGCGAGAAATAAAATTATTCAAGAGTTAAATTCTTATTCATTACAATGGTAATTAAAAAGTATAAAAGGATTAACCTCAAAACTAATAAAACAGATCTACAGGTGTTCCTGCTAAGCCTCCGAAATTATATACCTGCATTGGCCAGGGCAGCAAAGCCAATGCCGTACAAAAAGATGCGAGACATAAAAAATTCTGAAATTTGTTCCATCAGTTTATCATCCGTTCTACTTATCAATTCTGCATCTGCCCAGAAGACGAAGGGGCGATGAAGCACAGGACAACAAAAATATGCTACTCTCCGGATTTGGAGATGATTAAGTTTGACTACCTCCTTAGATTTTCAGCTTTTCGATGTAACGGAACTGTAATTTCATTATTTTCTTCTTCCAAAGTGATCCTAGTGGTCTGTATTATGCAGAAAACAAACTTTTTGTATTTTCCAATAGAAAACACCAATAAAACATTTTTTAAAGTTTATTCTAACTAATTAGTCAACAGTTCATTAAAGATTAAACCAAAAGAAATGACCCGTTTTCTTAAACAAAACACAAATGCGCTTCCCTAGATTTCTCGAAATGATGAAAATGAAGTTTGGGTCTGTATGGTTATATGTCGCGATTTAGTTACTCCATTTGCCTTGATAACGCTTTTCCATTTGATAAACGTCCTGTACTTTCTTTCTGTTATTGGCAGCTTGGGGCTATCAGACTCATCAAACAGTGCAATGGAATATCTGAGACCAGTCTCAACAAACAACTTCAGTAAAATGGAAATGACACTCACTTCTCCCAGAGAATTAGCATCCATGATAAAATCCTTGAAACTCAAAGTGTTCTAGTGAGTTGCGTTCTATCTTAAGTTATTTCTCTAATCAGTCTCTCACCAGTGGAACATTTCCAGAATGGCTAAAAATGTTGAAGTTAAGCCTCTGTACAAGAAGGGAGATAAAGAGATACCGTCAAACCATCGACCTATTTCACTTTTGCCGGCTCTTTCAAAAATATTTGAAAAGGTTGTGTTCAAGCGTCTTCTAAAGCTTCTGACTGCAAATAATATATTGTCCAAGTCACAGTTTTGGTTCCTTAAGGGATCTCATATAGAGAAGGCTACTTACAGGTGCAGTGAGAATGTACTTAATTCATTAGATAACATATTAGAGCTTTTGACTGTGTGAATCACGAAATTCTACTAAGTAAATTAGAATATTATGGTATCACTTGTAGTGCAGCAAATGGTTCAAATCTTACCTAACTAACAGGAAACAAAGGGTGTCCTTGGGAAATACATGTGGAGTAAGCACTCAATCTTCATCTGGCTGGGAATTAATTATATGTGGTGTTCCTCAGGGTTGCCTTTTCTTGTGTGCATTAATGAGCTCTCTTCTGTTACATTGCCAGATACTAAGTCTGTTTTGATTGCAGATGATACAAAAATTGCAATAAATAGCAAATTACAAATTTAGAAATGGCTGCTACTCAAATTTTCACTAACATTAATAAATGATTTAAAGCTAATTCACTGTTAGTACACTTTGAAAATACCCACTACATGCAATTCAAAACTTAAATTGATATTTTATTGATAGCAGAATCGATTTTCGATCACATAGTGATCATCTCCGATGCTGTACACATTAAACTCAGACACCGGTGAAAATCGATTCTGCTTTCAATAAAACATCAATATTACGACCAACGCTGACCTTCCTTTTAATTTAACATATACGGTCGTCGTGCACACAGCACTCCATGGAGTCGCCAATCAATTCAGAACTTATAAGAGATTTCCTTCAAGCTTGTGTATAACATATGAAGACATGCAGATATAAGAGGTTGACAGTGTTAAATTACTGGGATTAGAACTTTATAGTAAAATTACTTGGGAAGGGTATACCATATAACTGCTGAAGCGCCTAAACTAGTCTGTATTTGCAATGCCAATGATGTCAGATGTGAGAGATCTAGACATAAAAAACTGCATTCTTGGCTTACATTCATTCTAATATATCATATGGGATCATATTTTGGGGTAACTAGCCAGACAGAACAAAAGTTTTAGAGTGAGAAAGTTTGTAATAAGAGTCATTTGTAGTGTAAATTCAAGAACTGCATGTAGAAACCTGTCCAAGGAACAGGATATTCTAGCCATTGATTCTCAGTATATTTATTTCTTCATGAAATTAGTGCAAATATCATGTCTCTATTTCCAACCAATACCTCAGTAAATAGCATCAGTACTAGGAATAAGAACAACCTACATAAATACCTAAAAATCACTTACCTTGGTCCTAAAAGGAGACCAGTATTCAGTGACACACATTTTCAATAAACTGCCAGCAAGCATTAAAAATTTGGTTTGAGATAAAGCACAGTTTAAACAAAGTTTGAAAGACTTTTTGCTAAGCAACTCCTACTCTGTAGATGAATATCTTAACAGGGACTGTTAGACAAGCTTAAGGAAAAATATCTGTTAGATTTCAGTTTTGACAGCACTTGGTCACAACAGTCAATTTTAGGTATTTTGTGTGATGAGTTTATGTTAAAGCTCATAAGATGGTAACCGTCCCTCTTAAGTCTAAACCACAAATGTACAAAAATGGCGACTTTGCCTTCTATAAGTCGGCGAGTTTCATTTTTTGGCTTCTTTGTTATGGAAAAGCCTCGAATGAGTTACCTTAGTAGTATAGATAAAAATGCGGAAAAGTGCAAAATAAGCTTATTTTGTAACGCCACAACAGCGAATGTGCCACATTCGTGATTTTTGGCTCTCGGTTAACACTCCTCAGCGAGTTGTGTAAATATGAATGTGCTAAACTCTTTGATTAGTTATTCTTAACAATTTTCTTATGTACAATTAGAGCCACATATTTCGTCACTGTTTACGCCTCTTCGCACATACCATTGTGCTTGGTAACACTTCAGCCGTTCGTTTAGAGTGTTTAAGAGGTCAGTAAATTATACACAACGTTATTGATGGAAAAAATTGTATTTCAGCTGTTTAGCCGGGAATAGGACCTAGTAAAAGTTGCGTAGAAAGTTGTGGTGGTATTGTGGAACAAGGTAAACGTGGCAGACGACTGTCAGAGAGCGATGATGATCCTGTTATCCTTCCGTCGAATCGCACTATTCTAGATAGAAATCTTCAAGGAGGTATCTTGGTTCAAGTTCGAACATTACAATACAACGTAGAGAGGACAATTACAAGCTATCATCCCTCCCAAAATACCGGTAAGTATTCCACGTGTACGATTTGCAGTTCTTTAGACCGAAGAAAGATCAGTTCCACAAATGAACCTCGTTTAATTCACTGACCTAGAACAAGAAGCTATTAAAGCAAGAAGATCCTAACAAATATTTGTAGAGAAGAGGTCTGGCTCAGAAGAAGCACAACGAAGACAAAATGCTAACACAAAGCGACCGAAGTGTTGTGGCTATGAATTTTGAAGCACAAGCCTGTTAAACACTCGAAGGGACATCGTGACCAAATATTTTAAGTCAGAATACTCTTAGTGTATAATTTTTTAACCGTATATAATCCGGGAAGTCAAGATGGCACTTGTTACTTGTGGAACGAGACAGACAGTAAAAGATGATCGACTAAAGTATTCACAAGTGTCTATTATTACAGCATGGCGATACTAGAAATTAGACGAGTGAGAATGATATCAAATGAATGTGGCAGCCAGTTACATACGATACTAGAAATTAGTCGAGTGAGGATGATATCAAATGAATGTGGCAGCCAGCTACATACTTGTATATGTTTCCGTGTATCGCTCTAAGCAGGAACCGTCCTAACTTAACACAACTGACCACGCATTTTTTAAAACAGGACATACAGAAATGAAGTGTGACTATTCACTCTAAGATCGAGAACAGAACTAAGTGTGTGCCGGTGCACCACAATGAAGGATTGGAACAAATCTAAATTGCAAGACATAGCGTTGTCTTATTCGTCGTTCGCACTATGCTCTACGATGATTTTCTAAACTTTTAAAATGACCAGAAAGATATCGCCAAATATTAGAATACAAACGGTTCCTTATCCCACTTCGAAAAAAACAAACCTTTTTCGGGTTTTTATACGACAAAATTTGAAGGGATCTTAGCTGAAGTGACTTTAAAAGGTATGCGATGGCCATAAATATGTCTGTTTCCAAGGCATACACCAAAAAACTTCCTATAACTAAAGCAAATCTTAAGGATCTGTTCATAATGTGTGAGAAGCAGATGATTAAAGAGTATTATCATGAATATTATTTCAGTTTGTTCAGCGATTAAATTGGGCGTGACGCACTGCCTAAACAAAATACTGAAGAGGACTCTGATGCACATTAATGGCTTCTGTGGATTGTATATTTACAGTATTGTTATTGATTCAGTCTTTTATTTGTTGTTTTCTCGCTTATTTTGAAGCAATAAAACGGTCTGGCAATCACTATTTCTGAATTAGCCTACTTATAGTACGTATGCGAAAATTCTGAATGGCTTGGTAATTCCAGAAAAACGAAAGTGAAGTTCCTCTCCCCAAGGGGATGGAGTATGATTACGAATCTCAAATCCTAACGTTTGTAAATGTCATTACAAAAAAATCAAACGGAAATCGACGTCATAAATCACCATAGTTGATTTTTAAGAGTCTGTGAAACATTTAGTCACCACTGTCTCAAAACTGTACTGTGCACATTCGTCGTTTTCCTTTAAAGGGAACCGAATGATCTCAGCAGTTCTTGTGTAATATCGCGATAGCTCTCTGCTCTATAGTTGCCTAAAAAATTCTTGTAGACACACTTGAAAAACGACCATGTCATTGTGAGACCTTAGCTTTTCCCGGCGAATCGAATGTTCAAATAACTTACGGGTTTGCTGCTGCGTGACGTCGTCGGACACCGCCGATATTTCGACAGGAGCACACCCTGCCATTCTCAAGGCACAAATGCAAGGAAGAAAAAATGGGCAAGCAAATTGAATACCTCGGTTCATAGAGGAGAAACAAGGAAGATACCACACACAGAACAAGTGTCAACACAACCAAAGATAACCAACATCAGAAATATCGATGGTTACTATTAATCAACAGGTGAGGTAGCACTAATTTTGTCCCTCTGTTTTTTGAGGAGAGACAGAGCCGGATTCCAAGCAGCATTTAAACAAAATCCGCCATCTCTGTTAATAAGGTTGCTTGATAGTCTGATTTAAACAGCTTCCTTAATAACACTATCCCAATAGTTTGACGCTCAAGCCAGAATCTCCGTGTTGCTGTATTCCATAGAATGACCGGTGTCAAGGCAATGTTCTGCAATAGCGGATTTTCTCAGCTGTTGTAAAATATCGACGGTGTCCGACGACGTCAGCGGCAGTAAACCCGTAAGTTATTTGACCATGCCATTCTTTCGACATCGCCCAATAAATAAAGGAAATTTTCATCAAATGTTAAGTCCGCAATTAGCAGTCCCACACGTATTCCTTACTTTATTTTTGCTTCACTGATCGGTGGAAACTTCTCTCGCAAGTATATGAATCCACGTGAAGTTTTTTCCGTGCTTTACATAAAGTTTTTCTCTAGGCCCAACGCAATATGTAGCAGAGATAGATCCACACTTTTGAGCTCACCACACTCTTCTGTAAAGGCAGTAGTTCATTCCGAGCAGTCCATTTTTCCCAGAATAGTGTTTTTACCTGCTTCTGTTGCTTCTTTCGGATAGAAAGCAATAAGGCTTTATGTAGTCGGGCTGAATGGCGAGAAGAATTGCTGTTATCTTGAGATTTCATATACAAACCAGTTGTAATTTTCATGCTGCTTAAGTGTGAGTAGTAGTTTCAATTTCTCATTTGTGTCCTTTAGATAAACTGCATCGTGAATCGGAACAAAAAAGAAAACGTTCCTCTTGAGAAGAAATACTGCTATCAGACTAACGTTACTGGAATCTATGGACAAACGCTAGTCAGTTACTCTGAAATCATAGCCAAGACGATATTCCATAATGGACTCTGTGTCATGAAAAAACAGACCACCTTCCTTGGTGAGAGAAACAGCATAGCGGTAGATTAACACTTACTTTCTTACCGAAAAAGAAGGATTCCATCCATTTACGCTCGAAGATAAAAATTTAGCCCTCTGCTTCGACGAAAAATTGTGGGCATTTTATTCAGAAAGGGCTTGAAACGTTTGATCGGCATAGATAACTCCACTGCTGTCTTCTGCGTGTTCGTACTCACTCACTGCCACACTCTCAGGAGGTACTGCTGTAAGAAAATCTTCACTGAAACATACTAGGTAAATGAGGATTTTGAACAATTTTCCTTGTTTTGAAGGTGATTCCATCCAGTTTTTTTCTGAAAAAAAATGGCAGTCCGTTGTGTCACTGCGTACTCCACGCATTCTTCAGTTGGACAACACCACGCAGCTTTCAAATAGACTGCCTAATTCACAGAATATACGTATCGGTACGCATAAGAACAAAGCTGTTATACTCTCTAATACATGTAATGTGCGTTTAACACCTGCTTTCAGGAACTAATCACACATATCTTCCTATTTGAAGATCCAGGAGATTTGAAGATTTTAACAAGGTCGAAAATTATGAAACACGGAAACGGAAAATTGAGTGCTATGCACAAGTCAAGTACTGTATACGACAGGATGTCATATGTTCACACATAAACAATGCTACTATTAACACATGTGCATAACAACAAATCAGCAACACTATCCCCATTTAAATAGAATTTTAACAAACGACGAAAGTTGTGATACACGAAAACTAAAGTTGTGCAGAAGTCAAGTATAACGCAAAATGTATAGTATGTATGCGTTAAAAAACAGCTTTTGTACTACTGCAGATGTGAAATATGATGGCAAATCGCTATCATTTATTGACGTACAAAGTCGTTTGTAACTCTATTAAGAAACAACTCAAAATAATTTCATTATCCGTTTCCTCAGTGTAAACAGTAAGATGTGGTGAGATGTCTAGTTTTACGAACAACGCTCTTCTTATGAACTATTTTGGTAGATTCATTCCAGGGGTTTGTTTATCTAAAAGTAAATACTCAAAGGGAAATCTAAAAATTACGGGAAAGAGAAATACATACGCAGTGTGAACACATCTTACGTTTAAGTAACTGTTTTAAAAGTGTTGTGGTAGAATAAGGTTTTATTCTGCGTTGTTAGAAGTAAGTATAGACTTTGTTGTATCGGTAGCTGGACCGACACAGTGAAGTTCAGCTGAAAAAGAAAGCTAGACTAACGCGGTAGCCGATAGTGCACGGCATACAGCAGACGGACGTGAAGTCTGGAACATGAGAACTTATGAATGAATAAGAAGAAAAGTATGTAGATGCTTTTTACTTAACTTTTCTTTATTCCTTGGAATACATCTCTCTGGAATACTTGTAAGCTATAGTCACTGATACAAATGGCTCCTTGCTAGTTCGTTGCCAGTACTTAGCTGATGGCTATTATGTCTCTCGGCTAATGAGAGAGAAAGGCTTCGTACAACTGGGCGATAGCTAGGTTCGCGTACAACTGGTCGGTAGCTTGGTTCTCGTACAACTGGGGTCGAGTCCACTCTCGTATCACGAGACCTGCCTTGGTGGTGGCGCTAGGTCTGCGATCACAGTGGCGACACGCGGGTCCGACATGTACTACATGGACCGCGGCCGATTTAAACTACCACCTAGCAAGTGTGGTGTCTGGCGGTGACACCACAGACTTCGTTACACTTTTTTATCGCCACAGTTTCTTAATCATAAAAACCAACCGGTAAAAAGTTTAAAGATTGAAGGTTGTAAAATTATTACCTCCTTACACTGTTCAGCTGAAAATCACTTTGTACTGTGTAAGGAGGTAATAATTTTACAACCGTAATCTTTAAAATAATTTTATATTTTAGAGTTTGGGCAACTGATAACCTGAATAAATGTAATGAACCGTTTATTACAGTACTGTACAGCTTGTCTCGTCGCTTATCACAATTTTACCTACACTTTCACACACCTAGGTAAATCTTTCAATCACATTTTCAGAGAGCCACTCTTCATTTCTCTAACGAAGATTTTGCTCTCGCTTCAGTAATCTTCCAGTAGTATCTTTCCCGGATTAATACTGTTGATCGTCCAATTAAATAATGTGGTAGAAAGGGGAAAATTCTTGGAATCGCCTATTCACGTAATTTTGGTAGAGTTCTTGGGCACTTCTGCTCATATACTTTCGAATCTTGAAAAGTGTTAGTTGTTATTGAAGTCCTCTTCTTCAAATGCTGCACATAGACCAAGGATCTCTTGGGTATGATCCAGATTTTCCTCGGGATTGCCCCGGTGTGCCTGTATTTGTTGAGAACCATAATACCGCAGTGTATGTATTATCGCCTCTGTAATGGGGACTGTTCGCAGATCTTCGAACAAAGTATTTAAATGGCATCTGAAAAATGTTATTTAATTAATAATAATACACATTCGCTACAATTAAGCCAAAATATTTCATGAACATGTTACTTCTATGTAGATTATTTTGTGTCTTCAATCTCTCATACTACCTTTTAATACACTTTCTATGATAACCAGTCAGAAAACTCGCCTTTGCAGACGGATCAGCTATCTTTGGACGTCTATGGGAAACATTTTACCAGTCTTACAACAACTGAAGTCAAAAGGATCACAATTAGTATTTCCATTAATAAAGTACTGTATCACTAGTAGGCCGTCTTCACAGTTGCCACTTGTCAAACCCCAACTTGTGCAAAGTCAGCTGTGGTTGTATGTTCCTTTTGTTCTCTCCAAATCATGGGATCAGCAAAGAACATATGATGTGATCCTTTTAACCAGTCGGTCAGGAGAGCATGCTCTCCAGACATGAACCCTATCGAACATGCCTGGCATAGATTGAAAAGTGCTGTTTATGGACGATGTGACCCAACAATCACTCTGAGAGATCAACGCAGAATCGCCGTTGAGGAGTAGAACAATATGGACCAACAGTGCCTTGATGAACTTGTGGATAGTATGCCACGACGAATACAGGCATACATCAATGCAAGAGAAAGTGCTACTGGGTATTAGAGGTACTGGTGTGTACAGCAATCGGCACTACCAACTCTGAAGATCTCGCTGTATGGTGGTACAACATGCAATGTGTGGTTTTTTATGAGCGGAAATGATGTTTATGTTGATCTCTGTTCCAGTTTATTGTGCAGGTTCCGGAACTTTTGATGTGTGTAGCATTTATTGAGATACCATTTCTTGTCCTGGCCATCAACCTCACGTTAGATATGAAGTTCGTAGCTCATATTTTCAAGAGAAAGTTAAGTTGCCGTTTCTGCGATATTGAACTCTCCACAGATGCAGCAAAAAGAATTTGTGCTATCTACCTACATACGAGGCATTACGTCTTCTGAATTTACACAAAACAGCAGCCACACATGTTCTCGAACGTAAAACAACACGCAGTCCCCTGCAACACTTGTCACAGCTCTCAACGCTGAGATCTAAGTGGAAACAAACACAAAGCGATTCTGTGTGTTCATGTGTGGCTTGTCGGTAGTGCTGCCAGACCACTTTCATCTCCTGGCATCAGATATCTGAACTGAGGGTCTGGGTCATGTAGCTCCTTATAGGAATTCTATTACTTTTATCAATTAAATCTGCAGAATATTTAAGTTAGAGGATCACAGAGTGGCACAATAAAACTCAGCCCAAAAGCCAAAAAATAACTTCATTTTCGAATCCACCATCTGCGGTTTAGCAAAGAATAAATACTATTACATTCGTTAGAATAAAATGTTTTCAAGCATTGTTATCATTCAATATTCAACATAAACATGGTTAAATTTACGAGCAGCTATCAGGATCTCAGTCTCATCCTTGGCTTTCGAATGGTTCAAATGGCTCTGAGTACTATGGGACTTAATATCTGAGGTCATCAGTCCCCTAGAACTTAGAACTACTTAAAGCTAACTAACCTAAGCACATCACACACATCCATGCCCGAGGCAGGATTCGAACCTGCGACCGTAGCAGTCGCGCGGTTCCGGACTGAAGCGCCTAGTACCGCTCGGCCACCGCCGCCGGCCATCCTTGGCCTTGATGAGTAGTAAATAATATAGTTATAAAACTTACATTGTAGGTGGCAGAAGTATTGTTTACTAAGTTCAGATAGTTTGTTGGAAAGCCATCGGTATAAAAACTTGAAAAAAGCGTGGCATCAAAGTGATGCCCGTGCCGAACGCTTTGCTTAAAAATTGCACAAGCTCTCTTAATTCTCAATCTATTACTCACGTAGAGGGATTAAATTACAGAAATTAGTGGCACTGGTCGTCCAATACCTTCCAGTCCTGCCCATGTAACTTCTACTAAGCGTTGTGTCGCATGTTTCATCGTAGTATCTAAACACATAGTTCGTGGCTACGTAAGTTATCTTGTGGTTGGAGTTGTATGTGCAAGCATGAAAATACGATCTGAACATGATCTCTCTTTCCTGAAGGCACGATTTAATTATCTTAGCATGTATTTTACAACACGTATTTAAAAACGTGATGCCTCTGTAATTTGAACCCTGTGACCTATTTGCTTACTTATGTTGTGAGTACAAGTGTGTTTCAAATTGCTTTTCCGGTACGTATCTAATCTGTCCACAGGCATTCACGGAATCCGGAGGTCTCTGCGTTAATTAGCAAGATGAACATTTGAGTAGTTGCATATCTGTATTTTAAGGACCAAGTGAAGTTTAGTTTTTGTGCCTTTGATGGATTCAATGAGATCGGATCCACAGAAGTACTAACGGACATTTATCTCACGTTCTCTTTGAGATTTAAACAATTTAGCTGTTCATTCTCCGCTACTACGTTCTTTATGTGGATCATTATCTTGAACGCTTTATTTTTGTTTTTAGATAAATAACAGCAGTATCAACTTTCCCACTTATTTTTGAGCATTTCCTTCTTCACAAGCACAAATTTACTTTTGTAATCATCTCAGTAACGGATATCGTTGGATAGTGATAAAAGGTAATTACACCTTTTGTTTGCTCTACATAACTCTCTTGAAATATCCACTCCAAATTCCTAACCCGCTTTGGGAATATTTCTTTTCTGCTGTTCCTCTTACTTCAGAAATAACTTCTGTTATGATTTGTTTAAACTTTGGTGCATTCTTCGTTAATCATTACTCACAGGTTTCGATGTCATTTCTGATTTGGTGTACAGAAGCCTTAAGTACATCTGCTCTGAAAGTTAGCGATTGGTTTGGGACTTTGCTACGTGTTTATTCCATTTTTCATGAATGTTATAGTGCACGTCTCTAGGAAGCGATCTGATGGAAGATAAAAATTTCTGATAACGCTTTTATCTTTGATATTTGTGAATATAATTTTTTTAGAACATAATTTCCACGGATACTGCGCCTCGAGTTCACCACGTACATTTGTGGATATTTTCGTCAGGACTGTACCCGTGTTAACCACACTGATGCGCCATCCTCTACTACTCCCAGCAAAACTGCGAAACACTCAAATACTTTTGATCGACCAAAGGAGGCTTATTGTTGGAATTGTTTCTTATTTATTTAGGTGGTTACTGATATACTGATATAATGCTTAAAACTCCTTGTCTTTCATTTTGTAATCATTTCTTGCGCAATTTATGTGCCATAACAAAGGCCATTCTCACCTCCCCCTCGGTACAGCCCCAACTGTCAGGCCTAAGGCAGATGGTAATTCTTAGTTCACCTGGTGCAACGAACTCTATTAATATTTCCCGTTGTTATTAAGGTTGATTTCGACTTTTGTATCTAACACTATTACCATGTCTGACTTTTAAATCGTCCAGTACGAAAAAATATTCACTAAATTATTGATGCTAACAGAGCTGAACTCCATGTACGTAGCTTTCATTACTTTAAGAAATAAGCAACCAACCACTTTTTATGTAGCTTTTGAAACTAGAATGCATTAGTAATTGCTTTGAGCCCTGAAATAAAAAAGTGCAAGAATACCCGCTCGTCACCATATCAACAGCATTGCATATTATGCAACATTTCACTCGATATTTGCCCACTGCGTACAATGGAAACACCATCAAACTGAAACATAACGTATGCATGCCTAATTATATTTGTTAAATAAGGGTCGCCTAATCAGAGGAGAAGTTGTATAAACCAGATTTCACAAATCGAAGTGAATTTCTCAATTCGTAAACTTTTATTCAAATTCAAAAGAAAACAAGCGCTGAATCTTACTGCAAGAATAATCTAGATAAACAAAAACGCAGAAAATAATATGTAACACTGAAGCTAATTATATGGATTACACGGAATATATAAATATAAGGAATATATAAAATTTCTTGCAATTTTGGGAAATTCTATACAGGTCAGTCTGGCAGGGCAATATTGGTCCACTTGAAAGAACACCACAGAAGTTGGAAACTTAGAAAAGGAGACTTTACTTTTGGAGACTATCTGCTTACAGAAGGCCATAGTTACAAACTGAAACATGAAGTACGAGTTACATTCATAAAGGAAGGAAGATGACCTATCTTGAAATAACGGTAATTAACAAAACCCATGTCCATCAATCCAAGCTTAATGTTGAATAACCAGACACAATTTCCGTTACTCACAACTTCTAACTGCAAATACTACTCTCAATCCGATCTAGGCCATGTTGTAAATTAGCCCTCTTGCTCACATGCCCATCTTCCTTTATTTCAATTCCTGGAATTTCTCCCGTTGTGTTAAAAAATAATTTTTGTAATTATACAGTTATATTAATAATTACATAATTATAATAATAATATAATTACAATAATAATTATGCATACCTTTAGGTTGTTACACCTGTCGATGCTAGTTGTTATTGTGTGATCCTGAAAGAGTTTCTTGTCTCACAGGCTTGGATTACCAGTGCTATATTGTGATTATGCTGTATATTTAAGACAGTATTAATCAAACACTTCGACCAATGTTGATAGTTACAACAACGTCAATACGCAAGTGTGTGAATGTCTAAATATTTTCTGTTACTGTTTTGAGAGGGGGTGGGGGGTTGTTTGGGGGAGGAGGCCAGACAGCGACATCATCGGTCTCATCGGATTAGGGAAGGAAGTCAGCCCTGCCCTTTCAAAGGAACCACCCCGACATTTGCCTGGAGCGATTTGGGGAAATGACGGAAAACCTACATCAGGATGTCCGGACGCGGCATTGAACCGTCGTCCTCCCGAATGCGAGTCCAGTGTGCTAGCCACTGCGCCAACTCGCTCGGTTACAGTTTTGGGAATTATACAGTGGCTAAGCAGACTTTGCGTAAAAAGCTTACCATGCTCATTGTAAAATGAAACTTGGTGACCAGGACAAGGGATGGTTGCCAGAGACAATTAGCCGCTATTGCGTGGAAAGGTTAAGATTGTGGACAAAAGGAAGGAAAACATCCATGCCATTTATGATTCTAGTGGTGTGGGGGGAGCCCAAAATTCACCTTAATAACTGTTACATCTCCTTACTTACTATTCAGGGCTGCAATTCGAAAAATAAGAGACAAATTGTGTATCCAAGCACTGATCCAGCCATTAGGCAAGTTTGCACATGGAGAAGATCTGATTGCACCTCTTCCTCCAACTGTTGTAGAGAACGTGGCAGAAGATGATGAAGAAAATGAAATTGATGCAATTACCGAAGACGATAGTGATGTCCACCAGCCTAAATGCGACTTTACTCCATAACTGTTCTGTGAGTGAACTTGCTCTTGTACGAGAAATACTTGGTTCCCGGTTAAAAATTAAGAATCTTCTGGAACCAGGAAGATATTACTCATGGTAAAGACATAGAGAGAAAGAATCAGTTCATTTATTCTCACAGAATGAGTCCTTGGTTTACTGCAACAGCATAAAGAAGTTAATGCACTTCTATGGCATTGAAAATGATCCCAAAAAGTGGAGACTTTTCGATTCGTCAATGAGGAGCCTGAAAGGCGTGTTACTACATAAGGGAAACAGTTGAAATGAAAGTGACGTATGAGACAATGAAAATACTCTTAGAAGTATCCAGTATGACGAATACATTTGGCTTATCTACAGTGACTCCAAAGTTATCGGAATGGGTTCCCAAAAATGCCTTGCTTTCTATGCGAATGGGAAAGTCGGTTAAGTCAAAGACATTGCAGTGTGTGACTTTGGTCAGAGTGGGGACTCTTGTGCCTACAACTAAAAACATCCTGCACAAACCGCTTGCAGAATAAAAAAAAAGTCTTGCTTCCACCTCAACAAATACAACTGGCCTTGATCACGTTATTTGTAAAGGCTCTACCACAGGATGCCCCCCCCCCCCCAAAAAAAAAAATCAAGCACCTTTCCGAAAATTTTCCCTTCACCGCACGAGACAAATTGAAAGCTGGAGTTATTTTTTAGTCCTCAAATTAAGAAACTGATGAAGAATGAAGATTCTGAGAAGACAATTAAGAAAAGGAAAAAAAGGTGCTTGTCTGCCTTCCGATCAGTTACTGAGAACTTTCTATGGAATAACAGAGATCCTAATTACAAGGTCATTGTCGAAAAAAGTTGCAAAATTTCAAGAAGATGGATTGTTATATGAGTGTGGAACTCCACTTTCTACACTCATATATCGACTACTTTCCGGAAATTTGGGACATCATAGTGAAGTTCAGAGTGAAGGTTTACGCCAAAATATTACGAGGAGCTACCAGTGGCACTGGACAACAGCTATGAGGACCAACTATTTTGGATGTTGAAGAGGACAGTCATCATATACAAGAATCTACAAAGAAGTCAAACAAGGGAAATTTTAAAAATTTATGGAACACTGTTGGCTTCCTGTTTTTATACAAGGTAGTCACGAAAAAAATAGGGGGATTCTGAGGAGTATTTTTTAAATGTATTTCATTTTTTAAATGTGTTTTCATTAAAAACTCGCTTTGTGTGATTTTGTGATAGAATATAACTGTCTGCTCAAAAGTGAAAATTGTCAAAATATTATTCCGTATTTTGCGCAAAAACCTGGCGTGATAGACAAAGACGGTAGTTATTTCTAGAATCAGCACAAAAAATTTATTCAAGAACACCTACTTTCAACAAACCATCCGACAAAAAGTTTTAAAATTCAGACTAGTGCCATCACAGCTGCTTCAGTCACCTACTTAATATTATTATTGTGTCTTATCTATTTGTAATTTACGACCTATTGAAGATAAGATTATTTTGTTCAGCAACATCTTTGAAATAATTCACCGTACTTTAATGTTCAGTTATTTTCTTCTGCGTACAACCGTTTTGATTTGTCTGTATTTCATTAGTTAATGTGCCACATATTTTATCTTGGTTAAATAATCTTACTTCGCATATACACTGAAATCATCACTCTTATTTTATTCCTAATTCTACAATTAACATTTTTCACCTCTGGAAATAGAGGTACTCTGTAGTCGCACTAGTTTAAAATCTTTGATTCAACAAAATTTCACCTTACCACATACTTATCTTTGAACCTGATGATGGCGTAAGAGACTAAAACCGATTCGTGTAGCAAATAAAAAATATTGTAGAATATTACGTAAGTGTTGTCTGTGTTTCATTCACAATATATAAAATGTTCTAAAAGAACCGACGAAACAGTCAATTACGTGGCGTTTTGATTGACGACCTTAGGAAGACTGAAACTAGAACAAAATCAGAATCTCTCATCTAACCAAATTTGCATTTTCAAATTAATAAAAGAAAATAACCCAATGAACTCTGCATCCAAGATGCACAAAGAACCAGTTAAATGCGTGCTGCCCAGAGTATGGACTCTGAAATATGCAGCTAACTTATCATGCTATTAGCAAACGTGATACATCTTCAAAACTGCACAGACAGCACACGACGACAGCCAGGAAGCGAATAACAAGAATACAGTGTTCTCTATTCTCATCACAAGTTCTGTTGGAGGTGCGACAGCATGTTTGTAATCAATGTGGTGAACGTGAAACCATCTCGAAGCATGGAAATAAAGACCAACGCTACATAAGTTTCCCTGATATGTTGTACAAATATAAATAAGTTAGTCTGACAAGGAACCCCTTAGTGCGCAGCCACATAAGGCCAATCACGTTTACGGCACTCGACGCCCCGCATATTGTCTACCACACAGCCGCAATATTGGTTGTTAATGGCAATAGTGGGCGGGACTGGAGGTATCAATGGTGAGCACAGTATGAGGCTACGGAGCCTCGTTGAACCGCTTAGTCGACGAGTGGCTCGCAGCAGAGCTGCTGAGCTAGTGGTGTTGATACAAAGCAGAGCAATGGCAACGATAAACAAAGTAAACTTTCCATCATGTCTACAATAATAGTTGCCGAAGTTGACATATTTTCAGAAAGAAACCCAAGGAATTTCGCACAGTGAGGAAGAATTTTCAGATGAAATACTAGCGTTTCTACAATCTGAGTCGGTGGAATGTGTGGTTTCGAATACTTTCTACTGTGCAGGCAATGTACATGAGTTAAAAGATGACGATACGTGCTTAAGAAGTGAAGCTAATACTGATACAGGTGTCGAGCTATGTAGTTCATCATCCTTGTCAGACACGTAACCACAAGTCCCATCTCCAGTGAATCGCAGTAAAGGACAATTGTTGGAAAACGTTTATGAACACATTTCGAATAAGTCCGTAGCTATATGACCGTGTAGTGAATAAGTAAAACTATGGGTATTCAAGGGAGGAAAACGTACACTTATTACAAAAACTGGTGTTTGCGCACGTCAAGGATGCCCGATAGAGTTACACATGATAGTGACCCATTAAGATTTGCACATCAAACTGGGTGCAATATAGACTACAGTGGTTTCAAAGGAAGCAGTGAAAGGTTACATAACTTCAAACAGTGTTACAAAAATGGAAGACGTAAGGCAATGAAATTTCAAACAATGTGTGAACTTGACGATGCGCAGGAATCTGCGGAATCGGCGGGAAAATTTGTGGAAGAAATAAACAAACTTATCCCATCGTTTATAAGGAATTTGTCTTCAACTCTCACCAATCGGGATTTAACACGAAATGCATATGAAAGGAACATGGGAAAAGAAGGGTACCAAGATAGTTGTACCAGGACCATCTAACATCAGTGCCTTATTCCATTTATGCCGACTGTCAATCTGGGTGGTAAATTGGCTGGAAAGCTATTTATTGTGCTGTGAGAAATTAGAGGTGCTCTGAGCCCCTATGATTCTTTCTCCAGTGTCCGATTACTTATTTTATGTATTTTTTTTCCAAGTCGTATATTACACCGAAAGTCAAGTTGCAGTGTTTTTATATCTTCTGAAACTACTTCTGAACTCAGTCGGGTTTATAACCTTGATATTGATAACCCTATAACATGATAAATGCCTTTGTATGGCTAAACATTGTTTACCACACAAGGTATATACTGTAATGAGTCGCACTAGGTTATTTTTCAGGTAAATTTTTCTATTTTATTTTTGTAACGGTATAATATGACTTAACATGAAGTATCTGTCTAGTGGGGAAGTGATTGTCTAGCATTAGCAAGGTAATAACTAAATAATATTGGTTGTTACAGAAGAAATACGGTACATTTTGCTTGTAAGTAGCAATATCTCATATTTTATACGCAGTGGAAACACTGATAATGTGGACTAAAATTTTAGGATCACTGAAGCAAGAAACAGGTGACTTGCATTATACTCAATTGACAATCTGTCACATTGGAAAAGAGAACAGGAAACTGACCTATTTTATTTTTAAAATTGCTATTGAGTTTCTGCCAGGACTGTAAATGATGTATAGCTTGTATAAATAATTGGCGGAAAATGTCTTACAAACCTTTTGTTGGGTAACTCTGTTCCATCACTTGGGATGCCATTTGGCGATGTGCAGTTGTGGGTAGAAATTCCTATTTCTTCGCTTAAAAAATCCTAAGGAATTCTATATTCGCCTGATATGTTGTTGAAGATGAACATCAGTGCACAACTTACAGATACTGCATCTGACCAAAGACAGGTAAGAAAATTAACCTACGAAGAAAGATGATATTATCACTTTGTATAATATATGCCATATAACTTTTGTAACATTCAACACAGTTCAACTATCATTGCGTTAATGCCGGCCAGCCACTACTCCATTAGACAAATAACCATTCATGTTATCTGCTAGTAAAGTCATTTTACATCATTAATGAAACTGAACTATCTGTAAAATAACGTAGAATAGTACATAAATTGTATATTAAGTAATTTCTAGTAATACAATTCCATTTACTAAATTCTGGGGTCAGCAATATTAAATCTATAAACGCAACTGTCTTCAGAAGTAGTTTCAAAATCTGCAATAAGATTTTAACTCGCATTTAGATGCAATTTACAGTATAAAAAAGCTGCGTAAATCGGACATGTTTCGTATGCTGCCCAACATCAGTGCCTCAGTAAACCTAATGGTATTTGTGCTATGCATACAAAAGCGGATAAACGGGCTACGAGCTATATTACGTAACCAAAGCTTAACGAATTGTCGATAATAAAAGCTGTGTTGGCTTATAAATGTATTAGGACAACTGAAGATACGTTCAAGCCCGAAACTCGTCTTGACGCAAAAAAAATCTACGTAGAAAGCGGCTGGTTGGTGTATTTCTACAAGTAAGAGAAAATAACAATTTTATATATATATTAGATGCAACTGTTCCATGTAATTGGTACACTTCATACAGTATTTTTCAATCTATTTCCTTCAGACGGCGTATCTTCCATCGACTTGGTATTATTATTATTATTTCGTTGTGTTCTCCACTGCATGATCCACATTTAATCGAAGTAAATTTTTTCCATACGCATACATTGGTCGTTGCAGACAATGCATGAATCCCGCATTGCCGTCTTGGGCAAGATCTTTGTGATTCGTCACCCCTTTCCTGCAGTCCTGTTACAAAATGGCTCTGAGCACTAGGGGACTTAACATCTGAGGTCATCAGTCCCCTAGAGCTTAGAACTACTTAAACCTAACTAAGGACATGACACACATCCATGCCCGAGGCAGGATTCGAACCTGCGGCCGTAGCAGTCGCGCGGTTCCAGACTGAAGCGCCTAGAACCGCTCGGTCACTCCGGCCGGCCCGTGTTACAAAATGTCAAGGACGTATATGTGTTGTGCGGATGACTTTGGTGATTACCCGTGCAGTGTAGTGTAGTGTTGCTAGGGATTAGGATAGACTGAAAGAAACGGGAAGAATTAAAGCTACAACAGGTGTATAGCGTTTACTTCTCTTGAAAGGTCTATTGAGTTCAGTGTCATCATTGACCGATGGATCACGTGTCGTCAGTCAGTCTGCATATTAGCCCACAACTTTGTAGCGTAGTCTGGTATAATATAAAAAAAAAAACTCTTGATAAAAATATCTTCCGCCATCAGGGCTCAAAGTCAGTACTTCTGACTGCAGTTCTGTCCTGTACGTCCGTGTACTAGTGATTTCGGTTCAGGAATAAAAATAAAATAACAAATTAATAATCGATAGTGTGCTGACTGCTAGAAATGAACTTACGCTGCGCTGTCGGTACAGTTTAAATCAGGCGGAACAGAACTCCTTCATTAACGTGGTAGAAGAGACAAGGAAACTTGTTATCTTTCGCGAAATTGTTATACCAATTCCCCTATGGAATTTTTACTGATGAATGTTCTTTCTCACACAAAGGACCTGAATTACTGGCCAATTGAAAGCGTACGATGGCTTTGACAGACGGAACATGGGCGTTAATGGAGATTTAATGTCTGTTGCGGGATGCGTGGTAACAATCATCGCCCCTGTTTCATCAGTGGTAATCTTGGTATCAGAGCACATTGCAACTTTCTCAGACAAATTCTTCCTCGTCTTCGGAAAAGTATCTCCAAGAACTAGAAAACTTATGTGATGGATTGGTCGTGGAGGAGCAGTGGATTGACCTGATCGGTTTCGTGACTTCTGACTTCTATCTGTCGTGATATACCAACAACGCGAGAGAGACTACAGGAATGTATCGTGGTTGTTTGTAATTCACTTCAGCAGGCAACATCGGAAGCAGCTATGAATTCATTCATCCATGCGTAGACTACTGTGTTTCCACTGGTTTGCTGTCAGTTCCAGCAAGTAGACAAGTTATGTTACCCGGGGTACTTGTCTATGGTGTCTGTTAAATTGAATGTGACTTCGGTAATGTATCAGGGGACATCGAAGTTCCAGTTGACACTGGTGTGATTAAAGATACCCTTTGCACAAATGAATGAGACTCCATAGGACTATCGTCGGGAATAATCCATCACAGACGAGCATACGTAATGCACCGCAAATTCCCTTGGTATCTGAAAATAACTTCTGATACTAAGAAATTCTTCATATTTGAAAAAATTACTCGGAACAGAAGTGGTTCCGATTGAACTATCGACTAAATTAAAACACTGTAATAGTTCTGTAATTCCCTTTACATGATGCATCAGCACAAGCCTCATGACTTCTCGGTGGCACTGTCTTGCAAAACTAGTTTAATAATTTTTGCTTAAATTGATGAAGGGAACGAAATTGCAATAAAGACGTCAAACTTTCTATTTAACTTTAAGGTTATTATTTGATCTCAAAGACACAAGGATTCTACGCAAAACAATCAGATTACTGTTACATAATTTACGCTGTGTTCTCAAAACATCATACAAAGACTTGCTCCATAATGTGAAACTGAAAATAAAAAAAAAGTCAACTCTCTTGTCGAGTGAGATATCCGTTCCCTAAACCCGATCACGAATCGGAAACAACAAGTAAAAAAAAAACGGGAACCCACCGCACATTGATCGTAACCATGAGTGCCAGTCAGCTATTCGTTCGATGGCATTGCCTAAGCAACAAAACTGTTCCAATGTAGCTAAATGTGGAAATTAACTCAGTTGTGTTGGAGACCAGACGCATAGAGAGCAGCTGCATGTGCATGTCACCATTACTTCGTCAATACAAGCCCATTGCTGCTTTCATGGATGGCTCCCTCTGCCTCGGCATATGTTAATTCAGCCAGACTCGTCAGCACATCATACCACACACGAGCAAGACATGCATTCACTCCAGAACAGACGTAATAGACTGAAGCAGAACTCTTTTTTTTCCTTCCAAACCGGCAAGCCCTGAGCGGCGACCACGACCTGGACATTGGCCGCAGCCACTCTCACCTCACAGACCTTCGGCAGGTACACTTGCGTAGTCTAAGCAGCCGTGAATAAACGGAAGTCGATCAATGTGCCACAGATATAATAGCAAAAGTCGCACGCGAGACGAAGCTAGGTAAAAACTGAATACATGAAGGACGGCTGATTATGACTTTTCATCTGGCTACCTACACTGTTAGTTAGTACACGAGAATCAAAGTCAGTTTGGATTTACATTATTAATAATGGCATGTTTACATGAATGACACATTGCGACACGTTTCTGAACAGATCTTAAAGAAAGGAAGTGGATCACCGAACAAGAGTTTAGGGTGTTATTTTGGAAAAGAAGATGTACTATAGTACATATTTTTATAACGAACAAAATTACAAGAGAGTTAAACATGTTGGTTATTATAAACCTGGTAGCCAAACAACATTTGCTTGATACGTTTTTTATTTTGATTTCGCACAAAGAGCTATTTGGTGTGTCTCGGTAAATAGGACACCCTGTTTAACTCACAAAAAACCTTTAGTGGATGTATACGAGCCAGCCGTGGTGGCCAAGCGGTTCTAGGCGCTCCAGTCCTGAACGGCGCGACTGCTACGGTCGCAGGTTCGAATCCTGCCTGGGGCATGGATGTGTGTGATGTCCTTAGGTTAGTTAGGTTTAAGTAGTTCTAAGTTCTATGGGACTGATGACCTCAGATGTTAAGTCCCATAGTGCTCAGAGCCATTTGAACCATTTTTTGATGTATATGATACTTTCTTCAAAGGAGCTTTCAATAAGTAATGCAACTTTTTTCTCTGCGAATTTCGGTTAGAAAAAATACGGAATTTGCTGCGGGACATCGTGGAATATTCCCGCTTCAGCCCATGTAACATCCTGAAGATCCGAGACGTGCGGGCAATTTTCGTAGCCTTCAAAATGGCGTCTGTAACGGAGGTGCGTTCGAATCCTGCCTCGGGCATGGATCTGTATGATGTCCTTAGGTTAGTTATGTTTAAGTAGTTCTAAGTTCTAGGGGACTGATGACTTCAGATGTTAAGTCCCATAGTGCTCAAAGCCATTTGAACCATTTTGGAAGACCATCTATGCGGAATTGCTTACACTTTACGTGGCTGATGGTGACAATCCTTTGTCGAACGTTGCCATAGGCGATGAAACATGGGTTTATCATTTCTAACCGGAAATGAAAGAGCAATCCAAGTAGCGGCCCCACACCACCTCTCCTTCGAAGACAAAGTTAAAGCTGCATTCTCTTCCGGTAATGTCGCGGTAACGGTCTTCTGGAACTCTGATGGGGTTATTATCTTTGATGCCTTCTACCATGGTACAACGACCAACTCTGAAGTGTATTGTACTACCATCAGGAAATTGAAGAAACGAGTTCGTCGTCACAGAAGTGCAAACGAATTTCTCCATGACAACGCAAGGCCCCACAGAAGTCTGAGGAGCTCACAAAATTTCATTGGACTCTTTTTTTCCTCACACACCCTACAGTCCGGATCTCGCACCTTCCGACTTCCAGTTTTTTGGCCCAATGACGGGTGCACTCCGCGTGAAGTAGAACGTGGGTGATGTGGAGCTTATTGTTGCAGCAAGAAATTTGCTCCGACATCGACAAGTAGGATGGTACCATGCGGGCATACAGGTGGTGTGAGGCCTTCACACTGAACGGAGATTATGGTGAAATATAAGGTTTTGCAGCCAAAAAAGTGGGGAATAATACAGTGTATTAGAATTCTGAATAAAATCAATCTACTTTAAGAAGAAAATGTTCTGCGTTACTCATTGTGCGCTCCTCGTAGGAACAGTCGCTAGTGAGGCCAAGTTAGAGCACGGACGAACAGACATCTTCTCGCTGAAATGTGGTGCTACAGAAGAATGCTGAAGATTAGATGGATAGATCACATAGCCAATGAGGAGGTATTGAATAGAACTGGGGAGAAGAGGAGTTTGTGGCACAACTTGACAAGAAGAAGGGACCGGTTGGTGGGACATGTCCTGAGGCATCAAGGGATCACAAATTTAGCATTGGAGGGTAGCGTGGAGGGTAAAAATCGTAGAGGGAGACCAGGAGATGAATACACTAAGCAGATTCAGAAGGATGTAGGTTGCAGTAAGTACTGGGAGATGAAGAAGCTTGCACAGGATAGAGTAGCATGGAGAGCTGCATCAAACCAGTCTCAGGACTGAAGACCACAAGAGCGACAACGACGTTGTCCGATGACGAAAGGAATCAGTGACAATGTTTCATTTAATGGTCTGAGAGTGGCTGCTTGTGGCTATTGGTGTAATACTGCATTGTACTTGAAGTAGCAACTGCTTAAACAGCCTTGACAGCTGCATTGGGTTCTATAGCTTTATCCTCCCCGTCTTTCATTTTTCCTCTTTTAAACGAACCATTTCAGCACCGGACGTGACAGCTAAACTTGCTCTGACAGGGCGTTGCCTGCGTAAGAGGCAGACAGTAGCCAGTAACTAATTCCAGAGGTCAGGCGGCGAGTTCAGCTCGCTGGTTTGGCTTCTCTAGCAGAGACAGCTTTTCGGTTATGAGGTGCTAATCCCTTGCGGGAAACGCGACCCCGTGAAGATGTCGGGGCACGGGCGGGAACACGTTTCCGCTACAATACTAATAATAACAAACGGGAGCGGCGGGGACAGCGGCCGCTGCAGCTCATGGTCTTTTCAGCCGGTCAGGGGGTGGCAGGGGGAAGTGTCTTTGTGGGGTGCGGTCTCATTACCGCGTCCCGCCGCCTGAAAGGAGGAATTTGTTTTGGTTCATCTGTTTGTAGCGGCCGGCTGGCGGGCAAGGGATTATAGGCTGGGACAAGGAGGAGGAGGAGGTAAGGTTGGCGGAGGGATGGGGGGGGGGGGGGGGAGGGAGAGAGCCAGGAGGGCCTGTCCGAGCAGCTGTCAGCAGCAAGAGTTGCGCCGACAAAGGGCAAATGCGTTTCCGCGGTTTGCGCGAGTAATGCGGCTAATTGTGCGGCTGGGCGCCGGCCGTTTTCTCTCGTGCCCTGCTCTCTCTCTCTTTCGCTTCCTTCCCGGCCGCCTGTCCCCGCCTGACAAGCGCAATTAGCCGCCCCTGAAAGAAGGCGCCTGCCACGGCCAATCGCTGCCGTAACGACCGCAAGACGGGCGCCGTCGGCCGGCCAGTCCCGAAATTAAGGCCACTCGCTACCTGGCCTCGCCTGCTGCTGAGCGCCGGCGTTCCGCGTATCGACGCGACCGCAGCGGGCCGACGCCGTGCCGTGCTGGACACAGCCGGCGTCTGACGTCCACCAGACCCTCTGCTCGGCCACCTTCTGACTCCGTAATTAGCGACGGCAAGCGGTCGTGCCGGGCCTCACACTATATTCAATAAAACCGAATCACTCTTTTTTCTCTTTTTTTGGGGGGGTTTGATGCGGCCCATCACGAATTCCTCTCCTGTGGCAGCCGCTTCATCTCAGAGTAGTACTTGCAACCTATGTCCTCAGTTATTTGCTGGAGCCGGCCGGAGAGGCCGAGCGGTTCTAGGCGCTACAGTCTGGAACCGGGGGACCGCTAAGGACGCAGGCTCGAACCCTGCCTCGGGCATGGATGTGTGTGATGTCCTTAGCTTAGTTAGGTTCTAGGTTCTAGGGGACTGATGACCTCAGAAATTAAGTCCCATAGTGCTCAGAGCCATTTGAATCATTTTATTTGCTGGATGTATTCTAATCTCTGTTTTCTTCTCCAGTTTTTATCTCCTACAGCTCCCTTTAGTACCATGGAAGTTATTCCCTGGTGTCTTAACAGATCTCCCACCATTCTGAACCCTTCTTTTGTCAGTGTTTTCCATATATTCCTCTCCTCGGCTATTCTATGGAGAACCTCCTCATTCCTTACCTTATTAGTCCACCTAATTTTCAACAGTTTTCTGCACTTCTACATATGAAAATCTTCTGTTCTCTTCTTTTCCAGTTTTCCTACAATCTGTCTCACTACCATACAGTGCTTTGCTCAAAACGTACATTCTCAGAATTTCTTCCTCAAATTAAAGACTATGTTTGATAGTAGTTGCCGGCCGGAGTGGCCGAGCGGTTCTAGGCGCTACAGTCTGGAACCGCGCGACCGCTACGGTCGCAGGTTCGAATCCTGCCTCGGGCATGGATGTGTGTGATATCATTAGGTTAGTTAGGTTTAAGTAGTTCTAAGTTCTAGGGGACTGATGACTGCAGCAGTTAAGTCCCATAGTGCTCAGAGCCATTTGAACCATTTTTTTTTTTTATAGTAGTGGGCTCTTCTCGGCGAGGAGTGCGCGTTTTTTCCGGTGCTAGTCTGACTTTTATGTCCTCCTTGCTCCGTCCGTCACAGGTTATTTTGTAGCCTAGGTAGCAGAATTCCAAGTCTGGTGTTAAGTTTCTCGCTTTTCAGATGTCTGCTACTTTTCATTATTTTGGTCTTTCTTCGATTTACTCTCAGTCCATATTATGTACTCACAGGACTGCTCATTCCATTCAGCAGATCCTGTAATTCATCGTTACTTTCACTGAGAATAGCAATGCCATCAGCGTATCTTATCATTCATATGTTTTCACCTTGAATTTCAATTCAACTCTCGAACTTTGCTTTTATTTTCCTCATTTGCTTCTTCGATGTACAGATAGAACAGTGGAGGCGAAATACTACATTCCTGTCTTAAACTCTTTTTAATCCAAGAATCACATTATGGAAAGTGATTCTTCCGTCGCTTCCGGACAGAAGATTGGCGTAATTGTAAACGAAAACCAAAAATATTGTGGATGTTCTGTAATGTATCCGTTTAAAAATAAAAGAAGGACGGTGAATACCTGACATGGTCAGAAAGAGAGCGACGTCTTTATCAGTGTACAAAAGCTTCCGTAATAGATGTTTTATTGCCCAGTCTCTCAAGTTATATTGCCATCATCAGATCTGTAAGTGTTACAAATATATTACAAGGTTTATAATTATCATACGTAATTTCGAAGAATCGTCAACTCAGTTTTACACACCATCGGATACATGAATTATAAAGCACCTACCTGTGGTACATTGCTATCAAGCCGCTGAAAACATGGAAGTTAAACTATGAAATTATAAATATTAGATAAAAGAAAGCGCTAAAAAGGATTATGGTCACTCCACCGTCATAGACTAAAACAATGATTATCTCACAGAAAAGGCATTCCCCTGTAACACTGAATACACTAAAATAAAAGCCATAACTGTACCAGCAAGACTCAGAGGTATCATCTACATCAGGCATATGTGCAGCGCATGTGCTCTATTTGATGTACTGACTGATACAGTTGGTGTTGTTGTTGTTGTCTTCAGTCCTGAGACTGGTTTGATGCAGCTCTTCACGCTACTCTATCCTGTGCAAGCTTCTTCATCTCCCAGTACGTACTGCAGCTTACATCCCTCTGAATCTGCTTAGTGTATTCATCTCTTGGTCTCCCTCTACGATTTTTACCCTCCACGCTGCCCTCCAATACTAAATTGGTGATCCCTTGGTGCCTCAGAACATATCCTAGCAACCGATCCCTTCTTCTAGTCAAGTTGTGCCACAAACTCCTCTTCTCCCCAATCCTATTCAGTACCTCCTCATTAGTTATGTGATCTACCCATCTAATCTTCAGCATTCTTGTGTAGCACCACATTTCGAAAGCTTCTATTCTCTTCTTGTCCAAACTAGTTAGCGTCCATGTTTCACTTCCATACATGGATACACTCCATACAAATACTTTCAGAAACGACTTCCTGCCACTTAAATCTATACTCGATGTTAACAAATTTCTCTTCTTCAGAAACGCTTTCCTTGCCATTGCCAGTCTACATTTTATATCCTCTCTACTTCGACAATCATCAGTTACTTTGCTCCCCAAATAGCAAAACTCCTTTACTATTTCCTAATCTAATTCCCTCAGCATCACCCGACTTAATTCGACTACATTCCATTATGCTCGTTTTGCTTTTCTTGATGTTCCTCTTATATCATCCTTTCAAAACACTGTCCATTCCGTTCAACTGCTCTTCCAAGTCCTTTGCTGTCTCTGACAGAATTACAATGTCATCGACGAACCTCAAAGTTTTTATTTCTTCTCCATGGATTTTAATACCTATTCCGAAATTTTCTTTTGTTTCCTTCACTGCTTGCTCAATATACAGATTGAATAACATCGGGGAGAGGCTACAACTCTGTCTCACTCCCTTCCCAACCACTGCTTCCCTTTCATGTCCCTCGACTCTTATAACAGCCATCTGGTTTCTGTACAAATTGTAAATAGCCTTTCGCTCCCTGTATTTTACCCCTGCCACCTTCAGAATTTGAAAGAGAGTATTGCAGTCAACATTGTCAAAAGCTTTCTCTAAGTCTACAAATGCTAGAAACGTAGGTTTGCCTTTTCTTAATCTAACTTCTAAAATAAGTCGTAGGGTCAGTATTGCCTACGTTTTCCCATATTTGTACGGAATCCAAACCGATCTTACCCAGGGTCGGCTTCTACCAGTTTTTCCATTCGTCTGTAAAGAATTCGCGTTAGTATTTCGCAGCCGTGACTTATTAAACTGATAGTTCGGTAATTTTCACATCTGTCAACACCTGCTTTTTTTGGGATTGGAATTATTATATTCTTCTTGGAGTCTGAGGGTATTTCCCCTGTCTCATACATTTTGCTCACCAGATGATAGAGTTTTATCAGGACTGGCTCTCCCGAGGATGTCAGTAGTTCTGATGGAATGTTGTCTACTCCCGGGGCCTTGTTTCGACTTAGGTCTTTCAGTGCTTTGTATTCCTTTTTGCCTGCTTCATTGACTGCATTTTTATATTTTCTTCTTTCCTCAATTAAATTCAATGTTTCTTCTGTCACCCAAGGATTTCTACTAGCCCTCGTCTTTTTACCTACTTGATCCTCTGCTGCCTTCACTACTTCATTCCTCAAAGCTACCCATTCTTCTTGTACTGTATTTCTTTCCTCCATTCTTGTCAATTGTTCCCTTATGCTCTCCCTGGAACTCTCTACAACCTCTGGTTTAGTCAGTTTATCCAGGTCCCATCTCCTTAAATTCCCACCTTTTTGCAGTTTCTTCAGTTTTAATCTACAGTTCATAACCAACAGATTGTGGTTAGAGTCCACATCTGCCCCTGGAAATGTCTTACAATTTAAAACCTGGTTCCTAAATCTCTGTCTTGCCATTATATAATCTATCTGATACCTTTTAGTATCTCCAGGCTTCTTCCATGTATACAACCTTCTTTTATGATTCTTGAACCAAGTGTTAGCTATGATTAAGTTGTGCTCTGTGCAAAATTCCACAAGTCGGCTTCCTTTTTTATTTCTTACCCCCAATCCATATTCACCTACTATGTTTCCTTCTCTCCCTTTTCCTACTCTTGAATTCCAGTCACCAATGACTATTAAATTTTCGTCTCCCTTCACTATCTGAATAAATTCTTTTATTTCATCATACATTTCTTCAATTTCTTCATCACCTGCAGAGCTAGTTGGCGTATAGACTTGTACTACTGTCGTAGGCGTGGGCTTCGTGTCTATCTTGGCCACAACAATGCGTTCGCTGTGCTGTTTGTAGTACCTTACCCGCATTCCTATTGTTTTATTCATTATTAAATCTACTCCTGCATTACCCCTATTTGATTTTGTATTTATAACCCTGTATTCACCTGACCAAAAGTCTTGTTCCTCCTGCCACCGAACTTCACTAATTCCTACTATATCCCACTTTAACCTATCCATTTCCCTTTTTAAATTTTCTAATCATCTTGCCCGATTAAGGGATCTGACATTCCACGCTCCGATTCGTAGAACGCCAGATTTCTTTCTCCTGATATCGACGTCCTCCTGAGTAGTCCCCGCCCGGAGATCCGAAAGGGGTACTATTTTACCTCCGGAATATTTTACCCAAGAGGACGCCATCATCATTTATCCATACAGTAAAGCTGTATGCCCTCGGGAAAAATTACGGCCGTAGTTTCCCCTTGCTTTCAGCCGTTCGCAGTACCAGCACAGGAAGGCCGTTTTGGTTAGTGTTACAAGGCCAGATCAGTCAATCAACCAGACTGTTGCCCCTGCAACTACTTAAAAGGCTGCTGCCCCTCTTCAGGAAGCATACGTTTGTCTGGCCTCTCAACAGATACCCCTCCGTTGTGGTTGCACCTACGGTACGGCTATCTGTATCGCTGAGGCACGCAAGCCTCCCCACCAACGGCAAAGTCTATGGTTCATGGGGGGAATTATGGCATTTATTTTAGAGTACTTTGGAGAAAAGAGAACCACTTGTATGAATATCAAGAGCTCCGATGGAAACCCAGTTCTAAGCAAAGAAGGGAAAGCAGAAAGGTGGAAGGAAAATATAGAGGGTCTACAGGGGCGATGTATTTGAGGACATTATTATGGAAATGGAAGAGGATATAGATGAAGATGAAATGGGAGAGACGATACTGCGTGAAGAGTTTGACAGAGCACTTAAAGACAGGAGTAGACAACATTCCATTAGAATTACTGACAGCCTTGGGAGAGCCAGTCCTGAAAAAACTCTACCATCTGGTGAGCAAGATGTGTGAGACAGGCGAAACACCCACAGAATTCAAGAAGAATATAGTAATTCCACTCCCAAAGAAATCAGGTGTTCACAGATGTGAAAATTACCCAACTATCAGTTTAATAAGTCACGGCTGCAAAATACTAACGCGAATTCTTTACAGACGAATGGAAAAACTGGTAGAAGCCGACTTCTGGGAAGATCTGTTTGGATTCCGTAGAAATATTGGAACACGTGAGGCAATATTGACCTTACGACTTATCTTAGAAAAATGATTAAGGAAAGGCAAACGTACGTTCCTAGCATTTGTAGAATTAGAGAAAGCTTTTGACAATGTTGACTGGAGTACTCTTTTTTTCAAATTATAGAGGTGGCAGGGCTAAAATCCAGGGAGCTTAAGCCTATTTACAATTTGTACAGAAACCAGATGGCAGTTATAAGAGTCGAGGGACATGAAAGGGAAGCAGTGGTTGGGAAGAGCGTGAGACAGGGTTGTAGCCTCTCCCCGATGTTATTCAATCTGTATATTGAGCAAGCAGTAAAGGAAACAAAAGAAAATTTCGGAGTAGGTATTAAAATCCATGGAGAAGAAATAAAAACTTTGAGGTTCGCAGATGACATTGTGATTCTGTCAGAGAGAACAAAGGACTTGGAAGATCAGTTGAACGGAATGGACAGTGTTTTGAAAGGATGATATAAGAGGAACATCAACAAAAGCAAAACGAGGATAATGGAATGTAGTCGAATTAAGTCGGGTGATGCTGAGGGAATTAGATTAGGAAATAGTAAAGGAGTTTTGCTATTTGGGGAGCAAAGTAACTAATGATTGTCGAAGTAAAGAAGATATAAAATGTAGACTGGCAATGGCAAGGAAGGCGTTCCTGAAGAAGAGAAATTTGTTAATATCGAGTATAGATTTAATTGTCAGGAAGTCATTTCTGAAAGTATTTTTATGGAGTGTAGCCACGTATGGAAGTGAAATGCGGACGATAAATAGTTTGGACAAGAAGAGAATAGAAGCTTTCGAAATGTGGTGTTACAGAAAAATGATGAAGATTAGATGGGTAGATCACATAACTAATGAGGAGGTACTGAATAGAATTGGGGAGAAGAGGAGTTTGTGGCACAACTTGACAAGAAGAAGGGATCGGTTGCTAGGACATGTTCTGAGGCATCAAGGGATTACCAATTTAGTATTGGAGGGCAGCGTGGAGAGTAAAAATCGTAGAGGGAGACCAAGAGATGAATACACTAAGCAGATTAAGCTTGCACAGGATGGAGTAGCGTGGAGAGCTGCATCAAACCAGTCTCAGGACTGAAGACAACAACAACAACAGTGTTGCAAAGGAGTGTCTTTTCTGTGAGGTGTACACTATTTCACAGAGGAGTATCAATAATCCTTTTAGCCCTTTGTTTTACGTAATATTATTAAATTTACAGTTTACCTCCATGTTTTCAGTAGCCAGGTAGCAATGTGCCACACATAGGGGCTTCATAATTCACGTATTCGATGGTATACAAAATTGAGTTAACATTTCTTTAGAAATTACATATGATAATTATGAACCTTGTAACGTATCTGTAGCACTTATAGGCCTGAAGAGGACAATATAACTTTGCTGAGACTAGTAACCAGGATACATATCAACTGATATTTGGGTAATAAATCTTCTATTTTGGAATCTTTTTTACAAAAGATGAAATGTGACAGAAAATTAATGAATGTACTTAATTCTTCAGGAAACTAACTGTGCGGAGTCAGAATAAATCACAATGATCACAGAAGGTGTAGAACAAGGAAAGATATAATCTAATGAGACCAATATTGATTAAATTCACCTGCTATTGGCCAAAGAAAATCTCTTCAATTACCTGATTTTGTAGTGGTCAGGTTCAGGATCGTTGTCGGGGAGGATAAAATCTTTTGCATAACACAAAAAGCATTGATCGGATTCGTGACAATTTTAATCCCAAGATTCGTCTTGTATTGAATGCAGATCAGACACTCAAATGGACGTGTCACCGAACCAGTCACTACTCAACGTAATTAGAAACTGTAGCAGAGAAAAATTCTGGACATATCAAATGGATTTCTATTGCACTACCATAAAATAAACATTAAATGAATCTGAATACTATAATTATTATTTGAAATCGTGTAAGTAAAAAGAAAATGCGTCCTTACATGAAGGCCGACAAGAAGAAGAAAGAAATTATTGAGGAGGCTATACGTGCCAGAGTTACAACGCAAATCATAGCAATGGTGAGTGTAGAGTAATCATGGCAGTAAAAAAAAGGCAGGTTGGACTACAGACTTAACGCTGTGCGTTGTTTTGAAGCCAAAGTGGGTGGGGCCTGCCGCCATTTTAAGTAGCCCAAAACATTAGCAGACTACTGTTTACGAGTGCTTCTTGTTCATTATTTCTGTCGTCTGCGCACAACTGTTTTAGACACTAAAAATTATAGAGCTCACATGAATAAAATGGTGTTAGGAAGGCAATTTAGAACGTTATTCTGTTCTTGAATGCATATTTTCTTTAGTAATGCTACACAGTCAGAGTGATGTCACGGGGAAATGTCACCACGGAGAACTATGGGGTATAAATGCACTGAACTTTATGTTTTGGGCTAGTTAAGATGGCGGACATCGGCTTCAAGTTTTATCTGCATGAGAGTAATACCGACACAACGCTAAATTTATCTTTGACATATAATCACAATTTACTTTATTACAGTTTCACAGTATTAATTCGTCTGATTAGCCGGTCATTGCCTTAACGGCCATCATCAGACTTTAAGTGACTACCGTCGTCCAAGAGGATACAGTGTTCGTGAACAACACTGAAAAAAATTGTTCCACGTCAGGAGAGTGGTGAAACAAATACCCATCTTTGACAGGGCAGTGGTACCCCAAATCAAAAGTTAAATAGTAAATAAATATAAAGGAACATGCCAGATAAACGTTAACACTAAACATCAAAGAAACAGTGTGTTCATGTCTGTGCACGTGCACACATACACATATGAACATGATGTAAAAGGGAGGAATTAGCAGTGAACTACATCAAAAAGATGCGAGAATGTACATATGGCAAACAATGTCGGCTATATGATAATTTAAATTAAATTAACAATCACATTGAAAATGAAGCCCCGTGCTTCTTGACAGAGCGTTGGAGAACGATGCGGGAGACCCGCACCGACGTAGTAGGAAAGGTCCGAAGGGAGGTGATTTGCACACTACTACACCCAGTCATCTCAGGTCAGTAGAAAATCCCTGACCCAGCCGGGAATCGAGTCAGGGACTCCGTGTTCGGGAAGCTAAAACGCTACCGCGAGACCAAGAGCTCCAGACAACAATCAGAATAAAATAGATTTATTATATAACAAGAATAATGAAGAACAGATTCAAGAGGTATTACGTACGGAAGGTGATGCAGAAACGGAGTGAAAGATAGAACTAACAATTGTAACAGAACGTCCGTGAAAATT